>NC_066317.1:30656434-31967148 GCF_022539315.1 Serinus canaria
GATTTTCTAGGTCAGTTTTTGTGTCACAGTATGGTAAAGCCAAAGATAAATGTCATTGTACCTATACCAAGGAAAAATATAGAAGTTTATATATATATACATATATGTATGTATATATCATGGATATCCCATATAGATAAACCTCGTGCTATGACCAATTATATGGTTATCCAACTAATTAAAGGATGACCTAAATTCATTGCTTTGATTCTATTCCAGATCTAATGTAATAAAAAAGAGTGTGTATTTTTCTTTTTAAAATATTGCACTTAGTGAATGAAAAAAAATCCAGATTAAAACTTGTCTTCATGCAACCAGTTTTTGTAAATACCCAGCCTGCTGAAAGGGTAGATGCAACCATTTCATAGTAGTGCTTGGATCAATGCAGCCTTTAAAATTCAGGTGTTAATGAAACAGTTTCATCCATGTATCCAAGTAAGATTGAAGTAATTCCAAGTGAGTCAGTGAACCACCTACATTAACTACCAGGGGAGCAGTCTGCAAGTGGAATACTTATAAAAGCTTTTGAACTATCTAATCTTCCTAGTACCATCTATGAGCATAACGCAAAATAAATGTCACAATTTTCCCCCATGACTGCAAAATTATTCTAAATATAGGAATCCATTTAGTATAGCACGTGTTTAACACTATAAAGTTGTATTTTATTCTTTCAGATATAGGAAACCTGCATTAAAATCATATTCCTGCAAAAGATATTCTGAATCTGATGTGATGAAACCTGATTGTAGATGACAGGAGACATGGTATTTGCTTATTTATTTTGTTTTATAATTTGTAGGTCATTTGCAGTCCAAATTAAAATAACAAATCCAGATTTCACCCAACCTCAGTTCAAATACTTTGAAATAGATTTTAAACACATCATATTTTCTCCCTCTGTTTAGGCATTGCCAAATGCTGTATCTTGACTGGACTTCCAGGCAGCCCTGGGGTCCTTCCCCCATGCCCCAAAGCAGGAGCAAGCTATACCTTGTGTCATTCCTGACAGATGTTTGTCTCTTACTCTTAAAAACCTCAAGTGACAGTGTCTATACAACACCCCCAGGCACTCTGTTCTTATGTTATTCTCCATTTGCCTGTGGAATTTTTCCTGCATGTCTAATCCAAGTGTCCCTTGCCACAGTTTAAAACTGTTATTTCTTATCCTACCCTCTCTGGAGATAGAGAATAGCTTAATAACTCTTTTTTCCTTTCAATTGCCCTTTAGATATCTAAAGTTAGTTATCTCCTCTGCTGTCTTTGCAGTGCTATTGTATTGCCATTTAGCATCATTGCAAAATGTGGTAGCAATATTTTCTGGTAATATTTATGTAATTATTCTCAAGGGAACAGTTTTTCTACTGCATCAATCATCAATGGTATTTGCAATGGGATTATGTTAGGAGAAATGATAAAAATGTTTATTTTTGTAATTCAGTGGGGGCAAAATAAAATAAATAAAATGGTCTAATGGGAACAATTTCAAGAGGGGGCACCCTTAAATTAATTTTTTTGGGCTGCAGCTCACTGAGAATTTCTCTTTCAAACAATACTCCTTGTGTTACCCTGACTGCTGCTCGTTTGACAGGATGGGAAGGGGTCAAAACAAAATGTAAGGGCAGAGTTTTACATGTGAGTGTGTGGGGCCATGTGCATGTGCAGCAGGGGATGTTCTGGAAATGCTTCTGAAGATATTTATGGCCCCATGTGTACAAGTCCTGTCAGGTCCTTGTGTCACTGGGAAAGAACAGTATCTAGAAGGACAGTATTGGTTTCCACTGATTCTTTGGTAACTGAAGCAACTTCTTTGCTTTATCATCGTGAAATTTCCACTCATTTTAGCTTTCCTGAGTGGCCTTTGGCATTCTTTTGGCTTACATTTTAGCTGCCATTTGGAATCTAAGGCCTTTTCTTTAGGTTAGCACTGTCAGCAGTAGGAACTTGCACATATTTGCCCCCATGCTGTGCTGCAATCAGAAGAATCTTTTTGTCCCACCATGTCACAGCTTTGACTACAATGCAGAACTCCAAGGTGAAGCCGGAAAAAACTTTGTATCACAATTTCCTTACTTTTCCTCCCACTGTATTTTTTAAGAGGAGTCCATTACGGTCACATCACATGTGCCTCTGTGATACTGGGTGTGGGATGTCAGAAGATTTCTTTCTGGTGAGGAAAGAGAGTATTATGAAGCATCTGGGAATTCATGTTGTCTGCAAATATAAAATCTTTCCTTAAGTTTTATGCTTGTATTTCTAAGACGTTTTGCGAGTTCCTCTCAAGATGTTTCTTGACATTTATGGTTTTGAGCTCATTCTTCACATTTCTTGAAATTTAGAGCCAGTTAAAGAGCCAGCTTCTCTACAAGTTGAGTCAATGAGTCATAACAGCCTTACCTTATTTAATTTATAATTGTTATTACTTAATGATCTTGAAAGCACTAAAATTAAAATGGTAATAAAGTAAACAGCATACAGAGATTAAATTCATATGCTCAATAAAGGGTTTTGGTAACTTTACAGTACAGATTATAATGGTTTGTATAATTCTTTCTGATACACAAGTACCACAGCAGCACTTGGCATTTAAAGCAATTTTTAAAAGAAATTTTGCATACAGGTAATTTTGCAGACAGAAGCCCAAACCTAATTTAAAAGTGGGAGGGACAAGGCTGAGATTTTAGAGAGATAAAATAGAATTTTAAAATAGAATAGTACTTTAGACACCACTTTCCCCCTCTTCTTCAAGAGGAATACATAAGCCATTACTAAGACTACATGAAAATTATGGGCCTCAAAGAAGAATTCTAAAAACCTGTAAAGAGCAGCTACCTGAAAGAAATGTTGTGAGAAATGCAGCCCTTCATGGCCTCTGACACTTCAGCCATCAACACCTATAGACATTTAGGCAATAGCTGAACTTTCTCAGAAGAGCACAAGACAAATCATAAGAGACATAAAGAATTTGAACCCATCCAGAGAGACCTGGACAGGCTTGAGAGGTAAACCTGTGCACAGCTCATAAAGTTTAACAAGGCCAAGTGCCAGGGTTGAGGCAGTCCAGAGCACAAGTGCAGGCTGGGAAGAGCATGGACTAAAGAGGAAGTTTTGTGTGTGTTGATGGACAAGCAGCTCAATGTCCTGGCAAGGTGTGTTCACAACCACGTCCTGGGCTGCATCCAGAGCTGGTCAAGGGAGGTGATTCTGCCCCTCTGCTCTGTCTTCATGAGACCCCACCTGGAAGTGCTGCATCCAGCTCTGAGAACCCCAAAACAAGAAAGTCATGGGCCTCTTGGAGCAAGTTCATAAAGAGCAATAAAGATTGTAAGAGGGCTGGAACACCTCCTGTGCAGACGCTGAGAGTTGAGGCTGCTCTGCCTGAAAAAGGGAAGGATCTGGGGAGAAATTATAGCATTCTTCTAATACATAAAGGAGGCCTACAGGAAGGTTGGAGAGAGAGGTTCTACAAGGGCAGGCAGTGATAAGACAAGAGGGAATGGCTATAGGCTAAAAGAGGGCAGGTTTAGATCAGATGTTAGGAGGAAATTATTTACTGTGAGGGTGGTGAGGCACTGGAACAGGTTGCCCAGAGAAACTGTGGATACGCCATCACTGGAAGTGTTCTAGTCCAGGCTTGATGGGGCTCTGAGCAACCTGGTCTAGTGGAAGATTCCCTCTCCATGGCAGGGAGGTTGGAACTATTTGATCTCTATGGTCCCTTCCAACACAAACCATTCTATGATTCTTCTGTATTAACTTCTAATCCAAGCAAGCTTTTTGCATTTGCCCATTTTTCCTCATGGAAAGATGTTGTAGCAGCATCAAAGGCATCATTCAGTGGCCACCAAAGCAAAATTAATCTGTACAACATTGTATTTTATTAATTCTAAGTTTGCTGCATTAGTTGTTTTAAAGCCACTTTCCATTGAGAGATCTGTGTCGGTGCCTGTGTCCCACAGCAATGTGCAACTCAGGAAGCATTGCATTTCCATAACACTGCATGGTTCTTGGAGACCACTCCATTTTCTTAATGTAAATATCAGGTAAAAATTATTTTCACCCACTTTCCACCTATTGCTCAGAATGCAAGAGGTTATGGAAACTAGATTTCCATAAAATCCCTGAAAATTGCTTTTGATTGTGTTGATTTCTATAAGAGTACAAAATACTACCCTAACAAGATTTTATGACTAATCTTGCATGGTAATTATGAAATTTATTTACCTCAGTACAGTATGTTTGAAATTGTATTCAGAGATTCATGTGGTGTTTATTCAGTTCCAGTAACAATTTAGTTTTCCACACAGCAGCAAGCCATACTCATAAAAGCAAGACTCATTTTAAAGTATTGCCAGTGCACCAAATAAAATTTACAAACTTGGAGCTGTGTTTATAGTCTGAAGGTTTCTTTTTCCTCTTAACCTAACCAAATGAAAAACACTTGCAGTAATATATATGTAGTGCTCTGTTTAAAAAATATCTTAAAGATAAAGACCTTTCTTGAGCCTCCTCTGTTTTGATAAGGACCAAAAGAAATAATAGTTTATCACCAGATTTTTGTTTGATTGTCTTTGTAAGAGGAAAATATTTGACATAGGAAAGTCAAAGTTTTAGTTCTCTTATTTGGCTATTAAGTTGGCACTCATCTAGACGTAGAGTTTTTGTCCTCATTATCAGCTAGTGTATTTCTCTTCCAGAAATGTTGTATTTTATAGCAGCAGCCTAGGAAAAGCAAGTAGTTCATTAGTCCACACTAAACTTGAAGGTCACTGCTATCAGACTTTGAGATTCATTTGAGGTCAGCTGAAGTTCAAACCTATATCTGAAACACACTGGTAAAAGCAAACTGTTGCAGTGGTCTATAAAAACGCTTTACTCAGAACTTCATCTTCTCAGGTCTTTTGCTACAGCATTTTGGATACTGAAGTCAGAAACTAAAGAGTGAGTGAGGCTTTCAGAAGACAGCTGCTTTCTGCCCTAAGGAATGAAATGAGGAAATAACTGCATGTACATAAAAAGTGTTGGGTTTTTTTTCTTGAATGTAGAGGTCTAAATTGATAATGCAGAGGTCTAAATTAACAAACAGAAAGAAAAAAGGAAGAAGCATTTTATATCTGGCTATGATGTTAGCTGACTTAAAGCATCTCAGTCCCACGTTTCCTTGGAATAAAGCAGAATCTATGGGTCAAATCTCTGAGAGCGTATCCAGAACTTTTCTCTATTATACATATTTATGCACTTATGTATATACTGTGCATATTTGGTACTTATGTATATTGTCTGTTAACCAGCCAGAATTGTTTTTCTGTGATGAGCTTCATCATTGTTGAACAATGAAAATCACATATGATTAAAATATCTTTATTGAAGCATGCAGCATCTGTTACTTTTGCTCTCTGTCTCAAAATTCCCATGGAGTCTGCTGTAATTGTTCATTAGACCTCCCAAAGCTACATTTAATGTAAAACAGCTCCATTAAATATCACTCATCTATTGGAAATGAATCTAATATACAATCCATGTGCAATGCATGGCTGAGTCTAAAGTAATAACTCCTTCCATGAACAACAATAAGCCTTACAGTAATTAGTTTCTTTACACAATACTCTGAATTTACCATCATATTGTACTCATGCAACTCATATTCATGTTAACAGTAAAAAAATCCAGGCTTGAATTCATGTAGATAATGGCTCACTGTATAGGACAGATGCCAAAAATGAGAAGAGTCAGACTTCATTTCAAGTCAGCCTCTGAATTTTTTATAGTCCTAGGCTAATCATTAATATCTATGCTGTAATTTTGTCATATGTAAAAGAGGGATAAGGATGTCTGATGACTCTGTGAAATGAATTTTGTTTTTATTTTACTGGAAATATTATTGCTGTTGTTCTTCTTATTGCTCCTCCCACGTGGAGAAGTTTCAAAGAACATAGAACATTAAAGAAAAATTTTAAGAGTCCAGACTTAGGACATATCAGGCATGAGCATTGAAAACCCAAAATTCCCTTCTCTATGGCCTCAAAAGACATAGGTCAATGGGATATAGATATCTCCTCACAAAGATCTGTAAAGGAAGAGGACAGTACACCATTTTGCATGCTTGATCATTTCCAGAGGGTTTTATGGTTACTTGGCTCTTGAGTTTCACTGACCTCAAGTGAGGTACCACTTACTGTAGATAACAGGTATCATCCCCTGTGCAAGAATCCTGCACAGAAAAAATATAAATATCCAGATCACTCCTCCCACTCCTATTAAAAAAAAAAAAAAACATGGAGGAAAACCAAAATAAAATTACATGAAAAATGGAATAATGAACTTTAAAATATCATTATATGAATGTTTAAATGAAGTTGGGCAACTCAGCAACATGCTTCAGTGCTGGACCTCCAGTAACATGTCTGGGACATGAAGAATCTGAGAAAAATTAGTTCCTAGTAACACTGGTGGCTTTAAACTTCTTTTCATTCACTTTTTAACTTGCCTCTATAAAAAGTGAAAGGAAATAAAGAACTATGCTTCAAAATTACATTTTTTCTTACTAGGCTTCTATCCAGTACATATCTACAAATCCTAGAGAAATCAAGGGAGAGGAACAACATAAGTGATGGAGCCTCTTTATTGCACATGTTTAAGACTGAATAGTCAAACCATAAACAGACTATAAAGAGCCCCTAAAATCTTTATTTACAAAAATTTTTTTTGAGTTTATATCTGATACTGGACCTGCCAAGGGAATGCTGGTTACCTTTAAGAGTGTCATTATTTTCCTTTACTTGTAATTTTTAAGATGCTTCATAATGATATGTTTTTCCAGAGGAGAAAATATTTGATGCTTATATTTGGTAAAAAATATGGGCAATAAATATTGTGTAAAGTGTACAGATATTTTAGGAAAGCAAAAGGATAGACTTTCCAAGTATCATACAAGACAATTATAACAACAAAAACAAAAACAAAAAATTACCAGTTCTATAGATATGACTAAACTTAATTTTCATTTTCTGCTAAGAAACTGTGCATATACATACTCTGCCAGCCAGGATCATGAGGCAATTAATTCCAAATATTAGCAATTCAAATAAAGGAGGGGATTTTTTCCTTAATTTTTAAGTTTCCAACATTCCTGAGAAAATTGCAGAATTTCCTATCCTATACCAGCTATGTATAACAATATTTTGTAGAAAAGCATGAAGTCATTTAGGCTTTCCACTCTGTGTTTCATTTTTCCCACCATTTTGGGAAACATCTGTATTAGTAGCATTAAAAACATACTTTTATAAAATTGTCTCTTTATTCTGTTTCCACATTCTTAATATTATCAAAATCAAGGGAATTGTAGAAGATATCTTTAGCCTTAAGGCTGGAGGACTGATAAAAGTGATGTGTATGAAAACCTTTGAGACTCTTGTCATTTATTTCAGCAGACTCTGTTCAAAGAGCTGTATCCAGAAGGATCTGTGTATCTCTGAGTGACAATCCCTGTCACAACAAGGTTACAGCAGATAACTGCCTGCAATTCTCATTTGCCATGAGTAAGAGAGGGAAGATTTGTCATTCGGACTTTTCCCATCCATCTTTACAGAAGGTACTAATAGCAAGAAGGGTTATCAGGAACATACAAAACCCCCATACATAGCTGCAGCTGCACAAATTATTATCTGTATTAAATTCCCTTGCATTTCCACTGTGAGATAATCAGTCTCAATAAAAATAATTTTCATGTAGCTACATTGTAGGAAAGGACATTTATTTCAATAGTTAATTGAAATTTAATTCTTAATTGTGATGAAAATATTTTGTAATTCATTTCATGGAAAACAAGCTGGTTTTGAGTGGGGGAACTAATGGAGCTGCATTTCCAACAGATTTGTAACTTTCCTCTCATTTAAAGGAAAGAAATATCTCAGGTCACCTTCTGATGCTTGTTGTCACCTTTTCTCAGCTTCATACCAGGATCCTCTGCTTCCTCTCCTGTTCCTTATTTATCTTTTCCTGAGCTGTGCTGAGATTGGGTTAGAATTATTCACAGTGGGTAGGCTTGAGGCTCTTAATCAACTGGCTGATACCTGAATGGAAAGAACTTTTTTTTCTTATTTTCTGTCTCTCAGGAGATCAGAAACAGAATGCCAATGAGACCTCACCCCTTTTGTCAGATTTGATTGAAATTGGCTAATATATACAGAGAGATATTACGAAAGGACAGGCAGAAGATGAAGCACAATTCTCACTATCACTCTTTCCACCCCAAACCCAGAGAAGGGATGCCAATCACAAAACTCCTCTCTGTGTTGGCTCACAGGGACTGAGATAAGTGGGACAAACACTGTGCTAGTCAAACAAACTGCAGAGCTGCTGCAGAGTTAATAAATTTTAGCTGACCTGTATGACAGTTGCATACACACTGCTGTATCTCCAAAGTTAAGCCTGGGAAATTTGGTTTGGACTGAAACATGGGGAGTATTTTTTCTTTGAAAATGGACTCTATAAAGGGCAGTGTAGAGTTACTGTGGTGCACGGCACCACCAGTATTGCTAACAAATACAGGACTCCACCTACAAACCAAACAACTGAGCAAGGGCTGATCTCCCTCCAGCAGGGTCTTCCTCACAGTTTACTCTATGGGTCTCTTACCAAGAGTTTGCTAGTACAAAATAAATCCTAGAAATTTCCAGTTTCCTCTATTTTCTTTAATAAAGGAAATACCAAAACTATCAGTCTCCTCCTTTTCTGTTCACTGTGCTTAGGTTGTCATGGGAAAGGCACACGTGCTACAGGCAAGATGCATTTTTTCATGCAGTGTAGGCTAAGAGTTCAGGCAGTGAAATGTTAACCATCTTCTCAAAAATGTTTAGAAAGGGATAATTTTGGTGTCTCTTGGCATATCTTTCTATATTTTGGCAATCCTCCTTCTTTAAAAGGCTAGTCTTGGAATTTAGGGCAGTAATCAAGATGACCTTTTGGTAAAGGGTATGGGAAGCATTATCAGCTGAACTTCAGACACATAAATACATTGCTTTACAGATCTGAAGCTCGCCTTTGAATCTCTCAAGACAGAAAATTAAGAAACCCATCATAAATATCACAGATCATTTCAAGTCAAACCTAAAGAGCTGTAGCTCAAATCAAACAACAAGTAAAACATAATTACACAGACTGGTTTTCTCACAGGAATAAATAATAAAAAAAAAACCCAATGTAAAAGACAAAAGATCCATTTTTGAGGATCTTGATCTACTGCTTGGGAAGTGAGATGGTCATGTTCCTTCCCTGCCACATTCATGTCCCCTCCCTGTGACAGACATTCTGTAGGACCTTATATGGATAATAAACCAGTTCAGATAAGTCTGAACTTATCTTTAGTATTTCTTTGTTTTAAATGAATGCTGCAGCTGTAAGTCTATCAAAAATGATTGGTGTCCCCATAGACCAGGAGCAAGAAGCAGGAGTAGCCCTGTGCTGAGACAGAATAATCAAAAAGATACGAACTTTTTACCTCTCTTGAGCTTTACCTGTCAGGTGACTGTCCCTTGGATGCCATCATTTTTGGTGGAAGGCTACTGACAGGTAAACAAGGTAACATATTCAGGTAGGCAGCTAGAAAAGGTAATCTACCTCAGAGGTACAAATGTCTGGCCTGATGTGTGTTACTTCAGATTCTAAAAATAATTTTGGTAATTATTTCCTTTTTTTTTAATGGAGGTGGGAGGAAAACTCAGGACAAGAAAGCAGGGAAAAGGACCAATCTTCCCACTACCTCTGGCAAGCACCAAGATTCTGTATTTGCACTGAGAAGTCTCACCTGGGACCCCTGCCCACTGCCCATAGGTCCCAGGAATCATTTAAGCTCAGGACTGCTACACCTTCCCTTCCTGAGACATGGTGAAGGTGTGCTTGGCTTTAGCTCTGCCTCTTTTCTGGATGGACTTTGGGCCTGCCATGTACCTTTGTCCTCTGTGCTGCTCCTGCCCTGAGGCTGTCAATGGACCTGTCTTTTGGCACCCAGCTTGGCTGCTGCATGCCCTGGCAAGTGGAAGTCCAGCCTGTGCCAAGGTTGCCCTCAGTGCCCAGGAATTCTGTTCCCAGCCCCGTGGAGCAGCCCTGGTCCCTGGCACAGAAGCCCTCCTGTGTATGCTGAACAGGAGTTTTACAGGATGGAGTGAGCATGAGCTTCATTATGGAAGATTTTACCATCACTGTTTTTAAGGAGTCTTGTAGAAAATCTTTGCCTTTTTGTGTAAGATTCCAATTCTTTCATTTCAAGGCACTAATTTCCTAGTAGGTTATTTTGGTGGGGTTCTTTTTGTTTTGTTTTCTTTTGTGGGGATTTCTTTTTGGAAGCTTAAATGATGACTGTATACAATGCTAAAGTAGTAACAATAAAAATCTCTGTGGAACTCTTCACTTCCAAGTACATTAAGGAACTTTACAAGCCCTGATAATTTTATGCAAATGACTCTCCTACCCTTTTAAACTGCCAGGGTAGTTCTCCAAGATAACTGCTTAAAATAAGTGTAATGGCAACTTTACCAGTGGCACCCAGGCTTTTTAATGCCTATTTTACAGCTGTCACTAACTTGTGTCAGTGTCGTTTTCACCAGTAATTTATCAAATTAAAGTTTTCAGGGAATGGCCTATAGAGTAAACCAAATAAACATTTATTTTCTTTATGTCTCTCAGATTTTAAGAAACTTTCTCCCTATCTTAGAAAGAGTAATACAATCTAAAAAATTGGTAAATATTTTCATGTATCATAATATTGAGAAAGTACATTGTACTGTCTTTCAGCAGTCAAGTCTTCTATGGAACTAATTTATTGACCTGTCTACAAATGAACAAGGTTTTCTGTCTCATGACCTGTAAAAATATTAAAGGATCCAACTGCAGAGCAGACAACAACTTCACAGATCTCACTTTGACTCAGTCAAACAGATGGTTTTATCCAAGGCATGGTATTGGGGCCAGTCCTCCTTGATATCTTTATTGACCACTGGAATGAGGGGACTGAGGACCCCTTGGCCAGTTAGCAGGTGACAAGTTGAGTGGGAGTGTTGATCTGGAGGACAGGAAGGCTCCACAGAGGGATTTGGACAGGCTGGATTGAGGGGCCAAGCCAATTGTATGAGCTTCTATCAGGTGAAATGCCAAGTCCAGGTGAAATGCCAGTTCCTGCACTTGGGTCACAACAACCACCACAGGCTTGGGCAGAGTGGCTGGAAAGATGCAGAGCAGAAAAGGACCTGAGGGTGCTGGTCAACAGGCACCTGAACATGAGCCAGTGTGTGCCCAGGTGGCCAAGAAGGCCAGTGGCATCCTGGCCTGGGTCAGCAATAGTGTGGCCAGCAGGAGCAGGGCAGTGATTGTCCCCCTGTACTCAGCACTGGTGAGGCTGCACCTCAAATCCTGTGTTCAGTTTTTGGGCCCCTCACTGCAGGAAGGACATTGAGGGGCTGGAGCATGAAGAGAGAAGGGCAACAGAGCTGGGGAAGGGTCTGGAGGACAAATCTTATGAGAAGGAGATGAGGGAGGTTGGGAGTGTTTAGACATCTCCTGAAGTGTGGAACAGGAGGAAGCCCAGGAAGACAGAAAGGCGGGTTCCATGCTGGCTCATGTCATCCCCAGCAGTTAGAAGATCCTTGTGTCCCTGGCTAAGCTGATGCAAAGGTTTACCCACATCCTCACAAATAAGGCCTTGAAACTGTTCTCCAGAATTGGCTTGATTTGTTTTTCCCCTCTGAGGCTTCAAATTACAAAATCTTGAAATTTAATCCTTTAAAAAGATTAATTTGAACAAAACCATAGAGCTTAAGATGGGGATGGATGGATTTTTCTCCCCAGGCAATTACAGTGCAAATAGGAGGCAGAACTCTTCCAACTTGCCTGTGAGAAAATCATCTTTGGGTTGAGATCAAGCTGAGAATAACTTTGGAGACAGCAAAGGACAAACTGAGACCACAGGTTATACTGGGAAATTTTTTATTTAGCACATTTTGTAACATGATGTGTGCTGTTGGAGACACTGATGTATAAAGTGTCAGTTTTGAGACACTTGGGAGGTGCAAATGGAGAGGAACATTTCACAGAGGCCATAAATCACATTTTTCATTGTATTTTGCTTATGTATTTTATTCTCTAGATACACCCATGCATAGCAGGGTAAGGTAAATTTAAAAATTTCAATTTTATGCCAAAATAGCCATCCATAGCTATCCACTGCTGAATCCACATTAGTAATTGTAGCAGAATCGGGAGAGTAATTGTGTGCAGTTTTTGGTGTTTAAAAGGATGGATAGGCACAATTTAACTACCTACATGACACCAGAGACATTCTGCTTCAAATAAATAATGAAAATAGTAATAAGATTTTTATATTTTGCACTGCTTTGCACTGAAAAATACTGAGGAAAATTTTCTAAAGTGTTTGATATAGTCAGGTGTATGTGTCCAAGGGACAGAAATATAAAAATTAATTGATCAGACTACCATGAAGAAAGATAAGAAAGGTACCTAGATCATGACTGCAAATTAGTCTGAAATACAAGAAAGAGTCCTGCTTGTTTAAGGGGTAGCAAACACCCTATTAACTGAAACTAGACAAATTTGCTACTGTGGGTGTAGCAGAAAATGTAGGAGATAATGCAAATCCTGTTAGAGAACTGGTTAAACCTCCCCAGCTCTGACTCAACCAGGCAGCAATTAGGATGTGTAGTGCAGAGGATATGTAAATTGTGCTCTCTTGTCTGCTGAAGTGGTAATCATGTTCCAGCTGGGTGCAGATGAAGTGCAGAGTCATGTTTCAAGTTCCAAGGGAAAAAAAATAGGTTAAAACACTTCCTTATTTTCCTTTTAGCATTTGCTTTTGTCACAGCTTTCTGCTAGTCTTGTGTATCTCATTCTTAGTTGGTCCATACATTATATATGAAGCCTGGCTGTTTACCAGGAGGATTTGAATTCCAGAGGGCAATAGTGCCTGAATGTGAAGTGAATGCTTTAGGCTACTTTTTTTAATGGTACTCCCTTGAGGACTCTGTCAAGATAAGACTTAACTTCTACTATGCCCTATGAAATTTACTCCAAAGGACACATAGTCTCTGAAGAATTCAGCCCAAAACCACAGCAAGAATTATTTAAATTTCAGCCACATCTACTAAGAAATGTCTCTCTGGCATATCTGTAAAAAATTCTCACGGATTTTGGCTTAGGATCAAGTTCAACTTTCAGAATAGGTTGGCATATTTTTTCCATGTAGTGTTCGACTCTGATATTTGCTAAGTTTTGCATTAGCTTGGATCAATGAAATGTATGTTTTGGGCAGCAGCAGACTGGAGGTGGAGGCATTTGACTGGAAGGTGGCCAATCTACCAAAGAAAACCTTTATCTTTCTACATTTTCACTGGTGGGTGCTGTTGCAGCATTTTGTGTGAACAGCCTACACATTACTTTTCCTCTTGGTTCTGGGAAGTGTCTAATAATGAAGCCTACATGAGGTCTGTCTCATAATTATAGCTGTCACCACAGTCTTCTCTATTCCCTGGATATTTTAGATCATAATCTGTAAAGCCAAAAGTATCTTAAAGGCTCAAAGCTACTGAAGCAAAAGCACTTAGTATCTACCAAATATCAAGGCTTTTGAAGTTTAAAAAAAAAAAAGCTAATCTCTGGGGTAAAGGCAACAAAATTACTGAATCATGAATCATGGAAGAACACAACACCATATTTCTCTGGTTGAGCACTAAAAAAAGTATGAAAAAAGTATGACAGACAGCTGATTCCTCCAGTTAAAAAAAAAAACTAAAAAATCATATATCAGCAAATTAAACTCTTTTATGTAGGAGAAGTCCTGGCAGTTTTGACTCAGAAATTTTTGACTCGGATATTTTATAAATTCTTAGTAAGAATGGAGTTATGTTTCAGAGGAAAATAGTTTGTCAATCATTACTATTAGCTGTTTTATGTTGGTAGTGAGACAAACATAGAGCAAATAAAAATTAAAAATATCTGCACCAGAGCTTAGTCCTTACTGACAGCAGAAATGTGGATAGTCACAGATGATTGGGAAGAGCTTTCTACAAGGCAATTTGTTTTTTTTTAGTCAATATGATATTCTTGTTTACTACACATTTATATCAGAGTATAAATAATGTTTGTATTTATATCAAGAAAATGTCCCCTCTGCTGTGGCTTTTACCTAAGTGTCTTTGCTAAATCAGGCCAGTCTGAACATTGCTCCCTGTAACTTTTAACCTCTGCTCTTGCCTAATCTGCTCTGAACAAAATCACTTAGAGCCGTATAGATGATTTATGTGCACCTTCATATTATTCTAATATGTAGCATATTTTTATCAAACAAATTCTCCTTCTGTAGGCACAGACTTTGCAGCTAAATGCAAGTCAATGCCTCCTGGCCTGGGGAGGTACATGTTTGTCAGAAGCCTTGAGAGCAGTGAGCTGGGATGACGGGGATGGAACTGTACCAGGAGAAGGCACTTGCCCTGGGAGCATGGGAAGCTGTGAGCTGGTTGTTGGGAGCTTGGCAGGGCATCACTGGCATTTTGGGGGCCTTCAAATGGCTGATGCTCTTCTGTGCTGGGTGGGAGCATGAAATGCAAACCTTATCTATGTGCAAACCTTCAGAGCCATCTGGGTTTAGACAAGCTTCAGTGCTAGCCCTACAATTTCCACATGAACATAGGCCAGAATGTTTAGGTATTGATAGATAAGGAAAGTTGTGGGCTTAGAATAGACACTGCAATAAATGTGTTGAAACATCTTCTGGACATTTAATTAATTATCCAGTATCTAGAAATAGCTAGAGTATCCTATGATTAAAAAGGGAAAGGGAGGTGAGGCTGGTAATAAAATGCAATGACACTTAACAGCTTCATCTTGTATTCTCTGAAACTTATGCAAAGCTTCTATCTTGTGTATAGGGTTAGGGGTTTTTTTTAAGTAAAAGAAAACAACAGAAATGTTCTTCAGATATTTTAGTAATTGCCAGCTCTCTTGTAAGGCAAATATGTAGTAGCCAACAGACATAATTTTACCATTTTAAAGGTATGCAGGATTCCTTTAATTGTTAATAATAATTTCTATAATTTTTAGGTTATGTCTTTTTCTTTTAAAGCATTGCTAGAAGTATTTTATAATTGTAGTCTAAACTACTTCAGGCTCAACACATTTAATATGATGCTTCTCTCTCATTTGATTCACCATTTTTGTGGGCTTTTTAGGAAAGCATGTTGTGATTTGAGTATACATGTCCTTTAATATATGTAAAAATTGTAGACTGGGAAGATTTTAATGTTTTAGCTCAATTCAGTGTTCATTTGAAAAGCAGATTTCAGGAAGCTAGGAAGCTCCAAACACTTTAATGAAACCTGATCATGCTGGATTAGCATTTTTCTTGGTGAGTATAAATTGATATGAGAAATATTGCCACCGTAAAAAAATCAATTGATGTGCACACATTTCATTACTAACAGGAAAATATTGATGTAGTTATTTATACTTGGGATAATAAAATAGATTTCATGAAGAAACTAAGGCAAGGTGTGGCTTGGGATTTGTGTTAGTTATATTTATGCAATTCACTCCCAGAATCTATTTATACAAAAAATTACAAAAGGAAGGATATATGAGCTGAATAGGCATATTAAGATGATTGTGGAGCAAAAGCACAAATACAGAAGTCACTTCTGTCTATGGTTCCTTATGAGCAAAACATCACTTTTGTTTCATAGTGTCTTTGAACAAATCATGCTGTCATTCTTTCTTCTTCCTTTTGCTGAATTTAAAATAATTCTTATTAATATAAGCTAAACCAAAAATGTTTATGTAATAAAATTAATAAACATCAATCAGGGATTACCTGGAAAACAAAAACAAAATAAGAAACTATTGCTTTCAATGTAGGAAGAACCCCAATGAGAGGTATGGCTAATCATTCCTCATTACCATGCCACCAAATCTGCTCTACAAACTTTGTAAAAGTGCTTTCAGCTATAATACAGTTGCCAATGTTGGAACCTGGATTTGGACTGCACTTTCCTTGTCTAACACTACGAGATGAGGCATTTCACATGTTGTTTCACTTTGCTGCTAGGCTTCCCCTAACGAAGAGTAGACTTCTCAAAGTTCAACATTAAAGAAGTATATTAAAAAAAACCCCTTCCTGTTCTTGTGGAAGTTGTAAAAAGGTCAATTAATTTCTTATTCCTTTGAAGATATAGTCCTATTCTTCACAAGCAAACAAACTAACTTGTTTGTCTAAGTCCTGGACAATAGAAATTATTGCTTTAGTATTGACCTGAGGAAGAGCATGACTGAGCACCCCTGAAAAAAGGAGGTAGTGTTGCAGAGTAGCTTTGGCTGCAGGGGTTCTTTTGGGTTTAAGCCAACAGGTTTTGGGAAATATTCTTCCAATACCTAGGGAAAAATCAGCATAGGTCACATTGAACTGAAATATACATTATATGCAAGAAATAATAGCAAGAACTAAGAGGGCATTGACTATGCTAAATTTTTTTCCTTCAGATCACAGGCATGAATTTGACAGGACTGGCTTGCAAAGTGTTGTGTTTTCCCAGATTTTAGAGAACAGATGTGTGGAGCATTAAGCATTCATATTTGACAATGTTCAAAGCTAAAGGAGTAAATGTGCATGAAAAAGGAGCCACCTTTTTCCATTTCCTCCCTCTTAGACTCAGATCGTCCAGTTTAATACACAGTAGGAGATGAGAAAGGTGACATCTGCAATGTAGCTGCTTGCACAGCTGGATTCTGTGGAGGTCTCTTCACAGCTGCCAATCCTGTCTCTCTTAACAACTACTTTTCTCTGAAAATACCTTTTTTGTTGTTTTGTTTGGTTGGTTGGTTTGTTTTGTGGGTTTTTGTTGCTGTTGTTTTATTTTGTTTTGTGGGGTTTTTTTTGGTTTTTTTTTTTTTGATAGGGGAGCATGAGGAGCAGTAAGGAGAGCAAAGAGTAAGAAGAAAATAAAGGGTCAGGAATCTGCTCTTTAAACACCACCCAGGCCAGTGCAAGGCTTTAACAGAAGGGCTGAGGAGGCCCATCAAATATACCAAAGTATCTGTGTTTTGACATGAATTTGCATGTAAGAAAAGTTACCAGAAGAAAGCAAGCAAGCAGCAGTTTGAGGCATGGCTAAAGCATCCTCAGGAGGACATTTCTGAGGGGTGTGACTAAAAGCAGGCAATCCCAGTGGTGATGGCAGCTTGGTTTTGCAGTGGACCATTTCAAACCACTACTGCCTGGCATTTTTAAACAGTTGTTGAACCTTGTAAGCACTGAAGTTCAAATATATGAATAAGAACAAGAAAATGGTGTGTGTGGGTGTGGGTGTGTGTGGCTCAGGATGTGGTGGGAAGTTATGCTGCTATTAGCAGGCAAAAGACTCCACTTAACTTTAAATCTGTCATAGCCAAGTAAAGAAACTGCATTTGAAAAGATGTGTTATAAAGGGTTTTTTTCTTCAATTGGACAGATTAGGGGGTGCTGTGGTGAGAGATCAAAGGGCTTTTCTCTCCTTTTGCTTTAATACAGGAGAAATACATCAAAAAATAAAAGAGTGTGGCTGGTAGCATATGAAAAACAGTCTCAAAATGAACCACCCATGAGGGACAACAGTGTACTAATCTTTGTCAACACCCAGAGAGGTTTCAGATACCATCACTCATAAAAAGGTGTGTCTACCTTCCCAGATTAGAGATGGTAGGTGACCCCAGAGTAGCCATTTTTTGTAGCCAGTTTAGTGTGGTGAAGTGTGCCCAGTTGGTGTGAACCCTGCAGAATACCTCATATGAAATAATGTATTTGTTAAGGTGTTTTAAAATGGCAGTTAAATAGAAGTCAAAGTATATCCTAGAAAAGAAACATGATTTTTATTCATTATCTTATTTTGTATATATTAAAACTCTCTCTAGATTGCAAAATACATGCTAATAATTTAATTAGTGAAGGGAAGAAAAAATCTCATAGTAATCAAGAAAATCAAAATTCCAATCTCTCACTTTCTTAATATTAAGATATTAAAACATAACCAGTACACATTAAATCAGTGTTTAGGGAAGCCCAAACACTACAGTTCTGAACTGGCTTTAGCCTGTTCCATAAAAGAAGGCAATAAAGAGTACTCTTGCCAAAATAAAAAGTCAGATATAGGACTTTAATTTCTGTGATTGGCTACAAATTTCCCTCCAACTTGCACTGAGACCTCCTAAAAGTTTCACAAAATTTCTTTTGAACTATGTAATATTTGACATACTAGGGCTTATTGCTTTATTGAAGACAACTAGTCAGGTTACCTTTAGAACAGTCTAAGATGCATGTGCTAAATTAAATCCTTTTTCAAGTCAAAATTCAGTGTAACATCTCTTGATTACAACTGAACATGTTTCAGGAGTGTAGGCAAAGTCAGATTTGACTGGACAGATTTACGTGCTTGCTTTAGGAAGAAGATAGCAGTCAAACTTTATCTTAAAACAAGTTAAAAAAAGCTTCAGTGAAATCATCACCAATTTTTACAGATGCAGGCCTAATTTCTGTGTCCTTAACAGTCCCAAGTCCACAGAATGCTTCTGTAGAATTACTGCACATTTGTATCTGCTTCAGCTGAAGAATATATGGCTTATTTTCCATGCAGAATGAACACAGCAGGTGACCCTGATGAATTTGAAGCAATAAGTAATGCTTAAATTGAATTGGTATCATAGCAAATGTAGGGTGGGGTGGACATTTAGTGCTGAAGTGCATTGAATGTGCATCTCTGTGAACAACACAAAGCCCCAGCTGCAGCCACTTATTACATTATTGAAGAAAGTCTCCTTCCATTCACTAATTCATTTAAACAAGATTTTTACTGTGTAGCTCAAAGGAATCTTTCCTGGTTAAATTATTTCTGATAAATATTTTTACTGACATATTTAGTCTGGTTTTTTGTCCATAGATTATTTTGCAATAATTTCTCTTTGGTACATATAAATTATTTTAAATAATTCAAACAGTTGTTTATGAAATGCATGTTGCTCTATATTCTCTGCCATCCCAGTTTGATTCAATGGCTTCTTATTTGGCACACTGGCTAAACACAATTTGGTTTTAACTGGTAGTTTCATTTCTATGCCATTCTCTACTTCCTAGACTTCCAAGAGCTTTTGAGCTGATCAGGCGGGTTTTTCAGTCTAAATTCTATTCCTCTCTTCCTGCTACAAAACCAAAAACTTTTTCATGGAAGCACTCGCTGTTGGCTTTCTTTTTGTTTCTCTCAAAGTTTTATCTAATTTCGTACTTCTATTGTTCTGTAGTTACAACGTTTCCCAGACCTGTGCATTTTGTGTTCAGATGATGGTTTGATGAACTCATGATTTCCATTCAATTACAAGAGACAATCAGTTTTAGTCTTTCTTCAAAAGAAAAGAAGTGAAAAATAACTCTGCAACTTCAGAAGAACAGGAGTTTACTCTATGTGTGTGAGATTTGCTTAATACATTGTTTAGCAGATTTTGCTATCTTTCTTTGTAGAGATTGTATTAAATTAATTTCTGCTAATAAAAAATAAATTGCAGGGCTGAAAAAGATGACATGTACATTTTAATTAAAACATTAGGTGTGGCTGAAAGGAGATTTTGAGGCTGAAGAACCTGAACTCTCTCTCATACATGTAGAAGGAGAGATATGAGAGAGACCCAGGTAACACTTCACATGAAATCCCAAGTGCCTACTTAAGCTCTGAACAGTAACATATATATATGCACATATATAGATAGATAGATAGATAGATGCATATACATATAACATCCATGTTTTCCAAGTAGTGAGACCTACTTTTACAGCTTAATATCTCATTTTTAATCCTCTTTATTTTTTTCAAAGCGCTATCGTTAAATTCCTGACATAATGAACTTTATCTTTGAGAGCAAAGGTGCCATTTCATCCATTTTATCACTGCCTTATAAATTTATTTTTGCATGGTAATTCCAAGAGAAAAAATAATTTCCAGTATAATTTCCTCGTGTATACATAGTGTATCTCCCTACTCAATTAGAACTAGACCTGCTCTGCCTAAATCAAAACACCAAAGTGCTCCCCAGAATATAACCTGGGAGATGAAGAAAGTCAAGGCCGTTCTAGTAGATCTGTTCCTCACTTCTGGCAAAATTTTGGGCATTGACCGGTTGTTTGGGGCTTTATATTTTTTTTAAATGATCATAACACCTTTGAGGAGGCCCTACAGTGTGTTACTTTTCAAAGGGTAAATCTGTAGCTACTGATGAATTCCTAAATGTGTATGAATGTGTGTACTGTGGTCCAAGTCAAAGAAGTGCATTCATTATCCAACATCACAGAGTTCTTGTCAAAAATTTTAGAGTGAATCAGCATCAGCCTGTGAGTGTACTGGTCCTTTCAATGGAAGATGTGAAGCCCATTTGGCAATACTCATTATCTGATACTTAAAAAACAGGGGATCATCATAATGGGGATTCAGGTCAGCCAGCCTTCCTTGCAGACATACTCTGAACATGAATTTCACTGCCTGATTTTAAACACAATTAGAAGTCACTTTGATGTTTCTGACACAACACTGGAAAGGGCGGGACAGAATTTTGAATAAAAGAAATAAAGCTTTCTATCATTTTTTAGTAGAAAGGAAGCTATGAGCTGTACAGGGAAAAAACCCATCCTTTCATCCTGTAATGAACTTCTAGACAAAAACTACTCAGGATGCTTGGAACCCAGAGCAGGAACCCAGAGCTAGGAATGTAGGTTCCCCACAGGGAAAAAAATAAACTGTGATTTTTATCCATAGGAAATGCAGGGAATAGGGGTGGGCTTGTCCTGAGATGCTGCAGTCAGTATGTTCAGGATCCAAGGCACAGGGGTATTCCTGGCTCCACAGCCACTTCCATGAGAGGATGTTCATCTTCCACGTCAGAAATGAAGGCCCTTGCTTCTGTGTTTACATCACAAATTAAAACCAAAAATGTTTACACCTGGAATGCTGTGTTTAATTTTATTATGTGGGTGACTTTTTTAACCTCTCTTACCCTTTTCACCAAACTTTATTGGCTTTCTGTCTGCCTTCCTTTCAGGAGAACCTGTCAGCTAGTAGCGAGTGCTCCAGTGCTGCTCTCTGCTTGCCTTTCATCTGCCTGGAGAAATGCATTCATTCTTCCTGTGCAGTAGTACACCTTTGATGGGAGACAGCAGCAAACATCTCCAAGGCTCAATCTGCAGGTAGTTCTGGCTCTTGATGTTGATTGCTAATGCTGATTCTTCTGATAGCTGCAGCATAGAGACCAGGATGATTGCTTGCATTTGGTTTCACTGTACTACTAAATAAACATCTAATTGCATTGACCATGCCTGTAAAATAATCTACTGACACAACAATTTTCTGGAAGTGTTTGAATTACTAATTCAAATTAGAATTTGAAATATTCAGATTAGAACTTGAAAAATGTTCTGTTGCCCACCTAGAGAGTTGACTTTTCTTAAACCTTTTTTCTCACCTCATTCTAAAATGAGCCAGCTCTTGTTCTGTCCAACTTATGAAAACTGTACATTTGAGCACTATAGACAGATTCAACATATACATACTCCAAGATAACTGTAATAATGTAATTCTATCTAAATATTCAATCTTGTCCTTGAGGAACACTAAAGGAAAAAGCTTACTGCAATCCCCAATTTCTTAGTAGATACTTTTTATTTTATTTTTCAAATAACGGGCCTTAAAATTTTAATAATCTAGCAGTGTGCTTAAAATATTTTTATCTTTTTTCCTCTTTGTAATCAAAGTTTTTATCTCACTTTAGTGATGAGAAGGGTACCAACAGAAATTACCTCAATTTGTAATATTCATAGTAAAGTACATGGATGAATATGCAGGGCAACATAAGGTGACTTAACATACAATTCCCAGTAAAAAACATACAGTAGTATTCATTGTTTAAAGATCCAGGGACTGGCCTAACAAAAGCTACATAAATAGACAATTACAACACCTGGTCCAACATCCACTGGAATTAATGAGTTTTATATCAACCTTAACAATGAATGAGCTGGGTTTACCCAATTTTGGAAACTAACTACCTTCCTAGGATCACTGAGCTCCTTTCCTTTCCTCTGCATCCCACTCTGGCATTGACAAAAGAGAACACTGAGGTGTAACTCACCTTAAAGGCAGTAAATGATTGACTGCAGTGTTTCCCTACGAAGAAGTTCACAGCTCCCTCAAGGAGAGACAAATACATTGAATAACGTAGAACTTGGACCAATTAAGACTCAGCTCTAGTTCCACTAAAACAAATTGTTCCTCTAGCTTAAATGTGAGCTGATCCAGAGCTTAGAAGTATAAACTGTAAATGTTGTTCTCTGCATGTGATTGCTTCCAACTGTTCTTTTAACTAGCTCATGTCATAGCCAACAATTTGCAGTAAAGTTAGCTTAATATGCTGTTTTCCACTTTCAAAATGAGGATTAGTGCATCTTGTTCAGCAGTTTGATTTTTATAAGCAGTTTTAGCAAAGTGATCTTAGGAGTTTGTTTCATTAATCTGGCTAGGGACAGGTATAGAAAAAGTAAAGGAGGATCAAGTTGTGTTGTAATTGGAAGCCATAGTGAATAGTCTTACAGTCAGATCCAAAACCATTTCCTCTGCTACTAGGTTAGAAAACTGTTATGACCATTTTCTACAACTTTTTCATGTTTCATTAACAGTTAAGATCTAGTCCACTGTGTAAGTCTTATTCATACAAATGAAAGAGTCACTTATGAGGATGAACCACCATTCAAAATGAGGTATATGCTGGCTGGAGATGATGATATCTATTATAGAGAATTATCAGATGTGTAACTTCAAGGCATCCCTAAGTTTGTATTTTTAAACAGTCCTGTGATTTTGTTTGTTTGTTTTGTTTTAACAAATAAACTTTGAGTGTTCTCTAGTGAATTTACATCATATTTGGCTGATGCAAAAGTGAAATATGGCTCCTCTGGAAGATTCAATGACAGCAAGTAGTAGGACATATGGATACCAGGGAAATAGAGCATTCACTAGTCAGATCCTTGGTTGACTTGCATAATAAATAGCTCACTGAACATACAAATTGATTCTAGAAAAATGATTAATGTTATGGCACTATTAAGAAAAATTCCTAATCTATTCATGTCAATAATAAAACTTACATCAAATTTGTCAGTGTCTCCAAAACTATTACAAAATTCATTTCCAAGTAAGTCACTTTGCAGGTCTTGATGCACAATTGGAAATCAATGACTGTTTCGATTAAGTTCTGTCTGTGTATATGAGAAAAAAAATTTCAAGTATTCAAAGGATTAAAACACAAACAATGAATTTAAAAATACAGTCATCTACACTTTTTTGGATTCAGAAGTGCTCAGATATAACATAGACCTAAAAAATCTCATGAGAATTCAACAGCTCCTGTTAGCCTAGTCTTACATGAGCTCTCTTTTTTTTATTTTCCCCAAAAATCTTGAGTTTACAGAAAATTTAATTAGTTTACAGAAAATTTAATCTCTAGTTTACAGAAAATTTATTTTATTTTACCATTAGAAAAAAAGAAATAGATCTTTCCATTTTCTTTAAGGAATTTCTGATAGTATTCAAGTTACATACCTGCAAGTTTTTTATTGTAAAAAACCAACTTGTGATTACATGTCTAACTCTACGTACTATATAAATAAAAAATATAAATATATAATTTATACTATGCTAAAATATAAATAATTTTCCTATTAAATGCATAAAAAAGGGGTGAAATATTCAAGCATACTGATCAGTAGTAAAGCCAGTATGAAAAAGATGGGGTTTTTTAATGTCTATTTCCTTCTCATAAGTAATCTTTAATCTTACCTCATAGAAAGATAGTCTTTAATGGCTAAAATAATTGAGACAGGTTATGTGTTTAAAAGAACCTGCTAAGAAATCTAAACTTCTACATAGGCCTTTCAATCAAATTCAGAATTTTTGAAACATCCCACCAAGGTATAGCTAAAATTGCTAAGATGATTTATGTTAACAACTCATGTAAGATTTCCATGAAAGCTTTCATTTAAATACAGATTGAACTAAGAACACATTCATGCAGAAACCCCCTGAGTACTGAGTAGTTATAAAAAAAAAAAAGAATATCAATTTCTTCTGTAATGTTTTGTTACTTATAGCTACTGCTATCAAAGAAGGCCTGGTGAGCCATAAGGGACACAATATTTTACATCTGAATAGGAACATCTGTCCTGAAGAATGATGAACTTTAGTAACCATATCTTTAGAGGTAGAGTTCACCTCCAATATATGATAATTCAGTGACTGGAAGGTGGAAGCTGAGATGGAGCAAGTTTGCAGCTCAATAGCAAACAAACAACTAGGAACTTCTTGAGCTGTTTTTCCAAAACAAAATCCTCAATATCAAAATTCACTGAGACAAATTTTGTTTCCAAATGCATTACACCTTGGTAAAGATTTTTTTAAAAATTCTTTCTTGAGTCTGAGGGGGAGATTGGCTGCACTTGCTGCAGAAATGACATACTAAAGGCTATATCTGATTCCACAAAAAAAAAACAAAAAAAAAAACAAAAAAAAACAAAAAACAAAAAACAAAAAACCCCAAAAAAACCCAAAACCAAACTAACAAATAAATGAACAAACAACCACAAAAACTATTTGGTATGTAGACCAGAAAGCATTTTACAGCCAGTCCCTTATCTCAGAGGCCAGCTGTAACAATGGCTGTGTGCCACTGGTAGCCCCACAGGTGGGGCAGAGGATGGGGCTGAGTACTTGGCAGCCCTATCTTTAGACCTGATTTTTCTCTTTATACCTTCCTATGGAAAAAACTAAATTTTATGCCAAAGATCAGTGTTTCCAAGAGAGCTGAGCTTCCTTTACTCCATTCCCCCAAAACATGCTTCCTTCATATGGCTGCATTCAGGTTATTCAGTCACATCATCAGGTAGCAGAGACCACCAAAAAGCGGAGGTATTTTTGGCACTAAATAGCCCTTGGTCCTCTGTTGAAGCCAAAAAAGCCCAATCTGTGTTGATCCCAGAAAGAGCAGTTAAACAAACATAACCTATCAGGCTGAAGATGAGAGCCAAGCTCATGTCACAGCAATAATCCTTCTCAGGTGCTGCTGGTTAAACTATCAGACTTACTGATTTTGCTGACATTTTCTCAGCATTTCTGCTGAAATTGTTTTTTCAGTCCATGCCATTTATTACCCCGTTAAAATTTGAATGTTATTATCAAGAAAAAGGAGCCTCTCCTTTTCTGTCAGAGGTGGAGCTTGTTTCTCCTCACGTTGCTAATTATCAGCACAGGTTTCACAGACTACCTTGTGGGGCCTTCACCATTAATTTCAAAGCCATGTATTAAAAAAAATCAATAATTCTAAGTCATATTTGGATGCTCTGAGAACATTTTCTGAACCATACTTAAGTCATCATAAAGGACTAAAGGGATTTTCATAAGCTAAAAAAATATTTTTCTTTTCCTAGTTTTGCCAAGTTTATGTTCCCAGGAAAAAAGAGGTTCTGATGCTGAAGGTAGCATGGTAATGGGGTTTTTCTCCTAGTTACCACAGACAAATGCTGCACTATATTAATTACTTTAGAGATGTTATTTGGCAGAAAAGCTTCCAAAAGTTGTTGAAAATACAGGAAGAAAAGGAATGAATGATAACTTCTGGTTTTCCAGTAAATCCCTGCTAACTAAGACATTCTTCAGAATCTCAGGTAAGTGCTGGCAGGATCTATTTGTATCTCTTCACTTACATGTCTTTAGCAAGTAAAATGTAGATGTTAATCTAAAACCATTTGTGATGTATCTTGGGCCATATGTACCAGGCACTATGTATAGATGTATATCTTGCTAATTCCCCTGTTGGTGTTGTTTTTCTTACTTTCCAGCCAAAGTGTCTGCTTGACACTGAATCTTATAAAAATGTTGTCTAATAACTTGAAATATTCCTTCACCTAGTCCTACTGCACGAAACAGCTATTTTATAACAATGCACAGTTTTAAAAGAGAAGATTTTGAAGTGCAGTGAGGTTAGCTATTACAAATAAATTAGAAAATAAGAATTAAAATTTGGAGCATAGTACACACCTGTAAAGATTCTGCCCTGGATATCCCCCAGGATATAAATAAAAAAAAGGGAAGAAAGTTACTTTATTTTCCATCCAGCACAGAACAAAGTCCATTGCTTTCTCTCTGCATTCACTGGTGCTTTGATTTTTTTATCATTACCATAGTCAAATGCCTCCCTCCTATCCCATTACTCATCTCTCCTGTCATTAGTTAATGGCATGCTGTGGAGCTTCACCACAAGCAAGGGGAAAGATGTTGAGTGAGAATATCTCTCTTTTCCCTCCACACATCTACACACTTTGTTCAATTGCAAAGCACGCTTTGCTCAATTTTTATTTTTAGATAATCAGATTTTAATCCATTTTTTTGGCTGCTGAATAAGTGTAAATTAACACTTCTCTTCTTTGTTCCTGAATCTGCTAACATACCCATGTCTCATGTAGTACAAAACCACATCAGGAAAAAAACATACATGAGGTATTTGAGACCTAGATTCTTATTTTCCAACAGTATTTTTTCCCTGTCTGATTGGATCACTTCTCATTACTCTTGCAATAGTGTTTCATTACAATCTGGTATGAGAAAAGAAAAAGTAATGTTATTTCCATATGTCTTGTACATTTGTATGCTTCTGGTATGTGTGTGCTACAATCCATTAATACACTACTGTTTGTAGTCAAAATTATCTGATGACTGTTTTGAAACATGAGGTTCTCTCATTGAAATATGGTGCTGTCTTAAAGCAGATGTAATTAATGGCAAGAATATGGAGATTAGAGGGTTATTCTAATGGGTCAGGTGAGCTAATTCAGGATGAAGAATGTGTGGAGTCCTGATGCTCATAATGTCTCAGAGTGGGTGGAGCTCACTGTCTTTTGGGCCAGCTGCCTCTGACTTCAGATCTTAGCTGCTCACCTCAAAATCACTATAGATAAATCCACCCTGAGAATTTCAATACCACCCTCCTGTTTCTCTGTTTTTTTCCTGCAGCATAAGCAGCACTCATGTCGGAAGCCAGCCACACTTCCATGAGGTGGATGTGTTCTCACTGTGAAGAAAAATGGCTACATAATGGCAATTGAATATTTACTATTCTGATAATTACCAGCACCAAGCATTTACAGCAAAATAGTGAAATTACTCTCATCAGTGTTGAAACATGAGCTACTTTTTGTTTTGCTCCTCATCTTCAGTAGCCCTGCAAAAGGAGCTAAAAGGGTTAAAACTAACATCTCATTCCCTTTGTGCAGCAGAGAAACAATTTAGCTAAAGAAAGTGACAACTAATAATGCTTTGCACTTTCCAAATTACCTGCAAATGCATTTTGCAGCAGAGCTTGTCAAAAATCTCAAGAATTTCAATAGCCAGAGGCTGGGTGAGCAAGAGGAGGATGGTCTGGTAGGAGGAGGCTTGCACAGGTAGCCCAGCAGAGAATGATGTGTTACACTTCACTCTGCTGATCCTGCTCTGGGAAGAGGGTTGGGCATTACTCACTGGAGGTCTCAAATTAGTGGAAGCTATATTTTTTTTTGAAAGGGCAGATTAACAATCAGAAGACTTTTCTTTTTTCTGTCAGCTTGATGAGAGGTTTTATTTTTATGTTTATCATGTCTGTTTGAAACTCCTCCGTCAGGCATTTTGGATGTTAAAATAAGGTGTGAGGAGGTGGGCTAGTGGTGAAAGAACAAATAGTAAAAAGATGTGCATGAGAAAGACAAATGGAGATCTTTGTCACGTATCAGAAAAGTGCAATAAAAAAAAAAGGTGTAAAAATGGGTTTTAAAAAGTCTGCTAATTTTAAATGTTCTCCTACTTTATGTGGATTTTTCCAATAACAAGAATATTTTTAAAAAATTAATTCTTACATAATTGTGGGTTTTAAGTGGATCCAGTATATTTTTTCAAGCTTTCCCCTAAAACTGTTTACTCATATGTAATAAATATAAGATTTTTTTAGAAAGCGAACAAAAATGATGAGACATTTTTAACAATATTCTAGGACATTCCAGAAATCACAAATAGGGATTCTGAAAACCCTATGATGTCTTGAGCTTCTTGATATAAAGTGGACACTGGACAGCATTATTTATTGTCTCTATCATAGTTTAGTCCCTCACAATGCTAGAAGAAATTAAATTTATTACTGACTCACTCAAGCTTTTAGGCTGTTCTTTTGTGTTCTATAGAGAAAAGATGCTACTGAATACTCTTAAATCAAATTACTGTGCATTCTTTTAGAGATCTTTAATTTTTTTTGAACCCAGAAAATAAGTTTATAGAAATATTCTATGCTTTTTCCTACCTACATAATGCAACTGCATCACAGATCTCATCTTTATTATTGACAAAAGCATTTAGTTCTTCAAACTTAAGCATTCTAACTTTAATGTTGAAAAAGCTTGCAAAAAAATTACATTTCTGTAGAAGGGTAAAGGGCCATAAGTGCTTTCCTTTGTCAGTTAGTACTGTGATGCATGAGGTGAGTGGTTAGATTGCTGAGGTTTATGCCTAACATATATTTAGCCTAATTAGCAAATGAGGTCAGCAATTAGAGAGCTGAAGGGAATCAGTGCACGATCCCAGCTATGTTGTAAAGGTTATAAGGAAAAAAAAAGCACAAGCTAAAATCTTTGCATTAGCCTTGAATTGCAGTGATAACTTGCCAGGAAAAAAAAAAAAAAGCTGCTACCAAATTTCCTCACAGAGGACAGAAAAGCCATTTGATCAATGGCTTTGATCATTGCAGTGGCTGATCAGCAGGGTAATGACATGGGAAATTGCATATTCATTGAACACATCCCACACATCATCTGCTAAACTGGCCTCCATCTGGCAGGTGGGGTTGGCAGGGAAGTGGGGGTGCTCTGCTCTCTTGGGGGAGTCACCACAGGCTCCTCCTTGGTGCCTGCAGATCCTGCGCAAGCAAGCAGCACAGACTTGATCCCCTCCACTGTTTGAGGTTTTAATCCTCATTTTGCATGCTAGTGTACAACTTCTCTGGCTCCTCCATCACCTGCAAACTAAGCAGGATAGATGGTCCAAACCCCTTGAGCCACCCATGAGCCATCATCTTCAGTATCCTGGAAATACTTCAGAGTGTTCTATAATCCAATTTCTGGACACCAATCACGAGGGGAGGACCATAAAAGAGAAGCTGTCTTTAACGAGCACATGGCTCTCTGTCATAACAAATTACCCTGTGATGCTCATGATTAATTGTGCTGCCACTTGTTGTATGGCAGCACAGTAATGCAAGCCAAATAGGCACAATGCAAGTCTGTCTGCAAAATTAGTAGGCTTTTTAAATGTTATATTTATCACTGTCTGCCAGATGTGACAATCCTTCGACATATATGTGATCTTGCCTGTGGTGTCCTGAATTAAAATGGATCATAAAAAGTACTGGTTCAGTGCAGGGCCAATGAACCTATGCAGGCTGATGAGCCAGAAGGTGTTAAAAATTAAAATGAATTTTTGCCAATCTCTCTTGAGCTATTTGTGATATTATTGTGTTCCACTCTGCCTCTTTTTAAGATATTCTGTCACCATGCTTTTCCATGTGTGTCATCTTCTTTTATTCTTTGCATACATTTTCTTGCACTTGAGATATATTTTTCTTTCTTGTACCCAGTGCTTATGTTTTGCACCTGTTTCCAGATTACTAATATGGTGCTATTAAAACTGAATCACAGCAGCACCACAGAAATCTCAGTCCAAGTAGTCCAAATTCTTTGTTGAAATCAAAGTATCGGGTATGTGTGAGGATTGCAGATCAGCCCCAGGTACCCTGCTTCTTGGGCTTACAGCAGGATCACTCTGCATCTGGTAATAAGCTAATGAGACACACATTAAAAAAAGCAAATAGTCTGAACAAAAAATTTCTGAACTGCCACATCATGGTGCCTATAAATAGCTCATCACCTGCTGTCTTCAATTATGTTGCTTTACATTATTTTTCAAAGGATATTTCTCAAAATTTTTGGACTTTTTTTTTTTTTCAGAGGTAAATCTAAAAATTAGGTCCTTGATGGCAAGTTATGTTTCTGGTATGTTATTAGGAATCGAGATAGCCTTTGAAGATTTGGGCTTTGATATTTTCTGAGCTTTGATCTCCCTAGGGTCCTACCACAGAAAGGACAATCCATACAAACTGTGATTTTGAAAAATTCTCTTTCTAATATTAAGGGAGGCTGTAACCTCAGGTTCTGGAGTAGACAGAAATATTTTTGCTCCCCAACCTGCCTACCTGCACAAGCACTGAACACTTTTTCCACTCCCTGGAAGAGCAGGTCAGTAACAGTGATTGGTTTTGTCTCAGCACTGTAGGCACTGCACAGCTATGCTGAAAGTCACACCATCTGCTTTTACACAACTGTGTCTGCAGACCTGGCAGGGCAAGGCTTTTAATGGTCTACTCAGCAGAAGGATGTGGTGTTCTCAGTGAGTAAACTGTGAAAAACCAGGGCAAAGTGGTTTGCAGAGTTGTACAGTCTAGCAAACTAGGACAGGCTTATGTGGACCAAAGAGACCATGGTCTATCTAAAAGATATTCAACTTGTAATTCTTCTGCCAGTAAAAATGATATTACTGACTATGTTTCTCTGCTCAAATACTGAAAAAAATTATGAGGTTTAGAATAATTATTGCAGCTCAGAAGTTTATCAGATGAAAGAAATGGGTTTTCAGAAGAAACACTGAAGCTCTGCTTCTGGAAGGAAATGCATTATTTAGCTTATTAATGGAAGGTGAAAAAGCACCAAGCAGCAAAGAAAATATTTAGGACAAAGAGTTGTAAAAATAGTGACCCAAGTTCTTTCCTGGACTTTTTTTTGTTGTTGTTGTTTGTTTTTTTGTTTTTTTTTTTTAGTAGCGCAGTAGGAAAATGTTCAGCACTGACAGATGGAGACATGAAAGGATTCATCAGCATTATCTGTGACATCACTTAACTTTTTTAGTACTTGAAAAAGAAAATGCCTTCTTTCTGGAAGTCTTAATTTTACTCCTTTTTCTGATTTTTTTTTCCATAATGAATTCTTGAATTATTTGGTCCATAGATGTCTGGTTTACATAAGGACCATGATATTTTTATCTGTGGAAATGCACTAAGGCTGCCTCCAGTTTACATTATTTTCTCTCCAACTAAGAGGTGTGAAATAAAAAAATTATTAATTCTGGATACATGATATATTGTGTAAGTTAGGAAAAAATCTACCTATGCCAGTGTTGCACTACTAAAGGAAACAAAGAAATGTGTGTTTAATAAATCCAAGCCCATTTCTGTGCTGTAGCATTTGACCCAATCCATATTACTCCCAAGGCAAGAAAGTAACACCTCAGTGTTATGAATACAGCAGCACACTTTTTATTTAATAAAAACCAAAAAGTAAATCTGTCTTTCTAATGCACATTGAAGAAGTAAGCAACAATTTTAAAAAAGGATTCATTAGCCAGGCCACAGCTTTCAACCCAGAACCAGGACACTCAGATTCACTGGCCTTAAGAGAGTTTATGTGCATATCTGCCTTCTTGGAAAGCTGTCTTACCCCTTGGCAAAAGGCTGCTCTGAGATTTGAGGGGTACTGCTCTCCTCACCTGCTGAAAATTTAACACTGCAAAAACTTCGGGTTACTCTGGGCTGAAAAAATACATCAGACTGTTGAATTAATATTCATTTAAAAAGAGAGGAGAGCTGGGCTTCAGGAGCTCTCCTATCTAAAAGAGAGGAGAGTTGGGCTCTATCATTCATTTTATGAAACTTACTCTTCAATATTAAATGCTGAAGTGGTGCTTCAGAACAAAGTGTGTATATAGAAAAAGCTGCAGGCTGCTGCTCTGCTGTATTTCTTTTTCTCTGTGAACTCTGGCTTCTGTCCTGGACTGTGGGGAAGAGAAAAAGTTTCACAATTGTGTCAAAACTGAAATGCCTTTGGGTGTCCAGGGAAGGGGGCTGAAAGTGCGCATTGGGAACAAGAGGTATCTCTGGAGGCTGTGTGTTCCAGGGATAGTTTGTAGTTATCTTGTATAAGGTTCATAAGCCTTATCTTGAATCTCTATGAGTTACATATTACTTAATTTTAACTTGGTCATGATTTTAAAATGCTTTTTAGACAAACTAACAGACCTTGCAAATAGATGCGACATAATTCAGAAGGTATTTTTTATATATTTTTTTAAAAAACCCTTTTGAATAATATCTTACCTGGAGCTCTCTAGTAAAGTATTGAAGTACTTGCCTAAAACTATTAATATTCATTTACCCTTAAACATCCTTATTCCAAGATTAGCTTGATCCCAAGATGCAAATGACCACACTTCACTGAAATGTTTTATGTTCTCCCACACAACTCCTACACACATTCTCATAAAATTGGTTTGCATCACTCTTGGGCTAACTTCAAGGACCAAATCCTGTCACTTTTGCTCAGGTTCGTGATGCCTCACTTTGCAAAAAGTCACATTAATTTTGATTGCTTCCTCTTCTCACGCCTCTCCTGAGCTACAAAATCAGAGTCTTCCAGCAACATACTTGATGCTGACAGCAATTAAATCTGGGAAGTTCTGCCAATAATCCTTCATTCCTCCAAGTGTGCTGACTTTGCTGTGAGGTGGGATGTACTGTCAGGCTGTGCACAGCCCAGAGCAGGAGACAGCCTGTCTGGCAGCCCTCCAGCGCCTCGCTACCTCAGGTTGAGTTACTCTTTCCTTATCTTGCCTGTAAAAATTAGTTTTTTCATGTGATATGCCATGTTCAGACACTGCAGTGATGAACATCAAGGAAATGCAGTATGGAAAAAAATGTGTGTGTGGAGCAGCAGCTGTTGCCAGACCTTCTCTCTGTGTCTGGGTTCTGCTGCTACTTGAGGGAAGCAATGCAGAAGGTCCCGTTATGCAATGCAGAGCCGTAGGTTATGTAAATCACATGCAGTAAAACTTGACACCAAGCAAAGCATAACTTTGACCCTGTTCCAAATAGATTATTAAACACCACAGTATTTTTCCCTATAGCACTGAAGTCTGAATCAATCTTAATACAGACATCATTTACCCTAGTGTGACTCCATTGATTTAACACAGTTTTGCATCAATGGGGGCACAAAAGGGTCAGGAAATTAGCTGTAGGTGTCTTGGTAGTGTAAAATCCACTCTTAAACACTAAGCATAAATGACCAATTTCATGTTGGTTAAGTAACCTTGACTCCTTTTTTAAAATAAAAAATTTCAGTGGTATTTAGTATGTTTCAGAAGAAGGTTGTTCTTTACTCAGATGCCCAGGGATGGCTTTAGTTTGCACTGATTATGGCTAATACATCTAATCCTGTCAGAGAAACAGAGAGCTCACTGGAGTTCATTGGCATGAGAAACTAAATGCTATCTAATGCTACATTATAAATATACTGCATTTGGAACAGCCCCCTAAGACACAGTTTTATTGTGCACTCATCTGATTCATACCTAATGTGAAGCAAGAAAAACATAAGGATGAGCCCTGACATTTTCTGCTTCTTTATAATTATCCTCTTTCAAATTCCTTGTGATTATATTGATTAAAGTTTTCTTTCAGTTTTTCTGTAGCTGAAACACATTTCTCAATTGTAGAAGTTGACTTTATTCTGTAATTTCCTTCTGTTGTAAGCATATATTTAATGTTTATTTATAAGGATGAAAGTGAATTTTATTACAATGGAATCACTGACAGAGCTATTAAAAACTGCATTTTCTCTCAGCATTTTCCTGATGTTGCTGAATTTGGGTTCTCTGAACACAAGAGATAGAGTTTACTTGTGAATAAATTTTTTGCATTTCTTTCAACAAGAATGCACAGATGCACATATATATACAATTTCTATAAATTTAAAAATTCACATCCCAAAATTTCAAATATTTTTAATAGATAACAGGCAGAAGGTATAGACAGTCACTAGCTACCTTATGATAAGACTTAGGTTAAAAATCAAATCTGTAAGTAGTGAGATCTTAAAATACAGGCAGAGAGAGGAGAGAAAGAATAGAAATGTCTTTCCCAGGTGAAAAACAGCAATATCTTGGCAGCTTTTTACAATGAAGCACAAAAAGATGTTAGATTCCTGCCTCTCCTACTCCAGAGATCTTGAGACTGTGATACCAGCTATGGCTGTAATATTACTAAACCCTCAGTAAGTATGATCTGAGAGGAGGGCAGCAAACCAAATGCAGAAAATGGGTAGAAAACACCATTTTCCCCTCAAAGCCCACCTCTGACTCCTTCACTAAACACTTGAGCATGTTCCTTCTGTTTCAGGCTGACAGATTCGTGTACCCAACCAAACCCAAGCTCCAGCCCTGTCCCAGAGGGGATGTGTGGAAGTGGTGTCAGGGTTTCCAGCACAGTTTGCCCTGCAGAGCCTGTGCCCCCATGGCTCTGTTCTCCCACAGGTGCAGGGCTGTGCCAAACCCTCCGTCCGCTCCACCCATTCCGCTTGAGCCTCTTTGCTTTGCCTTTCATAAATATTGGATTCATGCATTAAATATCAGCCATGCTAATAAACTTCTGGGAACCTGGCAGTTCTGTGAAACCAAAGGGTTGCTGCTCCATTTGACTGAGAAATGAGCTGCACTGTGATCCTTCTGACTCTGAGCAAGGCTCTGCAGCTCAGCTCACAATTCCCAAGATGAATTGCTGTAGACACCTCCTTCCTTCCCACTGGCAGAGGGAGTGGGGAGCAGAAGGGATCCCATAAATTCTGCATGCACACCCTGGCTGCCAAATCTCTTTTAAGGCTTACTTGATCAGTCTGTGGATTCTTCAACAGGCTGTCTAAAATACCTCCTACTTTACCATCAGCCCTTATGATCATTAAAAAAGGCAAAAAATATTATTTTAAACAATTTCTGCTTTAATTCAAAGGTATTCTTTAAAATTGAAAACTAAAAACATAGAGTGTATGAATAAAACCATTATAACTGTGGTTGTTCTGTCCTTCAACATCTTTCCTGCATATAAAGAGGACAGGAAATAAATGTGCTTCATTTCATAAACCAGTACTTGCAAGAAATTACAGTCTCTGTGGTTTTTTTTGCCAAGTTAAAGTTAATTTCTTGAATTCTCTATGCCAACATTTATTCATTTTTCAGCTTTCTAATATTTTAAAATCCAAAATTGTATTGTTAGGTGTATATTTACATTTTGATTCTGAGACCTAAAATATTAATTTCTTTTGTTTACAAGTCAACAATTCTGATATTACATTTCACACATCATATTGTCTATTAAAATTATGGAATTGCCATCAGTAAGACAATATACATATATATTTCACATACAGAATATCTCTATCTCTCATGTAATCTACATTTTTCATTACTGAAAAGGATCTGTATTTTGTTTCCTAAATATAGTAGGCCTTTCTTTTTTACCTAACGTTGTCTAATTTTACATAGTGAAAAACTGCATATAACAAGCATTTTTTTTACTTGTGACTTAATTGAGTTCACTTTTAATAAATGAATCAATTCCCAAGGCTATTTTAGGTCAGATTTCTGTTTCTTGTGGAAAGAAGGAGGGTGAGCAAGGTAGAAAGCTTTTTCTCTCACTTCCTAAGTATTTTATCTCTGAAAAAACTTCGAGGAAGCAGTTACAAGGAGAGGGAAGCTTTGAAACTTTGAATCACAGAGCAAAGAGAAGAAAGGTGTAGGGTCTTTCTACAGTTGCCTGAGCTCTTCTTATGAGAAGTCAGGGCTAAAGGTCTTCTGGAAGGATGTCAGAGTCCTAGCCCTGCCTCCCCTAAGGATGTTGCTGCTGTCAATAATATGTGAGAATAAAATTATATAAGGACCTTTACTTTCTCCTGTCAGTTCCTTTCACGGGAATTTCCTCAAAAAATAGAAAAAAACATAATTTCCTGAAAATTTAATTCAGAGCTGATGTCCTGTGTTATTCAGGTTCATGTTCCTTTCTTCATTCTCTGAAAGGAAATTAAAGCAAGAAAGGGAATGGGCTGAAATTATCAATTGGAAGGGCCATAAGTGGATTTTGGACTGGAAAAAAATGCTCACTGGCAATCCTTAAAAATACATAAAGAAATTTGATCATGGGCTTAGTTGCCAAAATATCATCACCACCTAATGCCTTTGCTTCTTCATCATCCTTTGCCATTTGAATAACTCTGCTTGAATTTCCAGTCCTTCTCCTGCCTAGATCTTTGATGCATATTGTACTTCCTATCTTAACTACCCTAACCAAAATAACTTCACAACTCTCCAAACCCTCCTACACTACTGAGCCCATTTCCATCCCCTGATTTTTCTTCTGCCTCACTTTCCCAATGCAAGTCAGATAAACCAGCTCTTAAACTGTGGAGATACATTTCTGATGGGTGGAATTTTTAAGGTTCTAACTATTCCTTTTATTTTCCAAGACTTCCACTTGTGATTTTCTCCATGTGGTGCTACTTTGGCAGTGGGAATGCTGTATGTAGTTGTGTTCTTCCTGTACTTTTCCATATGCATTTTGTGCTCAGAGAACGGTTAAAGAAAATAATTCAATGAACTCGCTGACTTGAGTGGTCACAAGCACTTGTGACTCCAGTCTAAGAAAGGAAGGTTATTCACTCAAAGGCAAAATACTGCATTATCAAGCTCAGAGAGAAAACCATTGCTTTAAATATATAGTTAGTATCAAATTCTATCCATAAAAATCACATTTTTAATCAAAATATTTTAACTAGTATGTAAATTAGCTCTAAAACTTGTTCAGTTAATACTGCCAATAAAAAAGATATCTTTAGAAGTGTCTGGGGTTTGGGGTTTTTGTTGTCTTGTTTCTTTTTTAAATCAAGAAGTCATGTTATATGGACAACCAAGACGTTGTTTTTACAGTCTGAATGTGGGTTTGGCTTCACAAAACAGCTGGAACTAATGAAGAGATGAAAGGTAACTCTTTGCCACCTCCACTGCACTGGCACTATCAATTGCATGACTGTAGATGGCAAAAAGAAATGTCTTCAATTGAATAAGTTCTCTCACCTTTGAGATTTACACAGGGCACCCTCCTAATATAGCAGACTAAACTGTGAATTTATACTTATTGTTAAAAAACTGCAACAATGCTTAAAAATTTAATCTGTATTTGTCCAGTTAGGGTCTGGTTTGTTTTTATGGTTTTTTTTTTTTTTTTTGGTTTATTATCATCTTAGGTTCACAGGTGCTCAGTGTACAAAAATGTAAGACATGCAGTTCAGTTTTATATTAATGTATTATCTTGCTCTTAAAAGGTTCCCTAAGACTTTGTTCCTTAGCTATTATTTCAGATAGATGCTATGCAGGGCTTTCTTCTGAGCTCCACAGAGGTTCACTCTGAAAGGGTGTTCTGGGTTTTCACATGGTTAAATCACATTTAGAAGATAACACAAGTATCAATCTTGAAGAGAGGGCAACATTCTGCATTGTTCAGGTCAGCTGCCTCAGTTATTACTTTTTTGGCAAGGCTTGGAAATTTTTATGGTTTTTATTGATCTCCTTTCTGCTCTGAGTTGCAGCTCAATAGCTGAATTACTAACCTACTTATTTCATTGTAACAAGTGATAAATGATACTGCTTTTATATCTACCATGCCTTATTTCAGATTCTGAGTTCCTAACACAAATTCAGACAATACTGGTTCAAGCTAAAGGCTATTCCTTTTTTTTGTGAAGGAAATATCAGCCCCTTTGAATATAGATTCACAGAATGGACATATATGCTGTTTGTGTTTGCCAACAAAGGTCAGAAGGCAAGTATTAGCATTCAAGAACAGTCAGTAATTTGGAAGTTGCCTGGAGGATATGTCTAGCAACTTAAGGCTCAAAATCCTGCCTCCATCTGTCTACTGCCAAAGCACAGTAAAATATGCCTGTGCTCCTTATGCTACCACTCAGAAATGTCAAGATAGTCACCTTTCAGCATGAATCAGAAAGAAGCACTTCTGAAAACAAGCCCAAGATCTGGTTTTCTCCTGCGAGCTGAGGTCTGTACCATAAGGATAACATGCAAATTTCATAAATCTAGTCACCTAACAGAACTGCTGGAAACTGCTTAAATGTCAGGTGGAGATGTCCTATTGACAGCATCCCCCCCAGCAATGATGCAGCTATGCCATTGCTTGAGCACAGACCCTAGTGTCTCAGAGCTGACAACATTATCAATACACCTAATTCTTCCCATGCAGTGTTGTTTTCTCAGTCAATATATGCAGGACTTGATTGTGGGTTTGACTCTGAAAAGGTCTAGATTCCTATAAGTGTTGCAACAATTTGTGTAATTTGCCCTATCTCTTCCTGGCTATGTAAGATCAGAAGAGGAAAGAATTTAACAGAATGAATGAAGGCATCTCTTAAACAAAATAAAAGTGAATCTAAAGGCAGTGAAGGGGCTCTTGGGCACATCCATTCTTGGGCACATCCTCTCAGTGTTATGGCAATGACACAACATTGAGCAGTAATGATCCCTCTGCTGCCACTACTATCATCATCAGTTTGTAATTATAAGTACTGAAAAGAATATCAAAAGTCTTCTCAAGCTAGTCAGATAAGTGAGAAAAAACAGTAAAAAAGCACCCCTTTATCAGAGTTTTATGGAGTCATAAAAGCCTCTATCTCTACAGGACACAGATACTTGCAGACAAAACTACTCATATTTTGCTTTCAAATGAAGAGCTCAGGAGAACTGGCTGGCTCTTCTGCAATTTCTGTGCCCAGCAAAATAATTTATTCAGCAGTTTAGTAAACAGACAGCTGAAAGGTGTCATTGTCATGGGCCCCCAGCCAGGTTATAAGTTACATAGAAGGCTGATGATTTTTTTAATTAAGAAACCCATTGCTTTTATAGACAGTTATGATATAACTGGAACTAATTGGTCCTCTAATCAAAACACCAACACCACTGGCTAAGTAAGTAACTGCTTTTTGGTAAACAAATCTCCACAACACATTTCACATGTTCACAATATTAAGTGTAGTAAGTTAGGATAAGAATTGTTTCTCATTCTTTTCTATGATCTTCTCCCAGACTTTCTCCAGAGGGATGCCTGGGAAAGTTGTGTTTCTCTCTGTGGCCCGAGAGCTGCACAGAAAGGTACCCTACTTTCCTGACCAGGGCATCAACCAGTGACAGAAGTCTACTTTTCATTGTTTTCTTATCTCTCTGCCACTTCTAAACCATGCCCTGAACCATGAACTGTTTACTTAGTTTTTTACAGTTATCTGTGTCATACCTATTTTTTAAACAGATGAGAACAGAATATTTTTTTTCTGACCTAGAAAGATCATGGGAGACAACATTCAGTTCATGGATGCATTCTTTTCAACAGTACAATTCACCACTTGCATCATTTAAAAAATAAATATAGTTGCCCCAGACCCACATATGAGAATCAGAGTGAAATATCCAGATGGAACCACATATGCTGACGTTTTCCTGCATCATCATCAAATCATTCTTGGTTAAGCACTCAAAACAAAGAACATTATCTTCAACAAGGATCATGTTGTACTTATTGTCTACAAACATGAAATAAATTGATTACCTGTCAAGTACACTGAGCTCCTGCAACCTCTTTTTTAAAGTAAAATCAGAGCAAACAAGAATTAATACCTCAGTCAGGATATGTGCCTATTATTCTGCAGTTTTAATTGGCTGCTGGTTCCTTTGTGCGGCCTTCAATTAAAGTGATGTAGGTCCTATATTCTCCCAACATTTGCAACAGAATTACTCAACCCTTTTGACACCCTCTGTTCTCTGTGTGTTTCTGTGGAATAGAAATTTTTGCTCCACTGCAGACCATATTCAAAGAATACTTTTTCTTAACCTTCTTTTAGGGCTGATCCACAGTATAGCTGCAAATGTAGCACAGAGTTACTCAAGTAAACTTTCAAGAATGAGAACTTTGAGCCACATTTTGGTTGCCTTTATTTTGCCTGCTGCATGGGCATTTTGCACAGCTAGCATGAATCTGTCAACATTGCAGAATGCTGTGGAGGACAGAAAGAGCCAATACAATGAGCAAATTAAATCAGTTTAGGATTTGACAAAGCAGTTAGACTGAAAATGCCATTATGTCTATGTACTCTGTATTGGAACAGGAATCTTATTATTGGCCATCCCAGAATCACCCATCCTTTCAGCAGCCACCAAAACCTGTGGTTGAGTAAAAATGTCAGCATGTGCTGGACAGATGAGGAAAGGGAAGGGCTCCAACTGGACCAACATGTAACATAGCATTTTTCCCAGTGGCTCTGCTGCCTTGTCTTGTTCCACAGCTACAGGTCTGTGAGTCCCTTCATGTGTCCTTGGAGTATCACCCAGCATTGTGGCAGCACCTGTCAAAGCTTCAGCTGTCTCTTGCTGTGAAGTTGGTCACCTTCTCACGCAGCCATTCTGGCCCCACATGTGACCTGAGGGACTATTGACCTGGATTTAAAATCAAAATCAGTCCACACCAAAGCAGCTACAGAGGAAGCAGATTATTTCTTCTGGCACAGCTATGGTCAGATTTTCTTCTGCAAGGCCATTTCCCTCTTGGATTGGCATGACAGTGAATAGTGAAAAAGAGAAGAACATCTCATTACTCAACCCTGTGGGTCACCTACACACCGAGGAAAGTATCATATAATGCTGTACATGACATTCAACATATAAAGTGAAACAATTTAGATTGAAATACCTTTTCCTTTTTCCACAAAAGTAATTTACCTGAATGGTACCAGATAATCAGTTTGAAGGCTGATACAGATGCAGCTTGATGAAGAGCTGGGAATGGAAATAGTGCTGTTTTCTGAGACCATTCTTTTTTAACATTGCTCAGATTGTTTCAAACTCCTAAGGTTTTGATTGAAATAAATCACATGTATTTAAAGTATGTCCTTTACTGCCACAGCAATCATTGGACTTTCAAGCTTTCAGCATAAGAAATTAGGCACACAGTGAAGGAGTTAGCTTGAATTTAAGAAGAAATGTTGTATTTCCACAATTTTCCCCTGTTCATTGTCCAAAATGATTTTATCTTTTCAGGAAAGAATAGCTTAATGCTTAATTAGCATTTATTACTTTGAATTAGTATTAAGGACTGCAACTGAGTAGTGTATTTCTGAAGTCCTTGGAAGCCCACCACTTCACTTTTAATAAATAGTACAGGAGATATGGCAACATATGGTTGCTTGCACAGCAGTATGCCCCTGAATCAGCATGCCCCTGTCCAGAAGAGTTACTGGAAACATATCTTGGCATGTGTCTTAGCCAGGTTCTTTATCTGGGTTCATATCCATATAATCTGTAAACTGTAAAATCCTGAACACCCAGCTAGCTGTAGATGAGGATTATTTACCACTCCATTGCAGTGCACCAAAGTAAAATAAAATCAGTCCCAAAGAAGGAAGATGGATCATGATAGGGAGATTCAACTTTATTTGCTGCTCTGAGAAGTACTCAGAGGCCATTTTCCAAGTGTTACATAAAGGAGGAAGAATTAAATTCACACATCAGTGGAGCCTTGAAAAGAAAGTTACATATCTGTGAAGGATAGCTGCAATTTCATATCCTTTCTGATAAGAACATTCACCAAATTTACATCTGCATTTGACAGTTATAATTTTCTTCTTCCCTTTTCAGCATTTAATGTCTGCTCTTTGTATTGTGAGACTGTTCTATCTAGACTAATCCAGAGAAAAGGAGGAAAAAAATAAAGAGAGAGAGACTCATTGCCCAAAAGCTGAATGTGAACATTTTTATGTACAACAGCTTCTGGCAATATACACCTGCTTGTCAGTTCTCCCACGCCTGCCTTTGTCTGAGATCCCAGATCTCTAAACATTAAAGAGGCCTTTGACTGACAAAACTATTTACAGAGAGCATTCTACCCCATGCCTACAGATTGTCTTGCCATTTCAACACATCCTCTTCTATCCAGGTTCTACAGAGGTTTTACCATTGTAACAGCAAACTACAAATGGAAATTCCCAGAAAGTAGAGGGTCACTGTATTATAACATGAAAATAATTGCATTTTGAAATCTATGCAGAGGCAGAAGAAAACAAAAAAAAAAGTATTAAAATAATAATATAACTGGTGGTAAAAGTTTGAAAAGCATGAGTTGTCTCCAGCTCCTTTGAGGAAAATGGGGCTGCCAGAATTGATACCAACATTCAGATTAATCAACCACTCAAAAATATATCCAAACTAATATAAATCAAATCATCCTGTGATCATGACCTTCCTACTCTAGAAAATCCTTTAAAGTGAATAAAAGAGTTGATTATAAGGCTGCAGAAACATCATCAGAAAACCTGCATTGAAATTTATTTGTAAAGTTCAGAATCTATTCCAGTAACAGAATGGAAAAGTTAAGTATTAATCATATTAAATTGAATAAACTAAAGCTCTTTACTTGAACACATACCTGAACCTACAGAATAGAGGTATAGAGAATACAAAAGAAGGCAATACTTAGAAAAAAACATCATGAGGAAAATAAATTGGCACCAGGGAGTTATCTTATTTTTTTTGTGAAAATATTTAGGGGCCATTGCACTATTCCAAAGAAAGAAAATTATCTTTGCAGAATTTAGAGGCAATGTAAGAAACTATTTGTTCAGCTCTGCTGCATACAGAACTAAGGATTAACTGAATGTATTGGTCAACCCTAAATGTCCAGTAAATCTACTTACTTGGTTCTCCCATATATGCTGGCTGTTAGCCACACTGAGGAAAAAAAAACCCATCAAGACAAATCCCTGTAACTTCATAATTTTTTTTTTTTTGGTCATATATTGCAGTGGTAGAAAGATAAGGGTAATAGTAAATAGATGTATGGTACAGGGGATTGCTTCTTAGCTTTCTGCCACCAAAATGATTCCCCTTGCACTAATCCAGCTCTGGTTGATGTTCAGAAATCATTGCTTAATTTAGGGTAAGAAAGTTCACAAGTTAATAATAACTTGCCATTTGCATTTTGTCTTTCATTGTTAGACTGATAAAGAATATTTCAATGCTCCAGTGATTCTTTCTTTTACCACCTAACCAGGACCTGAAAGATGAATTTCTGCAATAACATCTGGGCTTATTGCTAACACTTGTAGCTATTCATAAGAGTAGCATTTCATCTACTTGCTCATCAGTAATTATTATTTAGTGGTAAATGCATATCAACAGAAACTCTTGTACCTGTGCTCTTTCCAGCTGAATGAATACATGCCTAATTTCTGCTTAGTCACATTTCAGTGTTTTATACCCTAAAACCTATTTATCCATTTTCCTTTAATTTAAACATATTTATTTAAAGAGATCAAGGGAAAAAAAAAAAAAACCAAAAATTAAAAAAAAGGAAATTGCATATGGCTGTTCCAAAACTATATTTTCTAAAAATAAAACTACTGTACTAAAAAAGGATTGGAAAAGACCTCTACTTAAAGAGACTTAAATATATCTAAAATTTCTCAAGAGCCCTGTAAAAACTGCTGTCTCAGGTTTATACCTGGCTGAGGTAGAGATTTTTACCTGCTTTATGTTACTAATGTACCTAATTGAATGAGAAATAGGAATATTGTTCTAAAATGTGACATTAAAATTTTTTTAGGTTTTTATAAATTACTTATCAATTGATGTGACATGATGGTAGAGTTTTTAACAGATAAATATAGCTCTAAATAAATGGGGGTTTCTTCCACTATTTTATGTGCAGTTTTAGTTACTCATAATAATAGGGTATCTCTAAAAATCATTTACTACATCTGAGTGAAAACGTATTAGAATCGTGATCAAACTAATGGTAGAAATGTACTCCTAAAATATACATATATATGACAACATATTAATTTTAATTGCTTGTTAGCTTTATAGCTAAAGAGTTACTAAGAGCTCAGTAGTAGATACTTTTGTGGTGCTGAATAAAAAATAGTACAGCCTAGATAACTGCTCACATAATGGTGAATATTTAACAGAGCAGTTGAAATTAAAGTTGTTTGAAAAAGACTTGACTGTGAGACCATACAATTGGATGCCTGGCCTCCTTAAGTAATTTTTTTGCCCAATTCAGTATGTTTCTGCTACTTTTGCTAAATGACAATGTGACTGAATATTCTAATATTCAGAAATATTCTAATCTTTCGGAAGGCAATAGTATCAAATTCTTCAGAGTTTATGAAATCCTACTACTCATTTATGCTAATGTGCAAGTGTTACCTTTATGATCATGCACTAAGTACTGAACAAGCATGACATTGCAATTGAGAACTTAACTACCTACTTCATCCACAGATGCTGAAAGGCAGGCAATTTATTCTCAAACTGATTTTCCTCTTGAAAAGGAGCAGTGAAAGAATATCCAAGCCTGGTGATAATGACAGTTGCACTCTTAAAACAGGAGTAGGAGATTCTTAGGGGAAATGAGCTAAAGGAAGGAAAGGCAGACAGAGGAGTACAGACACTGAAAAGGAGCAAATACTAGAAGGACCAGCATAAAATGAAGATGAAGTCATCAGAAACCACAGTGAAGAACTATGTTGTTACTAAAAGGACATCACCACAGGCAAAAGCAATACATTCAAGGGTAAGTTTCCCAAAGTCTAGGTAAATAATTTATCTGTTTCTCTCTGATCAATTCCACAGTCCTGCAGTCTTCTAGAGAGGCTACAGAGAAGATGGATGGATATACCAAATGGATCCCATTTTTCTAACAGCATCTCAATTTGATTTCTAAATTTTATAAGAAATTATCAATTTATGAGGAAATTAAAGTGTCTGCTCTCAGGTATTTGTTCATTCATACTTGGTTGGGTGGCACAAATATCTGATTGATGTGCACCATTCATTATTCCTACAACTTGAAGTCCTCCATATGTGACTGTTTTGACTTCACTGGAAAAGTAAAGTACTGTCTCAAATGTAAGCAATGACTTCCTCATCGTATAGAATGCGAGCTAAAATCTGTATTAAATTAAAATATATTATGATGGGACAAACTAACCTAAGGAACCATTTGAAAATGGAAAAAGATAGACTGAAAGGCTCTGTTCTCAGGTCAGCATTCTTTATAATGCAGGTATTATCAGAGTGCCTCCTGAACATACTGCTGCAAGGTAGCTAATAAGATGTAGCAAGACCACAAAGCTGCACAACAAACAAGTTTCAATGGGAAGACCCAAGCCCACATGTCTAAAAATCTGAATTCCTGGGGCATCCATCAGACTAAAAAGCCCCCCAGAATGTGTTAGTTACATTGCACTTATTCTTCCCTCATAAACAGTTACTTTAAAATTTGACAAAAAAATAAGAGGAAACACTTTAAGAGAAAGTTGCCCTGGATTTGGAGTTTTTGCTGGCTACAAATCTAACTTTTGGCTACAAATTTCCAGTACAAATCACATCACTTTTCTATGAATCTGATGCCTGAATTGCTAAAACCACTAATCCCATTTCCCTGACATGGTGATCTGGTACTGTTTAGCCACCACCTCCAGTTAGTAATAAATTATCTGTGACAGGGGAGATCTCAGAATCTCTTATTTTTCAGCCTCCAGCACTTTCCTGGGCCAAAAATAGCATGTTGTAGACATTGCTTAATTTAGGGTAAGAAAGTTCACAAGTTAATAATAACTTGCCATTTGCATTTTGTCTTTCATTGTTAGACTGATAAAGAATATTTCAATGCTCCAGTGATTCTTTCTTTTACCACCTAACCAGGACCTGAAAGATGAATTTCTGCAATAACATCTGGGCTTATTGCTAACACTTGTAGCTATTCATAAGAGTAGCATTTCATCTACTTGCTCATCAGTAATTATTATTTAGTGGTAAATGCATATCAACAGAAACTCTTGTACCTGTGCTCTTTCCAGCTGAATGAATACATGCCTAATTTCTGCTTAGTCACATTTCAGTGTTTTATACCCTAAAACCTATTTATCCATTTTCCTTTAATTTAAACATATTTATTTAAGAGATCAAGGGAAAAAAAAAAACAAACCAAAAATTAAAAAAAAGGAAATTGCATATGGCTGTTCCAAAACTATATTTTCTAAAAATAAAACTACTGTACTAAAAAAGGATTGGAAAAGACCTCTACTTAAAGAGACTTAAATATATCTAAAATTTCTCAAGAGCCCTGTAAAAACTGCTGTCTCAGGTTTATACCTGGCTGAGGTAGAGATTTTTACCTGCTTTATGTTACTAATGTACCTAATTGAATGAGAAATAGGAATATTGTTCTAAAATGTGACATTAAAATTTTTTTAGGTTTTTATAAATTACTTATCAATTGATGTGACATGATGGTAGAGTTTTTAACAGATAAATATAGCTCTAAATAAATGGGGGTTTCTTCCACTATTTTATGTGCAGTTTTAGTTACTCATAATAATAGGGTATCTCTAAAAATCATTTACTACATCTGAGTGAAAACGTATTAGAATCGTGATCAAACTAATGGTAGAAATGTACTCCTAAAATATACATATATATGACAACATATTAATTTTAATTGCTTGTTAGCTTTATAGCTAAAGAGTTACTAAGAGCTCAGTAGTAGATACTTTTGTGGTGCTGAATAAAAAATAGTACAGCCTAGATAACTGCTCACATAATGGTGAATATTTAACAGAGCAGTTGAAATTAAAGTTGTTTGAAAAAGACTTGACTGTGAGACCATACAATTGGATGCCTGGCCTCCTTAAGTAATTTTTTTGCCCAATTCAGTATGTTTCTGCTACTTTTGCTAAATGACAATGTGACTGAATATTCTAATATTCAGAAATATTCTAATCTTTCGGAAGGCAATAGTATCAAATTCTTCAGAGTTTATGAAATCCTACTACTCATTTATGCTAATGTGCAAGTGTTACCTTTATGATCATGCACTAAGTACTGAACAAGCATGACATTGCAATTGAGAACTTAACTACCTACTTCATCCACAGATGCTGAAAGGCAGGCAATTTATTCTCAAACTGATTTTCCTCTTGAAAAGGAGCAGTGAAAGAATATCCAAGCCTGGTGATAATGACAGTTGCACTCTTAAAACAGGAGTAGGAGATTCTTAGGGGAAATGAGCTAAAGGAAGGAAAGGCAGACAGAGGAGTACAGACACTGAAAGGAGCAAATACTAGAAGGACCAGCATAAAATGAAGATGAAGTCATCAGAAACCACAGTGAAGAACTATGTTGTTACTAAAAGGACATCACCACAGGCAAAAGCAATACATTCAAGGGTAAGTTTCCCAAAGTCTAGGTAAATAATTTATCTGTTTCTCTCTGATCAATTCCACAGTCCTGCAGTCTTCTAGAGAGGCTACAGAGAAGATGGATGGATATACCAAATGGATCCCATTTTTCTAACAGCATCTCAATTTGATTTCTAAATTTTATAAGAAATTATCAATTTATGAGGAAATTAAAGTGTCTGCTCTCAGGTATTTGTTCATTCATACTTGGTTGGGTGGCACAAATATCTGATTGATGTGCACCATTCATTATTCCTACAACTTGAAGTCCTCCATATGTGACTGTTTTGACTTCACTGGAAAAGTAAAGTACTGTCTCAAATGTAAGCAATGACTTCCTCATCGTATAGAATGCGAGCTAAAATCTGTATTAAATTAAAATATATTATGATGGGACAAACTAACCTAAGGAACCATTTGAAAATGGAAAAAGATAGACTGAAAGGCTCTGTTCTCAGGTCAGCATTCTTTATAATGCAGGTATTATCAGAGTGCCTCCTGAACATACTGCTGCAAGGTAGCTAATAAGATGTAGCAAGACCACAAAGCTGCACAACAAACAAGTTTCAATGGGAAGACCCAAGCCCACATGTCTAAAAATCTGAATTCCTGGGGCATCCATCAGACTAAAAAGCCCCCCAGAATGTGTTAGTTACATTGCACTTATTCTTCCCTCATAAACAGTTACTTTAAAATTTGACAAAAAAATAAGAGGAAACACTTTAAGAGAAAGTTGCCCTGGATTTGGAGTTTTTGCTGGCTACAAATCTAACTTTTGGCTACAAATTTCCAGTACAAATCACATCACTTTTCTATGAATCTGATGCCTGAATTGCTAAAACCACTAATCCCATTTCCCTGACATGGTGATCTGGTACTGTTTAGCCACCACCTCCAGTTAGTAATAAATTATCTGTGACAGGGGAGATCTCAGAATCTCTTATTTTTCAGCCTCCAGCACTTTCCTGGGCCAAAAATAGCATGTTGTAGACTCCCAGAAGAGCGGGTTGATCTTTCTGTTGCTCTCTTCTAATGGCACCCTTTTAAGCAAGCTCAGTTTCATAAATCAACAATAAAGCCATTGTGCCTGACTGGAAGACAACCTGAGTGCCTGATAGTCCTACATCAAGTACAGTGCATAACCAACACATGCAGCCAGTGCACAGGTCACAGGCAAAACACTAAACTCAGGAGAAATTTGTTGAGCATGCAGGTGCCCCACGGGCCATTGGAAAAAAGAGGAATTCAAGCTCTTAATAAAATTTTAGGTTATTTATATGAGGACACACTTGGCATCATGCTTCAGCACAAGATTTTGCTAGTGAAACAAATGGGCATTTCTAAATGATATTTGCATTTATGTTTTAAGAGGAGACATCTTTAAATACACTCTTTGTGTCTTTGCAAAGAAATAGAACACTGCAAATGTTACAAAACAAGTATAAACAGCCACATAAAAGGACAGATTTCAGAGTATACTAAAAATGACTAGGTACAACAGAATTGTTTAGCAGTGTTCTTCAGTGTTCCAAATACCAAACAGGGACTGTAAACAACTCTTTTGTTGTCTCTTTGAAAATATGCTGGTGAACATCAGTCTTGCTATTAACCTTCATGAGCTGCCTTGGGACTTAATTCAAAGTTTCATCCCAAAGAATTCTATAGAAAGTTATGAGTGTTTGAAAAGAAATATGTATCATGGAAATTCCTTTTCAGCCTCACAGAATTTCCCACTAGAGTCTTACCATTCCAAACATATGGAATCAAGGGTGAACACAACCTGAAACTTAGACTATTAAAAACAAAATTATGGCATACAGAATTCTTTCATTCTTGAAGGCAGTACTGATATCATTGTAACATAGACCCACAACGTGCACCTAATCCTCTTCATTTTTCTCAGCTTTCAATATATAAAAATTCTCTTTCAGTATTCAACTGAATAGAAAAAGAAAAAAGAATTAATGTCCCTGTCCTGTTCAACACATTATATTCTTGATAGTTACCAGCTATAGAGGATGCACTTCAGTGCTTATTAGGAATTAATCATGCTCACTGCTAAAAGCAGCTTGTAAACAACCTGAAAATCCATTGGTTATATGTCCCTATTTTAAGTTTGAAGGCACAATTTCTGAATTTACATCAGCCTCTTTCCTTGATCTGTCAGAAAGCTCTGATTACTGGATACCTTGTTGTCCTTCCTCAGAAAACACACTAGGGTGAATAAACTACAGCTTCAGGAATAACAGCAAATTCAGGTACCATTAATAAAATACCTTTAATCTCTAATTTATTTGGCTCTTTCATTTCTCAGCATAAGATTGATGATTCAGAGCAGATCTGCTGCAACATGGATTGAAATAAGCAGGGTGCCTGTCTAGGTGAAAGAAATATTTTACTTTCAGAGAAAATAGCTATCCAGCAATTATGCAGCAAATGTGCCTGTCATATGTCCTTAGTATTACTGTCTCCTTCTTCTTTGATTCAATTCATGGATGGATGAAGAGTAAAGCACATTTTGTGTCTAGACTTCTGTTGAAAGATTTCTCTCTGACACCTTTGTCAAGAAGGGTCTTTGACAAACTATCCTGGTGACTGCTGAACATACATTAATTTTTTTGAAAAAAGCCCAACATCTTAAATGTTGTCAAAGTGTTAGTTTGTCAAATTAGTGCTTTCAATATCAATTTTGCACTTTTAAGACTCGTTCATGTAATTCTTTTTTCAGTTTTTATATGTGAGAAGGGCAAAGTCTCTAAACACACAAAAACTTTGAATTGCTTTTGCTTGAGCGTGTAACTTAAGAAGCATAACTATTTCTGACCCTTTGGATGGAGGAGCAGCTAAGAACTTCCTTAGTAGAGACTGCAGAAAATGCTAAGCTGCTCATTGTATTCTACCTGATAGTGCTCTTACACTCAGTGTCTCCATTCCTCATGGTGCAGCACATGGGCATCTCACTCTTCTCCCTCTCAGGTAGAGTTGTGGTGTGCCAGAGGTTTACTATCCCCAAATACATTAAAAAAAATAGATTTACTCAGAATATAGGTGAAACCTCTTAACATATTCAATGTACATCTTCATATTCAATGGATATGTAACATTCAATATTCAGTGCTATCGTGGCTACTTGGTTGCATATTAATTCATGATGAAGAAATGTAGATATTTATTGAAAAAAAGGTGAAAAAAGCCCTGCAAAGTAAGGAGCAAAAGAAATTAGAGAAATGTTCAAGTGTATTTAAAGTTCCAAAAATAAAAATGGCATAAAATTCAGAAATTAGAAAGCTAAAGTCAAGTCCTATAAACATAATTTCTGATGTGTGTAACCATATTACTACCTCTAAAAAAAATCTGCATGGCTCCACCATGAATTTTAAGTGTCTACCAAAACCTGACCTCCATCTGCTGAGACTAAAAGTGTCCAGAACATACGAAGATAAAACACTGCATGATTTCATCTCCATTAAAGTGCATTCATATACATTTAGGAGGTGTATGGATATGAACAGTACTTCAGAAGTAAATAGGAACACAAAAGCAAACACATTAAAAAATTGCAGAATAAGGATATTTTGGTACATGAAAATAGTTTAACTAAATGCAAGATTATGCACAACAGGTATTCATTTTATAGCTGGCTCTTTTCTTAAAATATCCTTTAACTTGCTTTTCCTATGAATCCAGTAAAATCATTCCATTAACTAAACACATAAAAGGGTTTTTATTGTTATTACTATTGAGTTCTAGGCACTTTTACTTAACAGATATGATCTAAAAGAATGAGGGGTTTGTGCATCACGTGACTGAGTTAATAGATACTTTTGGTGGCTGAAGCACAGAAGAAGGCAGAAGAGTAAACATCCAGATCAATAAAGATTTAAGTTAGTATTCAAAGAAACTTCTCACAGGTCCAGTAAACAAAAACTATCCTGCAATTATTAACATCTTCTCTCAGGAATTATTTCAGTGATGATACCTAGCTACACATGCCCAGTCTACTTAATACATTAGCTCCAATGATAGCCCAGAATGAGAGTCTGCAGCTCTGGCAGCTGGTATCCCAGCTTGATCCTATCCCTGTGAACCCCTCTGCTGATCAGCAGGTTCCATCTGACTCTGGGCTTCCTCACTGGCTCTGATCCTGACCAGTGGATTGGTCTCCTGGTTTGACCTGGGACCCTCCTCTTCACCACAGACTGGCCGGATGCCCTGGGCTGGGGCCGGTGCCCCTGTGCTGCTGCCCTTCACAGGGAGCCCCCACTGCACCAGGACACTTCCATGGCCCTCAGACACCTCCTCATACCCAGATGATGAGGCTCAGGCTGCCCAACTTGACTGACACCCGTGACAATCGTGCACTGGCCCGGCAGTCACTGTAAAGTGCATCTTCCCAGCCTCCATCCCAGCAGGGTTGCTTTCTTGCCAGCCTGATTGACAGCCAGGAAGATCAGATGGGCCATGTAGCCAAAGATAGAGTCTAGGGCTGACAGCTCTGAGATGGCTCCATTTGACGATGCAGCGACTTGGACATGTTTGTCAGTAACTCTGAATGCAAGCAGAAAGGGCAAGAATTCCTCAAAGCAATATTTGCAGAAATTTCAAAGAAATGTTCTGTTCTGCAAGATGCTTTGGTAAAAATTGCATCTCCTTAAAAAAAACCCAACAAACAAACAAACAAACCTGTCTCTATGCATATTCTGAATATGCTGAGTCTGGAAATAAAAATAGCTGTTTGATGTTTTGTGATCTCATTTGCCCTGCAACAGCATCACAGATAGAAGACTGAACTAAATTTTTGTGCATCTTCAAGAGGATTTTTTTCCTACACCTAATCACTTACATCTGATATCAGAGAATGGCTGAATAACAGAGTTTGTTGCACAGCTGTCACTGATGCTCTAATTTGGCTTCTGGTAATGGTGAGGATGAGCAAGATGGAAGGGAGACAGCTTGGTTCCTAGAGCTCACACTGGGTCACTAAGAAAAAATTGGAGGAAGTTATGCAAACTACCTTTGATCCAATAAAGAGCTTAGCCTCATGGTCAACATTAAACACATGTAGAACTTCTCTGCCTCATAACTTTGCATGTTTTATACATCAGTTTGAGAAAGAAGAAAAATATACAGTGGATATCCATTTTCTGTATAAGAGCATTTAAAAATAAATGTACTCTTAGGAAATGCAAAGAATTTGAACTGCACATAAATGCAGTCTCCTGTTTGTTTGGTATTATCTTATTGACTACACATCAGCTCTGAAAAATTTCCATTTCTTCTATATAGAAAGGACATCAAAGAAATTCAACCCTCCAGACAGGTACTCTGGGTTTAATATTTTGAATTCAGCTCAGAAATCAGTGTATGGTTCCTGAAAGGTTACCTCAAACACTAGATTGTGTATTTGGTTTTCAAACCACTGATCTTATTTTGAGAGTCTAAAAATGATAAGGCTGGGTAAAATGGCATCTTCTCAATTATTGAATAAACTGCTTCCTGCCAGTGGTGCTAATTTACTATCAACCAAATACTGGTTTGAATTTAAAACACCTTTTCCTTCCACAGCTGGGATTTTTTCAAAGCTATTCCTAAGAAATCCAAATGCTCCGTAGGACCAACCAGGTGGGAAAAAGAGCAGAACAGCCAAGATGCTGACTATGGTTATATCGCTTTGTTCACAAAAGGATATACCAAAAAGACAGGTGACATCAGCAATAATATTTTAGATTGAATAATAATCCAGACATATCCCAGGCTTTAAGAGATAATGTGGATACTCTTGGAATGTAGTAGAAATAAATCAGTGCTTGCAGCTGCAAAGAAAACTCATTTCTGTAGGTAATTTTAAATTTCTTCTGTAATTAACTGAGACCACAGATTAAGCATCTAGCTGAGTATTTTCCTTCTCAAGATTCTTGGCATGGAATGGGAAAGATGAGGGGGATGGAAACATGGGACGTGGGGAGGTGGTCCAGCATCATATTATCAGAAGCTGAGTTACTTAATAGACTATTTTATGTCCTAGTTCTCTGCAGTAATTCTGTGTTAATCACAGAAATCTACTTCCTGTGCTATGTTGAGCGATTCCACTGCCTGAGTCTGGAGCTCCATAGTACTGCAGAAGGGCTGAGAGCTTCGTGTTGGAGGTGCAGGGTGATAAAATCTCACTTAAATTTGTCTGCCCTGGTTTCAAAGGAGCCTTACAGCAGCTGGGAAAAAACTGCAGTAATTTAAGAGCACTCTATTGAGCATTCTCTTCAACAGTCTGAAATCTAGGATGTCGCTTTTCACACCTTTTCGACAATCTCTTCTGTTTCATAGCATGACCCAGCTGCTCTTTGTACAGCCTTATTTCAATGAAAGTATAATATTTTAACATGCTGTATAACTATTGTTTAGAAAAGTAAAAATATTTAGGTAGTGAGAAAAATAATCAGCAAAATCCCCACTGTAACTAGAAAGTACCTAAGAAGCCTCTGCAAGGAAACCGAAGTGATTTGACAAATGATTTAAATAGAAAAATAACAATAGAGTAAAATTCCTATTGGGAGGTCTTCTTAAAGTTTTGCTATATGAATTATAGAGGGATACTATCAGTAATTGTAAGGAACATTAACCATAAGGAGCCTCATCATTAGGAGAAGAACATGAGTGCTGGGTTTTTCAGTTATTCAAATCAGAAACTGATTACTCCCAAAGTTTCTGAGCAATTTACTCTAATATTAAGGACATTTGCATAATACCCAAACCTTAAAGAGATTCAATGTGTTTCAAGATGTAACTTCCCCATCTACAAATCCCAACTCTGTTCCTAGTGTGGGCACATTGCTTCATCTCAGCTGAAATGCCATGATAAATGTTCTGAGATAAAACTTTTCTGATAGAGAGGAGAGCAAAAAGGAATTGTTTGGATGTGCTTATATTTTTGTCAAATAAAAGTGTCACAGAGAAGCTGTATGAGGAATGCTGATTAATTCTTTTAAACCACAGCTGAAACAACAGTTTAAATCATTTTAGTTGTCAAGCTAAACTAAAAAAAAAAGACAATACTAATTCTTAATTTGTTCTATGGACTACAATAAGTAAAAGAAGCTGAGGAAATTGATTTTACTAGAGCATTATATTTGGAAGCAATCCTGTAGTTATAAATCATCATTTTCCAACCAACAGAGGTCAGAAAAAAATTCTCTTATGACAAGGAACATCAGTTAATTTAAGCAAAATTGTTACTATCCCATTGCAAGGTTTCTTTCATGTCCAGGTGACATATATAGTCTTTAGAAATGCATTTCCAACAGGCAGAAATAAAAACTTACTGCACAGATGTTAAAAGAATCATTATTATTGATAGCACTAAAAACCTGTATTAAAAAAGCCTTAAGATTTTTAACAGCTCCACTCACTCTCCTGACTTCACGTCAGTCTTCTGCCTACATTTAGATCCTAAATAACTGAGGATTGGTAGGAGTTGGTCAGAAGGTATGTACATTTATTAGGGCAGATGTGGAAAACTGCATTAAAGAAACACTTTAAACAATTTCCTAAGCTTCTCCTTGAAGCAAATTCAATAATATATTTCTACTGCAGTCCCAACTCCTTTTGCAAACAATGTAGGACTAAAGTTATTACTTGAATCAATGGATCATTACCAATACTAGAAATTTACAAGAAATTGCTTAACTTTTAGCAAACCCCTAAGTGTCTTATTGCTCTCAATCAAGAGGATTTAGGAGGATACATTTAGGATCAGCTTCTTTGCTTCTTTAAGGTTTTCTCCCTCTTCTACTTTGTTTTCAGTGCCACATGTGGTTCAAGAACAGAGTATTTCATAAAGAAGCAGTTTTAAATGGATCCCCCTGGTTTTAAAAGGAATTTTTTTTCTAGTTCAGTTAATTATTTTACATGCCTAATGTTTTGCTAGGAACTCCTAACAAAATTCCTTAAGCATAAATGACATCATATGTAAATGAGTATTCTTTAATGCAAATTTAATTTGTGTATGTAAGAAGATGAACATCTATAGCCATAGTTTGTTAGAGCAATAACATTTCTCTGATTTCTGTTATTTTTTACTGCAGTAATCTTTGAAAGTATAGGCAAATCTCTATATTTTTGCAGCTTAATTAAATGTAGGGTATGCTCATAATAATGAAATCTAAAGTTCACCTCTTAGCTTTGATTTGAATTTTATTATTTATTTAGACCAAAACAGTGCAAGTTTCCTTCCCATAGAAGGCAATAGTGACAGTGTGTGAGAAGTCTCTTCCACTGAACTAACTACACACAAACCAGCTTTTAGGGTAAGAAATACCTGGTATTTCTTACCCTAAAAATATTTCATTTTCATAGAGCCATTTGGGGTACCCTCATTGCAAGGAGAGGTGCATTTTTGATAGATATAAATTAAATTTTGAATTAAAAGAAAAGTGAAATGTAAATCTGTATCAATGTGTTGGGGTGCAATGGGACATGTAGGCTAATATCTTTCACAGCATCAAACTAAATAAATCAATGCATGCACCTTTATTAAGAGCTTTGGTTTCATGTTTGTCATCATCTTTCTCTAGTTACTGTATAATAGCAATGAGAGACTGCTGCATATATCAGAATGGCAAGTGGCCTCAGTATGCTGATTTAAATGCCCTGTTTCTCAAGTTTGTTACATAAAGCCATTTCCCCCCCTTTTCTGAAGATCAAAAAGAAATTCATGTTGCATCACATCAGGCTGATGAAAGGAATGAAGTGAACTTGGAGTTTTCCTCTAATTACAAAGTATACAAGCTATAATTTTATTAAATAATTCATGTCTAAGAGTGATAATCACAATGTGAAATGACCTAATATCTATTATTCACAATGCTGATTTTTCTTCATAAGCATTGTTTGTTTACTGAAAACTTGTTTATTTATTTATTGAAGAAAATCTTAAATGCAATCTGTGTGCAGGTTTTTTTGCAGTAAAACTCTATTTTTCCTATCTATCTGTGTCAGCTCCCAGAGACTGTTGAGACCTTAGTCCATGTATTTTGAATCATGTGCACATTCATTATTCCCATACAGGAAACAGTATTGGAAGTGCCTCAGACCATTCTGGAACATTTCAATGTTGGAGCAGCAAGTCAAGCCTAATTTTTGCCCAAAAAAGCCCCAACAAACCCAGCAACAGAAATTACAGTAAAAACTGCATTTTTGAGAAAGACTTTATTGCAGTGCTTGGACAGAAGAGTTCTAGGCCAGACCAGCTCAGTGTGTTCTTGAAGACAAGATGGATGCTACCCTTGGCAAAGATATTAAAATCCATGAAACTCTCATCTTGAAGGAATTGGTTGAAGAAAATTAGGCTTCTTCAAATGCAGGAATTTTCTCATCCATTCAAAAGTTTTGTTGAACGGAGAAAAAAATTGCATGTAGGAGCTTTCATTAGAAAGATGCCCATGTGATGCATTTGTGCTGGCACTAAGATGTAGCTGCCAGAGAATGTTTTTTGCTACTGAAAGAAGTTTTTGGAAATTATATGTATTAATATAGCTTTTAAGTATACTCAACATTTCCTTAGGACTGTGAACATCCCCCAAACTCTTTCAGTAAGTCATAGGTTGCAAAATGTTATTCCAAAGGAATAAAAGGGCAGAAATAGGTAAATGTAATTAAAATAAGCTCACCTATCCTTAAATTTATGGGGATATAGGGAGATGGTGTTTTTCTGTATTGCAGTTTAAAATTGAAAAGATTATTGTCATGGTTACATTCAGACAGCCACAAAATATGGAGGCAAATCTTCCACAGTGTCCTTGTCAGCACACTTATTACACATATAGCAAATTCCAGAAACAGTGATCACCCGTGGTGTCTTCACTGTGCAAAGCTTTCCCATTCCTTTTGTGAGCACATTTTTAAACAGACTGCAGTGACAGGAGGGGCTCAGCATCCTTCTCCTTTCTCTCTGAATTCATGCTAGGCGCCCACCAACATCCTTTGCATTTAAATAACACAACCGCAGGTCTCACTCACTCCTGACTGAACACTCAACATAATTTCCTTTGCCTTTTCAGCAGGCACTGCACTGGCAGCAGGAGAGAAAATCAGAAATTTGAAAGACTGTTTTGTTTCTTCATCCAGATCATTGCTGTTTACTCAGCATAGTCAATGTTCTGCAGTTCATGCGGATGGATAAGCAGGAATGGCCCGTGGCAACACATGAGAACTACAAATAGGATCAAGACATATTTTTATGATTTCTGGGCTCCTATCATTTTCACGGAACAGATTTGAGAGGCTGTTTTATCTGCTCAGCACTGTGTGCTCTGGACATTGATTTTTACATTGAGGCATATGGAAATGCAGTTTAACCAACCTTTGGGCATTTATCATTGACATCAGCTTGTGTGAGAGGCAACATATTGATCTGTTAATTGAACAATTATTGCCCCATCTTTATCACATGTGTCCCAAAGAACCACTTTTACTCTGTGACCCCAATCCTGTTTTGAAGCTCTCAGAATCTGCAGAGAAAACAAGAATTCCACCAAAAAAAAAAAAAAAAGCAGTAAAAAAGCTGTAGAAATGCATGAATACTCTTCAACAGAAGCTTTATATATTACATAAACTGACCTAGAAACACATGCTTTAAGTATAAAATCCCTGCTGTACAAAGAATCATCAAAAGGACATAAATGATGGTGAAACTTCCTTCCTGACCTTTTCTATAGGGGTAAGTTTCACTTCAGGGCCCGTGCAGTGACATTCTCTACACCTGTGGAAGAGCACTTTGACAACAAAACTTGAAAATTATCACCAGATCTGGCTTTATGCTGGTATTGCTAAGCTACACGTCTTCTTATTTCTCTCAAAGTTCTGAAAGGTTGTTCTGAAATGTTTGTTTGGATAGTGAAGAATAGCTGACCTTTTCATTTTGCTCCTCATCTTTTCTCTTTTGCTCTGCCTTCCTCTCTAGTAAACTATTTCCTATAATTCCTCCCTTAAAAAATGAGGACGAGATTGTGTCTGCTTGTGATCTCTTACTAGAAAACTGGGAGGATCACCACCAAACTCTGACACCTCAGTTCATCCCTACCTGAGCAATGAACAACTGGTTTTGACTGTTAGCTGAAACTAATAGAAAACTTTATGATTGCTTAATCACTTTCAAAATCTTCTGAACTGAAAGTGCCAATGTAATGCATAATTCATGCCAATGAACTTCCAGCTTCTCTGATTTCTAAACTGTAATTCAGTTCTGGCAGAGCTAGAGGTTTTAAATACTTTCTTATTCTACTTCCCTCCTCTCACTATTTTCTTCTCCTTAAAATATTAAAATGTGTAGAGAGAGCTGATACTAAAAGGAAGAGTCATTTTGGCTTCAAAGCAGACAAATCAAAAAGAAATGTCTGTATGTGGGCCCATTGTAGACAAGTTCTCAGTTAGGATGAAAATCAACTTGGTTCCATAAATTAATACTAGGACATACAGGTAGGTTATACAGGGCAATGGACCCCTCTCCCTGTCTCTAATCTCTGCTATTACAGGTACATTAAAAATTTTCATGAAGTGAAGAATTTTACAATTTTTAATCAGCAGTTAAAGTCATCAGATGGTAACAAAAATTACCATCCTTCTGACCATATAGACAGATGTAATCAGTCAGTTTTGGAGAAGGGAGTATTACCAAAGAAGGCAGTCTGACCAGGAACTTTCTCTCTGTATTCCATTTCCATTTGGAGCAAATTCAAGAAAAGGGGCAGATCTGTGTGACTGGATCTTTGTTGTCCAGCTGAACACCTAGAAGGATGACATTTCTGTGTGCCATTCTGAGTTCATGCAGCCTAGGACAGGGAGACATAAACCAATATTGCTACTCAGAAAACAAGACTTCCCAGATGCATCAGAGTTAGGATGAAACATGTTTCTCTTCAGTTCTCCAGTTTGTGGCGTTGTAACCAGGAAGCTCTCCCTAGCCACCAGTGACAACAGAGGAACATGTCCCTCTCTGAGTCTGTCTTTGGAGAGGCACCCCTTTTTCATTAGTGTGACATCTGAAGGCTGGGGTCCCCAGTCTGTTCCTCACTGAAGGTCTTTAGGTTAAGCAAAGAATTATACATTCCTCTGCATGCATGAGTGAAAATAAGTCTGGATTTTAAATGAACTATTCATTAGATTATCTAAGAGTCATATGATTCCAGTGAGATGAGATTAGGCTCTGGATAGACATGACTTGGGGGAAAAAAATTGACATAAGAAAACATGGTTATGTTTCTGTTACAGAACCGTAACAGAATACCTATTAAATTCAGAAAATTTTCTTATTAAAATTGGGTAGATGGAATCCAGGAAAAGAGAAATGGATTAATTTATCAAACATACTAACAAAAGAAATCAGTGATATGAGTCTTATATAGTATCAGTATAAACAACTTTTTTTCTAAAAATTTAAATGAAGACATTTTATACTGAGAACTAAAGTCTTAGACAATCCTGTTCATCTTTTTAAAGCTGGGAAGAATATATGGTCTGTGAGATGAGGTTATTTACATTGTAAGTGTTCAAATGTCCCCATGTCAGTACAGAGAGAATTGAATCTACAGACTTCCACTAGCACTGAAGTGCTGACATTGCCATTCATTATGACTTTGAAAATGATAACCAGGGGTTGCTGTTCAGGAAACTCAGATTTCAGTCCATGAACAAATGCTACAAACTACTCAGATGACTGGGATCAAACTGAAAATGAAGTCAGTAAAAGAGCTTCAATTCTTTAACTGAAAATGAAGTCAGTAAAAGAGCTTCAGTTCCTTTTATTGTAGGGGGAAGTGGGAAATTCAAGCTCCACAGAAGACTGCAAAAATGAGTCACTCCAGATGGAGTATATTACATTCCTAATTAAAGAGCACATACAGTACTTCGTGATTTTAGTGCTCTTAAACAATCTCACTGGCCATAAACATTATGCTAATGTCTGTTGTGGGGAAAACCACTTCTGACAGTGACAGTATGTGTTTGGGTGGATAGCAAAGGCATCACTTTATGAAATAGCTTTCTTTTCATTCAGATAGTTCTCCTGTTTCTTTGGTTTCCAGAGAAATCCAAAGCATCTGCTGAGATGCTGCTAGATATGAATCAAGATGGGAAACAATATCATGCACATTAAAATAATCCCCCTATTATGAGGTGAATTTGAAAGCAACAAAGACTGTGAATTTGATTCACTCTGATTTGATCACTTCCTTTGATTTCATTGCTTAAAAGCAGAACTAGGTGATGCTGAGAGGACCCAAAGAAGAATAGCATTGAACATATAAAAGTATCTCTTTAAAATGCATTTCCACAGTGATATATACTACTTTGAATTTTATCTTCTTAATAGAGACAATATCTCAGCAAAAATTTGCCATTCACCTGATTTCTTTTAAATGTACAATGATATGAATCAGCAGTAACAATAAAATTGATTGGCTTGCTTAACCCAATTCAGGATCTGTACAGTGATGAATATTCTTTCTGGCCTGGTTTCAGTTCTAGTTTACACCTTTTGTCAAATGGTAAAATGAATCAGATTTCAAGATAAATTTTGTGAGTAAAATGAATTTACAGTTACCTGTCATGCTATCACTTCTCCAGTAAAAATAACTCTTGCATGTCCTGTTGTGCAGGAGAATTCACTCTATAATATGTTCTGCTGTACACAAGGACTTAAAGCCATCATTTAATATCAAAAATTTCAAACTATTTCAATTGAAACACAATCTATATAGTTCAAAATGTAAGAATACTAAAACATATGATGATTTTTAATTATGGTTAACAAATATTATGCTATTTTAATTATGGTTAAATAGACTTTTAAAATCAAATACATTAACTCATTTTCTTAAAAGGACACACTGCAGGAAGTATGCACAACTGTTGGAAATATTTTGGTATTACAAGTGCTGAGAACTCAGGCAACCACCCAAAGGAGCAGGCTGGAAGAGCATTTGCATCCTTTAATAATCTGGAATTGTTTCATTTAAGAAAATTTCTCCCTGACTGGGGTGTAAGAAGCTAACTTTGCCTTGAGAGCATTACACCAGACTTCTAAAGGACAGCATGTGCAGTGGAGTATGTGTGGGGAAAGCATAAGGAGACTGGAGCAAAGACATGTGAACCATCAGAGAACTGCCTAAACCTGATCTTCAAAGAATAAAGGTTGCAAATGTTTAGAGTTAGGAGGCTGGCCATAATACGGCCAGAGAAAAAGGTCCTTGATGGAATTGTAGGCTGATGTAAGAGTCTGAGCCAAGAAACCAGCTTAGAAGGAGAAGTGACAGAAGAATTGGCAGCTATTGCTCCATGTTTGCCTCCAGAATTTAGAAGTAGATCCAAGACTCCTCAGCCTTGCCATTCTCTTGGTGTTGCTAAACACTTTGTGAAATCCACTGGCAAAACACTTGTTCACCAACAATGATCTCAGCTGAAGCACTGTGCACCTCTTGTCTTCTCTTCATGGATCAGGTATCACCAGGGACATTCAGCACTGCAGACCAGCAAGGTTGGGAAGAAGGACATCCCAGCCCCACCCCCCAGCCCATGTTATTTTCTAGTTCCTAGAAAATAACATGTGCTGCCCCAGAAGATTATTCTTAAATTTGAAAAGTCAAGGTCTCAGAAGTAGGGTGGTTTGTGCAACCCTAATTTAGCCATTTAAGCAATGTAAAAGTCATTGACTGCAAGATCACACACTGTATTTATCCATAAGACATCTTAATCAGGGCAGAAAGTAGACCTGCTCTAAGGATGAACCAAAGATGCATGCTGAAGGAGCCTGCTTGCAACACTTTTACTTGCTGCAGAGTTTGGAAAGAAAGAATTACACAGGAATACAAAGATGGTCTCATCCTTTAGACAGCAAACCTACTCTGGGGAACTGGGTCCTACTTTTGTTTTCTCTGAGTCTTCCCAGCCACCCACATAGGTCAGTCCCCAGAAATTTCCATCGTGTTAGTGGATCTGAAGTTAGCAGATTTGTCTTCAAGACAATCTTCAGGCAGCTCTTGCACTGCCCCTGCAGAGAGAGCCAGTCTGGATGCCTCAGGACCTGCATCTGTATCACAGAATTAATATAATCCTTGTCTCCATACACAAAGTTCCATAGTGAATTAGCTGCACCACTGTGGCAATACAGGAGAACATCTGAATAAATTTCCAATTCTCCCTTCAGAGAGTGTTTGAACAATGTGTAGTCAACAAGGAATGGCACCACACACTGTACAACGTGCACTAAATATTGAATTAAGGTTGTAAGGGCAACATTTATTCTGACATTTCCTACATTGTGAGTTCTGCTCTCTGTAATCTAAATGTTCTTTTAATATTGTTTCTCAGGATAATGCTTTTATAATAATGCATCCTAAGTATCCATCCATGTAATAACATTTTATTACTTTGTCAATGTCAAAGCGAAAAGAAATACTGGGATTTCTGAAGCAGCTAGCTAGTACTTTTTAAAGTGAAATATACATAGCTCTCTTGAGTATCTTAAAGCAAGGAAGAAACTCCATACTCATATAAAATTTCATTAACATGGAAACATCTATGATTAGAGATTGGAATTAAAAAAGAAGACTATCATTATATCACCCTCAGATTTTAGAAATATGATTATTTCTTCTATTGTACACTGGTGTTATAACTAAATTATTCATCCTATGATATTCTCTTTATCTGAATCAGGTTCAAATAGGAATACATGCATTTTCTGTTACTCTCATATCGCATTTAAACAAAGTTAAAAATATTTACCTACATCTCTAGTAGAAAATTTTACTTGTAGTCTTGTGTCAAAACAGCTATGCCTGTGATGATAGTTTAAAAATGACAGGATGAAACAGCTTTTGCATTTCTTGCAGTACCATTAACATACCGGAAAAGTAATAACTTTCAAGGACTCTGGCTGGTTCATCAACAGCTGCACTTAATTTGCCATTCTGCTAATTTGCAGTGCTTAAAAACCTATCAAATGACACTTCTAATTCACAGCATACTCTGTGATTATAAACTGATTAAACTCTATGATCTCTCACTGCCTTGTAAATACTTCTGTCACCTTTTCCAACAGAAATTAGTCAGAATTATTTCCTATGCATGTATGCTGTGTTGCTTTCTTGAGATAAGTTTCAGCTCCTGAAGTCAGCTGTAATTGTCACTTTATTGTCCCCTAGGCAGTGCAGGAGTTATATTTGTTAATGTTTCTATATTTATTAAAGCAGGTAGTACAGATGAGGCTGGCCTAAGAAGAGCAAAACGAGATGCCTATTTTGTTAACAAATGCTTCTTGAAGTTCTGTACCAGTGTAATTGTACTCCAGGCTTCCAGTTGACTGTTCTCTGAACCTGAGGCAAGCTCCCACAAGTGAGAGCATCTGCAAACATTTCTCTCAAACCCAGCTGGAGCAGAGTGTTTTCAGACAGTCATTAGAATGCCAGCCTCATTTGGATAACCTGTATCTTATCCAGAGGTGATGAAGTCTGGCCCCCCGGTGGCCTTTGCCAACAAGCATGATGGAATGGCTGAGTTTGGAAGGGACCTCTGGAGACCATCTAGTTCAACTCCTGCTCAGACTGGGCTTGGCTGGAGTCCACTCAGACTTTTAATGTCTCCAAGGAGGGAGACTCCTTGTGCCAATGCTTGCAGTGAAAAAGCTTTACTTACATTTAAGTGGAATTTCAAATGGATCTCAATGGAGTGTAATGGGTCTCAATAATTTTGAGAAGAAAAAATGCCTCAGGCCACTTGTCTGTTGCTTAAACTCAAGAAAGCACGTAGCTACATCCTTTGCTTTAAACACATTGGGGGTTTCATTAATGAAAGTTTAGCAGAAGGTGGGCTTTCCAGAAACCTCAACATACCCCTATCCCCATTTTTAGGTATATATCAATTGAAAGGAATCTACCAAGGAACCCCCAATTGAAAACTTCTACCAAGTTTTAAAAGAGAACCATCTGCCTCTATGGCCTGCAGTGTAATTTTCACATCCCTGTTCATTTGTTGCAGGCTGATTTAGTATGTAGCTGGGTGGCATAAGTATCTATCACCTTAATTAATGGAATTCAAGCATTCAAATCAAGCAGACATGTCCAAGAAGAAATGCTCATTTCTGAACACAGTTTTTGGAATATCACTTTTGTAATGCAAATATGAGAATGAGCAGACTGAAGGTCAGGTTTTGAATGTAATTATTGTCACTATAAATAAATCATAAAGGATATTAATTTGAAGAAAGGGATGCTAATTTCTGATTTAATTTTAAAATCTCCTATTGGCCATATTCTATAAAATTTTTCTTTCATTTCAAAGAAAATGCATCCAAAATAAATCACTTTGTAAAAATAATTTTGAAATAGATGTTTTGGGGGTTTTCTTTTGCAGCTGTGCCTCTGTTTCTGCAATTATTTTTCCTTATACATGTGTGCTTTCCCACGATATCAAAGGTATTCGTGTTTAGGTAACATAATCCAACAAGGAACCATAGAGCTCTAAGGATGAATGAAAGATGCATGCTGAAGGAGCCTGCTTGCAACACTTTTACTTGCTGCAGAGTTTGGAAAGAAAGAATTACACAGGAATACAAAGATGGTCTCATCCTTTAGACAGCAAACCTACTCTGGGGAACTGGGTCCTACTTTTGTTTTCTCTGAGTCTTCCCAGCCACCCACATAGGTCAGTCCCCAGAAATTTCCATCGTGTTAGTGGATCTGAAGTTAGCAGATTTGTCTTCAAGACAATCTTCAGGCAGCTCTTGCACTGCCCCTGCAGAGAGAGCCAGTCTGGATGCCTCAGGACCTGCATCTGTATCACAGAATTAATATAATCCTTGTCTCCATACACAAAGTTCCATAGTGAATTAGCTGCACCACTGTGGCAATACAGGAGAACATCTGAATAAATTTCCAATTCTCCCTTCAGAGAGTGTTTGAACAATGTGTAGTCAACAAGGAATGGCACCACACACTGTACAACGTGCACTAAATATTGAATTAAGGTTGTAAGGGCAACATTTATTCTGACATTTCCTACATTGTGAGTTCTGCTCTCTGTAATCTAAATGTTCTTTTAATATTGTTTCTCAGGATAATGCTTTTATAATAATGCATCCTAAGTATCCATCCATGTAATAACATTTTATTACTTTGTCAATGTCAAAGCGAAAAGAAATACTGGGATTTCTGAAGCAGCTAGCTAGTACTTTTTAAAGTGAAATATACATAGCTCTCTTGAGTATCTTAAAGCAAGGAAGAAACTCCATACTCATATAAAATTTCATTAACATGGAAACATCTATGATTAGAGATTGGAATTAAAAAAGAAGACTATCATTATATCACCCTCAGATTTTAGAAATATGATTATTTCTTCTATTGTACACTGGTGTTATAACTAAATTATTCATCCTATGATATTCTCTTTATCTGAATCAGGTTCAAATAGGAATACATGCATTTTCTGTTACTCTCATATCGCATTTAAACAAAGTTAAAAATATTTACCTACATCTCTAGTAGAAAATTTTACTTGTAGTCTTGTGTCAAAACAGCTATGCCTGTGATGATAGTTTAAAAATGACAGGATGAAACAGCTTTTGCATTTCTTGCAGTACCATTAACATACCGGAAAAGTAATAACTTTCAAGGACTCTGGCTGGTTCATCAACAGCTGCACTTAATTTGCCATTCTGCTAATTTGCAGTGCTTAAAAACCTATCAAATGACACTTCTAATTCACAGCATACTCTGTGATTATAAACTGATTAAACTCTATGATCTCTCACTGCCTTGTAAATACTTCTGTCACCTTTTCCAACAGAAATTAGTCAGAATTATTTCCTATGCATGTATGCTGCGTTGCTTTCTTGAGATAAGTTTCAGCTCCTGAAGTCAGCTGTAATTGTCACTTTATTGTCCCCTAGGCAGTGCAGGAGTTATATTTGTTAATGTTTCTATATTTATTAAAGCAGGTAGTACAGATGAGGCTGGCCTAAGAAGAGCAAAACGAGATGCCTATTTTGTTAACAAATGCTTCTTGAAGTTCTGTACCAGTGTAATTGTACTCCAGGCTTCCAGTTGACTGTTCTCTGAACCTGAGGCAAGCTCCCACAAGTGAGAGCATCTGCAAACATTTCTCTCAAACCCAGCTGGAGCAGAGTGTTTTCAGACAGTCATTAGAATGCCAGCCTCATTTGGATAACCTGTATCTTATCCAGAGGTGATGAAGTCTGGCCCCCCGGTGGCCTTTGCCAACAAGCATGATGGAATGGCTGAGTTTGGAAGGGACCTCTGGAGACCATCTAGTTCAACTCCTGCTCAGACTGGGCTTGGCTGGAGTCCACTCAGACTTTTAATGTCTCCAAGGAGGGAGACTCCTTGTGCCAATGCTTGCAGTGAAAAAGCTTTACTTACATTTAAGTGGAATTTCAAATGGATCTCAATGGAGTGTAATGGGTCTCAATAATTTTGAGAAGAAAAAATGCCTCAGGCCGCTTGTCTGTTGCTTAAACTCAAGAAAGCATGTAGCTACACCCTTTGCTTTAAACACATTGGGGGTTTCATTAATGGAAGTTTAGCAGAAGGTGGGCTTTCCAGAAACCTCAACATACCCCTATCCCCATTTTTAGGTATATATCAATTGAAAGGAATCTACCAAGGAACCCCCAATTGAAAACTTCTACCAAGTTTTAAAAGAGAACCATCTGCCTCTATGGCCTGCAGTGTAATTTTCACATCCCTGTTCATTTGTTGCAGGCTGATTTAGTATGTAGCTGGGTGGCATAAGTATCTATCACCTTAATTAATGGAATTCAAGCATTCAAATCAAGCAGACATGTCCAAGAAGAAATGCTCATTTCTGAACACAGTTTTTGGAATATCACTTTTGTAATGCAAATATGAGAATGAGCAGACTGAAGGTCAGGTTTTGAATGTAATTATTGTCACTATAAATAAATCATAAAGGATATTAATTTGAAGAAAGGGATGCTAATTTCTGATTTAATTTTAAAATCTCCTATTGGCCATATTCTATAAAATTTTTCTTTCATTTCAAAGAAAATGCATCCAAAATAAATCACTTTGTAAAAATAATTTTGAAATAGATGTTTTGGGGGTTTTCTTTTGCAGCTGTGCCTCTGTTTCTGCAATTATTTTTCCTTATACATGTGTGCTTTCCCACGATATCAAAGGTATTCGTGTTTAGGTAACATAATCCAACAAGGAACCATAGACAGTGCTTGTTTACTCAAAACCAATGTCAGCTTGTGAAACATTTCAAATCCCTAAAGTTATAGTGAACTTTCAGACAGTACATGGTTAAAATTCCTTATAACTACTGTAAAATGCTAAGAAACTGTAATCTGTACTGCAAAAACTACTGCAGAAGGAAAGATAGAACACACAGACAAATTATCTTACTGGATTTTACTTATTACTCTTATTCTTACTTATCTGACAATATCTCTTACTTAATTTTGGATTTGTGTCTACCCTACCTGCCTTCCTTTCTACACCACTGCTATCAACACAGAGGCCACATGTATTTGCATTGAAAAGCATTTTGGGAAGTGGCATTGAAACTTGAAACATTTTGAGAGTGGCAAAATACAGAAAAACTGGAACAAGACCTTCTATATCCCAGCCCTTCACCTCTGCCTTCCCTTTTCACTCCCTCAGGGGTCCATCTGGACTGAGATGACTGATTCCTGTGTGCTATTTATTTGGTTATTCATTTGGGCATGCAAAAATTCATTCCCTCTGCCCTCCACCATAAATCTGTTCTGCAGTCATAAAAAGAAATAATTCACTTTCTGTGTTAATACTTGTGAGTTTGGGGGTTTTCTCCTAAGTTAAAACTGTCTTTTCAGGGCTGTTTTTGCAGTAATCCAGCCCAAAATCACATGATAGGAATGTACAAGTTATTACAGTTCTTGTGGAAATACTGCTTTTCTTAAATTTTCAGTAGAAATGCTTTATCAGTTTGACATATCTTTACTCTTACAGTATCTCTTATAAAATCTCAATTTTTCAAGGTTCTCTAGTACCTGAAACAACATTAAAAAATCCAGAATATCTGTTCTCATGTTTTAATGCTTTTGGATATCCCAGCTTTATGGCAGTCTTTATCTTATGCCAGCTTTCTGACAGTCACTTGGCACAGCAGTAGACTCTCATTGGTTTCTGAATAAAACATGTACCTATCCTGTGGTTCTCAAGCACTCCACATTATGTCAAGTACTTCAAATTTAATGGAGAATGTTAACTACACTCTGCCTGTTTGCCAAGGCTTCAACTAGTTAAGATTTTAATTAAAAAGTTAGGATCAATTTATTTATTTATTTACATTCCAGTGCAAGTGACCCTTTAGAAGTACCCTTTCCTGAAAACAGCATTGTTTGGAGTCTGAATGGGGCTGGGGAAAATAGGGTGACTGCCTTCCAATAACACAACACAGGAAAAACCAGCACCCAAGGCTGAATGGGAAGAATATTCAGATAGATGGGAAAGAGAAATGGGGACAGGAACAAAAAAACCCCTTGATTTTCTTTTTCAGGTTGTGCCCATAGATACCATGTCTCTAGCCAAATATTCAAGATTTACAATTACTAGCTAAACTATAAAACAAGAAGATTTTTTTGAACTGAAACTCATAATAATTTTATTATAACCACAAAGCAGAATGTCCCTCAAGGTCTCTTGACCTTTGGCAACACCTCAGATATTCAATTCTTCATAGCAAGAGTTACTGGGCATTGCTAATGGAGTTATGAAAGCCCATGGAGTGAACTGACATGAATGCAAATGACTGAGTCAAAGCACGGGAGAGACAAGATTTAGGATGGTTAATTTGTTTTTACAGACTCCTTAGGCTTTTTAAACCTTTGTACAGTAAACTCTTCACAAAGATGTATGAAACAGGATGTGGTTTGTGCTAGTTTGTTGGATTTCTTTGAAGGAGGAAATGCAGGGGGGGAGGGACAGAGCGAATGGCCCTTGCTAGGACAAAGAGAAGGGCACTTGGCTGATGCTGGCAGAAGTAGGATACAGAAGACAGAAATTGTTGAATTGGCTTGGGGTGAAGACAGTGAAATTGTGGGCTGTATAAGTTGACAGCATCTTTCCTCATATCAGCAAGCAGGTATCTCAGGTAAAGGAACTATCTGAACCCTTAAACTCTCAGTGGCTCTCAGCAGTGCAACACAAATTCATTAAATAATCAAATGGCAATAAAAAGATGTAGTGCTAACCAAGGACGTGATATTCAAAAGTTTTGTTTATTTTCTTCATAAAAATTAGACACACATATCATGTAAACAGAGTGTAAGACTTAGGGAAGTGTCTTTAGAGAGGAAATAATTTCTCCATTCTGTAAGCTGGAAGATTATTGCCCAGATTGCTCTTTCTCTGAAGTTTCTTTTATACCTTGACATGCACAATCATGCTCAGACTTTTTCAGACTGTACTGAAATCCTCTTCCATAGGAATCTCTTGGGTAGGACTCTGAAGAGTCAGTTTCTTCGCCAGTTCTGTGTTTACCTTGTGCAACTATGACCTGAGAGCATCAGGTAACTTGGACAAGGCCCTGATTCCCCACGTTACTTACTCTCCATCTAGGCTGAAAGACCCTCTCAGATATGCAGAAGGCTTTGCCAAAGATAATGCAAAAGAGTTAATACAAGGAAATAAATGCTCCAGTGTTCAGTAAATCATCAAATTAATCAGTTACGTTGTACAGAGTGAATTAGATTACTTACACTGCTATGTATTAACAGTAACCTAACTATGAATCAAGCCTATTTTAATACTGATCTTAAATAAAGTATAAGAACACATTTCCTTAGCTCATATATCACTGCTAGTCCTGGACAGAATAAAAGGTTTTCTTGTTATGGATCATTTCAGTGCTGAATGTTTTCTCTCTGTTTCAACAAGGGAAGGTTTTACTAGCATGTGACTTTGATTCTCCTCTGTCATTTCTACAAATGAAAACATGAAAAACAGAATGAAAAACACCCACATAGACAAAAGTAACAACGTTATTCAGAGTAGGACCCATCCTGGACTCTGAAGCACTAACCCAAAAAGGAGAAGAGTGGGTTTCAGTCTATTGCTCTGGGTGAAGCACAGCCCCAGACCTAAGCCTCAGGTCTCAGCATGATAGAAACCATTAGGAGCTATTTACTTCTCTGTCAAGTCTCCTCCTCCATCTGTTCTTACCTTATTTTACAGAAGTGACATCTTTTATCTGGGACATGGTCCTAGTGGGAAGATTTTCAGTTAATGATTTTATCACTGGTTTAGGTTAAATTGAAGCAAAATTAAACCCAAGCAAAAGCCTCATTTTCTTCCTGGTCCTTTTTCATTACTATATCACTTAAAAAACAAGCCTGCACATTCAAATCCCCACAGGGATAAAGATACTCTTCTACAGATAGAGATCAAAACAGATTGCTCCCTGCTTGAAGTATGTGGAGCCAGGCAAAGAGTTGTAACTCCGTCATAATTCCCTTCCTGACCTACTCCCTGGGCATCAGAGCAGTGCATAACCCACTTTCAGGCCACATAAATTCACCACATCATTGTTAATAATTGCTGTGGGCCTTTGTGATTTCTTCTGTCATTTTATAAACACGAGCAAACCCACAGCTCTGAGAACTGAATCAGCATTTGTGACTTTGATGCTATTTCCAGTATAATGCGTACCATGGCCTCTTGGTAATGCTTCAATCTTACAAAGTGCAGCAGTATTTCTTTTTCCTTATTGTGCATGTACAAAATACTGGAGAGCTGGCTTTCAGCAAGAACTAAGGTTATTCAGACACTGAAAGGCACTTTCTGAAAGAAGGCTTTTTTGCAACATTCTTTAATGTGAAGAGTTATACAAATAAAATGAGGATTTTTAGTAAATTTCAAGGGATGTAAACCTAAAGTTATGTCCTTGAATATTTTCAATTTCACAAAAAATTCACCTTCAGAATCTATTAGGAAGTAACACTTCCTAATTTTGCAGATTTCTTCAATAAATATTTGGATTTCAAACAAGTGCAAAATAAAAGTTTTCTAATAGAAAGGTGTCACTAAATTACTAGAGGGCCCCTTGGCTGCTACTTCTTTTGTAAGTGCTCCTTTTTCTACAGTGATTAGAAAATTATATGAATAGATTTTTATTTAATTTTGTAGGTGAGTCCAGAAAATAAAAAAGGACCGGTGTTGTTTGAATGCCGTGATCCAAACTGATATATCCCATTACAATAAAATGTGTTAATTAATATATGTGATAAATGAACAATTCAACTATTTTTAAAGAATGAGTTCTTCAGAAAACAGTGCCTCACAAATGACTTGCAGGTCACTGTAGAGTTACCTGCCTCAATGTCAACTCTGCCAACAGTGTCTTTCTAGCTGAGCAAGTCAATTCTTTACAGTGTTATGAAAAGAAGAGGTGAAAAATAAAAGTAGGAAAGCATCTGTGTCTCTGTACACACCACTAGCAAAGATCAGTGCTAGAATGCATTTTTGGAATGGCACCAGGAAAACATGTAAACATTGAGAAAAAGAGGAAGAGAAGTCCATAATTATGAAGAGATTATAAAACAAAATATGACATCAGGCTGATCAGGCTTAACTATTCTCTTAATTTAAGAAGCCAAAACATGGGTCAAACACAGTACACAGTTATTTGCACATAAAAAGCCATTAAAGGAAGGGCTTAACAAGACTCAATGGCTACAGAAAAAATCAGAGAAATCCAGCCCAGAAATAAAGCTCAAGTGTGTATATAAGCAAGTTTTAAAACAATCTATTGCAAAGGGTCTTGAACTCAATTGTATGGCTCCTCTCAGGCAAGATTTTGTCTCTTACTAAAGGATGTGCTCAGTAAGCTTTCACAGTGCTGCCCAAATCTGAAATAGTTTACTACATGAGGATCTGTAATCTTACCATTTAATGTATTTTTATATTTCACAGACTTTCAATTTTTCAATTCCTTTAAGTAATAAGGATCTAAAAAAGTATGAACATCATTTGTTTAACATTGATTAACTTAAGTCCTTTTGGAGTCCATAAACAGGACTTCTTTCCTTAATTTTTGAAGGCATTTCTCAGAGCACAGCTAACAGACAGAGAAACAATCAGAATGGGGGTGGATAGAGTCCAGTTAGATGTGGGTTTAGGCTCTGCCTCCAGACAGAAGGAGCAGGTTGGGTAGGAGGAACATCTTCTGTCACTGAAGCTGCTTCAGTACTGAGGTGAGTGTTTTAGCTGCAGAGTTATTTTAGTTTGGGCAGGGAATCAGGGAATAACTATTTTGACTACAGAGTTTCTGGCAGACTGGCTTACTACTTGCAGTCTGACACAAGAATTTGATTTTTTTTTTTTTTTACAAGAACCAATTCAAAGTGCTGACACACATATCAGGTAAACAGAGTGTAAGACTTAGGGAACTGTCTTTAGAGAGGAAATAATTTCTCCATTCTGTAAGCTGGAAGATTATTGCCCAGATTGCTCTTTCCCTGAAGTTTCTTTTATACCTTGACATGCACAATCATGCTCAGACTTTTTCAGACTGTACTGAAATCCTCTTCCATAGGAATCTCTTGGGTAGGACTCTGAAGAGTCAGTTTCTTCGCCAGTTCTGTGTTTACCTTGTGCAACTATGACCTGAGAGCATCAGGTAACTTGGACAAGGCCCTGATTCCCCACGTTACTTACTCTCCATCTAGGCTGAAAAGACCCTCTCAGATATGCAGAAGGCTTTGCCAAAGATAATGCAAAAGAGTTAATACAAGGAAATAAATGCTCCAGTGTTCAGTAAATCATCAAATTAATCAGTTACGTTGTACAGAGTGAATTAGATTACTTACACTGCTATGTATTAACAGTAACCTAACTATGAATCAAGCCTATTTTAATACTGATCTTAAATAAAGTATAAGAACACATTTCCTTAGCTCATATATCACTGCTAGTCCTGGACAGAATAAAAGGTTTTCTTGTTATGGATCATTTCAGTGCTGAATGTTTTCTCTCTGTTTCAACAAGGGAAGGTTTTACTAGCATGTGACTTTGATTCTCCTCTGTCATTTCTACAAATGAAAACATGAAAAACAGAATGAAAAACACCCACATAGACAAAAGTAACAACGTTATTCAGAGTAGGACCCATCCTGGACTCTGAAGCACTAACCCAAAAAGGAGAAGAGTGGGTTTCAGTCTATTGCTCTGGGTGAAGCACAGCCCCAGACCTAAGCCTCAGGTCTCAGCATGATAGAAACCATTAGGAGCTATTTACTTCTCTGTCAAGTCTCCTCCTCCATCTGTTCTTACCTTATTTTACAGAAGTGACATCTTTTATCTGGGACATGGTCCTAGTGGGAAGATTTTCAGTTAATGATTTTATCACTGGTTTAGGTTAAATTGAAGCAAAATTAAACCCAAGCAAAAGCCTCATTTTCTTCCTGGTCCTTTTTCATTACTATATCACTTAAAAAACAAGCCTGCACATTCAAATCCCCACAGGGATAAAGATACTCTTCTACAGATAGAGATCAAAACAGATTGCTCCCTGCTTGAAGTATGTGGAGCCAGGCAAAGAGTTGTAACTCCGTCATAATTCCCTTCCTGACCTACTCCCTGGGCATCAGAGCAGTGCATAACCCACTTTCAGGCCACATAAATTCACCACATCATTGTTAATAATTGCTGTGGGCCTTTGTGATTTCTTCTGTCATTTTATAAACACGAGCAAACCCACAGCTCTGAGAACTGAATCAGCATTTGTGACTTTGATGCTATTTCCAGTATAATGCGTACCATGGCCTCTTGGTAATGCTTCAATCTTACAAAGTGCAGCAGTATTTCTTTTTCCTTATTGTGCATGTACAAAATACTGGAGAGCTGGCTTTCAGCAAGAACTAAGGTTATTCAGACACTGAAAGGCACTTTCTGAAAGAAGGCTTTTTTGCAACATTCTTTAATGTGAAGAGTTATACAAATAAAATGAGGATTTTTAGTAAATTTCAAGGGATGTAAACCTAAAGTTATGTCCTTGAATATTTTCAATTTCACAAAAAATTCACCTTCAGAATCTATTAGGAAGTAACACTTCCTAATTTTGCAGATTTCTTCAATAAATATTTGGATTTCAAACAAGTGCAAAATAAAAGTTTTCTAATAGAAAGGTGTCACTAAATTACTAGAGGGCCCCTTGGCTGCTACTTCTTTTGTAAGTGCTCCTTTTTCTACAGTGATTAGAAAATTATATGAATAGATTTTTATTTAATTTTGTAGGTGAGTCCAGAAAATAAAAAAGGACCGGTGTTGTTTGAATGCCGTGATCCAAACTGATATATCCCATTACAATAAAATGTGTTAATTAATATATGTGATAAATGAACAATTCAACTATTTTTAAAGAATGAGTTCTTCAGAAAACAGTGCCTCACAAATGACTTGCAGGTCACTGTAGAGTTACCTGCCTCAATGTCAACTCTGCCAACAGTGTCTTTCTAGCTGAGCAAGTCAATTCTTTACAGTGTTATGAAAAGAAGAGGTGAAAAATAAAAGTAGGAAAGCATCTGTGTCTCTGTACACACCACTAGCAAAGATCAGTGCTAGAATGCATTTTTGGAATGGCACCAGGAAAACATGTAAACATTGAGAAAAAGAGGAAGAGAAGTCCATAATTATGAAGAGATTATAAAACAAAATATGACATCAGGCTGATCAGGCTTAACTATTCTCTTAATTTAAGAAGCCAAAACATGGGTCAAACACAGTACACAGTTATTTGCACATAAAAAGCCATTAAAGGAAGGGCTTAACAAGACTCAATGGCTACAGAAAAAATCAGAGAAATCCAGCCCAGAAATAAAGCTCAAGTGTGTATATAAGCAAGTTTTAAAACAATCTATTGCAAAGGGTCTTGAACTCAATTGTATGGCTCCTCTCAGGCAAGATTTTGTCTCTTACTAAAGGATGTGCTCAGTAAGCTTTCACAGTGCTGCCCAAATCTGAAATAGTTTACTACATGAGGATCTGTAATCTTACCATTTAATGTATTTTTATATTTCACAGACTTTCAATTTTTCAATTCCTTTAAGTAATAAGGATCTAAAAAAGTATGAACATCATTTGTTTAACATTGATTAACTTAAGTCCTTTTGGAGTCCATAAACAGGACTTCTTTCCTTAATTTTTGAAGGCATTTCTCAGAGCACAGCTAACAGACAGAGAAACAATCAGAATGGGGGTGGATAGAGTCCAGTTAGATGTGGGTTTAGGCTCTGCCTCCAGACAGAAGGAGCAGGTTGGGTAGGAGGAACATCTTCTGTCATTGAAGCTGCTTCAGTACTGAGGTGAGTGTTTTAGCTGCAGAGTTATTTTAGTTTGGGCAGGGAATCAGGGAATAACTATTTTGACTACAGAGTTTCTGGCAGACTGGCTTACTACTTGCAGTCTGACACAAGAATTTGATTTTTTTTTTTTTTTACAAGAACCAATTCAAAGTGCTAGGGCAAAAATGGAGAGAGGTGTCAAATGAACAACTGTTTTAAAACTGTCAGAGGCTCATAAATTATGGAGCAAGGTATCACTGAGGACCTGAATAGTAACATCTCAAGTTGTATTATTGATTCTGCACTTCCCCAGATTGGGGAAAAAAAAAAAACCTAGTACAAGTAGCAGCTGCCATGGCTGGGTTTGTCTGCACACAGTTTCCCAGTGCTAAGTTCCCAATGGCATGTTAAAATTAATGCAGGTTATCTTTATTGATATTCAAGTATTTTTGCCTATAAGTATGTATAATGGTTTTGAAGTCAGATTTGACAATAAACAGTCATGACATGCTATGCAAATGTTGTCAAGCCTACTTCCACTGACTGTAGTGGAAAAGCCTGAACTTGAAACTGTTTATACTAAACTTCCCTACTGAACAAAAGCCAAACATGCAATAAATAAATGTTCCTGTGAAAGGTGAACAACTGACAGAAAAGAAGTTTCAAGTAACATCTGTCAATAACAAAAGGACACACAAATAGAAACAAATAGAGCTCTAGATATAAACAGGGTTAAAAAAAATAAGATAACAAAACAGACCTGTGTTGATGAAATGAGTAATTACTGACAGTGACTCAGATGCTAAGGATAGAGACTGTCTCTAAGGCACAGGAACACATCTTGGCCAAAATAACTTTCTGCTCCCTCTTATCACACCAGACTAGCAGTAAGAGACATTCCTTAGTGATCTTTCAGCAGAAAGTAGAAAATAAGGATCTGAGGGAGAAGAGCAATTTTGGATAGAAATAAAATGTTTCACAAGGACTACAGAAATTGTTCTGAAGAATATGTGGATTGGATCAGACTGTAAAGTTTTCTTTTGTTGTTTTAAATCAATGTCTTAAAGAACATTCTGAATGTTGCACAAATATGTTCATATGATTTGGCCAGGATAATTTTACGTTTTAAATATGGGTAGGAAAGAAATCCAAAAAAACAAGATCATGTTATATAGGCCAAGGTCTTAAAGCCGGATTGAGTACTAAACAAAAATTAAAAGTGAACTGAAGAAATTATACAAGTGGACAGATACTTGTGATTATAAACAGAGATAGGTTTTTTTGGTCTTATTTATACAATGGCCAAGACTGTGAGTCTGTAAAAATAACTTTAACGTTCAGTGTGACAGAAGCTTAAAAGCATCTCTGCCCATGAGGCATGGCAAAAGTATTCAAACCCATATGATTGTGTTTGAGAACAATGCCTAGTGAGAAACCCTGCAAGTTCTCTTAGATAGCACCTGATTCACTGTTAAGTATGAAGCTAATTTGAGCTAAGTATTTTATTTGGTTTGTTTTCAAGTACTGTCCTTTTTTCCTCATTTTTTCTTGCCCTCAGGGAAGAATAGAAACATGGTTATACTTGGGTTTCACTGTGATTTTAAAGACTACTGTTTCCTGAAGCAGTGAGCCACAATAGTTACTGTAAGAGTTTCTGTGCTAAAGCACAAGATGTTTCTTCTTTGTGCAACCTGTCATGACACTGTGATACTCCTCACCCCTTAGAAAAGGAAGGAGCAACTCTATTACAGGTATCCATTATCAAAATCAGTGATGCCAGGACCCCCAGAACACACATAACTGGCACTATCCATGGCAATAGGTTGCCACTCAATAAATTTCTCTATATAATTAGGATGAGCACCAGAACTACCCAATCAGTGCAATCAGTCAATTGCCTTTCCCAAATGAGTAATTACCTCACTGTAAATTTTTAAGAATGGAAGAGCCGCTGCAAAATGGAAGAGCCCTGTGAGTTATTTCAGTATTGCCCGTCCTTTTCTATCGTGACTGCTGACGTAGAAAAGTATTCAAAGGACAAATTCTGAAACTGGGAAATATGAATCAGAACTTAAAATTTACTTGGCCAACTGTCTGCAAAATAGCAGTGGAGTTTTAAAGCCAGAAGGCTTGACTGCTTTTCCTAGATTGCAGCCACCCCAGGCTTCCTTTCAGCGTGTCTGTGTGCGAGGCATTCAAGTTTCAGAGTCTCACCAGCCCTTCAGAAGGCCCAGCACGGCACAGCTTGTGCTGAGATGAAGCTGTGTCCTAGCCCTAAAATAAAAGCCTCACTACAGCAGTGCTGTGCACCAGCAGTGCTCTCCACAGGCATCACTGAGCTGTCTTTGGTCCCAGAGTGACACAGCTTGTCACCTGTGCACTGTGGTGGCTCTGTGGTGGTTTGTCCAGCCCGGGTAGGGATGGGGAAAGTGCTTTGTGTTATAGCCCCAGTTCACTGTAAGGAAGGAATCGATAACCACTGAGCTGCTAGTTTATCTGCCTCCTGTAAATTCAGTAGATAGCATCACTGTAACATTCCTCATTTTCTGTGGCACCCTAAATAGGGTTGTATTACTTTCTAGATAATATAGATGGAGATAAAACACACACAGTCACGATAACCAATACAAAAATGGGTAGAAAACTGCTGATCAAAAACCCTTCATGAAATATAACAGCTTTGAATGTCTGCTCAGGTAGCACATCCAAGAAGAGAAAATCAAGAGTTTCAGGTTTAGATTTTAATGAAATCTAGTTCAATATTTTATTACAATTACTGTGGCAAGGATTCTTTTATGGCACATTTTTCCCAGGAAAATTCAAGCTTAATCAGTCATATTGCAGAAGACAGGCATTTTATGGAATATCTTCTTTAACAGATTTTAAAAATAATTTTAATTGATGCTAATAGCTGTAAGTCCTGATGCTTTTTTCCCCCCCATGGACTCTTCCTATACTGTTAATTTTTAAGTGTACTATGTAAAACTAGGATGAAGAGAAGCAAAATGTTACACTACAAACTTATATGGAATAAGGCTAATTTTGACTTAATTAAATTGGGGCAGAAGGGAGAAAATCACATCTTCATGAAATTTTATGTGAGAACAGATTTGCATGAAAGAGCTATAATCTGATAATTAAGGTCTAAGTATAGGACACTTTAGCTTTATACTGCCTCTCTAGGACATGTTACCACAAATAATAAATATTTATGACAAAATATCTTTTTTTTCTGACTGACTGAAAACACAAGGTTTGGTAGTGGTTTTAATAAAAACAGTAGTTTAAGGTCAAAAACTTCTGTTTTAAGTTCTCAAACAATCAACTGATACTTGACAAAATGCATAGATTAAAGCACTTCACCAGGAAAATCCTCAATGCAGTTTTTTAAACTTGTCTTTAATCTATTTTCTAGATGGATTTTGAATTCTGGTAGCTACAGTTCATGTCAAGCTAAATTTGGATTTTACTATCTAAATGTCAATAGACTTTTAAGAGATATTTGTTTTTCCCTTTATTAAGTGGTGTTTTGTGAGATATCTCCTTCCAGAGTATGCTGTGAATTTTTACAGATGGGGGCTATTTTTATTCTTCTCATGAGGGAGCCTGTCCTGTGACCAAGAACACTGGCTGCATTTCTAGGAAGATGTTTTCAACTGAGTATCTCAAAATACAGAAGCAGAGGCTCTGCTTTGGTTGTGTGCTTTGGTGCAGTTGAGAAATCCAGAAAAAGATATTCCATTTAAAACCAGCAGGAACAAGAACATGGAAGGCATCCAAACTAACACATTTGCATGGTTGTGTTGCCTCTGCCCAGTCCATGTCTCTTTTTATTGTCTTCCTGTTAGGCTTTAAGCAACTGGGGAGCCAGATTATTTATGAGTGAGTAATGAGGGCTTTTCTGAAACTCTCAGAGCTCAGATTCAGGCCACAGTATCCTAAATGGTTCCTTGGTGACTGAAACTGTGTGGAGGGCAGTGTGGTGGGACCAGTCCCACCATGCTGGCTGTCATGGATGCCCTCAATTGGTCCCTTTATAAACTTTCAAAATTGTCATCAAATTACTTTCTTGTTTTCAGCCTTACAGCAGACATGAGACCCAAACAATTCCTGTACAGAACCAGAATCTTTAGGTTGAGATGAGGCAAAACAAAGAAAACCTGTAACACATCTTTTGTGTCACTGAAGGCTTTTACCTTAGCTAGGTTCCTACAGCACTAAACTTAGCCTTTTCACAAGCACTCACTCCACTCTTGAAATGATGAGAGAGAGCTATTTGCTTCTTTCTTTTTTTTTTTCCAGCTTGAAAGGAAGTTGCTCCTGGCCCGAAACTTTACAAGCCAAGGTTCAGCTCAAAACATATTTTATGGCTGAGTTATTGCAAACCATTTAAATAAGGGATTTATAATGGAAATGCTGACACAACCTAAACTCTAGCTGTTTGAATGGCATCACTATAATTATATGAGAATTTAATGATTTCAGCTGCAGCTGAACTGAGAAGCAGCATAACCAAATAAACACCAGCATTTATACAGGCCATGAGTGAGAAAAAACATAGTAGCAAACCTGGGTAAAAACTCATAGGAACCTGATGGAAATTTTCATGGGAAAAAAAGCAGGAATATTCCAGGCTACAAATAAATACCACCTTAATTTCCTTTGGAGTGAAAAAGAATAGAGTCACGATGCAATTACAGAGTCCTCCTCTCCCTTGATATAAAAAGCATGTGAGACCATCCGGAGAAACACAGGATGTGTTAAACTACAGACTGACGGGTGACTCATCAATAAGATAAAAATAGATTTAAACTGAGGAACAAGCTGAGAGAAATGGGCTTAGCAGTAAGTAGCAGGGAAGGAAAAAGGGAAAGATTAAGAAAGCTAGAGAAGGAATTGGGAAGTACTATTCCAGAACATGCATTTCATTTCTAGCATCCTTTTCTATATCATAACTAGAGTTATAAAAAAAAATGCTTAGTGAATATTGTGCACTCTTCTTGCAAAAGTAAAGTTCATACACAGAATTAATTGTGTCCAACAAAACCCCACCTTTTACGTTATCACCAAATTATTAATATCAGTATTTTTCTACTCTCAGATAAAGCTATTTCTAATAAAAAGCAAGTTTCTGGTGTTGGGTATTTACATTTCATTTATAAAGTTTTTAATTTAACAGGTACTTCTTTTGTAATATATTCCTCCACAAATTCACAATCCCACTTCACACCTTCTGGGTAACATTGAGTGTGTGTAACAGTGTCTAAAGGAAACTCTCCAGGAGTCTGCTCATATATCAACACAGTCTTGAAGCACACAGTATATCTATTCATGTTTCATTAAGCAACCATCTTTTCTCCCTTTCACGTTTTTGAAATTTTAATTCTCTCCAAAGGGCTTCTGACCCTGGCAAGAACTTGTGTGTTATCATACCAGGTTTTCATCAGATATCCTGATCCTCACAGATCACTGAGAATTTATAAATTTATTAATGATATCCCAGAGACTTACAGGATTTTCTTGAACCCTTCATATCAAAGAACTGTACCATTGATTTTAGTGATTGTAGCATTAAATCCATATATTTTTCACTTACAATATATTGAACATGGAGAGAAGAAGGCATAGAGAATTAACAGACAACAAATGAAGAGGAAACCCTACTCTTATTTGACCCTCAATAAAAAAAACATATTATACTCCACCATTTAAAAAGAAACTATAATTTTTATGGTCATATCCAGAATAATTTAAGAGTCTAAAGCTGAAATGCAAGCAAAACCTAGGTGCAAAAGCAGAAAATTCTGCACAATAAAAATATCTATGCAAGCTGTCACCTAATTCTGGAAATCCCTAAATTATATAGCTTTTTTAATTAAAGCACATCAAATCTGTCTTTTTTTAGGCTTTGCTTTTTGGTATATACTATAGAATCATCAATGACTATGTTGACTAGGTTTACATCAGCCTGATGTCTACATTTAACCAGAATCCTGAAATTAGGTTTCCCTGCTGTCTTCATTGGTTCTAGCCTTTATTGTGAGGGCATTTGTTATACTTTGCTAGTGAAATACAGAATAATGCATAGAAAAAAATCCCAGAATGTGTCTGGAAAGTAGGATTTCATTACCAGTCTGATGGATTTAAACTTTGAGGCCATGGAGGCTGCTTTTGATTCAGCTCACTGGTGCAGTGTATCTTGAATTCTACCGTACTCAGTGGCTCTGGGCTCAACAAATGTGACTGACACAAGAGTAGAAATTTCTGATATTTTATCTCCTACTTGCTTAAACTAATCTAAATCTGAATAACTGAGTAAAAACGAGATCTGATATGGTGAAAGTACTGTGGTTTTTAACGGTGAAGACTGTTCAATACTAAATTCCTGGCAGTACAGTCATCACTCAGAAGTTGTACTGGGGATAAAGGATTTAAAAGGGTAAAGGGTTAACTGTTGTCATTTGGTTAAACATGCAGATAATTAATGGATTAGTATCATCATTTCAAAATGGAATTTTTATCAGGACTTCTCTGGCAGGGATCCAACAGTAGGATAAATAGCAGATAACGACAGAAAATTAATTACTGATTATGATGGAAAAGTGAAATACTCCTTCTTTTGTTTCATTTTTTTTCAATCTTAGACAGAAAGGAAGTTCCCCAAAAATAGAAAGATAATCATAATTTTTAAATGTTCTTTTGAGCATGCCAATTTTTTTCTCATCTCTGTTTTTTCAACACTTCTGACATAATGGCAACCTTGTTTAACAAACTAAAGATAGAAATCCCTCAACTATTTTAGTGATTTAAATGACAACCAACATTAGTATCTGATTTTAGTCAGAGTGTGCTTGCTATTGTTGTGCACTTAGACTTCATAGCTTTCTTAAAGGGACTTTTAACCACACAAGGACTGCAGGAGAGTCAACATGAAAATCAGATGGGTGATTATCTTAGTCAAAATTTGCCTTCAATACCAATTTTAATCCAGTTTCCTGAGAAAATTGAATTTCTTAATTGTCTTTATCAATTTTTCAAGATATAAAAATTCATATACAAACAGATCAGGGAAGAAGAATTGGAGACATAAGTACTTCAAATTGTGTCTTTGTTTAAATTGAATATAAATGGGCAAATCAAACACTTTTGAGTGCACTTTCCATTTATTTCCAAATATAGGACAATGTAGCCTTTTTCTTATTAAGCATTTTTTATCTCCACTTCCATGATAATTGTGTGCAACAAATCTTGAAGTACCAATACTAATTGATGCATATTTATGGATTTGGACTTGGTTATCCTGATCAGTCCCTTCATATTCAACATATTCTATGATTGTTTTATTATCATGAACAAAAGCTCATCTCATTTGATAAAGAGTAGATGAGATATAACATATTGCAATAATTTAATAGCATAGAGCAGACTTGCTTTCCTTGATATCCTTCTAAATTATCCTTCCTTTATACAAAAGTTTTCCTGAGTTTAGTCTGTTTTAATAAAACTATGTATTCTTTATCATTACAAGATTGGTCTGTATTATATCAAACATCTTAGATATGAGATATTATAAATATTTCTCAAATACTGTTCTAATCTATTGCAGGAAAAAATAACAGCAGCAATACTTCAAATTGTTCAAAACTATTTTCATTAAAAGAAAATAAAATTGTTTCCCAAATCATAGAACATATTTCAGAGGAATTTTTAAATTAAAATGTTACTATTTACAATACCCTATGCTAAATATTTCATATACTAAATATTTATAAATATTTAATGCTTAATATTGACCTAGTAATTAATATTTAATTAGATTAATTTTGGATCAAGTCTGCTGAATATGCAGAAATTCCTGTATTTTTTTTTTTTTTAACTGGGGTAAATATTTAATTTGGTTTCTTTTTTTTTTACTTTCTTGGATTCTAAGGCTTTAAATAGAAAATAGGCACCTCTGTGGAAATCATAAACCCAGAAATTTACTCATCTCTTTTTTCACTTATTTTAATTTTAGGACTGTAAGAAGAACATGCCAGCTATCTACATTTTCACCAGAAATGCTTCTTTTGTAGCTAGAATTCTGACACAAAGAATGCCTAGCATTGCTCAAGTTTAAATAGACAGGCTCTGCAGTTCCCTTTAGTATGATTCAGTAGCTCAGTTCTGTGTTGGTTTTTGGCCTTTAAGACCAGATACACCAAAGTGTATCCTCAGGACACCTATTCCATCAGGTGTGCCCTAACGCAGTGTGAAGAGGAGACTCCTTTGCTTTATGACAAGCACAGTCATTTGGGATGATGCCAGGAGTGTCCCAGCTAAGGCTGACACCAATCCACAAGACAGTCATACTGTCCCATGGCTAGAATTCTCGTGCTGGGGCATAGATCCCCTGCCAGCCTCTGGCTCAGGGAATAACTAACATAAATTATTGCAGTATTGGCTGAAGGGACTGCTGGAAACGAGGTCTGATCTCAGATGGTTTCCCAAAACACTTCACTATGGGTTCTCTCTGGCCCAAGGAATTCATTATTCTGTTCAAAGCTGAAGAATGAAGTACAAAGGGCACCCTGTGCAAAACGTGGCTGGAATTTGCTCTTTGCTACACCCTGCAATCTGAGTGTTCCCATCCCTTCAAGAACACGTGGGATTGCATTGCTGTTATTCTCCACTCTCTAAGTTTCCCCTTATGCGGAAATCCTGGGTCATTAATTCTGCTCCTCAGATGCTGAAGGGGATGTTCTTGCTGTGTTTTGAAGCCACTGACTTTTTACTTAGATTTATCTCCAGTGTTGTAAACCACCTTTGCTCTTAAGGCACTTGAGGTTCCTTTCTTTTCCGTGGTCTGCAGGGAGGGGTAATTAATATAACAAATCCATATCAAATATGATTTTAAAGAAAAGAGGAAAAAAAAGAGAGAAGATGAAATTAATAGTAATAAAATCACAAAGCTGCATAAGCCAGCTATACGTGCTGCTAATGTGTTCTGTTCTATTATTTTTATTACTTCAGATTCTCAGGATGCCCATCTGCTTTTGTTGACTAGTTTCTGTTGTACTTCCTGGAAGCTGTTTGTTCTGAGAAGCCTGGGTGTGAATGACAGTCTTGTATAATAATTCAAGGAAATTAGGATAAATGAGTACAATACAGGGTCTCAAGTGTGTTGGCTAAGAGATGCCAAAGAACAGATTTTAAATGTAGGGCAGTTAACAGTTCTCATGAAGCACAGTAGCAAAGCACTCATTAGAATTCTAGCAATTTTCTGCTTATTTTCAAGAAGTATGTGAGCTGTAAAATGAATGACAGATAAGCTTTGCATCTTGGGAAATGTGTGATTAAATTACAGCAATTTAAGTTAAAACACATGAAGAGTTATCATTTTGACATGCTATTTGCTAAAAACATCCTCTCCAATTTACTCTCCAATGTCCTAGATGCTTAGTTGGAAATATATGCCTGTGTCCCTTATCCAAAATGTGATTCCTGTTGGGGAACATGGTACCATTATTCCCTACTTCACTTGTTTTTCAACATCTCTTTTGCAAACTGCATCAATTGCCTTTTACAGTGACATAAGACTTAATCAGAGGGTTTGTTGTTCAGAAGGGTATAACTTCTGAAAGCATGAACATAATGACTAAGGCATAATGCAAACATTTTAAAGGTGGTTCCAAGAAGAGTGGGCCTTTCCAGTGAGGATTCTCTACTCTCCATAACCACCCCTGAGCTCATGCTACTGCCTCCCATTGCTAGGGTACAGACCTTCTTACGTTTGCTATTTTCTCAAAGCTTGTAGGAATTACAAAAGCCTTTACCCGTACCTAGCAACTTTGAAGGTAACAAAGTGGATACAAATTAAAAATTTTTAATTGGGGGATACCATTGCTGAAGCCTTGTTTTCTCAGGCAGTTAGCTTAAAAAAAAAAAACAAACAGTGATGTGGAATCACAGCTTACTTACAAAGAACATAGTGAGAAATTTGTGGATCTGTTCTTTCAGAAAGAGCTTCAGTGATTACATGTCTCTGTACAAACTCCATGCAATTAAAATGATAACCATATTGGTTAACCCCCATTTCACAGATAGAAGTTTGTTGAGCTGGTCTGCAGCATTCATTAGTACAGTTGACTCAGTTTTCTTTCCACATTTTTATGTGTGTCCTTTTATCTCTCTCTCTTAATTTCTTTTTCACCAATTGTCTTTAAATATAAAATCCAGAGACTAGTGCTCCATTTATTTCTGGTCTGACTTTTAGCTGCTGGTTCTTTTACACCTTCTGCTTCCTTCCTTTCTGCACGTAGGAGCACGAAATAGTGATGGACAGAGAAGACATTTATTGCTTATCCTGCAAATAAACTCATAGTGATCAAGAGGAAAATCATTTTCTAATACTTTAAGACCTATGATTCTGACAGGAAGGCAAAAAGAATCACCTTGTTCAGAAACTACCCAAACCTAAACCTCAGGTTTGCAGATGACTAAAACAAACATCAAGCATCATAAAGCTTGATGAATGGTCATCATCTGGTTTTAGACAAAACAAAAATTTTCAATGCAGCAGAGAATTTTATATAGCTCTCTGATGTAATCAGATTTAACTTCTGTGATCTTCTGTAAGCTGTTCCATTCAGTAATTTCTTGGAATGTCTGTTATTTAGTCTATCTCTGCTGCTGGAATTCTCTTACCCACTGCTGAAACAGTGCACTCTTTTTAAGTAACTTTTGATATCATAATTGCTTCATAACAGATCCATCCTAAATGTAGAGGTTCTAGAATAAAAATAATACATCATCTCAATAAAAGAAGATCTCATCCCTACTTAAATATTTGCATAAATTGCAGAAATAGAAAAATCTCCTGCTGGCACTGCAACTGGTATCTTGAATCTTGCATAAAGCCTAAGAAAGGCAAAGAATTTTCTTCTCAAAATTAGTTCAGTGATGAGAGAAGTACATAGAGAATATATTTCAATAAGTTGATCAATACTTTAATTTTACTTTTTATTGATAGAATCAGACTTAAGTGACTTGAGAAAGATCAAAATGGTCTCTTAAATAGTACAGGCATTTCTGTAATTGTGATGAGGATTCCCTTAGTCCATATCCCAGAATGACACATCTCATGCCCTCGCCTCATTTCAGTTTCCTCTTTGTGACAATTACAGTGTTAGAATGTGAACATGACATACCTTTGCTTTTTTTTGTTTGTTTGTTTTTAAAAAATTTAGAAAGTCCAATATAACTTTTCTCCAATAGCTGCATCCAAAACCAAACCATGGTGTGCCACTATCCAGGAGAGGTGGTCTACATGAGACATTACAGACCAGGCTGTGCATTACAGGAATGTCTTTTCAAAGGAGACAGCACCATTCAAACCTCTCTTCATGAAGGATATCAACCTGAAGTAAAAGTGGCGTAGGTGAAAATGTAAAATATATCTCTTTTCTCACCCACACCCACCCCTCTCCTTCCCTGTTTTTCCCTGAAAAGGTGTTTACATATTCCACTAGCAAAACAGGGAAAGAAGAGAAAATTACTGGACATTTAATGCTCATGTTGTAACGTCTGTTCAATTAGAGTTATTTTTTATAATTTTTTGCACTAAATATCCAGTTAAATAATGTGTTGTTGCAGTCCAAAACTAAATTTAGGATACTTTATAAGAGATTGTCCTTCCAGTGTGTCTAAAATCTGTTAGTGACATAAAGGTAAAATGTTTTAATTAAGAGATTACCTTAACAGCGCAAGTAACGAATGCCTCATAAAACATTTATGGAAAACCAATTTAGAGCTTCTGCACTATCATAATTACAAATTTCCAAAAGTCCCTAAATGCTTATTTATATAATAGAACACAATGGTTCTCAAGTGGTCATTTATATCTGCCTCATAAATACCATCCATGTTTAGCAGCTCTTTATAGCCTGCTTTTGGCTGGATGTCCCAATATGCACGTGATAACTTTTCTTCTATGATGTCATTTATGACATCATCAATTAATTTGCTTGTTTATTTTGATGTTTCCTTAATTTTCTCATTTCTAAACAGAAACACAGCAGTTATTTTACTTTCTAGCTTTACATTTTGCACAGCTAATCCAGTCACTTGTTAGGACCTGCAAAACTTAGATTACGGCGTGGATTATATGGGAATAAAATACACTTGATTCAGTGTGGTATGTCAGAAGCAGTTTTAATTTTTTTGTGAGACAGTTATGAACAATATAAAACAAAAATTGTTGTAACTATACCAAGTTGATTAAAAGATGCAAAACAAAATTAGGAGGAAGTACTTTTAGAACAAATCCTACTTAGTAAAATATAATTTCAGAGAGATCGTGATAGCGCTGAGCATTTTTGTGCAGAATTTCTTCTGAAATAAGATGGCAAGGACACATTTGTTTAGGAGCTTAACAAGGGGATGAAGTAGACTGGAATTTTGACCCATCTGAAGATGAGGGTCTCATTCAGTCTGTACTTGGGTAAGAAGTTCCATAGAGGAGAAGACAGGACCTAAGATATTTGCCCTGCACACATACAACTAATGCTAAATATTTAATTGCACATATAAGAAAAAAGATCAAAGTTCCTCTCAAAAAAACCCTTGGAAACACTGAATACCACAATATTATTTGCTGCCAGTCAGGACAGTTTTACATAGCAGATTGTATTCATTTTTCATAAATGGCTAATATTCTTATATGATTATAAATCAAATGATTGTGTCATCATTGTATACCTCCAATTAGGATTTCCTTTGATATCTTCTTCAGCTTCCCCAGATTGATTATAAGATTGTTTAGTGGTCTAAACCCCCAGCCGTGATAACTTGCTAAAATGTAGCTAAAGAATGTAACTTCACAGGGGAAAATGACTGCAAAATTTTAAGCTGCTGGTGCTATCTTGAAAAGAACATCAGCACTTGCTCAGAACTGGGCTTTGAGTCAGAAGCTCCATTCAGCAGCAGATGACCTGCATTTCTTTGGCTAGTAATTGGTTAAACAGCTGGCATCACTATACAAGGACCTCATGGGCTACAGCTGGACTGAGTATTTGCAAAACATAGAAGGGCACTGAAAAGCTTTTTCATCTTGCTGTGATATGAGTGACATTCTAAGAAACACCAGAGAGAGAGATGAAAGCTAGAGGCTGAACACCTAACCTTTCTGCAGGGAAACCATGATGTCAGATCAACACTTAAAACACTGATATCTATTTACCAAAATATAAAAGGGAGGTAATTTCTCATTTGCAGTCATCTTATATGACAAATAGAAGGAGCCTCATTAGAATGATTTGTCAGCTTCTGGCTTCAGAACTCAACTCATTCAATCACAGTTTATAGTGTCATCTACAAGAGTCTACACTGAAAAAATTGGCAGAAATAATACAGTAATTACTTCGAAGGACTGAACAGCAATGCCATGATTTATGACATTTTCAAGACTACTCAATAGTAAGCTTGTGAGTTGCTATCTAGAACAAATGCAAAAAGTTTATTTTGCATCCTGAATCTGTTACTGATCACACCTTCTAAAGCTGTGCTCCTGGCACATCTGTAATGCAGAGGTTCTGTGTACCAAAGTGAGAGAGATCTAATTGCACATGGAATAATATTCTTTTCTGAGCATCAAAGGAAAAAAGATCTTACCAAGCCTGACTGAAGCAGGAAGATTACCAAGAGCTATTTACCATACCCTGACTCAGAGCATTAAAAAGTTAGACTCACTAAGCCCTGGATATGGATTCTTCTGTACTTTGACTCAATTGATTTCACAAAAATCACATCAGGAAATGTAGTTTTCTATTAGGTTTTCTTTGTCTGGGTCAGTAAAATATAATTAGCCAGCTGGGAAAAGATTGAAAGTATTGGGAAAATGGAAAATACTGCAAGAAAGAACGCAGTGCCTTTCAAAATACTATATAACATCTTCAACACAATAAGGAGGTTTAGACAGATTAATAGGGAATACTGAAAGGTAAACAGTGCTGGCAAATACAGAGATCTGAAATAAGCAGAAAATTATAGTGAAACTCACTCAAGAGCTCACTTGTTTCAACACACATTGTGTTAAAACAAAACACTAAGGAGACCTGTAGCTAAATACATGTTTAACTACTGCAAAAGTGTTTAGATACTTAAATTTAATCAGTGTATGAGAAAGTTCATATACATGAAAGAAATATCCTGCCATCCCTTCCAGAGACATAATATATATAATTTTCTCAAAACTAACAAGCACTTTTCCCATGCTAGAAATACAATGCATGTGAAAATAATTAAATTATTATTGAAAAATTCAAAGTATTAACAATCAAAAATTTCAAGTTGCTATAATATATATCTGTGTTTTCCAGTCTAGGTCCTTTTTTTTTTTTAATAATTCTGTTCCTACCCACTACACCAAAAATATCATATCTATAGTGCCAGCAAAATGATGCAATTCATATCACAGATCACTTTTTCTGGTTGCAGAAATGGATTTCAAAATGCTGTAAACTAAATTCTGTAAACTAAATGCTGTCAAGAAATTTCCAGATAAAACAAAGCAGTTGACAGACATTGTATCAATAAATGGTTACAGATTTTGAAGATTTAAAAATTAACTACAGTTCCAGACTTCACTTTGAAAATAGATTTCTTCATCACATTGATTTTACAATCAACAGTGTTGAATATTTTAATATATTCAGCCACTCATATTGTAAATATCTACAATCATTAAAACCTAATTTTGTGTTTGTGAGCTATAAAAATCATATCAGTCTCTTTTTCCAGTTCAGGAACTGATTCTAATTTCAGAGATCACATTCTACATTTCCTCAGTAGTTTTAAATACAATTTGATCACAACTATGATAATCCCTTTAAATTCCCTGATAGCAATCTGTTCCCCTTACTCTGCCAGAAAGAAGAACAAGCCAGCTCTTTAGAGTATGCTTAACACTAAAGCTCTGTGGAAGATAAATATTCAGTTTTGTGGCAAGTTTTGAGGTTTTCCCTTTGCTTTTGATCCGCATTAATGCAAGGAAATAACTTTTAATATGGTATCAAATGTGTGCTAAAATGTCTATAAAGAAGTGAGCTATCAAATTTGTCTTCACTTTTCCCCCTTTTTTCTTTTCTTTCCACTCTTTTTCCTTTTTTTTCAAGCACATAAAGCTACCAGAAGGTTCAGGATTTAAAAAAATTCCTTGGTGTACATTTTACCGAAGTTATATTTCTGTGAAATATCACATTCAATAAACCCACTTTTCAAAACAATTTCACTTAAGCAGAAGGATGCCAGTTATCTCCTCTTATTACTATGCATGCCATCACACAGAAAAGCATTATGGCTTATTGCAGAGAGCAATTATGGTAAAAATGTGGGGTGCACAAAAATTCCAGAGTAAAGAGCTCTCCATTAGCAGGTTTGCTCCAATGCCTTTCACGATGCTGCACACAGCACCATGTGCAGCTCTGCAGTGACAAAAACGTCTGAGTCATCACTCAGCTGCTATCTAGAAACTTTTGCAAAACAGCATCTGTGTTTACCCAGGCAGACGCTCCCAATCCATCTGTAGATCCAGCACGTGGCAGAGATCTCTCTGCAGTCGGGTCCTCCTCTGTGCGAGCACTGCCTCTGCCAGACCAAGTGCTTATAAAAATAAGTCATATTTGGCTACAGATACTTTCTGAACTTTCAAAACACTGCTAAGTCTCGAACATGATCTTCAGATGGCAAATGTTAACGAAACTCTTCTCCCAGACATGAAATTCCCGTCTCCAAACTAAGGATATTCATAGTTTTTCCCTGAGCCAACACAGCTTCCCAAGTCTTATGCACAAAATGGAACCCATATATTCAAAATTCTACATTATTTAACAGCATAATACAATGTAGGTCTTCTTCTTGAACCACACAACACAGACACTTACACGCTTCACACTGACACTTGCTCTGTCAAACACCGTGTTGAACAAAAATAAACATCTCTGGATTAAAATAATTAATTCAGCTCCTGTTAACTTGTCAGCATTTTGAGAACCAGACTTCAGCTTTTCTGAATCCATAGCTTGTCTTCTGCCCTTTTAATTTTGAAAATGACTCCTAATTTGCAGATCTGACTTTGTTCCATGTTCCAGATAGTCTTTTCTTCAGTCATCTCTTTTTCTTTAGCCTATAGTCTTACCTCTAGACACAGTAGGTACAGATAACACTAAACTACTGCCTTTTGCTCTAATTATTGGCTGCTATCTGACCTTCCTTTTGATTTTCATATTTACTTGTCTACACTGGTTTTGATGTTTGCTCATTTATACTGCAAGAACAGCCTCTGTCATGATATGGAATCTCATACACACCTCATTTCTGAGCCTGATCATGCACCTCCCTCATTCCTAATTTGCTCATAACACTGGTAAAAAAACAGAAATTATTACTTTGCACTAGCATATTATTCTAAGTAATCTTTCTCTCTAATTATTGAGACTTTATGGTGGTAAACAATGCTTCCATTTTCCTCCTTAAATAGTACCATCTATTCTTTGAAGATCTCAAAAAGAGCTATGACTACAAATTAGCTCAGAGATTTCAGTGCTCGCTATTCAATTTTTCTTAATACTCAGACTGCATTATGTTATTTCAATGCTTACAGCAAGGGAGGCTTATTATATTCATCTTTCTCCTTCTGCACTAAAAATCATGCTCTGTGCCATGGCTTCCAGTTTAAAAGTTAGATTGCAACATTTTTTATTTTCCAGCTAAACATGTATCTAAATATTACACGAACCTGGCCTCTTTCCAGGACACATTTTATTAAAGCCAGCTGTGAAGTACTTATTGAACATGCTAAAAATGGCTTTTAAAAGAAGAACAATGTGAGTTTTCTCCAATTTTGATTCACACACTGAGCTACGACTAAATACTGCGTTCCAAGAACTCACTCTCTTATGAAATGTAGTCTGAATAACTTCAGAAACATAATTTCTGAGAAATGTGAGAATCTAGGTCAAGGACTGATTGTAGCAGAATTTGCTAACATAAAGGAGTATGTTTTTCCTAAATAAAAAATGTACTTTCAAGCACCAGTGAAGACAAAATAATGAAGCAAGCACATGCAAAACAGTTAGAGAATAAAAACTTTCCATGTAAAATTCAAGCTGTATTGCATATATAATTTCTTTTTTACAGAAATAAAGGGCTTTGTTTCATTGGGATTTGTAATCTAGTAAAATTCTAACAGAAATAAAATATATTTGGATGTATAAAAATATACATCCAAATGTGCCCAAAATACTGCATATTTCTGATGAATTTCCCAAATTTGTATTTTTTGGGCACATTTGGATGTATATTTTTATACCATATTAACCTCTCACATCATATTCAGCTATATGAATATGAGGTGGTTTTTTTTAATCATAAATGATAAATAATTTTCTTCAGAAGGAGCATGGCCTAATTTTGAGTTCTTTATGATTACTCATATATTTTCTAAAAAATAAAATTCATACCTCTAGCAGTAAGATTCTAATTGGTTCTGCATTTGCATATCAATGGATAAAAGTATTTTAAATCCTAGAGATATCTACTTCTGGCTACATGCAACCCAAACACTCCCTGTTAAAAAGTGATTAGAAATTAATATAACTATCCCATGTATTCACAGCTTGACAGCTGTAATATGTAAAGAATGATCATTCTTAAAGGGGCCATGCTTGTGAATGCTGTGTTTAATTAATGCCCTAGGGAAAGAGAAAAAAGGAGGAGGAGAAGAACTGTAGCTGAATTTATTCTGAATTTGTAGTGATGTTAAACATTGCATGCCAGGTTTAATGGCATGTGTTCATCTAGCTAACACAGTGTCTTACTGAGAACAAGTGGTGTCATCTGCCTTCAGGAGATGAGGATTTTGAAGTGAGTTTGGGAATGCACAGTAGATTTCTATTTTATTTTTGCTATTAATATGTGCTAGGCACAAGCACCCAAGCTGCTCCTTGTACGCAGGACAACTTCTCACACAGGATATGCAGAATTCTTGTTTGTCTGTTGCGAGGTCTTTAGGTTTGTGAGGAGAAGGATTCCATGAAGCAGCAACCTGTACAAGCCATACCAACAATTTCTATTGAGACTGACACTTCCTTTTTTATTCCTAACTGCTACTGGTATGTGTGAGTTCAAAATGATTTTCGGTATGAAGACATTACATGCAACAGATACCTTTAGAAAGAGCAAATACCTGAGCAAATTAAAGTCAAAGACTGACACATCCCAAACAAAAAATCTTGTATTGTAGGGGGAGATTTGAACATCACTAGAGAAGTTAAAAAATAATAAAAAAAGAAAATGCTACTATACCATGAAACTGTGCATCAGTACATCAGAAAAAGCCTTCTTACACATGCCACAGGAGTATTACCCACTGCAGCAGTTCTGGGTCAGGCTCTGCTTAGACTGAAAGTTGTAGCAGAAGGAACACAAGATCAGGACAAGAACAGGGTTAGATCCTACCTACCCAGCTGCGGCTGCTGTTTGGTAAACCAACAGAGAAGAAGCTCCGGCTAAAACTGACAGGCTTAGCTGTAAGCCAGTCCTCAAGCAGTAGGCACGTTCAGTGAGAAGCGGTTTAATGTCTAGATTGCAGTTCATAAAATTAAACCCCAAGAGATCAGGCAACAACAGTGTCCCTTATCGAGATATGGCTGTACTTAGCCCAAAAGGAAATGGCTATGAAGGCGGAACTTTTGTGATGAATTTGTTCAAACCTCAAGACTCTGAGCAGAACGTGACTATATACAAAGGCCTTTTTACCTGAGTGAGAGCTTATTTCATTGAGACAGAAATCTGGGAAATCTGGGAAGACATAAAATATGTATTTGGGTTTGCATTCAGTGAAAATTGCCATGCTGTCAGTACAGTGATATTATCTCATTCTTCACACACAAAAAGAGTAGTGAACACTAAACGTCAGACTGAAGTGTTACATTATTTAATCTTTGTCATTTAACTGTAAACAACATAAACACATAAATACCTGCAGATGGGAAGGTACCAGGGGCAAAACAAAGCAAGGGGATGAGCACAACCCAAGGAGATCCCACCTGATCGTGGATCAGGGCACAAAGGTGCCAAGGTTCGTCCAGCTCTGCCCAGCACCTCAGCCATGGTGCCAGCCACAGGGCAGGGCTCTCTGAGATCTTACCACCTAGATTGTACTGCAATATTCCCATAGGCAAAACCATGGCAGCATGGCAAGTCACCGTGTCCATACCACAGGCCCAAGGTTGGTTGGAGTCATCTGTGCTTGCCAGCTCTGGTTTGGCAGAGCCTGAGCGTCGCTGACCTGCAGCACCAGGAGGGGTCCCTGTCACTTCCCAGCAGGGCAGACTGTTTGATGGCAAGGAAAAGGATGTTTTTAGGGAGCTCTTCATGCATTCTCATGCCTTATGAGGTTTGTCAACTTTCTTTGCCAAGATTTTGTTTTTTTTTTCCAGTATCGAGCCTATGTCTATCTATATTTCCCTCAAAGTTCTGTCTTCCTCTTCGATTTTTTTCCCCTGCTTTCTCTCATTTTTTCTCTCTTTCTTTTCTGGAGAAACTCTCCTTTCCAGAGAGTTGTTAAGCCTCTTTTCTGCCTTCCAAGATTTACGATTTTAATGGGGATCAATTGGGCAAGATTTGGTCCATGTCCCTGAACTTGATGTACCCATGCCTTTTGATGGCTTTCACTTAGGAGAAGATTTTTTTTTTTTTTCCCAGTATCCATGCCATGTCTCTCATATCTTCCCCTCCAAGTTCTGTCTTCCTCCTTGATTTTTTCCCCTGCTTTTGCAGCATCTGTGAGGTGAGTTTTGGCATGTTTTGGTCCTTTGAACTGTACCTCATTTCCTCACAGACCATTATCTTGTCGTCATCAAATTTCCCAATTTTATGGGTTTTTTGGGTTTTTTTCCAATTGCATTTCATTTGATCATATCTCCTTTCCAGAGTGTTTGTACGTCTTTCTTTTCTGTTTTGCAAGATTTCTTTTTCCTTCAGGAAGGGAAACAAAATCTTGCAATTTCTATGGGGATCCACAACAAGTAGATTTTTCTTTTATCTGTAGTTTAAAAATGGTTGCATCTGAGCACCATTTAGTCTCAAGAAATGCTGCAATGTTGGTCTTGGTCCTTCTCTCTGTTTACATTCTCACACATTACAACAATTGTAGGTAAGTTTGTTTTCCATCTTGGGATTGTATTTACACAACTAAAGGAAGTTCTCTCCTTCTGATTCCTCTAAACTAGTTTCAGATTTCTGCTGCAGGGGTAACACAAGGATAGCATGTGGCAACTCTCAGCTTCAGGCAAATTATCTGAGTCAGAGCAGCAGATAAAATACCTGTGTGCCTGTTCAGCAGAGCTCCCTCCCACAGCTCAGCCTGCACTGAGCTCCCTGGCACTGCAGATTCGCTCATTGTCTCCACAAGCTGCACTTGTATCTCCGCTGCTGGACAAAAATATCCTCCAAGTCTGCTTTCAGAAACCATCTGCTTCCTGCAGTGGAGAAGCAGTGCTTGGGACCAGGATCCTTGAGAGCAGCTATTTTCACTCTGTGATGACTACTCCAGTTAACAGTCTGCTGTAGCCCTCTTGCCCTTATCAAAAAAGGTAGGTTTTTGTCCAGTTTCTCATCCACTAAGAGGGCAGACCCATGGACCCTGATATCTGTGGTGTGGCACAGGGTCCTGTGACTCACTCAAACCCTGAAGCTGATGCTCACTCAAAAGAATCAAAGAATGCTCTTTGTGGCAGGAGGAAAAGGATTCCAGACCATGTCACTTCAAGATATCTGAAGCCTGAATAATCTTAGGGCTTATCAACTGGCAATTAACTCTGATATAATGAATTTATACTGGCCACCTAGACCTGGCTGTTTCCCTCACATATCAATAACAAAACAATGTCCCTGTAGCACCCGAAGAAAGGGAGACTTATCACTGTAAGCAGGAAAAAAATCTTTTGACAGCCACTTAGAAAACAGAGCAGATATTTACATTTAATTCCTGAAAGTCTCAGCTGTGATGTCACCTTCAAACTTTTCTAACAGTAGCAATAATATACGTAAGTACAAAGTACAATCAAACCTTTTCTGTAATCATATTAAATATTTTCTGAATTAAATATTGTTCTGTGTTAGAAATTAATAACTTTTCAGCATCTTTTCTTTTTTTGAGGAAGGTTTCCTCCTTTACTCACCAGGATACATGCTACCTTGCATAGAGATACTGCATCAGGAAATGGCAAATCCTCACCAAAGTCCTGCTTTTCCTTTTTCAGTAAGGCTTCATAGAAATTGCAGAAAGAAAAGAAATAATAGAAACAGTATATATTTTCTCTGTGGGGCCTGCAAAAAAGAATGTAATGCTTGAAATTCCACAGATATTTTTTTTTTAACTCTTCATGAAAAAGCATTAGGACATTTGTGATATTGTACTTAGTCTGAGAAAATTATGGATACATTTCTTAAGAGGCCATTTTATTTCTAAGAGTTTTTCTACAATTCCTAATGCAGCACTGACTGACCATTCATGAGAAGAAGGAAAACATTCCAAATCTGCAGAATCTGTCTTTTTCCCTATGCAACCACTGTGCTCTCCAGGCTAAAAAAGAAATAGGAGAAGCAACTGTACCACTGAGACTCAGAGTCAGGCTCTCTGACTCAAAACCCTTTTTAGGAGGCATAGCCTAATAGCACTTCCTAGAGACCTTGGGAGGTGAGCTGGGATTTGTACAGCAGATTTTTATCAGTAATGGACCCTACTCACCCTCTGTCATACCAACCAGGATCTCAAAAGAGCAATACAGTGATTGTGGGTTATATGTGTAGCCTTTTTAAATGCTACATTTTTTGCTTTCCTGAATTCTTCTGAGGCATAAACATCACTTTCTTGAAGCTTCATTGACTTTCAGGTTCAAAAATACTGGAATCTGAGATGGCATAACACAACTAAGTACGGCACAACAGGTATCTATGCTGCAGAACTCTGGTTCTTGAGATAAAAACATTTTAATAATTGAAATATTTTTCTTAACAGTTCCAAAGGAAAACAATCTCATTTTCAGTGCATACAAATTTTCTTTACATTAAAAATAATAATAAAAAATCAGAAAAATAAGTAATTTTTAAAGGATGAAATAGCATTTAGCTTTCACCATCTAATAATAAAGTTCAGAAAATGGGCAGATAATGATTTATTGGATTGATTTAAGTTCTACTGCCATTTTAAAGTCTTCCTTATAAACAGAGAGGTTATAAATATGTATTATTGTCACTGGGAGGTTTTATGAATGTGCAACTACATTCCTACATGCTAATATCTTACTAACCTGTTAAGGAAAGCATATCTTGAGCGATGAGAGAATTTCTGAGAATTTTAGGATAAAGACAGGATCCAGTATTTGCAATCTTTTTAGAAAGAAGCAATTTAAAAGACTATAGTGAAAAAAATCACTCAGAAAGGAAACATACAGGGCAAAAAATATTTTTTATAAACTTCTATGTTTTTCCTTTTTTCACTGTTCTGCTGGAAGAATGGCAATGTAGTTGATTTCTGGAAAAGGGGCAATTTGACTGATTAAACCAGGATGCTGCACTTTAAATATTCAGCTGGTTACCATGGTAACAGTTTTACTTTGACACACAGCTTATCTTGTTTTAAGGAGTGCAGCCTGTTGTTATGGCAATTTGGAACACCACTATTTTTTCCCCCCACAGACCATTATCTTGTCGTCATCAAATTTCCCAATTTTATGGGTTTTTTGGGTTTTTTCCAATTGCATTTCATTTGATCATATCTCCTTTCCAGAGTGTTTGTACGTCTTTCTTTTCTGTTTTGCAAGATTTCTTTTTCCTTCAGGAAGGGAAACAAAATCTTGCCATTTCTATGGGGAACCACAACAAGTAGATTTTTCTTTTATCTGTAGTTTAAAAATGGTTGCATCTGAGCACCATTTAGTCTCAAGAAATGCTGCAATGTTGGTCTTGGTCCTTCTCTCTGTTTACATTCTCACACATTACAACAATTGTAGGTAAGTTTGTTTTCCATCTTGGGATTGTATTTACACAACTAAAGGAAGTTCTCTCCTTCTGATTCCTCTAAACTAGTTTCAGATTTCTGCTGCAGGGGTAACACAAGGATAGCATGTGGCAACTCTCAGCTTCAGGCAAATTATCTGAGTCAGAGCAGCAGATAAAATACCTGTGTGCCTGTTCAGCAGAGCTCCCTCCCACAGCTCAGCCTGCACTGAGCTCCCTGGCACTGCAGATTCGCTCATTGTCTCCACAAGCTGCACTTGTATCTCCGCTGCTGGACAAAAATATCCTCCAAGTCTGCTTTCAGAAACCATCTGCTTCCTGCAGTGGAGAAGCAGTGCTTGGGACCAGGATCCTTGAGAGCAGCTATTTTCACTCTGTGATGACTACTCCAGTTAACAGTCTGCTGTAGCCCTCTTGCCCTTATCAAAAAAGGTAGGTTTTTGTCCAGTTTCTCATCCACTAAGAGGGCAGACCCATGGACCCTGATATCTGTGGTGTGGCACAGGGTCCTGTGACTCACTCAAACTCTGAAGCTGATGCTCACTCAAAAGAATCAAAGAATGCTCTTTGGGGCAGGAGGAAAAGGATTCCAGACCATGTCACTTCAAGATATCTGAAGCCTGAATAATCTTAGGGCTTATCAACTGGCAATTAACTCTGATATAATGAATTTATACTGGCCACCTAGACCTGGCTGTTTCCCTCACATAGCAATAACAAGACAATGTCCCTGTAGCACCCGAAGAAAGGGAGACTTATCACTGTAAGCAGGAAAAAAATCTTTTGACAGCCACTTAGAAAACAGAGCAGATATTTACATTTAATTCCTGAAAGTCTCAGCTGTGATGTCACCTTCAAACTTTTCTAACAGTAGCAATAATATACGTAAGTACAAAGTACAATCAAACCTTTTCTGTAATCATATTAAATATTTTCTGAATTAAATATTGTTCTGTGTTAGAAATTAATAACTTTTCAGCATCTTTTCTTTTTTTGAGGAAGGTTTCCTCCTTTACTCACCAGGATACATGCTACCTTGCATAGAGATTCTGCATCAGGAAATGGCAAATCCTCACCAAAGTCCTGCTTTTCCTTTTTCAGTAAGGCTTCATAGAAATTGCAGAAAGAAAAAGAGATAATAGAAACAGTATATATTTTCTCTGTGGGGCCTGCAAAAAAGAATGTAATGCTTGAAATTCCACAGATATTTTTTTTTTAACTCTTCATGAAAAAGCATTAGGACATTTGTGATATTGTACTTAGTCTGAGAAAATTATGGATACATTTCTTAAGAGGCCATTTTATTTCTAAGAGTTTTTCTACAATTCCTAATGCAGCACTGACTGACCATTCATGAGAAGAAGGAAAACATTCCAAATCTGCAGAATCTGTCTTTTTCCCTATGCAACCACTGTGCTCTCCAGGCTAAAAAAGAAATAGGAGAAGCAACTGTACCACTGAGACTCAGAGTCAGGCTCTCTGACTCAAAACCCTTTTTAGGAGGCATAGCCTAATAGCACTTCCTAGAGACCTTGGGAGGTGAGCTGGGATTTGTACAGCAGATTTTTATCAGTAATGGACCCTACTCACCCTCTGTCATACCAACCAGGATCTCAAAAGAGCAATACAGTGATTGTGGGTTATATGTGTAGCCTTTTAAATGCTACATTTTTTGCTTTCCTGAATTCTTCTGAGGCATAAACATCACTTTCTTGAAGCTTCATTGACTTTCAGGTTCAAAAATACTGGAATCTGAGATGGCATAACACAACTAAGTACGGCACAACAGGTATCTATGCTGCAGAACTCTGGTTCTTGAGATAAAAACATTTTAATAATTGAAATATTTTTCTTAACAGTTCCAAAGGAAAACAATCTCATTTTCAGTGCATACAAATTTTCTTTACATTAAAAATAATAATAAAAAATCAGAAAAATAAGTAATTTTTAAAGGATGAAATAGCATTTAGCTTTCACCATCTAATAATAAAGTTCAGAAAATGGGCAGATAATGATTTATTGGATTGATTTAAGTTCTACTGCCATTTTTAAAGTCTTCCTTATAAACAGAGAGGTTATAAATATGTATTATTGTCACTGGGAGGTTTTATGAATGTGCAACTACATTCCTACATGCTAATATCTTACTAACCTGTTAAGGGAAAGCATATCTTGAGCAGATGAGAGAAATTTCTGAGAATTTAGGATAAAAGACAGGATCCAGTATTTGCAATCTTTTAGAAAGAAGCAATTTAAAAGACTATAGTGAAAAAAAATCACTCAGAAAGGAAACATACAGGGCAAAAAATATTTTTTATAAACTTCTATGTTTTTCCTTTTTTCACTGTTTCTGCTGGAAGAATGGCAATGTAGTTGATTTCTGGAAAAGGGGCAATTTGACTGATTAAACCAGGATGCTGCACTTTAAATATTCAGCTGGTTACCATGGCAACAGTTTTACTTTGACACACAGCTTATCTTGTTTTAAGGAGTGCAGCCTGTTGTTATGGCAATTTGGAACACCACTATTTTTTCCCCCCACAGAGAAAATAAATCAGTAATTAAAACGGGTTCAATAATTAAAAATCTAAGCCTGATTTAGTCTCTTGTAGAATGCTCTAGTTTATCAAATTTAACAAATGAAACTTGACTGAACAGAGAAAGAAAGAAGCAAAGTTCATGAAGACAGAAAGATATAAAGGATTATAATTTTTACTCCTAAAAGGAAAAGTAGATTGTAGAGATATTTTTAATGATGAAAATTCACCATTTTCTGCTTTCATGAAGAAACACATTTTGTCTTGCTGATTTTTTCAGAAGCAAAATCTAAATAAACAGATACAGAAGAACCAATACAAATTATTCCCTAAAGCTCTTAGCATTGCAAGCAGAATGAATATTTTTTAACTGAAATTTCATAAACAGTAATACTAAATTATCAGAGTTTTGACCTAAAATAAACATTTTTCAAAAAAATAAACATTTTTTAAGAACCTAAATTTACACACTACTCCCTACTGATACACATACTTTACATTACATGCTAAGCAATCATGCCCATGCCTGCATATTTTAAAGAATGAAATCTATATGCCTTTTGCTACAGGCATATTGAATGAGTCCTTTCTCTTTAATCTTCAGAAAAACTCAGTTCATGTTTCAACAAGAATTGGGATGACCCTGTGAGTAGAGAGAGAGCTAAAGGGACATCCAACAGCCTGACAAAAAAAAAATAAAATCAAGAAGAAACTTTGATCCAGTTGCCTAGTCTCTAAAGAGGCAATAGGAAAGGTCTTTGAATTAAGCAGGTTTAGTTAGGATCTACCAGATACACTTAAAGTTTGAAAGTGCAGTGAGGCTTTTGTTTTAGACTTTTTAAAGTTATAATACATATTGATATTTCAATATTTACAAGCTTTGTACTGGGATAGCTCCTGGAGGTTCTCAACATCCCTACCACTATTTCATTTTTTTACTATGAAAAAGTGACTTAGTATATAAGAACAATCAAATTATCTTTGAATTTCCTCTTCTATCTTGTCTATAAATAAGCAAACAAACTTTCATAGGTGTGATGTGTCCAAAGATTTTTACAAACAATATTCTACACAAAAAAAAAAAAAGAAAAGTGGAAATTATGTGCATGATGAATTCACTTCCTGAATATCAATTTTGGGAAAGAAGCGTGAAAAAAGGGATTTTAGATAAAATCTGAATGTTGTGTCTCAGGTATCTCTCTTTGTGCAATGGCATCCAAGTTGCTCTGAGTTTTTGATTAGTTTCTTTAAAACACACTTACTGTCTTCCTGTATTTCTTATCTTCTCTCCTTTCTTCTATGCCTTTTTTTCCCTTCTGATAATCACCAGCTTTAACAACTATTAGTCCCAGCCTTGTCCCCCTTCCTGGTGTCTATGAATTTAATTTCTTTCTGAGCTTGTATCTTTCAGAGCTTCATTCTCTCCAGCATTTTGCCTCCTTATTCCTTTTTCTCAGTTTTTTCAATCTTACCCTTGATACATGAGGACAGATGTAATTTCAGACATTCCTTTCTCTTCCTTTAAGAAAATCCTACTGCTGCTTTTGTTAAGGAGATGATTAATTTGAAAAGTCTTTTCTTGCATTTCATATATCTATAGAAAGGATGGGGAAAAGACAATCTGAAGCTGTACAACATTAGGCTGGATGCAGCTTACAATATACAATACTTCTGACTGGCAATGAGAAAGGTAGCAGAGGCAGCTAAATGTCTTTTGACTCTTATTTTATGGGTGACTGCAGGAGGGGCAGATGTTTTCCGTCTTGCCTAACATACCACAAATCTGTGAGCAGGCAGTGAATTCATACACAAAGGAATAAAACAGTGATCAGCTCATAAAAGGTATCAGCTCTTAAGTATCTGGTGGTTTTGGCAATGTCCAGTATTAGCTACAAGTCCCTTCTACAGGAGGGCTAGGAGAGGGTGAAGGAGAGGGCTGGTGTTTGCCACTCTGTGGAGGCAGGCATAAGAAGCCCAGAGCTGGTGGTGAGGCTCGCAGAGATTCCTTTGAGTGGCTGCTCTGTGATTGCCCAGGGCCTTGCAGAGGAGCAGTGGCTAAGGGTGGGATTGCCAGACAAGAGCTGTCTGGGCTGTTCCCACCAGCAGGCCCCCAGGTGACAACTCTTCTAGAGATGGTTTTCCTGCCCTTCCTGTCAGTGGAAATTCAACGTTAAAGAGCTGGTTTGAATTATAGACATGCAGCACTTTAGTTATGTGAGCAGATGGGAATGCAGTTTATATTGAACCTCTGAGAAAATCATCTCACTGCTAAATGAATTAAACAACAGCTTCTCCTCAGTTTCAGATTATTTCTTTAAGCTATTTGGATGTCAGCCTCGTGCATTCCTAATTGGGAGATTTCAGCAATATGATTATTCTCTCTGAAATTAGATTTGCTTATTGCTTATGGTTCTTGATTGCTATCAGTGCATTTCCACTTTTGTTTCCCAGCTATTTAATACTGTTCTTTTCTCTTTTCAAGCCCTGTTTTTTCTGTATTTCTTTGGTTTTCATTTTTTCTAAAAAAAAATAATAATGGGAATTTAATAGTCCACAGATAAGATTATCAAAATCCCATTTAGTAAAATAGTAATAGGAGATTAACATGTGATAAAAAAGAAGAAATTAATCTTTCTCATTGGTTTAATAAACAGTCAATTTCCGCTAAATTTGAGAATAATCTCTACCCAGCCTATACATGATTTCTCTGTACATCCATTAGCTGTATGATGAAATCAGATTTAATTTATATCTTCAAAATTTTTCTCATTTAGCTTTTCAAGGACATACAGTCAGACAGTATCTGTGCTATTTGCTCCAACTAAGCAAAATGGAAAAAAAAAAAAGCAGAAGCTTTCCAATAGGAAAAGCAATTCTTTAGCTCTGAATCTTTCTTATGCCCACATCTTTAGATTGTTGCAACTGACTACAGCTTTCCATTTATAGATTATTGTTACCATTATCACATTCTCTAACACTGTCACAAATGCTTAACTTGCTATTACATCTGGATGCCCCCAGCAATTTCACTGAATAAAATCCAATTGCAGAAGGAATGCTGGTGAACATGATAGAGAGATACAGCAAACTGAAATGGCATTTCAAAATTTTGCTAGATCCTTTCTACTCAGGCCAGTCCAATTACTCAGCTTGTTCTTATTACCTCCTTTGATGGTTTTCTGCTGTGTACATTATCACATATGGAGCTAGCAGGAGTTTGCAGCTGGTTTATGAAGAATCATTTCCAGAAGGAGGGAAAAAAGCAACACCGTGCAGACTTAGGTTGGACACCATAGGAGTTTGGTCCCATGTCTCACTTTTATAGTTTATTTTGTGGGCATAGAAAAGTAAATTTGACAAAGTCATGGAACTGTCAAGTTTCTTTTTCAAGGACAGGAGGCCATCACTGCTGTTACTCACTCTGAGTCAGAAATAACTGCAGTGAGACCTGGGATCAATCTAAAAAAGTATTTCCAATAGTAGTTTCACTTGTTTATTGAGCAAACTATTTTTTTAAATAGCAGGACATTAGAGATTGTTCAGCTTGCAAACAGTATGTGGGCCAGAACTAGTGAAGTAAGCAGAAACAGCTTTTAACTACATTAGAAACCTGCAACATCAGCTGAACACAATGCAGAAATCTTTGGAACAACTGTGCAATGTGCCTGCAGCTTCATCTGTACCTACACTGTACAAGAGAGTGACTCTCTGGGGCCACTTCTGTGTCTCTGGTGCCAATAAAATGTTTCTTCTTATTGATTCCTACTCCCTTCCTTCCCAGCATTCCTAATATCCTCCAAAGGATGCTAATATCTTTAATCAGTCATTCCTAGTTTCCTTCATGTTTCATAATAATCTGCAGGATGTGGTAGGAAGTGTTGCAGAGCTGCTAGTCTATAGGATTCTGTGTGAATGTAGACTCATAGGGATGCCAAAGCTTAAAAAACCCATGAAAATAAGAGTTCTCTTTCCCCTGAAGAAATCAAGGTTTGGAAATTTTGCAGCCTGGGAAGAGTTACACAAAACTAGCTTGGTAAAGTTTGTAGATGTGGTTCAGAAAGAAGAAAATAAAAGATGAAAACAATTTTGAAATTGCTGTTTCCATATATTGAATTTGAAATGTTAGCATTCAGAGTTTTATCAAAAAATAAACACTTGCTTATTAATAAATCCATTGTTGGAGGAACTGGCTTCACAAGAAAGCCCTCCTTGAAAAAACTAGTCAGCTGCCAGTGGGAATCTTGATGGCATTGATAGTAATGAAAATTCCTGGAAAAACCAGGAGGACAAACTCAGGAATAGAAGAGATAATCTGTCCTGTTGCTGCCTGACAGTGACTGCATGTCCTTCATCCTGCCTCTGTTTATCTGAACACGTACACCAGTTTGGGGTTTGGGAGTTGCCTGTGTTTTGACACTTTTTTCCTCCCCATTAGAGACAGAATGGAAGAGATGGGCCAGTTAGAAATGGTAGTTACAGGTCTGTGATAGCAGATTTAAGAAGGCAAAACCCAGATGAAACTGCAGCCAGAGAAAAATCAGAATATGGGAGAGGAACAACTCTGTAGACACCAAGGTCAGTGAAGAAAGAGGGGGAGGCAGTGCTCCAGGTTCTGGAGCTGAGAAGGAGGGAGGGGTGAGGGGAAGGTGTTTTTAAGGCTTTGTTTCACTTCTCATAATCTTGTTGGGTTAGGGTTTGGGATAGGGTTAGGGTTAGGGTTAGGATTAGGGTTCATACTGCCTTCAGAAAGAATGGAAGCACAGCTACAACATATACAGGCTTCTATCTGTCTATTACCTAACTAAATGAGATAATCTAAGTATATCAGCTCTCTAAAATTGTCCTGTCTGGATTAGATCTTTTGGAAGAAAAAATAAAATCGTTTAGAATGAAAAATACAGTTCTCTGATAACCAGGACATTACCATTAAAAATCAGAAACTCTGGTCACTGGATCAAAGATGTAATTTATCCTAACCATAAAATAAATGAAACTCATTAGAACAAATATTGCAACTGAAGTTGCTGTGCTATGCTTAATTCACACACTTTCGTGCCTATAAGTTTTGACTAGAAAAAGGTTTCTTAAAGAATAAAGTGTTAGTGATAATAGTTTAAAAAATGTTTCTAACTCAAGATAAGACATTAATTACTTTCTATTAGTTTAAAAAGTGAGAGGCCTTTTTCTGCTGTGTTTTTCAAACATATTTCAGAATTTTTCTCAAAGATTTTTAGTTGGCATTTTTTCACCAAATTTCAAGTACACGTGTACACTAATGACATCTGTTTATCATGAAAATAGATTTATTAAATTTGTATATGTAAAAAAAAAAAACTGTAAGGAGTAAATATCCTAAGCTATTGTGTTCATCTTTTATTGAAACTGGATTTCTTGAAAACATTCTTCAGGAAGCCAGCTAACACTAAGGTTTTTCTTCTGAATCACTAGCAAAGCATTCCAGCAAAGGAGAATTCAGAAGTTCAAATGAAGGTAAATAAGAAAGAGACATGGCTGTCAAAATCTTTGGTGATAGATGTCTCAAATGTTTCAAATGGTAGCCCACCTACTGCCCTTTTAGTTAGACTTCTTTCAGCTATAGAAAATAGTATTTAAAGTAATTTTTTTTTTTGTTTAAAACCCACTTCCAATGGACTGCATTTAATCTTTTCATTAGTCTCTATGAATGCAATGTATTAGTCATGTCTTTTTATGTTTTGGTTTTAAAGCTAGGTTTTATTCATTCTCATCTTCTTGGATAAAAAAACCTGTACAGTGTGTACTGAGGTTGCTACTTTAAATATCCTGGAGGTTATAAGCATGCCCTTTTTTTCAGAGTGCCTGTAGAGTGTTAATCATAGTTAATTCACTTTACAGTAACATGAACAGTCAAGTGTGTTTTCTTCTTCAAAAGTTCTACCATAGTCCCAATATTAATTAATGGAGTATTATCTCATAATAGCTATCACCTCCTTGACTTTACATCACATCACCTACCCTGAATTAGAATAATACAGTAATCTGTAATGAGAGTCACACCTGACAGAAAGAAAACGTGTTTGGCTTTTTTTTTTTCCCATATTCAGACTATTTTGAAGAAACCTTTGCCAAAATATGATCTTTGAAAGAATTCAGGATTTTATTTTTTTTGTTCAGAGAGTCAGAGAGTCTTTTGTTCCACAACAAAATTTATCTGCTCCTTCTAATTCCTCTGTATTTTTGTGGTTTCAACTTTTCTTCCTTTTTGAACCTCAGGCAGCTGACATCACTTGCTGCATCCCCTTCAATCATGGGCACTTATCACTAGCTGCACTGTCAGAAATTTAATAACCATGCTGGAGAAAGTCTTACAATAAAGAGCTTCTAGGTAACTCAGTAGAGAACAACCACAGCTGTAATTACAGCTAGGGAGAGATCACAAAAGGGTAAGGTGGCCTCCTGCAGCCATTGACACGTGTTAAATTATAAACAGATGCTTTGCTATTCCTTCCATTTTTTTTTCATGGTCACACTAATATTCCATCCATCTTTCAAGCAATACTTTTCTCCCAGTGGAGAGGATAGTCTCCTAAAGAATTCAGTTTCTTCCAAAATTAAAGCCCCATTCTACCATGCAAAATCAGACAGAGCAGTCAAAAATATACAGAGGCAGAACAATTGCTGGCACTATTATAGTGTTGAATAAACTAAAGATAAAACATTTAGATAAAACAAGATAAAGCCCAGACATCCCCACACAATCAGTCTGACTGTGCTTGACCTCAATTTCCCCATCCTAAGCCAACTAGCATCTCTTTTGAGATAAAAGGAAGCTGGGAACGGGATAACAGGAACATTGGCAGAAGCCTGGTGTTGATCTGCAGACAGCAGCTGGAGGAAGAAACCTGCCTAACATATTTTTCTCCTTCTCTGAATCCCCAGACAAACCTTCTGGAGCCAGACTGTGGCCTGGGGCTGTGAGGAGCAGGAACAAGCTGTCCTCTTCCTGAGAGTGGAAAAGGTGAACTGCTCAGCTCCTTGTGGGGGAAATAGCAAAATCCTGCTCTTGACATTAACTTTGATGAATTCTTTTGTATAGCAGCATTTGAATTTTAAAAATATTTTTTCTAATTTGTACCTAAGCTCTGCACTGTGAATTACATGCAATGCTTGTTAGAGTGTGATGGGGTTCTTGGCACTTCATGCAGCTGAGATGCAGCTGCCAGTGGGAATCTTGATGGCATTGATAGTAATGAAAATTCCTGGAAAAACCAGGAGGACAAACTCAGGAATAGAAGAGATAATCTGTCCTGTTGCTGCCTGACAGTGACTGCATGTCCTTCATCCTGCCTCTGTTTATCTGAACACGTACACCAGTTTGGGGTTTGGGAGTTGCCTGTGTTTTGACACTTTTTTCCTCCCCATTAGAGACAGAATGGAAGAGATGGGCCAGTTAGAAATGGTAGTTACAGGTCTGTGATAGCAGATTTAAGAAGGCAAAACCCAGATGAAACTGCAGCCAGAGAAAAATCAGAATATGGGAGAGGAACAACTCTGTAGACACCAAGGTCAGTGAAGAAAGAGGGGGAGGCAGTGCTCCAGGTTCTGGAGCTGAGAAGGAGGGAGGGGTGAGGGGAAGGTGTTTTTAAGGCTTTGTTTCACTTCTCATAATCTTGTTGGGTTAGGGTTTGGGATAGGGTTAGGGTTAGGGTTAGGATTAGGGTTCATACTGCCTTCAGAAAGAATGGAAGCACAGCTACAACATATACAGGCTTCTATCTGTCTATTACCTAACTAAATGAGATAATCTAAGTATATCAGCTCTCTAAAATTGTCCTGTCTGGATTAGATCTTTTGGAAGAAAAAATAAAATCGTTTAGAATGAAAAATACAGTTCTCTGATAACCAGGACATTACCATTAAAAATCAGAAACTCTGGTCACTGGATCAAAGATGTAATTTATCCTAACCATAAAATAAATGAAACTCATTAGAACAAATATTGCAACTGAAGTTGCTGTGCTATGCTTAATTCACACACTTTCGTGCCTATAAGTTTTGACTAGAAAAAGGTTTCTTAAAGAATAAAGTGTTAGTGATAATAGTTTAAAAAATGTTTCTAACTCAAGATAAGACATTAATTACTTTCTATTAGTTTAAAAAAGTGAGAGGCCTTTTTCTGCTGTGTTTTTCAAACATATTTCAGAATTTTCTCAAAGATTTTTAGTTGGCATTTTTTCACCAAATTTCAAGTACACGTGTACACTAATGACATCTGTTTATCATGAAAATAGATTTATTAAATTTGTATATGTAAAAAAAAAAACTGGAAGGAGTAAATATCCTAAGCTATTGTGTTCATCTTTTATTGAAACTGGATTTCTTGAAAACATTCTTCAGGAAGCCAGCTAACACAAAGGTTTTTCTTCTGAATCACTAGCAAAGCATTCCAGCAAAGGAGAATTCAGAAGTTCAAATGAAGGTAAATAAGAAAGAGACATGGCTGTCAAAATCTTTGGTGATAGATGTCTCAAATGTTTCAAATGGTAGCCCACCTACTGCCCTTTTAGTTAGACTTCTTTCAGCTATAGAAAATAGTATTTAAAGTAATTTTTTTTTTTGTTTAAAACCCACTTCCAATGGACTGCATTTAATCTTTTCATTAGTCTCTATGAATGCAATGTATTAGTCATGTCTTTTTATGTTTTGGTTTTAAAGCTAGGTTTTATTCATTCTCATCTTCTTGGATAAAAAAACCTGTACAGTGTGTACTGAGGTTGCTACTTTAAATATCCTGGAGGTTATAAGCATGCCCTTTTTTTCAGAGTGCCTGTAGAGTGTTAATCATAGTTAATTCACTTTACAGTAACATGAACAGTCAAGTGTGTTTTCTTCTTCAAAAGTTCTACCATAGTCCCAATATTAATTAATGGAGTATTATCTCATAATAGCTATCACCTCCTTGACTTTACATCACATCACCTACCCTGAATTAGAATAATACAGTAATCTGTAATGAGAGTCACACCTGACAGAAAGAAAACGTGTTTGGCTTTTTTTTTTCCCATATTCAGACTATTTTGAAGAAACCTTTGCCAAAATATGATCTTTGAAAGAATTCAGGATTTTATTTTTTTTGTTCAGAGAGTCAGAGAGTCTTTTGTTCCACAACAAAATTTATCTGCTCCTTCTAATTCCTCTGTATTTTTGTGGTTTCAACTTTTCTTCCTTTTTGAACCTCAGGCAGCTGACATCACTTGCTGCATCCCCTTCAATCATGGGCACTTATCACTAGCTGCACTGTCAGAAATTTAATAACCATGCTGGAGAAAGTCTTACAATAAAGAGCTTCTAGGTAACTCAGTAGAGAACAACCACAGCTGTAATTACAGCTAGGGAGAGATCACAAAAGGGTAAGGTGGCCTCCTGCAGCCATTGACACGTGTTAAATTATAAACAGATGCTTTGCTATTCCTTCCATTTTTTTTTCATGGTCACACTAATATTCCATCCATCTTTCAAGCAATACTTTTCTCCCAGTGGAGAGGATAGTCTCCTAAAGAATTCAGTTTCTTCCAAAATTAAAGCCCCATTCTACCATGCAAAATCAGACAGAGCAGTCAAAAATATACAGAGGCAGAACAATTGCTGGCACTATTATAGTGTTGAATAAACTAAAGATAAAACATTTAGATAAAACAAGATAAAGCCCAGACATCCCCACACAATCAGTCTGACTGTGCTTGACCTCAATTTCCCCATCCTAAGCCAACTAGCATCTCTTTTGAGATAAAAGGAACGCTGGGAACGGGATAACAGGAACATTGGCAGAAGCCTGGTGTTGATCTGCAGACAGCAGCTGGAGGAAGAAACCTGCCTAACATATTTTTCTCCTTCTCTGAATCCCCAGACAAACCTTCTGGAGCCAGACTGTGGCCTGGGGCTGTGAGGAGCAGGAACAAGCTGTCCTCTTCCTGAGAGTGGAAAAGGTGAACTGCTCAGCTCCTTGTGGGGGAAATAGCAAAATCCTGCTCTTGACATTAACTTTGATGAATTCTTTTGTATAACAGCATTTGAATTTTAAAAATATTTTTTCTAATTTGTACCTAAGCTCTGCACTGTGAATTACATGCAATGCTTGTTAGAGTGTGATGGGGTTCTTGGCACTTTATGCAGCTGAGATGTCCCGCTGACCCTTTGAAGAGAGCTACATGAACCAACAGATTTGGCAAAGATAAAGGGCAAAGAGGCTCAGCAGATATCATAAGGACAGAGATGTATATGCTTTCAAAATTCATTTCCACATAACTATGATCTAACAGATGCACAAGCAGACTCTAACACACAGCTCTGCTCTCAAAGTAACCATCTCTGCCAGTGCACTAAAACTGGTCCTGCTGTGCATTGTGAATTATGTCAGTTCACGGTGGTGAAAAGTTTCATACTCTACAGCCTTGGAAAAACCAACACAATTAAGCCTGAATCAGCTGCTGTACCATTCCCTATCCTATATCAGTGGAGGTGTTTAATCTACTTAAGCATGTCAGTGCCAAATACACTAAGGTAATTGCATTGTGGCCCTAACAAAAGGGCATCATTTCACTTGCAGCATTTTTGTGACAAGTGATAATGTGCAACATGGAAAGAAGCCAAGAGGTTCTAATATCCAGGACTGAGTTTGCTGAGCTGCCTTTACAGGGGGAGAGGGTGGAATCTGCAGTTGTAAACATTATTATCTTGAGTGACAAAAGAAAAGAAATGCATACTTTTAAATGTAGTTGGCTTTACTGAGGTTTTCATTGAGTTTACTATAGGAGTAGGAAGTAAAGCTAGCAGAGGCAATAAGAGCCTCCTAATGAGCACAATTTAAAAGTCAAGCACACTCTTCAGTTTGCCTCAAACAGTTTTGAACCAAGTCCCTGGGAGGGCCTGAAGACAAACTATTGTACTGGCCACCAGGATTTACCAGTGACAGAGGAGAGCTCTACCCTGCTCAATAATACAGGGCACTGCCTCCTCTGTTCCTGACTGACATGCTAAGGAATGGGATGAGGGGAAGCCCAAAGCCTTAACCACTCAGATGACCCCAGAAATCTGCTGCATTGGCAGGTCACTGACCCCCTCAGGAAAGCAGGCAATGTGCCAATCTGAAATTGTGCTGTCTCTGCACCAAGTTCTGCTTGTAACTCCATGAAACTGGAGAATAAATATAGAATTGGCTTTTAACACAGAAATTCAACAGCCAAGCAGCTGATACCATTATTTATTGAGAGCAAAAGCCCTAAGACTTCTCTCCTTAAGTTTCTACCAGGAAATTTAGTGTCACATACAAAAAAAAGTAATGTTTTAGCTTTGCTGATTCTGGCCAGATCTACTTGCCGCTACAGTGAGATAGATCCTTCTATCAGTTGTGTGAAATCTGTCAAAGCTCAAAGGGAGATGCAGAATTAAGGATCTGACCACTTCAAAGTCCAGCAGAGGCATTTCTGTATTCCAGAGAGCCTTTTAAATTGTCAGATTCAACACAAGGAAAATGAAATTCATTAAAAGTTGGTTGCTCTCCCCAACCTGTTCTAAGTCTTTCACTGCTATATTAAGGTAATATGAATCAGTGTTTCATATCTGTAACATATCAGGAAGGTTTGATTTGACAGGATGCAAGATAACATCTGCTACAATTATGTACTCCATTCAGCAGTAGTCAAATGGTTGGTTAGAATACACAACTACTCAATTGTTTCTTATGTGTTCTTATGTGTTCTATTAACTTGCTGTTGAGAACTTTTCCAAGGATTCACTGGAAATGAGATTCTCTGTTAGTTCCCAGAGACTGAACAATTTTTTAACATCTGGTAATACAAACTATTTTTTTAACCTCTGCTGTGACTTCCCCTTTCCATTTCTGGTGGAAATAAAGGATCAGCTACTCCTCAGAGTACCTACCATGTCTATCTTAGGCAGCTATGGAATTCAGATCCCTGTAGGGAAAAGTTTTAGCTGAGCTAAACCTGTAAGGATGATCACTTACTGTGCACAAACCACTAGCAGGCTTTTTCCATATTGCATGTGTTCCCCTTCACTTGTAAGTTATACTTACTAACTGTGACTATGATATTTTTATTGTATGCCCTTGCTGCCATGGTAATGTTATTGGTTGGGTGCCCAAGCCCCATTTTGGTTACCTGTACTTTATTTGTTGAGAGCATCTGATGCTTTGGGAGGGTATTTGTTATGAAGGTATGATCACTTTATGTAAATGTATAGCTAGTTACACAATACATGGTGTCAGGTAAAGAATAGCACCAAGAGAAAGGAACAAGAATAGTTACTGTTATACAACACCTGTCTGCTCCAGTTGGCATCTGGACAATTAAAAAGGAATGATTTTCCCCATAGGCAATAGCACTTTTGCCCTTGATAATGTGATCTCCAGAGGCTAGGGATAAGATTTAACCCAACTCTACATGTAACATTCAGGAGACCAGAAGTAACTCTGAAGAAGGCCCTAAGCTTAAATTTTAGGGGCTTTTTTAACTTTACTGAAAATGAGGTTGTACCCCAAAGGACACAAAATATGCTATAGGACACAATTAAAGAGGAAATGTGCTGAGAGTCACACACACAGATTTCTAATGTGAAATTCTTGAACACAAAACTCAACCTTCTGGAAAGAGGAGACTTAAATGTATGACTTCAAGCAAGAAATTTTTCTTTATTTCTTTTCTGAAAAGATCCTTTAATTAGCTAGCCTGTTTATTATGCCTTTGTACTTGTACTACCTTGGTTAATGGAGCCTTAAGCTCACTTTTCTTCTGATCATTTAGCTTTTACTAAATTGTTTCAGTTTTTATATGCTGACTGGGGAAGGAGGACAGGAGAAACACAAAAGTACAAATGTAAAGACAGAAATTTGCAAGAAGATGCTTGCATGATGCAACACCACCATGGCTTTCTGCAGTCATCTGTGTTACAGAGATAGTTGTGTGGATCAGAAATCCTTTGAAACCTGTATACCCATCAGATTTTGAAAGCTGATAATGGTGATGTTGCGTGATCTTTAGAAAAAATAAAATGCTTTGTAGAACTGACAGAAAACCTTTTATTACTTTAGTGTTATTTTATTGCCTTGTATCTGAACTAAACAAAAACCTGTGAACAAAAGCTGCACACCCACATACAGAATTTTGATTCCAGGATTGCTATTGAGATTAAATTCCATGAGGCAATAGCTGTCTACTCAAAACACAGCTTCTAGTCCTGGAAAATCTTCAAGATGAAAGAGTTCCAAAAAAAGTCAATTTACCTGTCTAGCATACTGTACACAAGATTCATATAAGCAACAGAATTTTTGTGTTCAAAAAATTATTGTAGACAAATAAAACCAAACATTTTTTAAATATGGTGAAAGCTCATCTAAATTTTATTTGATGGAAACAATTTGACTTGAGTCTTTCACTTTGAGTAAAAAAAATCCCATCAAAATATATATGGAAATAAAATTTCTATGGAGAAAGAGTTTTAGTGTTGATGACTAGGATTGCCTATTTAACAGTTTAAATACATCTAAAGGAAGATGTACTTAAGATCCATGGAAACCCATCTCCTACCACAGAAAAGCACTTATGCAATCAGCCTGACCAAAAACCTGACCTGGCAGACCCAGTTACTTGTTTCTAACGTAGTGTGTTGCAACCCCCAAAATTGTACTTTTCTGTCACTCACAAATTTTATGCAAATATCATAGAATTTTTAAATAAAATGTTCAAAAGGACCCTACAGTATAAACACTCCTCTGAAAACTTATTCCACTATCCACTGTACAGGGGCAGTAAGAAGGAAAGAAAGCTGAAACTGAAAAACTATCCAGTTTTTACCCAGTGGAGGTAAGGGGATAAAACAAAACGGAGGAGTAAACAACTACAGTTCCCTGTTCCTACCCTGATATGTCAGAACTCTGCTCAGGAGCAATATTTGGAATAAAGTCATAGAAGCCATTAGGCAGCCTCATAAATCCTAGCTGGGATGCTAGGGCAGCTGGAAGTAATCTCTGCCAAGAATGATGTCAACTTCTTTTTTAACTTCTTGCAGTATTTTTTTTCTGCTATGCAAACCTATATTGTAAACACCATTTTTTTTAATCTTATTTAATTCTTCTAGACTTGAAGTTGCTGTCTAATTCAACAAAGCCATTTATGTTAGAAGTAGACTGAAAAAATATATTATTTGAATGGGATTCAAAAGAGTTACAGAGTAAGTCTCTGCTGAAACTGCACAAGATGATGTGAGAGCTGATATTCAGAAGTTCAGGAAAAGGCAGGCTCTCAATAGTCAGGAAAATCTCTGGCATCATGGCAAGGCAGAAAGTCCTTATGGATTTCATAGCTAAGATGACTGGGCAGGCCTACAGCTGATGCAAATATTGCTCTAATAAAATGAGCCAAGATGCTCTGCCACTGAAGACTCTGTGACAACATCTTCAAAATCTCAAATTCATACACTATTTTTTTGGCATAAGCACAAAAATGGGCAGAGCAAGAAGAAAAATTGCTAAATTGTTTTTAAAAAATCTACTAGTATCCCTCAAATTAAAAATCATAATTGATCTGACAAAAATAAATGTAAATCCAGACATCCCCTTAATTTCTGAGTGATTCAAGATGAGACCCTGGCTCAAAATGTAAACCAATTGTAAAATTATTTTTGAATGGACATATTCTGTTATGCAGAGTTTCCTTTCTAATAAATACTCTCAGACTGACATCCAGAGTCACTTACACGTAGTTAGGGATGTGGACTCACCATTATTACAGGAGTTTTATGTAACTGGTTTTTTTCTCTTGTCCATTCAAAGACCACCTTCTTGCACAAACACATATAAATACTCATGAATTGTTCATAGGTCTCATTTTCTAAGATGGGTCTTCAGCTGTCAACAAGGTCATTCAGTTTTTTTGACTATTATTGGTTAATTTGTTATCTTCAATAGAGTCTCTTATTAACCAATCTATTAATCTAACTGTCCTTTTCAGATAATGTAATACCTTCAGACCCATTTCCCTTATCAGCTAAATTAGTTTTGCTCCATAGAAGCAACCACATAAATCCTAATGTGAGATAAGATATAAAAATGCAGCCATGAAAATCTAGGTATGAACTCATTTTTGATAATGTGACACATGATTTTGAGGAAATCTGGAAGACATGACTGCACCAGTGTGGTAGGTCTGCAGCACAAAGTAGATGGTACTGGCAATCTAACATCAACTCTGCAACTAGAACCTAAGAACTTAATGCATCTTGGTGGTCAGAGTGCATCCTTTCAGTTTCTATTAAACAGGAATTAATCTTTCTCATATACTCCAAGGTCAGTCCACAGAGTGAAGGAAAAACCAAAAAAATAGGGTAGATCAGGAGATTCCCTTCTCTCTTCTTTCGTACACTGGTGTAGATGCACCCTGACTTGCAGGAACATTGCAGAGTTCTCTCGATTCTTTCCTTAAAATTACAAAATAGCCATTTCAGTGTTACCAAAGAACAACAGCTCTGTTTGGGCTCACAGGTGGGAAGGAAATTGCCACTGGTGTTCTGGAGCAATGGAATAATGGGGTGATTATATTGGTAGTGGAAGCAGAGATTTTGCAGAGGGTACAAAGACAAGAGACCACACGAGTTCAGTAGATCTCTGTGTACTTGCAAGTTAGCTGCCAAGAGATGACAAAGAGAGAACTTTATATTTGAAAAACAAAGTTCAGAAAGTGACATTGACATTTGTTGGCTGCAGCACTAATGCAGGAGCTACCTGCAAGCTAATCACCACATGGGATAATAGATCACTGTAAAGCTGAGCTTTTAATACTTTTAAATGACCTCACAAACTGAGATTCACTTTCTTGTAGTTACAACACACAGCACACAGACTATTAGACTAAAGCAGTTTTTCTGTCTCCTTGTGGAATCATGATTATTTGATAGACTGGTTTATTTGACATGAGTGGTTTTCAATTAAAAGAAACAATCACATTGACTGACATTAATTGCACTTATGTTCTTCAGCTAATAATCTTCACATCCCACAGCAGCATTTCTGATTGTTTTGCTTGACCTTGATTTCAGACTGAGTATCCTAGAGCTCCTCAGGTCATCCTTTTGCATTCTTAGCAACCATTGCAGCTTTTCCAACTTCTACTTAATAGCAATTTTGTCATATTACAAAGGATATCAAATGCTGACTTCAGCAGTTCAAAGGGTTCACAATAAAGCTGGTGTAATATTTTTCACCAGTGACTTTCCCATAGGCAAGCAGTGCTGAATATTCAGAATCAACTGCACATATGAAGTCTGAAACATGCAGTGAAAAAGGAAAAAGTGACCAGGTTAGTCCCCAAAAATTTAGGTTGAGGCAGAAGAGAATAATATCTGCTTTTACAGATTTTCACTTCTCTTTCTAAGCATACTGGAAAACTGAAATCAACAAGGCTTTCAAATACTTTGACAAATATTTTGGCAAATCTGTTTTTGAACCTGCAATATTTATCTGCACATTATATAAATTTCCATTGTGGTCCACTATTACTATCTGAATTAATACAAGAAGGATTAGATCTTCTCCATCTGTCTAAGTGGAAAGATTTTCTAATGGACTATGTGCAATACAAATTTCACTTCTGAAACTTTTAGCATACTCTTTGGCTATTTTAGTGGCATTTTTATACCGATAAATGTTTTAAAGAGCTTAAAAAATTTCCTTCTAGCAGAAATGAAAAAATGTCACTACATGTGGCTTTATTTAAGAGAAAGCAAGGGTTTCTTAATGTTTTCTGGAGGCATTTCAAAGTTATTTTCCAAATATGCAAAGGAGATACTCATGTGTAAATTGTTAGCAGTGTAAGACACACTGCTACAACAGCAGGGATACTTGATACTATGGAATTCACACATTGCAGTTACAAGTGTAGGAAGAAAGTGGAGCTTTGAAATCCTGAGGGCTAAGGCCCTTTACTTTCCATTTTAAAAATTGTTTTTGAAAGAGGAACATTCCATAAATGCTGATAAAAAGCGAGAAGGTTCTATAACTGGACAGTATGCACAGTAAAGCTAAATCTCAACCATTCTTTTAAAATGCACACACATTTTAGTTGTGTTTTTTTCCTCTTACATTGATAGCCATCCACAGTGACTCAAGGCTGATTTATCTCAAAGTACAGATTCTGAAAATTTGTGAGGAAAACTCAATGAGAAGCCCCAATCACTGTTTCTCATAATCCACCTACTGCATACTTTCAGATGTGTTTTTCTTTTGCAGAAGAATGAGCACCCTGAAGTTCCTTTTCCAAGCAGCTGATTAGAGCCAAGCACTCAGCCTGGACCAGCAGGTGAGCAGAGGGTGAAGGATGTTAAACACAGAGCTAGTTTGCCTGTCCTTTTGCTACTGCTCTGGGATCTAAAGAGCCATCGCTGTCACAAAAGCATCTGCACAGGACCTTTATGCAAGGATGAATTTTATTTGGTCCTAAATAGACTTTAAAGGCAGTGAAATGCATGTCACTGATCTGCACCCTGGGAATCTGGCCAGTAAAAACAGGCTGCCTATTTATTAGGCACTGATTATGTGTCCCACACATAGTCACCCAACCTTCAATTATATTAAATAACCTAAAAACAGAGTCTAGTAGGGTACATCTGACTTAGCTTAGGAAAATTAGGATGCAAAAGCTTGAATCACATATAGCCACTCATTTTATGAGAATGGAGTGCATGCTATAAGAATATTTAAGCATCATGCTCCAGGAGCTACTTGTCTGGAAAATACAGCTTCTCATAGAGAAGGACTGCTTTTCTCTATATGCTGGTCAGAGTAATGGGTTTATAGAATGCCTTTTATTAATACAGATTTTCACACATTTCACACATACAAATTTTTTAAGGCTCCAAACAGAAATCTAGGTGACAATAATTCCTCTCTCTTAAAAGAGTCAAAGAGCAAGTTCTTTCCCCATTGCCTTCTCACCTTCCTAAGGCAGGCAGGTGTTGTCCAGTGTCACAGGACAGAGCTCCCAAATTCACCTTCATTTGAAAATTTCCTCAGTTATTCTCATACAAAAAGTATGTTTCCAGCCCTCACCTAAAGATGAGGTTGATTCAATGTCATGTCCTGCAACTTCATCCAACTACTTTCATTGCTGCAAAAACCAAACATGTTTCCAGTACAGCTTGTGAAAATTCCTACTTGGGGCATGGCAATCATACTTTTCAGAAAGGATTAGGCATATTTATGGATTATTATTGTGTTTCCAATGAAATCACAAGGGTTTTTTTTCTTACACTGGAATGTCCTTGTGCTATGCTATCTGGTGTTAACAGCTAAACTGTGTCCACTTGTCCATAGAAAAAGAAATAAAGTCTGAGCCCTTGGCTGCTCTGTATCATTGGAATGGCATTTGCCATTCCAATGGCAAATGTCTCATTTGTCTGTAATGTCTCATTACAGACAAAAACATTACAATGGCTCTTTCAATGTAGTAACAGTAAAACCCTTTGCACTGAGGAATGGGTCAGAAGGCCCTGTTTCCAGCAGACACCAGTTCTTAGTGGTGGCATGAAGTGACAGGATGAGGTCCATGACAGGCATGCATGCACACGTCTTCTGTCAATAATAATTGATGTCATGGGGCAGAATGCCTGAAGAGCATAATTAAAATTTTCCCTTGAGTGTAGTTCAAATCATGCTTGAGAAGAGTTGATATTGCAGCCACCTGAAACCACTTCAGCTTCAGTACTTTTTCTTTCAAGGTTGTTTTGGGGTGCTCAACACACATCAGAGATAATTCATGCCATTCCAGTTTGCACTCTTAAAAGTCCATTTCTTTTTCCTTTGATAATTTTGCTTGCACACATAGGAAAACTGTAGGAACTGTGTTAGAATATTACTCCTAAAAAAAGTCTGGCATAGAAAGGATAATTTGGAATGGATCAGAATTCAGGTCTAGTAAATGTTGCTTTAATTTACTAGTACCTTAAACAACTGCAAACACCTTCTAGTGAGGAACTCTCATGAGGCACTGCCTCAAAATGTGATTCCAACACTAAGTTCCAATGTCTCTTGATTTTGGACCTATGCTAGACTCACTGGTGGTAAACATGTGCTGCTGTAAAGCAATTTTTGTTAATTCACTGCTGCTTCTTCAGTAACTTTGCAATCTTGGATTATCATTGTTTTATCTTAGGTATGGATTACATTTGAACAATTGCCAGCTGCGCTTCAACACCTGACCCTTTGTTGCTGCTACAGAGGTTTCTGCTGTTCATGCAGAGGACAGAAGGCACCTCAAAGGCACCTGAGACCTCACCTGTGCGGCTCTTGCCAGGTTATTTCTTCATGCCTCACTATGCCTGGGTGAAAATCATTGTCACTTAAGCCTGTCCCAAAAAGTGGAGCAAAGTAAAACAGCAGTAAAAGTTTGAGGAAGAGGTAAGGTTGCTGAAGGGTTTTTCACAGAAAACAGCATAGGATACATTGTCTACCTTAGGTTTTTCACCAAACTTGCCATGATTTTTATCTGCTATGCTGTTTTCACAAATGAAACCAGAGGCTTCAGCTGTATTGCTAAAAATCACTATTGGAAATTCATATTTTAACTGTCGTTTTTTCACTTCCCACTCATGAAAATTGGTTAAGACTCTGCAGGCATCTGATGGCAAGAATGGAAAACCTAGAGGTGTGATATACAGTATTTATCCAAACATGTTAGTTTCTTACTTAGACTGTGTTAATTCTTTTTTTCCTCTGGAAACACCTCATGGTTTTGTGAAATGAGCTGAAGAGAATGGGAAACCCATGGAAATGTTTAATTCAGAGTCATACTGTCCATACAAGGACTCATATAGATGCATCAGGTGATGCTCCTGATACAGACTGACTTTACTCAAACTGAAGCAGAACATTTCCAAGATTGGCTTATAAAATAACAGTCACATGAGAATTAAAAGGCAGATGGATTTATTAATTTAATACTTTCCATTGCTTCCTCTGTCACCTGATCTTTGACCTGAGTAAAATTGTTTTCAACCAAATTTTCAAAAGTATGTCAGTTCTTTCAGTGGGGTTAGATAAGCCTGGAATGTGCTAGCAGATACTTTGATGATCTTCAGGAAAACAAAGCCATGTAATTCAGAACACCCACTTACCATATTTTACATGATTTTCAGCCAAGATGTCACTGGGACTGTCTTTAAGTCAAACCAAGCTAATGAGAGGAGAGGAAGTAAGTAACAGAAGGCATTCAGCAATTATCACCCCTTTAACAGTCACGGGGAATCAAGACCATAAGTTCTGTACACTGCAAAAATATCACACTGTGTTGTGCAGTTCCTTCTTAAAAAATCCCCAGGCTGTATCAGACCTTATTTTTCAAAAGGATAATTATATTTCTTAGAAAACATAGCAATACACTTCTGACATTATCATCACAGATGGCCAGTGCTTCCCTCGATCAGCAGCTCCAGTGGAAGTTGTGCTGCTGAGGAGGAGTGGGCTCCATGTCAGGAATATTTATGTAGAACATTTAAGAATTGCCCAGCCCTTCTACTGCAAGCTTGCCTGGCAGAGTTCCAGCATTAATCAACAATATTTATACCAGAATGGAAAATGCAAAAGTAAAATGCCCTATTAAATACAAATCATCAAACAGGAAAGAAAAATAAAAAGACAAAAACACTACAAAGAAATAAAGATCTTCAGAAAGAAAAATGAGAGTCAAAGTTGTCATTTTCATTCCACTGAAATTATACTATAAATGATAGTAAAATTAGATTAGATGGACCTCAGTCCATCATTATGAGAAAAATAATGTTCCACGTAAAACACAAAATATTTTCACTGTTCAGCACAATATTTTTTAAAAAGAACAACAAATATAGAGCTTATTGATGCTATTGCACATAGATATGTAAAATTATCTTCATATTATGATAGCAATACTCGTATTTACTTTTATATAAATACTGGTAGTATATAAAAAATATATATATAAAATATAATATGGTATATATACTATATATAAGTATATATAAATACTGGTAGTCCAAAAAATGTATCATATTTGACTACTGAGATGAGCAAAAAATTTTGATACAAACATAAAGAAAGAGCAGCCATTTAGCTTAGAAGCTGGTATTATTAATTAATTCTTGAGAAATCAGCAAAAGGATGGAAGTGCTCTGAGCAGAATAGGAATGATTTTATGACACATTATCTGTACTCCATGATCACCTTCATCATCTGGAATTTGGTCTGGTGGATAAAGAAGCTGCAAAACCCCTCTGTATTTCAAGGAAACTCCTCCCATCATAGCAGCCACTATGGGTCCAAATAATTTCAGTGCTCTGTATCCTGGCTACAGTTTGGGGAGGGTTTAGGGTACAGATCTCAAGTGGACAGAGACTCCTCCCTTGCAGTTTGGTTTCTGACACCCAAGCTACAGGAATTGCACATGATTGCCATGTTTCTATCCATTTCCTAGTGGTTAGCTCTCACTTCTCACAGGCCTGTGGTGGTGACTATGTGCATGGCAAGCTGGAGCTTGTGTAAAGGGATGCTTAACTTAGGTTTAGCATGTGGCTTAACTAAGGCATGTTTTATACCCCTCTGTCTGACAGCACAAAAGGGATTGCATTGAGCAGCTTGAAAGGCAACTGCTACATGGTGTCATGGAAATAAGTGCTAAAGGTTTTTTAACACTTTTTTAAACTTTCAAGACCTACAATGAATAGGATTACCATGAGACAAGCTTCTCAAACATAACACTGTTCTGGAAACTATGGTTGCAGCTGCTCACAAGTAGAAGCTTACAGAAATTCCCAGTTGCTTAAAGCTTTAAATAGACTGGGACTATCAACTGTGTTCCTCCCAGACATATCAGCTGTTATGAAGACTTTTTCCCACCTGGAAGAGATCTGCTCTTAGAAGGGGCTGATAGGTTACTAGATTTTTCAACAACTGCCTGAATTTCAGTTCCAGATTGGCTGAAATCATAAACTCTTTGGATTATTTCATTGCTAACTGTTTCAGTGATGATATATTCTCTTCCAGCTGTAGTTGACTTCAGCTGAAAACACTGAGGTTGGAAAATTGAGCTAACCTTTAAAAGCCATACACACTTTGAAATGACACATACAATGCTCTTCTGCTGGTGGGACTTCCAAACACTTTAATGATTAACTAAAGTTAACAAAGTGAAATATTAAAAACAATTATACAGGCAATGATAATGTGCTGGTTTGAAAGTAATGGGAAATTGCCTCCAGGGATATGCTCACATTATTTTTTCTCTTTTCTCTTTCCAACACTGACCTAGAAAACTGAGGTTTTTGTGCAAATACAGTTTCAGGAGGTGAGGCTTTTGAGAAAACTCAAAATTTTGCAACACTAGTCATGTTGAGGTAAAGACCTACTTGACTCCAGTTAAGTATCATTGCTCCTGAGTACAAAGTACAATATGAAACAGCAACTTTTTCCAACCAAACCCTTAGCTCCCATCATTTAAAATGCTGCCTGCAATATCATCCAGTGGAGTTTGCAGAAAGATGGAACATATTTTTAAGTTGTGACTTATCACTTCTGATTCAGAAATGGTAGAAATCTATGGTATCCTGAAGGGAAGAGAAATCTTCACTTGTATAATTTTCTACTTGTATGAAAATGTTCAGCTTGTATTAGTCCTCCAGAATCTCAAATTAAAATTTTCTTTTTAGCCCCCATAAACTATATATTCTTTTACACAGTCTGGTAAGATTCTTTAGTTTGAAAGCTGCTGTGGAAATTTGCTTCATTCAAGGGTGAAAGAGAGTGGAAAAATCCATTTGAGGATCCCTGGTTGCTAGCTCAGGTGGGTGCAGAGGCTGTTACAGGGCTGACCTGACTGTACACTGTCACTCAAGTGCACTTTCTTTGACAGAGGCACAAGCTGGAGTTCCTGCACTGTATTTGCTCACAAGCACATTTTGGAGTCACAACCAATCCCAAGTTAGCTTGGGATCATCTCCACCCCCCTCATGAAACAAAATTCTTGCTGAGCAGAGCCATCAAGTGAGATATTATTTATATTGAAAACTAAAATAAAGCCTTTGCATGTTGCCAGCTAAGCCTTGATAGGGTAACTTTTAAACAGTCATCTAAAGCTTAGATACCATGTTGATCTTTTGGTATAAGTATCAAATAATTTTAAATAGAAAAATTATTTTAAAGCTCTTCTTAGTAAGTGTCAGCCTAGAAGATCTGTATAGTGAATTTTTAATTGAAGCTAGATTTGGGTTAACTGGCTTTAGTCAGTAAGTATGAAGGCTGCCACTGGGGAAACAGCTCCAACAATTATCATGATGCACACAGCAATGTCAGACTGCTTATGCTATTTGCCTCATAGTTTCACAACATTTAAGGCCAGGGGAAAAAAATTAATTCATCTTATTCAAAATGTACTTCATAGGTCATGGTATTTCACTGAGACCATTTTTGTTAATTTTCTTTTAACTACCACTTTTCAATCCTCCAAAGATTTTAAATCACAGATTAAATGGAGCAAAACTCAGTGTTCCATGAACATAGCTTGACTCAGAAGAAAACCAGGCCAGCTCAAAGCACAACTTACTGACCACTGACAACACACCATTACTTTTGATTAAGCCCTACTTTTTGAGAGAAAGGTAAAGGGCATTTAGGTAATTGCACATCATCCTGCATGACCCAGGCAGGCAACCCACTGCAGCACAAGATTTCCATGCCATCACAGGCACCAGCTATTTGTGCAAGTGTCTTCTGACAGAGCTTCTAAAGCTTTAGTAAGGTAATGTCAGTTAAAGACAAAATGCAGAAAAGCAGGCTGGGGAAAGGATCCTAGAAGCCCTGTAAATTCCTCATCAAAAATGTGGCATTAATGATAGAAAATAAAATATATATCTCTGGGCATACCCTGACATCAAGTCTGTTTTTTCACAGTTTGCTCAATTGAGAAAGAAATAAACTCCATATTTTTTTCATATTGGTCAAACTTCACAATTACAACCAGGTCATGCTGCAGAGACACAGAACCTGATCTTTTCCTGGCAGCTAGTGACAATTTCCTTCTGTGCTGTGGACTGGAGAAGTTTGAGTGTTGCTGAGCATCAGATGGTAGCTGCATTCCTTCAGGGCTGTTTCTAAGCTAAGAGGACAGCTCTCCCTTGCTTTCCATTATGCCACAGATAATGTGGGAATAGGTTTCTGGTTTTCAGAATTCAAAGTGAAAGGATAGCTGTAGAGAGAGAAGCAAAGATCAGGATCAGCAAGAAGGGCTTCTTGTAGCTGTCACTGTGCTCTGCAGAAAGAAACCACATTGTCATTTTCCTGCTGGTTTGTTGCATATTCTTACTTTATTCTATACTGTTTTCATTGTTATACAAAGAATTTTGATCTGTTTTCAGTGTATTTTTTTCCATTTTTCTCTGAATATATATAATGTAGTTGAAAATATAGCAGCAGCCTTTAAGTTTTCCTTTTGTCAGAAAAAAAACTTACTTATTAACAACTTTTACTTCCTTATAATTTTCTAAAAATTAAAAAAAGACCTGATATCATGGAGGAGAACCCCACTAGTACTAATTGGTTTTAAATGACTAGTCTGTTTTAAAGGTTATGCAATTATTAGAATGCTGCTTCATTCTCTTGAACTAGATTGGGGAAGATATTTTAATAGATGAAATTCTGGCAAATTCAGCCCAGTAAGCTGCTGCTGTATGATTCAATAATTTATGAAACATAAGGAGTGCAAGAAGTGTTGCCAGGCTGCCCAAATTTTTTCAGCCTGCATTCTGTGTTATGCTATACAAATTGCAGTCTATCCAATTTCTGATTAGGATAATTTGCTATTATTCCCAATGCCCATGTATAGAGCTTTTTTAGAATGAATAATTAGTAGTTCACTTACATATATCACTTTCTGCATCAGAGTGAGCTTCATCAGTTTAAGGACTTTTTACTTTTTTTTCCCCTGGAATAGGCTGAGGCAAAAATCCATTGCCTCTGATAAGCAATTTTCCTGTTCACAGTTCTAGAGCACAGCCATGCCATTGCAATCACTTTAATGTGGCCATTACAGGGCATTTCAGTGGCAGGGCACAAAAACTTATTTTTGTACAAGTGTCAACGGTGCTGAAAAATATATCAGTCTTTCCTTTTTAGTAAGCATGAGATGCCCCAAACCTTTGCAAGATCTTGCCTGAATCATAGATTTTCATAAGTCATTCTATCATTAGAGGAGTGGTTAAGCAACCCTGGCAACACAATACTTGTTTACTTGCAGAAGAAAACAGATAGATAAAATCTAAATGAAATGTATTCTCTTCTAAAAATGCAGTTTAGCTGCCTTAATAGCTGTCAAAAATTCTACTTGAAAAACATGAGCCATTTGAATAGCCTTTTGAAATCTATCCTGGCTGCAGCTGGTGGTGCATGCCCAAGATAGATTGTGTGCCACATTAGCAGCAACTTTACATCTCAGATTCAGACACCAATCTTGCCAAATCAGCTGCAGTTTCCTCTTCCTAAGAATGAGCAGTGCATACTATATCCCAAGCAGTTCTTAGTACTGTTTTCATGGCTGAGCAAATATCAAAAAATATAATGTCTCTTGAAAAATTAAACAAATAAAGCTATGTTTATACAATTATATGTTTTCTCTCCTAATATTTAATATATTCTGCTCTGCATCAAGTACTGTGTCTAGTCCTAGGCCCCCCACTTCAGGAAGGACATTGAGGGGCTGGAGCATGCCCAGAGAGGGGCAGTGTCTAGATGGTAAGTCTTTTGAGAAGCAGCTGAAGGATATGGAGTTATTTAGCCTGGAGAAAAGGAGACTTAGGGGGGACCTTATCAATCTCTACAACTGCCTGAAATGGGGTCATGGCCAGGTGGGGCTCAGCCTCTTCTCTCAGGCAACAAGTGATGGCATGAGAGGACAACCTCAAGCTGCACCAGAGTAGGTTTAGGTTGGACACCAGGAGAATTTCTTCACTAAAGGGATGGTCATGCACTGGAATGGGCTCTACAGGCAGATGGTGGAGTCATCATCCCTGGAATCATTCAAGAAACAATTGGACATGGCACTTAGTGCCCTGATTTAGTTGAAATTATAGTGCTGAGTCAAAAGTTGGACTTAATGACCTTGGAGGTCTTTTCCAACCTTAATGATTCTGTGTTTCTATGAAATATTTCAATTCATCATTGTACCTCAAAAGAAAGTGTATCATATTCTAGGGACCCCCACATGTTTTGGCACTCCTCATGTAAAGCTCTTGTAGGAGCATGGTCAAATATGACATTTCAGCTCACTTCACAGACTGGAGTCTGTTTCATGCCTAGCACACAAGAGAGTTCATTTTAGCTCTGCTGGTGATACACTGTGGAAATACACAAGGTTGCACTACCTAAAGCCCTTACCATACCAAACCATGCAGGCTGTGGTTAGCCAGAGAAATGTTTAACTTGTTTTTGAAAACATTTCTTGTAAGGCAATTTACTGCGTTCCTAAAGAAAACAGTTCTGTTTCATGTCCACCAGAGAAAGTTTACAATAACATCTACTGGTACAAAACTTGTCCTTTGGGCAAGGCAGGACATGTGCAGCAGTTCCCAAATTCCCAAAACACATCTCAGGGCCCAGAAATATCCAAACAGAACACTTTTGCTTGACTTTGAAGCCCTGAGGTACTACAAACCTCTAGCAGATCCATTTGCCTTTGGCTGCATCTGAAACCTGACGGGATTAAATGCTCCTTCCTTTAGCAAAGTGCAGGGTTCCTGAGGACAAGATTGCAAAACAGAAAAATAAGACAATCAAATGAAATTCTAGAGAACGCTTGCAAGAATTAATTAACCTTTTTGATTTTCTGATTCCCAGTCATCTGCTAGTTCAATGGCTGACAAATCTGCCACCTCCTCTTTTCCTTTAACTTTCTCTCCATGTCCCTTCAATACTTTCTCCCCGTAATTTGCATAGAAGCTATCTTTGTCATATTGTGGCATTTTCAAGGCTGCTACAATATTTTGCAAGCCATACATCAAAAGAAGCACATTTCCAAAGTGTTTGTACACTTTAGGAATGTTGCAGCCCATTAGCACACTTTCAGTTCCCATCGGGGAGGCCACATGTGACAGCTGAGCTGCACAGATGGAGATATGTCATAGTCCTTTGTTTAAATCACCTCTCCTCCTCTCGACCCGCTTGTGTCTCAGGCTTTCCCACCAAAAACTGTGGCTTTTTGACAGCAAAGATGTTGTGAATCACTAGCACAAGGCAGTGGGGAAAAAATGGGCCAAGCTACAGCCCAGAGCCCTTCTCTGTCGTAGCCTAGAGCAACAACATCAGCACACCGAAAATAGGAGGGTTTCTCTCTTAGAGCACAGGTTGATATCTCCAGTGAGACATCAGACTGAGCAGGAGAGCTGCCTAGGGAGGACAGGAAAATACCTAACCTGATGAGGCTGACTGATAAAAGTTCAATTAACTGCTAGCTGTCCTCACCCTTGTGTACCTTTATAACCGTGCATCTGATCTGTGCACTTGCTCTTATTGAGCAGGGGCAGAGTAGAACGACACCATAAGATTCTCTGCTTTTAATAAGACACTTCTGTTGTTGTAATGTCAAAGTCTATTCCAATATTTGCCAGTGCATTGCAAAGCTAAGTTCAGAAAAACAGCAGGGAAAAAAAAAAAAAAACAAAACAAAACAAGAAAAGAATTGAGCCTCACAATTGTTTATTTTAAAATCAGGTGAGGTACAGAAGAATTAATGTTACCTTTTTTATTTGAAGTTGTGTTTAAATTTAGCCATGTATTGTGTTGTTACATAATACCAACAGCTGTAAAACTTTAAAATAAAAAAAATTAGGATCTTTACTTTTGTCCAAGTTTGTGCAGAGAGATTTCAGACTTTGTCCTATTTATGAAGCCACTTCAGGTAAGGGTAGCCTACTTGCATCTTATTACTTTTCCAAAATAGCACAAAGCAAAAAAAAAAAAAAAAAAAAAAAAAAAAAAAAAATTCCTAAAACAAAACAGACTCAGTGGGAAAAGGAATCTCTTTCTTAGAAAATTATTCCAGATGCAGCCAGCAAAAAAATTACACAAACTAGGAATAAAAGCTTTCACTAAAATAACTATGGAATCTTATCTGGATTCTAGGATCTCTGCAGGTCCTCCATGTCTTCTCTCAGTCTAATTTGTCTGTTTATCTGTGCTAGGCCTAGGAAAACAAAACAAAACAAAACAATCTGGTAAAACACTGTTAATAACTGAAAGTTCAGAAATTGTAAGTTCACATGAGAACTATCTGAAAGCTGACAGTCTGAAATTGTTTCAAACTGCACTGAACATCTGCTACAAATAGGGTTTGTTTTCTCTTGCTTCAAGAAGGCCACAGGAATAGCTAAGTTGTCTTCTCCCACTTCTTCAACACTTTCAATTACTGAAAGGACACCTAGGAAATACATGTTTGATTTAGTGCACCAAATCTCATTATCTTTTCACAGTGACCTGCTGATATTTTCAGTCCAAAGATAGGGTGTGTTGTAGGATGACCAGTGGATGCAACAGGAACGTGGATTGTAGAGAACAGAGGGTCTGAGACTATGAGGGTCTGAGACTATAATGACTAAATGTTCCAGGGTGTCAAAATATTTCCAGCTCACATTCACTCACAACTGGAGGCATTTTCCTTCTTTATCCAGGCTAAATGTTTCCCTCCATGTGTATTAGGCCCATTAATTGTTTTGTGTTTTATCAAAACCTGATTCAATTGATTATTTTACTCTTCTTAATCAAGAAAACAGACCCTCACTTAAAAGTTCAACTACAAACAAAAGAAACTTAAATTTCAGTAGCAGGAGAGGAGGTCTTATGTTTTTTTCCTGTTTTGTAACTGAAGAAAATGAGATTTACCTTAAAGCAATGAGAAGTTACTTTTTAAAAGAAATTGTAAAGTAAGGTTAAATAAAAGAATTTATGATGCAAAATTTCTATATTTTCTGTAATAAGTGGCTTAGGAAGAAATAAATTTCCAATCATGCAATCATGCTGAGATCAACAGAATTTACCAGTCAATTCTTCTAAATAAACTTTAAAATCCTCCTCTTTGCTAATGTTTCTATCACAGCTAAAACACTCAGTTCTATGTTAGAGTGCAAAAAAATATGTAAAAATTCACAGGGACTCACTCATCATGGAAGGTGAGATTCTTTGGGGACATTCAACCATCCTTAACAGCTGATACATTAATTTCCTTCTCAAACATTTCATCAAAGACTATATTTTAATGCCACAATAAATGCAATTCAGCAGACATCCCACAGAATTGCCAAAGATTCCGTGCAGGTTTCCCCCAGGTGATTTCCCCCCACTCCCAGGCATCAGACCTGCATAAGGGGGAATGGGTGAGGAGAATGTGTATCTATGGAAACATCCCTGCTCATTGCCAGGAGGTGCTATTAGTCACTACAGTAAAACAACCAGAGGAATTAAGGCCTGTGTTAAGACAGATAAGGTGAAAATCATCTCCAAAAATCACTAATCCAAACTCCTGGTGCACCAACGGGGCTTGAAGGGATTAGTGGCACCTGTCAAAAAAAGAATCTTTAGGAATCTTTAATCTGGGTGAGTCTGGAAGGTCCCAGTACCTTCCAGTGCTCCTCAGCTTGCATTTGCAGCTTCCCACAACACCTGTGGCACTGAGTGGGCACCAGCTTCCCACTGCTGTGCACAGAAGGGATGAGGACCCATAGAAAAACTCACAGTGTAGAGCAAACTGACCCTCTCTGGAGCCAGCTGAGCAGGGTGAGGAGCCTGTGCTGGAGGAGCAGTATTGGATAATTCAGGACCCCCAACACAGGGAAGAATGATGCATCTGACTCCACAACATCAGAAGGGGCTAATTAATTACTTAATTATATTATATTATTCTCTACTATATTACACTACATCTAAACTGAAACTGAAACTGCACAAGCACTCAACAAAATTTTGTGACTGTCTGTGGACAGTCTGGACACATGCTTGGCCCTGATGGGCCAAGGAAACAAAACACCATCACTTTGGGTAAATAATCTCCATGTTGCATTCTACTGTGGCACAACACAGTAGCAGCACATGAGATAAGAACTGTTTTGATCATTCTTTTCTCTGCTTCTCTCACTGCTTCTCTCAGGTGCAGAGATGTGAATCCCACTGAGCAGCCCTTCACTCCTGCTCCAGCTGGCTCAGGTGTCTGTGTACCTCCTTGCAGAAGGTGACCTGAGACAGCAGCTGTGCCCACTGTAGCTGGAGGGCAGCATGGGGAGATACATCAGCAGACACACTGCTGGACCCCTCCCTGGGCAGAGAAGGTGGTTGCCAGCAATTACCTGGGCTCATGGGCTGAGAGAAGCTCCATATCTCCAGAGCCAGAAGCCAAGAAGGGTCAGGCTGCTGAGCTCAGAACTGGGCAATGGGCCATGACCAGAGGCTGCTGGGTGTTTGTGAGAGTCTCTCAAGGATGCACAGCCTCACTGCTCCTTCCTTGTGAGCTGGAAGGCATTAACAGGTTCCCTGCATTTGATATTACCTACATATTTTGCCTCTTTTCCTCTTACCCACTGTGTCTGAATTAGATGAGTAAATCCCTGTCCTCTGTTGTAGCAGGATAAAATAAAGGAACTCCCGAGAAGATGAGAAGTTACTCCAGGTGGTATTTGAGGGTTAATGGAGTAAAATTTGCTTCTGTGCCTGCAGCTACTGCCATTCCTCTGCTTGAGTAATAGAGCCTTAAACATTTAAGTGATGGATGTTAGTGCATGCCAGCTGCAAACCAACAGAGCAGGCTGTAAACACATTTTACCCGTTTCTCTCTTTGTTTTTTAATGCGCTCCTTTTCTCAGCAGCGCTGCTCTCCCTCTCCAGCCCTGATTCACACTGACATGGGCGAGCCCAGCCAGCCAGGGCAGGGCAGGTACAGCCTCATATGACTCACTGTGTTCAGCAAGCTTTGGTCATCAGGCTTACAGGATGATGCTTATGGTTAGCACCCCATCTGCAGCATTTCACCATTGTAAATTTTCTTCCCTTTTCCTTCATTCTTGTATATCTGCAGGATTTCTCATTAAGGTGGCTGGTGTGCAAGGTACCTTTACATAACCCCATATATACCTTTACATACCTCCCAGTAGCAATTCCCAGAGAATCATGCTTCTGCATCCATTAGATTTGAGGCAGAAGCTCTCACATTTCTGTGACATCTTGTGGAGGTGCAGGCACTTGTCTTTCACAGGCAGGACTTGACCTATTTTGAGAAAAATCTATATTCTGCCTCATATTTGATGGGGCCACATTCCATAAATGAGACTGTTTTCTGTTCCTTAAGCCATGGGGCCAATGTGCTTGCCTCCAGCCCTGCCTCCTGTCTGGGCTGCAGGCATGTGCTGCTGCTGGGAGCTTGTGTGCCTGTCTCTGGGCCATCTTCTGCAGCTCCCAGCTGGAGCCTGGGCATGCCCCACTCCTTCTGTCCCCTGAGGCTGCCAGTGGACTGTGCTGCAACCCATGGTTCTGCTGCCATACCCAGACCTGTGGGGCAGGGCTGTGGGTGAGGGAGCTCACTGGATCCCTGGTCCTAAGGAGGCAGATATAAAGCTGGTGAAAGACTCTGGGGACATGAGATAAAATGCTGTAAGGTGCTGAAAAGGCAGGTTTACTTTAAACGATGGCAGTTTATTTGTAGCACTGCCATCGTTTGTCAAGCCTCTAAAATGAGCTGTGTGAGGCTTGTTGTGGCTACCCAAGGCTTCTTTTTTTGGGTAGCCATATTGCTAAACAAGGGTGCCCCAGGACAGATCTGTGTCTGACTGAAACAGTGAAAACAAAGTGCAAATAAGAGCCAATTTCACTAGGCTAGATGAACTGGGTGTGTATTAACAGTGAATTTATAACCTACTCTATAAGTGCATCTTCCTGTTCTTATACACATTTTTGGTGGCTTACTTTCCAACTGCTGGCTTCCAAAATCAAAAAATCTATCTTAAATTTGACAGCCAACTTAACTTCTGTGCAGTGCCAGTGGTTTCTTTCCCTCTTGCTCTCCCTGCTTGCAGTGTGATGGGTTAGTTAAGTGCAGAGGTGTTTGCTCCTTGCATGCTCCCTCACTGGGCCCCCACAGTAAAACACACACTAAAATGAATTCTAATGCATCATCAGTGCCATTTATTATTTCCTCTTCTTACATCTGCTCTTGAAGCTTTTCAGCTCTCTCTGCCCTGGAAGGTTCTGACTATCTGTAAATAAGGCTGGTAGCCTAGCAACATCGAGTGAATGCACTTCCCTTGCTGAACAACACTGGGCATAATCAAATCAGCTTCTTGCACTATCTGCAGCATTAACACCAAGAGCTGAAAACAATTACAAATATTTCATGGACACTTGGACATTATTCTGGAAACATTTTTCAGACCCCTCAAAAGGAGTCTGTATTGACAAAGTTAAATAGAAATGTTTGGCTTAATAGCAAATAAACTATCTCCAGAAACAGGTACAATAATCAGACCAAAAAGATTGATTAACCTGACCCCTGAAGGAGACTAAAGAGAAGGCAAACACCCTATCAGAGCATTTGTACTCACCTGCACAGACAACCAGACAATTTGGAGCTACCTTAAGTATCTGACAGAGGGAGAACTGCCTTGTTCATGACATTCTCCCAGGCAGGAAATGAGCCCATGTCATAAAAATTGAGCAGCTACCTACAAAAAAAACCAGTCCGTAGCACCATCTATAATCCTTAGGTCTATCTTGCTCTAAAGGGGAAACTTGCACTGTCAAATTGCATTTACCACAGCCTATTTCAGGGGTGGAAGCAAGGCACAGCCTTCTCCCTCTCCTGTCATGCTTACATGCATGTGAGGAGCAGCACCATCCTGAAGGACAGATCTCCTGCTCTTTCCATCCTTTGCAGCATTAAGTTATTCTCCCTACGATGGAGAAGGTGGCACAGGTCTTTTTTAATAGAACAGTTAAACAAGTTTTAGCATGAAAAGCTGCTTAATTTCATATCAAAATTATGTCAGAATGAATTCTGCAGTTTGTAGTTCAATGTACAGACTTGCCATCTTCCAAGCTGTATTTTGTGTGAGCAGAACTTTCTGTCTTCCAGCTGCTACATCTCTTCACTTCAGAATAAGGAAATCTTTATTCTGCACTTTTAATTGACCTTTTTAATCTAAACAAGTTTGACTGGGCAGTGAGTGAATGAATGGCTCCAGCATAATGTTATCACAAGGCAGAATTGGTGATGCCAAGCACAAAAACAGTTCTGGCTTTTTCTCCTGTGTCTCTTCCCTCATCACTGATTAGCACAGACATTAGGAGACAGACAGCAAGAAATCTGTTTTAACTTTGATTTATAAGCTTGGGTGCATTTTTTTATTATGATTGGCTGCAAAGATACCTAATTCTATCATAAAAGTAAGCAACTATAAGAAACAGATACTAAACCCTGTTAGGATGAGATTCAAAGAGAGAATTCCTGCTGATATTTCTGAAAGCTTTATTTATATGGATAAATAACTTTTTGCAGCTTAAAATACAAAATTTTAATTCACACTGCTATAAATATAACTGAATCAAAATAGCCATTTCACTCATTTCACTTTCTTTTCATGTTCAGTTCTGCCTAACCAGCTTATATTGCTGAAACCTGGCACAGAAGGGGATTTCTAGCCAGAGAAAGAGCTTGGTTTGGTCTTTGTCACCGGCTTAAAGCACACCTAACTCGGCTTTCTGAACTTGGTACCTACCCCAGCATGGATAGAGGTAAAGATCACAGGCTTGTAAGACAGCTGCATTTCCTGGTATCTAATTCCAGGCTCTGGAATCTAACACTGTCTGCTCTAAGTAATTGTATTTGCCATCCTTTTATCCTCACAAGGTGTCAATACATTCTGCTCAGTAAAATCCTTGCTTGCCACCCTGGGACAGAGAGCCAGGAATCTGTGATGTGCATGCCCTGGGGTTGTTGCAGCCTGGGAGGAAAAAACTGATCTTGCTGCGTTGGATGAAATTGGAGTTTGGGAGCAATTTCACAGAAACCCTGGGAGATCTATCTGCCTGTTTTGCACCACAGCCCAACTCCTCTCACAATGATTACTTCTCTTGCTGTCAACCTTCCCTTCCTTATGAACTGATGAGAGAGCTCAGCTGAGTTATTAAGGAAGGGACTGCAGCCAGGCATCTCCCAAACCAACAGGAAGACCTTGAGGAAACCGATGGCAAAGAGGAAAGTGTGTCTAAGAGAAGGGAGGTGATCAAAGATTAGACCAAACAAAGAGGCTTGAGATGTGCCTGAAGGATTAGGAATGGAAGGTGAGACACAGAAACAGGCAAGCAAAAGGATCAGGAGGTCTTCCAACAGATGAAAGGACAGAACTGTAGAGTGAGATAATTAAGATGCTACCAAGACTTCCAGACCAAGTTACGGAATGTCAATATATCAAAATGATGGAATGGAAGATAATTGTCAACTGGAGCTGAGGAGTGTAATGCTGAGAGTGGGAGGAAAAGCAAAACAGTAAGGAGCTGTATTTTGATGCATGCTCTGACTGAATTCATCACACCTGTGCACTGTGCATCTAATTTGAGCTTTTGAGATTCTGGGGAAGAATTTCTCTTAAAAAATCGGAAATATGCCCTTAAGCAACCTTTTTCCTACTACAGAGAATATTTTTGTTTTCTGTTTCTTGTTGACTTTCTTAAATAGGAAAGAACCATCACCTTCTAAGGAGATTCTCTCCTTCCCCTAAATGCAGAGACTTGGAGCTGCTCATAAATAGCTAAAAGACTCATCTGGAGATGTAATAAAAATGTAGTGTAACACCTGATCCTGGATTTTAGGAAAAAAATCTCTGAGCTAATCAAATAATTACCTAATTGAAGTTTACACTGTGGACAGATTGATTAAGACACTGAAAGTGCAAAGCTGAGAACCCTGTTCTTGTCCCCCTGGCTCTGTATTTTGGGTGGGCAGAGTTAACTGTGTATTTTGTTCACTAAAGTCTCAAACGTTCTGCAATAGATTTTAAAAATCAATTCAAGTACTGAGGGAAAATGGGCATACTTAAAAAAGGAACATTAGGCACGTAGCTGAGTCTACAGAGCCTGCCTATGTAGAGGTTTGCCCAGCCCTTTGCAGGGCTATATAAAGTTGTAACACTTTCAGCTGAAAGGAAACTGAGCGTGCCAGATTGGTAATGAATGATTGGTGCTCTGCTGCCTTCAGATCCCCCCAGCCCCTCCTCGTTTCTGCAAACAGTCATTATTTTCTGGAATGTCATTTTCAAGCACACTTCTTGCTCAGTGCTGCAGTGCCCTCCAGTGCTCAGAGGAAAAAAATTTGGCTTCCATTATCAGGAGCCCAAAACACGGACACCATTTTATATCTAATTGTAAGGCTGAACGCTTCACAGTATTTCAGAGGACTCTTTGGTTTGGTTTCCAAATTGTAAAGGCAGTAGCTATACCTCTCTGCCTCCTCCTAGTGCCCTCTGTCACCCTGTTCCAGCCAGAACTGCTGTCAGAAAGCTGCCTCCTGGCTCCAAACCTGCACCAGAGGTGGTCTGGGGATCCACCTGCCCCTCAGCCATAAAAGCAGGCTGGGACTGTCTCTGAACCCTGGCTCATGGCTGCTGCAGGGCTCTGACCCCCAGCTTGTCACGGATTTTCCTCTCCAGGACACCTCTTTTGCTGCCTGGAACACTTTTCACAATAAACAAGATGCTTGAGGTGAATGATTATCACCTCAGTGAGTCCTGCTCTTAAATGGGTTAGAATGCTCCTCTCAACAAGAGCACTGGCAGGTGTTTACTGGCTGTTCTTCAAGAATTATTTTTGAATCAGTAAAGTTTGCCCAAACACGGAATGTTGCAGGCTATTTTAATGAAATAGCCTGATTTAAGGCATAAAGTGACTCGAAGTTGGGGTTTTTTTTCCTGTCTGAATTACATATTTGCCATTGTCTATCTCTAGTGCAGAGATTTAAGAAACTACACCAAGTGCTTTCTTAAATATAAATGAGAAAATCTGCACATCCAGAACAGACTAAAACAAGCACCTGGTTAGGGTGGTATTTTCAGCAAAGTAATTTGGTTTCAGGCTTTCAACAAATCACAGTAAGAATTGATAACAAAAAAAATATTATATATATTCTGATAAATTGTGTTTAATGGGGAGAATCATCCCATCATTCTCTAATCTATGCATTTTTCAGTCAAGAAGGCATTTTTTAAGAGAAGTTGCCAGGGGAACTAAGAGTTGTATAAATAGTACAGAGAGAGAAATGTCCCTCCCACATTTTTTTCCACTGTATTCCAGATGGGAAGTACCTGACTGACCACTGCAAAGCTGACAAACCTCAGGTTAATTCAAACACTTGTGGGTCAAATATGCAGCAATCTGGTAAATGAGATCAGTCAAATAAGGAAAAGGGGTTGGGGGTGGGTTGTATGCACAGAAAGAGGTATACACAAAAACAGAAGAAGGAGGTCAGAGATGAAAATAAGTACTTGTTCTCATGGGAAAGACAGAAAGGATAAATGAGCCCCTCAAATCCCTTGCACTTTCACATTATGATCTTCAACCTCCCTCTACTTTTTTGGATTAGCAATTTTGTAGTATTATGACCAACTAATGGAACAGCATAGCATTTCAGAGGAAGATTTAAAAATTACTTTTTTCCCTGCAATGATCTACCACAGAAACTGAAAGCAAAAATATGAAGTTGGGTATTGATTAAAAATAGTGGTAGGTTTTGGAATTGGGAGACCTTTTTTTCCCAGCCTTTAAGTGTGACTCTTATCCTGGGAAGAAGTACTTGTGCTTTCACAGACCTTTTTTCAGACTTTCTAAACACACTAGCAGAGATCCTAACAAAAAGGGCCATGTTGGTGTTTATAACTGATTGGGAGCAGATGCTTAAGAATCAGAATGTACAGTATTTAGATAGTAGTTACACTAGAAAGGCTCTCCAAACTTGTGCTTCATCTTTTTCTTGTTTATACACCAAGAAAAGCTGTAGAATCTGACCTTTAACAGGACCATCTGGATCTGCTGACTTTCCCCAAAATATTACCCTCCCTCTAAAGGTGTGTCCTCACCATGATGATTCTGTGTACAGCAATGCCTACTCTTGACAGACTTGACAGAAGCTCCCAGGATCTGCTCTGGCTACGGTTTCAAAGTTCTGTTATCATTCACATGCCTTTATCTGCACATACTCTGTGAAGCAGCAAGGTTCCTGACCAGCTTAAAGCAAAACCTGCTCTAATCCAAATCTGCAAGGATAAGTTTAGACACACACAGCACTCCAGGCCCTCATTCAAAACTGTTGCTGATGCACAAATAGAAGTTGCACAGATATAAGTAGGAAAGGCTGACCCAAAAATGTAATATTATTCCAAAGGTTTCAAAGGAGCTTGACTAGGAGTACAAATAAAGGGTATACTCATTCTGTCAGAGGCATATTGTGTTAAGAAAAAATCCATGGGCCACCAGGGCTGGCCCAGTGCAAGGGTATTCTCTCAAATTTTTGAAGTTAAATTGAGAAGCTAAAACATTTCCCAAAGCCATGGGCAATAAAGCTTCAGAAGCATACCTGAAGCATGTGCAAGCTTTAGAAGTGCTTCCTTGAAGGGAAATTAGGCTACAACTACATTTCTGAATATTGCTCTCAATAGTTAATGACCTTAACCAAACCATAAAATTTGTGCATAAATTATTATCTGATCAGTTAGCTGATCAGTAGAAGTACACAGAAAAGGACTACCAGTTAAAAAACCCTTATCACTGGCAAATGAATGCCAATTAATGTGATTTGTATTTCTGCATGTGTCATTACTCTGGAACAGCTTTGACTTACAAAAATAGAAATCCATAATATGACCAATTAATCTCTAATTGTAAATCCAGATTAGCATGCACTAAGTAATAACAGACACTAATTGCATTAATAATGCAATGTAACAGCAATCATTTGAGTTAGGACAAATGACTTCTATTCAGCAAGATTGCTTTTATTACTCAGTTTACCCAAGCAATATGAGTCTAATGCAGTCAACAGAATTGTTTTCATGGCTCTTCTGTATAAAATACTGTGACTGCTCACCTTATTATCCCATCAAAGTAAAGTTGTTTCATGACTCATTTCATGACCCCATCAAAGAAAAGTTATTTCATGACTGGTCTCAGTGGAATAAGTGTGCTGAAGTAGTAGCACCCATTAACCATAGCCCTCCAGGGTTCATGTACACCCTCCTGTGTCACAAAGAGACACCTGGGGACAGTTACTTTCCTCTTGCAAACACTCTTCTTCACTACCGTCCTTTTCAAGTACTTTATGTCCCAGAGTGATCCTTGAAGGCTTGATTTCTTATGTTTATTGTAATTACACACTCACTTGGGTAACATGCTAGACACAGATTCTTGTGCTCCCTTCATAATCAGCCAATATAAGCAGGGATTATTTCAGTTATTCTTCAGAAAACCTCCCTGCCTTGTACTATCAATCATTCTATTAGATACTAAAAATACTTACAGAAAGATTTTACAGCTTTGCACTGTTGATAGTGATAACATGTATTGCTAAATTTACAAGTGTCTGAAGTGTTTTCAGATTAGATTTAAGAGTTGCCATAGCAAGACTTTTAAATAAAAAACTCAAGACTTTGAAAGTATTTAGGAATTCTAACTTACCTAAAAAAAAAAAAAAAAAAGTTGAATTATAAATTATGGCCATAGATCCTGATTTTATGGTTTAACAGGAGAGCTGATACTGAATTTTTACTGTTGCAATAACTGTAAAATTATATTCACTGGGCTCATATATGCAAAGACAGCCTAATACTCCTAAAAATGAGGCCAGATATACTTCTTTCACCTAACAAAACCAGTGGTTTTGTGTCATTTCACTATATGTCTCAACTGCATCCTCTGAAGTAGGGCCCCAAGACAAATATATTTCCAGAGTTTGAAAGTGTTCTCTTCCACACATATGAGTGTTTTCCCTCTCCAGAGATGTGATACATTTGACACATGTTCAGAAAAGACTTGGTAGCTGCCAAATACTGAACCAGGGGAACACAGGGAAAACTGTTTATGACCAAAATAACAATAATAGGGGCTGACATTGAAACAATATTTTGTGGCAAGACAACCTCATTTCAATTCATCTGATAGGCAGTGGTTTTAATTGTTTGTTTATAGGAGGGGTTTTTTCCCCATAACCCTATTAAAAATTGAAATTGAACCATAAGTTCTAATATCCCTTTTCAGGGTACATAAAATTGTGTTTCTCGTTACTGTGCTGAAATAAACCAAGACTCATTAGCAGGGCCTTGCTGTTACCACTTCAAATGACCTTCCATCCTGCTTCTACACCAAGCAAGCCCTGAATTAGGGAAATCATCACTTAGTTTGTGTTTCTCTGCAGTGGCAGACCAAGAATAGTCTATTGATACCCACTTTATCCTCTACAGTTTTTTTGTGAACGATGACGGCCACTTTTCTAAGGGTTGGAAACAGAAATAAAGGCACTAGATGGCAGCAAACCACGTCAAAAACCACGTTCTTTCTGACGTCTGGCTGGAATCGAACAGCTGTAGGTAACCTTCCAGAAGTGGAATGTCTTTTGGAACTTCTTCCCTGGTTCAGCTGTTAAAAAAGACTGTCCTGCCAAAGAGTCGGCGTTTTTCTCAAGCTTCTGAAATACAATTTAAAGTCAGAGTTTTGCGGGTGTGGCTTTCTGGATGAACATCAGAAAGTGCCCTTTTTCATCATCCCACCCCTTCTCCCCCCCCTGCCCACCTGTACTTAATTATGATTTAATTAAATATAATTACATCTGGCTGAGTTTGGATGCTGGCTTTGCAAAGGCTTAGCTGTAAACAAAGGAGGTGACTTGGGCTATGTGTTGTGTGGGAGTTTAGCTGTACTGTACTCAGCACCAGCTCACCCTGCTCAATGTCATCACACTTATTGAGCACTCTATTTTCTCATCTACAGCAGCTTTGGGCCCACTGAGTAAACATGTCCATTCTTCATGATTGTCTTATCTGCCAATGCAATTTCCCTGAGCAGGATGATGTCTGCTGCTTTATTAAAATACTGCTATTCAAGCTAACAAATACCTCTTATGCTGCTGTAGAGGGAGTTAACCATAGACTTCCTACAGATTCTGGGAAGCCAGATGTTTCCTAAAGATTTGTTTTTCCTTTATTAGGAAAAAACGGATAATAAAGGTTTTGTATGCCCCTTTGTAAGGTGTTCTTTCACTGAACCGATTCATTAGCCAAACTTTTCAAGGGCTATTTTTACATCATGTGGCTGTAAACTAAGGACATGTAAGGTATAAGACTGAGCATTTGAAGACCTTGAGATGTTTGACAATTCTGTGAATTTGGGAACTTTCTACTTGCTTGCTTCACAAGGATGGATTCTGTGTGGTAGCGTACTGGCAGATGTCAAAGCAGCACTGAAAGATCATTCAAACTCCTGATTTCCACAGAAATCTCTCAAATCTATACAGAGTCACTTTAGATGTAGAACACACACCCCCTCCAGCCTACAGCAGCACTACTCTGCCCAAGATGTACCCAGGAGAGGACTCAGGCCAGATTTGACATTGATTACAGGTAAATCTAAGGAAGCACAGCTTTTTACAGGCTTCTGTGTCTGGCTGATTCTTGCTTCATCTCAGTCATTTGTTTAATGTCTTCTCTTCATGCAAAAATGAACACCATTTAGCTGACTTACAAACTCTGAAGATATTGCATGCCTGCCCAGGAGGAAAGAGGGTATAGCAAGAGTAACGCTGAGGCAGGAGGTGAGGTGTGAGCCCAATGGTTTATTTTCTTGCCTCACAGGAATATCACAATCCATGTCTCTGAAACCTTACCTTTAATTAGTGGTCACAACCCTTTCTCCTAAATTTATTTTCCAGCCTCCCAGTCACATTTTTTTAATTTGTTTTCCGTTTGCTTCTTAGCTCTGCTACCTTGGGTTAATCTCCCTCTGCCTCTGTTTGTTTGACCTGCTGCTCCTCTTAAAACATGAACTATTTTCCATCATTTTTCTTTCCTCTTCACTGGAATTTTATCCATCTCTAAAATCTTTGCCATAAAAAGAGGAGTTATGAAAGAAGTCTAGCTAAATACTTTTTTGCTTAAGTTAGGTTACTGAAAACCCTAACCTACCAACAAACTAGATGATGCTTCATGTTCTGGCTTTCTCCTAGGCCTTGGGCATAGCTCCTGCAAGGAGTGTAATGTCAAGCATTTAACAAATGCTTGAGCAGTTACTTTGGATCTAAATTCAGAGGCAGTATCAATCACCGTACTATAAAATTTTTCAGCTCTTTCCTACAAGGCCATTTCTGGAATTGCTGGAAGCAATACCAGTCAGCTGCAGTGACTTTAATAAATATTTTGTCAGACAATGCAATTAAGCCTGGTGTTTATTATCCTGTAAACATTTCTAGAGCAGCACCCAGCAGCAGACTCTCTGCTTTCTCTTATCATTGAAACTCTGCCTTCCACTGTACTAATGCAGCTTCAGGAAGCATTTTATTAGGAGGCCTTGAAGTATCTGTTAGCTTTAAATGTGTAACTATTTATATAAATTAAGAAATAACTCTTGACATGGCTTGTTTGTTAACCATTAGGCATGAACTTTTTCAGATTTGTGAAAGGAAGAATCTCCTTGGTGTTCAGTATTACCAGACACAGAAAGACGTTTACTTCTCCTTCCCTAATCCTCTGACATCAAAAAAAAAAAAAAAAAAAAGGAATTAAAAAAAATTAAGACAACCCTGATTTTATCTGAAAATGCAGTGAAAGGTTGGAAATTGTTTGCCAAGTCAGTGCTTTTTCCCTTACAAGGAAATGCAGTTTTGGGAACAAATAGCATTCCAGTCTTTTCCCCAGTGGGCATTATGCCATTGTACTTGCAGACATTGTGTCATGGAAATGTGCAAGAAGGCCTCAAACAGCTAAGAAATGCATTGCCTAGTTATATATTTATTTTCTACTCTTTTAAATCTACTGTCAGCTCTTACTGGATAATAGAGAATGACACAAGCTGAGGCTTATTGACTACAATGTTTTCTGCTCTACAGACTTAATGAAAATCCAGACTTTACATTAATTTGAAATAGTTAATAAAATGTATTCCTTTTGAAATATTTTGATATTGGTAACAGCATTTTTGAACAATCATTTCTGTAGGTGATTCCCATGTTGGCCAGAGCCAAACTTTCCAGTGGGAACATGGAACACATTCAAAATTCAAAACAAAGCCTTTTTCCTTTTTATTAAAATGAAAATATTATTCTTTAGAAAGAACTTTGAAGAGATTTCTCCTTTAGCACTGCCTGCTTTCACAACAGCTTTTAAAATACACATGAGAAAATTTATATCAGAGGGTCATCTTTATGATTTTCAAGGTAACTGTCTTAGTAGAGGGGCACTTTTATAATTAGAAGGGGGTGTAAGTTATTAATATTCTTAAATGAATCTTTCTTGGGAAGTTACATTTATTATCAAAAGTGTGATTTCTTCTTGGAGACCTTTTTATTGTTTGATATTATCCAGTAAAAGCATGGTTTAAATCTACAGGAGCATTTTCACAATCTATTGTTTTCTTGGGCAGCACAGTTTTTAGTAAAACACAAGCTCCTTTACACTCCTTTACAGTTCTCCAACTTTCATCATCCAGCATAAAACATCAGTTCAGCTTTAGATGTCAAAAATTCTTTTTTGTGACCAAATTCAGATTAATTTTCAGCAATGCACTTGTGCTTTCTCCAGCCTATTGGTGCTTGCTTAGTGGGAACCACACACACAACAAATTTCCATCTAAGTGGGATATTTCTAATCTCAGTATCTTTCTGCTCTCTTGCTGACAACAAAGTATATTTGAGATAAGGCCAAAGGATGAATGAAAACCTGAACTGACTCACAGATAACTTCCATAACACTCAGTTCCTCATGTCTCTTCATTATTATCCCTGTTTTCCAAGACCTGAAAGCCTACATCAGAGAGAAAATACTCTTTCAAGTGCCCTTGAAATTTCAGGGTCATTCACTGGCATCAATGGGGTACCAATAATTCTTAGCACAGTAATATTTGGAGAATAAAGAGAATAGTTTGGTGAATTTTAGGTGACAGTTTTCTCCCAGGGCAGCTGTAAGAATACATCCAGTGAAGGAGCTCCCAACAATATGTTTGAGAACTCTCTATGGGGCTGTTTGTAGTTTTGCTGGCCCAAGAAAGGAGATCTGAGAAGTTCTTTTGGCCATTAAATTCCTGTGGGTCACATCACATATTCCTTTAAAGCTTTACTTCTTTATCTCTGGAGTCTTTACAGGGAATAGATACTGCAATGCATGATGACAGAAATGTGCACGCACAACGCTTTAGCAAGTGTTTAACCCTTTTCAAACAGGACTTCATACTGGATATTGGAAAAGATTAAAGCACCAGCAGGAACTCCCTGTACCTTTGCCACTCCAAAATAAGCAAAAACAAGGGTATTTTACTGATAAGATGCACTTCAATTAATTCCAAATTATGCTTTCATCACTGCACATTTTTCCTATTTACCCACAGATAAATGCAGATATAGTTAACCTTTCTTTAAAGCTTTGCCAAGAGCAGAACAAGAATAGATGAAAGCTCACAAAATCCCATGGTTGTAGTTTACATTTTCAGTGCCCTGCTTTATGTGGCATTCAGATCCTTTGTGTGCTCAAGGGAAAAAGTGACACTGGTGTCCACTTCCATTGTTGGTACTATTTTGGGCTTGACTCTAGTGTGAACTACAATTATAGCAGAGCTTCCTTAGGAGGGATATGAATGATGAATGTGGTTTCCTTGTCCTTAATTCCCTTCAGTGTCATGGTATTTTTGTATATGTTAAGGACATGATATTTTTAGTTATTAGAGAAGTTCAGCAGTTTTCCTCTTTAGCCCTACACTTAATGCCATGGAAAAAAATGGCTAAGAGTCACCAGAGGTGATAGAAGTAAAGTCTTTGCTTTCTTAATAATTACTGTTTGTTGACTAAGTGGATTTTCCCACAGTTTCTGTTTTTATATGTCAAGCTGATTTCCATTTCTACTTACTACTTTGGCAAGTAAAAATTAAAATTGAATTCATACTGCTCGAATTCCTTACAGCAGTTTCGAAATTAAATCCTCAGTGATAATAAATAAAGCACAAGTTATCCAAGTGACTTAGCACAAGTTAGCCAAGTAACAACTGATAAAGATATCCTGAAACACACACATGAAAAAGCATTCTTCATCTTTTTCAGCAACATTCATGTCTGTCCTGAAGCCTGGCTTCTAATAGCCAAATTCATCTGATAAATACGGATAACAAAATAATCAAATATCTTAATCCATTTTTCAGAGAAAAAAAATATTCTATAATTTCTTAATCTCAGCCTCTGTTCACAGTAAAAAATCCTAGTAGAGCTCATGGAACAGTCCTGCTTACCAAGGGATAGGTCTCTTGTTCTGGTAATTTACACTCACCAGAAACCAAAACTTTCTAGATGCAAAATTTTTATCCAAAATTGTGGGGTTTTTTAAAAAGTGAAACCACCTGTAGCTCTTTTATGTGTTAGCAAGAGGAAAATTTTTTAAAAATGAAACTGATTAAAATTCCCTTGCCCTCAGAGGAAGTTAATGCACACTGATGGATTGTCACCAGAAATACAAATTAAACTAATTTAGATTGAATGACAACCCCATTACAAATCCAGAACATCTCTTCAGATGGCTGAGCAGTGACTGTTAACAATTTCTGTACATACACACACCAGTATGAACAGTAAAGGAGAGAAGCACCTATCAAGCCACTACACCAATCTAAGAATTGCCACAGTTTGTAAATTGCCTTCCATAGGCAAGTGACAGTTTGTGCCTTGTCATTCTGGCCACCACTGAGTACAATGAAAGATTAAATTGCCACCACCACACCAGAATACATTCTTTAGAAGCTGATTCTCTGTTTCCACAAGTAAGTTTAATTTTCAGCAATGCACTTGTGCTTTCTCCAGCCTATTGGTGCTTGCTTAGTGGGAACCACACACACAACAAATTTCCATCTAAGTGGGATATTCCTAATCTCAGTATCTTTCTGCTCTCTTGCTGACAACAAAGTATATTTGAGATAAGGCCAAAGGATGAATGAAAACCTGAACTGACTCACAGATAACTTCCATAACACTCAGTTCCTCATGTCTCTTCATTATTATCCCTGTTTTCCAAGACCTGAAAGCCTACATCAGAGAGAAAATACTCTTTCAAGTGCCCTTGAAATTTCAGGGTCATTCACTGGCATCAATGGGGTACCAATAATTCTTAGCACAGTAATATTTGGAGAATAAAGAGAATAGTTTGGTGAATTTTAGGTGACAGTTTTCTCCCAGGGCAGCTGTAAGAATACATCCAGTGAAGGAGCTCCCAACAATATGTTTGAGAACTCTCTATGGGGCTGTTTGTAGTTTTGCTGGCCCAAGAAAGGAGATCTGAGAAGTTCTTTTGGCCATTAAATTCCTGTGGGTCACATCACATATTCCTTTAAAGCTTTACTTCTTTATCTCTGGAGTCTTTACAGGGAATAGATACTGCAATGCATGATGACAGAAATGTGCACGCACAACGCTTTAGCAAGTGTTTAACCCTTTTCAAACAGGACTTCATACTGGATATTGGAAAAGATTAAAGCACCAGCAGGAACTCCCTGTACCTTTGCCACTCCAAAATAAGCAAAAACAAGGGTATTTTACTGATAAGATGCACTTCAATTAATTCCAAATTATGCTTTCATCACTGCACATTTTTCCTATTTACCCACAGATAAATGCAGATATAGTTAACCTTTCTTTAAAGCTTTGCCAAGAGCAGAACAAGAATAGATGAAAGCTCACAAAATCCCATGGTTGTAGTTTACATTTTCAGTGCCCTGCTTTATGTGGCATTCAGATCCTTTGTGTGCTCAAGGGAAAAAGTGACACTGGTGTCCACTTCCATTGTTGGTACTATTTTGGGCTTGACTCTAGTGTGAACTACAATTATAGCAGAGCTTCCTTAGGAGGGATATGAATGATGAATGTGGTTTCCTTGTCCTTAATTCCCTTCAGTGTCATGGTATTTTTGTATATGTTAAGGACATGATATTTTTAGTTATTAGAGAAGTTCAGCAGTTTTCCTCTTTAGCCCTACACTTAATGCCATGGAAAAAAATGGCTAAGAGTCACCAGAGGTGATAGAAGTAAAGTCTTTGCTTTCTTAATAATTACTGTTTGTTGACTAAGTGGATTTTCCCACAGTTTCTGTTTTTATATGTCAAGCTGATTTCCATTTCTACTTACTACTTTGGCAAGTAAAAATTAAAATTGAATTCATACTGCTCGAATTCCTTACAGCAGTTTCGAAATTAAATCCTCAGTGATAATAAATAAAGCACAAGTTATCCAAGTGACTTAGCACAAGTTAGCCAAGTAACAACTGATAAAGATATCCTGAAACACACACATGAAAAAGCATTCTTCATCTTTTTCAGCAACATTCATGTCTGTCCTGAAGCCTGGCTTCTAATAGCCAAATTCATCTGATAAATACGGATAACAAAATAATCAAATATCTTAATCCATTTTTCAGAGAAAAAAAATATTCTATAATTTCTTAATCTCAGCCTCTGTTCACAGTAAAAAATCCTAGTAGAGCTCATGGAACAGTCCTGCTTACCAAGGGATAGGTCTCTTGTTCTGGTAATTTACACTCACCAGAAACCAAAACTTTCTAGATGCAAAATTTTTATCCAAAATTGTGGGGTTTTTTAAAAAGTGAAACCACCTGTAGCTCTTTTATGTGTTAGCAAGAGGAAAATTTTTTAAAAATGAAACTGATTAAAATTCCCTTGCCCTCAGAGGAAGTTAATGCACACTGATGGATTGTCACCAGAAATACAAATTAAACTAATTTAGATTGAATGACAACCCCATTACAAATCCAGAACATCTCTTCAGATGGCTGAGCAGTGACTATTAACAATTTCTGTACATACACACACACAGTTTGAACAGTAAAGGAGAGAAGCACCTATCAAGCCACTACACCAATCTAAGAATTGCCACAGTTTCTAAATTGCCTTCCATAGGCAAGTGACAGTTTGTGCCTTGTCATTCTGGCCACCACTGAGTACAATGAAAGATTAAATTGCCACCACCACACCAGAATACATTCTTTAGAAGCTGATTCTCTGTTTCCACAAGTAAGTTTTTATTTCCAAATTTGCCTTCCCAGTCATTGCTCACAGTCAATGATTAAGTTGTGTGACAACAACCATGAATCAGGAACTAAACATAGATAGTCTTGGGATCCTGCAAAACTAAATCTTCTCTCCTTTTGCATGCCCAAAGGGGTTACATCAGCTCACAGAGCTGAGATACGAAATCTGTGCTCTGTATTAAGGCATTAAGGCTGTGCCACACCCTGGGAACTGGCTGACAGAAATATAACAAACTGTTGGCAGCTGTATAAATTTATGTGCCTCTGGGAGTCAGGGTCATGGACTCAGCTCAACAGAGCACATAAGCTGAATTTAAAAAAAAAAAAGCAAGCTTTCTTGATCCATTCATCTTTAGCATTTCATTCTTGGTATGGTTTTTCCCAGAGCAGGACTCTATCAAAATAGTTTTTCCCTTTTTGCAAAGTCATTGCTTTTGTGAATCCCTTGGATGAGAAGGTTATCCATCAAAATGCAAACACTGCAAAATCCAGGATCCTCCAGCCTCATGATTCCCCATAGCTTCAAGAAAGCAGAGCAGTCAGGAGGACCACAACAGCTAATTTCTCTGGGCAAATGCTCAGTTTGCCCCTGCAAATACCTGGAACTGATCCATAGCAGTGATCCCACAGCATCACAGTTTCCCCATTCCTCTCCTCAAGGGTGCCTTAGCAGGGGTTGAGGAGGCCTCTAAAGGCATTTGAAATATAATTTGTAAATATCAATAATATTCAACATTTACTAACAACTTGCATGCAAGTTCAACATATGTAAGTGCTCATATGATTTCCCCCATTATTGTTTGTATTTCAGGCAGTGTTCTGACCTGACAAGGCACTATTAGGAAATCTTCCTAAGCACTCTGATGGAACAAGACACTGCTTTCAAATGCAGGTAAACTTTAAATATAAAATTCATAAGGAAGGGTTATTTTACTTATGAATTTTCATTACTTCTATGTCAAAATTGGTTCATATTATAGATGCTCAAATCAGTATCAGTATGTTTTTTCTTCTCTGGTCAATCCATAGCAGTGCTTTCTATTAGTCAAAAGATAAATTACATCAAATAAGAAAAATGGTTGCTCAGCAACTCAGACTCCCACCGAGCCTGACAATGGTAAATGGAGGAAATTTCTTGAAGCTCTTATGTGCTAGCTGAAGGGAAAATAACATTTATATTATTTTAAATACTCCTGTCATGAGTGGCTATAAATAACAATGAGACAAAAACACACTTTTTGTTTGTCTATTTTTTTCCTAAAAAAATCTCACCTTTTTAAAAATTCTTCTTCCCAAAACAGGTAAAATCTTAAGCAGTTCTGTTATGTGGATGGCAGTGAAGGGGACAGAGGAGTGAATGTTCAATTTCCTATTAAATTTCTACATTGCCTTTCATAGGTAATGTACTATATTACCTATTTTTATAGTCTGAACTGCTTTCATAGTGTTTTCCCAGTGTCTCTTAAATGACCAGGGCTCATGGAACAGTAGTAATGAAACAGAAAAGCCTGAGTGTGTGTGCATGTGGGGCTCTGCTTTTTGTACAGATTTTCATACTGGACCATGCTTCCTTCCTCTTCCTCATCTTGCCAGCCACACACAACTAGGAATTGCTGCAATGGTGCTCATAATTAGGGCAGTAGTTACCAACCATGAGTGGTCCAAATTAATTTACCAACTGACTGGATATACCTCAAAAAAAATCCTTGCAAGTTGTGATTATTTATTGGTTTTGTACCATTAGCTTCCTGCTCACTTTCCAAGCAGAGCTACTGGTCCAGAACTAGCAGAGTTCTGCTCTGCAGTAACAGCACTTTGATCAAAGTCCTGATCAACATCAGACCTGACACTGACCACGTGCCTGAGTTCTGCCAGTTCCCAGACACTGCTGAGGAATGTAACCTCACCCAGTTCCTATGAAGAGATATGATAAAGCTCCCTTCTTATCTATTCTGCAAACACTGCAGAACATAAATTTAAGATTAATGGCCCTTTCACCCTAATAATGGAAACCACATGACTCGTATTTTATCACAGTTAATAGTCATCTCTCTATTCTATTCTTATGTTCAAGATCTAGAAACTCTTTTTTTTATCATGATCAAATGTCAAAAATCAGTTGGCTCTTTCTAAGTACAGTTTTCACAAGAATGATTCTTGATGTAAAAATCTGTAATGGGAAGAAGTCTACAAATACTCAGTATTTGAGTTAAAATTTAATACAATCAAAGTGCCAGTATTCCGTGTCTCTTTGAGGTGGAAAAATTTATTTCACAATCCCTAATATCTTATTGTTGTATTACTCAACATGGGAAATTCAAAATGCAGCTCATTATTAGGGACTGGCAGTCATTTTAATTTTCCATTCATTTGTAAAATAATTGGTGTCCAAGAGCTCTCACTTGAAAATTCAAACAATGTGGTGTAGCTCTCTTCCTAGGTTTGTCAAATGCTGCTACTGTACCTTCACTGCTGTCTTCAGAATAATAGATGTTTCCATTCTCTGTTGTGCACTCAGGAAGCTGAAAAACATTTTGATACATCTTTGATTAGAGGCACCTGTGGCTACAGAGCAAAACACCTTTAGCTGCCAATTTTTGTTTCTTCAACTGAGATAAACTTGCACATTATTAGCATCACATAAATCTCAAACTCAAACAAGATGTTTCGAGTCATTTAAGGAATTTTGGGAAACAAAAACATGTACTTCAAAATTACCTTTAAATTATCTGTAGACAACACTAGTATGTTTTGATTATTTCTTTAGAGGCCACCTTGCAGTTTTCTGTAGTTTCACATTTCTCTAAAGAGAGTGCACAAAAAAGTTGTATTTTGAAGCTGTTGTAAAATATTTTCCAATGTTTTCATCTTTTGAATGGTGTTCAGTGTTGACAGTTTACTGTCAGCAGCTAGAGAACTTCCACTGTCACCAAGCTCTGAGACTTTCTTTTTGCAAATCTCTTGACAACACTGATTGCACCAATGAGACTTTTAGGTCTCATGAGACTGGAGTCCTGCACAGCATATGAACAGTTGAGCCTGGATAAATGCATCCAGGTAATATCTCTACCTTCATGTTTGAATGCCTAAAAAAGCCATGATTGCTAGCAACTTTTGAAGACTAATCTGTGGGATGTATGCACAGAATTGTTATAATAAAATGTAACAATATCTCTTAGGCCAGTATTTGGTATAATGAACTTTTCCAAATGTTTCTCTCTTTGTCCACTGTTTCTTTAACAGAGCTAAATAAAAAAGAGAAAGGATCAATTCTTTTTAAGAAGCCAGTTTCAAGCAAGGAGTTCCATCCATGATTTTTATTTCAGTATTATCTTAGAAAATCCAGAATATCTCAGGACAAGCAGACTCTTACAAGGTAGAGTTATTGTTTTTTAATTCTACAGCATGTCATAATTTAACCAAAAATTTCATGGCTTTATTCTTCTGCCCAGTTATGGGATGAGTGAATGAAATTCAGTTTTTTAGAAAGAGATGGATGATTTCTCTAACACTTATTGAATGAATTAATGAAACAGCAGGAAGACACAATTTCCATTTTTAGATAAGCATGTTTTCAGTGAATGGACACACAACTTGTGAAGCCCCAGAAGTGCTGTCAGCAGCCTGAATTGACATACTGCCCCATGCCCTGCAGAAAGGCCAGAGCTTTGTCACAGGCCAGGCCACATTCTGCAGAATTGCTCAAAGCAAAAGCAAGAAGGGAAAATTTTGTGTACCCTCTGGGGCCCTCACCACTTGTCTAACTTGTCCAACTCCTTCTGTTGACAGGCTTTTTGTTGGCAAATTTTTTTCTACTTCTTAAAAATAAAAGGTATAAGAAAATGACAGCCAGAAACACCCCCCTATGTCCATTCTGTAGTGTTTTGGCTCATTACTATCCCTCCCTCTTGTTCAATTTTTTCTATCAAATTCAAATGTCGTGTTACACAGAGATTTGACAGCCACAAACACCAGACACCACTGTACAGGTTTGTATGCAACAATGCAGCAACAAAGACACAGAATCTTGAAAATTTACATCATTAACTGAATGCAAAGAGACTAAATGCATTTTCAGAGAGAACTGAGAATGCTTGGGGTTTTTTCCCATCTTCAATGATTTATAAAACCTCTTATTCATAACAGATGTGTCCAGCCACACAGAGGAGAAGTTTGACTTGTGAAACACATTTGTATTTTGAACTTTACTTAATGCTACATACTTTTACCCACAGAATGTGACCTGTGCTTGAAGAGTTGTTCATATTTTTCTTTTAAATGCAGTTTTGACTGGAGTTGTCAACACCACAAGCCACTATACATTTTGGTAGAACACAAAACGCCAAAGGAATTCCTGGATTTGATGCAGACATTTGAAAGGGGAAAAATGTCTATCTGGAGAGGGTACTCAGGGGTTACAAGGCACAAGTTACAAGTTTTACATTGTTTTCTGTTCTGCCCTGTTGGCTCTCTGCCCTGCTGACCGGGTTGCTGCCTTCCCCCTTTGACATTTATCAAATGATTGCTAAACTAGCTAAATATCCAAGAGGCTTCCAGTTGGGCATCATCAGATATAAATGATAGAGATCCACTTGGGGAACATCACTCAAAGCTGAAATTATTTGTTCCAGTTCCAGCTGGAACTTAAATGTGCTAGATCAGGAAACTAATAAAACTTTTCTGTCTTATGTTTGCTCTGAGGAAGAGCCTTGCATTTGTATGCTTGCCTCAACCCTGAATGAAGGAATTAAGTTTCTGCCTGTAGGTTTGAACCTGCAGAAGTCTTACAAATAATCCACGACAGTGTAGAAAATAGAAAGTTCTGTTAATATACACATCAGAAAAGATCATGATGGAACTGGCCAAAGGCAGCCCTCTAGCAAAATTATTCAGCATGACTGTACTGAATTTTCAGTCCCAAAACTTTATCTGCAACAACAGTGTCAGGGTCAGAGAAGTGCAGATATTTTAGATGATGTTTTTATCACCTTTTCAGAATTATTCGATATACTGAGTACTTACCCCAGTCTGACCCTGGCATGATTAGCAGCACACATAGCAGTTATTTTCAAATGCTGTAGATTTCTATGTTTTTCCTTAAATCAGCAATTTGAAAGTAGAAATACAGAAGGCAAGAAATGGCTACCAAATCTTAACAAAGGTTAAAAAATAGGTAAAGCTGAAAGCTGAAGTCACAACAGCCTTAATCTTGTGGTGAGGATGGCGACACACAGCAGTGACTAGACCAGAGTCCTACTCTGCACGAGACCTGGATCCCAGGGAGTTTAATACAGGAAGAGAGGAGTCCTTCCAACTCTCATAGGGTGTCTGCAGCTGCACATGGATCCAGAGACCCTCAGAAAAGAATCTCCCATGCTCAGCAGCTTTCCTGGATGAGAAGAACAGGAGCATTATGGAGAAAGGACAGGTCACTGGTGTGGAAAGTGAATACCTAAGAAATGACAGAGGCAACAAGAGCAAAAGGGATTCTACTCAAAACTTTTCATGGCTATGACTGAACTACACAGTTTTAATAGCAAGATGCACTGTGGACCATAGGTAGGTAGCAGATAAGAGATTTTTTTTCGGCCCACAACCAAAAACAGTTCCATACTTCCAATAGTGAATATGAATACTGGCCACCATTTTTTATTTTAAATGGCATTATACTACTCTATACCACTTATTCTTTAGACACAGGGTCCCAAATAGTCAAATGGAGGGAGCAAAAATAAAGCAGAAACACGTTTCCATCTCTCCATGTTTTCATCCTCTCTTGGCAGGAGTTCTGAAGCTTTCTTGTGAGTCCAATAAAAACAGATCAGAGAATTTAGCACCTATTCAAGCAAATATTAAACTAATAAAAAATCAAAACCAAGGAGACAATCTGATGGGCTCATTCACAAGAAAAATGGCAATGAAAGGAGAACAGAGTTGACCAATAATATTTGTCTCTGATCTGTATTTTCAAGGTGAACCTTTGATAGATGTTTGAAAAATTTTATTTTCATGCAACACAGATCTGAAAATGACATTAATATTAAACTGCACAAATTATTTCTGGTGTTTATTTTTTCCTACACAGTAATTGTCTTTTCTATCCTTCTATTTTGGCACATTCTTATGTGACTATCAGGGAAAAAGGCCCACTCCTTACCTTTACCCCTGTCAAAGAGAGGAGTCTTAAACCTTCATGAGGGGACATATCTGCTGGCAAATCCTATTCTAAATTTTCCACTTCTACAGAATCTGAGACATTATGAAAAATGATATTACTACAACTAATTCAACAAAATTATTTATAATTTTTATGTCAGAGATAATAATTCAACGCCTTGAATTTTCTGTTATTTTTCTGACTTGGTCTATCTTTAATTATGGAAATTTAACCAAAACGAAAGTAATCCAACCTTAGTATGTGTTCTGGTTGTCAGAGAAGTCTAGATACTCCTTGTTTAGGTGGAAGTGATCGTCAAAATCATTATGGTAAATTAAGCAATGTAGCGCATGTAGCAAATGAAATGCACAAACAAGGGAAAAAAACCAAAAAAAAAAGGTGCTTTATTTAGCCAGTTATCTGCAGCTGAGTACTGTACTTGCAAGATGGGGAGAGAGAAGGATGAGAAATGGTCAGTTCATTCACTTCCAGGCTCACTTGAGCAGATGCCAAACTGCCTTACCCAATTCAATTTGGATTTTACTTACTAGGCAAATTCCTACTCCTCCCTCCATCTTCATTTTCTCATAGATATAATTGATACTCCAAAGTGTGCTTTGTGCACTGATCATTCCTTTCACATGCTGCAACCAGTGCAATAATAAAGGCTGATAAAGGCCAATGAAGGATGACATTCAGTTGCCCTCTGAGAGCCTTATACATTTTTATCTCCTACACTGAATTCTTTGTTATGTTCAAAACCTAGCAAACAAAAGATTTTTTTTTTTCAACTTGAAATTGGTGCTCTTAAGTCATCCCTCAAAAATGCCATTATTTTGCTGTTCCTCCTGCAGATTACCTAGAGGTTACATCAGGAAGATATCAGAAAGTCTAAGTGGGTTTTAGAAAGTAAGAAAAATAGGAAACATACTGCAAGAAGTGGATCTAGATAAGAAACCACTAATAAATGTTTATAAAGTCGCTGGATCCTCACTTGACCTGCTCTAAAAATATTTACTAACATTATATGCTATTTCCACTTTTGGTAGCTCAGGCTAACAAAAATAACTTGCTATTCATAGGAGCAGAGCAGGGGAAGTAGCTACTTTGTTCACTTATATCAAGAACTGGATGGGGGAGAAATGTCATCTCATAACAAAGGCAAGGGGTACAAAGTACCCCTAATGTTTTGGAAAACCCTGTTAAACTGAGGAAATGGGGGGAAACAGAGCTTTATAGGTGGTTATAGATTTTAAGGTTACAGGTAGTTCTTCTCACTGTCCTAGGACTCTTCTGCCTAGGGCTGTTCCCACTGTACCCACAGCTGTCTGGCAGACAGAACCCCATCTCCAGCATCTACCACCCAGTCCCACAGCAGATCCTTCAACTGATCTCACTTTATAATTTTTCTTAATCAAATGCAAGATTTTAATACAGTTCAACACAGTTAAATTTCAAAATGTCTTCTCTAGAGCATGATAACACTTGGTTCACTTGAAAAGACTACCTTTGTTAACAGCAGCAAAGTTAAAAATAAGTATTTAGAAAGTGGAGTTCTTATTTGTAGTTAGCTGAGGAATTCAGCAAGTACTAGCATTTTCCATGGAAGGATCTAGAACTGAAAGGGCAGTTGACATACTGACATAACAGTCTCATTTCTGTGTATGCCAGAAGACTGCAGCAAGCTTTAGTTAACAGCTTTGAAAAACACTGCTAAACACAAATGCTTCAATTGTAATACTCCAGCTATTTTAATTACAGCAACTAACAAAGGTTTTATGTTTTCTGGGCAGCCACCCAGTTCATAGTTTGAGCAGAAGACATTTCAATCCTGGAAAAGTTCACTTGATACCATGACTTTTGAAAAAGTTCTGAAGTTAGGAAGATTCCTTTTGACTTCTGCACGTTTCCAGCATTTACAAGGAAATCCTGTGTCTTCATAGTTGTAAATGATTAAGAGTATATGAACACTTGATATCAAAAAATTATAAATTCCTCTCAATATAGTTTCAAACGCTCTGTAAAAATTAGTATATCATGTTTTCTTCTGGGTGTGGATATGAAGTTGAGCCAGCCTTCCTCTTTTGTTAGTATTCAATGTCCAGTTATGACTGAACTCAGAACTCTATATTTAGTACTCTAATTTAAGAAGTAATATTTTTGAAACATTGAAAGATAGAGAAACTTTTAAATTCCAGGGAACAAATAAAAGAGGCTCAGTGGGAGCTGTAGAGTCCTTTGGTAAAAGGAGACAGAAACCATGGAGCTAGGTGTCTGAAAATCATTTAGGATGCTAATTTAGGCCCCTCTATTTTTTGAAGTTTATTTTAGGCTCCTCCTTTTTTAAAAAAAAGTTTGTATCCGCCGTGATCAAAAAAAACCAATAATGCAAAATATTTTCAAACATCCAGTCTTACCAAGAATATAATTAATTAATTTCTATTTTTTCTATTTTGAAATTATCTCTTTAATCTTCATTCAATGTTGATAAATAATAATTATTGCTTTTTTGAACTTGTCATTGTTGGTTTAAGTGACATTTTTATGATACATTTCCATCAGTCATTTCACTTCTAAGACAATGGACTAAACTATGTAAGAACCATTGCAGGAGGTTATGAAAACCAACCTAGTAAAAAACTCCCTAGACCGAGCTCTTGAGCATGTAGTAAAATAAATCATGAGCAAATAGATTCCAGCTCTTTTCTTTGTGAACATTTTTCTCTTAATGATTGGGAGTTATTTCAGGTATGTGGTATTCAGAACTTAGGGACTTATAAATCCAAGTATCTTAAGAACTACAGTGACACAAAAAGCACTGAGATCTTTTCTCTGCAGAGAGTAAACAAACCCCACATTTCTAACTCTGCAGCTTCCTATTATCCCAAGAGACCTTTTCTTCATTAGCACTGACATTAATTTTCCAGCAGCTGTGGAAGGATAGGTAAAATGGACATTTATCTTCAAAACCTCATTGTTGCTGTTCTCCTGAAGCATTCTCTGACAGCCACTTGTTTGAACATCTAGTAAATGATTGGTCATGACAAATAGGTCTTTAATCACAGCAAATGATAACAGTGACAACACTTGGCTCTTGTGTGCCACTTCTGCCTCTTCTTCCACCTCGTCCTGCAGCTGCTAGTGTTCCTGTAGTTTTCTTTGGCATGTGCAACAGACAATCCATTACTTTCTGTTCTTTACTCCTCAGCAGACTCTGGCAAAAGCTCACATTTGCATTGCATGGGTACAAAACACATGATGAGCAGGCAGGTATCGCCAGCAACCACCTACATCTATGGGATGAAATTCATACATCTATATGAATTATACAGTTGTCCTTACAGACAAGAAAATATTTTTATTCCAATTTCTCAGAGCACCTTGCAATGAATCACAAAAAAATGTTTTCATCAAATAAATGAGAAGCTGCTACAATGCTACATATCCCATTTACTACAAAGCCCATTTATTCAATATAAGGGAGGTAATTAATATCAGAGAAAGTGAAAAAATATCTATCAGCCATGCACACATGCAAAATGTGAAACAGATTTCTGAGCTGAGATTATATAGAAATATAGTATATGTCTGCCAAACTCAGTCCAATCATGTTAATTCTTTACAAACTTCTTTAGAAGGTAGTTATGTTTTCTCAACGAAACATCCTAAGGAATTAGGAATTAGGTATTTCAGAACTTCTTTAAAATATCTTCCCTCTAAAACTGCCTTAAAACACATCCACCTAATGCAATCCCCAAAATTCACTTGCCTGTACTTGATACTTAGGGGAAAAGATAGAAACCAGTTGTATTTAAAACGATCTTGTATACCCTTCTGTTTTCCCAACACCAGTGATTTATAGGCTTCTTGAAGCAGAGGCCACAGCCACAGTTTCCCAAAGAGCCCACCCTACACAAGTGCACCAAACCCTTCAGCCACTTGTCTGGACTAGCTGGGCGCAGAAAAGGAGGCAGAGGACACTGGAGGGGAAGGGGAGTGCACTGAAGGGCTGTTTCACAGTGAGACACAGCTGAACCTGGCAGGAGCTGCTGGAGCACAACTCTGATGTGAGAATTGGGAGCTACACAAAGAATCATTAGCCTTTAGTCCCTGCCAGCTTGACTTCACAGCTGGTGTGTATCTCCTGCACATGTGTGGTGTGTGGCAGCCAGAGGGGAGCTATCAAAGGCTCTGAATCAAGGGTTATGCTGCTATAAACACAAAACCAGCAGGATTTAGGGCTCCCCACTGAGCTGCATTCAGGCCAGATGGAAGCAGGCAGGAAAGAAAATAGTAAAGGAATAGGATGTGGGAGCTAGTTGATCATCAAATCCTCAGATTACATTTTATCACCAGATTCTGACCCATTACTTGTCATTTTCAGGGCTGTGGCATCTTCTAAGACAATCTCATTTTCAGCCTCATAAACCTATAAAAATTCAGACCTTTCCAGTGTCACAAGTAAGCCCAGTCAGTGAATAATAGCACTGTTGTATCTGAGTCAACTGATCTAATTATTTCTCATGGCTTAGAAGGGATTTCAGACATTCACAGCTGCTTATACAAAGCATCACCTTTTTAGTATGAGAAAACATTGTACTAAAATTTCACATGATTATTTCAGCGCAGGCTGAAATGTTCCTGGTTTAAGATTGGTCACATATTTGCAATTCACTTAACCTGTGGGTTCCTGTCCTCCTCATCCTAACCTCTGCTTGTGTAATCTATGTTGGTGCTCTCCCTAAGGCTCAAAACACATCCAACTCCACACTCAGATCATCTCTTGGATGTCTCTGATAACAACCAGCTTTTCTTTTACTACCAAACTTGAAGTAATCCTTTAACATTAAATAATGATAAATATTGATGTGTAAAAACTTGAATGATGATATTATACAATCACAGCAGTTAGAGGTTAAATCTACATAGTTAATCTATCTACGTAATTAATCTATCATCTCTGTAACAGATTTGGATTTGTTTTATGAAAGCTTAGGGTTTACCTTTTGCTTACATGATCTACAGCTGTTGCCAGAAATGGTGTCCACAGCTGCAGGAGCATCTAAGCCCCTTCTGACTCTGTGCCTAACCACAACATTGTGCAGAAAGGAAAATGGTGTCTGTTTTCTCCTCCTCTGCTGTACAATCTAGAGACAGGATCCAATACTGAAATTTGTAATTGTCCTGGTTTGAAAAGGAAGTGAGTTTTTGGGATGCTGTGGTCAAACCAATAGGTGCTCAGATTTGAATATTGGCACCTGGTGTGGCCACTGAGGACATGGATACACCTCAGAACAAAGGGGGTTAAAAGCAGAGAACTTCTAGAGGGAAGCTCTCTTGGTTCTGGTGGGTGAGAGAGGTCAGAGCTCCCCTGCCCAGCTGCAGGCTGGGTGGGAAAGGGGAAGCTGTGAGGCCTGAGTGAGGTAGGCAGGGGCCATGGACGGAAAAGGGAGGTGAAGGCCCCTGCAGGATGGAAGGGTGGAGGAACATTGAGAGGCATCTGACAGCACCCCCCAGAGAGAGAGAGGGGGAGAGAGAACTGATGTCTGTGCTTGTGCCACCTTTTTTTTTTTTAACATTTATTTATTTATTTATTATTTTTTATTATTATAATTTGATATCATGTGCTGGCAGCACCACCAAGATGGAGAAGGGTTGGGGGCGAGAAGGTGCCTGGCAGGGCCGCCATGGGAGTTCTGGACAAGCAGAGCCTGATATTTTAACCCTTTTCTTGGATGATGGAAACCTTACAAATGCTGATCCTCCTGGAGCTGAATGAGGAGAGAGATAAAGATGGAATGGCAGGAAATGGGCAAGTGAAAGATGTCCAAGAGAAGCTGAGAAGAGTCTGAGGTGGGAGGAGATGATGGAGTGGCCTTTGGCTGGACTTTTCTTGTATAACCATGGACAGAACCATTTTTCCTGTGACACAGAGACTGCATTTAGGGGGAGGCAACAGCTCGGAGCCAGGAGAGTGCAGAGATGTGATGTGAAGGAGTGTGTGAACAGAGATGACGGGTGAGGAGGGTGGTGGTGCCCCCAATCTTCGGTGAAGGAGAAGATGATCTCTGTTCTCAAGATCCCTCTGCCCCAAGGGGTAAATTTGAGGGGGACAGGTGTCCCAAAAGTGTGAGACTGTGCTCTTTTTGGAACTGGGCATAGCATCTTTAAAAGGAAAACCCTAGAAGCAGCTGTGGTCCATGTGCAGCGGTGAGAGCCCTGGGCATGGAAGGAAGAGGTCATAATGGCAAATGATCTCTGGGCGGTGCCACGTGTGACATGGAAACATGAGAGGTTTCAACTGTGTATCCTGGGGAAGCCTGTTGTACAAGAGGGATTCCTCTCTTCTTGATGAACTGAGAATTGATTATCTGAAGGGTGGTGCTGGACTGAGAGTTGGTTGTCTGAGGGGTGGTAACTGAATTGAAAATCCAAGGTTTTGTCTTACTGTGATGTATTGGAAATTTGGGGTGGGGGAGGAGGAATGTTTTTGGAAGGTTTTCATTCTGAGTTCTTTTTACATATAGTGATAGGTTAATAAAGATTTTTTCTTTATTCCTAAGTTGGAGCCTGCTTTGCTCTATTCCTGGTCACATCTCACAGCAGACACTAGGTAAAATATATTTTCGTTGGGGCACTGGCATTGCACCAGAGTCAAACCTTGACAGTAATAAACATTCACTCATTGCAGCCACAGCTCCATGTCCTTCTCTACTAAAATTCTTGCTGTAAACACAAGTTTCCTGCCCATGGACCCTGTGCTGGAAGAAGGCAGGGGGCTGGCACTGGGCATGTGTGCCATGGGAGCTGCCTGCCTCCAGCTAGACATGCACCAAAAGCCATGGAGCCTGGAAATACTAGCCTGGACTAGCTGCCAGCCATAGCTTTGGTACTTGGAAGAGGCCAGTGCTGGCTCCTGCCTCAGCTTGGGTTAGGTGGTGACAGAAACTGGGACCAGGGACTACTTTCTGTCACATACCAAGCTAATGTGGTAAGTGTGCCATGACCCAAGAAGCTCTGACTTTCAGTGTCAGCAGTTTGGTTTTTTTTATTATTTGCTCCACAACCACCATTGGTGTCATCCTGTTCGTCCCAGTTATGCTTTTAGATGCATACAGGTTCATTGTCTCCCAGATATCACAGACAGGCTGAGACCACTGATTTTTTCCCCATTATAACTAAGGAATGCTGCTCTGGGCTTGTTTTACTTATCTTTTCTTTCTGTTACTCCACACCCTAGCTCTCCACTCAGTTTCTCTGCTTTTTTTGTGAAGCCTTTCCAGCTTATCAATGCCTTCCCTATAACGTAGTGCACTGAACTCAGTGTGATTCCTTAAGTTGGGTGGAATTAAATCAACATGAAGAAACACAGGCCCCATCTTGTTTTATCAGCTGGAATTCTGATATAAACACCTCAGAAATGATTTGCAACTATATTTTGTAGCAGCCAGAGTGTTCTTCAAACTCAGCTCAATTTTGGTGCTCTCCCTCAGATTTAGGTTTTTTCCCACCACTTATCATAAACCTAATTATTTTCTTCCTATTTATACAGACAAAATTCTTACAGAAGTCCCTTTTCTTCCAGATATTTGATCTTAAAAATTCATAACTTTTAGAAATACATCAGTCTTATTCTTTGCCACATGGTGTCATTGTTTTCTGTTGATGCTCTTCAGTCATAGATTCTCTATGCATCTTCATTGCTGTTTTCATTGCTTCCAATACTCATTTACATTTTAATTAATTAGTTTTATTTTATATCTTAATTAAGATCCCTCATTAAAAATCCATTACATTTGAGAATTAACATTAAATTAATAGAATGGAATAGGAACATCTGGGAAGAATATAAAGCACATATAAATTATCTTCTAATTTGCCTGACAGATTTCAAAAGGGAAAAACTGGTGGAGAAATTCTCAGAACAAGGACTTTGAAGAACAGAATTACTCTTCACTCTCAAAGTATTATCTCTGAATTTGTTCTTGAGATATTTAGGATCTGTGAAAAAAAAAAAATCCAAAAGTTTATACAACAGAATTGTCACTCTTTTCCTATGCCCTCAGTAGCAACTGATGAGCTGTATTTTAGGATAGTAACAGCACTTACTCTAAACCCATTGCAGAAAAGGGAAGTGAATGTTCCAGATGGGCAGCTAGAAGGAGAATGAAATTCAGAAAGAGAGATGTTTTTATACTGGGAGAAGCACTGCTCCATATAAGTATGGGCAGAAGGAAACAAGAAGTTGAGTAGAATGAAAATGGTGGAGATTCATATATATATGTGTGTATGTGTGTGTGTGTGAAAATATATCTATATATATATATATTCCCTGAGTAAAAAATCTCACATTCAGAGATTGGGAACTGATTCTGGGATATCAGCACCCCACCATTTGCATTAGAAAAATTATTTTTTCTGTTGAAGCGAACATATTGTGAACAACTGTAGGTCACTGAAGGTCACTGTTAGTATTTATAACTGCTAACACATTTATTTTATTTAGAAAACAACTAATAGGCTTCTTATTCAAGCAGAATCTATAGATGTAGAAAAGTTACAATAAAAGATCCAGTCTTGAACTATGTGGGAAAGTCTTTTCAGTACACGAGTTTATGTGAAAAAATTAAGGCAGAAAAACCATGTGGCTTGTGGCTTCAACTGCTGTATTTTGCTTTGGCTTACCCTATGTCACTCCAAGAGGAGTTTTAGTATGCACAGCTGTGCACCTTGGCTCCAGGGGTAATTATGCTGGTATAACTGACAAAGTCTCTCTTGCAGGAAAGCCCCTGGTTTTCCGAGGTCTGGTGCATGGGGAACAGCCATGGCTTCAGGAACATCCTGATACATACACCCCAACAGATCTTGCCTGAGCAGCAGTTTAAAATATCTGCTGGGACACATTAAACTACCATTTGAATGATGCACTGTGATCATCCCAATCAAACCCAACTAAAGCAATTAAGTGAATAGCATTGGTCTGACAGCCTTCCAATTTTGCATTCTTACCCTTCTTACAGGCACCAAAAAGATTGTGACTGCTTGGATGAGCAGTGACAGAGAAAATACTTCTCTCTATTTTCTCTGGCAAATAAATGCCTCTTTGTACTCGTCTTTTGCTTGTGATATACATCCTTCAGCTTATCCAGGCTTTCCAATGTATCACACACATTTCACTATAACAGCCCCTGCTCTACTGCTGTTAAAATTTCAGAATAAAGAAAACATTAATCATCAGTCTTAACTTTCCTGTATTTTTTTGAGCAAGTCATTACAGTATGTCTGATTATTAGGAACAAGGAATAAACATTTCCCCTCTGTGAAGAACAGGAAACAATGTTTGGAGAACAATCAAGTCTATTCTCTATGGAAAAAAAAATGTAGCAATGGGGGAGAGAGGCTTGACCTTTTTCCAAATTAAAAAAAAAAAAAAAAAAGAAATCCACTTTCATCTGAAGAAAAAGAAATTAGCTTATGTATTCACCCAGTCTGACCTCTTTTCTAAACATGTATTTCATTGTAAAGCACACTTAAATATCAAGTATAACTAGGAAAAGAAACCAAAACACTAGGAGATTTGGACTTTGTATTTTGCTTTCATCTTGTGAAATTCTTGTTTATATCTATCTGCCATTGTAAATTATGTTTTCAGCTGAACATGAAAAAAAAAATGCACAGGATTCAAAGAGAGGCCATTCCCCTCCATGAAGCACACATGAGCATGCACTGCCACCTGCTCACAGCTGTGGTTTACATGGGAAACTCAGCCTGGGAAATAATACCAGCAAAAGCAAAGCAACTGCTCCCTGACCACAGTCCAGCTGAGGTCTTGTAAACATCAACAGATCTCTGTGGTTTCCATTTTGTTCTGCACTTTTTCCAATTTTTATTAAATATCAGGAAAAGAAAAAAAAAGGTCTGGCAGCACTATGTCCAGTGGTACATCCATTTCTTTATCTGTTCAAAGCCATGTCCTTTGTGTCTCCTGTCACCTGTCTCATCCCATTGCATTTGGTACTACAAATTTCTGTTGTATTTAACAGTCCTTCCTTTTGTGCTTATAACTAATTCTTCAGTGTGGGGCAATATGTAATTTCGTTGCCAGAGCACCTAAGGAGTCACAATATGGTTCCCAGTTTGGCCCAAAGGGAGGAAGTAACAGATGCCAATTTTTAACTGATGAACAATGCTTCCCTGTGTGTCAGCTCAGACATGTGGTTTGTGCATCTGGGAGCTCAACACGAGGTTCAAATGTTCCCACTCTCACCCCACACAGCAGAAATCCGATGGAAATGTTTCTCCTCCCCGTGCAGTCCAGCAGCTGCTCTCACTGTCGCAATATCACCATTAAAACCCTGGGGCTGGTGCTCCCCCTCTAGCCCCACACCAAGAGCTTTGAGAGAGAGCATTGCCACCTCTGTACACTGCATTTCAGAAGAAAAAACAAATCTGCCAGTCATATGCAGCCAGTCATATGCAGCAATGATGTTGCCAAAGCTGACGGTTTTAGTATTAATTTTTCCCTTTTGGGTGGTATTTCCCAGCTTGCAGCAGCAGAATGTCAGGGAAGGGAGACGCCTTTATTTCTCTTTTTAAAGCATATTTCTAGATCTTTCAGGTAGGGGGAAAGAAATGTCTTGGGAAAAAATTGAAGCATACACAATTGTTGGGGCACAGAAGGCAAGGGGCCACAGAAAAGAAGCTAATAGCTAAATTTTATATTTTTTTAATTCCTTATTTTACCTGTGAACTCATTTTTACAGACAAAATCTTGGGGTTCAGACACCTGAGTTATGGAAACTGTAAAGGGTGCCTGCAGCCCCTCTGCGTGCTTAAAGCTATCACATTTCCATCTCTGAGCTCCCAGCCTTCATGGAGGGGAGCAGGAACAGAGTAGCTGCTCTGATCTTACCCTGACCAAAACCAAGATGACAAGAAAGGGCAGCAAGAAGATCTGAACTGTTTACTTTCAACGAAGAGAAAAACATGTTGCAAAGGAAAATACAATGAATGATGTCTGTCAGGTACAAATTCCTACTTGGAGCTTACAGGAGACATGAAACATTGTTCTTTAAAAGGCTTCACACTTAAAAATTGCCGTGAACTGTAACCCTGAAACTCATTGCCTTTACACTACAAAGCTTAAAAAACATCAAGAAGATTGATGCATATGGGAAAACTCAAACACTGACAAGCACAGGGACACAAAGGTGCTGCAGAGAATTTGAATTAGTGAGCAGGAAATGTATGACGCAGTACCTGCAGCATGTAAAGATTACTGGGGTTTTATCCCAGAAAATAATACTCCATTGGTGCTTGCCAAAGCCCTCAGCCTCCATCTGACATCAGACTGAGAGCTTGTTGATTAATATGTATAGGATAACCTTTCTGGCACATTTCTTTAAAATTACTGGTTGCACTGTAGCTGGGTTTCAGATTTTACTCCTTCCAGAACCAGACAGTCTGTTAAATGCACTCAGCAAATAATATGTTTACTGAATTTCATGTTGTATTAAAAAGCTATTATTCAAAGGAATGTTCTCAATGGTTCATTCAGCTCTGGGCAAGGCTCTGCCATATGGGCTGTTGTTGACTGAATTTGCAAATCCTCCTACACATGCAGCAAAATACCAAGGCATCTCAAGAACAAGTTAACTTTATAAATCTCAGTCACCTTTTCCCTTTGCTTGAAACAATGCTGCTATTTGATTATTTGTTAAATTCCACTTGGGATATAATGATCTTTAGACCCAACATATCACTGCACTGCCACATATTAACTTTCACTTAAGCAATTAATCTTGCAAACTCGTTTTTGTCTAAGAAATCTCATGGCTGGGGACTATTTTAAAAATATAAGAAGCAAATCTGCCAGTAGTTGTCCCAACACTGAGTACAGAGGAAAAGGCTGATAACCATTCCTTAGAGATTTAGCTGAACATTTGTCATAAACTATAGAAATATTCTAGCAAGTTATACTTAGCATTCATTTATCACAAACATTGATTAATTTATATTTTGGCTTTCCATGCAGGTTTTAATGCATGTTATGGACTGGATTCCACCTTCCTTGTGGGTATTTTATATTTTAACTCAGTTTTTAAATTGGTTTGTTTGTTTTGACTGTCCTCTGCTTGATACCACCTCATTTGTAGACTTAGAGTTAAAAAAGAAACCAAACCAGAAGCTGGCAGTCGTACACTCCTTCATATCTTTTTAATCATCCTAAAAAATTACATATTATCCAAAAAAGTTTACTTTCCATCTGTATTTTTGAACAATACAAAATTAGGGCTCTCTGTGGTATAAGAGGCAATCCTCTGGGAAAACAATAGCACAGCGGTAGTGACACCATTCCTACTCTGGCAATGCACAGTCCAGAGCCTGTTGGTTTTGGCACCTGCATATGAAGGATTTGCCACAGAGACATGCCATAAAGTTCTTGAAAGGAAAGACAATGTTGGCAGCTGGGGTGTTTGGGAATTGAAAGCTACCAGAAAGAGAGCTCCTGTGGTCATAATCTCTGCTAGTTTCATAGAATATCCTGCATTAGAAGGGATCATCAAGTCCAACTCCTGGCCCTGCATAGGACAGCCCAAAGAATCACACTGGGACATGATGCCTGAAAGCATTGTCCAAATGCTTCTTGAATCCTGTCAGGCTTGGAGCTGTGACCACTTCCCTGAGGAGTTTATTCCAGTGCCCAACCATCCTCTGGATAAGGAACCTTGTTGTAGCATGTAAGCTAAACCTTTCTGACACAGCTTTAGGCCATTCCCTCAGGTCCCACAGCTGGGCCTGACAGAGAAAAGATCAGTGCCTGCTCTTAAGGAAGCTGTAGGCTACAGTAAGGTCTCCCCTCAGCCTCTTGCAGGCTGAACAGACCAACTGACCTCAGCCAGTCCTCACAAGGCTTCTCCTCTTCCCCCATGCTCACACCTCTCTTTTGAGTACTCATTAATAGCTTTATATTTTTTTTCTCTTGTGGTGCCCAGAACCACCCCCAGCACTTGAGGTGAGCCCATCCCAGTGCAGATCACAGCAGGACAATCCCCTGCCTTGCCTGGCTGGTGATGCTGAGCCTGATGCCCCCCAGGACATGGTGGGCCCTCCTGGCTGCTAGAGCACAATGCCTCATGTTCAACTTGCCATCAAGAAGAACATCCAAGCCCCTTTCCTCATCATGGCTCTCCATCCCCTTGTTCCCCAGTCTGTCCCCACACCCAGGGTTGCCCCATCCCCACAGTGATAATAGGAATGGCTGCATGCATGGCAAAATTGCAATCAGCAAGCACAGCCCAGATTTCAAGGCATGACTCCAGGTGTGACAGGAGAGCTTGCATGGAACTGTCAGCTGTGGGTGGAAGGGAGAAGGCTGTGTCCTGCAGAAACTGCACAAACTTCAAAGCTGAATCTGACCATGAAGTTGCAGGTCTGAGTGAGAAGTGGCTGCTGATGTTGTCCCCAGGGACAGGGGACATGTCTGCAAGGATTTGAGGAAAAGATTCATATCTTCATTAGACTTTAGCAGCTGGCAAGAATCCTGTAAGATGATATCAGGCAGAGGCCAGTCAAAACAAACTGGAGGTTTGATATTTCAAGTCGGTTTTAAAAATACAGACAATGAGGAACTGTTTGAAACAATGGTGAACTTTCAAGCTGCTTTTGGAGTTTGTCTTGAATTTTTCCCAAAAGAACGCTATCTTATCTTGGTGTGAAAAATGGCATGCAAGAAGGAAAAAAATTCTACATTTCTGCATTTTCAAAGAACAGAAAAGGATACAGAATTAATAAATATTTGGAGCAAACTCCTCTCCTCTCCTCCTAAGTGATCCTTAGCAGCTGTCCATTTCACTGTCATCTCCCAACAGGAAGTTTTGTAGTTTCATGTTCTGCCTTCTACTGGAGAAAATCTGACCTTGTCTGAGCTTGTACTGTATAAGTACATATTGCATACACGCTGTGCTTGGCCACATGGACTTCCCTGTGGTCACCACACTGTTGGCTTGGTTTCACAGGACCCACTCTGTCCCTCTGGCTAGAGAGGGGTGACAGCACTTGTCCCTGCCAGCCTCATCTGCCAGTTTGCTTCCACTCCCGTTTATCCCTGAGATAAAAGCATGGGGTCATCTTCCAGTGTTCTCCTTGCTCTCCCCACTCCTAGAAATGCAATTCTTTCTCTGTGGCTAGGGCTGGGAACCTGCCTTTCAATGCAAGGCTTTCAGATGAATAGTGCTGGTATGCTTAGTCTTGCTCTTGTCTTCTCTGCTTGGCTCCATTTTTGAGCTAACTATATGACAAACAACCCAGCCTAGATAAACAATCCCATACCTCAACCTAAAGAAGACAATTGTTTCCCAATTCCTATGTGGCTGGAAGATGTCAACATCTTTCTGCATGAAGATTTTGGCTCTGGCATTGTCTGTTTCACAACTGAACACTCTCTTGCCCCATGTTTCCTTCATTATCACTAAGTTGTTCAGAAGATTTACCAAGTCTTGCATTCAAACCCCAGAAGAGCAACAGGCTCCGGAGAAACTTCCCTGATCACTTCTACCAAAGTGGGCAGAAGTTTTCAAGGAGATGCTTTATGGTGTTCATTTTCCAGTGGCTGACTTGACTTGCCATGCTCCATTAAGACAGCCTTGTGTACTAAGCACGCCTCAGAAATGGAAAATTGTATCTTACGGTAAATTAGACACCACCCCCCCACACACACAAAACAAGATTAATTCCTGTAGGATATGTTCTGGCACAGTTTCAAGCAGCTGGGTTTGCACAAAGCAGCCTTTTTTTCTTAAGTAGATTCTGGTGAAGTTTTGCCCCTGTCTGTAAAAATTGCCTGTATTATCCTGAAAATAGAAGCAATTGAGCTTTCCCTGACCTGATCTGGAGGAAACATAAAAAAAGTTCATTTGGTTATGAAACCTATTTAAATTATGCTCTCAAAGATTATCACAAAAACTTTGTTGAGAATTATTTGGGAAAGTAAGAAGTGCCTCCAAAATGCTGTTAATTATCAACCATTTTGTGGCTGTCACCCATTCTGATTCCGGGGCAGCGCTCTAGAAGCTTTCTGTGTGCAACAACTGCACAACAGTATCCAAACCAGACACAGGATTTCCTAATATACTCCAGTTTCATGCTGGAGAACTACTAAAAACTCTATTTGTGTGGCTTTCTGGGATGCAAGGTCAGGTCCCCAGCATCATCATATTGCTTTTTCAAATGCTAGAACACAAGCACAGCTGATTCCTAAACAGAGAGCCTCATCTTGCATGAAGGTTTTATTCTACAACAAGGAATATCTTTCAAACAATCACAACGTGTTGAGTAGTCAAAAGATATTTAAGGATTTATTCAATTTTTAATTAATGCTTTCATCCGGTTTTTTGTTTTCAGTCAGGTCAGCTTTAAAATGTTTATAAACCAAGACTGGAAAGCTCAAACAGTGAGTTCTGCATGCCTTAATTATACAAAAATAAATGAAACTATAATTCTAACACCAAAATTATCTAGATGTCCTTTTGGATTTTTCATTTTCTATGGGATTTTATTGTCTGGTTACTCCTTTTTCCTTTTCTAATGCTTGTCTTCAAAGTATTGCTCTGTTTTGGATCTTACCACTTGCTTTTAAACAACTTAATTTCAAATATGTCTATAAAACATACGATTTATAATGGCATCACCAATTTTATTCTCAAAATTTCATGTATTTCTACCCCCAACAGATCTCTCTTTATTTGTTGAAAGTGTGATCAAGCCTGGATTAAGGCATTGAGGCTAAGGAAACCTTCAACTTGAATGCAGAAAGAAGTCTATGTATCCAATGTCTGCCTCCCTTTATTGTATTAGGCATCTTCATCTTTGAGCAAAGCAATTTAAAGAAATAGGTGATGGTTTTTGAGGCATTATTTGATACACTTGGAAAAATAGGCAAATTTTCAGGTGTAGAACCCTAATCAATTGTAATTCAATGATAGCTCTGTTCCAAATTGTAATGTAGCTATTATCACAGGTCAATACACCAGGCAAGAATCACCATTTTGCCAGGTGAATCAAAGTGCTATCCAAATTATATTCAATTAGAGGCTTAACACACTTACAAACCTGTGCTCTAGCTCTTTGCAGACAGGCATGCAGGGCATCTGAAGTGCAAGAGAACTGATAACTTGTACCTGAACTGGACACCCATTCTCACACAATATAATTAGGTCTTTCTACCAATCCTTTTTATATGCAATTTGGTTTTTAACTACTTGCATCCCTCTTCCAGGCAGAAAGAAAATGACACAGAACAACAACGGTGTAAAACCTGAAGCTAGATCTCACACAAACTCTGCATGCAAACTGACTCCGAATTTGAATCCTTCCAAGCTAACAAGTGCTTCCAAGACTCAAATAAAAACCATCTGAATGCCTGTAATTTTTAGAGTGCTCTGCATTTTTCAACCCATTATGTTTCCTTAATGCTCTTTTTTTATACATAACTGAAATGTCTTGGATGTGTGAGAAGTTTCATACTTTTGAAGTTCTGAACTATATCCAAGCTCCAGGAAACAGGCCCATTTAACAGGAGGTAGATCTGTGTAGGTGTAGATAAACTACTTGACAGACAAAATGCCTACAGCTCTGATGATAGGCTCTAACACTGATATTGCTAACTACTGAAACGCACTTTTGTCTGCTCTCAAAGCTACAACAAAAAATTATCACTACAAGAAAGCAGCTGCCTGTAGAGATACAGAAGAAACCCACAGAAAAGTAGGAGATGAAAAGGAAATATGTGTTAACGAGAGCCAGTGGAAGCACACAGGGCTTCATTAAGAGCCTTCTGGTCCCTTGGGGGCTTTGCTTCACAGCCCAGCATCCCCTGTCTGAGCCAACCAGCTGGTAAGTGTCACCCCTTCCAGGACTTGGCTCCAAATCAGAATGGCCTAATTAAAGATTAATGCTCTCTAACAAAAATTAGTAACTCCTTCCCATGCTTCAGAGAATTCATAAAAATATTTTCATATATTTTCAAGGAAATTAAAGCTGCCTAATTGGATTGCAGCTTTGGGAACTGCAGGTATTCACCTGGACATAATCTTGTGATAGTTTCAAGGCTGATTGGAAGCTGCATTGTCACGCATTGTAAATCACTCAATTGACTGGCTTCCAAAGCTGCTATCAGATCCTAAGTCAGCTGTAACTTCCAGCATTTTTGGAAATATGTTTCAATCAGGTCCTTGTGAAATTTTCTAATTAGAGTTTAAAATCACTCATCACATCATCAAAGTGAGAACTGAAAGGGAAGCCAACTGTCTCAGTGTGCCATACTTTTACTAAAGTATATCTAAAATGGTATGTAATGAATGTCCATTTTAAGAACTGTTTGATTGCACAATTTTGCAACTAATTAATTAATTTGATGTGATTTTATTTGATTAATTTGATTTATTTGATCAATTTCATCTTAAATAAAAAACAACCAATTATATGAATGAGCCCAGAAAAAGTTATTATGAGCAGGCAGTATCAGAATCAATGCACAGTCCTATCCTTTGATAGATTTTCCTTTGTGGTGTCAGGCAGAAGTGACTCCCACTTAGTGATTAAAGGAAGTTGTTCTCTCAGAATGCATTGTGATGTGCACACACTTTGTCACCAGAGATTTTATAACAAGCAGGACGGTAGTTTTTCAGATGTCTACACTAAAAAATGTCAAATGTTTAAAGTTTTCCAGCATCTGTGTATTTCCAGCATCTGAGTATGAGAACTCACCCACACAAACGCAGCTTTCTCCAAGAAAACTTCCTTAGTTTTAAGCCTGTTTCTTTTATTCATCTTTTCCATCATATTTAGACTTATTTTGCTGCTTTATTTTACCTTTTGGTGTTTTGATTTTGATTGTCTCCTTGGAGCAATGTGCTTGCTTGGAAACCATAGATCTAACACACCATGCTGGGAAGAACAGATTAACCTGACTCTCAACTGACTGTGTCCCATCATTATCAGAACCCCGAGCCAATGGTTATCATATTCCCTGGGACTGCTGCCATTAAGTCTTCAGGGAATGTTCCACCAGATTTTAATGAGGAACTACCTCCAGATAAAATGGTTTAGACATCCTGTTTTAGCTGGAAATGTATGTTGATTTGAAATTACCTTAAGATTTCTTTTCTGATGTAAATATTCTGCTGTAATTGATCCATACTAATTTGCAATTTGAAACTGCAGCATTATGTGAAATGTAGCACCCAGGTTAGTAGCTTTTGAACTGATCATGAAACCTGAACATGAACAGAGCTTTAAATGGACAAAAATTCATAATACTACATATTTATATTAATTCAAAGGTGAAAGATGTTTTTGAAAGCACTAATGTCCTTCCTTGTGAGCCACATTTGCAATTTCTAATTTATCATATCCTTCTTCATTGGAGGCTGTAAAATTGGTTTAAATTAAAAACTACTCTGAACTGTATTTTCAAAATGTGCAGAAGAACACTTGGATTCATAGACCCATAGAATGGCTTGGCTGAAAGATCATCTAGTTCCAGCCCTCCTGCCATTGGCAGGGACACTGCTCCTGACCAACTTGATCAAAGCCCCATCCAACCTGGCCTTGAATGCTTCTATGGGTGGGGCATCTACAATTCCTCCAGACAACCTGTTCCAGTGTCTCACCACACTCACAGTGAAGAATTCCTTCCTAGTATCTAATCCAAATCTACTCTTTTTCAGTTTGAAGGCTTTTTCCACTGTTTTATCACTACACGCTTTTTGTAAGAAATCCTTCACTGGTGAAAAATTCATATGTGGATAAGAATATATTCATTTTTCATGTGGTCTTTTGAGACCCTTGGAGAACATTCAAAGGATATCTCTCTGACACTTCTTTCCAACGGAAAGATGTGTCACACCATGCGTAATCTAGCAATGGAATGTTATCTATCGTGCTTCTGAAAAGGTGATACCTATTTTAGCAAGTATAGAATATATTTGGGACTCATTTAACATGCTGAACAACCTTATACTAAATTTTACTGAACAGAATTCTCTGTGATATAACTGCCAGCATAAATAAGAATCAGAACCCCATTAGGAACACATAAAGAACAAATGTGGATAATTTGAAATCTCCATTTTTTGTGAAATCATGCCCAGGGGTGTATTTAAACATTGCTAATGTTTAGGGAGGAGCTGGGTAAATTAAGAGAGAACCTAGATTCAACCCACCATTACCTAATATTCCATTAGCTATCTTCTTTCCAAACTATCTTGCTAGCCCCTTTATTGCCTGTGACTCATGATGTGAGAGACACACCACAAAACACAACTCTGACTGGGCAATCTCCTAGTTTAGCCAGAAGAATATGGTGAAAGCTGGATGTCTACCTGTAGGCTGGAGGAAATCACCTATTTTCATTGGGAATTAACAGCTGCAAACTTGGCCAAAAGGGTCATTTTCTGGAGAATCCTAGTGTTTTTTTCTCCACTGAAAAATATGAAAATTGCATAATCCATATTCAGTTCACTCCAAAATGCTTGAATGGATCTTGGTGACATCTGTTTGCCAAGCAAGAAACAGGAAACAATTGCAGAAGTTTCCCTAGAACTGGAGGCTCAGATGTGAGCCTTAAAGAATGCAGCCTTTGCTTTCACTAATGCAAGTAAGGACTCAATTACAAGTAAGGACTTGAAGCATATGCATGAGAAGGAAGGAATCCAGCAAAGCTGACCATACACTGTGTTGTAACACAAGCCCATTGTGGCTTCAAGAGGTTGTAAGAGCGGCCCTGGGGATGGGGGCTGGAGGAAAGCAGATTACAGAGAGCTACATGAGAAATTATGGCCTCCCTTTATCTGGATCCCACAGCGAAAGTCATCCAAAGTGCAGGACTTTTCCAGGCTTTACTCAACATATAGTGACAGGGAGGGTGGCAGTTTATAAAAATATTGGTCAAGGAGATTCTCTTAATTTTCTTAGAACATTCATCCAGTCCTTAAAAAATGGACTAGCCACAATATGGAGCTCCACAAGCTGTTTTTGCAAAACTGAATGAGTATCAAACCACATTTGCAGGTCTACACTTCTGACGTATACTTTTCTCTGATGATCTGCAGTCCCTTCTTATAATGCATATTTACACCATTTTTGGCAGGACTTATCCACAGACCAAGAGAAAAAATTACTTATTTTTGTTTGCTAGTTATACCATTACCTATGCTTAAAATCAGGGAAAGCGAATAAGTAGAAAATTTGACCCTAAGCTATATGTGGGAGGCAGGCTGCCAAGAAGTACTGAAACACATGTAAGTTTTGTTTTCTTAGCAGGAAAGAGAGCAATTGTGAAAGCCTGGGGATATCTACACTGGGTGGTAAAGCTAACAGCAGAAAATCAAAGAAATCTTAGCACTAAGCCAACAGTGTAACGAAAAATAGGAGTCAGCTCTTTGTGGCCATGCAGATTATCACTCTGATAAGACTGTGATAGAGGGTAAGAATTCTTTCCCAGTATGGTGTTGACACTGCATAAGCTTTAATCTGTTGCTCTTTGGCTTTTGGATCTCTTGCTCCGCAACACAAACACTAACAAATTGACAAAAGTTGTGTTTGCACATTAGAGCTACTTGCAAACTAGCATTTCAAGTTCAAGTTTGGACATACAAGCACACAAAGCAAAATGAAGTGGAAAGCTGTGATTTTAATGGGGATTTAATCTCTTTTGTTCTTTGACCTTTGGCGGCTCTCAGAATACATCAACGCTTCTGTCGCATGAGTTGCCTTACTGGCTTAGTTCATGCTGATACAGCCAAGCAAGCATTCAAGTGTGACTGCAGTGTAGGGTTTGATGGTGTATTGCACACTTTCTAGCAGCAAGTACAAGAGTCTTATCAGCACTACCCAATGGGGTACAAATCCCATGAATCAGCCCAGGCCCAGCTACTATCCCAAGTGCAGTGATTCCTGCAGCTGGACAGAAAGAGCCTCAGAGCTCAGTCAGAAAGTAACTTTAGAAGGAATGGCTCAGGCAGCTGGCAGTGCACTGAGTCTGGGGGAACCGCCAAGCCAGCTGAGTATCTGCCCTGCAGAAGAGCACTGAAACAGGACTGTAAGACAATTCTATCAAGTCTAATTATTAAGAAAACAGAATACTGCATTTTAAAGTATATAATATGGGAGGTTTATTTCCCCTTCCCTTTTAAGCCACAAAGCCTTCTCTTCTAAAAACCCTGTAATGGAAGTCTCCCAGTCAAAAGTGCAGCAGGAACTGAATGATTACAAAAGGAACCCACAGGAGAAAAAACCCACAGCAGGAGAAATGAGGGCCACAAGAGTGACCAGTCAAGATGGACCCAGCAATTCTTTGTCAATTAACTGTGTTATAACAGGTCTAACATTCTTCCACCAAATTATTAAAGAAAAGAAAAAAACCCCCAATGACTAGGCTTCTGACATTTCTTATAACAATCTATCTCTCACCTGAGCCCCTTTTCAAAAATTCAGCCAGGTACACTCTAATAATGACACAAAAGAAATAAATTGGGAGATTCTTTTCAAACATTTTTCAATCCAAGCTGCAACTGAAATTCTGGATAGTAGCAGTGATATCTGCAATAACAGGAACATTATGGAAGAAAAAGATCTGGTAAGGGAAAAAGATGTCACATTTGTAGTTGAAATCTGAAGAATTATTGATGCTTAACATTGTTAGAGACCACCAAGAGAAAAATTCCTGGTTATTGATCAGCTGCAAAAGAGATCTGTATTTTGTACGGAGCAGATGCAACATAAAAACTGCTGGTGTAGTGCTCAGAGTTTTTCATGTAAGTGATTCAGCCCCAAAGGGAGAAAAAGTTAAGCCTATTACATTGAAAGAATCAACAAAATTTAGGCATATACTGGGTATTCTAACACATTCTAATTCAATTTCTATCTAACTTCAAAAACCTTCATGTTATAAGCCAGTGAATTGTGGTGGAAGAATTGTTCATGCGATCATGAAAGGCCATAGTAGAATGCATGAATGGGAGTTTGGGGAGAGAGCTGCTACAGTCATTTGGGCCTGATCATATCTCAGATCAAAAGACCCAGATATCCCTGGGGGGATATCCCTCGCATAATGAGGGTTTCTAAAGTTAAGTCTTGTCATATATAACAGGAGGAATCCTTTCATCTTCCTTCAGGATGATGTTTTTATAAGGCAGGTCTAGCTTTCGTTTGAGTAATCATTGCTTTACCACAACTATGCCCCAGCTGTATTCAGAGTATGCTTCAGCCAGTTCTCACTTTTACTTTTTGACAGAATATTGCTATTTTGGGAGACCTGAGGTAGGGGAAAAAAAAAAGATGACCATAAAGACCCTGTCTTAAGCATGAGATATGTGCACTTACATCTGAAAATTAAGTTGCGTGACCTGCAGTTGTTTCAGAATTCCCAGAGCATAGGAGCACGTTGGATTGCCAGCTCGTACCATCTGTCAGAAATAATCCTCACACTTCAGAAAGCTGGACTTCACACAGTTAATAAATTCCATCCAAATCTCAAAGTGTTTCACATAGCCAGCTGAAGAATATCTCTGATAAGGCGTGCTTGTACAGCTTAACAGACCTCCATGGAATGCCATGCCAGCTTTTCCATGGAAGGAAATAGAGATAATGGTCCTGAACAGTGAATGCTGAAACAAAATGATTAAATAAGAATAAAATGTACTGAAGAAGACTAAAAAGGAAATAACTACTGAAACTGAACAAATTTTTAGAGAAAGCCACTTATTTCAGTCACATAATGGTACTGGTATACCCAGTGCCAAATATAGAAAGGACAATGCACCACAGTAAGGAAAAAAAATGTTTCTGCATTTCTGTTCATTTTGCTTTTTTCCAAAAGAACAAAATCCATGGAACTGCTTTTGGAAAACTATCTTAAGTCATTAGAAGGTTACCATCTGTTTTCCTTTTCTTCTTTCATCAAAGACAAAGCAGATTCACAACACCCCAAGCATCCCCATATAGCACACAAAGATAATTCTATATATTCTTACTTATAAGGGGAAGCCTAAAGAACTTACAATATTGCATCTGGCTGAATAGCCTTCAAATACAAAAATATGTGTAATTCCCTGCTTGGTGCCACCCAGCCCAACAGTACAGCTCAGACTGTGAGCTGAGAACATGAGCTTGGGGCATTATCTGTGGCCACATTCCTTATATTCTCCAGCACCCAGAATTGTTGTATCAGGAATGTTAGAGGATAAAAGCTTACCCAGTTCTTACAAAGTCCATATATAAACTTGTTGTCTTTGAATTTGTCTAATCCTCTTTGAATGTCCTGATACACAGAAATACAGGTGGAACAGGCTGAAAGTCTTCAAAGAACACTTGAAGATCCTTTTTGGATCCCACAGATATTGTTTAGAGAACTTATATTCTAAGTTCTATATTCATGCTATATTTCAGGAAACTCTCCTTATTAATTTGTCACTCTCACAAGGCCTCCCTTTGACCTGAGGGTTCACTTCTCTGTATTCTCTGAGAATACAGATTAACCTGACTTAAATTGTTTTATCTGGAAATGGGATAATTCTGTGAAATTGAAATTAATTCACACAAACATATCTGACAGAATTTTGCCTGAAGCATGCAGTAATGTGCAAAAATACATAATATTTTTAATAAAACAAACTACTTTTTGTGGAAAAGAGAATGTTTAATATATTTCTGCATCTTTGTGTTTCCCATTAGTCTCTCTTGGATCGTGGCAAAAATTTAAAACTTCAGAGGCCCAAAGTTTTGAGGTGACTTTAACTCTGTGTGTGTCTCTATTCCACATGGAGTCCAGCATCTCTCTGCTATTCCTGTGTTTGCTCATAGCATGTTAGGAAGTTTACAAGTCATTGACCAATACTTCTGTCCTGGCATTATAAATGAGCATGGCCTTTTCTGCTCAATGTTTCTGTAAGTAGCTATTGTCAGAATGGCTAAAGAAGGTAGCAAATATCCAGGCTGCAGTAACCAGAAGATTCACAGCTACACTGAATCAGCTTAGTGAGAAAGAGTTGCAAGTCTCATGAGTAAATAGCTAGAAAATATTTCTACAGAAAGATATTCATATGATCTGTTTTGGATTGTTTCTATGAAGAAGCAGTTTCAAGGACATAGTTCTTTCTAAACAGTAACTAATGATTCACATATTACAATAATATGTATCAGGGTTTTTTTATCGGAACTTAGAGATCCAAACTGAAAATCTGATAAAGATATTTCTTTATTTTGGATATTCCTACATATTACATGACAATAGCAGCAGAGATTCAAATGAGTCATTACCTGTGAAAATACTGTAACTGTTACTAATTAAAGTACAAATAGACTTTAAAAATTCACAAATTCCAAAATAAAATGGAAATTCAATATCTAGTATAAAATGGTTTTAAAAATCTGAGTTGATACCACTCTGGAAGTTTAGCACAGATACATACTGCTGTTTTACTCTACAACTATCAGTAACAAACTTTTAAGATTATATAAATGTGTTAGCAAAAGAAGAGTTAACCCTTTGAGGACAAAAGTTTCATCTATTATTTTGTTTAAACTTCAACTTGTGTATACCCAAAACTGGACTTAGGCTCACAAATACAATTCTTCATGTAAACAGTAAATTATATAAACAGCTCACTCTTTATTAGCCAAATTAACCATTTTACAGAAACAAGCCAAAGTATAAATACATGTACAGGTATTTTTGCATCTGCATACACACATATGCATGAATGAGTTCCCAGGTTTGCTGTGGGAGCCTTGTCCCTTAATGTACCCTAAATCTGCATTCATAAGTTTGAAACCACAGAATTAATCTGTTTTATTATTTATTTATTTATTTATCTATTTATCTATTTTAATATGGTGTTTTATAGAATATCCACACAAGAAAAGAAGGAAACTGCTCTCACAGTGCTCCACAGTTTTCATGTCCTCAGCTTCTAAAACATTTAAGACTATTAACTTGCTGGCAGGCTCCCTAGGAATTTTAAGGCATCTGTGCCTGTGCTACTTATTTTAATCTCTGTCTTCCAGTGTTATGAAATCTCAAACTCTTTTGAGAGCAAACTCTTTTGACTTTCTTAGTAATTCCACTTCATGTGGTTCTGGCTTTCAGGCAGATTCAAGAATGACATAATCGCCTTTTCCCGCCCACAGGTTTTGCAGTGTTGCTGTTGGTTACACCCTTCCATGTAATGTGCAAGAATCCTTGTCTGATCCCAAAAGCCCAGAAATGGAAGACAGCCCAGCAAAGAGGACTAAAGCACAGTTTCTTGGCTTTCTATCAATCACCATAGGTTGAATAAGGCTTCTTCCAGATTTTTCCTCTTAGTTGATATTACTTTAGCTACAGTGCAGTTCTTGTCATGCTACTTCCAAAGGATGTGAACCAATTTCCCAATAAATGTTTGCCCTGTTACTGAAGCAGGTACCTTCAATGTAGTAGCAAAGAATAATCAAACGTAAAGTGCTCCTTTTGTATTTTTTATATAGCATTTATGCAAATGCACTCAAAAAAATACTGAATTCATTTCCTTTTTAAAAAATGCTAGCACTTTGCCAGTATGCATTCATAAGAGCTACTGCAATCATATTTTGCATTATTAACAATACTGGGTTATGTACCAAACTCCACAGCAGCAGGATAAAAAGCACTTTCTGGAGTTTGTTACCAACATGAGAGAACTAGAAGCAATCTGCAATCCTGTCTCACTGTCCAATCTCACAGAGTCTCCTGGCCTACCTGAAGACTACAAGAGTGTTAGTACGTGAAATATGGCATGCTAACAGAGCATAGGGAGTATTTCTTTGCCCTTGGAGAGTCTCCAGAAATTTTGCTTTTACAGTTACACTTTTCATGCTTGGTCAGGTTTTTAAGTAATGCACAGCATTGTGACTCCTCAGTTCTCTTGAATCCAGGATTTCTGAAAGGTATTGGTTCAGGTTAGCTTGAGGGCAATTTCATAGGCAACTATATTGCTGCTTTAAGAGCTGACACTGAACTGCCAGGCAAATAAAAAGGCATGTTCCATGCTCAAGGAAACACTAGTCCATGTCCAGAAAAAATGGAGAAGAATGCATCAAGTTATGACCATAAAAAATAAATGATCCTGCCTGGAAAGACAATGGATTTCCTTGTCTTCTTCAGCAATGAGCCAATTCTGGAAAAAAATTGCAACTGGGCAAAGACTCAGCATCAGGATGTGCAGACTGAAGATAGAAGACAGAGTTCTCACGGGACCTTGTCATAATTAGCTACATTCACAACTCTGCTGGGCCCTCTCCTAAGAGGGCCCAGCAGAGAGAGTCTGAGAGTCATGCAGCTGAGAGTCATGCCTTTCTCTCACTCCCAGCAGTGAGGGATTATAAATTTGATTGCTAGAACAGGTACCTAGCAGGAAGAAACCTGTGAGGTAGACTAGAAAATGAGACAAACTGATTGTGATGGCCACCACAGAGTGAAATCCACTGCAACAGGAATTTCATGTAAAATGTATCCAGATTCTTATTTCTTTCTCTAGACTCTGTTCACAGTGCAAGCCAAAGTAATATTTTTGTTTCTGTGATGACATTTATCTGGCTAATAAGTCACAATACTCTAAAGAAAGGGATAAATTGAAAATCCAGTAAAATCCTACCCTGGTGTTAAAAAGTCCAAGGCTCTCTAAAACATACCCTCTTGAGGCAATAGTTAAGTTCTAGGAAGTTTTAACAAATTGAATGGTCCTTTGCTGACAAAATAAAAAAAAGATTATTTAGCTGACTAAGGTCTTAAAATTTTACTAAGTCTTTTTAGCTCTGTCTATAATGAGATCTGTTTCTTCTAGCAATGCAATTATTGTTAATGGGTTTTCTGATACTAAGAAAGAAAACTGATTTTAGCTTCAGTGGAATTGTAGTTATTTAAAACATTAAATTCAACCATCCACATTAGCAGTGACATGAGGCATTTTAGTTTGTCATTAATAACATTACACGAGCACTTTCAAAATTCTTTCACACCCTATATACTTTTACAACACATAAAGACAAGAGTAGCTATAAAAGCATCCAACTTCTACCATTACCTTATGGTAAAAAGATGATATTTCTCTAGAAAGATGGTAAGAGTTTTTCTAAACAGTCAGGTAGAAGGTGGATGTGATGATAAACTGTGTCAATTGATATTTACTTTCTGGAGCATTTCAAGGGTAAAAATCTCAAGCGCTTATCCAGCCTTCCCTATCAACCACACTTGTGGGAACACTTGGGGCAAGTTCTCAGTTACAATCATCACCCCACAGTGGCCAATCTTAATGGAAACCCAAGCTTGAATTGCCAGCTGGAGCTGAGCACACAGAATGAACAATTCCTCTGCTGGGTTTGACAACAGTCTTGTTAGGAGGTCTGCTTTTTGATAATATCCTTAAAAAATACTGGCAAGAATTTTGCAAAAAACAAAACATGTACTTATTTAGCAGCATATTCACACATAGATAAAGCTTTTTTTTTTTTTTTTTACATAGACAGTTAATCAATAGACAGAAAATAGAACAGATCACCCACCCCACATAAGAACACAAAATAAAGTAAAAGAAGCCCTAGGAAATGTTGGCATTTTAGAATACCTAATAAAAGAACAAATACCTGTAGTATATATGTGTCAGCTAGTGTCATCAACGTATCAAGTGCTTAAACATCTCTTTTCCCATTTAAACTTGCAAAAAAATCTACTGACTTCAATGAGGGAAGCAAGAACAATCCAGCCTAATGTACTGAAAACCCTGTTGCTAATTTCCAAACACCTCAATCGAAAGCGTGTTCATGGTACCTACATATTACTGCATATTATCATTTGGTTCTTTTTCATTTCACTGTGTTGAGCTGCAGCTGACACTTAAATGTTACTTTTAAACCATGTAAGATTTCTTATTTAAAAGTAAACTTGAAAGTTTGGGAAAAATGATGCTATGAATTAAATCAATTTTACTGGCAGTTTCTGCCCCATAAAACATTTTTAAAGACTTTCTTTCAGATGGAAACAAGACTGTTTCATTCATTCATGGGCAATACTTTGGCTCCATGTGCATTTATATAGGTAAGAAGAATTTTGGACCTCCGTTCTATTACATCAATAAGCTTTTCAATTCCTTTTCTGCCTCCTTGGCTCTCCCAGTATATTTTGTCAAGGAACAAAGACTGAAGCAACTTCTCACGTAGACGCTGGCTCCTCAGCACTGAAACTGCAGATGCAGGGAATCTGGAAAAGCATAAAGAAATTCATCAGTTTTTGCCATTACTCTGAATTGCAGTATTTATGTTGTGGTTTAGCAATCAATTCTAAGAATATAGGCTGCAACTCAGCAAAGGAAGTCCATGCACGCCTAATTATATGCATGTTAATTGTATCTTTTACAGCTGTGGGATTACTCATACATTTTTAGATACATCCTGTCAATGTCTTGGGCCAATGATATCTATTCCAGTAGTTTAGTGTCTCATACTCAAACTGGGAAGAAATTATTAATCCTTTTACAAAACTGATAATTTAAAACTTACTCATTGATTCCTTGCAGTATTTTGAAATCAAGATTGTCCTCATTTCTGTCAAAGAAACCCTTATTGTCTATAAAGGCCAAGTGCCTTTGGTCATGCCTTCTCTGAACGATATGTGTCAGGTCAACAGCATCCTGATCATTGCATTTCAGCTTCAGTCCTTGCTGCATGCAGGAATCCTCCTTGAGAGGTTTGAATCCACAACAATTCCTGTCTAGTCGATTATAGATCTAAAACAAAGTAGAGCATAGTGCCAAGTGAAAACAATACCAAAGTACTTGGGGCAAAGTGTCACTGCAAGACATTGCTCTCTAACCCAGCTGACAGGAAAGCAAGCTCAGGACAAGTGTAATTAAAAACAGTGAAACAGCATTGAAGACCTGCTCCTCACACCTCAGGTTTGAAACTAAAAGCAGACTTTGTATTTTATCCATTTTATAGCCATGATCTACTATGTCAGTAGAAATTCTTTGAAAATAATGGAACAATACCACTGTGTAACTGGAATAACAAGATGGTGAATACAATTCTATTTTCTTTGTCAGAAGCTTGTTTTTTTTTTTTTTTTTTACATTTTCTCTGCTGGAGAACAATAGAAATAGCCCAGTCTGACACACATAGAGGATCTTCATTTTGTGGGATCTATTAGGCTAACAGTAAGCAAAATAACTGAAAAGACCAGTGAGGGGCACAAAAAACCATCAAAAGCTATAAAATTGTTCTTACACTGTGAGAACAGTGTATTTATAACCACAGAGCAGCCTCCCTGTGGTACATACTTTTATGACATGATGGTCTACACTATTTTTTCCCATGCAAAACCTCGATTATTCATCACACAGCACTTAGCTGGAAAGAATACATAAATCTGGACTAATTTTGGTGGTGTAAATGTCAGGCGTCTCTTTTGACTTGGTCGTTTCTGTTCCCTTTCATAAACAATGACAAGAAGCAGGCACATCCAGAGCAATGGATGCCATTTTAGGATAACCATCTAATACAGGAAGGATAAATCACTCCTTGAAAGTGCTGCTACCCCTTGAGAGTAGATGAGAGTAAATATTCAACATTGCTACAGCCCTGATCACACAAACCAGCCTGGATTGCCCTTAAAAGTCTCACCTTGGACTTCCTTAAAAGTCTCACCTTGGACTTTGCCCCTAGGCACAGGAGCCCCCTTTAAGCTCAGGCAGCTCAGCCCTCCTCTGAGTCCTTTAGAGAAGGGGGTGTGTGGGGTGTTTTGTGCTGCTTGTTCCTGGGTTGTTGGTTGAAGTTAATGCCTGTCAGTCCCAATTGGAGCTGTCTTGCCTAAGCCTGATGTTCACAGGGCTACAAATGGGGCCTGTGGCTTTCAGCATCTTTCCTGCTGACCTGCCTCTCCTGCTGCTGACCCTGCCTGTCCTAAAGCAGCCTTTGGCTCCAGCTCATCTTCCCAGACAGCAGACCTGCTCTTGCAAACAGATGTTTAGAGAGTGGAGGTCTGGTCTGATGCATACAAAACTTGATGAGTAGCTCATCAATGGTCAATCATTTTTTCTGTCCCTTAAGCATAAAAGAATTACTGTTCACATAAGCCTTCTAAAATTACAATTTTATTTTTGTAACTTCCCAGCAAAATTAGGACCCCACCTGATGCAGAATTTTGTTGCATGTTAAAATAAAAAGGTCACCTCTTTAATCAAATTAAAGTCTGAGAATTGGGTTTGTTTTGATTTTGTTTGGGGTTTTTTATATGTGGTTCTATTTCTAGTTGTATTGTTGACAGTGTTTGTTTCCAACATCAAAATCCTGAGGAAAGGAACAGACTTCTCTTCCTCTTTCTCCTTTCATGAGCAGCATTCATTATCAGAAAGCTGTAGAGCCCCTCTTGCTTCCAGTGCTCTCTCTCCTGGGATTTCTTATTCAATTTATCCAAAGGTAAAAAAGTAAAGCAGAGTCCTTCCAGAAAGACTCCTTGGATGTATAAACCCCATTCTTTTGCATTTCTCTGCATGCATTAAATAGACAAGGAAATCTTGTTCTTACAGACAGCCTCTTCACAGTATCTTGCACATTTCAGTGCTAAGACATAATGATAGAACACTCTGGAATTGATGCATATCATTTGGCAGAATTTTCTGTCATACATAAGAAGTCCAAACCCCCAAAATTAATGAATTCATTTTGCTTGAGTTCTTGCAGGAGGCAAGTAAAGGTCAACTATATGCATTTTATATCCTGCTCCTATCTTTTACAGCATTTGAAACCAGAGATTAGGAAGATCTATTAGAAGTGTCAAACCTATTCTTCTGAAGGAATTTGGCTTAACAGAGAATACTTTTCCCCATTATTCTTTATTTCTGAATGACTCATGAAGCAAAGCTATTATTTTTTTAATATTGAACCATTTCCTGGCAATTTTTTTTTTTTGTTTTCAAATGTTCATATTCTGCTGCTGATAAACTTTGAGAGCACACAGATAAAACTGTAGTCTTTAAGAACTATGAGAGTCACTTTCACTCACTTTCTGGAATTCATGTTCTTGTCTGGTAGGCAACTAGAGATATAAATCCCTCTGATACCAGCTATTAGTACAAGAGTAATTTGTCTTCTGTCATGTGAAGTGCAATCCTGTTGTATCTTATTTTAACCAACCCCTCCTTCTGAATAATAGAACAGCAGATTTATCATTCATCAGTCGCTGCTCTACTCCCTCTTTACTAAGTCACTGTCTAGAGATTTTTTTTAAAAAAAGGAAAAATTATCCACTACAGCTGTTACCTTGCTCCAGATTGCAGCTCACCAAACCACTTCAGTCACCTCTTGGGGCTGGGGAGGTGCAGGAAGGACCACAGAGTAAACAGAGATTTACAGTTGTGAACACAGTCAAGATCTCTGTTTGGAGAAACAAGGAGTGAAGGAGAAACAGTATGCCTGACTCAATATGAAATAAATCAAGGCAAAAGCCTTTGCTTCCTCTTTAAAAAGAAATGAGTCAGTTAGGTTTCCTGCCTAATTATAAGCTGCATTTTGGATATTTTAATCATAAGAAATGATCAGAAATAATTTCAAACTATGCAAATACCTCTCTTTCCCATTTAAAAAAAATGAAACACACTAAAATTATTATTCTTCAAAATCCTATGTTTGATCACATGACTTATGAGGCAAATAGTTGTGTTCAGTAAACACTTTACCTGCAACAGAAAATCAAAGAGTGCCATCTTGGACCATTCATTATGATGAATTTCAGTACAGCCCCACTCAGCTTTGGGAACTTTACCATTCTGCCAGCATTTCTTCTTCAATAGCTGCTGATATTGTCCCCATGTTAACCTCACTGAAGAATGGGTACTATTATCTGTTGGACTCAGTGAGGAATCCCAGAGAATAACAGGACAGGCCTGACCACCTGTAAAAAGGGCAAAAAACACCATTATTATAGTGCAACACTATCAGTTTTATTTGATTCTTCTTTAGACATTGCCTAAGCATTAATAAATGTACCATTTTACAGATCTGGAAGGAGAACCAGCCAGGGACTAATATCTTGGCATTCTTTGGTTAATGTGGTCTTATCCTACATCCATAACCAGCCACCACAGGACTGGAAACACAGGCATAAATGCCTTCAATGTATGGAAGACTTTCTTTGTTTGAAGCAAGAGATTAAAGTACAGAATCATACACTAAACCAAACTATTAAAAAGTTTCTAGGTAGGCTAAAAGCCTACGATGCCACTGTGAATCAACAATGTCATTTCCTTCTGATCGTAGTGAACTGTTCATTTTCAAGAGCTGGAAACATGTCAAAGGGGGTTTTCTTTGCATTATGGACATAGGGACACCACAAATCCTGTACTCAAAGTGGATTTATTTTGTTATTTTTAGTATTTTAAACCTATAATGTATTAATCCACAGCTCAGAAAGGATATATGATAATACTAAAGAATGTGAGCATACCATGAATAAACAGCTTGACAAGTTTGGGGCCTTTTACCTAGAAATGAGATCTGTTTTGTATAGCAGATATTTTAGCCAAATTCTGTAGTTCTTCTGTGTAAAGAATATTCTTCTCTTCCCTGAAACAAAAACAGAGGACTTCTCTTTGGTGAATTCCAGCGTTCAGCTTCACCGTGAGAATAAAATTCATGAAAGAATTTAAAATTAGCTCCTCCAGTATAAAAACTGATAAATATATATCACACAGCATCAAGGAACAGACAGATCTATCTTGTTACAAAATTTTCTTTTTATTTCTGATGCAATGCTACTGCTGCTTAAACTGCTAAGGACCCAGGCTTGTACACATTAAAACAAAGAAATCCTTTATATTTTAGAGTGTGTAGACAGAAGTTCAAAATATGTCTTAGTACAGAGAGGAAGGACCTTTTAACTGCAAAGCTTAAGTGCTGTTTACTAAAAAGTGTTGGAACACATATAAAGCTTTAAAAATTATTCATACTCATCTTGAAGTTCATTGAACTTAGTCTACACTATTGCACAATTTATTGCATAGTTAAGTGCAGCCTAAATTGTCTCCTTGTCTTCCACATGCCCAGAGAGACAGAGACAGATCTGCAAAAAAGCTTTTAGAAACGCATGAAGGCAAGAGATCCAGGCCACCTTCTTCAGAAGCAAACCAGACAGAAAATAGCCCATGGAAAACAGGTATCAGTGCCAACAGCAGGGTAAAAGCTGCCAATGTCAATGCTCCATTTGTAAGCAGCCAGGACTGTGAAAAACAATCTCCATAGAGCTGAATCAAAAAGCAACTTGTTCAAAGGATGCTGACTGTTGTAAAACAACAGATAAGAAATGATCTTTGCCTGTACCTAGCACTGAAACATGAGCAAAGTTCCATCTCCCATTCAACAAACAAGCATGACAGACCGGCCTCACATGTAATCCAGACCAAGAGAAAAGCCAGCTCATCTCCAAACCAGAATGTACCTGATCTTCTCTCTGCCATGGCTTGCACATACAAGTTAGTCCTTCCAAAGCCAAGCCAAGCCAACCACCACGTCTTTAACTTCCTTCCCAGTTGCCCAGGGAAACACAGAATGAGTCTTTCCATTAGGAACATCAATCACTCTTTATCAGCACCATGTTCCACACTCTCCTCCACTGAAAAAATGAGCTGAGCACTCCTGAAAATCAGGCTTCCCCTCTACTGAGGTGTCTGAATAAGTATTTAGGTAACTTATTTGGGAAATCCTACCCATTTCTCCATCTCTCTCACTCTGGCTCTATCACCTACACTGTAGATAATTTTACCCGAGTTAGATCAGCTATGAGTTAGGTTTCTTTTCCAAGAAAGTTTGGAGAATGTCTAAGCATTGGGAATTCTCACCAAAAAAAAAAAAAAAATAAAAAGACAGCTTTCATAAGGACTAAATCTGTTCTATTATTTTTATAACTCCAGTTACAACTTATGTAACTATTCATGAATTCTTCCACAAATCAAATACATAAACAGTTTTCTAAGAAAACAAATATCTCCTGTCTACCCAAAAAGGACATGGTAAACAATAGTAATATAAATACTTTAAAACTATGAATAATATCATGCCAGTTTCCATTAAGATACAAAAACATTTTTAAAAGACTGAGGTTAAATACAGGAAATGTTTGCATTTCAAAGGAAATGGGAGCAGAAAAGATGATCTAAAAAAAAAATATTTCAATCTGTAATATAAATTGGATTACAGGAATATGAAACAGCAGCTTCAGTAAAGAGCTGTGACTCAAATTTTTGACACTTGCAGGAAAAACATGAAGATGCTGAATTAAAGCAGATAAGGGGTGTGATTCACAGATGCATGAATTGGTATGACCCTAATCAAATCAGTGGAGCTTTTCTGACACAAACCACATTAGGATTAGGCTGAAGTTACCTCAACAGAGAGGAAACCTACAGCCACAACCAGGAAAGCGAAGCACATTTCAGAAAAAGTCCAGTGTATTCTGTGTATGCTTTTTTCCTAGTCAACATTACATATTAACACAGAGGGGTACTGCTTTTCTGTTGCTGCAGCTGCACTGCAATGAATCTCACCCAGAGCCCATTGGGTTCATTTTATTTTATCTGCCATTTTAGATCTATATACCTATTTAACTGTTAAAGGCAATCTTCAAAATTGTATGAGAACGATTTTTCAAACCTCTTGCTGAAACCATCTTCCTAGCAATTCATATACATTTTTAAACATTTCTAAACATTTTGAACATTTCTAAAAATGTCTTAGCTAAGTTGAATAAGCCAACCCAGATGAAACCTCAGGCTGCTGAGACTAGACCACCTCAAGGTACTCTAACTGCTCCATGTGCCGCCCGCTGACGTATCACTGCAAGGCTTCTTCAACACAGGCATCATCTTAGACTTCCACACCCCACATCACTTTGAAAATAAACTGCATGCTTCTGAACTTCATGTGGTTAGGAGCCACATTTTGCTCTTGCAAACATTTCTCTCCTCTGGTGCTCTGAATTATAGCCACAGCACTTTTTCTAACTTCCTCGAAAGAAAATGTTTTCAAACACTCCCAGAAGATCAACGCTAAAACCAGAAAATCTTTCAAGAGGTAGTTAAAGCTCTTTCTCAAGGGCGTTGTTCACTGCATCTTGCCACTGACACATTTGCAAAAAGAGTGCAGTTGTCCATGTATTAGCAAGAATGGATAATTTAGTGTGGAAAATGAGAAGGACCAGCATACAGAGAATAATTTTAAGAATTTAAGTTTTTAGGGAAAATATAAGAAACTGAATCAGAAAGCAGAGAGAAGTTAGGCCATTTATTTTTCTTTCTTCCCTATGCACCTCATTGCAATGTTCTGTCCTCTGCTCATTTGGATGTCAGTATTAAGGAATGCATGAAATGTGCATTAGTTGCTCTCTAGACTATGGACTGCATTATTGTTTGTACATTAACTTCTCTACCCAACAGAACACTGGAAATATGCCTCTCATACCCTTTTAAGAGGTACAGCACTATGTGAAAGTATTTTAGAGCACTCTGAATGCATGAAGCAGTGTTAGGTTTTTATTCTTTGCCCTGACATTGGTGATTCATATTGCATAATTTTTGATGGGATGGCAAGAGCAAGCTAATAGCACAGGGTATAACACAGAAAAAACTGGGACATCTTTTATAGTCATGCAAAGGCCAGTAAAGCAAAACAACAAGTGAAACCACTGGAGCTATCATGTCATTCATCTATTTGCACTAAACCAACCACGAAAGGTGTTACTCAAAGTAAAAGCTTCTTGCAAGTTTGGGGGGAGAAAGGAGGTTCTGGACAAATAGCGGATTGAGTACACCAGCGCTTCTTATTCTCAGTTTAGTCAGACTCAGGATATCAGAAATCCAGAGGGGAAGAGAAGTAGCCATCAGCACACAGTAGTTCAGTCCCTCAGCAAGAGGTGCAACAAAACTGCATAGCAACAGCTCTTGTATCAAAAGCTGAACAAAGCCTCACTGCTACTATCCAAGGAGCCAGAGTACTATCCTTACAGCTGTCAGCTGAGACAGAGAAGCCAGCCTGCCCCAGCCCACACACTCCAGCTGTAGCTCAAGCCTAAAAAATACTGCCACTGTCCAAGCCCGCAAATGTAGCTGCTGAGCTGGAAGCCGTTCATGCATTTAACTTAGCTCCTGTGCAGAGGTCATTAAGGCAGGGCTGCAACACCATGCAGGGTCACTTATGTCTCATATTCCTCAGGTTAAGGTTATGAAACAATGAAGTACCTTAGTGCTGTAGTATTAATGTGACCATCCCAAAAGTCAGACACATAAGGGTCAGCCTTCATTTATTCCACAACAGACACAATTTTATGATTATTTCTTGGAGTTTTACAGGATTGCCCTTGTTTATAGGAGATATTTTTAAGATCTTGTAGGTAACAGTGGAAGTAACAAATGACTGCTTGTGTATGCACAAAATCATGCTCTTTTAGATTTCTATGCCCAGCTCAAAAGGGCTTTTCCTACCTATACTACTCAGGCTTTTTATATTCAGTCAATTCATTGTAAAATTATAAGAGAGTTACCATACCTGGTTTTTCCATCCAGAATGGATGATGGAAAAATTAGACAAGCCACAAAAAAATTCAGTTAACACTTAAAAGGGTTTACAATTAACAAGGGAAGGTGAGGGCAGCAGATAGGGAACTTGAATACAGTATTTTGCTAGACTTTAAAAAAAGTCAGTATCAGATCTGTGGGAATAAGGGAAATAGAAACTGTACAGGGATTTACTAAGCAGTTCTTTGAAACTGCTTTTGACAAAATGAATGACAGTTTTGAAAAGCCCATTTTTTAAGATTTTAATGCTACATCAAACATGTCTTGTTGGATCACATCACAACTGAGGCAAGCTAAAGGGATGTGTCGGGGAGAGAGATATGTCAGCCCAGAAATAGTGTACATTCATACACACATGCAGTCTCTAATCCTGCATCGCTTGCTTTCCCATGTGAATCACTGATTCACACAAGCCACTCTGTAAAAAACTTTACAGAGCTCACCTATCTTAACATATCTAGGTCACTTCAATGAGCTAATTACTCATATTTTTTTAAGAATTATATTTTTGCTCCTTTTCCTACCAGAAATATTTTCACATTATGCCAGACACAAGCACATAAATAGTAAAGAGCTCAAGTAGTTCAAGGCATCTGAGTTCCAGCATATTTCCAGGCTAAAGAAATCATGAGCGACAAGGTGCAGTCACTGTTCCAAATGCTCTGTTCAGCCTTTAGCTGGAAAAAATGAAGTGAGACCAAAATAGTGTTATTTCTCTTCTCATCACCTAGCAACACTCCTCTTGCAATAGGAACTTAGCCAGTTATGAGGAAAAGAAAATTAGAGGGCAGAATGACACACTCTGTCCCAGACAGTCCAAAACATACTGTAAGGTGACAGACACTGAGCAGCACAATGCACAATTAGCCTAATAGCAGTTTTCTGAGGTTTGCAGTCTGTCATCTCTGCAGCCACACTGCGCAGAGCTCCCCCATCCGAACTGCCTTAATGCCTTATGACAGCTCTATAGCAATAGATCTTGTTCCTAAAAATAAAATAGGCATAATGTATCTTCCATGCTCTGCAAATATGAATAGTATTCAGAAGCCTCCAAACTGTTGTTCCTAGAGATTCATGCCCATTGTTGTACAGGCTGCCAAAGGGAAGGTTTGCAAAGCAGGAAGACACTGGAAATCACGAGGTTGTCTTCCTGCTGTCAGACTTTAGAAAATCTTTCTAGCATTACTTTTCTTTTTAAGAAATGCAGACTGATATAAACCTATTTGGTATAAGCTGATTTCAAAGCAAGAAATGAACAGCAAAAACATAGCTAGCTACTTTTGCAATGATTCACTAAAATGCAACATAGTCCTTTTGGATTTGTGACTGTACAAAAATAGGACTTACACTGAGTCATATTTAAGAAAGTAGCAATTTTAAAGTAGACTTCTAGCTCACATTACATGTCTGAATTCTACTTTAATTTCACTAAAGGTTAAAAATCAACTTTTTGATTGGAAACTCTATACTAATCATGTAACAGGCATATTGAGATATTTACTATGTGTGTGTCTTTGGATAATTTATAGATATGTGTACTGAACCTCACAATGTACAGCAGAATTCACTGAAATGTAGTTTGTTTGGGCTTTAACTTTAACAGAAGAAAGGGAAGCACTTTTTAAAAATTTTCAGTTCCCAAGGGGATTAGTGCCATGAAAGAAGATTCAAGCTTCTGCAGGCAGGTTCCCTACCTCTCTGAGTAGACTATCTGAACCCATTCCTACCACCTGAGAGATGGATTTTTGTGACAAGTTCCAATAGTATTTTATTAAAGTCGATTCTAAAATATGAGAAGTTTATTTTAAAAAATAAGAAATACTCATTGAATCACAGAGATTCTGGAATCTCTCACCAGTTTCACTTCAGGCAGTCTGTACAATGTCATGCAATCTACTGATTGCTCCTTCTCTTTTTTCTTGTTCCAGACTTGTGTTAGGAAACTCTTACTGCCCTCAGCAACTCTATGATATTTGAAGCAAACTTTGGGGTATTCATCCTCTGGACAGAATAACTGCACTGCAGAAGTAACACACAGACACTGGCTTTATTTCCCTGTAACAACAGGGGTAGTCCTCGGGCTCACAGGAGTTAAAGGGGGTGGCTGCTGCTGCCCCATGGCTAACACCAAGAGGAAAGGAAACCTCGGCACCCCACCTGCAAACGCTGAAAACCACACAAATGTGTTACCTTGGAAGAACTCTGATCTCCTGCTTACAGAAGGTAAGCTCCTGTTTAGCCCCAAGATCCTGTCCAAATGAAAGGCAAACACCTCACTCATGTCGAGAGGCCTTTTGACAATTCCACAGTGTCCCTGATTACAAGCAGTTCCCATAGTGCTGGGACCTCTTGCAAATACTGCCAGGACTGCTTTTTGTGAAGGAACTTCATGAATGCTCTCTATGGGAGAGTCTGCCAGCATGCGCATGTTTAGGATGTCATCTTTGCTCATCCATGAGGGAGGGCTCTCGCTATAAATCCTGATATTGCTTTCCTCAGGCTGGAGCTGTGCCTTTACAGCTCCAGAAATCCTCCCAGGCTTCTGGTGACCTCTCTCCCTGATAGCCATTCCTTTATGCCTGTGTTCATCCAGTTGGTACTTTCTTGCCTCCAGAGCGATCGCTGCTCCATTGGTGCCTGCAGCACGTGTGGCCCACCCTGGCTGTTGGGCAAAGGCCTCTTCCCAGCCCATAAAAGTGGCTTTTGGAAAGTGCTGCCCGTAGGACAAAGGGATTGCATTTTTCCTTCTGCGCTTTGGCTTCACTGTGCCTCTGATGTTGGCAGGCTTGCTGCGCTTGGACCGCAGGGTGATATAAACTACATTGGGTGGCAGCAAGGTCCCATTGCTACCAAGCTGGGGTTCCTGGAAATTGGGTGGTGACAGGGTGCCATCCAGTGGGATGCCCAGAAAAGGAGTTTGAGCTGCATCTTGGAGACTCCTGGAACTGATCTTCTGATGGCCTCCTTTGTGCTGTGGTAAAACATGACCCACCTGGCTGACAAGGAATCCAAGGTAGATCACACAGGCAGTGCCCACTAGCAGATTCCTCCTGGTCCTCGGGCGCCTGCAAGTCCAGAGCCTCAGCAGCCGTGAGGGACACAGGCAGCAAAAAAACAAGTTTTTGATTTTACTTGGCTGATCAAAAGGGATCATTTCTCTAGTGAATCCACATGATGAAAACAGCATAAAGTCTTCTGTACATTCCACCCACGATGATGATGCATTATTTCTCTTCCCCAATTTCTATTTCTCCTTTTCCAAGTAGCTTCCTGCATGAGTGATGGACAGAGGCTACTGATATGCCTGGGAAAGTGCTCAGCACTGAGGATGCTGACACTCCACCTTCTCAAACTGTTGAATTCTTATCAGCCACCACAGAGGAAGTGATTGGCTTCAGAGAATGAATGGAGCCAGCTGCGTAAGCAAAGTTTACTGACTTGTAGTCTAAAAGATCTATGTATCTTCTCTGCAAACTGCAAAAAGAAAATAGTAGCATTTCCTTTCATTACTCACACATAGCATCTGTGGCTCTATATTTTTCAGAGAAAAGAAGTCCTAGAGGAGACAGTATGCATGTAGGAATTTGTCAGGATAAATCTTTTACTTTCTCATTACAGTATAAATCAAACACCAAACCATTAAACACAGGCTCAATTTTCAATCTCAGCCAAATGTATTTCAGCATTAGAAGAAATGCTTGTCAAATCCAGATTAGTATCTTTTTCTTATAAGACAGTCTTTACTAAACCTCATGTTATGAAAATGCTGTAAACGATCCAAATATGAACCAGTGACTAGTAGTTAAATATGTACATATTCACTAATATAAAAATATATTACCAGTGCCAAATTTCCCTAGTTGACTATGAATATAGTTCCCATAACTCATAAACACACATTAAAATTGAAAGATGGTTAATTCTCTTCACTCTTGTGAAGCCATAAAAAGAATCTAGCTAAAGTTTTTAATATAAAATGACAGTGGCTTATATATCCTTTCCAAGAAACAAAGAATAAGTGCACATTGCATACAGATTGCTATAAAAATAAAATTTCTTACCTATTCAGCTTGACACATCCTTTGTTCTGGTAAACTCCTTAGGTTAATAAAAGTAACTGAGTGAAAGCTGGCATCAAGAACATATTTCACTTTTAAGTATGGTTCATATTTAGGTATTTCATTGCAAGCTAAGAACTGTTGAGAAGCTAACTTTCCTGAGAAGTGGTTGCATATGAACTGCTATAAACTTACATGAACCTGACGTTATAAAAAAAAAAAACCCAAACCAAACAACCCCACACACAAAACCACAGCAACTTCTATTTTAAATTCTGCAATGAAAAGTCCTGTGAAGTATGTGCCTTTCAAAAGTGCATTCCATCTATTCCTAACTCCTGAGAGCCCTCTAGTGCACTGCATGCAAATGTACCAAATACACTCCCTTTACTGCATTTAGTTTTTTGGGAGTTTTTTGAGTTTGAAATACCACCCACTCCCTGGATTTCAGAACTTTTGAGGATCATATATGTGATGAGAAGTGAAAAAACAGCCAATTTTAAGACACTACTAATCTGCTCCTAAACAGCTCAGGAGTGTCTCCTGTTTGCGCTTTCTGGAGCGAGGCATAACAGAGTCCCTGTACAGCTGGAAAAGTTGGGGCAGACAGATGTTAACGGCAAACCTCTGACATCTGACTCCTTTCCTAGTCTAAGTATAAAATAATAAAATGTATATGTTCACTTTAATTCAAAGAATGGAGATGTTCTCTTCTCCACAGCTACTACTAAAGGAGGTTAAGTTCATTTATGTTTCATATTGGTCCAATACGAATTTATAAAATTTTGTGAGTGTATTTTCTTTCCACAAACCACCACTCTACTTTTTGTCTAAATATGTACTGTCAAGTTAAAACTGCAGTATCCATGCCCATTAACAGTAAAAGAGGCTCCCTGTTACCTAATTTTTCCAAATCTGAGTTTTTGGAGGAATTGGGATTGTAAGAAATCTCTTCATCCACCTCAGTTCTTCTCTCTTTCTTTTTTTAGTTTAAATTTTACTGATGGGACATATCCCAAATAAAGAGAATTTATTCCAAAAGCTCCAGACAAGTTGCTTGAGTTGGAAATGCATCACATTGCAACAGTTGTTTTCAAATACCCAGTTCCTGCAAGTACACAGCACCTGTCTATTAGAAACAAGCAGCACCAAAGCACTGTGCATTCCAGTCACTAACAGCACTCCTCTGCTGTAACAATTCTCTGAAATTCTCTGTAATCTAAGTAAACTTTCTATTGCTGGTCTTTAAATATTATCTGGAGGAAATTATAAAAGGATATGGAGAGTCATTCTTCACTTCTCATTTAATTTGTAGCCTTAAAATCATAATGTGGTGTACATACTGATGTACAGTGTTGACTGCTGAGTTTTTTTTGAGGGGCTTTCTAAATGTGATAATAGCAATTGTATTTCCTTTATTTCTCATATTCAGAAGAGAGAATTCAGGTACTGGTATGTTCGTTGGAATCGATGGCGGTAGAAAATCAACTAGATAGAACACAGTATCTTTTTAGTTTAACAGATGTTTGCCTCTAATTTTTGATTCTTAAAAGGCAAAATATCATGTGATTTTTTTTCTATTTCAGCCCCTGTGGTGTACAGCTCCAGTGCCCTAGCAGATACCATAAAATAAGGATGGCTGAAACGATTATGGAGTTGTCTGGACAAAAACATTTAATTGTGTTTCACAAGAAACAAAGTAAATGGTTTTTGTTCAAGTGGGTACTATTCTTCTCTCTGGAATCATTCTAACCCAAAGCTACAGCAAAGCACTAAAGGGTACTACCAAGCTGAAACAGCATTCCTCTGTGGTGATAAAATATTTAAGACAAACTTTCAGAACAGCAGTTGTTGTCTGACCAAATTCTGGCCTACATTATTTCACTTTGCTATCTACATCTAGCCTGTAGTATCTGTCGGATTTTGTATTTGTTCCTTGCTCTAAACAATAACTGTGATATTGCCATCTGCATCCATTAAATTCAGCTTTTTATGTAATTTCTTCATATACCTTTCTTTCATGGTCAGTGTTGTACCTTCCTAAGGTTAGGAGAACAGGACTATAAAAACTAATATAGGAAAGTAGCAATGAATGGAAGAGGAGAATTAAAGAAGAATTTTCTAGTCCCTCACAGACCTAGGTATATTTTTTATATGTGAATGAATAGCTGGATTAACTATTTGCAATTATTTTCTTCCTTTTTTTTTTCTTTTTCTTTTCTGTTTTGTTTTGTTTAACTTTGAAATTCACCTCCACCTCCACCTGCATTTGAAGAGGTTTTCTGCTGGTACTGGACAAGCAGAAAACCAGAAAACAAGATTGCAGAATCTGAAGCAGCTGGTGGCCTGCACTGCTCCTAGCAGGGGGTCTCTGGCCAATTTGCAGAGACAGGTGGAGTTGCCAATGCCCACCAGTCACAAGGTCCTGCACTTTGACTTATTGTTATCCCTGGGCACCTGAAAGGATGTGATTACAGACTAGGCTCCTTGATGTGTGTGCTCTTGCTTTTATGTGCAGGCACTTCAATGGAAAAGGTTAACATTTTTCCTATCACTTTTCTTCTGAATAAAATTATGCAACACATATACTTGCACTGCCTTTAGAATTCTTTTTTCTGCGTGCTACCTTTGTGATTATGATATGGAACATTATTTCTCCTAGATGCACTATAGCCATGCTGTTTCCATAGAGATGTTCTGCTATTCATCTCTAAATGACACAAGGACAGACATTTATGTTAAAATGATAGATAAATGGTGCATTCCGAGCTCTACTGAATCTATATGACTGACAACTTATTCTCCAGAGAAATAAAGTAAGCCCTTATTATGGAAAATGTAGATTTGATTTGCAAAATATGAATCATTACTTTAGAAGGCTCGTGCTGTGTTTGTAAAGAGATCAATTTGGGCTGCCATCTGGAAACTGTACTTCAAGAGTGCAGAGAGAAATGTTTGCTTCGTGACTAAACATGCTGACTAATAGTCTGTGCTTTAACTGGTCTGGATCAAATCCTTACAGGGAAATCTGCAAAGACCTCTTCTTGACATCATGTAAAAGATTTTTTTTCCTTACTTGATTTTGCTTGCCAAACAACACAGGGGGTTCCAGACCAACAGCTGGTAATTTTTGTGCTTAAGAAAAATAAAAACCTGGAAGCCCTGACCAGGCTTGGTGGTTTCCTTGCCTTGCTGCACACCACAGGGCCAGCAGCTGTTAACACGGCCTCAAAATGTCCCTGCCTTCCCCAAAATGCCTGTCCCCTCTGCAGGTGCCTGCAGCCCCCAGCCCTGTGACAGCCTCCAGCAGCCAGGGAGACCTCAGGAGCGAGAGGAGCTGCAAGGAGGCCATGCTGTCCCCTCAGGAGCGAGAGGAGCTGCAAGGAGGCCATGCTGTCCCCTCAGGAGCGAGAGGAGCTGCAAGAAGGCCATGCTGTCCCCTCAGGAGCGAGAGGAGCTTCAAGGAAGCCATGCTGTCCCCTCTGCGAGCAGCCCCATTCTGGAGCCACGTCTGTGCTCCTGGGCAAAGGTTGCCAAAACTCAGGTGCTTTTTCTGGAACACAAGTCCTGTGAGGAGCAGCTGAGGGAGCTGGGGCTGTTTAGCCTGGAGAAGAGGAGGCTCAGGAGAGACCTTACTGCTCTCTACAGCCACCTGAATGGATGCTGTACCCTGGTGGGGGTTGGCCTCTTCTCCCAGGAAACAGGCAACAGGATGAGTGGGCATAGCCTCAAGCTCAGCTTTGGGAGGTTTAGGCTGGACATTAGGAAGAATTTATTCACAGAAAACATTGCAATATAGCACCTAGGGAGATGGTGGAGTTGCCGTCCCTAGAGGTGTTGAAGACTGGATGTGACACACAGAGCAAGTGATTAAACACTGAAATGAACACAGGGAGGTGCTGAGTCATTGTTCCTGGAGGTGCTTAAGGGATGTGGCACTTAGTGCACTCCACGGTCTAGCTGGCATGGTGGTCTCGGATCACAGGCTGGACTCGATGATCTCCAGAGGTCTTTCCCAACCTGAGTGATTTTGTGATTCTTCAGATACGGTCACAGCACCACCGGCCTGTGGAGTCCAAGCTGCATTTCCACTAGGGAGGAAACTGTCTCATCCGAGCGATTACGCCCGGGAGCACCAAAGGCGCTTTTTTACCACATGAGTGCATTAATTTACGCTCTGCCTTAGCGATTCTTCCCCGCCAGGAAGAACGAGAAACCGCCATGGCGCCAGGACAAATGCAGTCGAAAACCTACCACCGCTCGCCTCCCGGACGGGGAAAAAGAGGCCCGTGGGCAGAAGCGGATGGAGGCGGGCGGATGGAGGCGGGCCGAGGCGCGGGGCGGTGCCGGTGCCGGTGCTGGGGCTGGCGCGGGCAGGCGGCCGCGGTGAGCGGCGCTGGGGCTGTGCGGATCCCGGCGGGAGTGGGCGCGGGCGGGCGGCGGAGCCGAGGCCGCACGCAGAGACGGGACCGGGGATCTGTCGGTATGCGCCCGTCCCGGCCGCCTTCCGCCCCGGAGCGGAGCGCCCTAAAACACGCCGCGGCGCTGAGCCCAGGGTGCTGGGGGAAGGAAGGCGTGTGGCTGGAGCGGGGTCTCGGGTATACCCTCGGGGTGCGGTGCCGAGCGGCCGGGGCCGAGGCCTGGGTCGGGGCCGAGGGCTGGGCCGGGTCCCGCCCGCAGCCCGGGCCTGCCCCGGCGCGGTGGCGTCAGTGAAGCCACAGAGGCCCGGGTGGAGCTCTCAGCTGAGCGTTTTCCTTGTTCCGAGTTAGCGCTTAGAGAAAACAGTGCCCGAAGAACGTCTTTTAAAAGAGTTCGCCGTAGGGAAGCAAAGATACATTGCTAGAGCAAGGGTTATGGTGTCGCTTGGGCACGTTGATCTGAGCCGCCTTGAAACCCATAGGAGTGTCCTAAGTTAGGAGTGAAAGTATCCACCCTTAATGGTAAATGGATAATTGGAGAAATGTACGACACACAACATTTTAAAAAACCCCACTTAATTAGCAAAGAGGTTCTTTGGAGTCATAGCAACATTGTGGTTCACCATTAAGGTGAAGGCTCTCAAAAGACAGGCAAAATCTCTTGATTTTGTCCCTCTGCAGAGATCACAGCATGCGTTGCTGTTGCAGTAAGTGAGCGTCATGGTTTGTTGTGGGTGTCATATTTCTGAGGGAATTGTGGAAATGCACAGCGCAACATTCCAGTGGGGTGAACCAGTGAACTTAGTAGGAAAAGAGCAATGTGTGCCAACAAAATTCCAACATCCAACAGCAAAATTGTATTTTTTCTGCTGCTAGGAATCCTGAAGTGCCTTTCGGGAAGGGCAACTTAGTGGAAAAAAGTCTTAATAACAGTATCAGTTCCAGTTGCCTTTGCTTGAATTTCAGATACAACCACTATGCTTTAAGAGCAAAGCAGCTTCAGCATTTGGCATTTGTTCTGGTTTTGGCATTTGTTACCTCTTAAGACTTTGGAGGGACATATGCAAGTCCATATGGCAATAACATAGGATTGAAGAGAAGAGGCTTTTAGTGAACTGTCAGAAGCTCTCTGATGTGGAGAAAGTATGTAGAAAAAAACATAGCTTAATGCTGTGTGGCAATTTATTATTTGCTTTTGACATTTGATCATACAGTATTAGAATTATTTAGCTTGGAAGAAATCTCTGTAGGTCATTGGTTCAATTCCCTGCTTAAAGCAGTGCTGTCATCAAAGTTGGAGCAGGTTGCTTTAGGCCTTGTCTGATTAAGCTTTCTCTTGAAGGATTTGAAATGGAATTGAAAGATGAGTGTGAAATTTAGCCAAATTTGGAACAAAGTGTCCCAATTCTGGGAAGGTTACGTACACAAAGATCACATTGTTATGCTTATCCTCAGAGACACCTTTTCTGTCAAAGTGATACTCCATATCAAAAGTGTGTGTGTGGCTCATCTGTTGAGTGTATCCTCAAGATGACTCACTTTATAAAAAGTCAGAGATATTCTGGGATTAAAATGATCTTTGCCTTTCTTACTGTACTTAGGTGGAATGAACAAAGAAATTTTAGAGCCACCTTCTCCCTATGCTCCCCACAGAAAAATGAACCTTTATTCATATTTAGTATCAACTAGAGCAATCCCTGTGGTTATCTTATGATTCCATACTGATCTCACTGGGGCACCTATAGAATCTCTGCACCTGTTCCTGACTTCTTGACAATGGGTCTGCTGTAAATGCTTCTGCTAGTTGAGATTTTGTCTAATCCCCTTTTTTTTGCACCCCATTGTGACCCTTCCCCCCACCCTTTGACTATATGAATAATAGCATCTCACTAAAGCATCAGTGCTTCCCACAGCTCTCACAGATTCATAACCTTTGAGTGCACCTCTGCATTCTTGTGTCTTCAGATAAAACATACAGTACTGGGGGTTTCTTTGTTTAACTGTTCTTAAGTCGCTTTATTAATGTTTTATGTCTGGTTTTCGTGGGGTTCTACATGAACCTTTTCTGCATTAACCTCTTTGTAGTTCATATCAGCTTTGAGATATTGATCAGTAGGGTCCTTTAAGTTTCAGATTTCTAAACCAGGTTGGTATTAATTAATAGTCCATATACTTAATTCTACTCTTTGATTCCAGATTCTGTCCGGACCTGCAGCAAAACAACGCCACAAAAAGGAACACCTTCAGAACAAAGATGAATATCGGGAAAGCTTACAGTGCTGCTAACATCAGCAATGGAACAGATCTAGCTATTGGTTTTACCTCTTCCACAGTAGCTGTCCTTCTATTTGGGACAAACTTTGTACCTGTCAAGAAATTTGATACTGGTGATGGTAAACTTAATTATATTATTTTCTTTGGCTATTTTTGCTTAAAAGAATAATATTCTACCAGCAAATTACTAGAGGTCATCATCACAGCCTTAATCCAGAGAGTATGTTTAATTTTGTCTGCTGTTCTTAGGGTATAAAGCAATAATACTGCTTCAGGATGTGGCTTATCTTGAGAAGGGCTTTTTTATAAGTTGTGCGCTTTGACAGTGGTGATGTACATTTCATGAGAATTTCACAATGGAAGGTTAAATGCTCTTTGTTCTACTCTTGTAGGGATTCTGGAAAGATAAAGTGTTATTTATAAATAAGGTAAAAGTTGTTGGACTTTGGAGTATTGCCTTTGAATTGTGCATCTAACATAAAAACAAAAACTGAAATTTTAGTAATTTTGTTTGCTGACTTGGTAAGAGGAAACAATCATTCCTATTTCCTGTTTGGAATATTGTCACTTCACTAGGTTTATGTTAAATTTTCATGTTTATATGAAACATAACCAATTATCAGATCTGTAAATGAGTAAATTTGCCATTATGTTATTGCAACATGGTACCTGCATTGCAGACTGGATATATCTTCTGATCTTTATGCCAAATATGACCTAGCAAAACAAGCTTGGGCATAAGGTTAACCGGTCTGCCTAATTGACCCTTCAGGAATCTACAGAGGTAGAAGAGATCTGTCACTAACCGTCCTCAGTGTCCAGAATAACTGAAAAAGCTTGAGCTTTGAAAAAGTCTCATCCTGTTCAGTCCTCTGTGTTAGCAGCTACTGGAGTGGTGGGAGAAGTTTACAGCAACCAAATATCATCTTTGTCAGAAGTCCATCAAAATTTTCATGTGTTCAGGAATTAGGGCTTGTGTAAACTTTGGCCAGCAATGTGTGTTTTGCAGCTCTGCAGGAAAAATGCTTGATAAGGAGAAGGTTCACCAGATTATAACCCACCTAAAAATACATCCCTTGAATAAATTGGAACAAGGTTCCCTGGAATTCACAATGGTGCTGGCCACCTTTTTGATTTTTTTTTGTACTAGTGTATCAAAGATGAACATAAACTGTTAAGAGGTTCACACATGCAGTATTCTACAAATTCCCTATTGTGTGCATTTGATTTTCCCACAGGCATGTTCTTTCAGTGGATTCTCTGTGCCTCCATATGGATAGTTTCTTTGGTGGTCAATTTGATCCAGAATTGCCCCCGGTTTTGGCCCCTGGCTATGGTTGGAGGTTTTGTGTGGGCTACAGGTGAGGCTAAAGAGATTCCAATTCTTGAAACTTTTCCATATATAAGATAGTAGTTATTTAATAGTTATTCAGTTCTTTAAAGCCTTACTGTTAATGGAACTGTACCCTTATAGTAAATACTGTTTCGTTATGCTTATTTTATAAGAGGCAAATTTACACCAAAAATAACATTTAAAACTAAATGGAGGAAAAGTCTATGTTCAGTGTATTTATTTTTGAAAATTTTGTTTCTTACTGTCTTGTAGCTTCCTAAATTTCTTTGCCTTCCAATCAGGCACAGAACCGAAAGTAAATGTATACAAGATCACATTCTATTTTTTAACTGATTTTAGTTTTGGTTTTTGTATTTCAGGCAATGTTACAGTTGTCCCTATTGTTAAAACTATTGGCTTAGCTCTTGGTCTTTTGATATGGGCTTCTTTTAATTTGCTGACAGGCTGGGCAAGTTCAAGGTAAGTATGTTTTAAATCTTAAGTCATTAATTAATTAATAACCTCATTAATGTTGCCAATTCTTCATTAATAAGTGAAAACTTGCCTGTAGAATCATAGAGTCATTCAGGTTGGAAAAGACCTTTAAGATCATCAACTCCAGCTGCTAATGTAACACTGCCAAGTCTACCACTATCCTGTGTATCAAAACTTTTTCCTTAGTAGTGGAAAGTACTCAAGTTAACTGTTTTAGCATTTTGTATTTCCTCTGCTTTAATAGAAAGAAGAATGCCCAGTGATGTGATTGATTCGATAAATAATGAATTTCTTAATGTAAAACTAGTACATATTTGTATTTTTCCTTCTGCAATCTGGTCTGATAAAATAACTTCAGTTTTTAAATATATATATTTTAAAAATGCATGTTAAATTAAAGGTTGTTTTTGTAAAGTAGACATTGTTTTTTTCAGGCCAACTGAAGCACTGATCTAATACAGAAAATACATACTTAGGCAGAATTATTTACATGAGTCAAGACTTCAATGACTAGGTTATAATTTAACTATTAGTATAAAGTCAGTGTGTCTAAGTGAAACTGGTTAAATGTTCCAGGTTTGGTTGGTTTGGAATTGACCCGGAAGAAGTATCAAGACCAATCTTAAATTATATTGGAGCTGGACTTTCACTTATAAGGTAGAAATTTATTGTTATAGTTAATATCTCTTATGTGTAATACATATTTAATAACCAACCACCAGGATTCTTTAACAAGAGAACAAATATATTGAATAATCTTTGGAAAATTAATATACTTCCAAATTTGTGAGCTATCCATACCTAGTTGGTCAGTGTTCATGTAGAAACAGACATGTTATCCAGTATAGGGGTGAAATGGTTATCCATAAACACAAAAATAAATTTTTTTGTTGGTAGGCATGTTCAAGGCAAAAAAAAGAGATGCATGGATTGCCTCCCTCGTTAGGTTATGCTAGTGGTTGACTTCCCCATACAGAGGACAGACTGACTAAAAGAATCTTGTTGAGAAAACCTCAGATTTCTGATCTCACTTCACTCTGTCAGGGGTACAAATCTTAATCTCATAACAATAGAATATGCCACAGAACCCCTTCCCTGGTACTTTGGAGTCCATGAAAGGCCAGAGGGTTTGCATGTTTTCCTGTCTGTAATAGCTCTGTGTCATGTAAGTCTTGAGCCACGCTTCCAAATCCCACATAGTGTCTTCCTTCAGGATCTTTGGAAGGACTTTGTTCTTTCTTTTTGCTTGTTTGCTCTTTGTATGAATGCATACGTTTTGGTCCAAACACAGAGGAGAGAGGATCTTTGTTATGTAGCAGTATTCTTGCTTTCCAGCTGTGTGGCTGGGAAGATGGCCACAAATCCTAAGGGCTTACTGTAAGCTTGCTGGCAGAAGATTACCAGAATTCCTTCCAGAAAAGGAGGGTGTTAAGAACCTGAAAAGAAGACATTTCTGGCTGGTAGGACAGGGCTTCTGCCTTAGATTCATGGCTTTGGCTTCCACTTTTCTTCTTTTCTAAGAGTCTGCAGCTTTGTATCCATTCCTGTTACATGTGGCACATGATTTTGGGAGGTACTGAGAAAATAGTAGCAGTACTGCTATCCCTGCCTGATGGTTTCCTGCAGCTCACCCCCTGCTTCCTCTTTCTGAGATATCATGGAGGACTGACCAACAGGGAGAAGGATTGTGAGCAGATATGTTTCCCTGGCAAACTGCACAAAGCCTGTGCATGTTGCACTGTGGAGCTCAGAACCAGGCTTTTCATTTCAGCTTCCTGTGTGAAATCTGTATGATTCCTCTGGAGGAAACTGACATCCTTGTATAACTATGCCTATTCCATCAGTATGAAATTAATTCTTCTTCAAATGGAAATATTCCGTTTACAGCTAAGAGAAGAAATTCCTAGATCATTAAAATGTTTTTCATGAAAGTAAAAAACAGGTCCTTCAAGTTCTGATTGCATATATTTACCTGGTCTCCTGGAGGCAGGGTTAAGAATAGTAACATTACCTTTTTTTCTCCATTTTATTCACCTAATGCACTGAGCAGCACTGAGCAATATCCCTTTTCCTTCTGTATGCTCACAAGGCCCTGGAGTAGCAGTATCCCATTTCTTACATATGATGGAAGACTAAAAATTAGTATTTTTTCATGAATATAGAGGCAATTCTATGCAGGTTTAAACTGTTCCATATAGAATTTTCAAACATGTGTTCCATTTGTGTGTAGTTTGGTACAAAAGGGCACTGTTATCTAAAATATCTGTTGTTAATGTGGTTGTAACTACACACTGTTAAAATCATATTACATAAGAAGAAAGATCTATAAAGTGATAGAAAAACTGATTTATTTACTTACTTTCAATTAGGTTATCTTTTAGCTAAGTTAAATTGATAACTTTAAAGTATTGCATTTATATATTTTATATTATATATATATATAATCATAGTAAGTTATGACTTTAAAGCAATTGCATTTTTTAAATATACTGCAGTGACTCTAGGGTAATCATGAAAACAAAGGAATATGCCTCCAAATAAAACTTTTGTCTCTGGACACTAAATGTTATGTCCTTATAACTGACATGGTATTTACTGGTGTATTTTTCTCTTCTGAGTGCTGTCATATTTCTTTTTATAAAAACTGAAGTCCAGAGTTCTTCAACTTCATTAGAAAGCACACCTTTACTGAGAGAAAGTGTAAGTACTCTACAGTTGTTATCTTACAGCAGTGAAAACAAATATCCATTTTAAAACAAAAAATGTGTTTGTTAGTCAGGTTTGCTAGGATTTATGGTAGACTACATAAAACAACATAAATATGTACTGATTGTATCTTAATCTGTGTATCTTGGACACCATTTTGGATATTAGCAACAGAAAAGGTATTCTTAAGTGTTCTTTCTTGTTTGTCAGCTTTAGATGGCTTAGAAACTCCTTCTTCATTATGATGGAGATTATATAGAAGAATGTATTATTGTCTTATATGAAAAGAGGAAGCAATTTCAATAAACATTAGCTGTAAAGCTGTGAGGGTGCTTAGGTGAAAGGCCAGGTTTTTCCCCTGTTGCAGAGCCAGGAAACTGTCAAGAGTTGCTGACTGTCATCATCAGCTGTGACACAGGCTGGAGGCCAGTGTGGGCTACCAGATTGACTGTCACTCCTTAGGGAGCCCTAAGTATGCAAGGAGAGCTTGCATACTTAGCCCTAAGTATGCAAGGAGAGCTGGAGAACCACAGGCTCCTCCTACCATTGTACCTTCCTGCTGGAGCTCAGTGGCTACCTGAACAGAGAGCCTTGACAGTTTTCTAGCTGTCCTCAGTGCTCTCTAGAAGTTCCAGTCTACCAGACTGAATCACAGAAGACACTTTTAAAAAATTGCACATTTAAAAAATTGCACAAGAAATCAAACTAAACTAAATTTGCATGGAAACTCTTGGTTTTTTGCAGTCTATAAATGCTTCTGAAGAGACCACTGAGGACTCATGGGTGAACAAACTTTCTCCAGCAAAAAGGAGACTCATGTAAGTTGCTAACAGTTTTTGCTGATGCATGGAAAGTAGCCAGAGAAAGTAGTTAAACACAGTGTAAGAGCAGAATTTGTGGTTTCCTAGCAAAGTCACACAATAAATAACAAACAGGTTTTTACATACAAGTGTAGTGTGCAAATCTGTATATGAGTAGTTGCACAGCTATTTAGATTATTCCATTGGCACTGTTGAGTGTGTCTAACCTTACCAGTCAAGTATTAGGTAGTAGTGTGAAAAATATCACTTGGCAAAGGAAATAACAATATCAACTCAGTAATTACAGAGTTGGGTTTTAGCACCTAGTTGATTAGCACTCTAGCATAGAAGAAGCCTGTGCTAATGACATGCTTCCAGGTGTGGTTTCCAAGTGAATACAGCTGGAGAAAGCATGGCAGTATGGTAAGGAGACAGTAAAAGTGCTTCAAAGTGGAAGCAAGCTAACAAGAAGCCAGTGTGGGGAGTGGAGACTGCCAAGAGCACAGCAATCTGGAGATGGAGAAGCAGACTGAAGAGTCTATGAATCTGGGAAGTTATAAAGAATATATAGATGGCAACAAAAAAGGTGAGGATGGGAGCATTTTAAACTGAATTTTTGTTTGTTGTCCCCTAGCTCTGCTTTTAGGAAATCCTAGTTATTTAATTTCCCATGTCATTAATCTAGATTTCTGGCTTTTGCAGCAGGAATTGTCTGTGTTGTTTGGCTGCAAAGTAGAGGGAAACTACATGAACCATTTCTCTACCAGAAAATAAAAATGTGTTAAAATGTTTTATTTTTATGGGAAGGAATTTTTATATGATGCACAATTTTTACCTGTAGTACTGGGCTTACATGTCTTCGCTACTTCCTTAACTCACACAAGGCTATTTTCTCCCATTTTTGTTCTTTTAAAGAGGCTGTAGCCTGGCTGTAGTGGCTGGAATACTCTATGGTTCCAGTTTTGTACCAGTACTTTACATCAAGGACCACGGAAGAAGAAATGAAACTGTATACACAGGAGCAAGTCAGTTTGGTAAAGGCTGATAGATCGCTTCTACTTCATTTCATCATTGTGTTCTCCTCCTTTCTTGAAGGCATAGGGTGAAGTTCTTGATATGCCTGAAAATATACCATGACAATTTATCAGTTCTGCACTACTTTAGATGTTGTCATAATTATAGCCCTAGCACTCCCTTTTTCTCAGAGGTGAATTACACCATAAAAAACACTGAGAAACATCTCAAAGACTACCATACTTAACTCACAGGTATGTTTCTGAAGGCATTAAATACTAGCATTCTCAAAATACAGAGTTTGTATGAGGATGAAGACACGAGCTTGCCAATTGCCAGCAGCAATAAAGGAAGAGAAGATCGATCATAACAGATGAGGAGAGCAGATATGTAACAAGAAAAGTAATTAAAACCATGTTGTTTTTTAAATTGAAACCATTTAACATAAGCCTAGTTGCCAGTTTTAAACATTCCCCCAGAAACATTTTCTTTAAGGTTTAGGTTATACTCTATCAGGTAATGCCTGAAGCACCTTAAGAGCAAAGCACTGCTGCTCACCATTGTCATATTCAATGTCTCTTGAATACTGCAATGTATGTATTCCCCAGCCAGGCAAAACAGATGCTGTCATTACCATAGCTGCCTTTCCTGTTGAGAATTTATAGCTCCAAGGAGACAAGGATCACCTTGCTGCATGCTTCTGCTTTACTATGTTGGAAATGCTCTCAGCACATACAAAATCCATAAAGGATTTGTTATTGCTCATAATTATAGTGATCAAAATTATGATACATCCTTCAAGATTAAAAAAAGGACAAAACTGGGCTATATATACCTTACATAGTCTGTGCAGTTGTCTTGCCCTTAAATGTACAGAACAAAACAAGGATACAGGAATGCAGGAACATAATTACAACTTCTCTTGACCATCTGCAATTACGTAAAATCCCCACTCTAGTTTTCTAGCCTCACCTGAGGATTTTCTCAAGGTTGTATTAAGTTAATTCAGGAATATGTAATAGAGTTCTGAAAATAACAGCTGATAGAAATGTTTAGAAGCCTTTAATAAGTCAACACAGCACTTAGTTCATGTTTAATAGGTGTCATTGATTGTGTGCATCCACAGACTGGTAGCTGTGTTCAGCACAATGAGATTTGAATTTGAATTCTTAGAAGTAGCACCTTTATGCATTTTTGTCTATATAAATGTTATCGGTGAATATAATTTTGTTAATAACTGGTGTTTTTACTAATATTTTGTAATTTCTCTTTCAGATTTAGATTATGTTTTTGCACACTTCAGTGGAATATTTCTTACAAGTACCATCTACTTTTTGATCTATTGTGCAGTCAGGAAGAATAAACCTTATGTTTATCCCCAAGCCATATTGCCAGGTATGACTGTTTTTTAAATAAGCATTTCATTTCAGTTGCTTTTTTGCAGTGATTAGTTCAAGTTGTGTGTTGGAATTTTGGTTCACCTTTCAAGTAACTTCATTTGACTTCTTGTCTCTTTTGGAAGAGCATGATTAGGTTAATTAATTAAGTTTAGGAGACAGTGATAACTTTTGTTCTAATATGAAATGAGAACAAAGTGACATTGGAGATTTTCAAAAACTGATTGCCAGAGTGGAGAGCACATTGCCCAGAAAATAATAAACTTAAGTTAATTTGCTGCTTCAGTTGGAGTAGCTGATTTTTATCCTTCGAGCTTTGGTTTAGTTTGCCAGAGCCAGCTTGCTAAAGTAGTTAACATACTAAAATACTTACATATAATTGCTGTATTATGCTATAAGTATAAAACTTCCACAAACTGCTGCCTGTACCTTGCTATGTGTGTTTTTGATTGGGATTTATTTTTCTAGGGTTTGTTTCTGGTGTGCTTTGGGCAATAGCCAATTGCTGCTGGTTCCTGGCCAATCACTATCTCAGTGCTGTCGTCAGCTTTCCAATAATTACTGCAGTAAGTATATAAAAAATAAAATCTCTAACTAGAATTAGAAGTGAATTGGTTTTTTACCCTTCTGTCTTTGGAATTCAGTTGAAATCATGATGGGTCTAGAGCATTGTTAGTCAAAATTATACAGTGTCTCCTCTGCTTGTCTGCACTAGTCTTCAGATTTTTAGGAACATGAATGATTGTGACAAGCACCATCTTGGTCAATGTCAAGCATAAGAAAAACCAGACTAATTGAGAGGGTGAGTCTTCAGGTTATGTAAAAGCCAAAACTTTGTAAACAGAATTATATCAATGTTAACTATTCAATTGAAGTGATTATAAGAAGAATTTTCTATGCTTTCATCCCAGGAAGTCCATTTTGGTCTGGATGTTTTTGAATTGTAGCTGTTTTGCTTGCTTAAGTCATTTTTTCTTTTTACAGTTCTTGAACAAGCAGAACAGATTACGTACTACTGAAAATAATGTTCTTATGCAAATGTGTGGAAAATAGGTTGGCCTGTTATGTCTCTGTTTTATTCCTGTTTATGATGTACCTTTAAAGCATAAATTCCAATTACGAGGTTAAAGTAAACTTTGCATTTATTCTCTTGACACTGCACTAGTTGGTAACACAAAGGTGGCAAATGAGACTTAATAAATATTAAGACCAAAGTTTTGCTTAACAGCTGTATTTTGGAAGCAAACTAATGAAACAGCTTTAATAGGGATTAAGCTTTGCCTCAAGATGCAGTAAGTTAAAATTTACTCTGCAATATGCAATGAAAAAAAAAACTTGGAATCATTCTAATTAAAAATTGAAGGATTAATGGAAAGCAGTTTTAGTAATTTAGTTATCAGTATGCCTAAAGGGCAAGGATGTAAAATCACAAAATGAAAAAATATAAGGAAGCACTGATGAGAAACTGCCTATCTGGACCACAGGTTTAGAACTGCTGCTTTATTTCACTCTGGAGAAAATTTTTAGAGACGTCCTTTACATCCATCACATCCCTTTAACACTTTGTTCCATTTTTTTAAAGTGCATTCCTCTCACAGCGCACATTATCTATAAAGTGAAATAACCCCTCAAATAATAGTTGGCAAGGTCACTAGGAAACAGGATCCACGCATATATTCAGCATGAGACACTGTTTGCTGCTTATATCTGTGTCCCATCAGCTGCATTGAGGATGAAGAGAGGAAGGTCACTGGCCAAACATCTGTCAAATGTTTCTCAGAACAGCTCTAATGCAAAGCAATAACAGAGCCAGGTTTTGCTTCATGTTCAGATATTTTCTCATCAGAGATGAAAATTCAGATCATTTCTCCCTCAGGGGAAAAACTCTATTACCAAGAGTGCCTGGAGGTTGCCTTTGTATATCACTGTTTGCTGTTAGCCAGGAAACCTCTACAACAACATCACAGAAAATCAGGAGTTTCCCTGACCTGTCTCCCTGGCTGGTTTTGTGCTTTGTCCAGATGCCAGCTATACAGGAAATACATCTGTTTCAGTCTCTTGATATCATACTGAGCGATAAAATCAAACTTTGTCCAGTAGTTAGTCATGCTAATAAAGGAAATGTTAGGAAACATTGTGGACTCTAATTTGGACTAAAGTGAGGCATGTTATTTGTAGTCTACTGAAAGAACATGTAACAGCTGGAGCAGACTGTGCAGTGTAGTTTAGAAAGAAGTTGTGCCTACTGAAAAAAAAAAAAACCAACAAAAAAAAACCAACAGTTTCTTGACTCTTTAGCCCTTCCTGAAGATTTTATTGTATCTTACTTAGTAAGTATTTCAGTGATGTTTTTGTTTTTGTCATGAGTGCTTTATTTATACAGAATGGAAAGACTTAAATGTGTTACCCAGACAAAATTCAACCACCCTGAGAGCAGTAATGAGACGGAGTAAATTTTAATGAAATGCTGAAATGTACAAATTAATCTTGTTCTTTAGGGTCCTGGCCTTGTTGCTGCAATGTGGGGAGTCCTTGTATTTAAGGAAATCAAGGTAATGTAATAAGGTCTCTCACCTAATATCTCCTGCTTGCCTCTGTCTGTAGAAACAGCATGACTTGGTATACAGCTGTATCTCACATTCCTCCTCCTTACAAGTGTTGCATTATGAAACTGAAAGTGATATCATGCCATATTAAGATTTCCAAGAAACCTGAGCAACTGAACAATTTTTGCAGGGATGAAGATTTTAGTTCCACAGCTGTATGAGGAGCAGTAGATGTAAATGAAGACTGTAGCACAGCGAGGAGGCAGGATGCCAGGCACTGCCTGAAGACAGTTTTCATTTGAGCCAGTTCTTTCAGTGGAGCAGGGGAATGAGTAGTTGTCCTAATAATGCATCAGCAAGTACATTACATTTTTAGGGTCAGGTTCAACAAAGGATGTAAAAATGCAACAGGTATTGTAATTACAATTATTATTACATTGTAACATTATTATTACATTGTAATTATTATTATTAAAAATGCTATAAAGATCTTAAATTGATACAGCAGTGGTTGTCTACAACAAGCTAATTTACTGGATTTTAACATAAGGGGCAGAAGTTAGTTTTCTAGTGGAATCTGAAGCAGCGAATGCTAGCACTGTAATACCAGGTTCTTTTTGCCAGTCTATCCAGGATCCATAGGTACCTAATTGGATCTCGAACAAAAAGTTCTGTGTCTCCCACTGCAGATTAGTGTTGCACCACAGTAGATGATCATAGTGTTCATTACCCAGATCTTTGTAACTCTCTAAGCCTTTAATTCTTTTCATATAATCTCTGCCTAAATGAAACTTAGTATTTTATTCTACCTTTTTTTTCAAGTGGTATCAATAATGATAAAATGATTTTTTTTTTTTTTCTTTTGCCTGTACAGGGACTGAAAAACTACATGTTACTGTCAGTATCGTTTTGCATCATTTTGGCTGGATCACTTTCCACAGCTTTTTCTAAAGTTTGAAAGGACCTTCTGGACCAGTAGATGGTGCTAGTGTTTAACAGAAGTAGAAAGACCATGTTGGTAGATCACAATACATATATAATTTTCAAAATGTATGTCCAACATTTACACTAACTTACTTCAGCCAAGTGGAAAATGAAAACATTTGGCATGAAAGAAAATCCGGAAATACTTGTTTCTGTTTTTCTTGGAATAATAAGAAAATCAAAGGACTTTATTAATCAAAGCTAAATGATTTTATTGTTATTAATTATTTGTTTTTTTCATTCAGGTGCTAAACTTTATGTCAGCATAAATTGCAGTTTACTGTTGTGATGGTGGATAGTGATTTTAATTTTAGTCTAAATTACTGTATATGTTTGCAAGCTGATTTGTTTTATTAAAACATTTTTCTTACTGACTTAAAAATGCATCTTGAAATATTCCTTATGGAACTGATACACATGAAGATAATAAAGCTTTTCTTTTATTTAGAAGCATTATTCTTTAAATTCATTAGTTTACATGAAAATGTTATCTTCCAGTCACTTCAAATTTGTGAAGGAAATTGACTAAAATGGGTGCTGCAAAATAAATTACTTTTGTTCCACATTTTCTATAACCACCACTAACAGGGACAACTGTTTATTTTCTTACTTGTGGCAGCTAACCTTTATGTATGCAGAGCATACATAACCTTTATGTATGCAGAGCACGTTATCTGAATCTCCCCTTGGCCTTTTCTTCAGTACATTGGACAACCCCACCTCCTTCAGCCTTTTCTTGCTTGTAACTTGCTTGCAATTTCTCTGTGTCTTTCCTGATAATAGAGTGGCTTGGCTGGAAGGGACTTCAAAATCATCTAGGTCCAACCCCTCTGCCAAGGACAGGGATGCAGTTCACTAGACCAAGTTGCTGAGGGCCCCATCCAACCAGACCTTGAACACTTCCAGAGATGAGGCATCAGCAGCTCCTCTGGACAGCCTATTCAAGTCTTTCACCACCATTTGAGTAAAGAATTTAATGCTAAAATCTGATCTAAACCTAAATCTAATCTCTCAGTGTAAAGCCATTGCCCCTCATCTTGTCACTGTCTGCCTGTAGAAAAAGTCCCTCTCCCTCCTTTTTATACACCACCTTAAGCTTCTGGAAGGCTGCATTGAGGTTTCCCTGAAGCTTTCTCCATGCTGGTCTCTCACTAAGTGGACTGGGTCTGTGTAGAATACCAAAACATAGCAGTCAGGCTACAGTCTCGTAGCCAAAAACTAAGAGCAGCAGTAAGACTATGGGTGTTTTTCCACATCCCATTTGCAAGTTCATTACAAGTAGTTACACATCACAACTTTTTGCTATCATGGCTTGATACTATTACCATGTTTAAATTGCAAGCATAATTTCTCCTTTCAACCTTCCACTTTTCTTTGTCTGCTCTGCATCAGATTTGATTTTAGAACTGTTGCTCAACCTGCTTTTTCCCGTCTTGTGTTGTTTATTTTTACCTAGGTGTCAGAACTTGGTGTCTGACGGTTTTTTTCCCCTCTGAGGCATTTCTCTAATTTGTGTCTCTGTGTTAAACTCTGTGTCCTCCAACAAGGTGGCAGCATTTTTCAGCCAGATGTCATCTGCAAATTTAATAAATGTACTCTCTAATTGCTATAAATAATTAATGAAAATGCTGCATAATACTGGCCCTTACTTACATTCTGGTATCTAATACTTCTTTTTATTTTTCAGGGAACAGTTGATTAACCTTTGAGTACAATTTTCCTGTGTCTTGCAGTGCTATTGTTTGGACTGCATTCTTGGAGCTTTTGCATAACATCAGGTAGAAAAGTCAAGGTACATGATGTTTTCTACCCTAATACCTGATATTGAACTGAAAACTGGTGGTTTTTTCTGTCCAGTACTCAGATCAGGCACAATTTCTCCTTGACAGACACTTGACTGTTACTTACCTTGCCATTATTCTATTGACTCAGACAAGGAAAAGTAATATATTCACTGTGTTTTTGAAATAACTTGAATCAAACAGGACTTTATTAATTTCCTTGGTTCTGTTTAATTTCTTAAAGATCACAGTCTTAAGCATTCCGTTCTTAAATATTCCAGGAATATAGTCCATGCCAGAAAGTTGCTGATAGACAAAGAATTGGAAAAACCAAAACACAATATCCTTAGGCTCCTCAGATTTAGGATAGGCTTTAGGCTAAGATTTTAAAGATAGGCTTTAATATGGCAGTGAGGTGCATACACTTCACTAGTTTTTGTGTAGTAAATTACTAAGGCCTCAGTCCTGCTCCCTAGGAGGTGCAAAGGCAGCAGCAGGACAACCTGCCTTGGGCAAGCAGGTGACAGCAGCAAAGGTAGAGGGGCAGCTTCCTGCCCTGCACAGATCCTCTCCTGGCCAGGAGGAAGCCACTCTCTCAGTGAGCAGTGAACACTCCAGGAAATGTCCCTCCTGCTTCAGGCAGGCACTCCAGGCCCTGCACAGGCTGTTCCAGTGCCCCTGCATGGAGGATGGCCACAGGGTGCTGGTTTTCCAGCCATGCTTGCCTGTGCCTGCTCCACTTCAGGAGCAACACGGATGCAGGCATGCTATCAGAGTTTTGAAACTCAAGGGCTTCGTGGTGTCTGGAATTATGATCACTTTAAGTAAGGAAATGTCACTTTTAGGTGAAGAAAAGAAACTTGGATGCTATATTCTATGCTGAACTATATTGGAAATGTTACAAACCTTACATTCTGTTCATCATCTCTGTAACGGCCATGGTTTTAAAGGCTTGGGCTATTTTATAATATATATAATATATATATTATATATATTATATAGTATTTACTTATTATATTCAGTTGGGAAAAAATCCCAACAAAACTAGTAACAAGAGGGTTTTTCTTCACAAATAGACATGGACCCAGTTCAGCTATGGAGAAGGTATGGACTCCTATGGCTGACATTATTTCCATGATCATGAAAGACAGAACTTCCAACCTTTCTGCTTTCCCCCATCCTCTACACATTCCCTGGGACAGATGATATTAACAGCCTCTGCTGTCTCTCTTGGGGCATGCTGTTGACTTCTAATACAGGCACAGCATTCGTCTACTGGATATGATTACAGGAAAGAGTTAAATCTTCCAGGGCAGGAGCACCTTTGCATTTCCTAGTTTTTGTACAAGATCATTGATTTTCTGGGGGAAAAAAACAAAAAACACCTGAGCTCCTGTCCATAGCAATTGCCATGTAAATAAGTGTTTGTTGTCTGATGCAGTTCTCCAGTCTATGTTGTAAAGCTGTCAGATGTGCAGACTTAATTGCTGATTGCTAGGGTGTTAATTAAAATTCTTGCTTGGGACAGCTCAAGTATGACCTTTATTAAAATGTTTTTTAGAAGCTATCCTATTAGATTTGACTTGACGGCAAGAAAAAAATCCCCTCTTCCAGCACTTTTCTGTGAAAAGCCCCCTGTGGCATTCCAAAATAATTTTTGTGATGTTCACTTGGAATATGTTGTATAAATATTCCACTCATTTCTGAGATTTTTTCTTGGTCTTGACATTTCCAGTTAAAAATAACACTGTTACTTCTTTCATGTGAGGATGCTGGATTAACAGCATGTTTACAGAGTTATTTGTACAAAACAGTCTGGAAGTAACTGAGTTTAGTAAGAGAAAATTCTACAGCTAATATAAATTGTCATGGTTCTGTTTATATCAACTTGTTTTTGTATAAATGGAAGAATCACATCTCTTGGAGAAAACTAAGCTTTCAAATATTTGTTTATGCTGTTCAGCAACTTCTAAGAATATATTAGAGCTTGCTTTAGGAATTTTTCTCTGGTAATACTTAGAGGCAAAGTAACCTTTAAAATATAGGTAAACTGGGAGGTTTTGAAGATTTTTGTGAAGTCTTGTGAACTGGAGAACTCGGTGTCATCTTTTTTTAGATTTCTCTTACCTCAATGGATATTTTGAGGCTCACTGCCCTTCCGGAGTTTTATTCCTTAATAATCTTAGTAAAAATTACTGTACCTGGAAAAATAATTTAAATACAATTGCTCTTCAAATGTAAACAGTGAAAACTGGTGTTTTTTTAATCCTAGATTAATTTTATATTGTCTTTATCTAATAATTTTCTTTTTTCAACTGATACTCGAGGTTGTTTAACTGTCTGACCTGATCCTTGAGCTTTCTTGCAGCTGGCCTGAAAATAAAATGAAAATTTAGACAATGCATGTTAACAATTAGTGTATTTTTTCTTTTATTCACCAATTATTTTAATTGCAGAAGTGGTGATTCTTACGTTCTTCATGCTTGCCATAAAACATTTTTAAAAACCGAAAATATATTTAATTTTTAATGTAAATACCAAACAGTTCTTGTGTCTCTTGCTGCTCTGAAGGGCGTGTTTGAAAGTCTAACCTGAGAGAGGAATAAAGGAAACAGGACCTGCATTAGTCCTGCTGCTATCGGTGATTCAGGCAGTCCTTGTGCAAGTTACTTGGCATGACCTCAGGTTTTGTTATTCATATGGGGACCAATTCACTGGTACAGACATAAACCATACCTAGAGATACTTAAGTTATTTCCCATGTCTTAGCATTTTTCATGCTGTAGATCTTCTAAAAACATTTCCTGCAGGACTGGGAAACATCTTCCAGGGTCAAAGCAGGGAAGAGGTGCAGAGGGAGAGGTTTTTCACCTCACTACTTAATAAAATGAGAGAACTGTTGGCAGCAATTTTACTGAGCCTGTAGGCAAACCTCAAAGGATATTGTTCATTGACACCGTTCAGGGATCAGAATAAAAATGTTGCTGTTTGTGGATAGAGGCTGGGGAAGAGGAGCACTTGTTCAGGAGTTGCAGAATGATAGCTGCTCCCCACCTGTATTTGCACACCTGGGCTTTGATCCCAGCCAAGGAAGAGCCCTGGGAATACAAAGACCACAGGTTCTTCACAGATCCATCCTAGGAGAAGGGCTGATCTAGTCCTTAACTGAATGGCAGTATTTCACATCAGGTGATGCTCTGACTCTGCAGGTATTTTCCAGTTGCTTTATGTACACTTGGAAGGTTGGAACTTTAATAAAAGCATATCATGGCTTATGTTCCTTGAAGCATTCTGTGCTCATCAAGTTCAAAGGAAATGGTTTAGACTGTTGGCTTGTCTTACTTCCAGATGTACTTGCAGTGAGCATGCATGACCTCATCATCAATTTCTGCTTCAGATGTTTGTGTCTAGCATTTTCGAGTGAAGTAGTTGAAAGTTAGTGCATAAATCAAAAAACTAGCATTTCTATCTATCTAAAGCTTTATGTGATTAAAAAATAGCCTTGTTTGGATGTTTCTAGAAGTTGGCAGCGTAACACAATATATGATGTTAGTAATGTGAACAACGAGATATTTATTACAAATAGGTTAAGCACTCGCAGCTTGTGAGTTGTAACATACATTGTGTTTCCTTGACTTTCAAGAGGCTAGCCACCATATTCTGCGTATACTTTTCTAACTTTGCAGACATTGAAGTAAACTGCTTGTCTTTTTTTCTTCTTTGTTGGTTACATTGATTGTAGTTAGAGGCAGATAGATTCTTTTTCTTAACTTAGTGGGCAACAGTCGATTCAATAAAGCAGTAGAGAATTTCACAAAAAGGGGGGAAAGCTGAACTATGTAGACATATTCCTGTAAAGGGTCAGTGATATCATGCCATGCTGTTCTTTAGAAGATCACACCTTTTCATACTTTTATTTGGTAATTGTCATGACCCCAGCATTTCCTTTTTTTACAAGAAATAGTGATAATCCAGTTAGACTGATCCAATTAATAAACTTCTGCTATTGAATCTGGATTTCACTCGTTCTCTTTATGTGGGTCAAGTTGATTAAAGATCATGCCACTACCCAGCTATTCACTACTAACAGACACCTTGCAGGGAAACCAATGGATGGGATTGTGAGGGAGGTTGTGAACTTCCTGGCAAAAAACCAGCTACATTAACTTTCTTCACTGTCATGAGGTCACCTGAGGAAATTCTGGGGTGGGGAATAACACTTTAACTTAGCACATTAAGAGCATGTCCCTGCTACTTTTTATCTGATTGTTGGGACAGAACTGCTCTTTCCTAAAACCTTTTGTTCTCCTCTTTGTTTTACTTTGGTGAGAAGATTTAGCATAATTTTTTTTTTTTTTAATCTGAAGCTAAGAACTTTGCAAACATCTGTAAATTTACTGTGCCCTGCAAGGCTTGCAAATTTATTTGCTGCTTGTCCTATTTGATATCATTTCCATGCCTTTACAGATAACATCTTGATTTTACTAGAAATTCAGAATCCTGGCTGTTCTAAACACAGTTTTTAAATGATCTTTTTAATATTATATGTTAGTTATTAGCTATGCCTTACACTTTGCATCTTAAATATTGTCTGCTGTTGATGGCTGGGGCTGTTTAAGGATGAGATGTGCAAAGTTTCATAGTCTCTTTCAGTTTTAAGTCTTCATAAAGTGTCACTGTGATAATTGCAACTTAAAACACAAGAAAGTATCTTCTTTACTGGGCCTCCATGAAATATGCTCTGACCAGGATTTGAAGTCTTGCATTTGTTTCATGAGGAAGATCCAAAAGAGCATGGTTAGACTCCAGCAAATGGATTTTTGAGTGGCTAGAAGGCACAAAGAGCTGCCATGCAATGAAATTGCTTCTGAAAATTTAGAAGAATGAAGTACCTCAGGAAAACTGTTCCCTCTGTCTTACATAAGTTTGTTATGTCTATATATCTGTTGCTAGAAACATTAGCTTCACATCAATGGCAACTTGCTGATGGAAAATTAGTCAGAATATCACATTTTAAGGCTACCATCAAAACATTTGAAGGAATATCACAGTTTCAAATGACCAAGTTGTGTATATCTGCAAATACCTAAAGGTGTAAATATCAATATATGTGTGTAGACATGTAGAGATACACTCTAAATTAGATTCTTTTAGTTGAAAAAAGATCTGGGAGTTGTTGCAACTAGTTACCTGAAAATGTCAATTCAGTGATTAACAGCAGTTGAAAAATGCTAGCATGTTTGAAATTATTAAACAGTAAGTGGGGAAATATCACTGTGCCAGTGTGTAGTTTCCATTCACTGATCACTGAAATACGTGTTTAATGGATTTTTAAAAGTCATGCAGAAACAATAAGACCTTCTCTTTTACAGAATAATTCCTACTTTAAGTAGCACAAGACCCAGCCTGACTGTGATAACATTATCAAAATGTGATAACGTCCATACATTAACAAGAAGAAACATGTTAATAGGGATGGATTAGTCACTGTGGGTTATGCAAGAAGAACTGAACACACAATAAAGTTATTAGAAATGAGGTTTGAAAGACGAGTGACTTTTTCAAAGAAAACATAATCAGTGTTTTGAAACTTATTCTCAGATTTAGTACCCATTAGTATTATAAATGGGTTCTGAGGCAATTACTGAAAGATAAGGCCGTTTCTATCAGTCACTACAGCTGATCTGAATGGAACATCTGGATCAAGCCTTTAAGCCACCTGATTTCCAGAAAGAGCTATTTCATGAGAGCAACATTTTAGTTCCAGACATAATCATTCAAAGTCCAATATTTGCAGAATTCAGCTATTCTACTACATATAGAGAATATATGATATAATTTCATTAAAATGGTCATATATATTCCGTGGCAAGGTTAAGTACATAAGAACCTTTTCAGTGTAATTTTTCAGCAACTCTCATTATTGGAATGTTCCCAAACAGTGCAAATGTTTTGGGTAGTACTGACATCCAATCCTTAAATTAGAACCTAAACTTTATCATTTAAAATCTGTTTACACTGACCAGGACCATTAGATTAAAGTTCACAACTTCAGTAAAAATTTTGAAATATTTCTTCTAATGCAGAACTTTGCACAAAGCAGAGGCTGTTTCTGAAAGATATCATTCAGACTACAGGCTCTGTGAAAGGTTACACTGTTAGTTTGGTTTGTATCTGCTGTGGTTTCTGTCCAGCTGCTCACTACCCAGCAAGGAAATTTCTCCATGGAATCAATGTGTGATCATTGGTACAGGTGGGGACTACTTTTGATTAGGGGTGATTGTATTTTTTCTTCAAATTCTGTCCAAACTTGTTGCCATGGTTTGTGCTAATTGTGACGACAAGTACAAGGAAGCCAAAAGGCAAAACTCCAGAAGACAGTAAAACAGAAAATGTTAAAGAGAGATAATTGAGAAAAGCAGAAGGAACAAGCTCGTAGAAATTAATGTGATGAGAAATATAAGCAGAACATTGATGTAGGACTTCCACTAGAAGGACAATGAGCTTTTAATTAAGATGTGGCAGACAGGCAGAAATTCAAGTACAGATGACAGATCGAACCAAGATGAAGATGATTGTCTTTCCAGTGCAGTAATAAAATTAAGAAGCAATGAAGTTACAATAACAGTTTCTGATTATCTGAATTAAAGGGACTTTCAGCAACTCTCTGACGTATTGAACTGATTATGCTTCTAATTTAGGGACTGTGGTATGTTTTAGCATAACTTTGCTCAGATAACAATTTGGAATCTGTCTCTTCCAGCCTTACACAGTGAAGTAAAGGAGGCTAAAAAGAGCAGTCTGTACAATTTTATTGGGGAATGCTTTCAGTATTTCTCCCCCACCATTGTATTGTGTCAGCAGCATATGTTATTTTCCTAGGTACTCAAGAATTAATTCCATTATTTCTCTTTGTTTTTGTTCTCAAAATAAACATGACTTGGGAAAAGTTTCCATTGTGTCTTCATCTTGAAGACTGTAGGCAGTAAAGCTGGCTAATATTTGAACATATTAGAGAAAGGACATAGAAAAGAAAAATCGTGGTTTAGTCCTCTTGTGGCTGTTTAAATGACTATTAGAAGTAAATTCATTTAGAAAAAGTGTTCTTGTATGTAACTAAAAATATGAATCCATAATTAGGTCATATTTCTGTCAGTTTCATAAGGGAAATAAATGCTCTACTACCAGGAAAATAATCTTTCAGTTTAAAGTAGAGTTCTTAACAACTAGTCTTGAACAGAGCATCATGCTGTCATTTTATTGATAAGACAGTGTCTCAGTTCTCCTAACCTGATCATTCTAAAAAAATAGCTTCAGGGAGGAAAATTCTTCTGCTGGTTTTATGATGTAAACTCATCTGTTTTTCATATTTTTAAATATTGAAGCCTAGTTCCAGAGCCAGTGCCTGGAAACAGGAAGTATGCATCTATATACCATATTGATGCCAGTTTGAAGGGATTATCTTATTTTCCATTATCTTGTCTTCCACTTTAAAATGAGATTTGAGAGCATGTCCTTCAGCTGGAGAAGTTTCACAAGAGGATCTGGATGAGCTATGTAGCGAGCTCAGCAGTGGGTGGAATTGCAGCTGTCCAAAGGTGTGCCCGCAGAGCCTTCAATAACGGTAGCTAAGATGTGCCAGTCTTGACAGGAGAGTGAGTCAGGTGGACAAAATGTATGTGACCAACCTGTTCGTTGTGAATTGAAGTGCAAGGGGAAGAAAAATAATTTCTTAAAAGATATTCTCAAACACATCTTCACTGACAAGAAGCAAGGGCAAGGTAATTTTAAGGAGTAACAATGTGCTTTGGTCATGAAATGATAAAAAGTGTCTTTTAGTAGCCAGGATGCTTTGAACTATTCAGTGAAATGTTCTTATTTTGGCCATACTGGTGTCTGTAAACATGAGCAGCTGCAGGGCAGAAAGGGTGGGTGATCTGTCTCTCTCTGTAGCCACACCCTTATGCAGCAATGACTTGTACAGAAGAGAGGAAAGGAAATCTGAGCTACTCCTAGAATCACTGCCTGTTTCTGGGATAAATATTAAAGGAGATTTTTTTTTATCATATTGCAGCAGGTATCAGAATAAACCAGTTTTTCTCTTTTAAACCATAGATAGGGGAAAAAACCATTGATTGCATAGCAATTTCATAATCATTGCTTTTATATACTCCCTTTTAATTCTTCTATACTTCTACATTTTGCAAGATCAAGTAAATGTGGTTATCTTCTGCAACACTTACTCTATATTTTTAGTATAAAAATTTTCCTATCAATTTTAAATACTGAAGATTCAGAGAAATTGTCATCATCTGAGCTGAGCTGTCAAATTGTTTAATAAGAATGATTCACAACATCAGCATGAGGGTTTTCAGCTTGGGGGGTTTTTTGCATTTTTTTACATTTCCCATTTTTATCTTTCTGTGGAATAAGATCTGAGAAAAAATATAGATGTTTCTGTAGACTTGAAGCATAAATATACATATATAAAGAAGACAAATTTTTTTTGCTACATTAAAATTCACAGCAGTGAAAATATGCATAGCAGCATTACAAATCCAGGACTGTCAGTTGTCCCGAGCAGAGATTTCTAATGCAATTTTCTCAAAAATAGAAATAAAATCAAAGAGTTCTTATGACAAACAACCATTGCAGATTGACATCCCAGATTGCCTTATCACACTGAGGAGGAAAAATTATTCTGGCTTTTCTAGTAAGATAGAAAACCAACTTAAGGAAGTTATGCTTGGACTGTTCAGTGCTAGGAAGAGGAAAGCTTTGGGCACTGTCCAAAGCAATGTATGTAGGAATGAATTTTTAAAATGCTTCTGAAGAAGAGTTTTGTGTACCCCACCAGGAGACATGTTTAATCTTAACTTGCTCCCCTTCAGCAGAGTGATCAATAAGCAAGTCAGACAAATAGAGAAAGGAGTGTTGCTCATGGATGGTTTTGCTTTTCAGTCAGATTGAATCAAGGCATCACTGCCCTATGATGGCTTTGTGACGTCTGCAAAATATTAGGAAAGAAATACAAATATACTATGAAACTTCAATTTGAAAACAGTAGTAAGGGTTAGGGTTGGAGGTTTTTTGCATTTGATATCATGGGGAGGTGGGTATGTGTATGAATAAAAAGACCCATAAAGAAATCTAACCCATAAAGAAATCTCCAATTTAAGTTACTTATGTATAATTTTTTTTTAATACCAGAATATCTCCTTTCAGCAAAGAATCAAAATGAAGGAAGAAGTAGGGAAGAAATTAATGTGCTACAAAGATTGGCTAAAACACCTAAAATGCCTACACTTCAATGCAAATATAGAGAGTTGTTTTCATTATATGTCAAAAAAAATGTTTATTGAGATAAAAAATTTTTGTGCTTAACTTATTCCAAAATACTGCTGCAACTAGAAAGTGTCATGGTGATAGGAGAAAAAATGTTACTGTAGCACAGAAGATTCAAATATTATTCTTACGTCAAATCATAACAGAGGCTGTAGATGAGTACAATATTTCCATATTATTACAGATTTATAAATAATATGTATTTGTTATTTTAGGTATGTGGGACTCCTACAACTGGCTGGTAATTCTGCTTCTTGGATGTTTTCCTTGAGGGAAAACTGGTTCACAGCAGTGCAAAAGGGTCAAGTGCCAGAACACACAGGAATAGGTCTGGCATTATGAAAGCTGAGCACTATACCATGATGTACTTCAGGTAAATCTTGACAAGACTTAGTGGGGAAAAAAGAACTATGAAGAACTGTTCATTGCCATTTGCCTTGAAGTCTAGGACATCCACAGTGTTGGCTCGGTAAGGTGTTTTTCCCTTCTGCCTGGACAGAACTGAGAGTGTATCTTAAGATTTTTGACTGATTTTCCTTCTAGGAAAGATGAGGAAAGAAAAGAAAAAAAACCCACCTTCCTAATTTTTTTAGACAGAACATCTTCAAAATCAATAGAAAAAAATATTGCTGCTGTTGGCTAAGAAAGTGAAACAAATAAAAGCTAACACATGAAAGAGAACACTGTTTACATTTTTTTCTTTACAAAAGAAAGGCACCTGCAAAAGTAAAGGAATTTCCAGGTAAAATATGAACTAAAATTCCAAATGCCATCAGAAGAAAGATGTCTATTTATTAAGTTTTAACATGCCCTTTCTCACCCAAAAAACATCTCAAGAAATGTATATGTTAAGCTGCTGGCTCTTGCTTCTAAAGTTTTTCAAGTTGTCGACTACCAGATGTGTTCCTCTGCAGGATTTTCCAGTTCAGTAGCTTCCAAATTGTTTAGTTCCATATAAAACATGAATTTTAAATATGTGTAAATTAAAAGTGCTCTTACAGTGAAAAGCATCGACTTCAGCAGATTCTCATGAATGGAACATGAGCAATTATCAGAACAACAGCATTCTTGCTGAGAGTCTGCCTTAAAGATCCATATTTCTGATTTTCTCCTCCATTCGTCTTCACCCAAAATTCCCTTATCTCATGAGCTAATCTTTTTGTTTGCTTGGCTTTGTTTCTAGGCATGGAGTTTGGATTAAGATCCCTTAAGAAGATGCAGGTGTTTAGGAGGACAAAAAATGCACTGGGTAAGTGTGTTGGGTTTATTTAACTTAGGTGCAAATAGGGCTTTTAAAACACAGTGTTGTTTGTTGAGCTTCTAATTGTTTGATAGGAAAGCACTGCAAAACCATCTGTGGAGGAGATAGTATTTTAAAGATGAAAGCTCATAATGCAAGTCTTAGCAAAGAGGAAAATGTGAAATAAGCCTTCTTATAGGATTCAAGAGAAAGGAGGCATTTCCTGGGGAAATTTAAAATTTTGCAGGCTCAGAGGCCTAGGCAATTTGGGGTGCAATCTTTGAGTAGAGGTGACTTTCCTCTCCTCTCATGGTTTAAATGAATTAAATGAAGGGATAAAAAATGAATAGTCATAGTCTCTTTCAAAGACTTCAAATAAATCATCTGGTTAGGTGACACTCCTTCAGTTTCTATTTTACCTCTGGCCCTACCTCACTTTCTCACACAATACATGAAGTTCCATTTTTAGACTATCATAGAAGACATCCTTATATAAACACTCAAAATTCTAAAGTTTCTTATTGCCTTATACTTTCAGATGTTTCTTACATGAAAAGTTCCTTGATTGCAAAATATACAAATACTTGTGTCTTTATGGTAAGAGAATAAAGATCAGTATCCCTAATATTATTTGCTTAGAATAATTTATCTAATGATTATTACAAAGATAAATACATTATGTGTCTCTCTCATTTCTTTTCAAAGGAATGCTTGAATTTTTGGCTGTGATATAGAATAGCTAAGCTATGAGGCTTGGAAAGAAATATAGAATTCCATTCAAAGTTCTAAATTCAAAGTTCTAAATTTCTGCAAATCAGAGACAAGACCTCTAAGAATCAGACTTCTTATCTAATCTTTATCTCTTTTAATTAATAAAATCAAATCAGTAAATCTAAACAACAACTTTAAAATTCAACTCTCTAGGTGTATAACACCTGGATCTATGTATTAGCAAATAATGGTAATAGTGGTAACATTTCAAGTCAAATAAAAAGGGAGGACAACTTAGTGATGTTGAATACACTTTAAAGGACTTTCTCTCTGTGGGTGCCTGAGCATCATGTTCTAAAACATGATAATGAGGGCACACTGAGGAATATGCAGTGATTTTGCTGTCACTAAAACTGCCTAGAAAAAGTAAAAAAGACATCATCTGCAATATAAAACAACAACAACGACTAATTAAAGATATGCTCTTTGTGCACATTTAAGTCTTATTCATGATCTAATATAATCTTTTTCATTTTACCACCCCTCTAAAGTAAACAGTCACAACTTCTCTGAGGTAAATAGAATTCACAATAGAGCTGTAATATTTTATATTAATGCAAATCTACCTTACCTGTGAGCCAGAAAGATAGAAGTGACACAGAAATCCAGCCAGCCAGATATTTTATTGCTTTTATGCATTTTTGTAATTTCAAAATGTTTATTTGGAAGGGCTGAATAGTTCCAAAATCTTTTGTACAGGTTATTTATTAAGGTGGAATGATGAGGAGAGGATTATTTATACCCAACACAAAGAAATTCCTGGTGCATCACATTATTTTCTAATGTGACATTTAACAGTGTTTGATTGCTGTGCTTAAATGGCCAAAGTTATTTATACAGCTAGATATTATTATTATTGCCTTTGGCTTCAAATTAAAAATTAATTCACAGGCTTCATTACTGCATAGTCCTTTGAATGTACTCCAAGGTCTTCCAGCTGCATAAGCTTCAGCATTCTTCCCTAGCTCCTGTCACAATGCATCAGTCTCACAACTGCACCTTATTTAGACACTCATTTCAGAAACTGTTTCCATGAATTTTTGTTTGTGGCTGTTTGAATTCAGCTCACAAACTGGGGTTCTGTTACACCTTGTGCTCAGGCAAATTAACATCTGAACAATATTTGTTTGTTGATCTACAGGGTGATTCATTACAAGCTCTGAATCACAGTTACTTCTGGGAAGGATCCATATTGTTAAAGTGTGCCTTGCAGTGAGTAGAACTGCTGAGGTAATTACAATTTGAAACTTGAAACTTTAAGGTTACTTCAGTACAGACACAGGGATCTGAGGTTTGGAGGCATTTATGTGAATCCATGAATAATTAGAAATGCTCATATGCTTATGCAATTGAATTTATTAAGGAAAAAAAAGGCTTAATATCATCAGGAAGGTAACTGGGAAATAATTTTGTCTCCATTTTGCTAGGTAAGTAATGAACCAATAATCTTGTTCTCCCAGACCATTATATGTGTTTGTCTCACAACATGTTTGCACCTCTTTTACAATATTGTTCTGGAGGTACCTTGTATCACCAGAAAGTTGGGGAAAAAAAAAAAAAAAAGAGAATTCCTGAGATGGAAGATGGTGTTACTATTACTAGATTAGATTTTTTTACTTCAGTAAAAAACAAAAATATTCTTTTTCCTGCTTCATAAATACAGCAGAATTTTCTTAATTGGTTTTGAGAGTTTTAGAAAACTCCCTTTCTCATACATGAAATTTCTTAGATTTTAGTCTTCTTTTGAAAGGTATTCTGATAAAACTGTTAGATACTAAGATGAAGTTATATTAAGATATTCATAAACTGGATTTACACAAATTTCTTTCTATTCTTTTTTTCCCAGGTCTCTAAAGCAATTTCTAATGAAGAAAATAGGGCAGCTATAATAAAGAAAAAAAATTCTTTACAAAACTAATGTGGAAAATAACTCAAGCCTCAGTTTTAAATTGCAAACTTCAAGTCTGATTCCTATCTATTTAAATTCCATATTGTATCACACAAAATGATTTGCAGACAAGGTAATTTGTGGTGCTGCATTAGGATGTACAAAGAGCAGTGTGATGGGCTCTGAGCTCTTCCATCTCTGGGGAAGGGTTTGTAAGGAGGCCCTGTGGTTCATCTCTCAGGAGCCAGCAATGGGGAAAACTCTCTCAGTAGGTTATTTCAACCTTTCTGGAGAACTCTCTTTCTTCAGCATGTTACTGACTTGCTTATTTCTACTGGCAAAAACTAGGCCTGTAAATGTTATTTCACTGGGTGAATATTCTAGGTACTAAAAGTTGTTCTGTCTAAATAACTACAAATTTTATGTACAGGAAGCAATGGCGAGTCCTCTCAAAATAATTCCTCTTTCACCCTCTTCAATGTATTCATCCACCAAGAATCTCATACTGAAATGATGGGGAATGGAGCCCAAATTGCCATAGCAGGTGACTCCTAAATTGTTGCCTTTGGGGATCTCTTTTTCCACTACACAGCCACGTGGTGCATTTTCAGGAGACCAAATAGACCCATCCTACCCTTTGAAACATTAAAAAAAAAGGAGATTTTTCTCTATTTTTATAAATATGTTCCAGTTAGGAAGTATGATTTAGTTTCCAGTGCTGCTGGTAGAATTGGCAGTTTAAATAAAATGTTTGTGCAACTTACTAGACTAAAGGACACAGTATTTAATTTCACTCTGCAAGACAGAAAGATACTTTATTTGATCATTGCACCAAAAAGTTGAGCCTGTTGGGAAGGTAAACTTCCAAGAGATATTAAAGACTTTACTGTAGACTTTATATTTTCTGTGAAAATATAATGCTTGAGTCTACAGATAGAGATTGTAGCTTTTTCAAAAAAAAACTTTGTATAAATCCTGTATGTTGATTATGAGTCTATTCATTACTAATTTATTTCTATAAGCTAATGCACTATGAATAGGCAGAACAGGACCAGAAGCGATATTTCTATCTAGTAGACATGTTGGGACCATACAGAAGAGGAACAGAAACAGAGATACTGAACAGAGACCTTCAGTGTGAACATAAAGTGCTAAACAAGCTGAATAAATCTAAATATAAGAAAGGGCTGACAAGAAGATCCTAAACAGGTAATTTGAATTGAATTTATGCTCCAACATTGTTCAAATATCAGTTTCTTGATCTTGAAAACTACGGCTTTCTCAGAGAGGAGGATTACCACATATCTTTGTAAGAGCAGATTATTTTATTTGTGATTATCTCTTCAGTTGTTAAAAATGGGAATTAACAAAAACATGTTAGCATTAAATTCAGAAACAGTTAATAACATTAGCAGACTACTTCTGCATTTTGCCAGGTGTAGGAAAATCTGCATGTTTAGAATCTTTTTTCTTTTTATATTAAAATGAAATATTTTGACAACTTGACCACCCCTGTTTCTAGTTTCTTTCTTGTCATAAATTCTCCATTCTTCTCAAACAATTCTCCTGACTTTCCTCTTGTGAACTAAATTCCTTATGCAATTGCCTTATGTTACCACATCTTTTTAACCCTCTAGATCCAATCTAGATTACCCTAAATGCTTTCTGCTGCAGTCACCAGGAAACTGAGAGTATGGAACTGTCATGAATGCAGAATGGATGTGCTCAGTTATCCAAAATGCAGTAGAATAGTGCACATGTGCCAGAGTGTTTGGACAACAAGGATAACATGAAATCATTGACACACTGCTTGGGTTGATCTGCTGAAATATCTTAGAGGTTTTCAAAATGAGAGAAATAAGTTAGAGTACATGGGAAACCATATGCAGAGTTCTGGATGCAGGAAGACCAAGGTAAGCCCTGGCCAGCCCTTGTACCACCCAGTGCTACCACACATTCCCTGTGGGAGAGATCTGGGGCCTCCAAAACCTTTCATGTTCCCTATCTGCAGCAATCTATGCAAGGAAATTAAAAAAAGGCAGAAAAATGCAAAAGAAACATATCAGAAGCCTGTCTTTGCAGGTCTCACTTTATTTAATCAGAATAAGGTCATTTCTGTGGAGGGGACAGAGACTGGTCTGGAATGGGCAGCTGTGAACACTTCTCAGAGAATCCCATTGAGAAAGGGTCCAACCTCAGTGGGCCCTGGGTTTCCTGATGCTTGGTTTCAATGTTTCTCTGTGGTTACCACAGTGACAGCATTGTTTTGTTGTGGTTTACTAGGGAAAGTGACTCGTTCTTGATCCCAATTATTCACATTGTATTCGTTTCTGTTTCCTCTATTTGTTTAAAATTAAATTGAAGAAATAAATATTTCATGAATGTTTTCATTTAATTGTGCAAAGGAATACAGAAAGCAAGAACCAAAACCAAAATGTATACCAAACAACAATTTTGGATTAATTTTCCAGAATATGGGGGAAGTTCAAAACTCAGAATTATAATGGGTCCGTTTGCAGATTTTTTTAATGCAAAATAGAGGGAAAAAAGCAAATATTGGCAGAGGTGCTTGTCCAAGCCACTGTAACCTGCATCAGTTTAATAGTTTCTCCTTTACTGGCAGCTAAGTTAATACAGCAGCATTAGACTACTGAGGGGTTCAAAATGTTGTTGTGTTTGTTCAATTGCATTACATCAGCAGAAGTCCTTAAAATTGAGGAGCTGTACCAGCAAAACTGCATTTTTCTCAGTAGAGCTCACATAACTAATTTACCACATTGGTACATTGTGATCTTTTTAATACACCCTCATTTATACCAAGAGTGTTTTGCTTCTTCCATACCTGACTCTGCTGGCATGGTAAAGCACAACTGAATTGAAAACATTTAAGAATACAAATGCATACTATTTCTCAACCTTAGAAACCCCTGTGCAGAACAGTACATTCCATCATGAGCAATTTAAGAAGAGGCATGTTTCCCCATAGATTTTTCTTTTTCTATTTGCTATCCTCAGCTTAGCTTCAATTTTTTTTTTTTTTTTGTGATAGTTCCCTTCCAATGTTATTATCATTGGTTTTGTTGATATTTATATTTTTGAAGACAAATTTGCCTGTGAAAGAGATTTTATCAACCGAAGGATAAGGACAGAAGGAATGCTTCTTTTTCTTGGTCCTTTGAAAGAAAGTTGACTTTGAAAATTCTTATCACTGCATTAAAGATAATGTTGCAGACTGTTAAATCACAATTTGATTCCTCAAAGAAAAGCTAATTAACCTTCAAATGCATTTAGTCACACATGCTATGCATTTCAGCATAGCTCAGCCATTAAGTACTGAGACATTACTTTTCAAGAAAAGGTGAAATGAACATATAACATTTGAGAAGTAGGAATTTTAATCAAAGCTACATTAAAAGGAGATAGTTTGGGATCCACAGTGCTGAACCTCCAGATGACTGGGTTTGTTTCAGATCAGTGTTGCTGAGCATTATTTTTACTTGACAGCTGCTCTGCATCAGCTGCACTGAGCTACTGGTTACAGCTGGCAAGGCCCTGGGTAGTAATTACCACTGCTTGGTGGCAGTAATTACCACTGCTTGGTGGCAGTAATTACCACCAAGTGCCACAAGTCCCCAGTTTAGGTGGGCAGTGGGGCTGCAGGCCAAAGATCTAACTAATAGCAGAGGGGCAGGACTCACAGATAGGATAATATGTGCTGCTTTTCCTTGGGATGCATTTTCTTTTTCAGAGCTAAAAACTTGAAATTCTTTGAAAATTTGCACAGAAACCTTTTCAAGGAACTTTGAAAACTTTCGAGGTAGATATCTCTATTCAATTCCCTTTAGCAAAGTACATTCAATTTGGTGTCCATTACAGATAGACCCATTAACTAAATTCATTTGCTCTAAACAGGGACATTTCTACTAATGCTTGCTCTTTTCTTGCTTCTTATGATCTTTTCAACTATTTTAAAGAGATGCTGCCAGTATATTATTTTTTAAAGAAGCAATTTCTGAACTCTGAATTTGGTTAAGACCTTGTCACTGTTTTAAAATGTCACTTACAAAGAACTTTCCTTCCCTCTGCCTTTTTTTTTCCCCAGTGTAACGATTTTCTCTGACACTTTTAACTGAATAACAGGAATTTTCAACTTTGAGGTTGGTGACCTCCTCCTTTATAAAAAGTCAGCTTTCAACTACTCTGCATTTTAGTGAAATAGCCTCATAACATTTTCCATAGCACGATGTTATGATGTAATTGCTGTTGAATTATGATCACTGCATGATACTATGAATAAGAAAAGCCTAACAAGCAAAGTGAAGTAATAGCTAAGCATTTTTTTATATAAATAGTCTGTTGTAAAATTGTTCTGCGTGGAAGTTTTCCTTTAATAGGCATTGTATTACAAATGTATGACGGTGGAAGATATGTTAATTCTGAGGAGACATGGGATTATTTAAATGGATTATTTCTCAACACAGCTGTTCCTTTAACATATGGAAAATAAAACTTTGTCTCCATTGTCAGCTGGAAAACAGTTAATTAGATTCTCATCCACATGTAGAGACAATTAGGCTGAGCTATAAATAAGGCCCCTGACAGACACGAGGCTTCTTCTCACCTGTGCCTTGTCAAGACATTTTCTGTAGACTAGTGCTGTCCTTAAAAGGTTGTTCTTCACAAATACCCCTTCAAACAAGTTGTTCAGCCTCAGCTCTTGGAGGTTTCAGGAGTCACCTGATGACTGGTAGGTATTATTTAGAGTATCGTATCAATGATTTGGGTTATAGTGCACTGTTGCTTTTGCCCAGTTGAAAGAGTAAGGTATTTCAGTTGTAAAATCACGCCTAAAATTCAGCTAGAACCTCCTATATTTTACATACATAGTGCCAAGAATTTGAAAACTGCTTCATGTTCACCTACAATAAACAAAAAAAATTTTGAATGTCATTATTGACTTTTTAATGTTCCTTCAAGAGAAAATCAGATATTTCAGTGTACAAGCCGAGAATGCTTTTGGTATGAAAGCTACTTAAGTTGGGAAATGAAGTGCTATTAGACAGATATGATATTTCCTTAAAACCAGAAACAAAACAAATGAAAAATACCTATTTTTTAGTTAAAAAGAATTCAGCTAACAGTCATTAATTATAATGTTACTCTATATCTTGATTTTTATGATTTGGCTGCATTTAAATCCTGTGAAAGATAGAATGGGAAAAAAGCTCGTCTCAAAGATGACAGTCTTTGAGAAGAATGAATTAAACAGAAGTTATCAAAGATGTTTTCCATTTTTGCTGCTTGTCATGCAACATCTTTTGTTGCAGATTACCCTTTCATAGTTTTAAAGAAGTGGGGGATGCTGATCCTGTATGGTTGCTAGCAGGGCTAACATCAGGCTGGTGAGTGATCACCAGTGAGGTTTCTCAGGGCTCCATGGTGAAGGGCCTTGAGGAGATGCCATATGAGGAGTGCCTGAGGTCACTTGGTCTGCTCAGCCTGGAGGAGACTGAGGGGAGAGCTCACTGCAGTTACAGCTTCCTTGTGAGGGGCACAGGAGGGACAGGCACTGATCTCTGCTCTGTGGTGACAGTGACAGGACCTGAGGGAATGGCCTGAAGCTGTGTCAGGGCAGATTTAGGTTGGATAACAGGAAAAGGTTCTTCACCCAAACAGTGGTTGGGCACTGGAACAGGCTCCCAGGAAAGTGGTCACAGCACCAGCCTGTCAGAATTCCAGATGTGTTTAGATAATACCTCAGCTCATGGTCTGTTTTTTGGGGCTGTCCTGCTCAGGACCAAGAGTTGGATTTCGTGATCTTTGTGTGGGTGATTCCCAACTCAGGATATTCTATGATTCTGATATCTTCATTATTTGCAACCGTGCTGGACTAGTCCAGCTCACCCCATAGTATGAAATCTGAAATGTGGGTTAAGAGTAAACTTTGGCCCCTGTTGGGCCAGAGTTTTCCAGAATGTGTTTTCTAAGTCTGCTTTAAACAACTTTTGATATGTACCATTTAATGAAAGGCAAACACAGTGATTTTTTTAGACTGAGATTCCTAAGACTAGTTCTGCCTAAATGAGTAAAGGAGGAGAAGGCATCAAAATTGGAGGAAATCCTTCTGCAAGGGTTTTGTATTGCTTTTTAATTTGATCAGAATTGTAAAATAAACTGTGCTGGGCTTTGATTCCCAAATTCTGTTGATGTCAATGAAAAGTCACGCAGCATTATTGATTTCAAGGGCTTGGTGCAGAAGACAAATTATTCTTTGCAAACACAACAGTAAAATGCATATCTCCTGAAGGAGGCCTTGCAGTACCTAGAAAATAGCATGATGTTTGGGGTTTTTACGGGACTATAAAGTTGTATTCTTTGCAGGTGAATTTTCATTTTTGGTAGATAAATAGCCTCCAGCCAGATTGACACAGGAGAGAAATCACAGATTTTATTTTCATTTCTTTGATATGAGGGCTGGCTTAAGGCTGCTGTGATTCCATTCCAGTTACTTCATTCAGTGACAAGCTTCAGAAAGGCTGCTCTGAAAGTGAGGACAGCTACAATTGTGTGATACAGTCACATCAGAGGGTCTCCACTAGCCAAAACTGAAAGGCATAGCACTGACTGTGCTCATTGCCACATTCTTTAGTAGTCTTCTAAACCATGGAAGAACCCAGCAAACAGAATAAAAATCTTCTGGTTTCCACCTGCCAGTATATAAAGAATTAATTTTAGAAGAAAAAAAAAAAAAAACGGTTTGTGATCTGAAATCACAATATGATGTGGAGAAAAAGCTTTAAGTCTACAGATTTCTTCAAAGACAAATGTGAAAGGTAACTGCTTGACAGTTGGCTTAAATTTGCTGTTCTTTACTTAAAACTTCATTAGTTAGCATTCCACAAGTCAAGAACTGTTGAATGCTTCCACAGAAAGATTTTGTGATGCAGGGAAGGGGTAATCTATAGAAAATGTTTCAGTCTTCAATTAAAACAGTATTTCTTTGCAGCATGTGGTTTGGGCATAGATCTGCAAACAAATACACTATTTTGAACAGCTATGGCAGAACAGTTTGAAAAAAAAAAGGTAGTCTAAAAGTTTGACAGTATTGTAAATATTCATCTCTTGAGAAATAAAGCAAGAAAAAAGGAATAAAGCAATGAGAAATAGATTTTTTTATGTTATTTTTTATTTATTCCCTTCCTTATAAGCAGAAGCAAACAATTTATTCTCTAGAGCTCTGAAAGGTTAATCACTTGCAGGAAAATAAGGATGTGAAGAATATCTAAGTAATAAGAGCTAAAAATGTCAGATGCCTGGGGATAAAGCAAATATTTCTGTGTTTTTCAAATCACTGGCTATTGTGATTTTTTTTTTTTTTTAAGCACAAGGAAGGATATTATTTTAAATAAAACATTACCTCCTGCATAAGGGGAATTGTCAATGGATGGAAAGAGAAAAAAAATCAGTCTGGAAGTGGTGGGAGACTGTGACCAGTGTTCAGCTTTTTAGTGAATCAGTTCAGCAGGCAGGGAACAGCTCTGCTGTTGGAAAGCACATTCCCATGCACGCCCAGCAACAGGCAGGCACCAGCTGAATTCTCTTCAGAGCTGCCAAGCTATGAGATGAGGTTCTGTAGGAAAAGACACTCAGAAAGTTATTGGTAGAGTGTATTCAAAGGGTGTTAGACCACCCCTTTCCTAAACATCTTACTGAGCAAGGAAAAATAACTGGATCATTGCACATAGAAATCGCTTTTCAAAAAATTTTGGGTTTCTCCATAGCAGGTTTTTCTGGGTTTTTTTCAATACATTAAAAGGAGTGGTTTTCAAATCTTGCCCAGAAATCCCTATTTCTGAGGGGAGTTTGCATCTGGACACTGCAAGTGTATCAGCCAGAAGCTTTTAAAATGTAATATTTCACCTCTAACTTAGGGACAAGGGACAAATGAAGAATTTTTCAAGGTTTATAAAATTCCTGATACATAGTCTCTCATTACCCTTTCAGTAGATTACTGTAGTTGCTTAAACTTGTCCTAGTGCTGGAGTCAGAGAACCAGTCTGTATTTTAAATATTTTGGATTTAGGGCTCAGGAATGGAACAGTGTTTTAAAGCTAAATGATTGTTTCTCTAGTCCCTGTAGGAAAAACAAAAAAAATAGCAGTTAGTGTCCAGCCTCCTGATTTGCAATAAGTGCTTTTGTATTGAAAGTCTAAAGTTATTAATTATTAAAAATAATTTTTTTCTCTTGCTTTCTAATTATTTTCTTTCTACTAATTTCTTTGTTTCGCTCTCTGTCTTCATGACCCTAGTGACAAAACTGCATGCAAATTCGAAGAAGCTGGTTTGCAGAACTGTAAATTTTTCCTCTGCATTCTCCTGCTAACTTCTATCACTTTATAATCTACAATTAAGTGATTGGAAGAGATTGCCTTGGTGATAAATTCAATTTCAATGAAACACCTTCTAAATCATGTTCTGATTTACACTCCAGTCTTTCGGAGTTTCGTAAGGCGTGTTCCTGCTCCAGGTTGTAGCCTGCTTTCATTCACTTGCTCCCTACAGACAAGTTAAGGGTGCTCCTGCCATCCAAGGCAGTCCCAAAGCAGGCAGAAAGGGAATGGGGCTTTGGTTGCTGGCTTCTCTTTGGTTGGCAATGAAAGCATTTAAACAGAACATTTTTCACATGATGCACTTTGTGATTGAAACACACCTATTGCTTAAATAACCTTTTTCACGGCTGGGCACAATTTGATTAATTTTGTGAAGGATTGTATCTCCCAGGGCACAGAGTTCTGTGGATACACTAAATGATCTGTCCTACATTTTAGATGGATCAGAGCCAGAGTTAATTAAAATATATACATGCTGTGTAATGTAACAACAGCACTGAGGCCAATCCTGGCCCCCAAGGAAATTATCTGCGCTAACCAAAAGTTATTTTCTCTCTACACTGTGTAGCTGTTTCTTTGATTTAACATATTAAAACCATTTTAAGCTTTGAAGTTCTGTGGCTTTTTGGCTGGTGTTTGCATCAGACATTATTCATCCTCCTAAGGCGTATGTTCTGCTTTCTGAGCAGATATGGGCACTTCTCAGTAATTTATTCCTGTTAAAAATTAAAAGGCATTTAAAATGTTTCATATTGGCAGAGCTGCAGATGATAGTTTTCTTTACTTATCCACATGGCAGAAAATGCATAGACTGTGATTGTGTCAATTTTTCTTTATTAACCTAATGTAGTCCCTGTGAGATGATAGTTTGTCCATTATATTCTTAAATATGTACATGTGTATGTATATATATATATGTGTGTGTGTGTGTGTGTGTGTGTCCTTCTTGTATCTTTCTTATCTAGAATAGCATCTTCTCCTCTTACCATCAGTTATAAAGACATCTTGCTATGAATATGCTTATACCTATTCTGGCTGTGAAAGATTATCAGACAACTTTGTTTCTATACAGATAAGAAACTAGTCATGGAGATTATTCCTTTCATTCTCCTATGGGCAAGTAAAGTGGATTCTGGGGAACTGACTTCAAATAAGTTGGTCAAGAAGTTTGAGGCAAGGGTTCTACAATGAGGACCATGAGATTTTTTAAGCAGCACAAATACAGTCTCTAAGATTTCTTCAATGAAAAATGCCTGTTTAAATCACACTGAAATTAATGTCATGTCCTTGAATTTTAAGGCCTTATGAAGGTCTTAAATGAAGAAAAATCTCCGTTTAAGATGCATAATAATCTTATGAAGAATATCCAAATAGCTTTCATTTTAAACTAGCAAATGCTACTTCTTGGAGATATGCATAATATTTCTAAATTTTATTGTGAGGATAATGTTACAAATATCCAAATAGGCATAAATTATTAATTTCTTTAGACCAAAGACACAATTTTTTAGTTGCAAGAATTCAAATGGGCGGCTGAGGTTTATGGTGGATAAAATAATGTTGATCCAGTTTGTCAAAGATGCATAGGGTATCCCCATTTTTAGAGCATCAAGTACTTTTTGGGTATGGCTTGTGGGATGCACTTCACAAAAGATTCCATTTCTCTTTCCAGCACTGTTAGTAATAAAGCAGCTTTGTAGGTTTGGACAGGCATTTTCCACTGCCCTCTTGTCACATGCAATAATGTCATATTAGTAAATCCAGAGAAGTAACAAGTACATCTTACATCTTTACCATAATTAGTTTTCTCACCTCTGTCATTTCCAAAAGATAAAGGGTTCCCCTCCTCTTTCCCATCATGGTAGAAAATTTGTTCATTTATTCTCAAGGCAATCCTGTTTTATAGCTCTTTCCCTTCATTAATGTTACCTTAATTCCTCTAGGTATAGCTGCTGCAGTTTAGTCCCTTGGCCTTCATTTTTTCTATGCTGAATTATACCACTTTCTTTTCTGTCCTATGATAAGAACAAACTGTGGATCCCTCCTGACAGGTGTTGTAGCAGCCCTTCCCACTTACAACTGACATTGCTTTAAAAAGCATTTCATGGAAAGACAGATGGAGTTTCTGGTTAACACTTTTGTTTTGCGTTCACAATGTAAGTGAATTTTTGGTGGGGTGTGTGAACTGAGAAGTGGACGGCAAAGAAGGAGCAATCCTAAACCAGACTTGTTCCTCTGAGCAAGGGGTCAGACCTGAGAGGGGTTGGGGAGGGGACAGAGCAGCTCTCTAGAAGCTGGGTAAAGAAAAAACATATGTTGTGTCAAGGCACTTTGCTTTTGTAAGACTGTAACTCATCAAGGGCAATCAAGCTTTCTCCTAGGTTGTGATCCTGGAAAAAAATGACATATCTCAGAGGATGCCTGGTAGGGAAAAGAACTTAAACTGAATGTAAATAATCACTTGGTCATCTCCTTTAAGAGGCCAAAGTATGTTGCAAATACTTTCCTTAAGAATAACTCTGAAGAGAATGACACAAAGCATTTGTAGGAGAAGCAACCAGCTCTCTTAATTGTCAGAGATGCTGCTTGTAAACTGAATCTAGACTGCTTCAAATGAGATCTGGAGTTATAACAGACACAAAATCCAGCTTTGTGTACTTGTGTTTTTATTCAGCCTAATAGGAGACAGAATTCTTCTAAGTCTTGAAATAAAAAGAAGCAAAAACTGGCTGTACTGACCTGAATCCAGAATTAACAACTCTACTTTCATGGAAATGATACTGAACTTTCTTGGCCTTTTACATAGTTGGGCCTTCATCTTAACTTAGCTCTTCTTAGTGACTCTAGGGGAGTTCTGTTACCTGGAGCAAAAAAAGAATTGCAATCTAAAGGAAATTCATCGAGGCAAATTTTTAGTCATCACAAGAGATAATAAATGAATACAAATTGGGTCAAGTATCAGGAAATAATTTTATCAGTGGCTACATCTTCTGCCTTTTTCTCTCCTCCAGCCACTTCCCCCACCTCTGAGAGAAGATCTTCAGATTCAGAATTTCCTGGCACCACAACTGAAGGTGCAGCTTGGAGTTCTGCAAAGGCATTCCAGATAGATATGGTGTGAGATTAGTTACATGCAGTCTGAGAGTTTAAGAGCAAATTACAGCAGTATAATGTCTCTGTAAGCCTGGAAAGAAACAGAAGGAAAGTGTAGCTCAGGCCTTGTGTTGGCTGAATTCTGGCAGCTGCTGGACCTGCCCCTGAGCCATGCAGGCATTTGTGGAATGCTGGTTCCTCATCTCTGACAGCATTGGATGCAGTGTCTGCCTGACAGTCTCAGCTCCAGTTGCTATAAAAGTAGAAAAACCCAAACCACCAACTAAAAATCTGCTCCAGTCTGTTCATACTGAGTGTTGCTGTGGAGTAGGCATCAGGCATTATTTTCTGATGCTTACCTTTGGGATAGTGCTGGTTGCTGATCCTTCTCTACCCCCGCTGCTGTTTGAGATCTGAGAACACTAACAGCCCTAATATTTTGACCTTTTCTGCTTTTCATTTCTGAAGAGCTAACAACAAATGCTTCTTCTCTCATCCAAATACTTCTTTTCCAAGAATCTGTCTTCTTTTTTTCCAAAGAAAATAAGCGGATTTCTTACATTATAAACCTCTCATCATTCTCACTCTTTTTCTTCTGGACTCTCTATTGACCATTTCTTTTGAGAACATGTTTCAAACACACCCACTCTTTTGGCCCAGTGAGATCCCACCAGTAACAACTGGAATAAAAGAATAACCCCCTCCTCATATGCTTATTAATATGCATCAGTGTCACATCGAGATTATGCTATATGCTCATCTCTTTCATTATTTAAAATATTAAATAATGATACACATGTGAACCTGTCTTGCTCCTGTGGAACATCTAAGGGATGTTTGTGTGTTTTACTTTAGGGTGAGACACATACAGTGACTTTGTGCAAATCTTTCTGCTTGTTCATACAATTCTCCATGACATTGTTATAAAGTCTCTCCACACACAGAGTATAGCTGAATTTGCACTGATCATTCTGAGTTTGAGGTAGATCCTTTTAAGGAGGAGGTATGAGACTTCATAAAGACAAAAAATCACAAAAATAGAAACAAACTCTGGTAGCAGTTAACCTGAGGCACAGTGAGTGGGTATCAATATTCAAACTTCGTCTTGGAAGCTGGTTTTTTTGTTGTTGTTGTTATTGTGGCCTTTGGTTGGTTGGTTGGTTTTTTTTAAGAGTTAGGTTATGTGATACTTCAAGTAATGAAGAAATCATGAAAGAAAGATTATTGTGGATAACTTACTCTTTATAGCTCTCTAAACCTGTTAGTACTTCAATATTGAATATCTCGTGTTTTTTCTAGATTTGGGAGTATGTGAATAATGATAGTACAGAAGGACATGGTTGCAGCAGAGAGGTTTCAAAAAGCAATGCTTCTGGTTCTCTGTATAGGAATCACTTTTCAAGGAATTTCTCCTAGACATTACACTTATCTTCTGGTTAGAGATATAAAAAGTAATTCTACAGTGCTTTACTGAGAATTGTTATCTAAACAGATTCCTGCTATTTTGGGGATATTAGTAATTGAGGGGACCTTACTGAGTTTTTAAGGGAGTCCTCAGCTGTGCATCAAAGGCTGTGTTGTTCTGGTTCCTCAATAATTGGCATTAACAATATTCACTGCAGGGATGAGTGGGGCTGAGACAACCTTCTGTAAGTCTCCTATTTATGCAATTTTTTATTATTTTTCTATAGGAGCTTGTGCTAGATCAGATACAATTTTTGAGTTTCTAGTTGAGGGGAAAATGTAGTTTTGATTCTATATTTCTGGAGAGGTTGTGACTGAAATCAAGAGCTAAAACCTACATTTCACCAAAGTGTGCATTATCATGTTGAATTTTCTTGGCATAGAAAACTATGCTTAAGTTACTCAAGCAATTCCAAACACTCTCTCTCAACTGCTCTAGTCTAGTTTTTATTTAAAAAGGAGGAAAACTAACTCACATACTTTAAACTTCACCTCCATTTCTACTTTAGGGTTAATGATATTTCCATCTTTCTGGAACTTGTATTCCTCCCTCAGTTGAATCAATAACCAGGAGTTTTTAGTTCAACTTGTTTGCTAATCATCAGTCATATAGAAGTAATCTTTTCTCAAGATCCTTAATTGTAAGTTTCACACTCAAAATCTTGAATCTGATAATTAATTATATCCAGGCAATTTAATGTTCTTTATCAATTCTGTGTTGTTGGGGATTTAAAAACTAAAATAACCCCATTAGAATTCTTGCACTTAATGTCCTAGCTTGAAAACTTTCCATTTTTAATGGACTAACAGGGCTGTGTGTTTTCTTGTACTTTGTCAAACATCTCAGAGCAGCACCACTACAATTTCAAGAATCTTAAACCATGAAAGTGCTGTCATCTGCTTTGTATCAACATCATTTTATGGGGTTTTTAGAACAGAGGACAGTTTCCTGGGAAAATGAATATGCAGTTTTAGCCTGTGAATGTCAAAGTCTAGTTTGAACTACATTATGGTTAATGGTGATGGTTTTCTATTACCTCTGACAGAAACTTGATCCCACTTCGGTGAATGATATTCAGAATTTTACTGCACTTCTACATATTGCATAGCTCACTTGTTCAAGATGGAGAATGGAGTTCTTGAATCCCTTGCCTGTCCTGTTTCATGAAATAAAACAATGAATTTCATTCCACTGGGATTAATTGGTGGCAACAGAGTTTCTACAGAATGTTAAGCACTCGTAAACAATACAGTACCCACTTTAGCAGTTTCTGCAAAACCAACATGGTGTATAATTCCATTCTTATAGCTCTTTTTATGCTTGAAATGGAGGAAATATTATTCCATTTTTGTTTATTTCAGTACTTATTCAAGGATCTTAGAGAGTTTGCTGGAAAAAAAAATCTTCTGAAGGATTCGCTCTTCCCAGCAAATCACACTCTGCCCAGCTTGTTTTGTCATGCCTTTGGCTAAACAAGTGAATGAGGATGTTGTTAAAAGATGAAAAGCTTCTCAAGCAATTCCTCACCACATGGTATGGCTCAAGGAGACAGCTTGATCCCAGGCTGTGCAGGAGGGCAGTGTCTTTACAGTAAAACTAATATTTTTTTTTACATAGATCTCAGATTAATTTGAAGGTCATGACTCTGAATATATTTGTGCTGATTTTTTTTTTATTTTTTACCTGCTAACCAATTTTTTTACATATTGTGAGGTAAGAGTTCCCAAGCAATTTTTTTGAGGGGAGGGGAGAATCTCCTCTAAAATATTGTGTGTTGTGCAGAGAATTATCTCAAGAAAAATAGACTCTAACTTGCTTGCAATTATAAGGCTTCACAAGTTGCTCTGTTCTTTGGAAGACCCCTAATTTCTCTCAGTGCTGTTTGTTTTCTCCATTGGTTGCCATGAAGGAAGTACAGCCATCATACTGCTTCATTCTTCTTTGTGGCTGAAATTCATTGTTCTTTTACATGTATATCACAAGAATAAGCTGTTTGCCCCTCTTTGCAGTTCCAATCTGTCTTAAACACTACCAAAGCTCAAACCTTTTATGGTTCATAAAAGATTTTCTGTCTCAGCCATTCTGTCACTGCAATTATTTTCAACTAAGGGATATCTACTCTTTTGCTGATAACTTTTGCTGACTGTCTTGTTTTTTACTGTGAACCTTGTAAGCATTGAGTGAGAGGTATGAAATATAAAGTGAGAATGATTTTAGATTAGAGAGACTAGAAATTAAACAAAAGAAAAATCAGTCTATGCTTCAAGGTCAGTTTGCTACTGGCTTTAAAAATAAGGAATAACACTGCTACAAATCTAAGTTGAGCTCCCTCACCATGACTTTCTTTTTATTTAGACACATATTCACAACATAAATTTCCTTCTATTACTGCTTCCAAAGCTGGGGTTTAGTTACCCTGCTCCTGTACATCCTAAGGGTCACTGCTGACAGTACCATGAGCGCAGCGTTTTTCACTGCTACCACCTTATGGTCACTTGGTGTTCATAAATCACTTCTACAGGACAAATCAAGTGAAGCAAATTATTCAGGGCTTTGAGGATAATCCTTTTTTTATTATTTCTTAGAATTATATGATTAAATCTTGAAATAATCATGCCTCTCTCAAAAGGAAAAGTCATGAAAGAAATGCAAAATATCTGTACGTGATCCTCATGTAATTTCCCTTCTCTGTTCTCATCATTTCAGACAGGTCAGTCATCTTCCCTCCTCTCCCCTGTGTGAGCTCACAGAAACTCCTGTCTCTTTCTGCAGCTGTGTCACAGTCCCTTGCCTGGTTTTACAGACTTCTGCTATGGAACTTGCACCTCACTCTTTCATTCTCTCCCTAAGCACCAGAGACACCTTACCAACTATCTCAAAACTTGAAAGCCTTGAAATAAGAATTCTTGAAGTCCTGATTTGGCAGGTGTTCCCTTTGTTCTCCTTCCAAGGAAATACAACCATTTTCTAAAGTTGGAGTGGGCTGGACAGTTTTCCCTAATCCCTGCCATTTCTTTGTTCTTATAAATCCTTTTGACAAGTGCCAGAGTTTTGGTGAGCTTTCTCGTTACCTGGTTTCCAGTGGTGGAATAGATGTGACAACCATGCCTTTGCTTGATTGTGTTGATAAATAGTGTACTCAATAATTTAACAGTTTAATATCCTCCACCAGAACTAATAAAGTCCAAACGAGGGTTTCTTTTTTAGCTGACAACCCCAGTATGTTACCTTGTCAGGTTTTTTTATAGTATTTTGTTACTGTGAGGAAAAGAAAAAATATGTAATTTGATTTTATTCCATGTTTAACCTGATTTTACAATGAGTTACATTAGAAGAGACAATCAGCAATTCTAAGTCCCTGCAGAAAAAATCAAAAACTATATTAAAATCATGTCTGCAGTCTTTAATGGATAGATATAAATGTGCTTATCAGTCTAGCTCCAAATCCATCAACGCAAAAGCACATCAACTAGGAGAAGTTCATAAGGTCTAGATAAAAATCCCTTTCAAATATTCTGTTAATCTATGCATATGAATTTACATTCGTTAATAGGCTTAAATATGCACAAGGAAAATGGATTCAGCTCTGGGCTATTATCATGAAATAGTGTGGCACATCTACTAGTAGAGAGTAATTTCAATATCTCACCATCTAAATTCAGTACCTGAATAGCTCAACTTCAGCACAAGACTCTTAACAGTGTTAGCAGCATGATTTAGTGGGTGTGGAGGGACTCTCTTTGTTTCTCTTTACATCTAGGGACACTTTTGCAACATACAAGTGACTATTGGACATGGAAAAGAGAAGATAAAGCACCTTTTATTTCCATATGCCCATCCAGAAAAGCATGTTTGGAATATCTTTGTTAGAACATCATGCAATAAATGATTTATGACCTTGATTATATCTGAGTGTTCAGGTTACACATTAACAATATATAAAAGAGATCCCTCTATGACACTCACCTCAACTCTTCAAATTCAGTTTATTCTGGGGTGTCACAATGCTGACCTGGATCAGTCAGAATTCCTTCTAAGACTAGACCTGCAGCATCCTGGCAATCCTACAAATACATCTGCATTGCAGTAATGAGAAGAATCATTCTTTGCACCTAAGTGGTACTTCAAAAAAAATGAGGTCATCCATATCTGAGATACATGCTATGGAAAACCTGAGGATAAAAAAATCATCCATTTATCACAAGGCCCTGCAAAGAGCTTTGATGTAATAAGGGACTAATAGCCTATTTTTCTGTCACCAAGACTCTGCCTTCTGTTTTGTAATATTCAATGCCTTTTCATTTTACCATTAGAGGCCAAATGGTACATCTCCTCTTCCAGTCAGAATAGTGTTTTCCTACTCTGAATGGACCAGCTCCCAGGAGATCACAGCCACAGAATTATTAGCTAATGCCTATTTCAACTGTGTCTGGAAAGATACAGCTACTTTAGACACTGAATCATGAGGGCAGCATCCCCTTCACTTTCAGGTTTTGGTGACATTTCAGGAGAAGATTCTTGGTCAAATACTTTAATTCATAGGTAGGGAATGTGAAAAACAAATTTAATTTGGTCAGCCTCTGTAGCCTCAAAATCTCATGACACTCAGAAGGAGTATCATAGAATTATAGAATGGTTCAACTTGGAAAGGACATTAAGGATTGACCCCTTTCACTGAGACACTGAAGGAAAAAAAGAATATTTTTTGCAGTTAAAGACCAACTTTCAAAAAAAAAAAATTTGTTTTTTAAATAATATTTTTAAATATAATGCTATTGTATTTCTTCTGACAATACTAAGAAGAAGCGTGTAGTACTCAATGTGGCTATTGCCAAGTGGGTGCTGCTCCTGCATTCCTTCTTATAATGTTGTTTGCATATGCATACCATTTCTCTCTATTAACTACTCATTTATATATTTTCATCCTGTACAAGCAATCCAAAGAAGGCACTGTTAAGTGGTAACAACCAAAAAAATTAACTGTACAAAATTCCATGTCCCCTCAAGCCTTATGTCTTGTATAAGGTGGTGGTTTTTCACTAATTTTTTTTTGAAATACTGCTGTAATACAACAGATCAGAAGAAAACCTAGGAGGAAGGGCCTGAAAAAAAAATAAGGCAGCAGAGATCTGAAGCTGATGGGAGCCACTCTCTGCTGTGACTTTTTTCCTACAAAGCCTTGGTACAAAATAAGTTAGCAGTGCTGTAAAAAATATCTACTGATGCTATGTAATGTTGTTTTCTGACAGAAGAGCCTTTCATACAAGTAACATAAAACCTGGGAGTTTTGTAGTGGAAATGGGAACTACTAGTTTGTTCAGTATTAAATTTGTGGTTGATTTTATTTTAAGACTCAAAGTTAAATTGCTTTCAGGAACTTTTAGATAATTTATTTGCTTCTTTACCTTTTTACTCTCATCTTCACCTTAAAATCACATTGTAATTTAACATGCAGTTTTTATCCACTTATAAATTGACTATTCATCTGCTATAACTCTGGGGTTGTGTCTCAGAGAAGGGGACAGCAAAGGCCATGAAGCTTTCTGGGATGGAAAACTCAAACCCCAAGAGCCTGCAGACCTGAGGAGGGCTCTGGCAGCTTTGTTTTCTGTGTGATAATACAAGCCCCTCCACAGAGAGTAAAAGGAAAAAAGGTGGGGGGGGAACACAAGAAAGGCAGGGGCATAAAAGCAAGACAGCATGGGAAAAGGGGCAATGGAGGAGAATGTTTTGGCACTGGTAAAAATTTGGGGGAAAGAGGAAAGGGATTATAATGTAAGAGAGTAGAATTAGAAAAAGAGCAAATGGAAAGGAAAAGCAGGTTTCAATGGTAAAGTGTACCACTGCTATAAATCCTCTGAGAACTGTAAGAGAGCTGAGAAGAACAGACTGTGAGAGCTGAATAAAGGGAAAATTAATCATTCATGAAAAACAAATACTTTATTCAAAGCATAGAATTATAATAAATAGTCACATTGGTCACTAGATACCTCATGCATTTAGGGCTGGCACAAGTCTTTATGTAGAAACCATTTTGTTAACCTGTTATTAGCTTTTGGCTGTTGGGCTCTGAGAGGAAATATTAAGGAGGGAATAGGAGACCAGCCTTATGCACTGTGTGGGTGCCAATGGGCTGTGCAAAGCTTAGCTGCTGACATTATAAATTGCAAGCTGGCCAAATGGCAACTATGCCTGCTCTTTTTGCTTTCTCCCTCCCTTCTCCCCATGCTTTTTAAGGTTAGAAAATGCACAGCAAGTAGGCACAGCAGAGGGATTTATTTACGGAGACCACAGTTTCATACCCCATTGTTAGCTTCCATTCCTTCTGAGAATGTGCAGTAGGTGTTGCAGAAGGTCAATTTCTTCTGAGAATAGTTCAATAATATTCTGGCCCCTCTGCTGAGTGTCCTGTACCCCTAGACATCCAACAAACAGCAAGACAGTTGGTTAGAGAGGGCTTTTTGTTTCCCCTTGAGAACTGGATGTATTTTGGAGTGAATATTTGAACATGCATAAATCCCACATTTAATATTCCATATGTGGGGGACAGGAGTGTCCAAAAGTTTAGATTCTTCATACATTTATTCTTACTGTACTAGTGTTACACCAAAATATTGTGTTAACATGCAGCTGCTGAGCTACACAGTTTTTAATGTTAAGCTTTTTTGTATTTCAACGGGGTCAAGAGAAAAGGAAGGGAAAATTAAATAGTTATCTTCAAAGCCCACCTTGCATAGAGCCAATATGTGACCTGAAGCCTGCTTTGGGGAAGCTGATGAATAAAAAGGATGAGAGTTGCTTATATTATTTCTTATAGTAAAGTTAAATGAATTACAAAATTAAATATATGCAAATAAAGAATATTATACCAGCCGTGGTATGTAGGCAGATGGTGCAAAAAGTGCATTTTCATAACATTGTTGTAGGACCTCAAAGCATAGAATTATGCACAGCTTTGTATATTGAGGTATATGTCTGGCTTGAAACGTGGACAGCTCTATATTGTTTGAAGAATTCAGGATATAAGGAACCAAGTAAACATTAGAATATGAATTATGTAAAAATATTTTCAGATAAATGTTTGTTGCAACTCTTCATCTTTGTTAGCAGAGACATGCTGTTAAGTGCAGTCAGACTCGATTCAGACTCTGAAAGAAATTGAATACTAGGAGAGAAAAATGTTCTATCTTTTATGTCCTAACCATAAGATAGCAATCAGTGAGGTTATAATTTAATTCCACAAAATATGATTATACATTTTCCCTGGAGTCAGATGAGTTCATTCAGATGAATCTTTCATTCTAAGAATGCCTTGAATGTGCCTGAATATTTCTACCTGAGGTTCTTGCTATTGTGTTCACTCTTGCACCAAAATAAAGCATAAATCATAGCTATCTGCATATACCAGAAGTCTTCGTCACCTAGATCCACTACCTCCATTTTATTTTAAAATGAAAGAGCTGTAACTGCTAAATGACATTCATATTATTCTCAACACACCTTGCAGAGACAATAGGGTGAATGTCACACTAAAATATCTTTATTCACTTCTCAGACTCATACAGATATCTGACCATTATTATAGCAAATTACCAAAGCTGAGAGTCTTTGTCATTTTAATGCAATAGTCTTTTTTAAATGAATTTTTTGCCTTTTTCAGTCCCAGAACTGCATCATACCACCTTTAGAGCACTTTTTCTTTTCTCTGTCTCTATGAACAAAGGAGAAGGAGAAACAAGGTTTGAACATTTAAAGGTTTTGAGGCTTAGTGTAGACAGAAAACATTCTTGCCCAGAAGGTGCTCTCTTACATGGCTGTTGTGGTAGACAGAGAGATCAGTGAAATCAGGGATGAGTCCTGCTCAGCTAAGGACTGGCAATATGGTGCTCCATCTGTGCAGGTGACAAGGAAACAGAGAACAAGTCTGTTATAAGATGAAGTATTATGGAAAGGTGAAAGAAGCTGCAAAAAAATTTTAACATTTTTAAAGTGTCTGTGTAAGCTAATCTTATTAGGTGTGCTTCTAGTAATTGAGTAATTGAGAGAGAGGCTTCATTGACTGAGGGGAAGCTTGAGGTAATTAAAAGATGTTAATATGCACTGAAAATGATGGTGTGTCCCAGAAGGAAAAAAGAGAAGACTTAAGAGCATTTTCAGTGCATATTAACATATTTAATTACCTCAAACTTCCCCTTAGACAATGAAACCCCTTTCTCAATTAAATGAGGCTTCTGAGCGCAATAAACTTTTAGCAGGTAGCTAGAAATTCAGAGGAAAATGAAAAGGACAAGGCTTTTATCTACACTGATTTCAGTCCCTTGACTTAGTTGGAAAAATTTCAGAGACTTTAAACAGAATTTCTTGGACGAGCAAGGGAAAGGAGCCTTATTGCTCCTGGCAAAACTTCACATTAATTATAAGATAAACTTTGGGGACTGCAAATCTGTGATCGCTTTAGTGGAAAGGTTATGATTGGAAGGAAATAAAAAACCAGAAAACAGTTCAAGAAGAGCTTTTCAAGTCTGACTTGTCAAATTGTTGAACTATATTTTTGTTCCCTTTGCTTTTAATGATGTATTGACACATTCTATAGCACGGTGTATCAGTGTATTTCCCATACACTACTTCAATGAAGAGATTTAAGGGAGAAGCTGAAATTAAAATTCCTGTGTAAATCACAACCTTCACCTCCTATTCCCTTATATAAGTGGAATTGTAAGTGAAATCTGGCAAGCCAAGCATGGCTAACACAGAGAGGGGTTGTTCACATATTCAAACCAGAATTCTTTCTGTTCATCAGTATGATAACAAGCTTTGATCATATACTCTCTATATGCATACTTGCCCATGCCTGAGTCAGAATATAGGAAATCAATCTGCTTTTCTTCTTTCCTTTTGAAGCCATATTCAGGTACTGAATTATGAGCCCTTTCCAGTTACCAATATTTCATGCACTACTAAGTTAAGTACAAACAAAATGTATCAGCCTACATACTTAAAACATACATATTCTTGCCATACAAATAACTAATTTGGGATAATTCTGACCATCCTTTTAATAGGCTAAGATATCCTCTTCTGGAAGAGATAGTCATCATTGCTGTTCACCAGTAAACTGAAGGAAACTGCAGCAGCTCAGCTAAATACAATAATAAATGTGGGTTTGATAGCTACTTCTGGGACTATCACAAACATCTGTTTGTACTGTTGTGTAGGTGTGTGTGAAAATTTATTCCTCTGGACAACGTCTGCTACTTTTATTTTTTTTATTTAAATATTGTCAAAGAAACTGCACTACATTATTAGGTGCTTCTTAAGTTCTACCCTATCTAAATTTGTGCAACAAAATGTGAATTTATGAGTAACTTTGGACAGGATTCTGACACGGAGTTTGAATTTCTATTTCCCTAAGCAGATGGCAGAAAAACAGTTGGTGTGGCCATCAACCACAAGCACACGGCTTTAGGCTGATATTTTTTTTCTCTGATCCCAGGGGCTGTTCTGCAAAATGCATGTTTAGCTCCTGCTCTCCCTCTGGGCAGGTCATGCAAGGTTTTAGGGAGTAGGGTGGGAAATTGATCATCTTAACTTTATCAGAAATAGCAGCTGCTTTCCACCATGAGAGCAACAAACACAGTTTTACTAAGGACCTGTGTCAGTATTCCACATTTTTCAGCCTAATGTGGATGAGTAATGTTACAGGAACAGACTGTTTGAGGAAGTGCTTGCATTTTTCCCTAAGATGTCAGGTGATATCAAAAGCTGTCTACTGCAGGTGAAACAAAACACTCTTCAATGCAGAAACCTTTATTTGCATACCAGTCAAAGGAAAGTTAATCAAAACTAACATAACTACTTTAGGTTTAACAACATTAGGACAAAGTGTGCAATTATCAGATGCTCAATATTCCTGGTTCATGATCTTTCATTCTAATTCTCTCTAATACTGGAAGTTACTTTGTTTAAAGTAAAGTATTCAAGTATTATTAAAGTATTCTGATGTCAGACACTGTGCATTAAACAGTTATTAGAGATCTATAACTGTGAGATAGCCACAAAATCATATGAACTGTCAGTGATTTGAAACAGCAATTGTCCAGAAATTCAAGGGAAATCTTACTGAAGGAAATGCTGATCAGAAAATGGTTTCCTTCAGGCCTTGTCCTGTAAGAGTTGCAAATATAATTATTCTTCTCCAATGGCTTTATGTGTAAATGTCCTCAAAAGAAGTGCAAGAAGTTGTTTTTAAAAAGCTTGTAGGTGTCTTCTTTCTGGGTGTTACCTCACTGCCCAGACTAAAGAAATGTTAAGCTTGGCTAATGACATGCACTTTACTCAAATGATAAAAGAGGAAAAAAAAAAAAAAAGAGATTTTTTTAATAACCATTCTTCCTTACCACAAGTATTGAAAATTTTAGAATGTAAAAGGAATAGGATTATCTGTGAAATTCAAGGAAAGCTAAAAAAAAATATTTTTTGTATTCATTTGGAAGATAAATTGCAGTAAATTATATTTTCCTCAGAATATTTGTTAATTAGTGTGAGAGAGATATTTATATCAGCTGTCCTGTGAAAATTAAATTGCTTACTTTTTAAAAGTGATTAGTACTGAGCATAGATGCTGAATCTTTTTGCTGTTAGCAATTCAGTATAGTTTTTCATAAACCATATTGTCAGCAGTTTTGTTGTAATAACAGGCTGAGACACATTGTATTCTGCATTTATGAAACAACTAAATATTTTGTGATTCCCTATTAAAAACAGCATGAGTACAGGAAGATTTGAAGCAGACAAATGCTAAAATCCTGAAACGATCTTAAAGTGCTTTCTTTTTTTCCCTTCTCACTTCTTTAAGGTGAACAGAGTTGTCATGGGGTCCAGTTGAAGCTGCAACCACTAAACCCAGCAGCTGGATCCCAGTAAAGGATTTGAACCAAAGACATCAAGACTGGGTCATGGTGAGTGGATTTTTGATCACTAAGAAAACCTGTAGAATTTGTGAAGGCAAGAAAAGAAGATTCTGGGAAAAGACATGTAAGTAAAAATAAAAGAGAAAAAAAGAGCAACAGCACTAGCTCTTCCTTGAGATGGTGATGAAATTAGAGAAGTGTGGGCACCATTTTCAGTTAGTCTTGTACATCAGGACAACGTACTTGTTGAAATAATGCAACAAAAATCAATGTTCCCTAAGTCCATAAAACTGATCCTGTACCAAGGAGGTTTTTTTCTTCCTTAGGATAATTTATATTATGTCATATTTTAAAAGAATATGAAACAAAAAGAAATTCCATTATCTTCTGTAATATTGGAATGCTATATTATAGAAAGGAAGCAGAAAAAAAATCAAAGTATTGCACACTTTTGCCAGAACCAAAATGTATTTAGCCATTGGAATCTTGATCCATTAAATCTGGAAGAATGATCAGGAAACACTGCTGGTCCATCTCTAGCAGTGCTGACTGTCCAGCATACTGAAAGACAGACAACACAGGGATTTTTCTCAATGGCTTTTCTTTAGTCTTAGGATAAATTGGCTGATGAAAATGTCTGTGCAGGAGAGTGCTGTGTTTTTTTTAAGAAGAGTCCAAAACAAATCTATTTTCCTCTTCTACAGTTTTGTATTGTTGCCCATCTGTGTGCTAGCTAGAATTTCATGCTGTCAAATCTGATTGTAGCATCAAAGTCATAATTGTATAACCTTCCCCAGAGGAAAAGGATTGCACAAGATGTAATCTTCTTCATTCATCAATCCCTTGTACTGAAATGGTGTGTTCTACAAAAGAAAGAAAAATTTAAAAAAAAAAAAAAATCAAATCTCCAAGGAACTCACTGAAACTCAAAAATTTCCTCAGCTAAGTCAGAGCAGCTCATGGCATTTTTCACTTGCAGACCCCAATATAATTTCAAGAAAACCCTAATACTGCCTCTGTGTCCTTAGGGAAGCAATTGCTACCTGTGAATCGTTCCTTTTTCCCCCCTACTATTTCCTACTCTTAATTATCACAGAGGGACCCAACAAGGAACTGAACAACAAACTAGCATAAGACACCTGCTCCTGGTCAGTATGCCCCCAGAAACCAATTATTCTTAAAAAGAAAATATAAACTACTGCACTGCTATTCTTAAATTCTTTTATTACTTGCTGTTAAAATAATTACGTGCACCCAAATATTTTAAAGCCTAAACTTGAATAACAAATACTACTCAATATGTATTTTAAAAAGAACTTCAAAGTTAACTCAATTGATCTTTTTTAAGCAATATACTTGATTTAAATGTAATTAGGGGGAAGAGCTTGTATGGTTTCCAACACAAGGAGACTGCAATGCTTGCTAAACAGCAATTCTATCTGTAGAAAAATGCATGTGGCATGTAATAAATGAGGCCATAGGTGGAGAGAAGCAAAAAAGAAGAAACATCACAGGAATGCTGAGATTGTTGTTTTCATCAAACAGATTATCTCGAGCCAAATTGAAAGCAATCTGGTAGACTTAAAACAGGATGCAAGCAAGAATATTTGGTGACTATGAGTAAAAATGTAAACATCAGTCTTTAGCAGTCCCCAGCATTCTATAAAGGCTGTTTAGAACTTCTTGAAGTGCTTATATGGAGGCTAACTCCAAGTACCCTATCCCAGCTCCCTCTTGGCACTAGAGCTTTTCAATAGAATGGTGAAATTTGAAATAATCCTTGTAAGTTTCACTGGAAACACAGGAACATGAGCTTCCTATTACAGGCATCTAGATTAGGTGCCCAAATGTAGACTATATGAATTATGTTTTTCTGTTTCATGAATTAGGGTTTTTTGGTGGTTTTTTTTGTTTTTTGTTTGTTTTTTGTTTTGTTTTGTTTTGTTTTGTTTTTTTTGGGTTTTTTTTTGTTTTTTTTTTGTTTTTTTTGAGAGTGGAGGAGCTGGTGATACAGAGCAGTACAAAGAAGCAATCTTCTCATTGTTTCTATACATGAGTAATCAGGGACACTAGGAAGCCTGCTACCCACATTTTTTTGACTCATCTGTGTTTGTTTTCTAATCAAATTGCCTGGATGAAACATCTACATTGATCCAGTACCTTTAAGCTCTAAAAAAGAAAAAGGATGTAGAGCCCAGTGAGGATTATGTGACTCAGTTTCACCTCCAGTCTCTGCACAAGTGATAGGAACCCCTCTAAGAGTTGCTCTCTCCCTCATTACAGAGCAAATGAGCATCCCTTGATGGCCTTAGTCAAGAAGCTATGGGAGGGCCACATGTGAGCTTCAGAGGCAGTGCTGGTGTGCAGAGTCTTTATGACAAAGCCTGAGATCTCTTCAGAAGTGTCATGTGACAGCAGCCCAGTTTTTTTGTGCCCTTTGTTTGGGGAATTTACCAACTGAAGAGATGGCAGGGATGCTGACATTAAGCATACAAAGGAATGCTGAAAGTAGGGATTTCTACTTTAACTCCATGTACAAAGTGGCAGTTCTTTATTAAGGCAAGCCTAATGTTAGTCCTATCATCTCACAGATCAGGAATACTCACCCTCTGTGACCCACTGGATAAACCCAATTAGGAAACCACACAAGGCTTAGCAGCCTCAGAGCTGTGCACAGGTCAGTTTTGCTGCTGTAAGCAAATAAAAAACTTGTATTTATTCCCCTGGTGAGAGGGGAAGGCCTGGCCGACTCCATGCCCCCCTAACAGGACCAACAAACACAGTGCCTGCATTTGGGAGCAGCTTCATGCACATGCCATGGAAAGTCCATGAGCTTTAATGAAAATCACTGGACAGCACACAACAGTAGGAGTGTGAGGAAACAGAGCACATGAGAAATGGCAAATGTGTTCTCTGTGCCTGTGGCGTGCTGCATCTTCCAGTGTCCTTGTCCTGGCCATAAGGGAGTCTGAGGCTGGCAGAGGAAATGGGATATGCAGCCCATAATCACTGGCCACACCACATGGGGAGATCTTGAATGATCAGCTCCTATGTCACGTGCAGTTTTGCCAGTCTGGAAATATGGCAAAGTACGTTGTTCTAACACGTTTTGGAGCTTTCTAAGTACCTGCTGATTGTGTTTTATTGTGCCCCTACAGAGAGGGAACTGCCAGTCTGCATGGGGCATATTGCACCCAGTTAGTTTTATAGGCCACGTGGAAGAGGGGCACGTGTCCTTGCTGAATAAAATTTCAACTTGGATGTAACTCTCTGCTTGTTGTCTAGAGATGTGGAGTCACATTTAATTGGCTTGCATTGACTGTTTGAAACTGCTTATTAGTGTAATGCAGTGTTTTGACAAAAATATAGCCTTCACATAAACGGAAAGAGAGGTTGTACTGGCAATTGCATTCAAATTTCCTGCTTACCAATAGACTGATTTATGAAAAGCACATCTATAATCCCCCAGATTTGCTGAGGTTCTTTTTTAATTATACACAAAAGTGGAATCTCAGCAAAATAAAAGGTATAGACTGACAGAAAAGCATTGCTTTATCTTCTATATGTAGCTCTTAATCTGTATCCCAGGGAAATACTAATGGCTTTGAACAGGGGTAAGAGTGGTGCAGCACTACTAGACAGGAAGTCTGCAATATCCCTTATAGGTAGATAAGCATTTACAAGGGTCTTTTACAGGACCAAGGACAAGTAACTTAGTTCCTCTATTTGCATGAGGGGTTTTCAAACCTGCTGACCGTTGTTGTGTGGTGTTGAAGTAAAAATTGCCCTGGCAGCTTATGAAGGAATTAAATATTTTCCAAATAGCACCGGTCTATTTGGTGCTATTAAAGCGGGCAGAAAAAAAACCCAAGCATAAAATAAATGAAATAAGTACTGCTTGACTTGGACTTCCTTTGGTTCCAGTCTCAAAACTTTGGATGAGGAAGAGAAACAAAACCTGACCGATCTGACTGTTGCTGCTGGTTTGTCTTAGGAAAAGCTGCAATAGCAAAAGATGCAATACTGGAGCTGGAGCAAACAGGGTTTGTTGACTGTTCCCAAGGGAAGGAACCACTCCCATGAAGTTACAAGCTTTGCTGGTGTTCAGTAACCCCTTCACCATGCTGCATAGCAAAACCTTTATATTTAAGTCTTTGAGGTATATACAAGGGAAAAAAGACTTCTTTCTGCCTCAATGGTCTGGTTAATAGGCTCCATTATCAGAGCTCTTATCATGGCAGATTCTGCTTCAAAGTAAACTTTCAATAGCTCTATTTTGACTTGATTAAATCTGTTCTATTTTTACACCAGCCTTGCCTGCTGGTTCCAAATATATTGCACATTCACACCTGAAGATGCCCTTATCTTTTCTTCATCTCTTGTTCACACTTTTAATTGACAACTTTTGAGCTATTGAGTAGCAATACCCACGAAGTTGCTAGGTGGGCTGTGCTAAACTTTTGCTTACAGTTTCATGTACTGAGTTGGACTTTTGTTGAAAAGGACTTTTAAATTCCACACTGAAAAACCCGTGACTTTTTGGGGGAGTATTATGATGTTTTCAGTCTTTAAAATAAAGCAGCAGAGTTTTCCCAAATTCTCAGTGGCATCTGTGCAGCCACCTGTGAATGGATGCAATTCTGCCTTTCAGTGTTTGCCGTGCCACTAACAACGTATGTTTACATGAAAAATGACATTTCTGGCTTTTATAAATTCACTATAATCCAAAAAAGTAAAGTATTCAAATTCTGAGCAGAGAATGAGTAATCAATATATATTCTCTCTTCTGGGATGTAGCCTAGGGCTTCTGTGTGCCATCATGGTTCCAAATGGGAAAGTGTGCTTATGTCATTTTTGGCCATGTGGATAAATGAGAAGAATTTTATAAGTTTTAAGTCTTCAAACAATAGCTGAAGGGAAGAGGGAAGGAATATAGCACACCTAATGCTACAGAAATTTCCCCCAAATGAGCCCAAACTGTATATATGTAAAGCATGGTTTATACAGTGTTTCCTCTGGTCATTTATTCTCCCTGACTAGCTATCCCCATTATTAGAAAGTCATGCATCATTTCTTTTTTGTGCTTATCTGGCTTTCAGCTCCTCATTGCTGCTTCATATTACATCTTTCTCTGCTATATAAAATATCCCATTAGTATCCAGCAGAAGTAACTCTGCAGGAAAGTGCTTATAACCTATAATCAAGTTACCTTCTGAACTCTATTTTGAGAAAGGAGAGCAAGCAACTCACTAAATACATTGTATTATTTTTTAGCATGTTCTCAGCACTTTTTCCTAGTTTTTAACTTCCCTTTTCACTAATTTAAATTTATAGAAATTGTCAGGAAAGTAGGTCAACTATTCATGAACCTGACTGCGTGCAAAGATAATCAATAAACTCTGTAATTGACTTAGCCAGCTGTTTGAGGCACTCTAGGGTGAAGATCATTGGGCCAAAGCAGTAGAAAGATGTTGGACTTGTTTACATGTATCCCAAAATGTTATTTACCTACTTGCCTCCATTTGTTGCTCTTATGTTGGCCAGCTGATCATCCTGAAGTTTTGAGAGAAAACATCCAGATAAAGAGCATTAAAAGCTCTTAAATGCTATTACACCAGAGCCTTCACAGGACATTTAAAGCCCAGTTTTGTCCTTTCTTTTAAATTGTGTGTCCAGCAATTTCTAGTTCCTCTTGATGTCCCTTGCTAAGGGACACCTTGGTTTTGCACCTTGGTTTTGTCCTTTGGTTATTTGATTTTGGCCAGCATGCCTGATCTATAACTTTGTAAGTATAGATCGTTTTCAAGAATCTGATTTCATTTGAATTTCCAGTAAAGCTCTTTGCTGCACTAGAGAATTAAAAAATACTGATTGAACCTATCTGATTTTTTCACTACTCTGCCTATCTTCCCCCCAGAATAGTATTGTTTACACTTTAGTTCTAAATACTGCATTGCTAGGGAACTGCCAGATTTCCTCAGGAGCTTTTTTTAGATCAGCATCCCAGAAGACTTCACCTATGAAACCTCTGATTTATGAGGTCTGCTTTTTGAAGCCTGCTATTTTTATTTTTTTGTACTGCACCAACTTTTCGAGCCAAAGCTTTCCCACATCTGTATTTTGTCCAAACATGTCACAAGTTTCAGACCATTTGGGGCTTTGTTAAACCACATGTGGATGCTATAAAGAAGAAATTAAAAATCATGTACATGCAATAAGTATGCAGGGAATAATGACTGCCTAAAGGTGGCAGTTTGTCAAAGGATTTTGTGGTATTTTTTATTTCATCTCATGAGGACATAAACAGGAGAGGAAAATTTTCCCCAAAGGAAAAATTTGTGCATCATTGCAGCCAAGATGCAACATTTTTAAAATGCATACAGTTACACACAGCTAAAACCACGTGACCAAAATGGAAATCTTATGCCAAAAGAAAGACCAAACTGATTTAAAGCAAAACAAAAGAATTATTTCAAAAATATCTGGAAAATTGCCTGCCTCACCTTGATTTTCTATGGCTTCTATCATCCAGCCATGAAGAAAACACCTGAAGAAAATCTTGTGCCTTGCTTATTTTTAGTAAAAGTTACCCAGACTAATATCTTGTTTGATGGTGAGATGCCCTAGGAGGGATTTGACCAGTAACACTTGTCAGTAAAAAGGATTCTACAGAAAGAGAACCAGCAGATGGCTCAAAGTGTGACTGTTGGTAGTTGCAGCAGTATTAAAATCTGGCTACCTGATTTTAAAACCAGGGAGATGTTGCATGGATTCCCACCATGGGTTTAGAATGCAGGTTACAAATGCTTCTTTAAAAAGGTGCAAATTTCCCACCTTGTTCTGTAAGCACACCAGAGTACCTCCAGCTGTGCTCGGTGTGGATGTGCTGCATGCAAAACACCTTCTGCTCTGGGCTTCTGGATTGTATTCTCTATTATTGGAATGCAACCATTTAAGCTAAAACTAATTCAGCACACAGTTATTGATTCATCTTTTATAATAGAAAATTCAAAGCCTTTATATATGTATAGAGAAATAGAGACCTAGAGGAAGACAGCATTACTAGGCATTTGAATGATGCCTGCATAAAGCATGAGAAATATAAAAATTGTTGCTTCTCAGAATTCTGTCCATCAGTTCCTATTTATTTGTTTTAACATTTTGGGCAATTACAAAGTCAGAAAAGTAATAATAATTATTATTTATTTTATTATTAATAATTATAATTTATTCTATCTGATTTTCCTCAGAGATCTGACGATTACAACTGATGGCTGGAAATGTAGATAATCAAAACACATGCATTAAATTGTGTGAGATCAAGACCTTTAGATATTCACCACATCTTTTAAGCAAGCAATAAAGGCTAAAACCTGTATCAGCTTTTTGAAATCCCAGAGCATTTATAAAAGTAAAATTCATTGCTAAATTGCTGCTTTCAGGCCACTGGAGATACAGTTCATTATTTGCAAGTTTTATTTCACTTTACTTCAACAGAATGTAGAAACTAGGTACTCATCTGCCTGAGCCCTCTGAAGACAGTTTCAGAGCACACCTGTAGGACAAAATGGAGTCAAACTCCACACAAAACATAATGATGGCCCCTGCTGTTTCCTCTAACATGAGCGTGTGTCAGCACCAAGCAGCACTGATTGTGTTGCCTCCTTTCAAGGCAGAGCCCAGCGTTTAAGGCTTTTGAGCCAGGTGAGAAAAATTTCATTCCATGCTCTCATGTCTGAGAGGAGTACACAAGCGATCAAGGGTAACAGAATGAGCTGTTTCTTTTAACAAATCTACTTTCCTGAACAAAAAATAATCCCAGACTCAGCCAGAAAGAGAGCACAAAACACAGTGTGCCACCACAATTCTAGCTGCTCAAGCACTTGTCTAGAATTTTTGTTTTATTTTCCCTATTACAAAATTATTTCCTATAATTAACCTAGAAATCATCCTGGGATAAAATACCAAGCTAGGCTAAATGCATTCTTTGATGTTATCTTACTCTCCATTAGATTATATTTTATATTCTCAAAGATATTACAAAATTCAAGAATATTGGAAATAAATACCATCAATGGGAAAAAAATATATTTTTATAGTGCTAGTCAGCCAGACACTTGGCAAAAACATCAAATGTTTTTACTTGGAAAGTAAAACTGTCACTTAGTCTTGCAAACCTGCAAACTTCTGCTATGTTTCAAAACAAAATATAGAAAAAAATAACCTGGACCATAGGTCATAGCTTCCTATGGTTTAACCATACATTCTGCATGTTTACTTTGAAAAGGTTTTCTCTACTTGTGTTAGCCCAGGGCTTTAGAACTGTATGCTTAATATCGAAATCAATTCTCATTTTATTTCAAGCTGCTCACAGAAATATTGATCTTTTTCTTCATGCACAATTTATTTGAAGGAAAGGAAGCAAGACTCACCTAAATTTAAAAAAATCTCTGCTAATTCAAGCTCTTTCGTGGCAGAGAATTAGCTGTTCCCAAACCCAACATCTTTGCTAGCTCTTTCAAGGAATTTTCATTTCATACTTCTCAAAACCTGCAATATTAGACACAGATAGATGTTATGCTTATTTGCTCATTGTATCCAATGTGTATCTGTGCAAAAGAACAATCTAAATAGTACTCCAAACAATGAACTCAAAGCCCCAGTGAATTTGGGTCCTAAATATTTGCCAGCATTAGGAGAATGTTATGATACTGATCACTTGTCTTTCTTAGCAATGACCTTGGGATTTCTGAATTTCACAGCTCCCTTCTGCAGTCTCTGTTTGGGGTTTTTTTTGTTTTTTGGGGTTTTTTTTTTTTGGTTGGTTTATTTGCAGGCTGTTTCAGAAATGCAAAACCAGAATTTTAAATTAAGGCATATAAAGGCATTGGATTGGAAACCACACCTGCTTCCCAAAATGTGGGCTCATGTTAGAGAATTTATTTTCTTCACAGCAGTGCAGTGACAAGCTGTGGAAATGGATAGTCTTACACTGAATGACTCAAATGCATTCTTCATTTCAGTGACTCCAATTTTTGATAGTGTCTTCTTATATTACATATTTGCCCTCTAATAAGCCCTGCTTCCTCATACTGTAGCTTTCATCCTCTTCCTCCTTTGAGTTTTAGGAGACGTCATTGGGGTTTTTTTGGTTTTGGGTTTTTTTGGAGGGGGGGGTGTTATCTTCATCTTATGTTTGTCCCACATGTCTAGTTGTTCCTTTTCTTGATTTTAGGTTAAATATTTCCTTAATTCAGCTGTTTCCTTAGAGGGAGCATTGTGGATTCACATGTAAAGGCATTGATGAGTAAGCAAAGTGTAAACAGTTCAGAAGGCTCCTGGATAATTTGTTAATTCAGAAGGCTCTGAGAATAAATTCTTAATCTGGGTGATAACCCAAATATACTGCCTTTCTACTGCCACACATTAACTTTTTTCTGACTTCAAAGTTGACTTTGATAATTCTCTGACACAAAGGTTTCATAGCTGAGTTACTGAAAGACCTTCTGTTCTGAAAACATACTGTATCGCTTTAGAGTACATTTTATCAAAGTGGGACTTCATTGTCAATGGTTATGTCTGTTACCATCTCATGTTCCAATGTGTAAATAAATTCCTAGTGAACATTTTATGAACTTTGCACTTTTGATATTCAGCTATTCATACTTAGGAGGCCTGCCTTTTCTTCTAGAATCTTAGGTGCTGTAAAACAAAAATTGCCCTGCCTCAAATGTGAAGGATGTAGGCAACTTGGAAAGAGTCATACTGCAAAATCAAGATACAGTTAATCTTGCATCTTCCAGTCATAGGCAGTCCCTATAATGTTCTCAAATGGTATAATGATTTACCAAAGCCATTAATATCATACCTGTAATCATACACAGTCAAAAAAATACTGTTACAATTTTTAATCACTCAAAAGACTGGAAAAGGCTGGTTGGGAGGAGATATCATTGGCAAAGCTTTTACATTTGGTTGTTTTTAGAAATGTACTTTCAACATTTCAGCGGCAGCTTTGAGTCAGGCACACTGGGGAAGTTTTATTTGATTTAGTCAAAACACCCAGTTGGAAGAAACAGCTGGAGAAAACTGGGGAATGAAGGAAGAGATGATCAAGTTTGCTCTGCCTGTGGCCTTCTTCCACAGCAGCTGTAGAAGGACAGCTGGGCAGGGTCACCAAAGCGCCCTGTGGCTGAGGGTACTTTTGCAGAAGAGAGAGAAGTGTTTCAGTGAGTTCAGAGCTAAATTACTGCTGCTTGTACACCATTGTCTTCAGGCAATATACTGTCCCATCCACAAAGAAAAGACATGTAAGGGGAAAGCAGTCATCCAGTAATGTCTCCTCTTCTGTCTGCCTGTTTCTTGTGGAAAAGTGAAACCCAATGTCCAACTGCAGCCTGAGAACTAGCAAGGGGAGTTATGATCACCCTGCAGCTGGGAGCTGCCACTAGAGGCAAATTTTGTGCAATATCCTTAGCTTAAAATAACTTGGCAGAACTGATTTCTGTTTTAAGGCTTTTGGTGGATATCCATTTCCACTGAAATAAAAGCTCTCCAGGTGAGAATATTTAGCTCAGTTTTTTCAGCAGAGGAATATCTTTCCCCTTTCTCCGATGCAAGTGTCAGTAATCCCAGCTCAGCTGCAGCTGTGCTGATAAAAAGAGGTCCTCCAGCATAGGTGCCTGCACAGTTAGCCTGGTCCATTAGGTCGGGTGTCCCAGGCTCTTTGGGTTTTGAGAGGTAGATCCTATTAAATCTCTGTAATTGTGAAATGGGAAGAGTAATCTTTACAAAAAAAGTAGTCCATTTTTACAGCACTGCTTGAGGCACAAGTGTATGAGATAGAGAGATAGATAAAGGTACTGTAGTACAGCTTAAAGTTTGGAAAGAGCTGCTGTAAATGAGGTCTTTTCTATCTTTCTGAGTTTAGACATTCTTGTGCTTCTCTTAAGAGGTCCTTTAGTTTGCTTTGCTCTGAACTTAGGGAACCTGGATGTGGGTGTTAAATGAGAAATATATCCTCTGAAGGTAAGAGTTGCCCTGTAAAATACAGATGTCTTATTCTCAGTTGTACTGTCTGCAAAGTACACTGACAGAGCTTTGAATGCAGTGTAAATTAAATATAATTAAACCAATTATGTTCATTTTCACAGCTAAATCTTTTGGGTTGTAGGATTGATGGACATAATGAAGGATTTAGATTTTAAATGCTCTGTTCTGAAGCCTTATCTGTCCATTAGTTATTCACATAGCTATAATACAAAACCTAGATTTTTGGTCATCAAATGTCTGAGAAAACAAGAGGGTCACTTCTGGAGCTGTCATTTCTAAATATGAACTACATAATCTTCATGACTGCAGATGGCAACATGGGCCCAGTTTTACTTTCAGTGCTTCATCTTGCACTTTTTTGTGTTTCACTAGAAACACAGCAAAACAGCTGGCAAGCTAATCAGCATTTTCAGCTGAAAATTTGCTTTGCCCAATGAGCAACTCTTAGTAATAAATCCACCACTGGCATAGCAATTGTCTTGTGAATCTCTGATTTGATGCATGACATAAAGCATCTTTGAAAGCATTCCTAATTAAACCAAGGAAAATTCCAGAATTAGGAAAGAGCAGAAGTATATCCATGCAGTGAGATCCCTACTATTCACTACTTGGAAAAGCATGGCAACAGTTGGATTTTGGCTGAATCTATCTGCCTCATGTAGGCTAAAACTTAGAGATACAACTTTTCTCCCACCTGTACTGCATCTGCTTGAAGCTTATCAGTTGTATCATTGAGCCAGTTTGGTGTACAGTGTTTGTTAATTTCAAAGGAGTAGCTGCAGCCTGCAGATAAGAAAACTTTTTTTATTCAAGCTGAAAAGGAATTCTAACTTATTTCCTTTGTAGCAGGTTTACAGCTTAGTGTATTTTTATTTTTAATAATGACAATTACAATGGTGATGTGTGCAGCTGTGGTTTCTTTACTTCTGTGAAGTTCCTTCTACTTAGCACCTAATGTGAACAATAGAAAAAGGGCTACAAGCTGCTGGAACTTCACTAGCAACTTATTTGAAAGTGTCTAATAATTGCAGTTATTTAATTCTTAGTTCAAAATTTGATTATGAACACTTTGTCATAGACAGGGGAGGTGACTCTTCTTGATAGCAAATGGCAATTGTTTGGATTTAATGAAACATTAATGTATTCTGATAGTTTGTGGTTTGATGGCACAATGTTTGTTGGATGTTTGGAGAGGGCTGTCCCCCACAGATGTGACAATTAAGTTCCTTCAGTTTAGATACTCTTTAGACTGAATTTTAATTTTAGAACTCCTGTGAGTAGGAATAAAAGCAAATACTGACTATCCCAATGAAGTCTAATGTCTTCTCAAAGGTGTTTGAAAAACATGCCACTCTGATGATTTATTTCTTTGCTGTGTAAGGAATTAGGCTATCAAGCCTATTGCTTTCTTGAAAAGAGTTCTTAAATGCTGACATGCCATCACTTTTTACACTTTACAGAGGGAAACACTTATTGCCTTTCTAATACACAGACATGTTTCTAATAAGAAGGAAAAAGGAATTCAACTAAGGTAGGCCAAAACTACATTTCAAAAGCTGGTCTTGCCTCCTTTTGCTGCTCTGCATTCCGCAGTTCAGCAATGTGTGTGTTTGTAACTCTAGCTTCTTGATTTAAATACAATTGTTCTGAGAGAGGGCTGGAAACTGCTGCTGCTTCTGTTGTGACATTATGAATGTGTAAGAAGTTTAGAAGAGGGAAGATCTCCATGGATTTTCCATAGAGTAAGTGTTTATTTGCAGCAAAATTAACTTTAATGAGTATCCTTGCTAAAGGTCCTTAAAAAAGAGGAAGGCTGAAAAGTGACAACTCCCACTGGGGCTGAGCTTCAGAAACTATGTGTGAGTGGTATGTACCACATTTGGGGGTTTTCCCTGTTTACTCTGAGGTAGAATATCTTCAACTTTTGTAGTGGGTCAGACTGCTTTTCAAAGAAGCAGCTTGCTTGATTTATTGCATTATCGGGTGAAAGGATCTATTCCAAACACGTGTATGGTTCTGACACATCTCAAGTAATTATGACTAAATCAGGAGCAGAAAGCTACAGAAGAAACCATACAAGAAAGAAAATCCTTTGTTTAGAATGTAAGTTCTGTCTCACCCTGAACTGAAGAGGTAAAGCTTTTATTTTACTATTCATTGAAAGAGTATTTCACTTTTTATTCACTTTCTGGGTTCAGTTTCTTCTATTTTATCACCTTGGAAGAGTTTTCAGCTGAGACATTAGCCCTAGAGTATGTAGGAGTTAGATTAACTCTTAAGCAGTTGTTTGAAGCAAGTGTGATCTTAATTGATATGCTCAAAAGCTAGTCCCCACTTTATAAAAGAAATATTTTGTAGTTGTCTAATCCTTTTGATCCATTTTTCCCTGTACATTGCCTATTACTGGTGATGTTTTTTGTAGTAGATGTCAAAGTATTTCTTGAGGTTTCTATAGACAACCTTTTTGTAAACCCCTCTCTGTTCTATGTTCTTTTATATCAGAAATCAAGAGGCTGGCAGTTCATAATGCCTATTTTGTAGACAACTTTGCCATAGCAACAACGTGGACTTAGATTTCGACTGTGATAAAGGTTTTTCTAATTTCCTAAATTCACCATTTTGTGGATGTGTTCTCATATGACCATATTTCCTTAGTCAGAGAAGCTCTTTTCCTTCAGTACCTGACATAGCTGCTCACAGGTTACCAGTGCTTTCTGACCATTGGTATCCGGAGAAGCTGGTTTTTTTGAAAAAAAAAACCAAAAACTTAAAAGTCTGAAACTCTTTGAGTCTACATAAAATTTAACTCCTCTCTCGAGTTCATCTCAACCGCCCAACTTGTTTTGAAGCCCGTCTTGCTGTGCTGCTAAATGTTAGCCTTCACATCATAAAACAGATTTTAACTCTTGTGACTGTTTATCTAATGGGGAATACCATGATCTACTGGTGACAGTAAAATCAAGGCCCAGACAGGAATGTCTCAAAGTGTTCAAGTAAGACAAAAATCTGTGAAAAAACTTTTCCTCATAAAGAATATGTTTTTGAACACTCCCCTTCATTCTTTCAGATTGTTTTCCTTAGCAGTAGCCATGAAGAGTGGTTAGAGTGTAAAAGTAGTGACATGCTGATACTGGAAATAAATTACATTGTGCCTTTTTCTGTATTTCAGCGAGTGTCTGGATTGCTACAAAGGGACTGTATTTATAAATTTCACTTCCCCTTAGTTGAAAAACCTCCAGGTTTTATCTAAACTACAGAAAACATTTGGTTTCAAACAGATTTGACTAAATAAGACTGTGCTTCTCAGACACCTTGCAGCACTGCAATTTTAAGAAGAGGGAAAAAAGAGAAGGAAGAACGATTGGACTATTGATGACAGCTCTGGGGACCTGGCTGTGTTTCGTGCAGCAGCAGCAGCTGGGCTTGGGGCAGAGCCGTGTCCATGCACACAGCCCAGCCTTTGCCTGCCACAGAGCACATCCCAGCCTGTGAGGCAGAGCCTGAGAGTGATCCTGGAAACTTTCATCTGCCTGTGTGCCAGAGAGGGGGAGAGAGGGAGACCTAGAGCAGAGGCGAGTAGGGAGGAAGGCAGGGAGAGAAGGGAGCTCTCCTCACACCCTGCTGGGGCTCTCAGAGGCAGACTGTGCCTGCAGCACTCCGGCTGGTGCCGTCTGAAGGACAGCATTCACTGACTTTATTCACTGAATCCCTGAAGGACAGATATGACACCCAACTGCTGCTTCTACATGCTCTTGCTTGTTGGCACCAAGGGTAAGTGTCCCTGGCTTCCTTTCTTGTTTTGATCATTGCAAAACAGAGAGCTGATAAACTTCAGGAGCAGATTTCTTTTAAAAACCGTGGCATCTCGTGTAATTTTACATTTCTTCATGTCAATTATTTTTCAATAGAATCCAAGTGTAATGCAGTCTCTCAAGGTTACTAGCTACATGTCAGGATCAGATGTGTTTTGCACTTCATGCCTTGAGTGTTACTATTAATAGTTATGAGCTGAAATTTAAAAATGAGAAAGAGCTTAAACGTTGCATAAATACTTGCTGTAAATATTTATTGAGGGTACCTGCAGAACTGACTTAACTCAGATGCCACGAAATCCACATTTTAGACTCAGTTCAGTAGTTTGGAGTGACACTGTGCAAGTGCTACTGCAATAGGTAGTTCTCAGAGAGCAGAATATGTTCAGGTAATGGGAATTTTTACCATGATAGGCAGTATAACATGCAAGAGGGAGACTGAATTCAATTTTAGTTTTCCTTCAGATGCAAATCACTTCAATGTGATGGGAGTTACACCAGATATACTGCTTACTTTTGCTGTGTTTTCTTCATTTTATTTAAGTACCCTGTTTTTAAGTGCTTCCTATGACTTGGTAAAGCTGTCCCTGTGAAGCTGCTGGTGCTGATCTATATGCTGAAAGTTCCTAATGATTATAATTTTCTTTAGTTTTAATTATTATTAATTGCTTTCTGTTGCCCAACACCAATACTAAAATAGTGTTTCACTAATTGTGTAGATGAAAAAAGCTACTCTTTATAATCTAAAGAGGTTTTTTTGTTAAAATAGTAGGAGCAAAAGGTTGAATTCTGTCACTTTCTTTTGTGTTACGCAACAGCTTGTTCTCTTTCCTGTTTTTAAATGAAATAATTTTGGGTCCATATGTTGATAGGATGCTGCTTAAGATAAGATTTGTAAGGGGTATTGCCCCCACAAGGAGTTTGAGAGATAGAGCTCCATACACAGCTATTTTTCTAGTTGCAAAACTCAATTAAATCAATGGAAAAACTCTAAGCAGTTCCTGTATGGTTTAGAGGAATAGATAACTGCAAGATGCATGCATGAAAAAACAGTGATATTAATGTATTTGGAATTAAGAAAGCAACAATAATGTAGTATCAAACCTGTGAGCAAGGTCTGGTTTCACATGTACCTGCATTTTCCATAAGCTATAATTCAATATTTAAAGTAGTACTTCCAGTTATGCAGAATAAAGGCTAAGTGCTTTCAACAAATTAAGCCTTTCACATAACTGTTTTCCATGCCAAAATATTAAAACATAAAAACATTCATAAAATATGTGCAAATTATTGCTATAATTTCTGCTGTTAAATTCATCTCTGCTATGGAGTTTATCAAACATATTGGAATGTATTAAAGCACACTGAAAAATAGCATAGCAGATGAGGACTGTAAATGACTGCAAGCCTACAAGATATGATGGCCAGTACCTTTTTATGTTTATACATCATATATTGTGTATTATAAGAAAATCCCATGGCTCATCTAGATTTGTTAAAGTGAGGAGTGAACTCATAGGTTGAAGCACATTCATGCTGGAGTCTCTGGCACCTGTTAGTGCTCTGTTTTGCACCAAAATTAGCTCCTGTTACTGTCACATCTCCTCACCTTGCTCAGTGCACAGTTCACAGCTTCACTGCCTTTCAGTTTTAGTCAGCAATGCAAATTATAACCACACCTACAAGCTGACTGATTTCATCTGCTCAATAGTCATCAGCCCTGCTCAAGCCGTTACGGTAGCTAGTATTAAACATTCCTGGAGTAAGTATGGCTGTCCTTAGTAATTGGAATTTTTTTTCCTTTTTTTTTTCTTTCTTTTTTTCTTGGATGGCTGCAAGTTCAGCTGTGTTTTGTTGTGGAGGTTTTATGTTTGGTTCTGGTGGGTTTTTTTTAATTTCTACAAAGTCACGTATCCTTCTAATTCTTTACAAAGTAAAATAAGGAGTATATATTGTACAAAAGCTACTAGTTTGATTTACCCACATCCATTCAAGCTGTGTCCCTTTAGTTTTCCATTCAAAATTTTTAATCTCTTCCTTGAGATTCTCCATTTAATCTTTTCTTTTATGTATGAAAAACCTTTCCCTCCAAAATCTAAATAATCAAATTAATTCAAGCAGTCGAGCTTTGTAAGGACTGGCATCCACCTGAGTATCTTCCCAAGTGGAATACACTGTCCCAGGCAGAGCTTTCTAGGAAAACAAAGCAGCATCTCTATCATGGTTTTTCTCCACAAAACAGCATGGAGATCAGTAAATTCAGACTCCAGCTGTGGAACTGGCAGCACTGGATGCATAGCCAGGATGAACTTCTGCCTGGGTGGGTCATCCCCCTTGCAAAGCTAGCAGGTCAGTTCAGGTGTGTGGCTGGCATTGCTCTGGTTGCTGCTGCACCTTTTCTCTTAGCAAAACACTCAGCTGTAAGTGCTGCAAGCACTGTAGTGCAGGTTGTGCCTCCAGAGTGCCTTGGATTGGCTTTCTGGGGACAAAAGCTTTTTTATCCTCCTGGACCTTGGCTAAGCGACAGGATCTCAAACAATTCATCTATCAATCATTAAGCAAAACAGAAGAGCATGAGTATTGAAAAGTATTCAAAGTGAGTTCCAAAGGGATTTGGCAGGCTCCTTGTGAAAAACAATTACAACTCTTACAATTTTAACCCTTTATGCTCTGTGCTTCTACCTGATGCTTCCAATCCTATTTCTGCTTGTACCTCCAGCTCCTTTAGCCTCCTCCTTCTGTTCTCCCCTCATGTTTTATCCATCCTTTACCCTCACTTTAAAATGCCAAGGACAACCTTCTTTAAACCATCTGAATCTCATTACTTGTTCTGGTACTTCATGCAGGTGACAGCTGTTTTCAAGGCCAAGATCTTTTATACCAAATGCTTTCTGTCAAATGTGGGAAAGAGACAATCTCAAATCCTTCAGAAAATTGCCAGTTTATGATTGTGCTCCTGTTTACATAGTTTGTAACATATTTTAAGATTCCTTCCAGATTTGTAAATAGGAAAGTGAAATTATTTCAGCCTTTGCACAAGCTCAAATAATCATTGTGTAATAACAATATTTGGTTATGTCTTTAACTGGTTATGTCTGTTTAACTTGGGCATTAATCTGTCTGGCTTTCCTGTAGTTAGAAGAACAATGTGCATCTTGTGAATCAACATGTGCATAACATGAAAATCAGTATATTTACAGAAAACTGGGGATTCAAGCTAGATTTCCTGAGGAAAATTTACTCTAGTATCAGTTAGAGGGTAGTTAAAAATCTACACAATGGTAAAAGAAAGCTTTGAAAGTTAGATCCTGCAACTGCTGCTCGGGCAAGAATGTTTTCATCTCTTTGTTAACAGTCCCAGGAGCTACCCAAGTTGAAAACCTGTATTGACTGTTTATAGCAATTCCACCAGACTTGAACCATCTGTTTTGAAATTTAATGTGCAATCTGTGGACCTTGAGCAAGAAGATAAGCAAAACTTTTCCAAAATTTTTTCTAAATGTGAGGAATTGGTAATTTCCCCACATTGATCAATTTGGATAATCTTGTATTAAGCATAGCATTTTCTGAAACAGTACTTTTGAAGTATCCCTGTACAATATCTGTGCTGAGAGACAATCCTCTGACAGGCCACCCCACCAGAGCTGATGAGGCTGCTCAAGCCTGGTTGCAGAAAAGTAAAAATAACCTTTTCTAATAGATGTCACTTGCTGCTAGAGAGCAGTGTGGCACTCAGAGGATCTGTCACCAGCCATCTCAGCATGAGCTTTCTCTCCAGTGCCATGACTTTGAAGCCATCACATCAGACTTTGAAATGGCTGGTGCAAGGCTGGGAGGAGCAGGGAGCTGAGAGGATCAGGAGGTCATAATTGTTGTGTCTGAAAGACTGAGGAGGTGACAATGTATTGGGAAGGACTGGAAAAGGACAAGGAAAGCAGAGACAAAAGGGACAGGTAGGTGGGACAATGGAACAGAGAGCTGAGGGAAAAGACTAATGCTGCTTAAAAAGGGAAAAAGGGAAATCAGGAGGACTATTAGTCCAGGAAAGTAGAGACTGAGGAAAGGGATGTGAGAGTGGGAGCCAGCAGGGAACAGAAAGTTAATTAAAGGAGAAGGACAGAGAGTTCTGAGGGAAGGGAGAGAGCATCTGAAGAATGAAGTCAGAGGATGGTGAGATTAGAACACGGATTCAGTACAGAAAGAAGGGGATGAGATGATGGGAAGCAGACAAAAATGGATGGGAGTGAAGCAGCTGGGTTGAGCCTGAGCAGAAAAAAGAAGCTGTGCTTGGTAGGGTGAGCTCTGTACTACAAAGCCCAAGATTGTCCCGTGACTTCCTGACTTCTTCCAAAATGTCTCCTCCTGAATAGCATCTCTGCTCAGAGGCTGGTAATCAGCACTGTCAGATCATTCTACCCTCTCAAAAAACAAAGGTGGTCTGGAGAGCTGAAGGATCTGAACTAGTGATGTAGCCTGGTGTCCTGTTATAGAATGCTGGAGGAAAACTGATTTTCTCTTCTAAAAGTAAATGTTACCTATGTCAGAGAAAGTTACTAATTTTGTAAACTCAGTTAGGAATTCAGGCAAGAGATACAACCTTAATTTGTGCTATGTGCCCATACTGAATTTTCTTCACGTTGTAACTCCACAAAAACACAGGCTTTATGTACTGCATTAAAAGGATGAATCAAAAATTATGGTAACTTATGCTGCCTGTGTGATCCCTCCTTCATTTGCTGTAGAAGATTAAGGTAAAATGTGAATGAGGCTGGGGATTACAAAATGAAGGCCATTTCATGAAAGCAACTGAACTCTGCTGTGGAAAACTTTTCCTGTTTTATGCTCTAAAAGCCTTACAAATTCATAATAATTATATAGCAGATTTTCTGGGGTTTTTGGTTTGATCATCCTGATGTGGCAGTGTTCATTGCATGGCTGCCACTGACATCCATAAAAGCTGTGCTCTAAGTACTCTGTGAGACTGACTGATTCAGAAATAAAAACCTTAAATTAGCAGAAACCCTTGCCATACATATGGTAATGTCTCAGCTCCCCATCTGGGCAATAACATCATATTCTAAACTGTAATCTAAGTCATCTCTGAAGACTTAAAAGTGGGAAGTCTAATTGTTGTAGCAGTATGAGGAACTAATTAGGAATTTAATATTGTAGCTTCTAAGTGGTTAAACTGTAGTCTAAAGAGCAAGATACCAGTAATACACTGGAAAACTAATAAAAGCATAGATAAAATGCCTTTAGTAATATATGGAGGTGTGTTATCAGAAATGTATGAAATATAAAGATCTTTAGTTTGAATTCAGGTGTGGATTATATGTTGCTAATAGTGGATGTTGCACACAAAGTGGCTGTGTATAAGCAAAGAAGAATTGCAGAGTCTTGTGCTCCCTCCCTGCTGTGTCTCCCCCAAGGCTCATGAGGGATCCAGCATGCAGCTGACTGGTGTGACAGGGCAAGACAAAACACCAGGAAGAGAGATTGATGGGAAAACAAGGGATTGAAGGAGTCTAAGGAGCCACCAGCTGTGGCCTGATGGAGATGCTGCCCTGGGAGCACAGGCTGAATTCCTGTCCTGGTGTGAGTGTGAGCTGGCAGTGGGAGAAGAGCCCAGCAGCAGTGACCCTGATCCTGAGGGATCTGTGCATGTGAGATGACTGAGCAGAGCTTTTCCAGAGAGGATGGTAAATCACCCAGTCCCCTGTAGCACAGCTCGTTGTGTTCCACCCGGCTGTTCTGCATCAACCCCAAGGCTTTATTTGGTCAAAATAGAAATAATATTTGTCTCAGTCAAGTCAGGGCTTCCTCCAGAGAAAAGCAAGTGTCAATATGGCCCTGGGAATGGAGAGACTGTGCAGGCACTGAGGCTCAAAGGCATGCACAAGTCTGTCAGAGCAGGTGAGCAATACCTCCTTCTCCTCTGTTCTGCAAAAGAAATGACTGGCTCGACCTGGGAGAAGAGACTTTTCCCATCACAGACCTGATTGTCAGTGTTGTGCTCAACAGAGGGTAGTGCTTAGAAGGGTAGAAGTGGTGTTTTTAAACTTAGAAATGTATTTTTGCCCTGTTTTTTTTAATTTTTTTTTGTTTTTTTTAATAGATAGGAATAGATCAGCTCTTCTTTGGAACAGGCTAAGAGCAGAATCCCTTAATGAAACTGCCCACATCATAGTTAAGCCAAAATTTGTGTGTATGGGGAAGAAAATGACAAAATTAATGAATTTAAAAGCCACATGATTGAATGGCTTGATTATTCTGGAGTACTTAATAGCAACACAGTTGACAGAGATAATCTGCATTTTTAGAAGTTTTATTCAGGAGGGCCCATCTACCATAAAAATAGGCTTCTTGACCTCATTTTTTGGGCTCCTATTCCATGTAAAACATGTGAATCAACTGTTACGTGGTCTTACCTAGAAATCATAGACACTGGTTTTCAGACACAAATTCTTTTCTAGTCATCAAGTAACACTGCAAACATTAATAAATGCAAGTAACACTACAAGTAACACTACATTAATAAATGCATAAAATCTACAAGATATATTTTAAAGATCTGTTGCTCTTAATCTGCCTGCACATTTTGATGCAACCTGCATAAGAAGAAATAAGTCAGATGTCTCTGTTCATGGGGGTCCAAACAGCTGGATGACATGGTCTCAGAAGCTTTTTCCAACCTAAATGAGTCCCCAGGCTGTGGTTTAACCAGCTAACATTATTCACTTCACGAAGGTCAGGAATCCTATTAACTTGAGATAATTTCTGTTTTATGCACTTAACTGGAGTGTCCCAACTTTTAGTGGTGAGTTATGTGTACTCACAGTGGAATACAGCAGAGAGTGGAAAACTTGTGATATTTAAATCAAAGCAAAAATTAATGAGTCAGAGTCCAACAATAATGCATTTATTTAAGCACATTATGCAAATTTATTTTTGTCAAAATAGTTCTGTGAGGTCTTAGAAAACAGATTTGCTAAAATATTTAACTTCAAAACAGAACAACAAAGGGTTCCATATTTTATAATACTTCAGGAGGATGGAATCTCATAGGGCACAGGGCACAGCCAAATCTGAACTTGTAGTTCTATATTAAATTTAAATTCTTAATAATTATAAATGGTTCTTAGTAACAAAGGTATGTGAATTAATAAAATATATCAGACAATCCTGTCTCTGGCTGACCAAGAAATAATGTATTTTCATTGTTAAAAGATTAATCTTGAGTGTGCTTCAGAGCTTCACTTCAAATTATGCTGGCTTAGTTCCACTGTAAGAACTATTATTGCAATCCTTTTAGTCTTTACTAAAACCACAATAAAAAGAGAAAAAAAGAAAAAGAGAAAAAAAAAACAGGTTATGTTTCATATTTCAAATACAGCGTTAGGGCTCCCAAAACACTTTTTCTCTGTCTGGAGTCTTAGAAAAAGCAAAAGTGAGATTATTTTTTAAAGACTTACTTGAGATTGTGCTACTTGGGAGAAGAGGAAAAACAGTGGAATCTGAAATTGTGGCTGATGTCCAGCTTGCTTAGTTCTAGTGCCTCTGTAGCAAAATAAGAGACTAGAGAGCAAAACAAGAGAGAGAAAGAGAGAATAGAATCTCCCACTGCCACCCTTCAGGTTCTTTTCCTCAGACTGTTTGGGCTGGCTCTTCTCAAACCCATTTTTCTATCATCAGCATTGCAAGACACTCATTCTACCACGTTGTTGGGGTTTTGTGGGGCTTTTTTCCCCCCCATCCCAAGAACATACCAAAATTGGAATAAATTGCATAACTTAGCTATAACCTCTGTTTTGGGGTGGAGGTGAGAGTGGAGATACTTCACAGGAAACAAATGGAAAACAGGATTACCCTTTTAGACAGAAGAAAAGTTAGGCAATTGGTTATGATCTTTTAGGTTGTTTCTGCATTGAGGACAAATTAATGAAACCCAGGTAATTCTTTCCTGTTCTGCTCTTTTGCAAAATAATGTGTTCCTACAATCTGAATATCAGCAAGTAATTTCTGTGTTCATTGCCTTTCTAGTTTCATTCCCCTTTCTCATTGCAGCTTTCTCTTAAGGCTTTGCTACAAGTACTTTCTGTCTGATCTGCTGGATTTCTTTTTGCTTCCATGCATGAAAGCACATGTACACAAACTTCCTCCTGTATATGACATTGTGTCATGAAGTCACTTAAATCTGCCTTTTGTTTATGGAAACTTAAGAGAAATATTACAAATGTCTGTTGTTTGTAATTTAAATAATTTAGTTTTCACTAGTCAGTGTTTCACTTTTGCTTACTTTATGCATGGCTGACTGGATTAACTTGCTGAAATCAGTAAGTCAGAAATTAATTTCCTTACAGTTATCTCTAGCTACTGTCCTTATGTACTGAAATTCAGAATGCTGGTTATCTAGATGAGGTGAATGATTGTGGCTTGAGGGACACTAATTTATTGATAAACATCTGTCCTTAATTTTTTTGGCTAAAGTATATTTTCAATTATTGGATTGCTCATATTTTAAAAAATAAAGAACATTCATTAGCGTACTACTGTGTTGCAAGATACCATAAATAAATATTTATTAAGATAATAAATAATTGTAAGATACCTGGCATATACTGCAATAGAAGAAATCTTTTACCCTAACATTACAAAACTTCAAAAGTGCCATTCCAGGTATGAAACTTCAGAGTTTTTTTTCCATTGGCTACTTTTTTTTTTTTTTTAGTTACATGTGTTTAAATCATTATCTCATAAATTCTGCATTTCAAATGAGCGGGAAAAATTACTTCCAACAAACTTCTTTTCTCTTTGGAGCTCAAAGAACCAGACCAAACAAACTCAGTAGTGGTTGTGAGAAAGAATTAACTCCTGGGAGAGCAGTTTCCTTTGTTTTGATAGCTAACCCTTCCCTTTCCAGGCGGGATGGTACTGACTAGTGCAGTGTATTTAACACATTTGGATTGATGCCTTCATTTCTACTCAATACCTAACACCATTTGAACAAAACCCCAGTGTTTCATGTGGCCAGCTTTCAATTGATATTGCTCTGCTGTGAAAAAGAAATTAGTGAAACTGAGGCAAAAAACACAGGGGCAAAGGAAAGCTTACCTTAATGTATTTTCTATTGGAAAATCGTGTCAGAATATGGAGCTAGAACTTTTTTCTAAACAGAAATAATAGTCAGATATCATTTAAATTCTATTTATTTGGGGAGAGAAAGAAGAGGGGAAGTGGAGCAATAAAAATGTTTGGCTCTGTTCAATAATTTGTGTCTTTGTTAGGTATTATGTTGAACTCTCATCCTCTGAGAAAGCCCTACAAAATTTGAGGGTTTGGATTGAACTTATTTTACTTCACTTTTAGAGGTATTATCTCTTTTAGTCCTTTATGCATTTATTCTAAGTTCAGTGCAATCAGGACAAAACAAATTAATAAAAGGTATAAAAGCCAAACGCTGTGGCAATGTGCCATGTCACCAGTCTGAGTTGTTCTACTGGCAGTTTCTTGCCCTGGAGTGGATTTATCTGGCATTTAGACAACAAGGATCTTCCAACCCCATAACTGCATTAATTAGACTGAATTATCTGTGGCATAACTGATAACTAGTGATGTTGTTGTGAGATTGGAGGTGATATTTTCAAAAAACATAGCACAAATCTTCTGCTTTGGAAAATGCTTCTGAAATGACAACATTGTATAACCCACAGCAAGATATGAAGGTACTTTATGAAATTAAAATCCAAGATAATTACCAGATTGGCGTGCAGGAGTCATTATATATGCATAATTTCTACTAAAATCCATTTCACTATATTGTGTTTAATGGAAGCAACTCTAAACTTAGTTGTGTAGTTCAAGTACTACATATTCCTAGAGTGGCATCTAATATAGTTTGCTAAAGATAAATGTAATGCAATAAAACCAAAAGTGTATGTCTGGTTGCAAGCATAATAACTAAATATTCAAAATAAATTCTAGTGTTTTAGAAGTGAATCTGTCATACTGAATAAATGACACTGTGTCACCTGCACCCAATCAAACCTAGAATTAAAAATACAATGTGTATCCAATATGTACATTTAGAAAATGTTATGGGCTTCAGAGATGGACAACTGCCAAAGCAGAGGCAGAAATTACAGAAAAGGCAGCGTGGTGATAGCAGTTTGATTGCACTTCTGTGAGTGCCCTGTGCAGATATTTAAATCCTTTAAGCCACAGACACTTTGTCTCAAGGATTAATGCCAAAGAATCTGTTGCCACTAGACCAAGATCGATTTTGATATACAAATTTTGCCCAAGGTGTTACCCCAGGTGTGTGCACAATAACAACACTAATGTACAAGTGTATAAACTCTGGTTTGTTCTTGCATGAAACTGGAATCTATTTTCAATATACTATTTATAGAATCTTTAAATTTTAGTTTTATTGAAATTTAATAAAATGAGATTCCTGTTACATTTTCCCAGATATCACTAGAAAGCTTTTCCTAAAAGAAAATTTTAGGAGAGTCTTTATAAAATTACATGATGGAAAAAAAAAAAAAAGCATTCTTACTGATAAATTTATAATAAGTTAAATGAAATTATGCAGAAGTTAACTTTTTATTTCTATCCTTAAACATGATGGACTAACTTCATCCTTGTCTTGGTCATATATTAGCTTTTTCCCACTAAACACAGGATTTTTGATTTTTGATTTTTGAAAAAGCTGAAAATTCTGATCAAAACCAGGAAAATTAATCTAACTATGAACTCCATCTCTTCGTTCACTTCTACATATTGCTGTAATGGTCAAATTCAGACAACAAATTATTTTTTAAAAATATCTTTTTAAGTTATTGTATTTTGTTTTCTGTCATTTTGTGATTCAAATGCATCTGATCAAAGCTGCTGTCACTAGTCACTTCTATTCTTCTTTAATAATTAATTAAACAGCTTGTGAGGTTAAGTAATTCATAGTTGTAAACTTTTATAACCTTTTTCTCATGATTCATCTTACAATTGAAGGTAATAGGCCTATGGGACCTGTTCTATGTTATGCTAAATATTTTCCAAAGCTATTTCACATGCCCTTAATTTACCATTCAGCAGAACAGGATATTTTTTAATCAACTGTCAGCTTTAAGCTAGCACAAAAATTACAGGTGAAATCGATTTTAACTTCAATATTTTCTGAGTTGATTCTGTTTTATAAGAACAAAACATTCTGTATCCAAGCAAGAATATTTTCAGTCCTCTGTTTCTTCAGCACATCTCCCACTGTGTCTAGAAGCAGACACTAAAAAAAGTTATGTAAGAGTGGAAAAGTGCCACCAGTTTTGCATGAGTGCATTTGAAGAACTTGGGCTTTTGTAGGTAAAATAATTTCCCATCAGAAAAGTACAGGATGGATTCTTCAGTACCATAATCATTCTTCAGTTCTTGGCATCTAAGGAGCCTTTTTAAAAAGCAATTGGATTTCCTCAACCATTTTGAAGTGCTAACTCGCTTTAAGTGAGGAAAAACAAATTAGCTTATTTGGCTGGTGGAACTCATGAGTCATTTTGGATTCATGACACTGGACTTCACATGACTCAAATTCTTAAAAACACAAAAATATTTTCCTGGTATTATGATATGCCTTTATTTGAACCTATATGTGACACAGTGGAGACTGGTGTGACTAGTGGGTACCAAGCCATGAGTAATGCCTTGGTTAGTTCCAGTGCTCATGGCTCAGCCCCATCAGCCCAGAGCTGTTCCTTTACGGAGTCATCCTCGCTTCTTTTTCGGAACCTACAACTCTTCAGTCTGTGTTCTTATAGTGCACATGGGCCTTATTTGGTTCCTCAAACAGCACTTGTGACCCAATCACTGTATTTCAAAGAATGCACAAAACTAGCAACCCTAATTAATCAATTCTGTTGGAAGCCAAGCCATGTTGTCCTGGGAACATCATGTTCTTGGCTTTCCCAAATGCGTTCCTTCTTTCGATTTCATTTTATGACTGTTTAAAGAGGGGCTGTCATGTTCTTTCCCCAGTGATTCTGCATCCATGCAACAGAGTTAAAAGACTTATCATATTTACTAGATGACAACCCAACTCATGATTATTTCTTTAGCAAAGGAAAGCAGAGTTAACTCAGTCAGGTATTTAAAGACAAGCAGGAAAATCATCCACTTTCCTCCTCAACGCACACATCTTATAGCAATAAGCACCTCAAAGCAGCCAGTCTGGACAAGCTGAAAAAGTGCTCAACAGAAATTCTTGTTTTCTTTTTGAAAATTTGGGATTAATCTGGATGATTGCAGGGGACCCTAAATACACAACAGTCAGAAATATTTAATTTGCAGTATCGTGAACACACCGCTAAGTAGAATATTTTTCCGTATTCAGACACAAGTCAGAAATAAGTTTTTTGTGGTTTTGCTTTTTGTACTGATACCAGTTCACCTATTTCTTTTCTCTTTTTCTTGAAACATTGCAAATATTTTAATATTTATGCCTAACATTATGAAAAGAAATTTTCTGGTGCAGAATAGCTGCAAGGTATGCAATTATCTCTTATGTCACAGGAAGCAGGTGATGATTTTCTCTACAAGGTATATAAAGAAGAGACTCCTTCACTTGGTATCTGTAAAAACAAACCTTCTGATAAGTAAGTCTGTCACAGGTTTATCACTTTTCATCTTCTTGCAGCTGTAAAAAAACAGAACAAACAAGATATGAGAAGAGTGGTTCAATTTTTTCATAGTGGAAAATCAATCAAATGTAGAAAAGCCAACAACTTTAATACCACATCACAAAGATGGAGTGATAGATCATTATCTTGTCATGGTGAACTCCAACATCAGTGAAGTCTGTGTTTGCAAAACAATAACCATAATTTTTAATTGCTGTTGTTGCATTGCTATCTTTATCCATTTTCCTCACATAAAAGACCAAAATTTAATTTCCTCAATCCAAAAGATAATTGTTTGAATATTATCTAGCATTTTACAACAGTTTTTACTGTCTTATCTCCTGTCTACCTTCGTCAGCTTTACCAAATATTTCCCCAGAGAACTGGGGGCTTTTCCAGGCATAAGTCTCCTGCAATCAGCAGAGTCCAAACTTCTGTCTTTTTTTGCATAAACAAAGTGATGTTAACAAGTCAGTGGACAAAGACCAGTGCTTTCACTGATTTTATAACTGGGATGAAGTTGTTGAGTTTTGAAGCTGTGTTGTCTCTTTTCCCAGGCAGATATTTACATGCCAGGATAATCCAACATAGCACAAATGAATAATGCAGAGATTCAGAATAGATATCATCGAGGCTATAAATGTACTGAGAATTCAAAACACTGAACACAATGAGGGACTTATTCTTTGTGGCAAAGTACAGATTTCTAAAATGCAACAGCAAATTCATTATTAGTTCAGGGATTAGTATTATTTGAATAATTAATAATGATTTTTGGAACATGCTGTGAAATTCCACTGAATGGTACTGTGAGAAGATAAATGCTTTCATTTGAAATTAAAATTGCATGGAGATCAGCCCCTTTAAGCACAAGGTTCAGATCAGTCTAAATATGTCTATAGCGTGTGGGATAAAAAACTGGACAAAATGTGTGAGGTTTTTTGATGGTCTGTTTGGGATGTTTTCATTTATGGTGGTTTTTTCCATACTGGTGTTCTCTTACCAATGGTACTCAGATTGTAACAGGTAACTGCTCTGAAGGGAGCCTCAGCTGCCTGCTCAGCTTTTTGCTAAGAGACTTGAGACACTAAGTAGAACACATACACTGTTTGCTTAACAGTATGCCTGCATAAGCTTTTCTTGCTACTTCTTTTTGGGTGGAACGAGTTAATCACAATGTTCTAAATACAAGCACTGAGCAGCAGAGAAATTTATGAACAATATGCAAGTGTGAATTCCCCCTGTGACTAGGATGTAGCTTTATTTATGGTACCTATGCATGAAAGTCTTAAGGAGCTTGTGGTCGTTGAGTAATTGCATGGGTTAAATTCTTGTGGATGAAAGCAAATCAACTTTTCTAAGTCATTCAGTGGTGGTTAGCTGGAATATAAGAATTTCTATGCAGGATGCTTCTGACAGCAAGGATAATTCCATACATATAGAGGATATTTATCTCCATTTTCTGCTGCTACAGCTCTTACATTCCAATTTTTCAGAGTTTTAAACATTGTCATGGGAGGAAGGAAGGAAGTTCTTCCAGTAGGGATTTTTTATGAATCTGGAGAAATTTATTGAATTTCAGGTGATTTCTCTAAGTCCAAGAGAAAAATGAGTGCAAAAAATCAGATACTTTCCAAGAACATTCCTTGTTAATCTGGGAAAGTTGTGTGAAAGAGTTATACTTTGTCTTTGAAAATAGCCTGGAAAAATAGTTGCATGATTCAGAATTAGCAGTTTACTATCTGAACAAGCGTCACATCACAGTTAATAACGTTTTTAGAGAGTATTGGAAGTGCTCTAAGATCGCAATGAAATTTAAAATAAAATCTGCATTTGATTTTTGGGATTTTTTGTAACAGTATGCATTAAGTCAAATGGTAGCTCTAATAAGAAAGCGATAGTCCTTTTTTAAAGTGCTTTAAAAATTAAGTTAGCAGACCCTTGCAGAAAGGTACTAGGTAGATTTAGTGAAGATTTAGAAGTGAAGAACACTGGATAGTGTTCTGTCCTGATGATGCTTTCCTCCATTTCCAAGATGTTGTGGACTGAACAAATTTAATTCTAGTGTAATTTTAAACCCTCTCCATAGAATTCTCTTGGGAAGAAGCTGGTCTGGTACAACAAGAAATCTGACTTGACATCCTGCAATCCATTACAGAAGCAGTAGTTAACTCACATTTTTGGGGGGGGAAATGGTGATGGCAGAATTTGTCCCTCAGGTGCCCTGGTGGGACTGGTAAGGCATCATGCATCTGCAGATGTGGGAGATTGCAGCTGCTGCAGCACAGAGAACTGAAGACCAGAGGACAGGCAGAGTCCTCCAGCTGCCCTGGCTGTCCCTCACCAGCATCCCTCTACCTTTCCCCTCAGCATCACTTGTATGAAGTTCTGTGCTCTCTAGGGGCTCAGCAGAGCAGCACCTGTGTATCTAAACTTCACACTGATCTATTCTGACTGACATGTCCACAGATTTTGGATCAGACTGACAGCTCTTCTGAAGGATTCATAACTGTCACCTTCATGATGTCTTACTAAATTTTCAGCAAACCTGTGTCATGGATTTCATCTTAATTGCCTTGGTTTTGAGACTTGATCCATTTACACCAAGTAGTTTCTTTAAAATTGGAATATAATCAAACATATCTAGATCTGACTTTGTATAAAGGGACTTATCTATCTGGATCTAAAATTTCAGCAAAAATTAATGTCATAGAATGGTTTGGGTTGGAAGGGACCCTAAAGATCATCTAGCTCCAACCACCCTTCCATAGGCAGGAATACCTATAGCTTATCTGGTATATTTTTACAATAAATAGCAAAAAATCCTTTGAAAATGGCAGCCTTAGGTTATTTGTCTTGTATCATAAACATTTTGATCTTATTCTGAGGAAGAATAGGGAGTAATTACCTGTTTGAGAATTACCTGTTTGCTTTATATCAAATGAAATTTTAATTAGCTAGCAATATAAAATGGCCAAGTTTTTGCCAAGTTTAACAAGTACTTCATATACTGTTTTTAATTTCATGTCCAATGAATTAATACATTTTTGTTTCTTGATATTCACATTCCAATGTAAATGAGTACTTACAAAGGCATAATATCAAATACCTTTAAACACGTCGTAAAATAGACACATTTTTCTGTTCCTGTTTAGTCATCTGTGACTCTTTGGAAGATCATGCTTCTGGAGCTGGCACCAGGTGCCCCCTGGGCTACTTTCCATGTGGCAACATCACAAAGTGTTTGCCCCAACAGCTGCACTGCAATGGTGAGGACGACTGCGGGAATCGGGCTGACGAAGACAACTGCGGTACGTGGCTGTGACTTTGCTTTGTGTCTGGCTCCTGGAGTCACTGAAACCCAGGCAGTGCTCACACCAAACAGGAGGCTGTGGAGTGTCAGCTGTAGGAAAGTTACCTGCTTTACAGAGGATGCAGGAGGTCAGCTTTAGCTGATAAAGCCACCCTCTTTCCTTAGCAAACCATTCACTAGGGAAAGAAGAATGGGCCATATTTTTCTTTGTATATGGTATCAGTTATCAGTATCCAATTTTTTCCCTGCTTTGAACTTCCCTGTACATGTCATTTTGATGTCTGGAAATGGATGTATGTGATCTATCAAAGACTGTTGCTGAGGAGAGTTAGATGTATGCTCCAACAGAATTTATGAAGAGCTTAATGCGTCTTAATGCGGGAAGCATAATTTAGAAGAATTTTCAAGGTTTTCCTGGAATTATTTATGCCCTAATTTGAGAGAAACGTGTGCATCTGTAAGTGTACTGTGCAAGCTGCTCTACCAGCAGGCTTTGGTGGCTGGAAATGTAAAAATCCCAGGGCATACACCTAGTCAGGTCACTTGTGCATGCTGCTTTGATCCTTGTCACTCCTAGCCCCTCTGGATGGTAGCTGCTATCTTGACTTGGCTTGTGGGCTCTGGCTTTACCTCTACTGCAAACCAGGAAGGGCTTTGCATGGGCACTCATCTGTTCATGCTGCTTCTTTGTGAGCATGGCCCTGGCAGAGCTCTCGTCTGTGCTGAGCAGCATCTCCCATGTAGTGTTTGGACACAGCTCGGAGGTGGCACACACCTGGGATAGTCTGGAAAGGGGCCCCTGTGTTCTGTGAGGAGAGAGCTTCACCATTTAGTTGTGAGCTAAGACCACAGGGAGAGAAAATCGACCCTAGCATATTTTATTTACTGTTATTGCCACCTTACTTACAGCCTGGATATTTCAGAGGTGCTCTCCAAAGCTGCTGATCCGTGGCACATGAGGGAAGTAGGTTTCCTCCTTCTTACTAGTTTTTCTGTAGCCGTGGAGGACAGCCAGGTGCACCATGCCCTGCCCCATAATCTGCCTCCAGCCCCAGAGCCAAGCAGCTGAACTGTTTGTCTGTCCCAGACAGGCACATCTGGGATCCAGGCAATCAGAGCTGGGAGGGAGAACTGCGAAGAATTAAAATATTACGTGAAAATTCCAAGCTATCTATACCAAAAGAAATTTTGTGAAAGAAATTTCAAATAAAATATGGTAAAGTTATTTTTCACCAGCACTCTCAGTAAAGTCAATGAGGATTTGAAAGTAGTTGTTCTCATTGCATGTGAAGCTGATTTGTATACCTATGTAGTAGGTATACAAAGAAGTATCTTATTATTATACCTATGCAATTTCATGGTCTTATTCCATATGAAAGTGATTTTAAATTCTAATCCCATATAAGGAACCTGCAACATTTTGTAGTTTTATACCATTTGTTGGTGCTCTAAACCTACTTTCTGTGGTAAATAATCAAAATCCTGAACAAAAATGGCTTGCTCTGTTTTTTCTGTGGTCATCTTGACCTACAGTAGCAGGAATTGCCAATGACGATGCCCTCTCATGTTTAAGAAGTCCAAGGACAATAAACAGTTGTTTTATCCATATTTCATTTCTGTATAATACCACAAAGTCATACATACAAGGACTTGCTGAAAGATACAGCTTAGTATGTTAACAATTAGGATATACACAGTTTTGTATTGGGAGGTACAAGACAGTATAGGATCATAGAAATTTTTAGGCAGGAAAATAAATTTAAGATCATTGAGACCATTAATCAAAGAGCTCTTTGCATCTCATCTTATTACTAACACAGGTCTGAGGTATTCTTGGATTATGCATAACCGATTTCAAAAATTCAATTAGAAGTAACGTGGGTTGTCAGTGAGCAGGGACAGTGCTGCAAGAAGTGATTTAATACTGAGCCCTGAAGCAATGAATAAAAAAGTCCTTAGCAATGCCTTAGTGTTCTTCTATAGAAATGAACATACAAAACAATTCAGCTGTGATATTGAATCCTCTTCTGTGTATTGTAATCCAAGAATGAGCTAGCCTTGATTTTTGAAAACCTAAATTACAAAAGATGAAGAGTCGTTGTATGGATCTACAGGGAAAAACTGTGCTGCTCATGTTTTTCTCATATCTTGACCCCCTCTTCTCACTTAGAAATGCATTAGTGTAATATTCAGCAGGAATGTTTTCTCAAAAATTGGTATTGCAGTCATACTTTGTACAGTTAAAGAGTCACTTCCTTGTCTGAGTATATGGAATGTTCTGAGGAGATTTTCTGCAATGACTCCACACATATGTGGGGAGGTCTTTGTGGGGTAACTCTGATTTTGATTATTCTTCTTGTTTAAAATACAAGAAAAGAGGCCTCAATGTTCCTGAGACAGAGAAACCAGATGTCTTTTCTTTTTCCCCTGCCCTTCCTAGGATCACTTCAGGATGCCTCCCTCATGACAGTAGTTATATCTGGCTCCTTCTCCCTATTTTTTTTAAATTTACAACTAGTTTTCAGTTAAAGTCATTGCTCTTGGTTACAGAAAAGAAATTAAAAATGAAATTATGCCAGTGTAGTAGTTGTTTCATTCAGCCCCAAGGAATTTTTAATCTTATTTATGAGGTGTTCTAATTAAATAGCTGAGCTTTTCAATTCCTGAGCACTTTTGCATCAATGTGAGGAACTTTGAGATGACCAGTCTACAGGGTTCAATCCCACAAGTGTGGGAGAGAAAAGAGATCTATGAAGACCCTCAAAGCAGTTCAAAAATACCCCCCTCTTTTTTCTTTTTTAGTGCATATATTTCAAACAAAGCTAGGTAAACCAACTGTTTCACTAACAGTAATGGTAAAGCACTATCTTAAGTGTGTAGAAAAACTAGCTATTTAGCATGGAAACACAAAGCAAAATATGTCATTAGATGCCTCATTCCAACTATCTTCTAGTGGTTCCTTTCTTCTTTTAGTGAACAAATTTGTCTCACTCCACATTCTATTTCTATAAGGAAATTATAGTTGTAATTTTTGTAAGATTATATTTGTTAGAGATTATTGTTGTAAGAAATTGTTGCTGAAGTCTCAGAGATTATTTGCAGTATTAATCTTGTTTAAGGCACTGTGTGCCCGGTAACAGCAAAACATGAATATGAATATTTCAAATTAACCAAATCCTGAAACATGTGTTTTCAAATGTGCTGTGATCACTGCTCATTATCCAGTTCAGAATTGCCCTCTTCAATTCTGCTTCCTCTTTCACTTCCATCCTCCTTTCCACTTCCAAATAATAAACATAAAAATAAGGTCCAGAGTAGTGAAGATCCCAAGCTGGGATCATAGGTAGAGTTGGGAACAGGCTCAGAATGCTGTGTTAGTGCTTAAGCTCAGGGTGTGGGTATCCTAGCTCTTCTTCAGCATCTCTTCCGCTTCTGGAAAGGAATGAATTATAGCTGATATTTCACACTAGAGTGAAGCCACTCATCTTTGAAAATTCATGCCTTTGCCACCTAGCCTGCTTTCCAAAATCAATAAAATACTGTGTGCTATACCCTAATGGGGAAGAGCTTGAGGCAATGTAGTAAACTGCAATAAGAGGAGGCAGCTGGCAATTTATCATGTTTGCAGTGATGGGAGGCTCTGCTTGAACTATGGCTGGATAATCTTAAATGTGCATGGAAAATGTAATCTCACCTTTTGGACTCAAAAGCATAGTCCACCAAGAGGAAGCAAGTATCTCAGCAAATCTGTCATGAAAATAATATGTTTAAATAAAAATAATTTAAAGTTTTGTCATTTGTCATAAAGCTTATGGTTTTGAGGAATTTCCTTTTTTAGGCTTGAGAATGCAGTAAATTTTACTCTGCTGTTCTGCTCCATGCTCATCCTTGCCAAAGTACTGAGTTCTTAATTAGGCTGAGGGTATTGTGAGGCAATTTAGCCTCTATCATGTTTCCTTTGGAGTTATTTTTGTACCTATTTGTAAAATTCAAAATGTGTAGGGAAATAAGAGAGAGCAATTTCAGCATCCTCCTGTGCCCAATCTTGTCTAAAGAGGAAGTTGGCAAAGCAGAGCAGATATTGTTTAGACCCAGTATCTTTAATTTCAAACATAATGGCTTCAGCCTGATTTTCCAGGGAAGAGCTTTTCCCATTTCTTTACAGCTGTTAGGTTTGAATCTGTAGCTACTTGGCATTTGTAGATGGGGGTTAGAACTTCTGTTCACTGCATTCGTTTTTAAACCTGAGCAAGGATAAACAGGCATTATCACAAATTCTGCTCACATAATGCCCTGGAAGTGTTGACATGGAAATTGGTCCTAAAATAAGTAACAAATATTTCTCACATGGATGACATTACTGCTGCAATATGACTGTTAATGCAGACTAAACAATCTCTAGGCAAACTCTGTGATGTCCAGTGGCATACTAAACGTGCCAGGTATGTATTCCCAAGTGCAAATTCATGGAAAGAAGAGTTTTGAGATCTCTGCCTTCACAGTGATGTTTAAGGATAAAACAAAACCAAAACTAACAATAGATAGAAGTAACAGTTGATTAATGCAGAGCAAAAATACCAGAACAATATTTATGATGTAGATTTGCACTGAGCCTACATGTGTTTTCTCATTATGAGGTGTGTGTTTCTTTTGATGAACAGTCTTGACGTGCAAAATATCAGAAAAAAAATATGAAAAGTTAATAATAACATAAATGTACTCCATGCATTTGGGAGAAGACAGCTAACACTGCCAATATTTACCCATGGCTATTTCTCTTTTCAAAATATCTAGAATATCTTTAGACAAAAAAGTTCTTTCATATGCTTCTAATTAAAGATTTAAATTTTAAATCTTACACTTTTTTTCTTTTTTTTAATATCTCTAGTATGCCCTCTACTTAGAGGGCTGAATGAACAAGTTTTTTTCCTAGATAAGAATCAGCTTTCCCTGACTGAAATTGTCCTACTATTGCTTGCAGTGATAAAAGAGCAAAGTTCTCAATGGAACAACTTTTGTGTAATTATCTCTGCTGGATACAGCACTGGGTCAGTTGCCATTTTGTAGTCATAACATACTAATTAAAAATTAGCATGCAAAAATTCTAAATGCAGGTAAATTTTGAACAAGTGAAAGACTGAATACATTTTTTTTCCCTGCCTGATTTTCTAAGAAATTTGTTGCAATATTTTTTGTCAAATTCCATATATTCTGCTGGGTGATCAGCACAATTTGATCATCAGAACTGTAAATTAGCTCTGCTGTTAATATGATGCCAGTTTTTGGGGAGAAGCCTCCCAGTAAATTGCAGTGAAGGTTATTTCCAGTTTCTTGTTTCAAAACCACCCATCAACTGTCAAATTTAGTTTGGGGAAAATATAGAAACAAAATCAGACTTCAAAAGGTACTGGGCTTTCCTCTGGACTTTACATCCTACCTGGCCAACCTGAAAACATATTTTATATGTCTGGAAGACTGAGATTAATCCCTGTTGATGTGACACTATCCTCTGTGTCATCATCCTGTGGCTACAGGTTCTGAAAATCCCTTGTATAGAAAGGTGGTCTCATTCCTTTATAAATAACCCTGCTTTCAGATTTAAAAGTTTTTTCCTAACTTCCATTAGGGTTTGATAGCACACAAACACACAGCTTAAATCTGTACAGTTATTGGATTTGTTATGTTCAGTTCTAATTTAAAATGCAAACAGTATGACTGATGTGATATCTTCAGTCACAACACCTGGCTTGGGAAGCAGAGCCAAGCCCAGTGAGAACTGGCCTGGACTGACTCCACTAAAATCAACAGAGAGACTCCCACTGTCTTCAGTGAGCAAAGAATCACAACTTTCCTAAGTTAGCAAACTAATAAAGTGCTCATATGTTTCGAAAACCCAGTGTTTGGTACTCATGTACCAGCTTTCCTCAATACATCTGGAAAAGATTGGAAGCACTGCACAAGAAGTGGGGGAATTTTTACTTTAGATGAAGAAATCTAGGTTGTGCGACCTGTCACAGAAATATCAGGTATAATATGCAGTCTCTTCCTATGCAGTCTGTGATTTATAGATTTCATATATAAATGCCTCAATCCTTTTTATCTCAGACTTAATTGGTTGAGGAAGTACAGTTTATTCTTCATTTAAAATTAGTGTTGCTGTCATATCACACTAATGAATAGCTCTTATGCTCCATCTCAGAACCGGTTGTTAATATAAGCTCTTCATTTATTACTAATAAATCTCTAGAGGAAGTGTGTATGTGCAAGTAACACAGGTATAAGTCCTACTTAGAATAAAAGCATTTTAACATAAGAATTGTAAAAAATGCAAGCACCAGAATTCTTATTCATTTCAAAACAAAAATCACACATATTGGCCTTAATCCCTTGCCCCTCTGCAAAACAGACTGTTTTGCCATGAATGGGGCATTATAAAACAGCAATTATTGTTACCCATTTGGCTACTCTTTACATACAAGCAATAATAAAAGGGAGAATGGAAGAAAAAATGAGCTAGTGTTTAATTCTATCTTTTTTTGTAAGCAGTATCTTTAATTATGTAGAGCAGTTAATGGAACAAAGTAGCCTGAACTATTTTGAGAGCACAAGTTTCCTCAGTGTTTAAAAATTTGGCTTCTGGACAATTTTGCTGATAGTTCTGTAAAACTGTTTTTTTGGCAGCTAGGCAATGGTTGCAGTGTGTCTGCATTTGTTTTTTAATCACAGTGTCATAGGCACATTTTTCCAGTCTAGTGAAGCAAGAACAGGCATGCAGATTTAATTTGTTTCTGACTCCAGAGGAGTTTTTTGCTGGCTAAATGTATTTACTATTGTGTTGCTCTCAGCCCCAAGAGTTCCCTGAACAAAGGACAGCCTTCCGCTCCCCAGCTGTAAATTCACTTTTAGACCTTCCTCACACACAGAGGTTTCCTAAAGAACTGGGGCAGGGAGTGGCTGTTTGAAGTCTTGCACCTATTTGCCTCTAGAAACACAGATCTCATCTGTTACTGTGTGCCACACAGTCACCAGGTGACTGGCTTGCCTGAAGAAAGAAGTTACTGCACAGCAGCTCTTTTTTAAAAAGGGGCCAATAAAAATTCAACAGGATAAACATACTAACAACCTGTGTAATGTAATGCTGGTTTGTATGTGTTTCTTTGAAGTTCTATAATTGTACACAGAATTATTGCAGTTCTGTGGGTTCATTAGATCATCTTCTAGATTTCCATAGCAGAAATCGAAATTTCTATGGGGTACTTCAAAACATCTATACAAAAGATATATATTTTAATATTACAGGATTGCTCATAAGGGATGAGAAATTTCATTTTTGTCTCAGCACATTGCAGAAGACCTTGACGTTTTTATATTTCAAATTAACACTAGTAATGAATAATGTTATAGTTGGCCTTGTGTTTTCCTGGCATGGCATTTTTTCCATCGTACTTAAAATACAGGATTTGAATGTATGAGGTGCTACTCAGTTTTAAGACTAGATAGCAAATTCTGTTTGTGAAGCATAAAGTAAATATTTGACAGCCAATAGTATACTCAAAATAATAATACCTGGAAAACCACCGAATTTTCAAGCTTCACATTGAAATTTTTTAATGTTGCCAAATTTTATTGTCATTGCCATTTACCCACAGTATATGGCACCAAAACAATAAGGTTTACTCTGATGTCCAAGTTTCAGCACATGGAATAGCTTTGCTGAAATTTTGAGGATTTTAAATCAATTTTCCTACAGTGATTTTTAAATATTGTTGGTAATTAGGAGGAACTTGCATTTCATTAGACTTATGTCTCTCCTGGTCTCCACTCTCCACTGTAATTGCTTACTGTCAAAGGAACTTTCAAGCAACTAAAGGTTCTACAGATGTATTCATGCTGTTAGATTATTTTAATTTTAAAATTTAATACACTTCAAGAAAATCAGAATATAAAATCAGAAAAATTTATATAGATTAAAAGTGTTGTTATAAAATTAGAAAACTCTATGCACATGTCTCACAGGAATAAAGATTAAACATTGAGAAGATGTTTATCTTCTGGAAATTTCAACCTGCCTGCTTTCTTAAAAGTTGCACTAGCTTATTAAGTTGCCCTAAAATCATAAAAAAACTTGTATATGTAATCTTCACTTCTTCAGTTCATCCAGAGAACTGTAAACCTTATGCAAATTTATTTGTTTCCTGTCCAGTTTACTATGATGGCATTGTCACATATGAGCAGACAAGCTACATGTGATTTCAATTAACCATCAGGTAGAGGACACAGTACATGTGCAGTGACATGCAGATTGCTCTGGGGTAATTTACCTTTGAATTGACTGATAAGGTGCCCAGCTCTAAGTTCTTAAATTTTTCTGCTTGGATACTTCAGCTGAGCCAGTGAAATTCCATCCCAACCTTGCCCTCCCTCCAGGCACCACAGCCCTTGGTTTTGTAAAATCTCTATGTGGTTTTGGTCTTGGTGTAAGTTATGAGGCTGGATCAGGATGCCTCAACACCATGGGAAAGGGCAATTATATTCCTTAATTTGTAAATATTTTTAAAGGAAATGCTTCTTGTCTGAAGGACATGGGTCTTCCTTGTCCCAAAAGAAACTTTTGTGAAAACCTGAAGTAATTCTTTTACTGCAAAAAAAAAAGTTTATTTGAACAACTGACAAAAAGAAATATGTCCAAAGGTTATGACCACCAACAGCAAAGGCAAAATCAAAGGGTGACACAGAGTCTCTTTAGAGTGCTAATGCATTTAGCAGATAGCATTTCTCTGTATAACACCCATGAAGACATGGCTGAGAGAAGGGGGAAGTCATATAGATAGCATCCTCATCATAAGCTCCATACTAAGTAAGAGATATGTCTTTAATTGAGGAAAGATGATACTTTCTTGGATCTGTCACTCAAATGATTACTCAAATCTGTAGTTTGTCGGGATTAACATGCTCTTTCTCATTCCCATCAGAAGTGGTAATTGGAAACTTTCAGTAAGAAAGAGCATATTAATCTCTAGTCAGATAAATTCAGTTTTCTGCCAATTATTTCACTTATCCCATGTAGGGGAAGACTTGAAGATGCCTTGTTTTCTCAGATCTCTTTTTTTAACAGAAGCACAGCCAACATAATCTATTTTAGAACTGGCTTAGGTTAAAAGTAATTTCTCATCTGAGCTGTACTCCCTCAAATGATAGATTTAGGATTTCAAGACCAGTACTATTACCAATCATTTCTTCAAGTGTTTGGAGAACCTCACCTCGAAAGTGGTAAAAACAGGCCACAAACCTTCATCTGAAACCTGTACAACCAAAAAGTGATTTACAGTCCTGCCACTGAAGGTTTCACTGAATGGTCATACTAAACATTGTTATTTGCACAATAAATTCTTTCAGGATTTGACAAAACAGCTTGGATAAAATAGAGACTGTCCCATGTTTGGGCACAAATTTTGGCCCAAAGCATATATTTCTGGAGGTCAAGGGATGTTTATTAACTTGTTTTATTATATTCAGATATGTCTTTTTCCTAGTAGATAGCATGCCATAAGAAAAGCCCTTTATTTAAAATGAACTCACGAGAAAGACCAAACAGCTGGAATGATTCCAGTACAAAATAATTCTTCTTCTCTGTGAATCTTTCCCCTTCTTTTTTATGGCCACCCAAAAATACACAGCTGCCTCTAGACTTCCTCAAAAATGCTGAGGAACTTCCCCTTTGTGGCAAACTGTTCCATCATTCCTGTTAGTGTGGGAGGCACTTCTCATCCTTTTTCTCTGCAGATGTGAAATGCCTTGATGGTCACCTCTTGTACATGCTTTGTCACATGACAAGGCATTTTAAAAGTAAAAAAATGTGGAACAAATCTCATCTATCCACTTTCTATGAACATAATAATAAATTAGAAAATCCAAGAGTATTTTCCTACTATATTCCTGACTGCAAGGCATTCATTTGGTATAATTTAAACTTGAAAGATGATCTCATTTTTACACCATTTTTCCAAGTCTCTATTTAAAAATCTTACTTTCTCTCTGTATGTTGAATTCTCACATATTGCTGAGTCCAGTCATACAAATGAAAGTCAATGGATATGCTACAGTTAAATATTTAGGAACAGTGGTAGAGAAAACCTCATTATGGTCCCATCTACAGGGCAGTAGGTTTTAATGCACTTGCCCCTTGACAAAGGGTCTATTCTCATCACTTCATCAATTACAAATTCCATGCCGCAGGCAGTCATAAAACTGATCTTCTTTTGAGAATTTAATCAGGCCAGAACAGGTTGGCCAATACCTTTTTTTTGTCCAAAATGCATTAGGCTGCTTCTGAATATTAGATTAATGATCTAGAATGGCAAAACTGCTAATGGATCAGAGCATGCAAGGTGCTCTTCAGGAAGTTAATAAAATGTTCTTAAATGTCTTATCAGGTCTGTCTTTTCTCTCACTGGAGCAATTCCTGAAGACAAGCACTTATGTTTGCTTTGAATCTTTCATCTTTTTAATTTATGCATAACAAACAAATAACTAGATGAAGGATAGTTCGCCTGAAGTTACTTAATATTTCATATTATCATTAATCAGTACATAACACATCTTTTCAGCTTAGACAGAAAAGAGGCAAGCATCTCTCAAAACCAGTTTCATCTGTAGGCAGGTGTCAGGAGATGCTTTCAAGGTTGTTTCACTGCCTGTCTGAGGAAAAAACAACCAAGTTTTAATGTGGCATGAAAAATGAGAAGCCATTTCAGAATGGGAAAATTTGCAAAGAAGTAAATATTTTTTATTTCTCCCTGCCTATTTTGAAGCCTGTATATGTTATAATAATGCTTGTTAAGTATAAAGATTTATAGAGAAATGTCCATGATGAATTGTATTTAAGTATGACTAAACTATTAACCTGTGAAATTGCAGGGATAAAGACTATTGCCAGTACATCATAAAGGTGAATCTAAGACTCTAATTACTAGCAAAGCAGAGCCATCCTGAGAGCTCTCATAGAAATGTTTCTTTGCAGTAGATATCCTTAAATTTTGCTGCTTTCAGTTGTCATGGATGCTTTGGCTCACCAGCTAGTGAGTGCCATCCCAAGGAGCATTTCTGCTACTGCTGCATGTTCATGAAAGGAGATGCTTTAAAAGCTGAAGAGAAGACAGACTCAAATTTAGAAAACTAAATTCAGACTCAATTAAGAAAACTAAAGTCCAATTACAGCTTTTAAAGGCAAGTTCCCTTTCCTTTCCCAGCCTGTTTGGAAAGTAGCTACCTGATCAGTCAGTTTATAGATTTCCAAGAAACAAGCAACTAACAGATCTGTAATTATTTCTAGCACCACTATATCTTGAAATGCCCATTCTTTGGAAGGAACTAGAAGGTTTGCTCTTAAATTTTGCTCTTACAGCCATAAACTACTCAGTTCCAATAAATCTGTGCACAGTGACCAAAGGGGTAATACGGAATCATGCTTTTTTTAAGATGCACATTAAGCTTAACATGAACATTCTGACTTGAATATGTTACACCAAGTCCCTTCTTCCCCTGAAAAGCAGTGTTCCTTTGGCCTTCATCTAGATTTTCAGGAAAGAAATTATAGGCTGTAATAGTGCAAGAAACCCTTCTGTACAAACTAGTCAGAGTCATAGCAATAATTTCAACTTTCCTGGACAAAGTAGCAAACCTGCATGTTTAAGGAAGTATGAAAATATGGTTTCCTCTCATTTTTAGGCTCCTACATAAATAAAAAAAATTCAGAAGTCACAACTATACTTTTTCAGTGTGACTGTCACAGCAAATGCTGTTGTTGAAGGTATAATAAGCTGTTACTTCTGTGCAGCTCATATTGTTTGTAGATATGTAAAATTAAGCGTTTCTCACAACTAATGGTGTAAGAAACGCTCTGGAATAAAGACCTGTATTAATTAGACAAAAAAATTGATGCAAGTAAATTAAGTGAAGACATTTCTACCTTCCATTTCTATTTTAATATCTTCTATTAGTGGTCTGTTTATGTTGTGTGTTTTTTTGGTTTCTTTATTAGAGGACAACAACGGATGGTCTCTGCAATTTGATAAACATTATACAAAGGACAAATACAATAAACTGAAATCTCTGTATGCATTTCAGACAAAGACACCTGAGTGCTGTAAGTAAATTACAAATTTACAGATACTATTTTATAATGATGATTTCTAGAAAGAAATACAGAGCAAATATATTCTTAGCAGGAAATTTAGTGCTGTTTCATTTATAGTAAAACAGCATAATATCTCAAATGAATGAATGCTAATTTGAAGCTAATTTCAGTTCCATTAAGGATGATTCATTTTCTGCTAGACAAGTGTCAAACATATTTTAATTAGCATATGCCAATTAGGAGGACAATATAAATGTTTATCTAAATATGCTGATACTGCTGGAGAGACCATGGAATATATTACAGAGTGAAATGAAGGCTCCCAATTCACTTCTTTATACGTCAAATAAAATTTGCAATCCCCCTCCACTTATAGAGGTCTTTGCATAGATTTTTTGATTCTGCCATCTACTATGATGAACAAAGACTTCTTGACCTATTTTTGACCTATTTTCACCTATAGAAATTGTGCTCCTTCTAGTAATAAGATTGCTGAATAATCTAAAGATGTGATGTAAAAATCACATTCCAGATTCCTGTATATCATGCCTAAGGTTCAAGAGCTTTTAGAAGCTCTGTCATGGGGGGAATATAATTTCTTGTGCCCTTTTAAATTTATTGCTAGATACCTCCGAGGTCTAAATGAATTTTGTAAAAACCTGTGCCTTAATTGTGTTCAAAAGAGCCTGCTATGTTTGTCTTTGTGCTTGTTGTTCTTTTATACCACATTTATTTTCTCCACCTGCCATCACATCTCACATGCCACCTTTGCCCTGACCATGTTCTTGCTCTCCTGCAGTGGCTGGTGATGTGCCAGCAGAGTGTACCTGCCAAGGCCTGGAGGTTTTCTGTGATGCTGCCAAACTACGTGCTGTCCCATCAGTCTCTCCAAACATAACCATCATGTAAGTAGGGAAAGTCACCTGGTCTCTTGCTCTGTTCAGGTTTGACTGTCAGTCCTACAAAGTTTTCACTACTACAGCCTTACAATTCTCATCAGCTGATGCTTGGGAAGCACTGTGTCTCTCTGTTGGAACTTCTTTAATATTTTAAGTACAGATTTTCCTTACACAAAAGGGGAGAAAAGAAACTAAGGAACCAAAAATCTCTGTGAACTGATCATTTCATGTTTGCAACAGCGACTTGTGATAGAATTTCAGGATAAAGGAAAATCTACAAAAGAAATTCTTCCTTTTAAGACAAAATGCTTAGAACCTGTTTATTTTTCTATGATCATGCCAATATTCCTGGTCTGTGTTCCTGTCAATAAAGTCAATTACCTTGAACTCGGTGGAACTCCCTGCTGGAGCAAATCTATTTAGTTCTCATTTGATGTTTCTGAAAATGCTGTTATTTAAAAGGATTTAATTGGTCTGACTCATCATGCAGGTATGTGTGTGTAAGCCAAACTCTTTTTTAAGAGATCAGAATATGCTTGATGCACTCTTGATTTGCATATTGCTGTTTGAGAGGCAATTTGAGTTGTGGTGAGCAGGGAGAAGTATCCCATGTCCTTACCTGAGGATCTCCCCCATAGATCCAGGTCATGGATCTTTCCTTTGGTACCAGCCTGTGTTCACATGTGGCTGAAGTTCTCCTTGTTGGGCCCACATTCAAATATGCAACACTTCATAACAAAAACTGACGTGGAATGTCAAATCTCTATTTAAACTGGCTTCTGGCTCAGGGCTGAAAAAGAGTTCAAAAATACTGACCCAGTTCTAGCTGTAGAAAAAGCAGTGAGTTCAGCTGGCTTTCAGGCTAAATTCTCTTCTAGTCAAACCCCATCCTGAAGGAATTTTATTCTTGACAGGACACTTGAGTGTCCCCAGTGGACATGGGCCATAGGGACACACAAACTGGGAAATACACTCTGTATGCATTTGAGGTTTGAAATAAATCTGTAATTTATATTCAAATCTTTTTCATTCTTATATCTACCTATTATTTTGCCAGTTTTTCTTGAGGACATGGATTTTTTTAATTATAATGTATTTTTCTTACTGTTTAAGTAGATACAAACATTCAGAAAAAATGGAAGTAGCATGTTCAGATTGTTTCATGTTGCTGTTGTCATTTAGCAGAGTGAGAGCTGCCCTTATTAAATAACAAAAGTACTGTAGGAACCTGGGACAGTGGTTTTACTGTATGCATTCATTCCTACAGGTCTCTTCAGAGGAATCAGCTGAGGAAACTTTCTGCTGATGTTTTCAAGAAATACCAAGATCTTAAAAATCTGTAAGGGAGTGCTATGACAAAAAATACCTATCTAATGTCTTAAATATTTATCCTTTCCTTCCCCCACATGTACACATATTTAAGTACCAAAAGTCTGGTTTGTCTCACCCTTTGGTACCTCGTGTGTACCTCTAATTTGACATCTTTTTTCAAGACCAAAATTTCTGCATATTCAATAGTTTATGTTTATAGACTGGTTTATACCAGAAAAATACTAAATTTTAATTTTGTCTGAAGGATGCTACGTTTATAGTAAACAGTAGTATGCCAAATCGAATTAAAGTAAGTAAATTGACTTATTCTGGAAAAAAAGTTTGGAAACTCAAACTTCCCATTATCATGGAAATCTCATTCCCATGACACATGGTTTTACTCCTAATTATGTCTAGTGCTGATTTGATAATGCCCAACAAGTCAAATTATTATGGCAATATAAAACTGTGTTATAATACAGCATTTAACATACTTGTTGTTCAAAAATCACACCCTGTAACAAGTTCTCTTTATATAGAAGTAGAGAAATGAAAATTGAATGCAGAAGTCTAGAAAAGGGCTTCTGTGTAACCTATTCAAAGTGTTCTTTCACGGGAACTGTGCTACACTGCAGCACCACCTTGTGTTCTGAAAGTTAACTCCCATTATGTCCCTAAAATTCCTGAAAGGTAAGTTTTCACTAAAATACATAAATCCATACCTATCTATATATGCATAAAAAATTGATTCTAATAACAACTTCACACCCTTCTGACAGATAATTTTACATTTTCCAAAAGATCTTGAGCAGTGTTTGGCAGAAACTCATTTTGCAAAAAGCCAATGTCTGATTTCTTACTGCTTTCTAGCAGGAATGCATCTAGATGCTTCATTAGGTGGAATTTGATTTAAAGGACTTATGTTTAAATATTATTTGGAGACTTATATTATAATTCATTTAAACTATTTTAAAAGACTTGCTATTTGCAGTTGATACTTTTCAACTCATTACTTCATCAAAGCAGGTAAATCTGTAATTTTAAAAAAGATAGTATCTTTAGTTTACAGAATATCAATAAATTTCACTGCATATTTTTAAATATACTATCTTACTAATGCAAGACTTCGAGAATTATCTAGTACCACCAAAAAATTCAAAAATTATTTTCTTTTTACATTTACTGTGCACAATTTTGGTTGCAGCAGAGATCTTGGTAAACACAGGGATCACACAGGTGAGCCCTGCAAAGTTAGGACCTAATCAAGGAGGTTGCAAACACCACTCCACTGTTCATCTTTAGCAAAGCAAGCATCCATTGGAATGAGTTTTGTAGTTTTTATCTTTGTGTGAATTTCTTTAAAAAAATCTTTGCAATCTTTCCAGCTATAGCTGTGAAATGGTTATTGTCAAATTCAAGGTGTAACAAATATAACAGCTTCTTTTAAAGTATCAAATGTGCATTCAGTTTAGCTGATAGATTTGAATTGGTTACTTATGTTTGATTTAACTTCGCTTCTTTAAAGAATTAATTGTTTTGGGTTTGTGTCCTCTTAGGTATCTTCAGAATAATAAAATCAGAGCCATATCTGAACGTGCTTTCAAGGGTTTATACAACTTGACAAAACTGTAAGTATTGCTTTTTTGTGATACTGAAGTAAAAAGTGGCAGGGAGAGTTCTGAGAGTCTCTCTCTGCCTGATTCCATATTAGGAATTTGCAAAGTGGTCCAAAACTTTAATCCAATGATAGAATTGAGAAAGCAAAGACAGATTAAGAGGTCTCTGTGCAAGTCTATCTGTCAGGACAGTATTTTGAAAACACAAGCTGGCTCCATACTTTGATCCTATTCCTGAAATCCTCAGGAGGGAAGGACACAGTATGGTAGTTGCCCTGCAAAAAGCCAAACAGAATGAAGAAAGAATAAAATGAAAGTGAGAGCTTGTGATGGATGAAAATTCTTTAACATGCTGTTTTGGTTTACAAATGCAATTCAAAGTAACCAGTATAGGTGATGTAAGGAACAATTTTTTTCTTTTATTTTGCAGCAACCTGTTGAAAGGTGTTTCTAACTTTTAAGGGAAATGCTCAGTGAAAGATACAACACATAAATTGCACTGTTTAGTTCAGAACTTTTACTGCAATGTTTCCAGAAGGAAAGTTTTACAAAGCTACACCTCTCTTATTGTTTCCATAAAACAAATGTGGCTGAATATCTGTTTTTACAGCTGCTGTTATTATCTTCCCAGACCATTTATACTACCCCTCCCCATTCACTTTCAGCTTTTCTTTTTCCATTGTTCTGATATCTACATTTATGACTAATATCCTCAGCAAAGACTGAATGGGAGCCTGGAAACTTTCATGGAACAAATCACTCCACAGAAAGAAACTGGAAAGGGTCTAACATATGACACAGTGAAAATATTTAGCTGGCTGTGCTTTCTTATAGATAAGACCAAGTGCTGTACATAATTGCTGTTAAAATCCTCACTAGACAGAGTCCTGCCTTGCTCTCAAACAATGGCATGAAAATTACCAAAGTGAAAAAAAATATATTAACAAAATAGGAGTATTCTGGTAAATTATCAAGGAAAAATAATATTAAAACTCATTTTCATGTGTTTGCTGCTAAATAATCATTCCATTCATTCATCTTTTGTTGGTCTTGTTTTAGATACCTGAGCAACAACAAGATAACGAATTTGGAGCCTTTTGTCTTTGCAGACCTCCACAGGCTTGAATGGCTGTATGTTGTTTTCTTATTTGTTTATTTCTTTACTCAATAAATAATTGTTAAAATAAATATTAAAATATTTTGATTGCTTTCATTTTTATGCATAGCATTACTTTAGACTAGCTAATAACTAAGGAACTCCTGTTACACTGTACAAGGTTAAAATGCAATTGGCTTTGGTGCGAGCAGAAAAGAGCTCTTGAGCCTTAATTGCTTCAATGATTGATGACTTTTAACAATGGTAAGCCATGTTTATTAGTAATTGCTTGTTACAAATGAATAAATTAAATAACCTAGGTACTATAAAACAGTCAACAGATATTTTTGGAGCAGATCTTTTCTTGTATATAGTGCTTAAAATGTCCAGCTGAAATTGCTGTCATAACCTGAAATACTGCCTCATTACTGCTTTTCAGAGAGATTTTGAATAAGTTATTAAAAATAGGCAAATAATATGTCTTACATTCTCCTGCATGTTTCAGACTGTTGGATTGCCACAGAATACTGTTAGGTTGTGCTACTTTGTTTTTACAGAGAATCCATTCAAAGTGTCTTGATCAAAGGATTTAAAACCTCAAAGGAAAACACTTTTTTTAAGTTGAAAGAAATTATTTTCTCTAAGTTTTTTTCATTAAATTTTCTTATTAAATTTTATTTAATTTTTTATTAATTTTCTGAAAGGAAATTAATATCTTAACCCTCAAGAAATAGTGTGTTAATTTTTATAAGTAGGAGAAGAAATTGAAATTTGAAGAAATTCACTACAAGACTTGTTACCTTTTATTATCTCTTCAGTTAAGACTGAAGTCAATTATCAACCTGATTCATATTTTGCTGTAATTTATAGGATAATTGAAAACAACAGGATAAATCGGATCTATCCATTAACATTCTATGGACTCAAATCCCTTATTCTTCTGTAAGTATGAAACAAGAGAAAAAAGGTGCTATTTAAAAGAACAGGATAGGAAGGGCATACACATATAAAAACCTTTTTAAACCAACTCTTCTTGCTCATCCCAGAGTGCTGGCAGTACACCTGCAGCTTTCCCTTAACCCGGGCAAAATGTGCTGGAGTGGGAAGGTTTTGGCAGCAGTGGACACAGTGTCTGGAAAAGTATAGGGAGAAGGGTGGGGAAAATGATAAAAGGTGTCACTGGGAGGGCAGGGTCGAGGCAGCTGCAGCTCTGGGTTCCAGGAGTCCTCCAGAACCACGGTGGGACAGGAGAGGTCCATTGTCCCTGCCCCTGGTGGCAGCCCAACCCCCATCCCCAAGACCCTGTCTATGATCTCTGCCCTCTCCAGCCCGAAAGATGAGGGGCCCTCTTCCCCTGCATGCCAGAGGGAAACCTCCCTCCACATCCCACTTCCTCCATCACCCATAGAACTCACATGTTCTGGCTGAATTTGTATTGGATTTCTACATTTCATTCTAATAGCAGTGAAGTAGAGTGAACATCTTTCCTTTACCTGGACATTAACAAGCTAAGGACAAAACACTGCTGCACAGAATGCCACAGAGAAAATATATGAACACTGAAGAAAATAATACTACTTTCAAAACTATTCAAGATTGCAATGATTTTTTTCAGAATTGCATAAGAGACATGAATTTTTTCTGTGATGTAACTGTGAAAATTTAACCAGCTGTACTATTCCTCTTTTTTTTTTTTTTTTTAGAGAGATGATGAATAATTCTCTTGCTCGCTTGCCTGATAAACCTCTGTGCCAATATATGCCAAGATTAAACTGGCTGTAAGTCTACCTTATTTCACTGGAAAAATATAATTATGTTGTCTTTGTATGTCACTTCCACACCACTTTTTCTTATGGGGTGCTGGATCTTGCAGAGTGCCTGCTGGGTCACTGCAGGGCTGATGGCCTGAAGTCATCAGTTAACTGTGCAGAAGTGTTACATGTCTGCCTCCCACTCTCTTCTCTGTAGTCAAATTCTGGTAGTATTTTTCTTCAATCACCTTAGAATAAGTGCCTGAGTTTATTTCTAATGATTGATGGGGTTCTTTTATATCCCAGGGACCTTGAAGGCAACCATATCCATCACGTGAAAAATGCCACTTTCATGTCCTGCAGCACTCTAACTGTACTGTAAGTAATTGGATATGCTAGCTAGCAGAGGGAGATGTGCTTATACTGAACAGTCAAGTGATTCATTACAGCTAATATAAAAGTTTCCTGAGTAGGATGGTTATTTATCTCTTGAGGATATTAAATTAAAATGTTTGGTTTGAAGTGAGCATGACACAGAATATCCACTGTTTATATTTTACAGCAAAGTTCAGCATTGAAATATATAACAAGACTTCACTGAAGAGACTTTGGGTGATACTAAGATTCAGAAGTTTCCATTATAACCTTTATATTGGAGTCAAAGATCTCATAATGCAACCAGCAAACATAAAAAATACATAGCTCGTTGCTTATTTTGGTTGGCTGCTGGGTTGACTGGCTCATCAATTTTAGAATTTTCCCCAAAGTTTCTTCAGTGATGATGTAACCATCTTCAGAAAATCCCTTCTACTTTTTGGTAGATCAGTAGGCTCCATGGTGAGTGTCACTTTCAATTTTTAACTCTTCTGCACTACCTATGTTCTTGGCTTTCTAGTCTCAGTGGCAGATGAAATAAGGGTGAATAAAAAATTGCACAACCATGTACCTGTGTCTGAGACATGATTAGGTCACAAGTCTTTCAGCCCACTTAATCTTCCTCCTGCCCTTAGTCAATTTGCACCATTCCTCCTTGGGGGTGTGTGTATGTGTATATATATGTGTATATATATGTTTATGTATGTATATGCAGAAGTACATGCATATATAGGCAAAAAAAGAGTTATTTACCAAATGATAAAATGGCAAACTTCTAGACGCAATTAGCTTGTTAGCTGAATTGGGCAAATATTTAAAGATACAGAGAACAGAGAACTTTTAAAATTTATAATAACTTATATTCAAAATTGTGTAGACACCAAAAAGAAACAACACAAGTTTGTTTTCTTCTTTCAGGGTGATGAGACGAAATAAAATCAGCTCCCTAAATGAAAACAGCTTTTCTTCTCTCCAGATGTTAGATGAATTGTGAGTAGATTTCTTCTCTTATTTGTACAATACACACAGTTTTGTGATTTATATTAGAAATATCCTTCATCATAAATTCTATTTCATATAGCATGCTCTGGAAATGGCATTCTTCCTTAGGGTATTTTTTTAAAGATATATTGAACAGGAAAGAAATAATCAATAAAATTCATAATCTGTACCAATCATATTGGGGCTTTTTTCACATTATGTTTCCTGAATATAATAATATTAACTATTCTTGTATCACTACAATCTAGGTGAATGTGTGCCTTCAGTGTCTTTTAGACCAGTTTGACAGTTTTGGTTGGACTGAGACCTTGATTCCTCTGTTATTAAGATTTCTGCACAGTGAAAGTAAGATGAAAGGTAGAAATAAATGTAGTTTAGCCCATTTGGAAACATTCCCATCATGAAAAAAATGTTTAATGAATTTGTAAGCTTCTTCAAGTCAAATTAATGGTATTTTGCTTTCTTTTTGATGGGAATGAAATAACAAGAAATTATGTATCTAATGGTATATCTGAGCTAATGAGACAAAGCAAGATCTGATAGATCTAGCTTCCCACCTTGTTTTAACATAATTCTTTCGTAGTCCAGATTTCTGATAACCTACAGAATAAATAATATTCTATTTGGCAAATAAAATTGTGTATATTGAAACTGCAAAACTATTCAGTAAAATTACTGTGTGTAATAAGAACTTACTGTAACCTGTGTGTTTCTGCAGAGATTTGGCTAGCAACAAGATTGAATCACTTCCTCCATATATATTTAAGGAACTAAAGGAACTTTCACAACTGTAAGGACTCTTGTTTGTTATTATACATAACTGTACATTCCTCATTTGATATAACGTTTTCAGTCATATGTGTCAGAAAAGAGCACATTTGTTCGTATGCATCATTTGTGCTCTGCCTGAAAAACACACCAAAAGCAATTTTATATAGCATTTTGTCCAGAATAATTTTGTCACAGATATACATTTTCACGTCCCAAAAGACAGCATGTTCAAAATCTACCTTGTTCTAGATCTTGTTTGTCCATACAAGATGAGCTATGTTAGCTACATCATGAGAAATTAACAATTTCATGGAAACACTTAACATAATATCAGAATTTAACTTTAAAAGTGGATGGACTTTATTTTTAGAACAAGCTGTAAGGAATGTGGCCAAAGTTATTTTTGATGTGTTTACAGGAACCTTTCTTACAACCCCATCAAGAAAATACAAATAGACCAGTTTGATTTTCTAACTAAACTCAAATCCCTGTAAGTATCAGGTTTTTATATTTTAGCTATGTTTTCTTTGTGATTTTGTACATCTCCCTCAGCAGGACATGATCCAGGATATGTTTTGTAAGAAATTGCTCCTGAAGAATTTAGGGGGAGTTTTGCAGGTGGACTAACTCAGTACCTCTAACTTGAATTCTGCCAGCAGAGCTCCTCCTAAAGATCTGAGACAGTGCAGCAACAATCTTGCAAATCTGAAATTATCCTTAAGTGATTTAAGTACCTCTTCACTGGTCACTGCACCTCTGAAGTAAGCAACTCTGTATGTAGCACAGGATTGGTTCTTGTCAGACATCACTTCAAAATCATAGAACAGTTTGTTTTGGAAATAACCCTTAAATGTCCTCTAGTTCAACTCCCTTGCAATGAGCAGGGACATCTTCAACTAGGTCAGGTTGCTCAGAGCTCTGTCCAGCCTGACCAGGAATGTTCCCAGGCATGGGGTATTTACCACCTTTCTAGACCACCTACTCCAGTTTTTCTCCACCTATGCATAAAGAATTTTCTCCTAATATCTAGTCTAAATCTAACATTTGTTAGTTTAAAACCATTACCCCTTGTCCTATTGCAACATGCCCTACTAAAAACGGTTGTGGAGATTAAAAACAGATGTTTTCTTGGGCAGCAGTGCAGTAGGAGTTTATGGTTTGACCTGACATGATTATGTGTGAGCTGTAGCCAGCAGTACACATACCTGTGTTGATCAGACCAACTTCCTCACAGTGACTGGTCAAATTCAACTAAAAGACTAATGAACTGAAAATACTAAATCTATATAAGTGTTATGAAAATAAGCAGCTGAGCACAGAAAATAATAAGCAATTGCCCCCTTAACAGTCAAGCTACAGCATGATTTTATCATTTTATCTATTATTTAACACCAAAGAACTCATACAACTCAGATCATGGCCTTCCACCTGTTTTAGTTAAAAAAAACCTGTTAAAAAAACTGAGATAGAGTAACAGGCAACTGTATTTTGGCTGTTTGTAGAACACCAGTTCCCTCTTCATCTGTTTGAAATAGTAGAAATAGTTGGGGAAAACACTCCCTAGGATTCATTGCAGCACTTAAATAAAAGTAGCACAATTCCTTGTTGGGGCTTTCTCATGTCTGCCAGCAAAACTGCCCACCAATCCACATCAACTAACCAGCTCTCCATTTTCGCCTAATGAATTCAGAACTCACAGGAATATTACATTCAAATCTTTGAACAATAAATCCAAATAAGGCTCCCTACAAGGAGAACCAAAGACCCCTGACCAGGTGCACATCTAACCAGAGAATAGGAGAGACTGGAAGAATACAGAACCTGAAGTTCTAAAAGAACATCTTGCAGAGTTAAATTTTATTGATCTAGCACTGCAGGGGAAAAAATATTACTGCCTTCATATATAGAGGTATAAAATTTAAAATAAGGAATCCCACCTGTGTGTCACAAAAAAGCCAGCATTTTTTCTTACATGCTGTGTTCTGTGTAGCAGCTTCCTGCTGGTTTTGACATAATGAAGAGACTGTTCTTGGGTTGGTTTGTTTGTCCAGTAAAGCACTCCGTGGGATAAAAGAGAGAAGAGATGTGTAAAAATATTACTACTAGAACAAGTTGTTATTTCCACAGAGATGATGAAAGAACATCAGTAGAATGGTACTTTGAAAGGGTTACATATTAATCAGACATTCATTAATTTTTACAACTGAGAGCAGCACTAGGAGTTTTCTTCATGAATCTGGAAGAACAGAGAGTTTGTTAAAATGATTTGCAATTCCTTTTTGTTCCATTCCAGATTTTAAGAAGATTTTTGGTCAGGTTTTGAAGGGTTGACAGATTAGATGCAATAAAGTTATTCTCTAGTTTCATATAATCATAAAATCACAACTAAATGCTCATAAAATTTGGTTTTGTTACTGTTTCTTTGGCCTTTTACTGAGAATGTATTTTTACAGCAGCTTAGAGGGCATTGAAATTGCAAACATCCAGAGGAGAATGTTCAGCCCCCTGAGAAACCTTTCCCACATGTAAGTAGATTATTTTAGAAAGTTTGCTTTCTTTGGCCTGAATTTTACAACTGGAATATGGAATACTGGATAATTGAAAACAAATGTATATGGAAAGCAGTACATGAGCAGTTGTCAAATTTGGCCATTTTTTATTTACTTTTCTTCTTTCGGAATATGTTTTCTGAGTAGTTATTAGCTAATTTTGATATTCTGACAACCAGTCTAGAATGATCTCTCATCTGTTTCTCACAACCAGATATTTCAAGAAATTCCAGTACTGTGGGTACGCTCCTCACGTGCGCAGCTGCAAACCCAACACTGATGGGATTTCCTCCCTCGAGAATCTTTTAGCTAGCATCATACAGAGAGTGTTTGTCTGGGTTGTATCTGCCGTTACCTGCTTTGGGAACATTTTTGTTATCTGCATGAGGCCTTACATCAGATCAGAGAACAAGCTGCATGCCATCTCCATAATGTCTCTCTGCTGTGAGTACTCCATATCTAGCATATCTTTTTAGTCTGCTTGTAGCGTGTATGATATTTGTGATTATATTATAGTGATGTATTTCCAGCATTGGATTAACTCTGCTTTCATGACGCTGCAAATGAAAACACAAAATCCTGTGGCTTATACCAAGAGGTCTCATTAAATGCTGCCTTTGGCAGCTGGGACATTCCAAAGGTTTCATGTTTGATTTTCATGCCATGGAAATTCTGTCAAATTCCCACTTTCTTCAGCAAGAAGAAATAAAATTACAATGTTTCAAATGCCCAAAAATCTATATTTTACTATGCATTTCTCAGTAAGTAGTAATTTCTACATATAATTATTGGATTCAAATATTCTATTCTTTGCACGAACAAAAGGTTGTTTATGCAAATCTTTATGTTTGTGCAAATATGTTTATGCAAATAGAGAAAATTAATTTGTCCTAGATCCCAATATTAGAAATTAGGGTGATTTGTTTTTTTATTTTACTCCTGAAAGCACGACAAGTTTATAGATGAACTACTTGGCAATACAATCACTACAATCCTGAGTCTCTCAATACAGGAGAGTCTATAAGGATTGCACAAATGCAATTAGATGCATTTTGAGAGGTAGTTGTCAACATTGTATTAAATTATTGCAACATTTCTAAATACAGCATGTTGGTGATTTTGAAACTTTGTTTTCCTCATAAAAAAATCTGAATACTATGCAAAATATTTAGCAAAATACCCATGAAGCCTTCAGTTCTGTGTTGACAGGTCATCTCCCCTTACTAGTCTTAGAAGACTATATACATGAGCTTTGAATTTGCAAAAGGTGGAAAAAATAAACTTTGAATCCAGCAGAGATGGCCTACTCAAAGAAAATTATCTTAAGCCAAATGTTAATATAGAAATAAATAAAGAAATAAGACATAATAAAAAAGGGTTGCAAGAATATTTCTGTAAATAAAGCTGTATATTTTTCTATCCGCAAAACAATTTTACCAGAGCTTTAAAAAAATGGAAACAGGTATGAACTGTCAGACCAAATGAAAAGGAAAACAAATAAAGGGAAAAGTAACATAAAATTATACTGCCTTAATTGTAATTCATGGTAGTATTCCAGATATAATATTGATTTTATATCTATGCAGTTGCTCACTTGTAAGTAGTAACTTACTTACATGTTTATGTGTGTGTGTGTCTGTTTTCTAATATACATATACAGAGAGAATGAGAAATTCAGATGTGTAAATAATGATGTTAAGCACTGTGCCCACAGGTGCTGACTGTCTGATGGGGATATATTTATTTGTGATTGGAGCTTTTGATCTTAAATATCGTGGAGAATACAACAAGCACGCTCAGTTGTGGATGGACAGTATCCACTGTCAATTGGTTGGATCGCTGGCTATTCTGTCTACAGAGGTGTCAGTCTTACTGCTGACTTATCTGACTTTGGAAAAATACATCTGCATAGTTTATCCTTTTAGGTGTTTGAAGCCCAGAAAATGCAGGACAATTTCCATTTTGGTTCTTATCTGGATAATTGGGTTTGCTGTTGCTTTTATCCCACTGAGCAATAAGGAATTTTTCAGGAACTACTATGGCACCAATGGCGTCTGTTTTCCTCTTCACTCAGAACAATCAGAAAGTTCAGGAAGTCAGATTTACTCTGTTGTGATTTTCTTAGGTAAGTTGCTTTTCTTCTTTATGTGTTACAAGAGCTGCAAAGGGACCAAGTTTTCAAACAATTAAGATAGCTGTGATGTTCACACCTCCTTGGATTTTGACGCTTCAGCAAGCATTTAAAGACTATTTGCAATATAAATAGTTTACTGTATTAGATGGGTACCTACTTATCTTAATATGCATGAGGGGATGAGAACGTAAAAAGAAATTATTGACCATTATGTTTCTGAATTAATAGACTATGTTAGGGAAGTAGAGCAATGGTAAGGCTAGAGAAGAATGATTTAATTTTAATCAGATGGCATTCTTTTGCCAGTTTTCAGTGAATAAAATGAATACCTGAGTAGAGATAAAAATTCAGTTTTCAGGATGAGGACAGACTCAGATTTTCTGGTCACTTAATTCCATGGGACTAACATTTTACATGAAATATTCTTCTTTATTACCAGACTGCAAATAGGTGGCGTAGATTTGCCATTATTCTTTTAAGGTATAATTGATTTTAACTTTTAAACAGGTGTAAACTTGGCAGCTTTTATCATCATTGTGTTTTCCTATGGGAGTATGTTCTACAGCGTTCACCAGACAGCTATCATGGCTACTGAAATTCGGAATCATATTAAAAAAGAGATGATCCTTGCTAAACGTTTCTTCTTCATTGTATTTACTGATGCACTATGTTGGATACCTATTTTTATTTTGAAACTCCTTTCTTTACTTCGAGTAGAAATACCAGGTATGTCCTTTCTTTGATGAGTCTGTTTCAACGGTGCCTGCATGAAATGTTCCTTCTACTTCAGAAGAAAAAATAATTTAATGAAATGAACTATATTGCTGAAATTAACTTAATGATTTATATCTATATATATGTACACACAATATAATGAACTATATAGTTTTGCTATTCAATTAAACTCTATTACTATAACCATGAAAGATTAGCCACCTTTGAGTTACATTAAAAACTCCAAAATTCAAATAATTCAAGTCTGTCTGCATATAATATCTATAAAGTATACAAAATATATTTGAAAATCAAGGCTGAGTTGCATTGGCTTTTCTCATCTTAGGACTTTTGCTGTTTCTGTTACCTAAATGTTTCAGGACAATATGGTGTTTTCTATCTTGATTAAATAATGTCATTTATTCTGAAATTATTTTATTTTATGAACTGGTATTTATAGTTCAGATCATTAAGTCACATAAATATCTGTTTATCTTCTTCATGCTGTGAATATATTCCTATGTTAAAATAGTGTCACCTAAAAGACTCAGATTGCACCTCAATTTTTTCCTTCTCTTTGCAATACCAGTAGATGCCAGAAAAAAGCCTCTTTGTGAGGGGCTTGTTAACCCTGTTAGACAGGACATGTGAGCACAAAGAGAAAAATCTGCAACAGCAGATTCAGATTCAGTGTACAGATGTATGTCACAATATTACAATGGCAAGGAAATGTTTTAACTCATGTGATTTTTCCTTATGTGCTGACCAGGAGGGTTGAGAGCTGAAATTTTCAAAGTTTGGACTTGCATCTCAAATGTCTGGAAGTTATGCAGATTATGTTAAATATTCAGTTACTTCAAATATTTTTAAATTGTTCTTCAAGAAATTATCAAACCACCTATTATTTGAAAGAAAGTATCTTGAAAAGGAGAAGCAGGTAAATTATAAGTCAAGAAACCTTGAAGAAATGTTGCTGAATCACAAGGTGATCTTGGGTTCAGCAAATTAGTGTCCTGTGATAGATGAACCAGATTAAATAGTAATTACTCAATTCGTGAAACTAGAGACATGATAGCTAGCTGCTCGCATTGACGCCAATTGTAAAACTCCTTTGAGAGCATTGGTTTGTGTTGGTGATACATTGTGACAGTTTCAGAACTAAGCACCTGCTTGTTTCCAAAACTGTAGCCAATGTGATGGGTGTCAACAGGAATGTCTTGATATTGCAACAAAGTTGTAAAAGTGGAGAGGGGCGTGGAGGGATGTCCCGAAAGGAGAAAATCAATTAAGGTTTTTGTACCTCTTGGAACAGTTCTATAACAATCTTATTAGTCAAACAACCACAATGGAGGGCACCCACTGACACCTTTCAGCACTTTAATCCTGTCCCTTCTGCACCTGCCCCTCAGGTAACTTATCTCCCAAACAGTAAAGGACAAGAAACAGATGTTGTAAAGATGCACAGACTGACATAGGCAGACAGTGAACACAGAAAATCTTACCAACAGGAAAAGAAGGAAATTAGGACGATGGATACAATGTTCTTTTTTCAGTGGGAGGAATGGAGAGGTCCTGGTGCAGAAGAGAAAACTAGGCTCTGAGGGAATCGAGGATATTTTTGCAGGAGGACAGAACATCAGGGGCATGATTAGGACTGCATGTCTTCAGTCCTGGGAAGAGGATGGGGAACAGAGATCACAGGAAGAGATAAGGAGCAAAGCAGAGACAAAAGGCTTTGAGGCAAGAAAAAGGGGCTCAGCCAAAACAAGAAGTCTATCAGGGCAAATAGGGAGCTGTGGCAGAAAAGAGGGATAAATGGAACTACTGGGAGAATAATAAATGTCAGCTTTTGCAGGGAGTACTGAAAACAGAGAGAGATAAGAAGCAGTGCAAGTGTAACAGAAAGAAGAAAAAGAAAAGCACCTGTTGCGCCAGGGGCTGAGCCTAAGAGCATGTGATCTCCCCCTCTCACCAGCAAGCTGTGCTGCATTGGCATCAAGTGCTTATGCTAACTAAAGAATGCAAACACTGGGACGCATATTACAGCTGCCTCTCTTTTTCCCTCCCTAAGGTACCATAACTTCTTGGGTGGTGATTTTTATACTGCCAATAAATAGTGCTTTGAATCCTCTTCTCTACACTTTGACTACACGACCTTTCAAAGAAATGATTCACCAGGTTTGGTACAACTACAGACAGAGAAGATCCAAAAGAGGTAAAGGCAGCCAGAAACCGTACGGTCCATCATTCATTTGGGTAGAGATGTGGCCAATGCATGAAATCACGCCAAAGGTTACGAAGCCTGTGCTTTGTACAGACTCTTCTGATGCTTCAGTGACTACACAGTCAACAAGACTGAATTCCTACACATAATGATGGTTTGAGTCCTCACGGTGGCATCTGCACTGTTAGTGTCACATCCGTGGGCTTGCTGCTTTACAGCCACAAGGAAAATGAGGGAGGTGTGACATCAGGGCTCACAAGAACCATTGTGGGAAGAAGAGGAAGCCATGTGTCTGTTTGCAGGTAGAACTGGCATTTTACCATCTCACAGCAGCACCTGACATTTTGACAATTCATCCTAGATCAGAATGAGAAATCAGATGTTTGGGGCTTTTTTCTTCCAGAAGCCAAAAGTGTGGGGAAAAATGAATTGTCATTTGAAACATCTCACCCTGAAAGCAGATTGTTTGAAAATCATCTATTTATGGGGAAGTGTGTGTGTGTGTGTGTGTGTGTGTGTGCATGTGTATGTGTGTCTCTGTCTCTGTCTTTTCTTTTTTCTTCTTGTAAGTTCCCCTTTCAACAGCTGATTTTTTTAAGAGTTAATTGATTTCCTCATTAAGAAATGTGTTTTCTCCTCAAAGTTTCTAACTGGCTCTATTTAGGCTGCATTGTCTCTTTAAAAGCTTTAAGGAGCAATAGCCCTAAGAAAAACAATCAAATTTCATAATTAGGTCAGTTAACTATTTGTCAAAGCCAAACAAGTGAAAGATATATTCCTTTTATAAATCTACAGACTATTTCACTCATGTAAAGGCAATAGTGAAATGGTAATGACAGCTCTAATGCAGTCACCAGGTTGGACAAGGCCTTGATCAGCCTGGTCCATTGGGAGGTGTTCCTGCCCATGGCAGGGAGAGGCTGGGACTAGATGATCTTTAAGATTCCAATTCCGGCAGAACCAGAACTGTGGTGAAGAAAAAAATAAAAATAAGAGGTTTGGTTTGTTTGCTTGTTTCTTTTTTTTACCCCAAGTGTCCCCCAGCTTTAACTGGTGGCAGTTTCTCCCTTCTTACTCTGGAAAGACTGGACTGAGTATCCCAGCACCTTGCTGCTGCTCTTTTCCTCACTTTTCTTAACAGGCTCACCACAGCTTGCAGACTTCAACAAATACCAGTCTTTAGATGTCTCTCTAGTACAAGGGAGATGGTCAAAAAGAAAATTATCAGTCTTAATAGGTGTCATGACATCTACATTTTCATCACTTTGTACATGACTGGATGCATTATAGTTAAAGTAATTTAAAGACCACAACCATTCAGCACTTTTTGAAGCATTATTTTACTTCCCAGAATTACAAGGGTTAAATAAAAAATATCCCATCTGAAACAATCCCCTAGAGGCAGTTCCTTCACACATTCTTAATGAAGAGAATGTTTTCTATTATGAATTATTACAACTTCGCTTCTTCTTTCAGTACCGTATTCAGTCTGATGGCCTAGAAGCCCAAAAAGGTAAAAAAAGCTTCTTTTTTTGCATTGATTTGAAACTATTTAAAATTAAGTTAAAAGATACTTCCAATGTTTGCACTTAACTTCTTAGCATTATAAGAAGTAAAATTTTGAAAAAGTGTGGCTCACACTTCAACTGTTTACAGAACTTTGGATTATCTTTGGATTTGAAACTGAAGATTGTTAAGCATCTTGTTTCCACTACTGTATGTTCTACTGAAATAAAATATTACCTGCTAAACAAAACGACTTCTTTTCCAAGATGTTTAGCAATTTTTCGGGTTGTAGGGGTTAAAAACACCTGAGCAAAATCCTGCCACGTGGATTGTCTTTAACTAGGACAATTCGAACTCAATTCAATAGAAGTTCCTCACTCAGGAGCCAAGCCCTCTCAAGGACTGCAAGTGCCTTTGGTGAGATGTGCAAGGATCCCCAGCCTTGCCATTACCTGTTTTTCACCACACCTGATTATGGTTATATGTCACCCTTGTTTCTACCAGTAACACAATAATAGTCAATACTTCATAATTTTTGCAACTTCTTTATTGTTTTGATAAGCAAGCTACAGTGGGTCTTTCTCACAGTCCTATAAGTAAAAATAAGGCCTGCTAATAAGTCATGGCAGAGTCACATTCTCTTGCAGCCTGCCACTGCATCTCAGCATTACTTTTTTCCACAGTGCCTGGTTAAGTTACAGGAGTGTCAGGACAGCTACTTGTTACGGATCAGCCATCCTTCAGACCAAAAAGTTCTATTAACAGTAAGCTCTGGACTATCAAACTAGTCACTGCTTTAGGCAAAGATAAAAAACAGGACCAAATACTGAAAAAGCCCTGAGGTGCTTCCCCAGGGATGGGAGAATAAATGTCCCAGATTCTATTCTAACAGAAGCTTTTACTTACAGTTCAAAATAATCCATCCTATCAGTATACAATGCTGTTAAACTTCTACCCTGCAGAGACACAGGGTTCATAATAAGGCACTTTATTACAACAAAAGGTTGGGTAAAATTGTTTGCAGTAATAAAATATCTTGTAAAAAATAATCTGCAGCTTTATAGACATACACTGCCATACTGCTAAAAATAGTAAGGTTTGGGATATGGGATTTTTCTACACCTCATAAATAAGCCACAACTTGTCGCATTTTCCCATATTTAAAATGAAGAAAAAGTATGTGTAACAAAAAACTGAAGTTAGTTAAATTCCTCTGGGGTTGGCAGAGTTTCTGCTGGTGACAGGTCTTACAGTGGAGGGCTGACAATTCTTTATCATAGGACACCGCTTCCCTACTAGAAATGAGTTCTGAACGTAGCACTCATACTAACTTTGTATCTACCACGTTAGCACAAAAGAGAGAGGAAAAAAAATAGGGGAGTAACAGATCGCCTGAGCTTCAACGAAGAATCTAAAAGTCAAAACTGATTCCCTAAACAAAGTTTTTTATTCGGTAGACTAACGTAAAACATCCATACGAGAGCCCTCAAGTATTTGTGAAAGAACTCAGGGGTAAACAAAACTCCACGTGAGGTCCTTGAAGGCGGCGGTCGAAGAGCCCCTCCGCAGTGCGGGCCGAGCGGGCGGCCCGGCGGGCAGGGCCGGCGTCAGCCGCTGGGCTTCAGGGACTCGTAGCCCTCCCTCAGCAGGTCCCGCCACGTCCTGAGGAACCGGGCGTTCTCCGAGCATTTGGTGGCCAGCTCCTCCACCTGGGCCGACACGGCCGACGTCGCCTCCAGGATCTTCGCCAGCGAGAAGGCGGCCTGGAGGGACGGCAGAGAGGTTGGGGGTCGCCGGCGCCCGGCAGCGTCCCCGAGGGGCCCCCGGAGCCCGCCCGGCGGCAGCGCGCCGCACTCACGTCGCCGATCTGCATCTCCACCTCCTCCAGCAGCTCCCGCGCGTCGCCGCCGGGCAACTCCGGCGACCCCGACCCCTCGCTCCCGCGGCGCACCCTCCGGGGCTGAGCGCCGGGAGATCCCTCGGGCACCGCGGCGGGCGGCGGCGACCCCGCCTCGGCCATGTCCCGCTCGGCTCTCCCGCGCCGGGCGCTCCTCCCGCCCGAGCCCCGCCCACGGCCCGCCCAAGCCCGCTCCCGCCGAGCGCCGCCCGGGCCGCGGATGGGTCGGCAGTGGCCGCGGTCACCGCCCCTGCGGGCGGCTCTGGGAGCTGTAGTCCTGCCGCCAGCACGGGGCGGAGCTGTGGCTGGGCGCGCAGGCGCGGCAGGGCGAGGCCAGCGGGGAGTGCGCGGGGCGGTCGCGGGAAGCGGACGGTGCCGGGGCCGCTGCGATGCTGTTCTACCGCTGCCCGGCCGCCGGCCGAGGTAACGCGCCGGGCCCGGCGGGAGGGCACGGGCACGGGCCCGGGGCCTCGGCCCGGGCTGGGCTGGGCTGGGCCGGGACCGCCGCTCGGCGGGGCGGGTGGGGCCGGCTGCTGGCGCGGCGCCGAGCGGAGCAAAGGTCGCGGCTGGGTCGCGCCGGTGTCCGGGCGGGCGCGGGGCCGGGACCCCGGGGCTCCCCCTGCCCGTGGCTCCCCCTGCCCGGGGCCTGTGTGCCCCCGAGGGCAGGAGGACAGCGCTGTGCGTGAGCGCTGCCCGCGGCCCGGCTCCGTGATATTGACGTGGGTTATTCACCTGCAGCGGGGTTCCTAAAAAGATGGGCGGGATCTTTGAGCGACGCTAGGTGTCACCTGCTTTAAAGGGTGAAATAAAGCGGTGGAACGAGTGTCCTTACTTGGGAAGTAGTTGCGGAGACTGCATCCCGACAGCTGTTACTGAAGAGCTGCCGAAAAGTTTCTCCTTGGGGATGTCATGGGGCGTGCAGACGTTTCCCATCGCTTTCCGAGTCCCTGAGCTCTCCATAGCGTCGTGGCCCAGGCGCTGTGCGCTCGCTGGGCAAGAATCTGCCCGTCCAGCGTTGGGAGCAGAGTTTCACTTCTTTTGCATATGTGCAAAGTAATTGATTTTTTTTTAAATATATATGCTGTCTGATTCTTAGTACCATCAGTTATGGTCAAATAAAAAAAATCCTGGCAGTTTCTTTTTATTTATATATATATATATATATATATATGAGTGTAGTTATTATCAACCTTATAGAGTACTTGTTCTCAGATCCTGCCTGGTTGCAGGTAAGTAAAGGATAAGTAAAGAATCATGAGGTGGTATGATAATACTACCTTTTATGTTGTGTTGGTTAGGTACAGAATTCCTGTTAAGGAACCAACATGGATAATACTTGCCACCTTGCATGTCGAGACCACTGTCCTAATTGTCACCGGGCAGGGTTATGACACAGGATGCTTGTGATGGCCTTACCAATTGCCATTCTCAATGAAACATTTCAATCAAAGCACACTGGTGATTTTACTTATATAATTTTGGATAAATACTTCACTTTAAATATGGTATCATTCTTCATCCCTGAATAAAGCAAAATCTTTAAGGAAGGAATATTATTAAGCAAGGCACATTAGTTCACAGACCTTTTAACTATAACTATTTTTTTTAAAACAAATCACACACATTAATTACTTGTTTCTAAAGGAGGGAAACTATGACAAGAGTCCTGATTTGATAATTTGAAATTTTATTATCTGTATTTGCTTACACAGAAATTCTAATTTGTTTTCACAACAATTACTGTATCTGCAGCAAAGGTAATGGTTACCTGTATCTACTGTTCCTAGCTTTGGCTAAGCACACTTGGGTTCAAGTCTGCTTTTACTGCAGACCATGACATGTACTTTAGCTAAACTGCCTTGTGTTAGTAGCCCAAGCTGTGTCTCTCAACATGTATTGAGATGGCAGAACTAATCTTGCAAGTCCCATTTCTACAGTTGTTTGGTCACTTTTAATGCAGTTTGAAATAAACCTTTTGAAGTTCAAAATTAAATCAGAACTTGAAATGTGTTTGGCACCTGTGTATATGCATATTATCCTATGTCAGCTGTGCAAGGCTGGCCTGTGTACTGAGTAAAGAATGCTTAAAGGGGAAGCTTTTTTTTTTTTCCCCTGATAAAAATTACACAGCATCCTCCTTACTTGAAAATTTAAAAATCTTTTAAATTATGTTTTTATATTATGTGTTTATGTGTTTATGTTTCCTCATCTTCACGTCACGTGGTAGCCTTTGGGAGGTGGAAGCTGTCATATTTGTTGTGCTACTTGCATCTCTGAAACTTTGAAAAATTTGGAAAATTACTGATTTGACAAATTTGGTTTTTGCAGCACGTCAGTGCTTTCATGCTCTGAAGCTGATAAAGAAAGATTGCCTTCTATCGCTGCGTGTCTCACGATGTGCCTCCACTGCCTCTGTGCCTCGCATAACTACACACTACACAATTCATCCTCGGGACAAAGACAAACGATGGGAAGGTAAAAACACTGCATTCTTTAAAAGCTGCTTTATTGTTATTATTATCATCATTATTATTATGATTGTCATTGCTGAGTCTTAAAGACACTAAAATGTGTTGCTGTTTTTTTCTCATTATGGAAATTCTCTATCCTTAAATACAGTACTAATATTTCAAATGAAATTTTTGCTTGCTATCTCACAATGAGTGTCTTTAGTCCTATCATATAATATCAGCAGAAATTTTATGCTTGTTTTCATAAAGAAAATATACAAGCAGCTTTTGGTTTAGTGATTATCACAAGATTTAGTTCTGTTCAGTATGTATCTGCTTGGTTTTTTCCAGTTGTTCTTACCATGAGGGTTTGGTTTTAGTGAGAGAGAGGTTGGAAGAAATTGGAGATTGGCTTATGTTATTATCATTTTTTTTTCTATTGAAGGGGTAAACATGGAAAGATTTGCAGAGGAAGCTGATGTTGTCATTGTTGGAGCAGGCCCTGCAGGCCTTTCTGCAGCCATTCGACTGAAGCAGTTGGCTGCTGAGCACAGCAAGGAAGTGCGTGTGTGTCTGGTGGAAAAGGCTTCTCAGATTGGTGCACATACATTGTCTGGTGCTTGTGTCGAGCCAAGGTCCTTAGAAGAACTCTTTCCAGACTGGAAAGAACGAGGGGTATGTATGAGCATGTAAACACCAAAGTTCATTACTAGATTGTAATGAACTTTATATCTGACTCATTCTGGTGTGAGTTAGTACCTGGTACCATTAGTAATAAGTACCATTTTAAAACACATTGATGGAACAAAACAAAAATGGGCACCTTCTTTTTAGTCTGTTTCCTGTAGAAAACATTCAGCATTGTTAAACTGTCACAGATGTGCTGTGGCCCTTGCTCTTTTCTGCAGTAGTCCTACTGCATATACACAAAATGTCTGGTGCAGCCTGGGGTGCCCTGCACTTTTTGCCTGTGTGCAAAGTCCAGCTCTTGTGTACAAGCAGAAAGATGTTTGGTCCTTACCAGTGACAGGTGTGCTGGATCTGTACAATAGTTCTTCCTGGACATGACTGATACTGACTTCTGTGCAGACACTCTGGTGTAGCAAAGGCCTAAGATGATTTTAGGAGAGAGGTCCCAGAACAGCTGTCTGACTTGCAGCCAGCTCCCTACCATCACCTGAGAGCTGCAAGAAGTCAGCTGTCAGCTCTTTGGTTTGCCTTATAGTGATAAATCTCCAAGTTGAGCTGTCTTCTTTAAAAAGATCTAGAATATTGATGTAGTACAGGCCTGTGTACAACAGATTTATTTGCAAAGCCGTATTTTTTTAACCTTAGTAGTTGTGTTGATTCTTGCCTGATAAAGGCCTCATAAAGTACTTTATCTTCTCTCTCGTGATACCTTCCTTTAGAAGTGCTATACTAAAGCTGTACTTGACTGCCAGTTGGATTGTTTGGTTTTCTTGTTTCTGTTGGATTGGCTAAGAAAACATAACTCTCTATTTCTTCTATTTTATTTTTTGTAGGCTCCGCTTAATACTCCTGTAACTGAAGACAAGTTTGGAATTTTAACAGAGACATCTAGAATTCCAGTGCCAATTCTTCCAGGTAAAGTTTAGTGAGGGAGAAAAGAGTCAGCTTCCTCTGTGTCTTTTTGAACTTCTCCATGAATCAAAAGTTTGATTTGGTGTAGCGCAGCAAGTGTATGAAGACTATAGTAGGAGACAGTGATACAGTGTGTGCAGGTGATGGTTCTGATAACACATGAGATTACATTGTTGATAGTAGCTGTAGATGTGACATCTGCTGTATTCAGCTTTGGTTATTTTGCTTAGTGTCTGATGTTTTATATGTGTGTGTGTCTTTTTTTGCCTAGGGCTCCCGATGGCTAATCATGGAAATTACATAGTACGTCTGGGCCACCTTGTGAGTTGGCTGGGTGAACAAGCAGAAGCTTTGGGTGTTGAGATATATCCAGGCTATGCAGCAGCTGAGGTACTAATGACATTGTGTGTGTTTATGAAGAGTGGCTTTGGAACCCCCTTCAGTGCAGTCGTGATCATTTGTGCATGTGCAACATTCCTTTTAACTGATATGTATTGTGAAAATGTGTTTCTCTGTCTAAATTCCCTGGCTCAGATCCAGCAAAGTGCATACAATACATGAATAAATACATAATCTTCATGTTTGATCATGAAAGTCATAGTGCTTAGAAGTTCTGCTTTAGAACTTTAATAGATTAAATAGATTAATAGATTCAAAGTACAGATTCATTACAATGTAATGGTTTTGTTTGTTTGTTTAAATATTTCCAAAGGTACTTTTTCATGAAGATGGTAGTGTGAAAGGGATAGCAACTAATGATGTAGGCATTCAGAAGGATGGAGCACCTAAAGTGAGTATCTATCTTCCCCATAACTAGGGGTCTAATGATGAAAATTGTGATACATCTGCTTCTACTGCCATCAGTAGTCTTGCTGCAGCATAAGAAAATTTGTAAAATTCAGTACCTGTCTTCCCTCTCTGTTTAATTGGATTGATTGCCTGTGTTCTCGTCTCAGAACATTGTAAAATTCTCCCAAGATTAGTAGAAAAAGCCTTTTCATAAAAGTTGTCTTGAAGAAGATTATGTAAGGGTGTTTTGGCATATGTTAAATCTGGAAACAACGGAAAGAACTCCAGGAAGTCCTGGAAAAAAGGTCCAAAGGTGAAATACAAAGCTTTAGTCCATCTGGTAACTAGCAACATGTAAGAGAGTGTGCTTCTGGCTGGTTTGGTTTCCTTGATATTTACAGCCACAGTCACACTTGCTGACAGTCTGTCTGCCTTGTTGGGGCAAGGTACACACTGAGTCTTTATACCTTTATGCTGGTTGGTCATGTTTCTGCATCCAAAAGGGTGCAGTAGTCTGCCCTAAGTGTCAGACTTGGATTTTTGTTTTGTTCAGTAGAATCCAGAACCTGCCCTAAGTGTGCTGCTTCCCTGTAAAATATGTTGGGAGAATGTGGCACCTCAGAGTTACTTGGTGCAACTTTCACACGGAATTATTTGACTAATAAATTAAGACTATAAGTTTTTCCTTTACATTTACTTTCCTTTTTTATAAAGTTTTACTCTAGTTTCCTAGAGTTTCAAAGAGGTATTCACTTGTACATAAAGTGTGGGCTGTTTGTCCCCATGTAAGGCAGGGATTGAGAAGAAAAGACTCTTTCTTGCTTTGAGAGAATATAACCAGTGGACGAGTAATGTATTTTTCCAGTGTAATTTTGTTTATCTGCTGTAGGGGACAGGCACGCTCTCGTTTTCCAGTGCATGCTTTGTCCAGAAGGTGGCACAAGTAACGTGTGCAGCTTCATTGGGAGTTTGGGTTTGTTTTAAGATGGGAAGGAACAATTTTAGGTGTATTTCTTAACATCCTCAAAACACAGATTCTTTTTTTTTTTTTCACATTTGTTCTGGGAGAATGTGTCTCTTCTTTCATGTGCAAAATGAGTGTGCCTCTACTGCAGCTTTTTTTATTGCACTGTCACTCAATTCAAGTTTTTTAGCTGTCAGTTTTGTCAGTTGGTTCTACCTCCAGTGCATAAAGGTTCAGGTAAATAGGTGTAGTTTGTATAACCTCCAAGGCAAGAGTACCTTCAATGTGTTTTTACAGAGCCTAATCAAACAGACTGTGGTTAATAAATAGATACTCACCTTGCAGTCAGCACCAACCAAATAAAAATGACAGTGGTAAAAAAAGCACTGTAGCAAGTTGCATATTAATTCTTGTGTAGATACTGGAGAAGGTTGTTAAATACAGCTGTGTCACATTACTGAAATATTTCAAATTAATGACTTTCTAATATTTACAATGTGGAGTTGCAGTTCATTTGTTTTATATAAAGCTACTTCAAAGTGGACACTATATATTTAAGAGGTAACTCTTGTTTAGTATTTTGTAAAATGAATTCATGTTCACATTGACAATCAGAAATTCAACAAGTACAAAAAATTTCACAAAATCCCATGACTCCTGTTTAAATGTAATTCTCAACTAGAGGGAACATTTTCATTTGTTAGTTACAAGCAGATTGCACCTGAGAGACAATTAAAAACCAAAGCAGCAAGCTTCTTTTAAACCTATTCTGGCTTACCTTGAGATGGTACTATTGAAGAGGTTAATCCAAAACTGTTTTCCTTGTCTTTTTCAATATCAAACTTTCTGACTGAAATCAAGCTTTTTTCATTATAAAAAAATTGTAAACATAATCTATATTCTCATCCCGTGCACTCACAGATGCAGGTGATGTACTCATATAGCAGTATGACAATTCCCCTTACCTGGATCTCAATCCTTGTTGGAATTTTTTATGATTTTTTTATAGTTGTATTTTATTTAGTTTTATTGTATGTTTTAACGTGCCAGATTAGGGTAATGCCATTATTCTGAAGTAGCGAGTCCTTTTGGGCGCAGAGGTGATTCAGGCTTTTCAGATATGGTAGCTCTGTCTAGTCTATGTCATTTGTTGTTGGGGCACAAACATTACAATGTTTTATTGTAATGTGGTTTCATGAGCAGAAATTAAAGTGTGATGTTACAGGTGAAGATTCTTTGTCTGTCAGAGTTCCTTTGCACCTTGTGAATGAGCAGATTTAATATAAGCATCCTCTGATCTGGAAAGACTCTCCTTTTCAGTGACAAATAGCAATTCACTGTGGGGCTGCTCTACTGGAATCCCCTTCCAAGACCTGCCAGGGGTGTGTCATGGTTGGGTGGAAAAGGCAACTGAACTAGAACCATAATTTGCAATGGTCTGTAGTGTCTGAGCTGTGTCACCAAGTAGTGTAAAATCACTTCATTACTCTCCATTTTCTTCTGTGAGTTTGGTGTCACACAGACCTAACTGCTGATGAAATGCTCTACTTTTGCAGGCTACCTTTGAAAGAGGCTTGGAACTCCATGCTAAAGTCACAGTCTTTGCTGAAGGTTGTCATGGGCATCTAGCCAAACAGCTGTACAAAAAATACAATCTAAGGGAGAATTGTCAACCCCAGAGCTATGGCATTGGATTGAAAGAGGTACCATTTGTATAATTTTAACAATTAAAGAAAATACCATAAAGCTTTAAGGTAGATTCTATTTGCTTTCTAGCTAATTTTTCTAAGACATAAGAATTAAAGATTTTGAGTTACACTTTTAAAAATTCAGAATCTTTGCTGTTCTGAAGCTGATCAGAGCAGATGCTCCCTGAATGTTGTGACTGTTCCACTTCAGTTGCTGCTTCTCTTGTATCTGTTATAACTAGAGCTACCTGTGAATCTGCTCTGTTAACATTTTCAAATTACAGTAGTTTGTGGTATCTGTTTTCCGTATATCTGCTAAACAAGGAAGGAATTTGTGCTGCCTAATTTTGGGGGGGCTTTAATACATGAGGAAGGAAGAAAATACTTTCTATGGGCTTTCAGTATGTTAGTAAAAGGGAGAGAGGAAAGCTATTTCAGATGATGAGTTGTGGTCTCTGAAGCACCTTCTGTATGAGCCTTTCTTTAAAAAAAACTCTCTTCATTGGGCATATAAAATTGGGATAGGAATGAGATTTCCTTATTAAAATATTCTATACTCAGGAAATATCACTCATGAAAAGCTGTATTTATGTATTGAGCTGTATTATTTTAAAATATGTTCAGAGTTTTGAGTATAACAGAATTACTTTAGTATGTGCTTACAGCTACAAAATATTTGTTAAATTATTAGTTTACACTCTGTAGACTGTAAATATGACATAATCTTAGTTACAGTCTCTAATACTGAAATTGTCAGAAGGGTTTTCCTGTAGCATTCCCTTACTTCCAGATGAGACTGTCTGCTTTAGCAAATATGCAGTCCAGTAGGAGTGGATCTGAAGTAGTTGGTGCTGATGAGCTATTATCCGTACTATGCACGCTTCAGGTTTATTTTTACTTTGGACTAGTCCCGTGGACTGATTGCCCTTTCACGACTGGAATGTTTTAGATGGACTTTTAGGACCCTGTCTTTTAGTTTCACATTGAAGGAATCCAGTTCATGCCTTGACTGCTGTATGATGTGAGTCAAAACACAGTAAGTGGGAGGAATCAGAAGTCCCTCTCAAAAATGTGCTCTTTAGTCTAAACTGGAACATGATTGTAGATGTGCCCTCAATGCTTGAGCTGATCTGCAGTGCTCAGCTGCCCTTCTGTCATTAGACTGTGCCTGGCATGTACCTCCACGGTGTAAAAATGTTTTGTGAAATGAGCAGAAAATGGACTCAATCTTGGAAACATGAAAATGCTTCTCTGAGTTCACCATGGGTCAGTGGAGCACTGAAAACCTGTGGGAGACAACAGAGATGGGACAATTTGTTTGACAGAAAATATTTAGATCAACTCAGGCATAGTGTTTTATACTGACCTTGAAAAACTCATAAAATAATTCATAGAATCATATGAAAAAATAATACTTTAAAAGAAAAATGTCAACATTGTATTCTATGGCAGAAGTATCTGTCAAAGTCACTTAATATAAGAATCTTGTGGTTGGATGAAAATTCTGGATGTAGTACTGGAGTCTCAGTCACATTTTCTGATATGCAGCATTTTAAGAGAGGTATTGGGAAAACCTTAAATGGAATCCAAAAAACTATACTGAACAGTTGTTATTTTGCTGTATGAATTTTTGCATTGCTCATGGGAGTAAATTAAGTTTCTCCTATATGTAGTTTTGTGTTTGTCTTTTAATATGTTATTGAAAGGCCATTACTTTGCAATCTGAAGTAATTTTTTGGTCATCCTCATTTCAGTTATGGACTATTGATAAAGCAAAATGGAAACCAGGAAGAGTGGAACATACTGTAGGCTGGCCATTGGACAGACATACATATGGAGGATCCTTTCTTTATCACTTAAATGAGCGTGAGCCTTTAGTTGCTCTTGGATTTGTGGTAAGTGAAGTTAGTTTTTAAATTCTTACATGTTGTTTGATCTTCATTTTATGCAGTTTCTTTTCTCTGTTTTAATGAGAAAATGTAAATACAAGAATAGGAACAGACCAAATTTAGTCCTTTCTCAATCTTAAGTATGGTTATGCCCATAGTAGGGAAGGCTAATTTGTCATATTAATCTGTCTTTAATCCAATGTCTTTTATTGAGACCAACTAGAAGACTTGTTCGTAATTTCTTTGCAAACAAAGCAAATTTTGGTAATAGCAAAACCAAATGACTAATCAAAACTGTGCTCAAAAAATTCTTGTAAGTTAGGAAATCTAAGTCACATGCACTTTTTACAGTTCTATTTCCTAATCCATGTGTCAACCTTGTGTGTAACTCCACTTGATGAAAGAAGAGTCTAAAGTGGAAGCACTGCAATGCTACTAGCAATGTCCCTTTCATTTCTGAGCTCTTCACTTTGGTTTTGGTATTCTCCACCCCGCTGGTGTTGCCTTCTTTAGCAACTGCCTATCTGAATTGGGCAGGCAGCTTCTCCCTGCTTATTGCCACTTAATCAGAAGCTGTGAGATCTCTGGAGATAGTCTGGTGTAATTCTAGCAGCCAGGTGATGGAAGGAGCAAGGATTGGAAATATTCTCTATAACATACAGTTCAAAATGAAAAATTCACTCTTTACCCTGTGCATGTGCTTCAACACAGAGGTTGTAAGAGTCAAGCATACAAATTGGACTTTCAGCAGCATGGGACTGAGCTGACACTTCTGTCTTCTAGATTTCAGAAGGATTACACAGTGTGTGGAAAAATTCTATTTTTGTCTAACTGTTTTATAAGAAGCATTTGAAAAAACTCATTAGCTTTCTCAGACACACATACTTGTTCTGTACAGATTTCCAATATTGGAATTAATAAGTACATACAATAGATACTCAATTTCTGTTTGATTTTAGAAGGGCTGAGAGCCCTGTTTCTTGCAGAGAATGGTAGGTAATCAGTAACATTCATATTCTCTCCAGAGAGGAAAAAATCAACTTCTGTGTGAACACAATCACTTTTTTGTCTTTGAACTTTATACCTATTTCAGTCTGAGATGATTCTTGCAGTAGGGTTATTTTACCCTTATTTTGGAACTTGTTCATTAATTTTGTCTTGTCAGCAACACAGATGCAAGCACTGCTCTAAAAGCAGTGAGCTGCCACAGATACCAAAGTCTTGATTGCTGCTGACTCGTGATGTATTTTGTTACTTATCTCCAATAAAGCTCACAGGAACCAGAAATAATCCCTTTCTCAAAAGAGAGAAATTCAGCAAGAGAATTCTTTTTAAGAATATCTTAAAGATGGGAAATGCAGAGTATATATTTGGTCAAATTCTCAAATGTATAAGAATAGATTGCCAGCCCACTGGCAATCTATTTTACCCCATTTTCTGCTTTCATCGTTGCTCCCCTGTGCTTTATTACAATGGCTCACCTAATTGGAAATTATAATTGACTACTAAACAATTTGAAGAACTGTTTAAAGTATGAGAGCACAAGGACATAACAATCAAAAAATAATTGTTTACCTCTTTTTTCAGCTTTTTTTGGGCAGAGGTATGAAATGCAAATTTAAAACAAGTTTTGCTGCTTGTCCCACACATTAAATCATGCTTAATTAATCCTTTTTATACCAAAAACAGCTGAAAGGAGGTTACAATGCAATTAAATATTTTCCATATTTCAGGTGAGGATAAGAGCAGACTTGTAGCAGCAAATTTTTGGATTTGCTTCTGCTGTACCATTAATTAAATATATTTTTGGCAGTAGTTTAAGTAGAAAGATCCTGAGGTTGCTTTAGAATAAAATAGATTTAAAGACTTGATGTGGTAATATGCAATTGCTTTGATTTCAAATTTTTGTTGAAATTTCATACCTTGTTTTGATTGATGTGCACTTTTTTTCTTTTTTTAAGGTTGGTTTAGATTATCAAAATCCCTATTTGAATCCATTTAGAGAATTTCAGAGGTGGAAGCATCATCCTAGTATACAGCCTACTTTGGAGGGTGGAACAAGGATTGCCTATGGTGCCAGAGCATTAAATGAAGGTGGTATCCAGGTAATTTTTTTTTTTCACAAAGTTTTTATCTTTGAGTTCTCTATAGCCATATATTTAGTGCTGTAGATTTGGTTTGCATGCTATACCAAATGTTTTGTTGGACAGAAAAGGCTTCTTGTCTTGCTGGGTACTGGCTGCTGATATTAGCTAGTCTTAGGCTCTGTCTTACTGAAAATCTTCTGACATACTCATTACTTTCTAAATGAAATACAGAATTATAGAAACATTTTGATTGGAAAAGACCATTTACATCATTTAGTCCAATAAGTAGTCCACCACTGCCAAGTCCACTGCTAAACCAGGTCCCCAAGTGCCACATCTATGTCTTATGCAGGCATGGCAATTTAACCACTTCACTGGGCAGCCTATGCAAGTGCCTGACAACCCTTGTGTGAAGGTTTTTTTCCTAATATCCAATCTAAACCTTCCCTGGCACAACTTGAGCCCCTTTCCTCTCTTCCTGCCACTTGTGAGAAGAGGCTGACCCTCACCTCAGTGTACCCTCCTTTCAGGTGGTTGTAGAGAGCAGTAAGGTCCCCCCTGAACCTCCTTTTCTCCAGGTTAAACACCCACAGCTCGCTCCTCGTGAGACCTGAGCTCCAGGCCCTTTGTAAACTCCATTGCCCTTCCCTAGACACACTCCAGCATTTCAATGTCTTGTGAGGGGCCCAAAACTGGGCAAAGGATTCAAGATACAGCATCACCAGTGCTGACTACAAGGAAATAATCACTGCCCTGGTCCTGCTGGCCACACTGTTTGTGATCCAAGCTAGGATGCCATTGGCCTTCTTGGCCACCTGGGCACATGCTGGCTCATGTTCAGCTGGCAGGACTCCCCGTGTCCTTTTTGCTGGGCAGTTTTCCAGTCACTCTGCCCCCAGCCTAAGGCACTGCATGGAGCTGTTGTAACCCAAGGACAGGACACAGCACTTTGCCTTACTGGATGTCAGTATAGTCAGCCTTGGTCCATAGATCCATCCTGTCCAGATCCCTCTGCAGCAGATCAGCATTCCCACCCATCTTTGTGCTGCCTGCAGACTGACTGAGGGTTCACTCAATCTCCTTTTCCAGGTCATTGATAAAGATATTAACCAGGTCTGGCCCCAGTACTGAGCCCTGCAGAATCCCACTAGTGACTGGCTGCCAGCTGGATGTAACTCCACTCACCAACATTCTCTGAGCCCAGACATACACAGAGTTTTTACCCAGCAGAGTGTTTGTCCAAGCTATGAGCAGCCAGTGAAGTGGAATTTATATTGCAGTCAAGAATGTTCAGCAGTAAAGATGCCACAGACAATCTTTTGTTTTGTCTGGAATCTTGGGGAAGACAGGGTAGTACAACTGATCTGTTCTTTTGGGGTCTTCCAAATTACTTATCTCAGCAAAAAGAACTCCTTTTCAGTGCTTGAGCCTTAAGTCACTGATGGTGCTGAAACTGCAATGTAGTTTGGCAGGTAAATCTTTACCTCTTCAAGTACAAATGCCTTGAGTTTCTTTCATGCACAACTTTGAATTTCTGCTTTCTTGGGAGGTGAAACACTTTGTTCATTTTGTTAACTTAAGTAGTGCAAAAGGTAAAATTTTGAATTTGTATTATTCAAGATTTTCTGATTGATACATTTCCCTTTAAATACTGACCTTTCTGACTAAGGTCAGTTGAAAGGGCTGGAAAAGCTTGCAAAAAAATGGTCTGGAGTTTATATTTAACAGTTTTAAAGTTCATTCAGCCTGTTAGCTTCTCATCTTGAAACACAGGGTGTGGCAGTATATTCTGTACTCCCAGATCCATCGTCCAGATGCTCCTTTCAGTTGGACCTTAAAACTAGCCTGAGTGTCCGTGATATGCAGCCTGTATGTGGGGCCATGCCACTCTGCCCTCTGACTACTTTGCCTTTCCTTTTTGACCCTCTTCTTAGTATAAACTTGGCTTCACAAGGTTCTTGCAATACAAGCAGAATTTCATCACAGCTTCACTCTTGTCACAGTCATGTGGAGTTAGGCTTTGACCCCAGTGTGCATTCCTGGCAGTGAGTCATGTGAGTTCAGGAAGCAACTTCTTGATTACGCCCATGCTGCACATTTAATCAATCTGAGTGTTGATTTTGTCCACTCTGCAGTGGAAATATGTCATATCACATTGTAACACAGCTGTGTTACTGGCTTATTTCAAAAACCATTACCACTCCATTATTAGCACAGATACCATGAAAAGGGCTTCTTCTTCCACCCTGTGCACTGGTTTCTCTATCACACATGGTCATTGAATTTCTGGGTTTGGTGAAGTAGCCAGAGTGTGACTTTAGTTGCACCCTCCTTATACTCAAAACCTATAGCTGAAAGAATACAGTATTTTTAAGTCGCTTACAGACATGTAAGTGCTAAGTTACATAGTAGAACTACAGATCTTGCACATCTCTGCCTCATCTCTGGACATCTTTGCTGCATTTAAACCAATATGTCCGTTACTTTCCATTGTTCCTAATATAAAAGCATGTTTTGCTTTGTTGGTTTTTTGGAGGGTTTTTATTTAGTTTTCTGTAGATAGATTTGATTAGGTGATCATGAAGTCACTCTTCTAAAAGACTTTTTTTAATACATGGCTTCAGTAAAAAAAGCTTTATTGATGATTCACTTAGGAAGAGTTTTAAGATTAGCTCTTCTTTTGCATGTGTTGCTTTGATTAATAACTGTAGCAGTCTGACTCATTTGTATCACTATAGCCCAGGAATATTTTCTTATGTAAGTCATTCCATAGCTCCAGTTTTTGATTTTGGTAACAGAATGGCATCAAATAGGTGTATAGGGTTACCATCAACTTCAGCTTTTTTGTTATAGATAACCTAATGACCATGATCTTCAGTCTTTAGCACAGAATGAAGGGGTAGAGAGAGTGCAGGTGTTTTTTAATGGATGTGGAAGGAAGGATGAGAGTTTAGTAACTTAGTCTCTGTAGCTACTATTTATTATATTTATTACAACTGCAAAACAAAGCACCTAAATTCCCATGCACCCTCTATTTTATCAAAAACTTTTGAAAGATTTAAGAGTTTTGTGGAGAAAAAGGTGTTGCAGTTATTGAGCAGTGTGTGCTGTGAATATCAGGGGGGAAAACCTGACAACCCATTTAAGTGTCAAACACTAGACTCACTTAACAGATTTTAAGCCCTGGTCTGGAGCTAAGGGGAGGAAGAACATGAGGTTTCCTGTCTGCTGGCAGGAAAGACTCTGAAGGGAGCAGGTGTCTCCCCTTCTCCAAAGCAGTCTTGTTTTGTGTCTGTGTCTCAGAGGCATGATGTGTTTTTTCCACTGACTGTGAAAGCAGGTACCAAGTGCCATAGTACTAATAATGAGAATTACTACCAAAGCTGCAGTATGTGCTACCTTTTGTGTTACATGACTCATCTTTAATCTCATTTATTCTTTAGCAGTGGGGTGGGTCATTGTGCACATTACATGAAACAGTATTTGCAGAAAAAAAGTACTTCATCACCATCTTTCTATGCAATTCAGAGTCAGTCAAGAAGTCTTTCTATGCTTATGTCAGTGCTGCACCATTTAATCCTAATAGATAACACAGAATGGCTGTATTCTGAGAAAAGAGAGAACTTCCCACATACTTAATCTCTTTGAAATAGTGTTATGTAGCTGAGCTTAAAACTTCTTTTCCGAAAAAAGTAAGTTGTAGTTATGTTTTCAGCCTGAATTACCTTTTCTGTGAACCAAATCACTATGTCTCTGATTAAACAAATTGCACAAAACACAAAGGAAATGCTGTTTAATATAACTTTTTAAAGTGACTGCTATGTGACTATACAAAAGTAAGCAGTCCTGGGTGACTAGTAAAGAGGTAGCAATTGAACAAGCAGAAGAAACAAAACTTTTGGGTTATCCTAAATTCCAAGGGATTAATTTTTTGGACATTTTTCATGAAATTCAACTACTTGTTTAGTATTTAGGTTACTGCAAAATTAATTCTTTCAGACAGTTTTAATAAAAGCAGGATGCTAGATTAAGATGTGCTGCTCAGCACTAAAGACTTTTGGAGGAAGGGTATGTTCAAAACTTAACCTTCAGCAATTTGTGACTAAGGCTTTGATCAGAGCTTTCTGCTCAGAGTTCTGCAGTCCATCTGCATTTTGAAGCTGTTCCCAGTGTAAAATCTTAATCGCCTTGGTCGTTGAGGCATTCCTTAGTTAATATAGGTGTGTAACATAGTATATTAATACTATTGACCTGATACTTACAAATCATCTTGGCTGTGTTAGGTTTGTGAGTTGACCATACTCTATGACATTATGCTTACAGAATAGGAGTAAGAAGGTGATTTTTGCACCAAAATATATTTGCTGGCTGTGAGCAAGTTCTAAAATGAGGATAGGGGCAGGCATGGTAGCATTGTGCAGTTTCACAGAGAAAGATTTTTGGAAAAAAGTACTGTGAGGTGAGATGAGTACAACTTACTCTGTGGAAATCAGATAAACAACTCAGGGAAACAAATTAGAGTTTGTGTGGAAATCAGGGAAACAAATGAGAGCTTGGGTTTTTTGTTTTAAAAAATTCACTTGAGCTTAAGGAGGAACACCATATCGGTGGGTGACACTACTGGACTTTGCTGCAGATAAGGCAGCTGTGGAGAGGATATAAGGAAAATACCACTTTCATACTCAGCACAAGTAAAGTGTCTGTATTCTTATGTGCATACTATGCTCAAACTCCATGAGTAAGTAGAGTAAGTGGTGTATCTTAAGGGAGTACACATGCTAAGTCTGAAAATGGAAAGGACACTCAAGCCTTATGCCAGCCTTATTTCAGAATGTTATTTTCACTTCAACAAACAAGAACAAAAACAAGAACAAAATCTTTCTTTCTGTTTTCCCTTCAGTCAATACCCAAACTCACCTTCCCAGGTGGATTATTAATTGGTTGCAGTCCTGGACTCTTGAATGTTCCCAAGATCAAAGGAACACATACTGCAATGAAAAGTGGCATGTTGGCTTCAGAAGCCATTTTTAGTCGATTAACCAATGAAAATCTCCAATCAAAGACAATAGGTAAGATTATTTTACTTTGATTTGTAATTACCTTGTGTTCAATTAGAACCATCACCAACTAAGAGCAGTAATTAATCAAGCTGAACGAATTAGTTGGAAATGTGAATAAATCATGAAATGGGTGTGTTTAAAATACGTTATTGTTTATTTACTACTGATAATGTCAAATGATTTATGAAAGAAATTAATATTTGCTGTTATTCAGAGGTATTGATCCTACTGCTAGAAGCTCTAATGACCATCTGAAAAGTAAGCTTATGCTTCCTGTATAAGTAAACAAGAATAGTTTTAATAGTTTTGCTCCTACAAACACAATAAAAAGTAGCGCTTTGTGATACGGAAAGTGTTACTGAAAGCCTGCTGAAATGAGAAAAAAAAAAAGGAATAGATTAGGTGAAGCAAAACAGCATGAGATTTTTCAAATTTGCTCTTACTGTTGTTAGGATCCTGTTTTCATCCAGTCCTTTTTTGTCTTTTAATCTTTTTGTTGTCTCAGTCTGACACTACGTGTATTTTATTTTATACATAATACACACATTTTATACATAATGCAAACACATTGTAGTAATCACGTGGTCCTGACCACCTGGTAGTGGTTTGTTTAAGCCTTAGTTGTTCCCTTAAATCTGTTAATAAAGTCTGTAGGGAGAGAGAGAGAACTTAGAATTTCAGTCACACTGGAGCTAAGACTATACCCAGGTGCCACACGATTATTTTAGAGATTTTCTCGCTGTACTGGTGGATTAAGGCCTAATGAGCTCTCATTCAGCTGAAATACACCATACACAGAAGGTGTGCTGAACAATTAAGACTTCAACTAGACATGCTAAAATGCTTAAAATCCATCTGAAGCTATAAACACTGATGGTGGGTATTGTGCCACTCCTGTTTGATTGTGGACAGGTTTTATATGTTGTTTTCCAGTCTTGTCAAGTCTGGACTACTACAGCCCACTTTCTTCTCTTTGCAGGGATAATGGACTATATGGGAAATATGGACTGAAGCATGCTTTTCATATGTAGACAGGGCTTAAAACTGATTATTTAGAACATTTATTCCCACACAGTAGTAATGGAGAATGGTGAAGAGAAAGCTCTCAAATAATTTTCATTTGAAGAAACATTATTTTTAAAGATAATTACTTGACTTTAGCTGCACTGTGGTAGATGTGAAATGTCTAGTATTTGTAAAGAATGCAAAGAGTTTAAATCAAAAGTCTGCAGTCAAATACATCTCATGAATGTGCTGATTACAAAGGGAGAAATTAGCTAGCATTGGCATTATCCATTGGGCCATAGCCATAGTTACTGAAATGGGACTTTGGTTGCAAAACTTCTTTGGAAAAAGCTTTAGAACTTGACATTAGAATTGCAAACCTGGCTTTGGATCACAGGTGGACTGTCCTGGTCAGCACTTAGATTCTGTGAGTGAGTAGTTGCTTTCCCACAGAGGTGCCAATGGAGCTACCTGTCTGATTATATTTTGTCGAGTTTTGAGACAATTTATTGCTGCTTGTGGCTGGCTCATTTAATAGAGGCCACAAAGGAGCAGTACATGTCTGCCAACAAAAGAGGTCTCTTGATTCAAGAGGCTGATACATGTTGTCTAGTATATTCCTAGCTTACAGTTCTGAAATTCTCATTTTGCTGATTTCATTGCTAGCAGTTGCTTTTATTCAGAATTTATACTTTTATTTCAAGGATAGTCTTGATGTACTGTAGGAACCTAACAAGTAATGTACTGCCTTAGGACTTGATGTGCAGGAATATGAAGAGAACCTGAAGAAGTCCTGGGTGTGGAAAGAGCTGTATGCGGTGAGAAACATCCGACCATCCTGCCATAGCGTGCTTGGTGTGTATGGAGGAATGATATATACAGGCATATTTTATTGGATACTGAGAGGAATGGAACCATGGACATTAAAACATCCAGGTAATTTCATTATCTCCTGAGGAAGATTCTCAATTTATAGTCTTTTCTGGTCTTAGTTTCAGCTAGTGCACATCTGGTCCAGCTATGAGGCCTTAGAGAGTACAAAAGAAATGGATGATAAAGCATTGAAGCAGACTGTCATATCAGCTACCACACAATGTAAATTAAGACATTAAAACACTGCTTAGCATAACTTGGTATAGATATTTGTCTCATGAAAAAGGCTACCTTTTATGAAGTACTTCATTCTGATGACAAGGGAAGTTAAAACAGCTTAGTTAAATTGTTCTTGAGTAACTGCAAAATACAATAATTCTATACTGAAATTTATTAAAAATGTATTTAGGACCAGATTATGCTCAGCTCAAGCCAGCCAAAGACTGCACCCCTATTGAATACCCAAAGCCGGATGGAAAAATCAGTTTTGATCTCCTGTCATCTGTGGCTTTAAGTGGTACAAACCATGAACATGACCAGCCCGCTCATTTAACTCTCAAAGATGACAGCATCCCTGTGAGCAGGAATCTGGCTGTATTTGATGGACCGGAGCAAAGATTTTGTCCAGCAGGTAGGTAACAAAAATGTGTGTGTCAGCTGTTTCTGCAAGAGAAAAGACTAAGTAGGAAGGGGCCACCTGGCCTCCTACTTCAATTTTCTTCCAAGAAAAGGGTTCAGTTGAAGGTCTTAAAACATGTTAGCAGTACTTTTATGATGAAATAACTGTTAAACGTGTTAGAAGGGAATTAGGTCACATTAGTAATATACTTCCCTTATTACACTTGCTGGTAGGTAGAGTATACATGCAAGGGGAAGCTGTTCAGCAAAGTGATAGCTCCCTTCTTGTCTTTGCAGGAGTCTATGAGTATGTTCCTCTGGAAACGGGAGAAGGATCAAGGCTGCAGATAAATGCTCAGAACTGTGTCCACTGCAAAACATGTGATATTAAAGACCCAAGTCAGAACATTAACTGGGTAGTACCTGAAGGTGGAGGAGGACCAGCTTATAATGGAATGTAGACTAACAGGAGACCTATTCAGTGACCTCTGATCACCAACAAATATGTTGGAGTATTTTATGCTGCAGTGTAATTAATGTACAGCACTGACTTAAATGTTAAAAGCATTTGAGACTAATGTGCCATTCTGAATTCTACCTTTGACTGTTGCATTAAATAGAAAGTTGGTGCCTTCTGGTTAAACCCTAGCCTTATTTAATTAGCACTTCTTTACAGGAGCTGTATGGCAGGCAAAAGTTCTTATCAGGACTGACAAAGGAGCTTTGGATCTTGGATTTACTGCTGAAGTTCAGTGACAACAGAAGCCATATCCAGAATTGTGCGTATGGTGGAATAATTTAGTACCCACCTTTAAAAAAGTATTTTCTCTCTCTAGATGGAGTGATTTACATGTAATCATACTTGGCAGTCAGGGAAATAAATCAGTCTAGAAAATTGCCACTGCTTTAAAGTGTTACATTTTACATCAAATTTTCAGTTTGGGGTGGGTTTTGGGGTTTTTTTCTGATGATGTTAATATGGAATACCTATTGTAAAGCGGTTCTAAAAAAAATCTGTATCTTCATTCTATGTCTACCAGCATTTTTATTCCTTACAAGAAAACAGGCCTGCTCTAATAGGAACTATGAAAATGCCTACATTCTCTTTATGTGAAACCAAGCTGCTCAGGAAGCATTATTTCACTAAGCTGTGAAAACAACCACTATTGCTTTATATATAAGAAAAATACCTGAGTTGCAAAACAAGTTACTACAGCTTGAAAAAAGAGAAAACCACATCAACTTTGAACAGTTTGTCTTTATTATTAGACTTTTGTGTTGTAAACACTGAAAACTGCAGCAGAGGGCAAATGAAAGAAGCAGCTCCTTTTATCCTTTTGCATGAATTAGTGCATAGATTTAACTGTTTAGGGGAAAAAAAAGTCAAGCAAACATTTTAGCATAAGCTGCTTTTTCTTTCTCCTTTTGGGCTTTTATCTTCTGCTTGATTTTGAGTGTTTCCGTCTGGATAGCTGCTCAAAAAGAAAATGACAGAGTTATAGTCATCTCTTTACATCAGGTTTCCTCATAGGTTAACACCAGGTCACTGCTGGAACTTACCTATGTTATTTCATAAAACTGCATTTAATCTTTGACTAGGTCAGATACTAGCAGCAAAAGCCTTGTCCCTTGCTTTGTCTCAACTAGTAAGGCAACCACATAGAGGAGCATGCAGCAAGCATGGTGTGGGTGCCTATACAGATCTTAGGAGATAAAAATCTCACCCAATTAGACCAGGAAATTAAGCTAGTAGAAGCCCTGTGAATACAGACATAGTTCAAGAGGGAATGCTGCTGACCTACATAAGCAGGTTTTCCAGTGCAACAGAAGCATCACTGCTGTATAAAATCAGGTTTTCCACCTCAGTGGGTTCTGTGCTTAGAACATGAGTGTTTAAGCTAGCATTTTAGGCATCACACTGGTATGAATTCCAACTGAATACTACCCTGGATACATTGTTAAATTCTCAAGGGAATTTTAAAAGAAACAGCTTATTTTACCTTTGTCTTCAGGGGCTATTTCATGAGCCTTTTTAAGATCAGCCTTAAATAAAAGAAAAATATAAGTTAGTGATCTGACAGAATTTTAAATTTGAAAAGACAAAAAGAATTGATCATTACCAGCGCTTGATCGAAATCTTTTATTCCCTGCCATCCTTGAGCCCGTCTGTAGAGAGCTTTAGTATTTGCTGGATCTATTTTAAGAGCCTGTAAATTTAATAAAATTGTCACATTAACATTTCTTATTTCACAGCCTCCCATCTCCACAAATGGCACAATTCACACCAGCAGACAATCTTCACAGTTGGTTTGAGGGTAAGCTGTCAAAACATTAACTGTGTAAAAAGGAATGCTATAATGCAGCACACTGAATAGCAAGTAATCAGCTTCAGTACTGCTGCAGCAAAAGTGGTCTTTTGTAAAGGATGAGCACACACGAGGCCCAAATAGAACAGCTGGTGTGTGTGTGTGTGTGTGTGTGTATAATAGCTGTCAAGGCTCAGGAGTTGCTGCAGTTCAAATTATCCTAACCTTGAGTCTCACAGGGCATCTCTATTGCAGCTCCTTCCTTCGCACCAAAACCTCCTCAAATGGCATCATAAATAAAGAGATTTCCTGTAAGGATTTTTTTCACTGTGGGCTAGAAAAATACATGCAAGCAATCCATCTCATCATGCTTCAGGAACTTTGCCAAGTTCCAATCATTATACCTTTTTTGAGCTGAATGTTTTCAATAATGTGTATATGCCAGCTCTAATATGACAATATCAAAATAGGAAATACAGTGCCTGGGCAAAGAGATTGTTCCACTATTTGATTACTTTGATTATTTTTTCAGAATACCTTGGATAATTTGGTCAGTTAGCTGTTACCTTATCATGCCTGTGAAGATCACATTTTTACTGCAGTTAGTTCTATAGTGTTTTTATTTTAAAGAATATAGTTTCTCAGCGTTTAGAGGAAATGTCTTCACAGCAATGTGTTGCTTTATTAATTTATTAACCTTAAGTCATTAATAGACAACACATCCATATTTTCATGTTTTTTAAATCACTTGGGCATTGGCTGTTAATACAAAGGAAGTATTACTGTGGGTGCTCCTATTGATCTACCCACTATAAAGCCTTCAGCCTCTTCTGTGCTAAGAATTAGTCTGGATTGTATACACAGAGGTAGCATTCTTTGGTTTTACCTTGACCATTGTGCTGACAGCTATTTCAATGCAAGGTTTGTTTGAACAGGTTCAGCTCTTCATAATTCATTATTTACACCAAACAATGCATGTATTCCAGGCTGGTAATTTAAATTGCTTTTGGCCTTGTGAAATCATAAAAGTGAAAGTGTACAGCTTGTCATTAACAATTACTTAGAACTTTATTAGCTAATTTTAGGAAGCTGGTGTTCTGATTAAAGCACTGACACAGTTATGAGACATAAGCTAAATAACTTACAGAAGTCTATTATAGCTGTGAAGTTGCCTTCATTTAACAATTATTTATTTTTAAAAATAGAAAGTGTGATTTTCTTCTCACAATGGCGGCAAGTATTATTAGTTATAGTAATTTCTACCTGTAACACATTTGCTTCAGTTTTTACCATTTTCTAGGTGACAGATATCACATTACACAGTATTTTTCCTATTTTCTTCTTTCCTCATTCCCCATTTGTCCATTCTAAATACAGGTTTATGAAGGTTTTCCACCATCAGCAAGCTAGAAAGCAAGCCAGCTTTCTAATGACTTCACACACAGATAAGCTGAGACTCCTGCTTTCAGCACAAGGCCCTACGAGATGCTGTTCAGGATCCTTTGCTAACAGATAAGAGCATTCTGTCCTCTGTTTCCTTCATATTATTGGAGTGTTACTGAATTATTTAAAGTTTCCTCAAATTTACTAAATTTTCTCTATGCCCATGTCATGGTTCCTTTTTTTTTCCCTTCCTTTAATTCTACTGGTTTTCTTTTTTTCCAGATTTATCATTACCTTGTTTCTTTTTTCCTACTCAGTCATTTGATTTCACCACAAAGCCTATCTGCAAAGTTAGTTACTTAGTTAGAAAGTCCCTGCCATAAATAAAATACAAGGCCATCAAATCTAGAGGCAAGTAAAACATTTTGCTCATACTCTTCTTCCAGAAAAAAGTATTCCTCTTTCACTGAACACAGTTTAACTCTTTGTAATGTAAGAAGTAGCTCTACAAACCAAACTGACAATGATGTGCATTTTTCCTGGCAGTAACCAACAGCCCTCTTTTGTTTGTTTCTAATGATTCATTTAAATTTCAGAAACTTTAAAAAAGCCACATATTAGAAAGTTAGTACTAATTTCACCGTGAGCTTCTACTTGTTTACTTTCAAATCATAAGCTTGTCAGAAGACTTTAAAAAAACCTTTGTAGTCTTACGTCTATACAGGCCAATTCTTGCCCAAGATACTGAACATTACAATTACCTCTGAACAGCTCTCAATGGCTCCTTGCCAATCTGACAGTTTTAGTTTGCAAGCACCGATGTTTAGAACACAGGTCAAAGCAACAGTCTTTAACTTGGGTTTGTCTGCCTCCTCTGCCACTTCTTCAGAAGCTTCTACATACCTGTAGAAAAACAGATTGACACACAACATGGATTAGTGTTGCAACTTCCATTTTGTCCTGCCCTTAGCTATCTCTCCACAGATATGTGTGAGCTGGCCTATCCACACTACTTCTAATGCAGCTTTAATTCAACTGTTACAAATCTTTATTAAACTAAATAGATAAACCTCACCCTAACAAAAATCAATCAACTCACTAAGGAATGTTTTTCTGTAACTCTTAGTCCTCCACTGTATTAGCACATTATTTTTCTTAGACAAAAGCACTATTGTATTGCAGGAAAACATCAGAATTTATCTCAGTTTATTCTCAAAAAACATGTTGCTCATCAGTGCCAGAAAATCAACATCACCACTGCACCTTTCAAGTTCACGAGAAGCTTCATCTCTTCTTGAGTTCTCTCAATAATCTTTTAATTAGCTGAGGCATTTGGGGCTAAAATCTGAAGCTAACTTTACTTTGTAAAGGAGTGTGGTTTATGATCATTAGTAACACCACTTTCTTCCCACTGTCCTCCTTCATGACTTTTCCTGAACTTCAAAACTGACACTAGTTCAGGATAGAGCTATAGCAGTTACTACATCTCTGTTTTGAAACCACATTTCTTAATTTACAATGTGCTAATGCTGTCTGGTTTTTATTTCCAGTGGCAAAGGTCTGCTATGGATACAAAAGTTTTAACTCCTTAATGGTCTATTTGTTAGAACTTCTCTGAGTTTTATTTAGAAAACAAAAATTGTGCTTGCATACATTCACATTTTAAGCATGCCATGAATTAAAGTAGTTCTTTGCAGATCAGGGCCTATGGAAGTTCACTTTTTGCATGCCCTGTCTTTTTTGTTGTTCATATACAACCTTTGGATCACAAAAATTAGCAATACTTAAAAAGTAAATTAGATGCTTTGTGCTTGTAAATTAGATGCAGTCCCAGTGCTTGTTCCACTTGCTAGGCATCATGCAAAAGATGAGAATGAGAAGAAAGAGCAAACATGTAAAAGGTAAAGAGAGTTAAAACACAAATCTGCATTGTGTTCAAAACAAATGGAACACATGCATAATATTTATAAATCACACCAAAACATGAAAGACTGCGACCCTTCTGGACATAAGATTAGAGCTTCCAAGCCAAAGAAATCAGTGAAGTAATTATCAAGGGAGATAACAGTAAGTAATACTTTGTTGTTGTTTTTTAAAAAAAAGTGTGAATTCTAACATATAAAATGTATTTTTTTAAAAAGCCTAAGAAGCAATAAAACAAGAAAAGTAACAGAAGGTTACAATGGTTACTGTAGGTGAAAAGAAAAACACATTTTCAGGTGGTGTGCAAGGTGAATTGTACCTAAGCCATGGGATACCCTGGTAAGAGCTATTCTTTTCCTATCAGTTCTGGTGAAGTGCCAGCTAAAGGTCACCATCCTACATGAAGTATTAGATTCTAAGCTACGGTAACAGGGCATGTCCATAAAAGTATGGCCTATAAGGAAAAGTTGGAAAGATCAGATTCATTTAGTCTAGAAAAATTACTGATTTCCACCTACAAGGACAAATAAGCACCAAAGCAGCTCAGACAGGAAGAGCATTCACTGGGTGTGCTAAAAAGTGAGCAAGACACCTAATTGGAAGGGATGGTGTAATTATAGCTGGCAGTTACTTAAGAATGAGGAGAGAAAATGGACAGATACAACAAAGATCCTTAAAGATCCATTCCAGCCTTTTTTATGTACAATTTCAAAAAGGTTTGCATAGAAATCCTTTTTACTTTGGGGTTTCTGTTTCTATGATGGGCTTTTTGAGGGCAGGTCGAGACACTGCATCTTGGGTTAATATCTGCAATTAAAGGATTCATTTTATGGTTCAGAAAGGTAACATTTATTTGAAACCCAGTCTGCTAAGATCTCAGCTGAAGCATTAAATATGCCTGATTTTTTTCTTTATTTATTGTCACTGTTGCTTAACCACTGATCATTAAGAAGGTCAGGAAAAAGGTCAGTAAGTATAACTTTATTTTTAGGAGATGTTCATATACTTAAAGCAAAAAGCATAAAAATATGAAAGGAGCAGTATGGAAACAAAAGCAGAAAGACTATGATTCTGAAGCTAAGTCTGAATTATACATGAAATCAGGATGATGGTATGGACCCACAGGAAAAAAAAACAGTAACGAATGAGTAAGGGCCATATTTGTCTTTTGAATTTATCAATTTCCTAAACCTACTGCTTTTTATAAATCATAGAAAATCATTTCCTTTCCTTGCTGTCCATTAACTACCCTGGATACTACTGTGCTTTTCTTCTCAGGTATGTATCAGCACAGTGGCAGTATTATGAAGAGTATTTAGGCAGTTCTCAGCAATACTTCCTGCCTGTAGCTTTTACCTAGCAATGAGAAGAAGACCTACTTGATTATGTAGCTAAAAATCAACCAGATGTTTTCAAGATTCAGACGATTCTTTGTTTAAAAAAAAGATCACTGCACCAGGCACCTTTTAAAGGCACAAATCATTGCTTAAGAGTGGTATTCATTTGGGTTACAGGAACTACCTGATTGAGGGATGAGAGCCTTACCGTAAACTTTTACTATACTTTTTAGCTGCCATTGCCCAATTTTGCGATTTGAAGAAAGTATTTCCTATATTCTTTGTGTCTTCTGCTATGGCCACAATCTTGTCAACCTAATAAAACAGATGGGAAATATAAAGGATAAATGTATTTATGAAAGAAGTCGTGAATTAACTAATGTTTAATAATACGATCCCAGGCCCATCCTCTTTCAAGGTTTATAAAATATCAGAATAGAATACTCCAATTTTAGACAAAATACTACCTTCAAACCACTCCTGTAATATTCTCTACTTTATGTAACACAAAGATCTGAAAGATGAAATTTCTAGTGACTTTTCTACAGTATAAATGGTGAGAAAATACTAAAGAAGACAGAGTAGTCCAACTCTTTTTCCTAAATGCTGCTACCCACGTAGAGCTATATATAAAGGTGTTGACCATTATTCAAAGAAAAGAAGATAAATTTACAAGCAAAGTATTAAACCAAGACTGTCTTATTCCTAATGAAATGTCTTCTGCTTCTCAAAACAGTATCACTCACATGAACTCTGCACACACTCAAACTGGAAGTCATGTCAACACAATTCTCCTTCTCTCCGAACACTTAACGTATCAATGGAAGGAGAAAAGAACTGCCTGTCTTTATCAAGTCCATAATTTCTACTTCCACAATTGTATACACTTCAAGTTACTTCTCTAGTGGTAATTATAAATAGTTTATAATTACAGCTGTCTATTCTACCCTACTAGAATCAGTAACCTTGGCAAAAACTGATCGGTGTGAGCTCAACGTCACCATGGTTTCTGTAGTTAGTTTATATGAACAAGTTTCACGTTAAAGAGCAGAGGCATCTGCCAACTTCAATTCTACACAACATCAAAGGCTATCCAAAAACATTTTCATAAGCTGAAGTGCTTCTCAACAGCCAAGGAGTTTGTTTTCTAGCTCAAATGGTGTTTTACTATTCTAATTCTCTATTTGGAATGTACTCATGCATCCCCCTTTTCTTCCCTCTCTCACAAATCACTGTTTGACTTACAGTTTGTCTAGTTCACCTATGTGAGAAATTAAAACTCTGCAGAAGAGCTGCTTTCACCAGTCTGTTCCCTAACTCCCAATCACAGATATTCTGCAGGTTTGAACAATCTAAAAAGTAAACAACTACTGGGAATTAAGAACAACTAGCTCTAATGTAGTAAAAACCTTTTAAAAGGCCAATCCTTTATTTCTAATAAGTGGGGCAGAATCTGTTAAAGGGTGAGTATTTTAAAAAGTGTGTAGATAACAACATTAAGTTAGTTGTCAGCAGGATAGAGTTCTAGTAATTGCAACCTGACATTACATCACAAACAAAAATAAAAAGAAATCAAGAAAAGAAAATAAGTGTGACAATTTTCAGTGAGGTTTTAGTTACTGGGGGAAAAAAATGGGCTGAAATTAGCACTGAAAAAAAAGAGATAACAATCCCTTCCCACACAGTCTTCTCGTTCTTAAAATGGAATGTCACCATTTAATCAGGACCTCGATCCATTCTTAAGAAAAAAAAGCTGAATGAACATCATCACAGACACCACGTAACTCAGATCACCTACAAGTCTTGCAATCTGTAAAATACCCAAGAAGAAAAATACTTACATCTTTCAAGTCTATATCTGAATCTTCAGGAAAATCTGGATGAGCATCTCCAGATCCATCCTGGGGAGTAATTCCCCAGTCATCTCCTTCCTTTAGCTCTCCACATTCGGCGATGACACACAACTGAAAAAACCAATGTGTAAAGAGTAGTATTGCTTATTAAGACAATTTTTAAAAAAGCAGTAACTTCCAAGTGCTCTTTGAAATTTTTGAAAGTCCATAAAAAGGCTTTTTCATCTGTTGTTTGGGTGCATTTATTTCAGAAACCCATCACATCATTAGCCTATCCTCATCAGAAGGCTTTTATCATACCAAGTGTTATGTTCAGAGGATCAGCATTCCTAAAACACCATACCCACGCTTCACGGGGAGGCTGGAAGAGGAACTGGCAGCAAGCTGAAGTGCAGCAAAAAACAAGACATGGAAATTCTACTACATTAGAGAAGACGGTTCTTTCTTCAACTGCCAAGACTTTTAAAGTTAGAGGTATTAATTCATCCAACACCCACAAACTGCTATGACCTACACACCAATTGCTTTTTCAGAAACATGACTTCTGACATAAAAATTATACGAATTATGTATCATTTAGGTGGGACTGTGAATTCCACCTTTTCATTTCATCGCCCATCCTACACTTCTGGCAAAGGCTTCCACCCTCACAGCTGTGTTGAACAATAAATGGTTTGTGCAAGGAAAATGTACAGTGTAAGAACAAAAGCCTCTTAACAAGAACAGTAAAATGGAAATTACCAGTTAGTAAAAATAACTAACATTTAATAGTTCTAAATATTACACCAAGAATTTAGAAGAAATGATTGTACATCATATAATAAAATAATAAACATCATCCCTCAGTACTTTGCATATTGCTTACCTTTGCAGGATTTTCTCCTTTTACTTCAACATTTTCTAGTATTTTAACTACACCCATTCCTTTGATCACTTGGCCAAACACCACGTGTTTCCCATCCAGGTGAGGAGTAGGCACCGTTGTAATAAAGAACTGAGAGCCATTAGTACCAGGTCCTGCATTTGCCATGCTCAGCAGACCTGGTTTATCATGCTGCATTGGGGGGAAAAAAAATCATCAACATTTAAAATATGTTATATAACCATATAGAAGATTCTGTAAGGCCAATCATAAACACAGCCAGGACAGCCATAACAACTTGGTAAACCAATTACATACAGGTGCCAACTAATTTTACCCACCATGACTGAAGAGGGCAAATGCTGAGCTCTGGGTCTTTAGCTGCCCTCTACCAATCTAACAAGCACAGCCACATGTGACTTAATGCTGCAACACCTGTCTGCTGCTTCTATACTCCACCCCCTACACAGCTGATGAGTTTAGGCAGATCACCTGAGAAAGGAGTGAAGTTCCCCACTGAATTATTTAAGACCACTGGCCTTAAGAAATGAGGCTAAACACCACTGAAACCAACTTTAATGTTGAGCTGCTAAGATGGGTATGTAATATGAATTTTGTAAGGACTACTCACACAAAGTATGGTGTAGAACTGGGGAGTTTAAGAGGACTGTCGTCTTTGAAATTCATGGGTTGGTGATTTTGTTTGGGGATTTTTTTTTTATCTCCTTCACTTTCCTAGAAACAGTTTTTAGTCTGTTGGGATTTTTAACTATGTAATTATTTTGCCACTTAGGCCACTAGGCCTCAAACTGAAAGAAAATTGTTAAACAGCCTAATTAATGTAAGAAGATACTGTTTATCCTGTTTCTTGCAAGTACTTCTTTTTTTGACTTAAGACTTTTCATGTCACGTAGATTATTCTTCACTGCAAAAATTTTTTTCTTATGTGTTGTGAATTTTTTCTTGTCTGTTGTGAATGTTTTGTTTAACTGGCACAACCCAGCCACAAAGACATTATTCTCCCCAAGTTGGTCTGGTTATTAAGTGCAAGGAACTCCATTTAATGTAAGTGAGGATGTTATACCTAGACACTGGTACACATCTAAAGCATTCATGCTGTGGTACTGTTAAGAAACTTGATAATGTGGGAAGGAGAGGAGGAGCAAAAAACGATAGTACAGAGGACACAGAAACAGATTTCAGAGCTCAATGAGAGGTTGATTAGTTTGAGATAACAGTCTGAGTCTGGTGAATTGAAGCATCTGCTTTCTCCCTACATTCTTAACCAGTTTCAAGAACCTGTTGTTTTGAAAATTGTTTTCCCACGCAGTGTTTGGATTTCCATAGTGGCAGGAAGACATCCTTGCCTGAACTGTTCATCTGGTCATAACGCACAGTAAGTCTGAATCTTTTCAGTCATGATTTGGCTTAGGAACTCTGGGAAAAGGTTCTACAGCTGAGAGCCAGAATCACACCCAGGCAACAGAAAGGTAATGGAATCTTGGCTTTATTTGTTCTAACCTTGAAACTTGCCCTGGGAGTCAGAGATGGCAAATGACAGAGGAGTCTGTGTTCAAGAGCAAGAGAAGGCAGCTGGTAGGACTGTGGCCTCCAAAACAAATATCTGACACTTTGCATTGTAGTTGTTGGCAAACAAGTTAAACAGAAGGGTTGCCCCCCAGCAGATTTCTGCAAATACCATTTGAGGCTGGTCACTGCTTCACTGCCTAAGCCCTGCAAATCTTAGCTTTCCCCGCCTCTCCCCCCAGTTATAGCTAGTGCTAGACAGCAATGGTTTGCAAACAAAAAAACAAGTAACAGTAAGTTTTGGTGTAGCCTTATACCTGCAGGTTTACCTTTTGTCTGTAAAGATGTGGGGGGACAAGTTGGAAATTATAGAGAGCTGTCTGGTGCCTTCAGTGTCCCCACTTATACCCAACCCCATTTTGTCTGGGACCAGCCATCAGTTGTAGTCCCAAATTATAAGAATCTCTGTAAAGAAAACTGTTGTCACTCATGAATTTTCTTGCTGTGTCTTGAAAAACATTGCAGACAGATGGAGTGTCTTTCTCATTATGGTTTCTGTGGTCATTTTGTATGCTTATAAAGCAAGCAAAAAAATCTGGACAAAATCAGATTCTCTGACAGATCCAAGGCTTGCAAAACTATGCCACAGTAGCAGTGCTTGGGGTTGTTTAAGTTGGGTGTTCCACAACAGCAGAGCCATTAGCTGGAGAAGTAGCATCAAGAAAAGTCTAGTGGGATTGATCTGCAATGATAAGCTGACTACTGACCAAAGTTTTGCAGTTTACTGCAATTTGCAACAGTCCATGCAACCAGCACAAGAACAAATAGTTCCAGAGCCCTCAAACATCAAAAAAAACAACTCTTTGTTTTCTGAGATAGTGAGAACACTGCACAGCTGCTGGATTAAGTGCAAGGACCAGTGAATTTTTACATAACAGAGACATTTAAACTCCCAGTAAAATCCTAACATACTCGGCAAACAGATAACAGGAATCAAGCTCTTAGATTCTGTACAGGATCCAAATGGGTTATTCAACATATCTCTGGAACTTCGACAACACTTGTTAAGAGCTGAGAAATACAGAAACGGGAATCATTTGTATCATGTTCATTATTACCTCCAGATCTCAAAAAACAACCAAAAACATCATGACACAAAGTCAGGGATGTGACTTCAGGGATGTGATCCTGTGACAGTACCAACAGACAGACACTGTTAGCAGCAGTGCTGTGGGTACCACCAGAGCAGATTTCAGAGGACACAACTGGAATTATCTTTATGATGAATACTGGAGTCACATTTCCACTTATTGCTCCAAACTTAAGTCCCTTCAGTCTTGTAAAGAGTGGCTGAGGGACCGAGATTTTTGAGAAAAGAATGTTCAACCTTAACACTGCCTACAACTACCTGAAAGCCCCGAAAGCATGGTGTGGGGGTCAGTTTGTTCTCCCAGGCAATTAGCAACAGGGTAAGAGGAAATGGCCTCAAGTTGCACAAGGGGAGGTTAAGGTTGGACACTGAGAGGAATTTCTTGACAGAAGGGGATGGGCTGCCCAGGGACGTGGTGGAGTCATCATTCCTGGTGTTCAAGACCTAACTGTATATGGCACTTAGTGCTATACTCTAGCTGACAAGGTGCTGTTTGGTCAAGGCTTGGACTCATTGATGGTAAAAGTGTTTTCCAACCTAACAGACTCTGTGATTCTGTGAGCCTGATACAGGATTTTGTCATCTGATTAGTGGAGGACTGCTGTATTTTCTTCTCCTAAAATACTCTTTGAGAGCAAGTACAACTGCAGTCAGGGCTTTGCTTTAACCATGGGACAGTGACATCTGTAAGTTTTTCAGTCAGTGTTGTTCATATGCTACCACACATAACATGATATGAAAATGGTTAGTGCCCATGCTGACAATTGTTATTACTGCAGCAGGAGTAACATCACTGAAATGTCGCAACTGAATAGAATCAGTGTTTTCAACAGAGTACCTGATAATGAAAGTTTTCATCTTCAAATTTTTCACCATATATACTTTCTCCACCTGTGCCATTTTGATTTGAGAAATCTCCACCTTGAACCATAAATTGCTTAATAACTGTAAAAGAAAATAGTTATAAAATGTATCAGCAAGGCACAAATGCACAAGGGTAAAAAAAAGATAATTCTAAGATGAAAAGCAATCCTTGTCACCAGCACCTAAATGGAACCAAAATCCATCTTTTATTTACCAAATGTCACCTAAGTACTCCTTTTCAGTTATGTGGATATCACTTGATATTCAAGCCTTTACCTGAAATTCATTTCAACCTGTTAACAACTCAGAGTAAACTGGTTTTACAAAATTACTAGTAAATTTATAGTTTACTATTGTCAGTGCATGGTAAGAACACGTAGTCATTAGGAGGATCAAAAAGTGAAAAACTTTCCTTCAGTAAAGTTGTTTATTTAACAAGTACTTGAAATATTATTTAATATCATTTCAAATATTCATGATAGACAACTTTTGTTACCAATAGAAAAACTGAGGATTTCACAGAACTTACTTCTGTGGAAAGGACATCCTTTATAATGGAGAGGTTTTCCAGTGGTAGGCCCTGTTCCTTTTTCTCCCGTACATAACGCACGGAAATTCTCAGCAGTTTTAGGTACAATGTCAGCAAATAATTCAAAGACAATGCGTCCAACTGAAATGACAAAGAGAGAATTAAGACATTTTTAAGTCTTGTCCTTGGCATGGCGATGCATTGAGCATTATATGTCAAAAGAAATTAATGTTTCAAGCTTTATTATTTTTATTTAGATTACTATTCGATTTCCATCTTGAGGTTGCTCCATGTAAATTGCTTGCAGAGTTACACTGGGCTTTTAGCAATGTTATTACCAACAGTGAATTCCCTGTCAAGAATAATGTAGCAGGAGTAAAGGCAGATTCTACCAAAAACTAATTAAAATGCCAAATGCATTTTCTGCCAAAAAAAAAAAAAGGTGTGTGGGAAATCATACACACATATGTTAAAGCCAAATTATGAATTTTAATATGCACACTTATTTTATGTCAATTTTAGTATTTATTTAGGTTGTTTAATCAAAAGTAGATACAATACAAAGACTGTTTTGTGGAGACTTTTAATCCCTAAAAGCTTATGCTAAACACATCCCTTACTCCTCACTCTCTTAAACCTGAATTTTACTAAGACACAGTGATACACTTTATATGAGTGTGAATAATGGCTATTTACAATTGGAGGAACCACAAGCAATTGTTTAACAATTGCTGTACATGTTTTAACTGAAGGGAATTAAACTTGAGTAGCAAACAGATCCCGTAATTGCTGATAAATGGATTCTGTGCTGAATTGTCATTCCTTCACTAACTGGCTTCTCACAGAGCTGTTCCTCACTCCTAGGAGCCTCCATCAGTTGACACTCCTGTTTTCTCATCAGCCTCACAGTCAATTAATTAACATAACTTCACTCTACCGGTAGCTAAATGTAAATATATTGATTCTAATTAATACAGGAATGAAAACAAATTAGACAACTGAAAGTCAATAAAAGGCAAATCATCTCATAGACTCTCTTCTTTTATTCTTCTGAGTAACGGAATGAATAAGTGAAAAGCAGTATCCTGCCATGATTTAGGCAGTCCCTATCTTTTTCCATCTAATTTTTTTAAACCCTTTAAGCAGTACCCCAGCTAACTTGCTGTTGTTTTCTTATTTCCATTTTGACCGTTTGCCCAGATTTCTGAGTGACCTCTGGCAGCACTGGCGCTGCCAAGAGAACCAGGGCTACGGTTTCCCCGAGCTTTCCCCGCACCGCTGCCGGCCCGGCAGCCAGGCAAGGCTCGCCGTGCTGCGGGGGCTCCGCGGCCACGGCGTGGCCCAGCCATGGGGTCGGGGGCGGCTCCGAGCGAGGGAGGCCGCGCTCGGCACGGCGCAGCACGTGGAGAGCGGGGCGGGAGGGGCCGCACACGCGGCCAGCGCCGGGAGGCGAGGCCGGGCAGGGCCGGCTGCCATGGGAACGACGGGCCCGACCCTCGGCATCGCCCCCGGCCTGGCGCCTGTGCTGCCATGTCGCCTTCCTCGCCATGTTCCTCGGGCCTGTTCGCTCTGGCGGGGGAGCCCCGCGGGGAGGCCCGTTGGCGGCGGGGCGCCCTCCTCCTCCTCCCGCTGCCGGGGCTGTGCGCTCGCAGCCCGCAGGGCAGCGCCCGGCCCGGCCAGGGTCCCCCCACGTCCTGAACGCTGCGGCCCGGCCCGGCCCGGAGCCGCTCCTGCAGCCGGGCCCGGGCCCCGCGCGGTTCCCACTGCGCCCCGGCCCGGGGAGCTCGCCCGGGTTCCGTCGCGCCCCCTCCCCACCTCGCTCGCCCCCGATGTCCACATCGAAGAAGGCGCGGGGGTTGCTGGCCTTGCTGGGCCGGGCGTCAGGGGACGGGTGCGACATGCCGCAGCTGCCCGCCGGTGCGGTGGCTCCGCCCGCTCGGCCGCCCGCGATCCCGGCCGCCCGCGGGTCGGGGCCGCTCGGCGCTCCTCCCACCGGCGGGGGCGGGCGGCCGGTCCCCCTGGAGCCGGGAGCCCGCGGACGGCTGCAGCGCGGGTCCGCCCCTGGTCCTGCCTCTCAGCGGCCTTAAGTGACTCGGAGATAATGCGCAGAGAAGGAGCATTGCTTTCTCGAGGTTATGCACACACACAAGGCCTGGAAATAGGGGGAAGGAGAGAGATTTTAGGTTTTGCCTGGGTTTATATTTCATGAGAGAAATGGCAGGCTGTGTGAAAAGCGGTGATCCGTGGTAAAATGGGCAAATTGTCCGAAGTGACTATTATCCCATAAAGATTTAGAAATGCAGAATAACTCCAGCCTTCCTAAGGTCTGAAAACAAAATATGTTTCATCCCAAAGGATGAGTGTCACAATAATGTCTCCAAGGCAAACAATCTCTTTCGGACATTTGTATTGAGTAATGGATGTGAGTACTATCAATACAGTTGGTTGGGGCTCCTCAAGGTGTTCCTTATTCCCAAGCAGGTGAATGGTTCAACATGGCCAAGTCCCGTACTCAATGGCATCCTAGAGGCAAGGTACCTGTGGCAAAAATAGAAGGGGCAGAAGAGTTCTGGGGTCTGACTTCTGCAAACTTATTGTCCTTCTGGGAATGCTGCTGATCAAAATGAGCCTCTTTATTTCTTGGACTCCTCTAATCCATCCCAGAAACATCTCATTCTTTGATTCATTGTGTTCTCAGAAGGCTTTCTACTGTAATTCATGTCTATATGTCTGGACTTGAGCTTCATTGAGCTGGTTTTCATCTCTCTCTCAGCATGTTCTCAATATTGGATGTGTCAGAGGGCAGTTGTAATTCCCAGATTGAAAGAAAATATAAAGTAGCATTTATATTAATCACTGCAGTCCATATACTGCATTGTAATCATTCCCACACATCTGCACAGATGTTGGGTAGGAGAGGTGATTGGCACAGAGTGCTGTTGCACACTGCATCTGGGAACCCTTAACAGAAGGAAAAGCCATCTGCTACCATCTGGGAACACTTAGTGAGAAATCAGTGGAACCACACTGAGGCATTTCTCTCTCTGAGCCAGGTCATGCAGCTGTGTCAGGGATTTCACATGCTCCACGATGTCAGAGGCCACCAGAGCCTTGAGTCATCTGTAATTCACAAGGCATTTGGCCACGGTCACTGGTTGAGATATTTTTATCATTATGCTTAGCCTAGGTGAGGTGCAGTGGTATAGCAGAAGTGGTCTCACACCAGCAATGTGCACTTGTCACCCTGTAAGCCAACCATATCCTGGACTACATTAAAAGCAGCATGGCCAGCAGGGCCAGGGAGACACTTCTGCCCTTCTTCTCTGCCCTCATGAGACCCCACCTGCAGTGCTGCATTCAGCTCTGGGGTCCCCAGCACAGGAAGAATGACAACCTGTTAGAGAGAGTCCAGAGGAAGGATACCAAGATCATGTAAAGGATGAAGGGATGATTACAGGACCTCTTCTAGGAGGAAGGGGTGAGGGAGCTGGGATTGTTCAGCCTGGAGAAGAAAAGGCTCTGGGGGAGAATTCAATGGAGCAATTTCAGTGCTTCAGGGAGCCTGTAAGAAAGACAGGGACAAATTTTTAGTAGGGCTTGTTGTGAAATGGCAGAGGCTAATGGTTTTAAACAGAGGATGGGTCAATTTAGATTAGATAAAAGAAAGGTGTTACAATGAGGGTGGTGAAACACTGGAACAGGTTGCCCCAAGAAGTGGTAGATACATCATCCCTGGAAACATTCAAGGCCAGGATGGGCAGGGGTCTGCACTACCTAGTCTAATTGAAGATGTCCTTGCTCATTGCAGGGGAGTTGGACTAGAAGACCTTTAAAAGTCCCTCCCAACCTAAAATATTCTATGATCTCAGTGAGTCAGTTGCTAGCCAAGTGAGTAGAATCTATAAGAGATTTCTGTAGCAGACAGCAGAGTAAAGTGTGTGTTGTTGGTGTGTGTCCCCCGCAAGAGCTGTTGGCAGCTTCCTCCCAGGAAGAAGCAATGATTCATTCTTCCAGGAGTAGACTTATTCAGTCCCTACTGGGTTTTTTGCTGGTGAAGTTGGAATAGTCTAGATTCTAGATGAGCAATTCTTTTTACACTAGTTGCTTGGAAGTCCCTATGTGTGTGTCCTTTAGAGGTACAAAGAATGATGCATCTCCATGATAATTTGGAGATGTGAGCTGAGCAAGAGAGAAATCAAGTGATTTTTCTCAGTGTCAGTTAGAGATTCTGGAAAATATGTGAGCTGAATTAATATCTCCCAAGCACTGCAGTAGCATAATTAGTTTCACATTAATTTATAGTCATTGACGGATTGTAAAAAAACAAGCATAATGTGACTTATGTCAAGAATTTACTGAGTGATTTCACGTTCAAATTCATATATTAAATTATACACTGAATTTATATACAAATAGCCTCTTACAAAGTCAGACTTCCATTAAGAAGTCCTCTAAAATCTGTTTTCAAGCAGTAAAATCTCCCCTGTGATCCTCTAATCCTTTGTGATCTTGTAATTTAAAAATATTTCCTATCACTAAAATACCTCTTTTCTTTTGACAATTCCAATAGTTTATGTAGCAAATGCCTGTAAAACAGTACATTGAAAATACTCACTATAACTGAACTGTCTAGTTAATTTTAATTTTTAATTCACATATTTATTTTTCCACACATACAGGTCTGGCTACCCAGTAAAGTAGTTTGAGTATTATCAATAGATAAATGTGCTGTGAGCCCTTAAATCCTGAAGCAAATGGCTTCAAGGACAGGTCTTGCATCCACCAAGTACATCATACTTGCTGGAGTATGACCCTCGAGCCTAATTAAACTCAAAGATCAGCCTGTTGTAAAATCTTTGGTTTTACTTCGTCATCCTTCACTGACTGAATAAGCAAGCAATCATTGATAAATGCAGAGAAATACATATGTAATTCTAAAACTGGGACTCTGATGGAATACACAATAAGCGGATTTATTTCATAATTATTCTAGCCTGTCGTTCCCCATTCATGAAAGAATAAAGTAGAAAATAAAGATTATTTATAGGTGCTGTAGATTGTGTTAAGATGGGCAAATGTGCACACATACAGACCAGGATTTTTTTCTTTTTGTTTTTCTTGCTTTTTTTTTCACCTTTAAATCTGTATTTGACACTGTAAAGAAAATTGAGGCTTAAATATGCTAATTCCACTGGAAAGTGAGTGCCTTGCCTCAGTGCAGGACTGCCTTGTCTAAGGATATTAAAAGCCATTTTGCTTTGTACAGAAGTAATTATATGTGAGGTTCTCATTGGACTGAACCGCAGCTTTGGAATGTGGTGCAGTACTGATGGGATCCATCTGACAAGCAATTCAAACACATACCTCATCAGCTTTTCAGAACAGCTATCAGGAAGCTCCCAACATGCCAACATTCTTGGAAAGGATGCTTTCACTGCTGGCTGTGAAAGAAAGCAGCCACTCAGCCTTCCCTGTGCCCTGTGACACACAGGGTGCATCATGTGCTATTCCCATGTGACCTGGCACATCAAGCATGTCACCTTCATGAGAGACACATGAGACAGGAAAAATAAATCTGGTTTTTCACCATCAGGTTTATTGTTACCCACCCGCACCAAGTCTTTTTCTGCATAAAATTGAATAAAGAGGGCCCAGATTAAACTCACACTGAGCAGTTACTAACTAGTGCAGATTCCTGAGTTAAAATGCAATGTTAAACAATGAAAGAACTACATGTTCTTGTCTGAAGATGTTTTAAAAAGAAAATTTTCCACACAGAGATGACATGACAGAAACTGAAAATAAAGTCATGCATTTACTTGTCACTAACTTTCAGAGATGCTGATCCCTGAAGAAATGGTTAAGATCCAAGCAAGAATAAGCAGACTTTTTTTGCTATGTATTTTTGGTCTGCTTAAAACATGTTTTAGACGCAAATATTCAGATTCGTGCTTAGGAACTCAGGCTGTGAGGAGGCATGGAAGCGGGTGCCTGTGATTTCTTGATAACAGCAGAAGCCATGGCTTTCAAGGAAAGGCCCAAAGTGTCAGCTAGCTGCTGGTCACCACTGCAGCAATGCAGGATATCAGTTTTGTTGCTAAATTTCTGTCCTCAGTTTTGATACAAATGTATGTCCTGATATTATTGCAATTTCATGTAAATGCATGTTTATCACAGTTACCACCAAAAGGTGCTGAAATATCAATCATAATGACTGCAGTCTTTCTTATGTAGAAAATGGTTTTGGTCTGCACCTAATGTGAGTAGGATGGAGTTCCAGGAGAACTACATCTGCATGGACTTAAAGACAAGAATGCAGCCAGCAAATAGGAAAGCCCATGGCATATTTCACCATTGAAAATCCAGGACATGAGGATTTCCAGCTAGACTGGATGGAGTCCTTGTCAGGAGACTTACAAATAAAATTTACCAATGCTAAGAGCTTTGTTGAGAAGAGGAACCAAGCCAGGTTCTAAACAAGTGTTTGAACATTCACAGGTATGTACATTTTCAGGCTCTTCTGGAGGAAAAAGTAGTGAACCCTTGCTTTAGGAAATTTGACAAGATACTTATATACAGTAGTGATCCAGAGGACTGTACTTATCACCTTCACACAATCCATATTACTTGGTATTTATAATTTGGTGATTAAAAGAAGACATTCTTCATCTGGCCATTCTCTTTGCTTTTAACACAAAAGACCATTGAAAATTAAATGTTTTGTAACATACATCAATATTTCCCAGTAATTTTGAAACAAATAAATTAATATTTCCCTTCAAACTCTCTTTGGTTTCGAACTGAATATGTGTTCCATATAAAAAGGCATGTGAAACTGCTTATCTCTATTATGGCAGCACCTTTGTGGCTCTGTTCAGGGGCTGGGGAAAGTTGCTGCAGCAACAGCTCAAGTTATGTAATGCTTCAGTGAAGGATGAGTAAGCTGGTTTGCAGGGGGCTGCAAGCCCAAGCTTTCCTTTTCTGTCTGTGCTTGTGAAGTGAAATACATTTTACAATAGGTTTTTAAATCCTCTATGGAGAATAATTTAGATTTAATGGGCTAAATAGTAATAATAACAATATGGAGAGAGAATAATTCTGGCTATTTCTTAATATCACATTTTACTTGGCATGTTTGAATTGGCATTAAAAACTGGATTTTATTTATTTTACAGAATCAAAAATGTTGCTGATCTATTGCAAAGTGTAGCAAGACTTACCTGTGCTCATGTAACCTAAACAGCATGAATTACTGCACTAAGCAGTAAATCATAAACAAACATCTTGGATTACCAAACTTTTTGTTAAATCTTCATAGTTTACCTGTTCTGGCCTCTCACTTCTCTTTGAAGTACCTCTAAAGCCTAGTTCTGACAACAGAGGTTTAGGAGCATTTTGGAACTGTGCATTCAGGACTGAGCAGAGTGGAATAAAAGCATCCATAAAGGAACTGAACATTTCATCCAGGTGTAAGTGATGGGGAAGCAAAGTGTGACTTAGCAGACTTGGCTTTTAATCCTGCCTGTCTTGGCTATTAAACCTGGCTACATTTTCAGGAAAGAATCTTAAAAGAAATGTATGCACTATGAAACACTGATATGCTTTTCCAAGCATTCAGCGATGCTGGATTTGAATGATCCTTTTTATGTATTGTCAGTTTCCTAACAAGGTCTCATCTATTTCTGCATTGAGAATCTGGCTCCTTTTCTGACTGAAGTTTAAACAACTAAATTGTTTTTCTCTGCACATAAAGAATCTGACCCTCAGTCAGAATATCAGTTTTTGATTTTTAAATGCCATTTTTATTTCCTGTATTTCCTAGGAGAAGTGAGGGCTGTAGACACACCATCTTGCTGTAAATGATCTTTACTTGACAGCTGATATGGCTATTTTCTTTACATCTGCTCCTATTTTGCACTCTGGGATTAATGACAAATCACTGCATTGGCTTTGCCGGGTATTCTTTATAGCCCAACTCTCTTTGGGGTGTGACAGTGCATTCTGATTGTGAAAATTTTTTTGCAGTCCTTTGCTGATTCTGCTGTTTTCCCTTTATGTTTTCTTTTTCAGAAATAGCCTTCAGAACACTAGTGCCTTAATGTGTTGTTATCAATTTCAGTAGTGATGGTCACACACATTAACAGAACACACTAATTTTGCACTGAGCATCAGCCAACATGTAGGGTGCATTTACACTGCTATTTGTGAAGAGAGTATCCCAATTGTCTTCACTGACTTTGTTTTGCTTCACATTTTGGAGTGGCATCCAGGCATACAAAGTGGATCATTTTCAGATGAAACTAAACCACATATTTTTCAGAAATGCATTCAGTGTTCTTCAACCACTGACATGGATTCTGCTGACAGGACCAGTCTGCAATCATTCCAAAATAAATGGACTGGTAAAATGTTTGTGTAAAAAGTAAAATGTTTGTGGTGTGGACATTGGGAGATGACTGGTTTTTAGCCTGATTCTGTCCCCATTGGTCAGCACTCCTTGCTAACACTGATGGACCTTACAGGGGCAGCCACGGTATTTGCAGCTTTAAAGCTTCTCAGGATTGTTCCTTGAGAAATGCAGTCCAGTGATTATTTCTGGAGCTGGATGCCCAGATTCTCATTTGTGTTGATTACTGTGTCAACTATGATGTCTTTCATCTTGTCCAGCCACGCCCTGCTATTCACCTTTCTGTGTGCTATCATCATCACATGCTCTCTCTTCTGTCCTTCAGCTTTCTTCGAGTGGATTGACTCTAATAACTGGGGGCAGTAACAACATCCAGGCTGAAAGATTTACATTGGGTTTTCAGTCTCACAGAGGAAGTGGTGAAAGCCCTCCTGAGAATGGATCTCCATACAGGATCAGTTGAGCCTTACAAGATTCCGTCGGGTGTTATTAAGGCCTGATCAGATTATCAGGCCAGTAGACAGTCACCTCTTATTTTAAAGAGAAATCAGCTTCTCCAGACAGCGAAAGGCTGTCTCCAAAATAGGTTCACCACCTCTTCTACCACTACTGGATGCTGAGTTTGCAGACAACTATTGTAATGATTCTTTACAACTACTGCAATAACCACTATTGTCCATGTCTCATCTTCCAGTTTCCTAAAAAGAGCAGGAAGTAATTGTGATTCTGCTTTTCTTGGGGTTTTGGGGGGATTTGTTTGGTTGGTTTTTGTTCCACCACAGTAAGCAGTGACTTAGCTGGTTGAAAAAGAGCATTTGAAGTCATGTAGTCTTGCTGGGTACATCAAGGTGTCATCTTGCTGCTGAGCAAAGCCACACAAACAATCCTTTCCCGCAAATTAAACAATCATAAAGCTCCAAATGATACCTAAATACTGTAGCCTCATCTAATTATTTGTGAATAGAATAGATCTGTGTGAAAATAGGCACCATTCCAGCAGACCTACCTTCCTGCAAAAATATTGCTGCTTACCTGGTCAAAGACCAGGTAAGTTCAGATTCTTCAAGGGAATCACAATACTTCTACAACTATATACCAGGGATTTCTCCATTACGGATATTCTAGTTCTGTCTAGGGAGAAAATCCCATGAAAATCTTCCTGGACCAGTGACAGTCCGGTATATGGAGCAAAACAAGGGATGTGAGCAACCTGAAACCCAGTGGACTTTTGTCAGTCTGTGGGTTTGGCTGGTGTGAGAAGGTTGGGAGGATACTTGGACACCACATTCTCCTGTTGGCCCAAGCAGGGAGCCCTTTCTGACACAGGCAGTGCTTTGTTCTTGCTTCACTGCACAAATATAGTGTTGTTAATCACAAACACATCATTTACGTGTGTGCACACATATGTACGCAAACACTGTTCTATCTGTAGGGAAATGTATTGTAAAAGACACATTATCCATGTATGGATGTGGATGAAAAACTCAACATATGCTGGCAATGTGAGCTTGCAGCCAAGAAAGCCAATCAAATCCTGGGTTACATCAAAAGCAGAGTGGCCAGCAGGTCGAGGGAGGATTTTCCCCTTCTGCTCTGCTCTTGTGAGACCATACCTGGAAAACCACATGCAGTTCTGGTGTCCCTAAACATAAGGAGTTGTAACCATTGGAGCAAGTCCAGAGGAGAACCACAAGTTTAAGAGGACTGGAGCACCTCCCAAACGGAGACAGAATGAGAGAGTTGGGGCTGTTCAGCCTGGAGAAGTTTGTGTGGAGAGCTCTTTGCAATCTTCCAGTATCTGAAGGGGCCTCAGTGGAAGCCGGAGAAGGACTCTCTGTGAGGAACAGTAGTGATGGGACAAGAAATTATGGGTTCGAGCTGAAACAGGGGAAATTCAGGTTAGATAGAAATCCTTTACTGTGAGGGTGGTGAGAAGCTGGACGGAGGTTGTGGATGCCCCGACCCTGGACGTATTCAAAGCCAGACTGGATTAGCCCTTGAGAAATTTGGTCTAATGGGAGGTGTCCCTGCCCATGGGAGTGCAGTCTGTGACCAGGTGACCTTTAAGGCCCCTTCCAGCCCCTTCACACGGATTCTCCAGTTCGATGTACGGGCACACGCGGCGTGGCCCGGCCGGGCCCTGTCCCTTTAAGGCCGCCTCCGCGCCCTACCACGTGCTGGGGGCTGGGCGGGGGCGCCGCGCAGCCAATGGGGACCGCCCGAGGGGCGCGGCGCCACCGCGGCCCCGTCCCCATCTCCGTCTGCCGGCGGCGCGGGGAGCGCTGCCTCGCTCTGCCCTGCCCTGCCCGGTGCGCGGCCGGTGCCAGCGCCGCCGGCCGGGAGCGCCCGGCGCCCCTCGGTCAGGTGACGGGTGGCCTTCGGGAGCGGCGCGGCTGAGCGGCCCGGCGCTCCTTTCGCCTCCTCTCGCCTCTCCTCGCCTCCGCGGAATGCTGGGCGGCTCCGCAGCGGCTCCGGGGATGCTGCCGCGGCCGCCGCCGCTCGCCGCCCGCTGAGCCGCTGCGAGGGGCGCGGCGGGGCCGTCGCCGGGTGGGGGGGCGGCATGGCCCCCACCCTGCTCCAGAAGCTCTTCAACAAAAGGGGCGGCGGCGCGGCGGCCCCCCACGGCCGGGCTCCGGGGGAGGGGCCCGCCTTCAGGTGAGCCGGGGCGGCGGCGGCGGCGGGCCCCGGGGGCTGCCCCCGCAGGGCAGCGGGCGCAGGCGGCAGAGAGGCCGGCGTGGGGCGCAGGTGTGCCGCAGCCCCGCGGGGTCCCCAGCCGCAGAGTTTCCGGGGGAGCGGCCGGGGGGAAGGGGGCGCGGCGGGAGGCACGGCCGCGCCGGGGTGGCTTTTCTCCCGCCTTTCCCTCTCGCTGGATCTCTCAGCCATTTTCTGCTCGAGTTGGCGGTGGCACGCCCGGGAGCCTGGGGCAGACGCCCCTCGGCAGCGGTGGGGGAGAGGCGCCGGGCCCCCTGTCTGGCGTTGGTGCGCGGTTGATGTGATAACTCGTGCCCGGGTCTCATCAGCCCAGGAAAATTAAGAAACGGCTTAATTGTTGTGACCTAAATACACGTGCGCAGTCTGGTGACCCGCTAAGCATTAGGCACCTTTCACTGCCCCCTGCTTTTAATACTGTGCGTGCTGAAAGGTGAGGTCCAGTAGCTATCGATGCTTCGGGATTTATGTGTATAACCTCTATATAATATCGATTCTCTGTGTAATATTGAACTTTTAATGTTTTCTGAACCTTCGGGGACAGCATTTTGCTCAGGCTGGTGCTTTGGAGCTTTGTTCGTGTGACATCTGTGCTGCTCACAAGACCGAGCGGCCCGGTGAGCACAGTGACAATCACATGCGTGCCCGGTAACCTCTGTGCCTGTTTTTCTGTGCGGCATGAGTTGGCTGGTCTTGTGATCGGATGGTACACGGGGTAGAATCGAAATCTGGGCTTTAATTGCTGAAACTACTAAGGATGGTCAGGGAGAGCAGTGGGCTATATTTTGATCCACAAAATGCCATCGTGCCAAGTATGAAAGATCGTAGTTGTGATCCATAATAATTCCAAAGACGGTCTGTGCGGGTTATTGCCATTTGTGTGGCTAAAGTTGCAAGATCACGGAGAACAATAGTGTAAGATGAAAATGACAATGTGTTTGGATTACAAGGTGATTCCTTTGAAAGTGATTGGACACAGTCTTGGAGCTGCAGTCATATTAGAGAACAAATCTGGTGAATTTTGTGGAGCTGCAGAGTCTATATGTTGCACTTGTAACTGCAGATTATTTTTGTGTAACTGCTACTTACTTCTTTTAGCATTTATTCACCTTATGAGTTAAATATCTCCTTTAATGTGGAAGAAAACAGTTTTCCACATTGAAAGTGACAGTTCCAGACTAACTCTATTATTTTGCATTGTACTTAAAAAATTCTGTGTCAGAGACCAGTGTTGTTAGTTCTGGATTATTGGATTGTTACTGGATTATCAAGTGTCTCCACGAAGGCAGATTCCTTGCACAGTGTGTTTCCCCCTAAAATCAGTGAGATTATTCCATCTAGAATGAAGTTAGGGATTGTACTTTCCCCTTCTTTCTGTTTTTTGGATAAGATATTCCACACTTGGTTTTCAGTTTAAGTAACATTTAAGTTATGTGATGCTCTGCATAAAAGCTATTATAATGAAAATACTGTAGGTACCCTTCACTCTTTTTATCCCCTATTTTTCATCATTCCCTTTCTGACTTTTTTTTGACACACCTGAGGTTAATAAAATTTTTCAAGTATTTTACATGTGAATGGAAGGGTTTTTTTACTTGTTAATATTGGGCTTCTTCCTTACAACTTCTAAGTACACTGTAATGCTTTTTCTTTCTTTCCAGTGATCTGTTCATGATCTGCAAGAGCATGCTTACACAGGGTCTGAGAAGCTTTGCTGCAATGCTTTTAATAGACTTTCTGTTCAACAGTAATCTCTGTTTGAGTGGAGAGATGTGATTTGATCTAAGTAAAGTAGGAAACATAATCCTTTGGTAGCTTCTGTTTTAAGCACATTCTGCTAGTCAATGTTGGATGCAAAGTGGCAGAATCATTTTCTAATGACAAGGCTGCCTTTTTAAGGATCTTTAGTTAGCTTTACTCCTTCCAGGTTTTGGTTAGTGAGGTCCCTCCATGCTCAATATGTCTGGCAGTGTTTAGCTCTGTTAAGGGGTCCTGTGAGACCAATAACAATCTGTATCCTGGGACTTTCAATTGTTATGAATGCCTTGAAAGCTTAAGTGTATTCACACACCCTCCTTACCCTGAAAAAGAGAGCAATCACCAAAAGTCTCTTTAGTAGATAATGCCTCCTCAAATTAATGTGATTTGACAACTTTTTTCAGCTATGTTTTTGGGAAGCTTTGTGTTTTCTAGTCTTCCCAGAAACACCCAAAAAAGTTCTGTTGCAGAGGGCTATCAACCAGGCTTGCATTTTGCCTGTAACAAGCACTGCATGTGCTCATTCTGTTGCACTCTCTCCTTTAATGGGAGCTAAATCTTGGCCAGAGGTCCACGCTGCTTCTGCTCTGAAGGAAGCATTAAGCTTCAAGGTCCATGCTGCTTACCAGGATGAGCTGGCACAGCCTCAAAGAGCAAGAGACATGGTGCTATGGATGAATGTGGAGCCACAGGAAATGATTTCTTGGGTGCATGAATATGAACATATTAATTTGGCTCAGGAGTGCTCTTTTAAAGAAAACCTCTAAATTGTCCCACTAACTGCACTTTGGCTCACAAAGCCAAGTGGCTTTGGTACATAAACTGGGTTCCTGTTGGAATGAATGAAATTAGAAAGTTTATTCCAACCACTAATGGATATTCAATCCCTGGGACCATACTACAGCTGGTCAAAAGTAAAACTCCAGAACACATGTAGTGTGGGTGTCAGGTCCTGAGCACAAATTAATGCAGTCTGTGGAGCTGGTCTGGGCTGCATTACATGTTCACATGAGCACAACCTTTACCTGCAGGGTGAGGGGAATGTAAACATGAGGTGTAGATGGTAATATAGAGCTATTGGGATAGTAGCACTTTCTTCTGGCCCAGGCCTTCCTTCAAGATGATGGAAGTATGAAGTGGTAGAAGGGTAGTAGTTAGAATTATAGAATAGATTAATTCCTCTTTTTGCAAAAATTATAAGCCAGCTGGAAAACAGATGTGTATTAGTGAGATATTACATTTATTCTAAGTAATTTTGTATATAGGCTTGAGCTTCTTTTTTTTTTTTACTGCTGCTTCTTGCTTCCCTTAGTGTGTGTGTGTGTAATACATATATAAAAGTGTATGTGTGTGTATACACACATCAATTTCAGCAGAGGCATTTGAGTGGCTGCAATTGAATATATTTCTTCTTAGCCTCTGAGGTTCTGGGAAAACCCTAATTACTTTGTGTGCAAACAATGTGTATTTATGTGGCTAAATTCCCCTAAAACTTCTTATTTCCTTATCAAATGTTGCTTCCCTTACAAGACTGGCTTAGCATAGTTTGTAAAATTTTTTGGAGTGCTACCAGGGTCATGTATTCAGCAGAATCATAGATCAGCTTATGTTGGAAGAGACCTTGGAGGTCCTCTATTCCAGTCACCACTGCCTTAGATGGACCACTTCCACTAGGCCAGACTGATCAGAGCCCCATCCAACCTGGCCTTCAACATTTACAGGGATGGGGCATCCACTACTTTTCTGGGCAGACTCTTCCAGTGTTTCACCACCCTCACAGTCAAGAATTTTTCCTAATATTTAATCTAAACCTATTATCCTCATTTGAAGCCATTCCCCTTTGTCCTGTCACTACATGTGTTTTAAAATATTCTCTCTCCATATTTTTGTAGGCTCCCTTCTGGTACTGGAAAGCAGTAATTAGGTTGTCCTAAAGCCTTCTCTTTTCCAGCTTGAACAGCCTCAATTCTCTCAGCCTTTCCTCACAGGAGAGATGCTCCATCCCTCTAATCATGTGTCTCTCCTCTCCTCTCCTCTTGCTCCAACAGGTTCATGTCCTTCCTTTGGTGGGGACCCCAGAGATGGATGCAGCACTGCAGGTGGGGTCTCACAAGGGCAGAGTAGAAGGGTAGAATAGTCTCCCTGGCCCTGCTGGCTGCGCTGCTTTTAGTGTAGCCCAGGACATGTTTGGCTTCCTGGGTCACCAAGTGCACATGGCTGGATCATGTCCAGCCTCTCACCTACCAGCACCCCCAAGTCCTTCTGCAGGGCTGCTCTGGGTCTGTCCATCCCCAGCGTGGGTTGATACCGGGGTTTGCCCTGACCCTGGTGCAGCACCTTGCATTTGGTCTTGTTAAACCTCATGGGATTGCCATGGGCCCACTTCTTGAGCTTGTCGAGGTCCCTTGGGCTGCCATCCCATCCTTCAGATGTGCAGACAAGTGCAGCTTGGTGTCACCTGCAGATTTGCTGAGGGTGCACACAATTCCATTGCCGATATTCTCCAAGGGACACCATTTGCCACTGATGTCCATCAGGACTCTGAGCCATTGACTGGTGCCCTCTGGATGTGGCCATCCAAACAATTCCTTGCACACAGAACAGCCCATTAAGTTTTAGGGATTGCATAGAATATAAGCATATAGTATCTCAAGACTATGATGTCTCATGTGCTGAGCATATATTTGAGTAAGGTATTGGGGGATGGCCTTAAGGAAATTGATATGGGTTGCAGATAGTTTGATTTTACTTAAACTGATAGCAGTTTTTCTGTAATTGTGTTTACCCGATTCTAGAAAAAATTTCACATCTCTGGTTTACTGTACTTTTCATCTTAAAGTGTGAGGTTGTCCTTAAGCTGTGGATTCAGACTTCACCTTAATTTCAGTCTTTGATAGTTTGATTTGGGTTTGGGTTTTTTAAATGAAAATAAATGTCTTGGAGTTTTTGGAAGACTGCTTTCACTGCTGAATATATAATTTATGCATTGCAACCTGTGATTACATTTCTTTGATATTGGTATGTGTAGTGAAGGACTGTTGTAAAGTAGGGAATAACACAACCTTTTTTTTTTTTAAGGTTGTGTTTTTTTAGCTGTGTCTGAAACTTGCATGCAGTCTATTTCTTCAGCTTTAAGTATCAGCTGCTCCTTCTGGTGTCTGTAATGGAAAGGATGTCATGTTGTAGCTGCAGGATATCTATCTGGTAACAGTTTGTTAGCATTGGTATATGAGGTCATTTGTTTGGCAGCTGGTACTAGTGATTCCTTTGGTCATAATACTGAAATGCTTGGTGAGCTCCTACTTGCTAAGTATTATTTCACAGCATTTATTACCAGCCTGGCAATGTTCCACCTTCTGAAAAAGGAAAGAAAGCAGTAGTGAGCTTGGAGTCTGCTTGTATGTCAGTTTGTTCAAATGGAACACTCCTCAGAATGTTCTTGTGACCTAATATGGGTTTTTTCTTGAGCTTCTTGCAGTTTTGTAGAGATCGACACAGCAGTTACCCTACTGAGCACACATGTCCATCTTCATACATGGAAATATCCATAAACATCTGGCTGTAAACCCTTTGAAAAGTGTTTGAAAAAAACTCACTGTTTTACATGCTGTAAAAGGGCAATCCAGCCCAGGGCCAGACCTGAGCATGGGGGCAGGAGAGGTCAAAGAGCAGATCTAAACTGTATCCCATTTCACAGACAGCTGAAGGTGAGCCTTAGGCTGGAGTATTGCACATTTGCGCTGGCGTTAGTCTTTCATCCATAAAGTGAGCTAAAGAATAAGTTCTGCAGAAAGAGATGTATTAGAGTCCCACTCAAAAAACCAGCTTAGACAGGAAGCAATTGAAAGTATGGTCTTTTGACATGGAAACCACCCTTCCAGCCTGGGGCTTTTTTGAAGGAAAACAAGCCCCAAATCCTCTGGTTTTGAGCTTTGCAGGAACTAAGGTCATTCTTCTGCATTAGTTGTTTGAATTTCTCTTCCCCTAAACACAGCTCTCACTGATCAACCTCTTGGTTTGCTCTAGCTTTGTTCTGAGTCTTGCTCCATCTCTCTTAAAGTTGCAAGAAGACACCCTGGTTTTTGTTGTTGGTTTTTGTCTTTGTCACAAATGACAAAAAATGTGTGGAAATGCACAAGCTACTGACATTCTGAGAGGGATGGATGTACCTTAGTTATTTAATTCCATGAAAAGATGCATTATTGCCTGGCAGTCAAATGAGTTTTGCCTGTGGATTATCTTGTTTCTGATTTACAAGTAACTTATCCATGGAGTTCCATGTGTTGATTCTTAAATTGGTGTGCAGTTGCTTTCCTTATTCTTAGGGCACTTCTGCTGTTGACATGTCCAAAACTGGGTGAGTACTATGCTCAGCGGAAAGTGATTTGGGCAATTGTAGCAGCAGAAATCCTTGGAGGTACCTTGCCTTGGTGGCACAACTTAAAGCAGGAAACACTGCAATTTAACATAGTGATGTTAATGCTGTAGGGGAATAGCTGTAAATGGCTTGAGATGAATGAGAAAATAATTTTTTTTTCCAGCTTGGGGCTGGAAAATGTGGACAAGCATTCACAAAAGCTGAATTTGTGGAGAAACATTTTAAAAACTGATGGAGATCTTTGTTGCCAGTAGCAGGTGGCTTCATAAACTTACATAAACTTTGTAACTTTTCTTATGTAAACTAAGTTAAAAGTTGCAAAATAGCTTTATTAAATTTCGGGGGAAGGAAGATGGAAGAGTTTTCACAAAAATGTTTTAGTCATTAGTCATCATGTCATCCCACTTAGACGTTATGGGATGTAGGTGTTTCCAGTGCATGGTAGGGGCCTTCAGCTGCTGCTTTGGTCTGAACAGTGAGTAACAGCAGACCAAATGCCCTGAGATAGTAGATGAGGTAAAGGAGTTGGGGTCAGGGAGGACAGATAATAGAGTAACTTTTCTGATACAGATAATCCCTTTTTCTGACATTTCAGTATTATTGAAGCTGCTGAGGACTTCCTTTGCAAAGAAAATTCTTTGGATTAATACTCACTATATGTGCTACAAACCTTGGTGATGTACCTGTTCCTTTAAGAATTCCTTCTGACACTAACAATCATGTGCTTTCATCATGTACTTTGCACCTTAGTGATGTTCGTGGATAGCTTCTGAAGAGTAAATTCAGATTTGGAGTCATGTGTTGTATTTTATATTTGTCAAGAGTTACTATTAAGTGCACCCTTGATTAAGAGCACACTGTCTTGTATGCAGCTTAGATGAAGTGTTGTAAGAAGAATGTTCTTAGCCTGTCCTAATTACCAGTATTTGCTGTGTGAAGGTTTCCATGGGTACACTTCTTAGGCAAAAGATGAGGAATGCAGTTCTGTAGGGTGGTGGTTAACAGGCTTGCTAGAGAGAATAAGCAGGAAAAGGAGGACTTTGAATGGGGTACTAATGTGAAGACAGCAAATATCTGTTTGCACTTTTTTTGGTGTGCTTCCTGTGATAGTGTCAGATTACTGCTGATCTGACTAACAGGCATGGACAGGGCAGTTCACCTTTGCCTGTCATGAATCATCTCCTCTGTGTGTGCTCCACCTATGCTGCTTCTTAATCTTCATGCTCAGGTTCTTCTCTGTTCTGCTCTCTCCCCACTTTAAGTGCCTTTCCCAAGTCACCCCATTTGCCCTATTTGTCTGGGTTTGTCACTTGAATACCTCAGTAATGTCATGTTTTAATGTGCAAGGCTGAGGTCACAAAACAGGCTCCTGTGCAGGCTACAGGACAAAGTGTTCTGAGGTACTGAGCAAACGAGCTTAGGAGTTCTGGCAATGGTGCTTGTGTCTTTCCCACATCGACTAGGGCAAGTGCAGGTGCATTTACCTGACCAGCAGCTGGAATGTCTGTGGTCAGTCAGCGCACTTCTCATAGGGGTGAGATTCTTAGAATTGTACTGATAAATGGGCACGAGGGCTTTACATCACACTTGCTACTGTTAGAACTGAGTCATGATTCTGCTTCCATGGACTTTGCTGAAGTGAAACTTGAGCTGTGTGTGATGTAATTACTGAATCGGTGTGGAGCTTTCTCTGCAGGATGCTCGCACTCCAGTGCAATACAGTTCAACTTTTGTCCTCCAAAGTGCTCAGTGAAATTTTAGATGTGCTAATGAAATCAACTGTGTTAAGTAAACAATTGATATTTATTTATTTATTTTTCTAATAGAGGTGCTAGCAGTCTGAATTTGGTACTAGCACTTTCAAATTAGAAATCTGAACACAGTAGTACTTAATTTTTTTATAATGGAATTGGGAAGTTTCTTACAATAACAACTCAGCTTTTGTTTGCACTGAGTTTACCGACTTTTATGAAAGAAAGCAGAGGTTTGAATAAACTCAGTGCTCTGAATTTCTTGCAGAGTATTTGTACTGATTTCTGAATCTGGTTGTTATACAAGACCTGAAATTGCTCAACTCTTGTGGTTGGGTTTGTTAATGTACAGCTCCAGGAGTACAGAAAATCTGAGCAGAGTACATTAGATAAAGTTTTTGAAGGAAAACCCAGAGAGAAGGCTGCACAAACTGTTGAATACATAGTTCTGAACAAGTTATTATTTAGTTATTATGGATAATTTTACAGAATGTAATGTTATAATGTTAAAACCCTCTGTGGTCTGGAAAAGATAGTTATTGGAACTTTTTGAAATCTGCAATTCAAGAAATTGTTTAGACACATTTTTGTTGTATCTTCTGTTTTTCTGTGTGCACACGAGCTTGTCCAGCTATTGCTGAACAGTTGAGTGCTTGTGTCACACTTGCTTGCCTTTCCTTTCACATTCCCCCAAAATGACCTTTTAAAATCTCCACATTTAACGCCCTGCTCTCTAACTTGCACTTTAAAATGGATTGTACTTTCTAGGACAAATCGTTCTATAGGAAATGTCATGAGCCTTTTGTTTCTGAAGTGTCCTGTCTTGTTTAACAGCTTGGGTTTAACAAGGTGGGTGGGGACCTGTGAGGTGCTGGGAAGGAAGGTGCAGGCACAAGAAAGAAGAAATTTGGTGCAGAAACCACTTTACTCAGCTGTGGAGCAGCAGGGTTAGTCCATGCATATGAAAGCTTGGTCTTGGTGAATGGCTCCAATGTTACAAGATGCTACTGCATTCTTCTGTTCTGTGCTGGAATTGGGTATTGCCTGGACATTTGTCACTTCCACAGTAGCATTGGTAGAACAGTGTTGAGACACTCTTAGTGGTGCCTGTGTAAAGCTCAGGGATAGAACCAGCTCTTCTTACAGTAGTCTGTGTTAAGCTGTCACACCATGTAGGAATGGTTATGGAGGGCTAATCCTCGGCTGTGTTGAGAAGGCTGGAATAAAGAACAGGGATTTGGTGGCCACTTCAGTTCACTTAGCAGACAGCCATAGTGACATGCACCTTAGCTCCTACTTGGTCTTGGCTTTTAGCCTGGAGGAAGGTTGCTCTCTTGTGTTTGTTAGCCACTTGAAACAGCTTCAGGAGTGCAACCTCTGCCCTCCCAACTGTTAAAAGCATTTCTAGATCACATCAAGTTAAAGGGTTGGAAAAATTAACCCTCTCTCCTTATAAAGGTATTTATGAGATTTGCCTGCATATAAACCATGCTTACAAAGCACTAAAATGATTTCAGACACAATTCTAACTTAGGGAGTGGGTGAATAATACCTAATGACTTTGATACTTGGGAGACTTGGGGATATATGTCAGTCACCTCCTCTGGACTAGATCACAGTACAGTTGAGTTCAGAAAAGTTCAGGTACTAAATTTCTTGTGTTCAGAAGTTCCTGGAAGCAGTCTTACAGACAGGGATATATTTGGGAATGCTTTTGAATGTAACTAAGGAAATAACATGTATTTGAAAATAGCTATTTCTGTTTGTCACTTTATTGTAGCACTTGGTGCATACGTAGAGCTCGACTGGATAATAGGTGCAGGGATAGGCAAGCGAAGAAGATGAAAATGCAAACAGAACAATGTATTTTGTAGTGAATGTGGGTTTTTTGAAATAATCAGTCAATTCAATGAACCCATGTGCACATTGATAGTGCATCTGTCCAATTTCTTTGTTTTTAAGCAAAACATGTCTATGTGGAGTGCCAAAGATGACTTGAACTTCTGAATTAAACTTTCTTTACTGCTGAAAGAAATAATTCTGCATTTGTATTGAAATGTGTTAGCATGTGAACTAGAAATTTGATTTGATTTTGGCTTTTTGTTTGTGTTACTGAAGCACTAAAAGTTAACTGTAGCCTTCATCAGAGTTGTATCCTTGGTCCTTGTTTTGATAGAAAGTGAAAAGAAAGAGGCGTGTTTATATTTAAATGAAGTTATCCTGAATCTGTAGTTGTTAGGATGGCTTCTAGCGAGTCTGCTCTGGTAGACTTCATCTCAGGAGTAAATCAGGTCTGTTATGGAGGATTTTCTTGTACACTGTTTTTTTGGGGAACACTAAAAGAACTTGACCAATTTTTACCTTCTTGTGAGGAGGAAGGTTTCTAATTTGTCTAAATAATTGCCACATAAGCTTGCTGACTGAAATTTGTTTGCATCTATCAATGGGCAAATCATTCTTATTGCAGGACAAGGATGCAACTGAATTTTCTGTGTGATTTTTTTTTTTTTTTCCTCAAATGTTTCAGGATTGATGGACTGATACTTGGCAGCCAAATGCTAGCATGCTACTGGGTGCGGTCAGCTGTAATTACGTACAAACCTGACTGGATAAACTTCTAAGTCTACTGTAATACCAGTGTTTTTGAGAAAATGTTTGGGATCCTATGTGAGTAGTTTAGAGTGGTTGGCCTGCTTTAAGGAGGGGAGACTGTTTCATAACTTAATGACTATTTATACATTCAAAGTCCTACGCAATTGGTGGTAAACAGAACGTAAGTCTCTAGCATAGTGGCTTGCAGCAAGGGTAGGTTTGCCCATGCCAGTCAGCTGCAGGACTGTGGTTTGTTTGGTTGGTTTTGTGTGTATTTTTTTTCATTGAGAAGGTGTATGGTATGAGTGACTTAATTGCCATGATCTTCTGCACATGGTCCCAAGGTGTTCTTCCTTCCCTTTCCAGTGAAACTTGAAAATAAATCTATGTAAGCCTTCAAGATTCAGTTCTAGTTACTAGAAAGCTACTCTGTGTGTTGTCCTCAAGAGAGAGTTAAGGAAAGTGTTTTGGATGGAATAGACAAATTATCATAACAAGAGGAGCAAAACGTATTTTTGGCTGTAACTAGTGAAAAATGCCGGAGCTGACGTTATATCCGTCCATGTTATCACTTCATTCAGTCTAAGTCAGGATTTCCTGGCATTCATCTAGACCAAAGCAATGGACTTTGCTGTTGATGCTGCAGCAACTTTTGGGTGATCAAGCATGGCTACTTGTGTATCTGTTCTTTCCCATATTCTTGCCAGTTGGGTAAATCAGTACTCAAATCAGTAAATAAATATTCAACTTAGTTTTCTTCCTTCCCTTCCTGTTTATTGCAGACTAACTTTTCAGTTGCAATCTCTGTTTTAGAAGGATCAAAACACATCTTGTTCTTACAACAGTTTAACATAACCATTTACAGAGGTCTTACCAATATTGTGTTAGCTGGTCAAAAAAAACTGGGCTGCTTCAGCTCTCAGCACTTTTAGAGAGCCACATGTATTCTTTTCATAGAATAGGAGTTTAGGAGGTAATTATTAATTTCTTTTTTAGTGAAGTGATACTGCTGAGTTTGTGCTTTTTGGGTTAGATGAAACTGACCCCTTCTGAAGCAATTTCCCTTGGAAGAGGGCCATGGGGTCCTTGGATAGCACTTGCTTCTAGCCCTCCTTGAGCATGTTCTTTTGTACAGTGGGAGTGCGTGTTCAGAACGATGATGAGAAATGGGGATTTGCAATCTTTCTCTGCCCCTGGAGAGAGTACCCTAAACTTCTGTCTGTAAAGCTTGAGAAAGTGCCACATCCTCTGCCATTCACAAAGCCCTCTTGTGAATGTAGCCTTTTCATAGTAGAAGTGGAGGAAATTTCTAAAGAAATGGTTGCTGTTAACATGCGGGTGTTTTTAGCTACTTGGAGTGAAGGTGTTCATGTGTGTTACAGGAGAAAAAATTTCATTTAGCTAGAAAAAATTGGGGTGGGAATGTTAAACACCAGACATTGTTTATCTTTCTGTATCTATGTATTTACATATGTCCAATAAATAACATTTTTTCTTAGTAATTTATTTTTCATATTCTGAAATTAATCCTTTGAACAGAGCTTTGACAGCTGTATACAGAATCTTCCTTAAATAAAAAGAATAAAATGTAGAACGTAGGGCTTTATAGAGGAGGGAGAAAGAACAGGAAAGAGCAGGCAACCAAACCCATGCCTCAGGATACCAACCCTAAGGTGTGGTGATGTCTGTCTTGGCCTGCTCCCTTACGTAGGAGATACTAAGGTCTGAGATCTGTCAGTACTTTTATACAGCATTGCAATGGAGTAAGAGCTAGTACAGTGCTATAAATAACAGATTCTGCCTTGCATTGTTGCTCAAAATTCTCCTTCAGACAGATGTACAATGTGTAGTTCTTCCTTGGGTTCAAGAGAAGGTGGGGAGAGGCAGAGGCAGGATAAAGGATTTCTCTTAATCTCATTTTCTGGCAGAGGCAGTTCCCAGACGTGCCTTGGCAGTGTCTGTATTTAGTAGCAGTGTTCCTGGCCGCTGGCCCAGTCACATGGCGCCGCTGGAACAAGTGACACGGGAATGATGCATTAGCTGAGACCCAGCGCTGCGTGCCGGAGGAGCTGGGGTGGCCTGGCCGGCCCGGCCACGCAGCACAGACGCCGGACCCAGCACGGCTTGCTCCCAGATGGCTGCTGCTGTTTGGCTCCAGTGAAAGCTGGAAGCTGGTTATTGCAGGTGCCTTGAAAAAATAAACAGGGAAAGGAGCAGAGTCAAATCCTAGAGAGTGTTAAATTACAAGCAAATTTTCAGTTCTTTGAAACGACAAAGATCATCACTCTGAAATAGCTTCTGCAAAATGCTTGACTTACTTTGGGTCAGCTGAGCTCTTCTGACTGTTGGAAGCTATGGAGATGATGGCAGAAAGTGGGATGCAAAGGGGAAAGTCGATAAAACTAAGCACGGCTTTCTCTGTGGAGGAAAGAACTAGGTGGTGGACCTAGGGTGCTAACTTTACTGCAGACTTTAACTTTCTTTGTTCAAAGACCTAGTTTAACAGAAACCACACATTTCTTCATTAAGAAAAAGGAAAACCATGGTAAAACACAATTAAATGCAATGTTTTTTTCATGCAATTACGAGCCTTTAGCTTTTCTCTTTGCTAATGAGGAATTCCACTTCTGGAGCTAGCAACTGAGAGCACTGTCTCTGTGCTCTTTGTGGTCCTACTTCAAACAATGTACTTGCTGGGTGTTTTCTTTGATTAGGGTCTTGTTTTATTGTGGGTTTTGTTTTTTTATTTCTACATTATTACTGAGATACTCTATGAAAGCTAACTCCCAAACTTCAGACTTGTAGATAAGCCAGTGAGCAGTGAATCCTGATAACTTAGAGAGGTTGAGTTCTGACGCACTGCTTTAATGGGCTGCTCTTTATGTTTGTGGAAAGCTGATGTATGCACTTTATGGTGACTCCAACTTGCATAGATCTGTTTGTTAACCTCTATCAGCTGTGTGTGTGTCTTGTCATTTTTTGTGCGTGTCTGTGATGATACTGCTTTGTAGCAACAAAGACGATGAACAAATACTTCCAGCCTTACAAAAATCCAGTATGTTGCCCTTTCCTAAGCGGGGAATCTGTGGAATTCTAGCTTTTCAATGAACAAATATATCCAATATTGTTTTGGATTTCATAGAGGAACATATAGAATTAGCCTAAAAAAAAAGTAACCCTTCTGTACAGTGATTTCATACCTAGAATTTTATTTTTCTCTACCTGAACTCTTTCTTCAGGAAAATCTGTCTTGAGAGAGAGAGAGAGCAGTGCTCCAAATAATACCTTCCTTCACTTGTTGCGTGACTAATCTGCAATGTATCCCGCCTAACTTGTGTGAAACTAGTAACTATGTATCATGCTTGAACAAGGTAGTTCATCTGAGGTTAATAAAGCTTTGCCATATTAGGACTACTTTAAGTCATCGTGGAAAAGGAATGTGGTGTGGCATCGGCACAACTCTTCCATATCTGAGGTTTTAGAAAGAGAAGAAACAATGCAGGGTAAATGAGGCAAATTAGGAGGGAGGATGGGAACCTGTCTTCCCTATAAGCTATTCAATGGACTAAAAGAGGGAAAATCATCATTAGGCAATCCAAAAGAGATTCCACTTCTTTAAATATGTGTTTTGGCACTAACCCTCAGTGTCTGGGCCTAGTCATTTTTTGTGTATCAATCTTGCTAAGTGTATGTTTTTCAAAAACAAATGTTCACTGAAACAGCAGGTATGATTCAAACTTTTTTTCCTTAAGCTTCTCTAGCCATTTCTAAAAACTGTTTGGAAAATAAAACCTTGCATGGGTCTCAGAAAATATTCTCTTAGATTGAAAACAGTGCTTAAGTTTTAGTGGACAGCTGTAATTTATACAGAAAATTATTCTGAACTACATAGCATACATTTATTTCCTCTTTCCCCCACCCTGAATTTTCTTGCTGGAGTCTTACCTTGACTTGAAATCATTTAGGCAATTGTCTCGCAGTGAAGATGAAGGGCAGGAAATGACCTACAAATAGAGCAGGTGACATGCTGTCACATAGCCTAGAAAAAGAGTGATGAAATTCTGCTTCACAGTGGATTATATCTGCAGAGCAGGACGCTTTCTTCCATTTTCTGTGTTATCTGCTTTATGGATTGTGTGTTTTCCATGTGTGGATTTGTGTGTTACTTTGTTGTTGTTTAGAAACTATTCTGTGGATTTGCAATGTTAATTCCCCAGGTACTTTAGGATTTATATTATTTTACAGATGATTGCATTTACAGATGAGGTAGTGTTGTGAAGCACATGTATTTAGTGAGCTTACAGGAGTTCCTTATTCTAATGCCTGATGGGAATTTGATAGCTTGATGAATGTTCCAGAATTTTAGTTTGTTTGGGAAAAGTGTAGTACAGAAGTGAAAGCTATGATTTCCTGATCTTAGTCAAAGTGTATTATTTCACTTATTTCATTTGCGCTTCAAAGACGACTGGTAACACTGGTGTTTAAAGAAGTCTTCCTCAATGAGGTGAGGGCTAGAGTTGTCTTCTCTTAGATCCTTTAAGTCACTTGAGAACAGGCCAAAGATTTCACTTGTTTGCCGTACTTGGGAGGAGGAGTGATTGTGATCCAGTACTTGTCACTTCTCTGGGGATTGAAGTGGAGTTTGGTTTTTTATAACTATGGGTTTCCCTAAGCAACAGAGCAAGTTGTTCAACCTAACCTTGCTCTAGGTTTTTCTGCCTCACTTCTGTCCAGTTTTTGGAGGTTGGGTTAACTGTGATTACAAAATCATTTTAAGGGTGCTGTGCTATTTAGCAGGTAGCACGTAGCCCTGGGTTTTGAAATCTTGCTTCTAACTCTACTGCTGGTCTGGTTGACCATTAACAAAGTTCTTTTCCCTTTTTAACCTGGAAGGGAAATTGCAGTATGGCTGTTATGTTATAAAATGTTTAAAATTTTATTGATGGGGAGAAAGCCCATCATAATTCATGAGATGTGAATTATGAGCAGGTATGTCTGGATAACTTTTTTGTGCAAAGATGGGGAAGAGGACTTTGTTCTGCAGTAGAATTACCAGAGCCTAACAGAACATCATGTGTGCAGCTTTGGTCGTTGCAATACAAAAAAGATATTTAAGCTATCAGAGTGCCCAGAGGAGGGCAACAAAGATGATGGAAGGCCTTAGGGAGAAGCCATATGGAGAATGGCTGAGGCCACTCAGTTTGTTGAGCCTGAAGAACAGGAGGCTGAGAGGAGACCTCATTGCAGTTACTACTTCGTCGTGAGGGGAAGAGGAGGGGCAGGCGCTGATCTCTTGTCTGCGGTGGCCAGTGACAGGACCCAAGAGAATGGCTTGAAGTTGTGCTGGGGAGGTTTAGGTTGCATATTAGAAGAAAGCTACTCACCTAGAGCATGTTTGGGCACTCAAACAGGGTCCCCATGGAAGTAGTCAGAGCACCAATCCTGACAGAGCTCAAGAAGTGTTTGACAACACTTTGGGGCAGAAGTGTGACTCTTGGGGTGCTCCTGTGTGGGCCCAGGAGTTGGACTTGATGATATTCTGTCTTCTGTGATCTGATTCCTTTGTTCTGTTTAAAAACTCAAATTTACTTGGTCAGGAGTATTATATTAGATATTTTTGTTGTTGGTACTGTTATTGAATTATTTTAAGAGGCACATGACTATAAATTCTCATCAAGCAACTTGAAGTCTGCAACCTTTTCTCATTTTCTTTCGTACTTTTTAAAAAAAACTTTTCAAAGTACTAGTGTCAAGTTCTTGTCCAAGTATAAATAGTATTTGTCCTTAGAAATAAAAGCATTACAGCGCAGAATATCTAGCCTGTTTCTTGGTGTTGGTAGTTGGGTTTTTTAAACTGATAACCATATGGCAATGATGACAGATTCTTACTTGCTCCTAAGCTATAGGAGGTTGCTAGGGGTTGTCAGATGACACTTGCTCACATGAGAGCCATTAACAGGGTGTTGTAGCCAGTTAGAACAACCTTGCAACTAAGGGCGAGTCACTGCAGAAGCAACTATGCTCTTTTTTTTTTTTTTTTTTTTTTTTTTAAAGAGGCCATATGGTTCAGTCTTGTGACTACATAATTGCCAGCTACCTAAATCACATACCAGGAAACAAACATAGCTAAAGTCAATATTAGCTGTTGTATCTGCTACAGGTTTGTACCAGGCTTAGTAGGGAAAACCTTTGACGGCAGCAAGAGCAAGTCCACGATGGCTTCTGAAACCTGAAAGTCATGTCTGTTCTGTCTGGAATAATTGCAGAAGTACATTAGCTACAGCTGTCCTTTTGTATTAATGGCTTACAGAATATATGAAGATCGTTTTGCCTTTTTTTCCCCCAACTGGAAATTCAGCTGCCTGTGTTCCTTAATAGGGAAGAAAGCTGATGGTAAATTACCATTGTTAATGGTTGATCGATAGTGAAGAAACTTGCTTGAGGCTGTTTCTCTTCAGCAGGTATTTAGTTTCTTTGAGGGAGCTTTACAAGAGGATTTGTAGCTAAGAAAATGTGTGGGGGTACACCAAAAACTGCAAATGGCACTGGGGGACGAATAGAAAGAACAAGAAACAACAATGATGTACCACTTGGAAATAATCTCTCTTGTACCAAATTGGATGAAAGAATTAGGAAGTCTTTGAGAGATGAAAGTGTCAGCTGTGCCAACAAAGTGACTAGACTGCTGCAAAACAGGTATGCATGTAACTTTTTTGATATATATGATTTTTGACAAAGAAAGACATTTTAATGTAACAGTAGATTTATAATTATGTGCTGAAAGGCTACTTTGTAAATAATTGAGAAAGTTCTGTTAGAAACTTATTATTGATGATGATGACGACTGAAACTACAGAAAGTCTTTTCCTTTTTGAAACCAAACTGACATACTTGCCTCTGTGTAAGATTTATATATATGCAAAATGAGGCATAAGGATAATTGCCTTTCTTTTCAACTAAGGTTAAATAATCTTACCTTCTCTTTCTAGTTTCCTAATTAGTTTCCCCTCTTTTACTTTTTTTGCCACCTCCTGTGTTAGTGGGTTAAGTACTAACAGTGTGTGGAGCTGACAGGAGAGAATGCTGTTGAAGTGGGGGAAGAACAGCCAGGGGAACCCTCTGGTTTACTTGGGAATTACCTCTAATTTGAGCATCACATCAGAGTAATCTGAAGGGGGAATAGTATCTATTTAACTTTTGTATTGCCCTTTTCAGACATGTGCCAGCATGTCTCCAGGGTCTGACTCTTTATAGCTATGTAGCTGTGTCAAAAATACAGTTCAGGGTGGCTTTTTCCAAATTCTACCACCCAAGGGTCTTAGGGTTAGTATTCTGCATTCACGATTGCTGGCCTAAGAAGCAGAAAAATATAGATAAATATGCATAGATGTTTTCAGTCTGTTTGGTTCTGTAGAAGTTGCACTGGAGGAGTGAGGAGTTAGTCACTTTCAGAAACAGTTTAAGGTCAGCCAAAGTAGTTTTTGAATATAAATGAATAGGTCACTCTTCAGTTATTGCATGCATGCTGATAATTATAAAGGTGAAGCAAAAGCTTTCTTTGTAAACATTAGAGTTTGGAGATCTATATTAACTGAAAGTATTTATTCAGGGCAGAATGCGACAAATTTTTTGTGAATTTTTTCCTGGAACAAACAAGTTTGCTTTCCCCTAAGTAAGAGAGATCTTGCCTCCATGTCTCAACTGTCGTTGAAGAAATGTTGAAAAAACCAAGGGAAAGTAGCATGTGTAAGAGAAAATAAAGCAAGCTTAAGCTTCTCTAGGGAGGGACAAAACTTTTCAAGATATCAGCAGGCTGTTCCAAACCTGTGGCTTCCTTTCAAAAAATAAATTTTAAAAAATCCTTTGCATTTTGGTATCTGTGGTAGACCTGGTTCTTCTGTCATATGAGCACAGCTTGATTTGGTTTGTTTATTTTGACTTGAAGATAGTGTTTATTAGTTCTAGCATCTTCCACCTATGGTAAAGGTACAATCATATGAGCACAGCTTGATTTGGTTTGTTTATTTTGACTTGAAGATAGTGTTTATTAGTTCTAGCATCTTCCACCTATGGTAAAGGTACAATCTGAAGGTGAGGCTAGGTAATCTGTGCTGCTCAAACAGACTGATGGTGTTGAAGGAGCCACTTCTTCCTTTGATTTTTGGCATCATGCTCTTGTCCTTTTTCCCCTTGTTCTGGCCTTGGCCTTTTAAGTCCTTTTGCAACTGGCTCCCCTTAGGGAGTCAGCTCACTAAGCAGACAGAGAACTGACTTGGGAACAAGAAAACTCAATTAACATCCCAACTAGCCTCAATACTTACTTGGAATGTATTGGGAACATTTTCTTTGTGTCCTTTCCTAAAGGTATATAGTTCCATGGACAAAGTGAGTTAGTGTAAGTCATGCTGCCACCAAGAGGTGCAGGTTCTACTGGTTTCTACTTCTTCCTTTCTCCAACCATGTTTCTGATCCACTTTCATGTGTTTGGACAGACTTCAGTTGCTATAGAGAATTCAGTTTGTAGGAGGGTCCTACAATTATCAGAGCAGACACAAGTAACAGAAAGGGTCACATAGTTACAAAAAGGGGTGAAAAGACATGTGGGGCTCTTACTTCTGTGGTCAAATTAGAAAATATGGTTAGTCAGAGCCATCAAATTTAACCTGAAATGTGAACATATAAACAAGATCATATTGATTTAGTTAATTCAGCTGGTTTTTAAGAATATGCAGGACTGGCATTGCTAAATAAGCAATAAGCTGATATAGAGATAAGGAAGTAACATTTTGGGGTTTTGGTTTTTATGTGTGTGAAAGCAGAGCTGACCAAAGAGTCTGTATTCTTCAACACTCTGCTTTTAGGAGACAACTGAATGCTCCTGCTGTCCCTGCTTTGGGGGAACTGTGTTACATAACCTCGCTTAAACAATAAAGGGTGGAAGTGCTGTAAGTATGCTCATCAGCTTTTGTGATGGGCATAAACATCCCGGTCATCTGACTGGTCTTGGGCCAGGTGCTGAATTCCATGTGGAAGTAATGAGGCTACATGGACTTGTATGCCTGTATAAATTACCTATAGATGAGATCTCTTCTGTAATGGCTAGGTCTGCTGCAGGAAATGCATCTGTAAGCAATGGCATCATTAAAACATAAGTTTGGTATTTGGTTAGAACTATAAGAAGCATTATGTGAAATTACTTCCCTAGATTTGGTTTGCTAGTCACATAAAGCTCTGTATGAAAGATTTTGTGTAATTCCTTAGCTTGTGGCTGTCTGGTGTTAAAGAATCTGTAGTTCTGGCAGATTACAGGAATCATTAGTTCTAGCGTGTTGTGTGGAAAAGGCTGTTAAGTTGGCTTCCACTTTAACATAAAATCCAGTTCATGTCTTATACAGAAGTCAGCACTGCATGAACAACATGAGGTTTGCTTTAGTGTGTCACGAGGGAGTTCATTTGTTCATAAGGAAACCTGAATCCATGCAACCCAGCCTGCATGCAACCCTGCATCAGTGGGCAGTTGCAGGGCTAAATTGGCTTAATCTGTGTTTGAAATTAATCTTTCTCAGTTTAGTCTTGAAAGCCTGTGGTCTGAAGTATGGATGCCCTTGTGCCAGTCATGGAGATAAATAAGGCTTTACTCTTGCATAGAATTTAAGCTAAAGCCATAGATATGCAACTTTTCTTTGTTGTTAAAGAAAGGAAAGACCTGCAGCCTTTTTAAGAAAATAGCATAGTTACTTCAGGCTGTCTGTTGCAGCAAGTCAGTAAATAGATAGCTGTGTAACTGAAGACATATTGGGGTATCTAGTTCTGAAGAGTATCAGATTCATGTGGCAGGCTAGGATGAAGTGTATTGATGGCTCTGACTTCTCTTGCATTCAGTATAACTGGATTTTGTAATGGCATTGCACAGGCAGTGGGCTGAGAAAATAGTAACAGACTTCTTACACAGATGGTGTAGTTGCAGCTCCCTGTGTAAGCAAGGTGTGTAGGATCTTTGTTGGGCAGCTATCAACAGTTGTATCAGGTCTGGTCTCATGCAGGTTAACATGATGCTGTGACTGCCTTTTGAAAGGGAAAGCTTGAAAAGAAATCTGCCTGGCACTCAGCAGTTCTGAAGGCAACATGTTACGGACGCATCAAGAAGTTTCCTCACTGTGGATGGCAAAACAGCCTTTAGCATCATTCCATGATGGGAAACCTTGTATATTATGTACATACAGCATACTTGTGTTAGAGTGACAGTGGAGATAGGGATCTGGCTTATTCTGTCCCAAGATGTTTAAAAATAGACCTCCAGATTGAGGTCTTTCAGGTTTGAAAAAGATGCCTATTCAGGCTTTTTTTTGCTTTTTTTAGCTATGTAGAAATAGCACAAAGAAGAAATCAGGTTGGCTTTACTTTAAATTATTTTAAAATCACAAGTTTACAAGTGTACTTCTAAAGCAGTTATCCTGACTCTAGCAGAATTTGATAGTGTTTACCTCGCTGTTGATTTATGGATGTTGACAGAGCATGGAATAAAAGAAATAGCTTCCTAAATTCTAGTCTTTCATCTGTACAGGAGTTTTATGCTCTTCTCTCAATTATCTACCTTCCATTTCTGTAAAGCACAGTTTGGGGAAATTCCTAAATGAAACCTCCTTTTGGGTAGAAGATCAGTGTGGCCTTGACTGAAGTCTGTTATGCAGTTTGTTAAACCAACAACTATTAATAACAGTTGTACTCTCACCCCCCAGGTGCAGTCCATCCAGGTCAGGGCTGGGGCAGTGTGACTGAGCAGCAGTGCTCTGTGGCACTGCTTTATGCAGTAGTAGGGTTTTTCCATTGATCTCAGCTTGTCAGCTGAATAACCTGAGACGTGTTGTCTGTAGCTAAAGCTGAGGCCAAGCAAATCTCCATGCTCTTGATGAGTAGACTGACTCCTTTTGGAATTAGAAAATGAGGTTTCTTGTCATTGCCACAATAATCTCTTTGGCTTCACAGCCTCTGTGGTAGTGCAGCAAGGCAGGTCGTGTGCCATGTTGTATCTTTGCAGAACGGGCAGATTCTGGCTTGAGAGAATTGTTTTGCTTCAGGTTGAAGTTCAAGTATTTTGGTTTCATGTACTAAATTATTTTCATTGTAGCTGGACATCAAGTCTCAGTAATCAATGGCTGCTCTGTAACCCCTGAAATGTCTCAGAAAAGGGGGAGAAGACTGGAACAACATAAACCTTGTCTATCCGTTGCAAGGCTTAAACTTTGGGAAAATCTTAACTTAAATTGTCAGGAATAGGTCAAAAGGAATTAGGTTTGTACTGTTTAGAGAAGGAAGAGAGAGGGTGTAAGCCTTGTGCTTTTGAAAGGCTGCAGTAGAGAGGATGGTAATCCAATGTGTTTTATTGCCACTGGGAGTATTGCATAAAATAGTAAGCTTACCTTGTAATAAGGATGATCCAGGCTGTGTACAGAGAAGAGAATAATAGTAGTTAAGCCTGGAGCGGCTGGCTGAGACTAAGTTTTGTGTTCTCTTTCTGGAAAATTTTGGAAGAAGATTGGATGAAAATTGGTCTGGCTGTGCCTGCCTCTGTCAGTGACACTGAGCTTAGACACTCCTTTGGCATTCCTTTTTGCTTGGAGCTATGTGATTTGCAGCCTGGATACTGTAAATGCTAAGTAAAACATGTATTTGCCTAATACCCGTTTCTTCACTTAAATGAACCTGCAAACTAAGCACACTGTTTTAATATCTCGTGTTTCTAATCCATAGCTGGTCCTCTTCAGAGTTGGACTTGAATGAAATCCGCCTGATAGTTTACCAAGACTGTGAGAGGAGAGGCAGACAGGTCTTATTTGATTCCAAAGCAGTCCGCAAAATTGATGAAGCTGTGGTTCAGGTATGAAATGTTGATTTTTGCTGTTGTCCTACTGCTCTTTTGTTTTCCTTTCCAAAAGCAGTTCTTTTAAGAGGACAGTGTCAACTTCTTAATCTTGTGATCTTTCACTGTGATAGCTGCAACGAGCATCATTGCAGCCAGCCTATGAACATATCTGGTATTTGGTATTTATAATGTAAATATGGTACTCAAATGTAACAATCCGGATTTGTTTTCAGACAGAGGAATCTATTTACCTTTAAATTGAGATTTCTTCAACCTTTCTAATGCTGTTTGCTTTATGTTGTTAGCCCTGGCTGTACAATCTGTTTCAGTGATGTCCACCATGTGTCTAAAGGTGCTTTTTTTTCCTTTGCTGTTTGGAGTAGTAAAGCTGTTGTCTTTATGTGAATTAAAACAACTTCACTAGCTAACTGCGTTGTATTGTGTAAGCATGACACATGACAGTATATATGGCCATGTAAGTTTTGGTGACACATAGAAGCAAGAGCAGATGCTGTCAAGATGCAAGTTCTTTTTGCTTCTCTCCAAGCACACAAATTGTGTAATAAAGCTTTCAGCAAACTTAGGTCATTTTAATATCAGTAAACCAATAGTGTTTTGTGGTGGTTTTGCTTGTTTTCTCTTACTGCCTCCATGTTTCTTTTCTGCATTAAATTATTTCAAATTTTTGTTTGTTTTGATTTTTTTTTTCAGAACCAGCAGCTTCAGCTTGTTAGACTAACATGGTTTATTGCAGTGATATATATTTATCTGTATAAGCCATGGAAGAACAGTCACAACTTGTAGAACTAAGTTATGAAGATGCTTGAAAAGCAACAGTCTGTATTTCAGTCACACTGTAAATATGCCATTGTGCTGAATCAGTAAGACTGATGAGCACCATCAGCTGATGTCTGATCATCTACTTAAGAGCGTAAATGGGTCAGACTGGTTGTTAATCTTGCTTCCCCTCTTCCCCCACCCCCCACCCAAAATCAAGGTCATTACTTAGTATCTTAGAGTTGTTTTAAAACCAATAGCATCTTAGCAAGAAAAGCATTTCTGGCTTCGTTTAAATACTCAAATTATTCCACTTACTTGAATACCTTAGCTAAAAGTTAAATACAAAATGCCCTACTAGAAACTCTCTATGCAACACTGACATAAAACAGATTATAACCTCCCTCATAACACATGATACAGGCTATAATCTGTTTTCTAGCCAGACACTCGCTAATCTAAGTACCCTTTTAAAATTGCCAAACCACTTTGAATGCCATGCAAGAGCCTAGATGTTAAAAATTATTTTGAGTATTTGGTTGTTATCAAACACTAAAACTAAAAACTTGATTCATTTAAAAGTAAGACAAAATTACTTTGAAAATCAGTCCTGTTTAAATTGAAGTCAAGGAGGTGTATGTGTGTATTGTGTGTTTTTCTGAAATACACTAAGGCTCATTCACACTGAGTATTCAAATACATAGTTTGTCTTTAACCTGCTAATTCTACCAAATGGTGGATTATTCATCCCTAGTTTTTGCTAGCTGTTCTTCTATTTTAGAAATCCATTAATCATTTGGGGAGCAAAAGTGATATGCAATTTGAATGATTATTGTGCAGATGATTACAGGAATTAGTTTGTAAGGAACCTATAAGCTGAGATTTTGTTTACATAAATTTTGGCAAATACTACAAAGAGTAATTCATAACAATTGGGAATGATCTTCCTGTGAAACTGTTTACTCTGATTATATGTGATACCATGAAAACCTGTCTGACAGTGTGAATGTGAGAGCAGTTCTCCACTTGCTCTGATGCTGTCATTTTAAAAAATATTTTAAAACTGATACATATTTTTTGAACCAAATAAGAGTATTCTTTATTTCTGTTGCTTTCCTCTAGTTTTAAGGAGATTCTTGCCATGATATGTTTACAGATGGGAGTTCTCAGATTTACTTTTCATCACATTGTTCTGTTTTAACATAGAAAATGGCAGATGAGGCTTCTGTAAAGACTTCTGCCAAGAACTGCCAAGCAAGCAATGGGAACAACAGTGTTTCTTCCCATAGTCCTTCTATAAGCTGTATGCAAAATATCAAAGAACAGATACCGAAGTATCAGGTAATATTTGTTACTTTGTTGCTTTTGTTTTTCTATTTTACCGGAGGAGTTGGTTTATTAAAGCCTTTGCTTAGATGCATTGAATGACTTTGGCTTCTATTACATTACAGATTAATCTGAACCTCAAGATATCTGTTCTATCCTTAAAGTATTGTAAAATAAAAATGTGTGTCTGCATCTTAACCTTTTAGTCTTACCTTTTTACCTATCTTGGTCTTACCTTTCAAGAAGTTGTGAAATAGATCTAATAGCACTTTGTCATAAGAAGGTCGTAAGAAGAGCTATACTGTTCTGTGTTCAGGTCAGTTCTGAAGAGGCTGTTTAACGTGGTTTATTGAGTCCCTTTAGTCTGTCTTACTATAACATTAAATTTAAGTACTCTGTCTCTTTCTTATTAAAAGAGTTAGCATTTCACATAGAAAAATGAAGTTTGAAGGATGCGTAGGTTAAGGCTGGAAAAGAAAATCATTATATTTAACTGGAAGGTGATTTTCTTTAGAATTAATAAACTTCTCTTTGTATTTGCTATTGATGATCAGTCTTTGAAACAAAAGAGGCAACTGATCTGAAGACTGCATTTCTAACTATAATCACAAATCATTTTCCAATTAAAAATGTTTCCAATAAGCTTTCTACAAGGTCAGGGAAGGTGAATTTACTCATTTGAATAAGGCAGGCAGTTTATTTTTTGGGGGTCCAGACCTCAGAATCCTGTTAACATTTACACCTTTTATTAAACACTTTGTTATATGGGAATGTTGTGGAAACAGCTATTTCTTTGGAAATGCAGAAGATCTTATTTTCTCTCTTGCCTCTGGGGGTCCCCCCAGAACAAAGGTAGCACTGCTCATCTAGTGAGCAAAATGAAGGATTTCTTGCTGCTGTACCTGCTAAATCCACAGTGTTAAACCCACACTGAGTGCACACTGATCTTACTCTGTATGAAAAAGATTAACTTCTTTGTTCTCCATTCCAAATGTATCACTGTGGCACTGTGGTAAGTTGAAATAGTATGCCAAGTTATTTTTGACTTTGCTGTTCCCATCTTCTTGTCTGTGTAGTACACCAGACCAGCCTCCGATGTCAATATGCTGGGAGAAATGATGTTTGGCTCAGTGGCAATGAGTTACAAAGGCTCCACCTTGAAAATTCACTACATACGGTGAGTGTCCTTTTCTGTGATGCACTGTCTTGTCAGGCACTTGGAATTGATGACTCAGTGAAATAAGTGACTGTTTATCCTTTCAGCTCTCCCCCACAGCTGATGATAAGTAAAGTCTTCTCAGCCAGGGTAGGAAGCTTCAGTGGAAGCAACAATAAGTAAGAATATTTTTTTATATATAATTTCTTTCCTTTCCCAGCCAGTGCAGTTGTCTGTCTTTCTCCTTTTGTAGGTCTGGTAGAAAATTGGGAAGGCAGCTGTGGAGAAGAATTCTCTTAATAGATCCTAGTTAGGCCAGCCAAGTTTTTAATTAAAAAAAAAATCTCTAAGTTTCTGCTTTCTAATTTGTCCAGGACATGTAATAAGTTCAGAGGTTAGGTGCTTTGGACAATCAAATTTCTGTCTCTTACTGCTCTCAGAAGGGTGAGGAAGGGATATGCTGAGAATGCTTTGTCCCTGTATCCCATTTCTGTTTCCTTCAACAAATATGCTGTTCTGTTGTACCTCCTCCCCAAAATGGGCAAATATGAATAAATTGAATCCCAAATGTCATAGAAAGACTCTTCCAATAATTCAAATATAAAAAATAAAAGCTGTTTCCTTCCAGTTTTAGAAACCTACTTGTCCTTCAATTTGCTTTTAATGTTCAGCCTTCTTTTTTTATAAAATGAACCTAGTTCTTAAGCTGATATGAATGTGTTTTGATCATATTCTCAAGGAATACTGGCTTCTCCCCCTGTTGTAGCTTGCAAGATAGCTTTGAATACATCAACCAAGATCCCAGTCTGGGAAAGCTGAGCTCCAATCAGAATGGTTTGGGAACCTGTCGCAGTGGAAGTAATTTAGGTAAATATTTCCAGGTTGTGTGTCTTTCTGACAACATGAGGCCATCTGTTCATTCAGTTTTGTTTTTTTTTTTTTTTTCCAGTAAATCACCTCCTTGGGTTTTTTACTTTTTTTTTTGTTTGTTTGGGTTTTTTTTCTCATTTTTTTCCATTTTCTCTACGTTGCTTTTGTTTCCTAGGTGTGTTACAGCTGTGTAGCAGCAAACTGCTGCAGGGTGTGTCTGAAGGAGGTCCCCTCCGGCTCATTCGCAGTGCTTCTTTCTTTGCAGGTTTGTGGGGAATGCCAGCCACAGTGTGACCCATCCATATGCACACACAAATCCAGCTCCTTCTGAATCTTTGCAGGACATGCATAATTAGTCTCTAGAAACAGAGGGCTTAAAATAGTGACAACAGGTGTATCTGGTATATAATTAAAAATAAATCTTCTGAAAAGATGGCTAAATTGCTGTGTTTAATTTTAAAGATATTTTATGCAGTCTTTTAAAGATGAATTAGCCCTTATGTTTCTTAGAGAACTTATGTTTCCTGGCTTGTTGCTGGTTTCTTGCTAACATGCAGGTGTCTTGCTGGTGTACAGCTTTTTCTTCTCTGATCTCTTGCTACTTTTTAATTTGGTGGCAGACATTCAAAATTCTTGAGCTAAGTCTGGGAGGCTTTAAGGGTTTTTTTTTCTTAAGCAATATTAATTTCTTTAATTCTCAAAAATTTAGGCTGCATACAGTCTCTTTCTACAGGCAGAATGATGATCCATGCAGGTGGGTAGATCTCAGGCCTAATTACTTCTGTTAATTGCAAAAATGTGAACTGAAATACCAATGCAGTTTCTTCACAGCCTTTGCAAATCTTGCATGCTCTACATTTTGAGTTACTCTGCACTACTAACACGTTGATGTTATCTGACATAGGCTGAATATTTCTTATTGTGAGGCTTTGTGGACATTAAATCTCAGCTCAGCAAGTGAAACAGAAACTTCTAATGGACCTTGTGCTAGACTATTTCATTCAGATATTAACCTGTGTCAAAGGACAATCTTGCCACACTGAGTTTATCAAGAGGGATGAGGATACCACCAGCCCTTCCTTTCAAAATTCTGATTCTGATAATGCAGACTGTATTCATATTCTTAAGCTCCTTAGAGATGTTTTTACATTTACATTGGGGCAAATAACGTTCCTGTGGTAAGATGATACTCAGCATAGGCTACTGTTTGCTGCCTCCTCTCTTCACACCATACGGATTTTGAGCAACAGTACAGGATGTAATTTTTTTGGTGTATGACCTTTAAACTTAAACATTTTTTTTTAATGTTGACAAATAGTCTGAGTTATGTAATATTCTCTGTTGATCTGTTCTGTTTGTTTTAGCACACAGCACACCTGTTGATATGCCTAGCAGGGGACAAAATGAAGACAGAGACAGTGGCATTGCTCGGTCAGGTATCTGCTGTCTGTCTTGTTTGCCTGTTTTTGTAGTTGTTACAATTCTTGGCTGCAGTGATTCACCTGAAATATAGACACCTCATGACCTGTAAATCCAATAATTGTTTTTATCTGCTAGGTGGTTTGCCTTCTGCATTTGCCCCAAGGCTTTACGCAAAAATATTTGCAGTTATGTTCTTTGTTTATAGCCACCATGTTCTGGGTTCTTAACCTGTTTATAATTTGGAGAAAGAACTGGTTGGAGCCTTTACTAGAGCAAATGAAGAGAAATGGCTTTTTACACTCAATAGGAAAATGAAGACCAGAAGTCATCCTATCTGTTGTAATGGGAGTGCAACAACTCATGGGAGAGAACACTTTTAATGATAATAAGATACATGTTACTATGTTTAAGTAGGGACAATCTCCTACTTTATAACAAATGTATGTCCTCAAGCAGCAAGATTTATTTTAAATAATTGTCTCTCCTGTTGCAAGTGAGTTGTGTGAAAAAGACCAGCAAGCAAGAGCAATATTTGTGAGAAACTATTGTTAGAGTATGAAGAAAAGTATTTAACCAACACTCTTTGTGATTCATTGTATGTGGGGTTTCTTGCTTTCTTCATAGCATCTCTGAGCAGTCTTCTGGTTACTCCTTTTCCATCTCCAAGCTCTTCATCATCATCGTCAAGCAGCTATCAACGTCGCTGGCTCCGAAGTCAGACAACCAGTTTAGAGAATGGAATTATTCCAAGGTGGTGAGTGTAGCACCTTTCTTCTTACAACAAGTGTTTGAGAGCTTAAGCCTCCTTTCTTTAAAAGCACACACCCTGTTATTAAATGTTCTCGACTCAGTCTATCTTCTGTGCATGTTACATAAGATTGCCAGTATAAAAGATTAAGTTTTGGCTGAACATGAAGGTCAAAGCCCAAATTACTTTTACTGAATACACAGGCTGTGTATTAATATGGTGTGAATGTATAGCCTGTGTATGAAACCATATTCTGAAAAATAAATTGTTTCTGAAGGAGCAGAGCATGCTGTTGAGATGAAAGGGACTGTAACAGCACTGCTGCCATAATGACTTTATACTATGATCAAGTCTGACTAGTGAGCAGTTAGTGAAATTTTGGCGTAATAGCCCATGACGACTCTCTTGGCTGGTACAGGATGTTCCTGATGTGACTTCTGCCAAAACAGGAAGAAAAAAAAAGCTGTGATCAGAAAGCTTGGCTTCTGTTTTGGAATTTTGTTAGCTTTTGTAGCTCAGTGGCATAACAAAGCATGGAATGCAGCGGACTTTTCATAGCTAATAAGCAAATTCTTCCCTTGTCATTTGCAAAATAGCAAATGGTTCTTGGTTATCCTCTCTCTGTACTCATCCACCTGTACCCAGAGACAGAATGGAATTAGTGGAGACCTACAAGAAATTCATGCTATTTGGCCTCTCTCCCTTTTCAGTTAAGAAAAGCATAAAAGCTGCCAGTTAAAATATGCATTTAGTAAAAAATAAAAAATTAAACCTGATTTAAAAAGATTTATTTCCCTAGTGTCAATCAACACTTGCAGCATTTTTTCTAGATATTCTTAGTGAATAACTTTTAACATCAAGAATTGTGCCATGGTACTAATGTAGCAGTTGTGCTGTCTAAATCACACTTGAAGTTGAGAATAAACTGGTTGCTTTAAGTAAACTGAAGTACTTTTTAGTCTAGTTTCCTAAAGAAAAAAGGCTGAGAGCAGCCCATGTAAAAAGGGTTAAAACATCTAGGGTAAATAAGATCATTTATCCCAGTTTAAGAAGTAGCCAAATTTTCACAAATAGAAGTTTCTGCAAATTGTTCTGAACGTTACAAATTGTCTAGAGGAAAGCCTCTTTGGGCTGCTTATTTGCTGTCTGGAGCAGGGCTGTTGGTTTTCTTCCCCACTGGAGAACATGTGCTGGGGAAAGATACTGGAAACAGCACATCATTATTTTTACTGTCTAGAATTATTCTTGAATTGGGACTCTTTCTAAGCCAAAAGGCCTCTTCAGATACTTGTTTTCTGGTTACTTGCTAGAGAAACAGTAGGCTTCTGGTTGAATACTTCAGTGCCACACAATTTGCACCCCAGGTTGTTACAGCCAAGATTCTACAGTCTCTGTGACTGATGTTTTAGGCCAAGAGCTCAAAGAAATTGAGATGTCTAGTTGGAACTCCACATATTGGCAAGCAAGGCAGATTAGCAGTTTTATTGAGAAGGCTTCTCTCTCAGACCTAAATACCCCAATTTCTGTTCCTGGGAAGCAGTACAAAAGCTTGTGATGTTTCTTAGATGCTGACTGACCATCCTTTCCTGACTTCCTTGGGAATTTCTGTCTCTGTATGCAAGTTCCTGAAGTTCAGATGAGGTTATGTTTTTGTCTTGAACTCTGTTTTCCCACAAGCTGTTTTTTGCTGGGGTTTAATTGTCTGTTTTATCCTGTGTTCATGGACTCATACCTCTGTTATGAGAATTTTTTTGTATATTTAACTTTTTCAAACCAATTAAACTGTAAACCTCTTATTTTTAGAATGGACTAAGAATGAATGCTTAGCCCTGAGTCTTTCCTTTTGTTAATTGCTTCATAGTGTTCTATAAATACTACAGACTCTGTTTCAAGATAATTCTGATATGAAAAGACTTCAAACTTTTAATTACCACTCACTGGTATTGCTGTCTTAACTTAAAAGAAACTAAAACCAAGCTATTTCCAGATGAGCTGCTGCTCAGAATGTCTCCATGGCTTTTTTGTCTTTTTTACCCTTTTCTTCTATAATTTCTCAGTAGATTAAAACCCATTATTCAGTTGAAGTTCCTTCCAATAGACATTTTTTCCATACTGTTTTACTTATTTATGTGTGCACATTATATATATATATATATATATATATATATGGTGTTTTTTCAGTGAAATTATTCAAGACTCTTTAAGCAAAAAAAATAATAATTTTGTAAATCCAGCAGTATAAATATCTAGTGCTGCAAGGCTAGTATTTATAGAAGAACAGGGGGATTTGCCACCCTTTTGTATAATCACAGTAAAACTTATGCTGGGCTGAGGCTTGTGGGTATCATCCAAATCAGTTGCCTGTGTAAAGCAATAGCTTAGAATTTACATCAAGTGTCTGTGGAACTTGACTCTTGAATAAGTCTTGAAAAACGCCAAGGACAGAGATTCCACAGCCTTTCTGGACACTTCCATCCCCTTGACTGATCATTTTTCCCCCATTTGACATTATCTGCAAACTCACTGAAGGTGTGTTTTGGTCCAGAGGCCAGGCTCATAATCAAAACATTGAGCAGTATTGATCTTAGTAGCAGCCCATGTGTAATATTGAGAAGAGACATAATTCTTGAAAGAAATGTGGCAGCACTATCAAGAAATAAACAGAACTTGGGAAAAAATAATGGTTGTAAAATAACCATTGGGTGGATGGGGTTTTTTTTTCGTTTTTTTGGGGTTTTTTTTATAGTTTTAAGCAGAAAACAAATCTTTCTAAGCTGAAGTCTACACAATTTTGAGCTGGGCAAATGTGTATTTGTAGGCATTAAGTTTGTGTTTTCACAGTACTTACTGAGTGGTGACATTTTGTCTTCAGTTAAAATAGAAAGTTTTATTTTTTATGGTTAACTGCTAACATCCATCTTAAGAACAATATAGATAGTATAGGTTCTGTGTTTCCCAGCTACCCTCATGAGCATCAGTCCAGGTTCAAGAGCATCATAGATATGTATCTGAGCGCCTAGAGAGGAGCTTGAGTGCTGGATGCAGTTCACAGCTCCAAAGTTACCTTTAACCTTTTTTGGTTATGATTTTGTGTGGTGTATCTCTGTTCCCTTATCTTCGTCTCCCTCAAAGTTAAATCCAGGAGGGAGTCCATTAGTTCTGTTTCAGAGGAAAGTGTTCACACCAGGCTGCTCTGGGGATTGTCTTCTTCCTATTTGAACAAGCACAGGACTTATCCATCAAAATGTCAGGCATCCTCTGTTCAGAAACTTGTGACAGCAAAGCCTTATGTAGTCAAAGGAGTCCTACAAATGAGCTACCTTCCACTATATAGAGAGCTATGGATAGAAGCTGAATTATCTCTCAGTACACAGGTAACTGTCCTAACAAATCTGTCTTACAGGTCCACTGAAGAAATGTTTAGTATGGCTGATGAAACCTGCAGCTCCAATCCTGCAATTGTTCGGAGGAAAAAAATTGCAATCAGCATCATCTTTTCTCTGCCTGAAAAAGAAGAAGCACAGAGAAACTTTCAAGATTTCTTTTTCTCTCACTTTCCTCTTTTTGAGTCTCACATGAACAAGCTGAAATATGCAATAGAAAAGGTACAGAATACTAATTTGGCATAATGTGGAAAAATGTCAATCAGAATGAAGTATTCTAGAATCTGATAGATGAAGAGTGGGAGAAGGTGCGTGGTTTCAAGCTTGCCTCCCTCCTTACACATGCAGTCTTGAGCTTGAGCCCAGTGTAGGAACTCAGCATTTGCTGAAAGAGGTGCAGTTTCTTTTCTAGACAAAATTAGAATGGAGAGTTTTATGCTATGGGTGGTTTTTCTTTAGTTCTTGCCATGTTTCACTCTGAGGTTTTCTTGACTCCTTAGAGACTGTAGAAATGATGGTACTCTGTCCTTTCATGCAGTGTCTAAAAGAGAGACACAAAATATTTGTCTTGCTGTCTTCTTCCTCTCAGAAATGTTCTCGGCTCTCCCCTTGTCCAGTATTAGGGATTGGTCTCCTATGAGGTGGAGGGAGGTTGGCATTTGTTGCTGTCCTGAGTGGCTGTATAGGACTGGGGCTAGATCTTAGTTATTTTGACATGTTAATGAAGTTTGAAGAGATGAAGAATGTGAATCCTTTAAGCAGCTGTTTTGTGTCTTTAACTCTTAATCAAGGCCATGATCTCATGTAGAAAAATAGCAGAATCCAGCCAGAGAGTGCAGGTTTATATCAGCCGTGTCATGGATGCCCTGGGAGAATTCAGGTGAGTTGATGGAATTCTGAATTACAAGGAGAGCACTTTTCATGCCCCATGAAAGATATTTGTCACTTTCAGTTATAAGCAACTGAATGTAAGGTTTTGTGTTTTAGACAGTCTTGCAGTTAGTGTGAATGAATTTTCTGCATTGGTTATTGGGGAAATGTTTTCAGAAAAGTTTGAGCGAAACCAGCTCAGCTCTTTTCCAAATGCGAATGAAAGTAGTTCTGTTGCGCTCACGTGTTCCTGGGATTGTCACTTAAAGTCTAAACATCTCATCAAGAGCTGGCTTCTGCTGATGACTGTACAGTTGGGTGGATTGATGTACTCAGGCAGATAGATGTGTCTACTCCTAGCCATAGATGTTGAACAATGTAACTGGCAAGAAAGTTGCAGTCAAAAGCTCTCTTTTCTGTACATGAGAAAGGAAGGAATGGTGAAAGGCTGAGAAAGTCAGCCCAGGAGAGAGAGAAGGCTTTAATGGAATGGAGATTCTGTAATATCTGGAATGCAAAATCGAATCTGTGCAATTAGTAGAATGGGTTCTTCTTCCCCTCAAATTTATTTCTGAATGGTTTCTCTGAATAAAATTCACACAGGAATGCAAAACAGGGAAGCCAATATGTAACCCATATGAAGACACTGGGTTACTGATAATATGAATTAAACAGACTAGTGTTCTGAACAGTAGTAATTACTGGAAGAGTAAAAACTCTTCCAGTTTATTTAATCTTCTAGATCTTACAAAAAAAAAAAAGCAGCAATTTATAATCTGGACAACAGAAAAGGAAAGGGGCTACTTATATTTATTTGCAGAATTGAAACGTGTGTGTAAACACTGACTTCTTGGGAATTTTCTTTGGGCAGAGTCACCATCTGGAACCTATATTCTGTTCCAAGGATTGCAGAGCCTGTGTGGCTTAATATGATGTCCAGCACCCTGGAAAAGAACCAGCTATGCCAGCGTTTTCTTAAAGAATTTACCTTTCTGATAGAGCAGATCAACAAAAATCAGTAAGCTTCCCCCACTCCCTTTTTCTTAAGAAAAAGCTTTTGTGCTTCCCAGTGCATGTGAACATGTTAAAGCACTGAATGGGTTGTTCTTTTGCTGATTTTACTTTGTACATGCTTTTTTAAACTTTTTTTTCCTTCTAGGTTCTTTGCTGCTTTGCTGACCGCAGTGCTGACGTATCACCTGGCGTGGGTCCCAACAGTGATGCCAGTTGACCATCCTCCCATCAAGGCCTTCTCTGAGAAGCGCACATCCCAGTCTGTGAACATGCTGGCAAAATCCCACCCATACAACCCTCTCTGGGCGCAGCTGGGTCAGTATGATTTGGAAAGCTTCAGATTTTTCTGTAACAATCATCTTTGTGCATCCACTCCTTTTAGATAAGGGCTGCTTGTAGTCCAGGTCACGTTTCCTGCTACGAACAGATATCTTTTGCCTGATTAATCAGAGCATTTGGAGGCCTCTTCGCATATCCTGCTTTTTATTCTTGTTCCTTGTTGACATCCTCTGTTACCCTGGTTAACTTGTTACAGAGGTATTAAGATGGTGCAAGTACTCTGAATGGTCTGAGCAGTTTGGGAAAAAGCAAGATGGGATAGACTGGATTGAGAGGAGTTACCTGGGCCTTGGAGGCCCTTTGTAGTTGAAATTGGCTACCTCCCTTTGCCTCTTTCTCACACAGCTAGAATAGAGAGCAGGGCAATAGATTAGAAGTCTGGCAACTGGCAGTAGCTCCTTTCACTTACTGTTACATGAATGGGCTTGGGGCAAGATTTTTTCTCTATGTTCTGTGCCTCAGGCTGGAGAAATTTTGTAGCTTGTAAATTATCTTGATACAAGGGACTAGATAACTGATGTCAAATGAGTAGGTGAATAAAAGGTGAGAAAATAATTCTGTCAGTGGTAAATATTTGAAAATTCCTTCTCCTTGGCAGCAAATAAAAATCTGACATCAGACAGCCCTTCATTTTAGCTGATATACTGTATCGCCATGTAAAATAGCACACGTGCACACTGAGGCAATGATGTGACTTACTCTGTGATGCTGGTGCTGTCTCTTCCTGATTGTCTCAGGCTTCTTTTTCTCAGTAACCTCTATAAAAGTGTAAGATTTGCTATTTTGGCCATGTAGTTGTAATGAATTGTTTCCTGGTTTAAGATGTCATTTAAACATTGTGCAGAGGTTAGACTGAAGGGGAAATTAGAAGTGTGTTCATGGTGTTGAGGACAGAGCCAGGCCTGGAGTTACAAAAACCAGCTGGACTGGAGGCGTAAGCTCAGTAGTAGCTCTTGTGGTCGCTCCCAGGAGTCACCACTGGTGACTAGTCAAGAGTCTGTTTCCCTTTTTGTCTTGCCAAGTTCTCAGTGCCTGAACTCAAAATGCTCTCTGATTTTGTTTCATTCTTATAAAGCCCAAAAAGCTGTTACTGTTGTGGCTGCAAAAGCTGATTGTGAAAGGGAGATGTTGCCCTCTGCTGGTCCTCTTCATTAGGAAGAGGGAAGAAAAACAAAAAAATCAAGTCCTGTTGCTTAAAAATGGAAATGACAGGATTTTGATGTACCTGTCTTCCCACTTACAGACCTGTATTTTCATTACATATTACATATCAACTGCAATTATGTACTAAGACAATTTTAAGTCCCTCTGTCATGAAGACATACTGTCTCTTAAACACCAGATTCAATTTCAACAAGTATTAGTACATTTTGAAGATCACAATTTTCACTTGTTCCGCTGTCTTATTAGTATTTATATAAAACCCAATTGTGCAAATGACCGTGAAACCTGAATCTGATTTCCATAGCAACTGTGTTCGACTCAAAAGTAAAACAATATATTCCAATTTCATTTCCATGTTGCTTGTCCTTGTGGCCTACCGCCCTTTTAGATTAATTGAGGAGTCTGAAGCCCACTTTTGGTTCCTGAGGAATGAATTTGCTGGCTTGTTAGACTCTGGGGCTGGTTGCAAGGGTGTCCCTAACTGAGGTAAGGTGGCACCACTGATGCCACCACCCAGGAGCCTCTCCAGTGCATCACTGGCATCATGGGAAATGGCTGATCTTAGCAGGGGAGACAGTAAGAGAGCCATGGAATTACTGTGTCATTGTTCCTTGTCTTGTAGGAATGGAGTAGGGAGCCTTATTCCTTTTATATTCTGTATAATGAGAAGGAGGCTAGACAGAAATGTGCTCTTGGGTTGGTTTTTTTTTTGCTGTGTTAGTGTCGAAACCAGAGCCCTCTCGCCCTTGGAAGAAGCCTTTCTTAAACTCTGTTTGTAACTCTTAATATAGTATTGCTTCTTGAGGTCTACTACAAAATCCTGATGGCAAGCTCTGTACAGAACAGAATTTGAGCAGCCCACAGGAATGATTTGGCACCTGAAAGCAGTCTGATAGATTAGCAGGTAGCTGATCAAGCCTCAAGGTACAGAAGCCTGCTTTGCACACTTCAGGTAGCTGCAGAAAATTGAGCATTTGCTGGCTATCTCCCATGTGCTGGTGAGACCAGATATAGATTGGTTAACCAAAGACAATTTAGTGAGTGTTCTCTGATGGGTGTCATGTGAAGACAACTGGGTTAACTCATCCTAGGAATAGACACTTGTTTGAGTTAGCTGATCTTTTACCAATAGGGCATGTGAACATTCTTTTGTTGGGTATCTATGTTTACTTCTTCTGGAGTAGGAGCCCTTTACCTGATAGAAGATTATAAGCAGCTGGAAGATAATTGCTATTCTCACAAAGAACTATGTTGAAAGTAGGGTACATACAATCTTAGTTCTGTTAAAAAAACAGTTATTCAGGATAAATAGCAAATAAGTAATTCTTGGGGGGACTCAGATGGTGATGTAGTACTGCCTGCCTTTCATATTGCAGTTGTATTTTGATTTTCTGCTTCTTCACTCCCCCTGCCAAAGTTAAATGCTCATGTGAGTGAGGTTGGCTCCCACATACACAGCACGTGCCTTGCTCAGTAAGGTAGTTACATGCCTCTTTTTTCTGAACCTCATTTATTAAGCTAATATTTATTCCTTTTTTTCTTCTTTTGATATCTTAGTCCTGAAAAACATAATTTAAATTTTATCTGTGTTAAAATGCCTGTGTTTAACAGAAAGGTCACTGCACTAACCCAGAAAAACTTTGATGTGAAAGAAAATTAGTCGAAAAATAGAAAATAGTATAGCTGGCTTCAGAGTTTTGCTGGACCTATATTCTTCTTTGCCCCCTCTTGTGTCAGTTTCCAGGTGATAATTTACACTCTTGTAAGCAGAGTGTAAATTAAATCTTAGTGGATCTTAACAGAAAGAAAATGAGTCATAGCAGCTGATTCCTCACAAAAGCCCTTCTGGACAAAAGCCAGGTGTAAGAAGCATTAGGTGACTTCCTTTGTTACTCTTTGTTTAAGACTTTTATGAATTCACTGTGGAAGAAATTAACTGTCTAATTGTGTCCCTAGTAAATGCTGTTTCAAAATGTGTTGAACTTGAACAGTATGTTATATTACAATGCAACATTAAACCTGTGAAATGTTTGCTTTCCTGTGTAGGTGATCTCTACGGTGCCATAGGCTCTCCAGTTAGATTGACTCGGACTGTGATAGTTGGAAAGCGCAAGGAGCTGGTGCAGCGCTTGCTCTACGTTCTAACTTACTTCATCCGGTGCTCTGAGCTGCAGGAGAATCAGCTGACCTGGAGTGAGAAGGCTGGGGAAGGAGAGCAGGTGCTAAATGGAAGCAAGATCACAACTGCACTAGAAAAGGGAGAGGTAGAGGAATCTGATTATGTGGTTGTCACTGTTAAAAATGACCCTGCTCTTGTGCCTCCAATCCTACCTCCAAAGAATGACGGGAGTAAGAACAACAGTACTGCTGAGTGGGTGCCTGAACCAGAAAGCACTCAGGCTGTCCCAGTCTCTTCAAAAGAAAAGAGGGAAGCAATAGAAAAGGTCAGTCAGACCTCTGAAACATCAGTTGACTGTCTAACTGGCAGTTTCTGTAAAGGAGCAGCTGATGGTAGGAAAAGAACTGTCACTGATACAGGAATCATATCCTACCACTCTGAAGAATCATCTAAATTAGAGGATGTAATGGATGTAAAGAAGAACAAGAACCAGAATGAGAGAAAAGTGGAGAAGCAGTTTTCTAGTAGGTCGTCTGCTGTACCTTGTCCTGAAAGGTCTGGCCACAGGAGTTTACACTTAGAAAAGGTCACGTTTCAGATTGGAAGCTCAGCATCACCAGAGTCAGACTTAGAAACTCATAGAAGAGAAATGGAAGAAAATCTGAAGGCATTAATTAAAAGACCAGAGGTGATACATTGTGCCTCAAGTTCCACAAATCTGACTGTGGATGCTCCTCAGAATCAAGACAGTTGTGAAGCTGCCTTTATACCCATCAGTAAACATAATGTTTGTTATGCACAAATCCCACCATGTGAGGAGAAGGAAAGTATACTTAACCAACATATGGAAAGTAAAGGAACTGAAGTGAATTTAATTAACTCAATATCTAGTGAACGGCTTGTGCCCACAGAAAACGTAGAAACTGTAAAATTGCCAAACATGAAAGAAAATAGAACTTTATGCTCTGGCAATCTGGAGAGCTATTCTTCTGACTGCGTAGAAGCAGATTCTGCTGTCAAACAGGATTCCTCTAAAGTAGGTGCTAAAGATGTCCCCTATGGGGATTCTGGAAGGAAAACCTCCTTCAGAGTTGAAGGGGACATTCCAAGGAATGAGAGTTCAGACAGTGCTCTTGGAGCTAGTGATGAAGAAGGTGATTGTTGTATCCCTGATGAAGTGCATCATGATAACATCAGCAAACGGCTTGAAGAATTTGCAGAAGTGGAACTTCCTTTGCCAAGGTAAAGAAATGTGATTAATTTAGAATTAAATGGAGTAAAAAGCTGTAGCTACTTTGGAGTTGTTTAAAATTTCAAGTCTGAAGTTTTCTGGGAACCTAAGTTCCTTGCAAACAAATCAGTAGCAGACAGGGATGTAGTTAGAATTCTTGTAAGAAGATTTGGCAAAAAGGAAACAGACAGAGCAGATTTAATAAAGTTTTATAACAAAGGTATACCAAATGCCTAAAAAAGGTGATCAAATTTTTTATGTAGTGTAGACCATGTAGATAGAACATCTGAGGACAAGTAAAACTGCTTAAAAAGATAACTGTTTAGATTTGATGTAATTCTTAAGTCAAATACAGATTTCGAATAAACATGGACATGCTATTTGTACATTTTTGAGCATTCCAGGTGCATATGGAGTTTGGTGTTTAAGGCCAGTCTCTAGACTTACCTTAAGAATGAGAATTGAAGAAAACTCAAATTTAGCAAAACTGTAAGCTGCAGAACTTGGAGTCCTTACATCCCACAAACTCCAGTGCTTATAAATTTGATTATGTACAAGTTTGAAGAAATCAATACACTGTTAAATTTTAGCATTTAAAATTCTTGTTTCAAAGAGCAGCTGTAGATGTTTACTGGTGTGAACATTTATGTATACTTGTAGTACAACTGTTGATTAATATTTGCAGTAGAAGGAGGCATGACTTTGTATTCATGTAAAATCTGAATGCAGGTTGTCAAGCAAGAGTCTTACCTGCTTTGTATTTCTGTATTCCAGGTCAAGTACCATCAGCAGTCAATGTGTGAAAAACTTTGGAAGATCACTTCTGGGTGGTTACTGTCATACATATATACCTGATCTAGTGCTGCATGGAATAAATAATGATGAAAAACTCAAGCAGTGTCTTCTAGCAGATCTACTTCATGCAATGCATGTGAGTTAAAGTGCCGAGTCAAAGTAGGAGATGTGATATTACTGAAATTACAGAAGAGGTCATTTCAGTAGGTTACTTTTTTTACTTACCTGTTCTGAACAGCCACATCTGCCGTGTCTTACTCTTTGAAAGGCATAAGCCCTTACTTTACTACATGCAATGCCTGTTAATGCAAAGAATCATGTGCTTTCCTTTATTACTTTTAAGGCTTCTCTTCAAAGATTAACACAAGGAAGATTGTTTGCAACTTCAAGTTACAAACAAGGAAAACAATCCTTGAGCTGCTTCTCTTTTCCATCACAATAGCAGACAAAATTACCTGCATTTCAGAAAAAATTACATGCAAGTTGAAACATCTTATTTTGCCACTTAGTGGCATTGTTGCAGGTGAGATAAAGTCATGTTGAGGCCTGTATGATGCTAGTCAGTAGCAGAAATGGCTGACTACAGAGGATAATTGTATATAGATAAGAACTTTGCTGTGTCCTTTCTCCACTGTAAGTACTCCTAAACTATAACATTTATAACTAAGCTTTCACTGGAATAACTGTGTGACCTCAGTATGCAATTTAAAATGCTTATCTAGTAATTGTCAGCAGCTTCTCTCTGCAGCAATTAAGAATGATTCTGCTGGTATTACTGCATGTACTATCCAGAGCAGTGGTGTATGTGTCTGTCTGTTCCTTAAGGAACATTGGATTGGTCTGGTGTGATAGTGTGGCTGTTCTTTGGTGGATGAGAAGTGGATCATGAGCCTGCACAGCTCTTGCTGCAAAGAGAGCCTGTGCTCTCCTGGGGTGCATAGCAAGAGCATTCTAGCAGGTCAAGGGAGGTGAACCTGCCCCTCTACTCAGCCCTAGTGAGGCCACACCTGGAATGCTGTGTCCACTCCTGGGCTCCACAGGACAAGAAGGATGAGGAGCTACTGGAGAGAGTCCAGTGGAGAGCCCCAAAGATCATTAGGGATCTGGAACATCTCTCTTCTCAGAGGAGACTAGACTGAGAGGGGATCTCATTGACGCATATAAATATCCTAAAGGCAGGTGTCAAGAGAGTGGTGCTCAGCAATAGAATGAGGAGCAATGGCCATAAACTAAAACACAAGAAGTTCCACCTCAGCTCCTGAGGAAGAACTTCTTTATGTTGAGGGTGGCAGAGCACTGGAACCAGCTGCTCAGGGAGGTCACAGAGTCTCCCTTTCTAGAGACATTCAAACCCCACCTGGACTTGTTCCTGTGTCACCTGCTCTAAGGCAATCTGCCTTGGCAAGGAGTTGGATTAAAGGATCTCCAGAGGTCCCCTCCAATCCTAGCTGTTCTGTTATACCCTTCTTGGTTGTGCATAGTAAAATCCCTCACATATCTCTGAAATGTACTTAATCTCTTGAATGTACTTTCACCATCACTGGATCAGTGTAATTATTACTCTCTACATTTTGAAAGAAACTAATCTCTTCAGGGTAGGGGGAATACATCAATAATAATAAAATGGAGTGACTTTCAGGTGCTAATGAAAATTAAATGTCTCAATCAAATTGGCAGATGCAGTGCTGCTGATTGTAAATCTTGTCACTGAAGTTAGTCTTCCTTCTCATTTTTTTGAGATGCCTTTGGTCTCCTAATGGACAAAAACATGCATTGAATTACTTTATTTGCTACATCAGTGTGTAAAAGTAGAACCTCAAACTGAGCTGTGGAATTTTATACGAAAGAATTACATAATTGTATTTTGTTTCTGTTGCAGCATCCAGTGCTAGATGAGCCTATAGCAGAAGCTGTCTGCATTATTGCAGACACAGATAAATGGAATGTACAAGTAGCTACAAGCCAGAGGAAGATGATGGATGGTGTGAAGTTAGGCAAGGATGTTCTGGTTTCAAGTCAAGTATCCAGTCTGTTGCAGTCTATTTTACAGCTTTACAAACTGAACGTCCCAGCTGACTTCGTAAGTATTTCTTTATTGAAGGCTGAAGCTAATGGAAATAGCTTAGCTCAGATAGCAAGCACAGAGTTCTGTACACTGTGTTGCAATATCAGTGAACTAAAGCCTGATATAATGCAGAGCTGTTACAACATGTTGAAAAGAATCCATGCTACAGTCCAGTAATGGATACAGTCCAGTAATGGACACCAATGGGAACCAAGTTGGTTCTGGCAAACAGCTTCCTATTCTTGGGGTTTCTATTCAACCCCATGCAGTGGATGCCTCTTCTCTCCTCCAATTAGCTGTGCCTGTTTATTTACTTGACCCTTCTGCTATATACATATTTTAGCATGTGCTCTCTTGGGTAGCTTTGCAGATGGCTCCATGGGATTGATGGGATGAGACACCTGGGAATAGGTGGGTTGCAGCAGGGAATAATGGATACCAATGGGAACCAAGTAGCTTCTGGCAAACAGCTTCCTATTCTTGGAGTTTCTATTCAACTCTGTCATGTTGCATATTCCCTATGCCACCGCATCCTTTCCTGTCTTCATTTGTAGTGGAGTTCATCAGAGCAAATCAGTAATGCTGGTTTTGCTGATTACAACAAAATTACCCACAAGTCTGACTGCAATAACTATAATTCAATTTTTAGCACATGATTATTGGTGAGGGGAGATGGAGGGTTTCTTCAGTTATCACCCCTTTTCTAATAAACAGAATTGATTTTTCCTTCCGCAGATAGCTCTGAGAAATTCTGTAGGAATCCTGTGTAATGACTGTGCCAGCAGATGGAAGAGGAAGATAGAGCTAAACACTAACAGTTCTAAATAGTATTAGTTGGCACTGTTTTGGGTTAAATTGGTGGTATTGATTACACTAAGTTCTTCAAGTCAAATGCTAGGCAAAATAAGTGGGTACATTTTTGAGTGTTTTCTCCGGATTCTTCTGGGCATTGAAAAATACGCAACTGTGGTTGAAATTGTATCTTAACACTAGCACAGTCACACCTTAAATCCTGGCATTTTTAAACTGAGTATTGACTTTGCAACTGAAGTGTTCTTTCCAGTGTTTCCTTAGGATTTGTATATGTAGTTTCTATATGGCTTGTGTGGTTTGGGAGGTATCTGGAGGCAGAATGATTTTCAGGGGGATTTATTTCCTTTTTCTTACAAAAAGGAACTGTGAAGTGACAGTGCTAGTTGTTTGTAAATTTTTCATCGTTTGTGTTAGAAATACTTTGATCCTTCTGTCAGGAGATTTTGCAACTCTGCTAAAACAACATCAGTGCATGGAAACCAAGTGTTCCTAAACTCTAGGAGAAGTGTGACATTTCACTAGTAGTATTTCTATTGATTTAAATTTGGATAGAAACATATGTATTGATGTACTCATATCAATCAGAGATGACCACAGTGCAATATGTTTGAAGTTTTCTTTAGGAGTGTATATCTCTTTACATGCAGTTACTGTTCAGATGAGTAAGTATTTTTGGGGTTTTGTGGTACCAACAACAAACAACCCAGTTTGAGACCAGATGAAAGGCAAGTGGTGATATCTTTATTTTAGCACTTCAGACTGATAGTTGTGCTGCAGAGAGCTTTGCATTATGCCCTGGTGAGAGGAGAGTGCTGATTGCAATTGCTGCGTTTCAGCAGTATGTCAAAAGTGTCACCTGCACCTTTAAGCTCAGTTTAAGCTACTCTTCTATTTTTAGAAGTTACTTGACTTTTTTTTTTCCATTTGGTCAATGAAAAAAACTGCAGAGGAAGCTAATATTAAAAAAAAAAAAAAAAAAGGAGAATACTTGTGGACACTGAACAAGATGGGTTAATGTACCAAGCCTGTGGGCAGAAATGTCTTTTGATTCTTTGCTGGTGTTCAGAAGGAGAAGATCATATGATGTAAACAACCCTTCTTTTAAAATAATGTGGGATTCTTCCTTACTTGATCCCTCATAACTTAAAAAAAAAAATCCATAATCCTTAACAAAAATACTGGAATTGAAACAGATTGAACTGCTTCTTTGTTAATCAGCTGCATGTCCCCCATAACCACTGAGAAAGTGCTCATAGGCTTTTTGCATGAGGGTCACCTGTAATGGAAAAGATAAGAGTGCTTGCTTCCCTTTTGACCAGAATCAGAAGTGTTACGATTACAATGACTTGAGTGAAAATTTGCTTGAAGGAAATTGATCAAAACCTTCTGCATTTCCTCTATTGGTGGCAATGATTTTACTCTACTGCCATGGAAGCACATTTTTAAAATGCCTCTTTATTTCCTATTATTAAGACTCGATATTAGCTCATTGAAAGAATAATTAAACATCTTCATCTTGCTCCGGATGATCAGAAAAATACATGTTAGGCTACCTACAAGCCTGAGTCCTTTTTTTCTCATTAGTTTTTTTCATTAACAAAACTGGTCTCACCAGGTCTCACTTCTAATACTTAGGGTTTTCATTCAGCTCCAGTACATGGGATCATGGCCTGAAGCTATTTGTTGCTGCTGTTTCTAATTGCTGTCTTTGCCTGCTGGATGATTATATGTTTGATAATGTGAGGTTCTGTATGTGCTTCCTGCTTTCATCTCCTGATTTCAGAGAGCTGACCTAATTTAACTTTTTTGAAGTGGTCATCCCTGTGAAAAGAAAGAATATATCAAATTGCGAATGTACCTTTTGTCCTACAATGAAATACCTGATAAGACTTCCTACCTACTCATCTTGTAAAGACATGCTGCCTGCTGACCTTGCCAGAATTACCCCTCTCTCTCCTTGAAGCCAAGGTTCATCTGCTCTCTCCTAGCTGGTATATGAGAAGTTGCCATGAATCACATGACTGTATTTAAAAATAATATGCATTACTAGCATTCCACTGCTGGAAGAAAAGTGGAGTGATTGAACTGATGTTTCAACTTGAACTATTACCTTTTGGCAATCAGCATCAAATATTTAAGCAATTTTAAACTGGAAGTACTTAGGAATTATGAAAACAAATGCCTAAAATGGATTTGAAACTTAGTTGCTACAGAAAAGCAAACAGCAAAAGAGTTATAATTCTGTTACCACTAAGGAACTGGTGTCTTCCACATCTTAAGTCTTAGTTTCTTGAATGGCACTAGAGCCTTAGAACTGGAATGATCATTTTAGAAACTGTAGTCTAAACCAAGTCTTTTAGAAAAATAGTACTGACTTATAAAAAAGACATTTTGATGCAAGAATACTGCCTTAATTCTTAGTAAGATATCTTGAGTTATTTTGAACCTCACTAAAACTGTTTAAGTTGGCATAAATGCAGTGGTGTGAGTGGAAATAGATGCGTGGTTTGTGCAACAAATTTGCTGCCCAAGAGAGCTGGAATGCCCCAATTCTATGAGGGGTTTCCTCTTTGTGTGGTAGTGTAACTTTTTTATGTGTAAGCACAGTTGTAATAAATCCAATTGCCTCTTCTAGATTTTGGAGTGGAGGCTTAGTTTGTCTTCTGAGATAGAAGGTAAAGTGGTGTGCTTACATTTCTGTAATATTTGCATGTGATTTGCAAAAGCTGTTCTGAGCTTTGTGGTCTGTGTTTACAGTGCATAATGCATCTTGAGGATAGACTGCAAGAGATGTATCTCAAAAGCAAAATGCTTTCAGAATATCTGCGAGGACATACAAGAGTGCATGTAAAAGAACTAGGAATTGTATTGGGGTGAGTATTGCAGGTATCAGTCTTAAGCAATGGCAAAAGCTGGGGCAGTTATTTTTCCTTTTCTTCTGAGTGTTGACAGCTTGTTCTTGTGTGGATTTGCTTCATATTTAACACTCCTCTTTCATGTGCCTAATAAGTTGCAAAAAATGAGCTCTCCTGAGCTATCTCAAAATCAGGAGAAGGCCTTTATACAGCAACAACAAAATACTTGTCATTTTTAAATCTTCAGAATTAATAGAGTTTGAATTTTGGTCATTAGTAAGTTAGCCAAGCATTCGTACACACTCTGTTCTGTTGTGATCTCCTTAATGACAACTTCATCCCAACAAATACTTCGGAATTTATGGAATGAAAAGGGTGCATTTGTACTTAAGGGACAACAGGGTCTCAAAGATCAGGTGTAGAAAAATAAACAGGTGTTCTGTTCAGCATCTGTCTTCTAATAATAGTACTTGATTGGCATATAACCTTGAGGGATCTGCCTGCTGACAGCAGAAAAGGGGGAAGAAGTAAATACACTTTCTCAAGATGTTTTTAGCACTGTAGATTAAGTCTAACTTATCTTTTTCCAGACTGTTCAAGATTTCATACTCAGAAATGCAGCTGTAAATAGTGAAACAGTGAAATAAGCACTTTTCTCAGTGTGTGTGTACATGTTAAATATATATAAATATGTACATACATCCTGGCCTCTGAGCAGCTTCACATTTGGAAATAGTTGGAAACTGACCATTGCACTTGAGAGACATTCCTTGAACTGTTATTGCATAATAATTAATAATTTCAGCTTTTGGTCATTTTTGGTAAGAAAGTGCTACTAATTGAGTTATAGTCAAGACCTGAAATGCATAATCTTCCACAAGCTGATACTTAGTACTTTGTTAAACTGGGCTTATTGGTGCCTACTCACTGGTAAGACTACAAGCTGAGGCTTAGGGTTTAGCAAATACATAAAAGATCTTTTATTTAAATCACAAAAGATTATATAGCACAGAATGTAATACTGCTTGCTATATTTTAAGTGCTAATATACTTCTTGGTTTTAAGATTATTTACCTACCTTTACTGGTAGTACATGATTATGACAGTAAATAATAATTAAACTATGAAATTAGTAATACCAAGACATTTCCAGTTTCTTTAAAGTGGATGAAAAGTATCATCTTGTATTTCTCTTGCAAAAGTGACTGTATATTATTTTAAAGGCTTTTTTTTTTTTTTTTTTAATTTCTAGGATTGAATCCAATGACTTGCCTTTGTTGGCTGCTATAGCAAGTACTCATTCCCCATATGTTGCTCAAATACTCTTATAAGTTAAATTCTCAGGATAGTCATTCCCCTAAAGTACAGTTATGAAAATGGAAATGCTGAATGAAGAACAGAGGTGCCAAACACTGGTAAAGGGGAGCACTGATGAAAGCAGGTGATGACTGTACATTCTGCCACCTTCCGATTCTGATTTCAACCGGATGTTTTATCGGAGGACTTCAGTTTACATAACACAAAAGGCATTCAGGTTTTTCTTACAATCTCACTTCTGACTTAAATCAAGAGACTGCATTCTTGCATTTTATTTTTATTCAAAGGACAAAAGTTAACACTATGTGGCAGACCGGGTGCTGCCATCCAAAACGCTGCTCAAAACCATGAAGTACCAGTTAAAAGAACAAGTGGGTTAGAATGGATTTCGTAATACTATGCTTGTGAGTGTGGTGTGGTGTATGTTTCTTTGCTGGGGAGGAGGAGGAGGAGTAGCTGTTAACTCTGTATATAGCATTCCTATACAAAAGTGTATTTGGTGGGACATGATTTTCTTGCAGAACATACGTGTGGTTTTGTATAGTAGAAGTGATGGGCTCAGAACAAGGAACTTGGATTCAGCAGCCAGATGTCATGTGGGAATGGAGGTGTGTGTGAGGTTGGTGTGACTTTTCCATTTAAGGACAAGAGGTTGAGAGCTGTGGCTGCTTCTGTTTTAATGTGGAGGCATTCAAATGGGCCCATGGCTACAAGTGGAATGGAATGGACTTCGGAGAGAGGGATTTTGTGGGAAAGCCTTATGGAACTTCTGCTACAAGTTTACATTTGTTGCTGATGCAACTTCAGTAACTGTTGATTTGCTGTATGACTGTGGTCCTGGGAACTAAACTTGTCTTGGTGTCATCAAGTCTTGCTATCTCCAAGGAGTATGAATTTGAAAAACATCTGAACGATGCCAGTGCTGTGAGCATGTGTCCGTGTGCTCATAAACCAATCAGCTGGCACAAACTGAAGACAATCGTATTGGGGAAATACAACACATCAAACAACCCCCACCAAACCTTTAGTCAAAAGTATTACTTTTTTCCAGCTATGACTTGTCATTTTGAGTAGGAATAGAAGAGGAACGTTGTTTGAAGTAAAGTGAAATGTGGGGGCAAATCCCAATATTTGATATTACTCTGAATGTTTGCAATTACCCTTTTTGATTCTACAGAAATCTTGAACTATCATCCAGGTGCCTTTCCTTACTAGGTTATCTACTCTGACACCAGAAACTACTTCTCCACTAGTTGATACTGGCCTTTGGTGTTTCTAGAAAGCAAAATAAAATTTTGTACTTCACTGTTTTCACGTGGTTGATTAAAATGAATGTAAAAAATACTTTTTTTTGCATAAAGCACTGTTAAGCTGGATATGAAACTGTGGACCAGACTGAGGAGAGAACAAAGGATCAAAACATTCTTAAATGGAAAACTCAATGTTGGACCGTTCCGTTGTGAGCCACTGTGAATACGGTGTCTGAAATTGTCCTCTTGCAAGCAAATTTCTGGCAACACAATTGCTTGAAAATAGTGAATTCTAAAAAGAAACTCCTGGTCGCCAGTTGTGAGTTCTCCTTGTTGGTGGTTACAGATTTTTAACACTGAAGGGACACACTTTTATTAAAAGTGTTTTTATTTCCTACTACCTTGATGTTTGGACTTTTCTACAGTAAACTTTCAATTATTTGAAATAATGAAATGTGCTTATTGTGAGTTGTTTAAATGTGACGGGGTCTTGATTAACCTTGTGTTGCTTTTTGAGGGAAATAGGTAGACTGGCCTACTGTGAAAAGAGGTTGTTTCCACGTGGAGGGATACTTAATATTCTGATACAACACTTCTAAAGCTGTTCCTTCTATGCTGGTTTTCTGACCTGACATTCCAAATATTGCTTTCATTGCATTTTCATATTTCTCCCTAGTATTCTGCCTAAAAAGGCTAAAGTCTTTCTATGGTTCAAGTTTTTTTCTCCTGCTTTATAGCTAAGCAAACTTTTCATATCTTGGGTCTGTGAATCCTGTCTGCTGGAAAGTAAATTTACCTCTGCATATGGCTTTTAGCAGATACCACTTTCTGTTTCACAAGGTTAAAACGAGGAACGAACCATAGAGCAAGTCACATATTCCTAAGCTACCCTCTTGATGGAGAATGTGTGTGTGCATGTGTAAGACTATGAAACTGCTTCTCTGAGTGTATATAGAAATCCTCATGTACTTTCTCTATTTCATGTCACTCTTAAATAGTAGCTGACATCATTTAAAGTCAGTCCAGTTCTTTTAAGGTGGGGTTTTTATCTGAACAGACTCTGACAGTTCTTCAAAGAAATATATGCGAACTTAACGATGTGCTTTTGTTGTCACAGGGTTTACTAAATAGGACAGAGATCTGCAGACATTCAGTGATTGCAAGATTAATACCATAATCAATAATAGACCTGATTTTACCACATCAACTGTTAAAAAAAAAAACTGCCTTTGGGCAAGACATCAGTTAACTTTGTGGTGGCATGTGAGCTGATGGTCAAAAGCACTTGAATTTTCTTCAGCCCAGGCTAAAACTTTATAGTTCTTGCTGCTTTCTCTAACATTTTGCTGCTCTTCAGAAATTACATGTTGAACTATTTTATTCTCACAGTTTTAGTTTTGGGGGAAAGAAAATTCAAAATGTAATCTCTTTATTACCTTTAAAAGGCTTTAGACTAATGAAAGCTAATTACATATTTCCCCTCCACCAGATATACTACCTCAGTTGACAGGATTCCACTTTCTAGGGCTTTTTTTTGTCTTTAACTTGTTTTTGGTAGCATCTTGATGTTTATGTAAATTGGTGTGGCATGACAGGGCAGTAAGTATTTGCAGATGTGTTTTTTAGACATTTTTAGGGCATGTTTCTGGTTTTATTTTAATAGGATGAAAAGTGATATGAATGTACAGCTGTGTTGAAAATTGATAATGTAGCTTAATTTTCAAATATTCCAAAGTTGTTTTTATCAGTATTATGTAGGTTTTTTGTAAACTTAAATACATACTTTCTTGGTTAGGTGGGAGTGCACAGTCTTTCCAAAATCCCACATAAATGCAGTTTACACACTGAAATTTAAAGAATGTATGCTGTTTTCAGGCAAGACTAAACATAGGGGAGGAATGGACTGCTAAATTGTAGAATTTAACTGAAATAAATTGTTTAACCCCAAACAATACCAAGATTGGAACATTTTAATTTAAGTGAGGTACACTCTGAACTAGTCTATACAACTTTATTTTGCTCCCAAAAAACTCAGACACTGATTCTGTAATTCACATTTCTGATGGCATTTTCCAGAATTTTACATTGATTTTTCCCCACTCCATATTATAAGCATCTTTACTCTTAAAGTCAAAGCCTCTTTTCAGATGCATCAAATTCTTGTATATAAGGTTTACACAAAATGATCACTTACCCCTCAAGGATAACTTCTACTTCAATTAAAAGGACCCAAATAAAAATCAAGTCTTAACTGCTGAATTTAGTCTAGACAATTTTCTTCTTTTTTTAATTTTTTTTTTTTGGGGGGGGTGGGTGGGTGGGGGATTTGAGGTCAAATGAGGTAATTGGACATACATGGCAAGTTTTCCATAGTAGAAAAATGTGTGTTCCTATTGCATGTTTGGAGAACATAGGCTTTTTTAGGAATGACTGAACACCAATGTCAAACTACATGTTTTTTTCTTATAGTTGTTTATGTACACTATCATTTTGGTCAATTTCTTTGCGGCATTTGGTGCAATAAACTTTCTGAAATCAACGTAAGTGGTATTTGGTATTTTCCTTCTTAAAGCTTCTGAAATTGTTGTTGTAGCTGAGGTCTAACAGCACATGGTCTATTAGATAACCCTTCAGCAAAGTAAGTAACTGTTACAAGTGTCTGTCAGGAAGGCTACACAAAATTTGGAATTTGGTTGGTTATCCTTGGAAGTTTTACCTCACATGTAAACAAGAGTTCTTACAGTGTGAAAAATGTGGGCAAAAAATAGTGGAAAATGAAGACAGTGACTGTTGAAATAGGTGGTGCCGAGGTTTCACAGGTATGTTCTCTTTCTTTAGTTCTTTCCAAAAGCATTTGAGCTAGCTGAAAAGTATCTCGCTATTAGATGATAAATCCAGTTTCTAAAATTGCTCAACTGAACCGGAGCAAGTGACCCCTCATGTCTACTACATAATGAAATGGTTAGTGCATTTGGTCTGATTTAGTTTCCAATAAAGAGGTTTTTGATTTCTCTCAGATCTTTCTCTCAGATCTTCCATGACCTGACTTTCTATTTAGTATTCTGCAGCGTATTGGAAAATCCTTATTTAGAAATAAAAACAGAAAGGAGATGAGATGACCAACTGTATTTGTGCTTCTTTGAGCAGGTCTGAATTAGTCTGATTTGTAGGATATAAGCATTTCTTCCTTACAGACTGAAATGCTTGCTTGTGGGTCAGGCTACCAAGGATTGGAAGTAAGAAAAAAGCCAAGGAACTTTGGCATCAAGGACTTGATAGTGAGGAGAAAACCCAGTCACCTGACTGCTCCAGTCCCTGATCTCTTTGGTACTTGTGAACCATGGGAATGTCTTAGTGATTTGTGCAGTTCATCAACCTGTTTTTCCATCTAGGTCTTGTAAGACTCCATGAAACTCCTCTGCTCTGATTTCACTACTTTAAAAAAAATTGTAGTTAAGCTGTTGCTCATACCAGCTGGTTGAATTTCTTTTTAAAGAGCACTTAGCCAGTTTCTCAGAATCCAAATGTTCAGGGTGGTGGCAGATTAAGAAGAGGGAGGTGCAGAGGCTGGCAGATATTAAATAGCCAAGCACTGGGAAGGGGTGGAGTCCTGCATTAATGAATACTTCAAGGTAGGGCTGAGAGGGTGGCCAAAGAGCTTCTAGAACTGAGAGCTGCAAAGGGGAAAATAATACCTAGATATGAAAAATCCTCAAACTCTGAAGTCAGATTGTGTGATTTGTTCAGAAGACGTGACTAGAGATAATGCAAATGTTTATAGTGAACAAGCAACTGAACTGTTTTCCTGCTTATGTAAGTGGCAAGGAAGATCACAGATCTGATGGAGGAGTTCTCCTCATGTGTAAAAGTGGTTTCAAGGCTGCAGCAGTAAACATGAACTATATTCCAAAGTAACTAAGTCTTGTGCCAAAATTCTGCCAGTCTTTCTCCCTACTTTTCTCTCTATTTGGAAAAGTTGTATAGCAAAGCTTTCTGCTGATCATCTGTGCACCGTATCCTTTGGTTTTCTCTGCTTACAGCTTTGAAGAGGTCAATCAGGACGAAACATGCAAAACAGGATTTTGGATGTAAAGGACACAATGCCAAGTGACAAACCACGAGACTGTGACCTGTGTAAGGCTTCTGATCCCATATAAAATTGGCTTAAGTGGACACATGCTAGTAATCCACATGCTGGAAAATTACTCTTATAATAGTTGCAGTTAGTTGTCTGTCTGGCACAATCCCAAAGCTAAAACAGTTTAAGCAGTGCAAGTAGAGTAGCACTTTGTCTTGAAATCCTAAGGTCAACACATGGCTGAAGGGCTTAGGAGTGACAGTCAAGTACTCAAATTTTGTCTCATAAACTGAATTTTTTTTTCCATTTAGAGCTACAAAAGAGATTCTACTGTGATCTGACAAGATGATGTTTGAGAGAGAGCAGACTTCCATGAGGAATGAATTTCTCACTAAGGAATAAATCTCCCTCTCCAATGGACAGAGAAATGGTTGTGGGTGTGAAAAAAAAAAAAGTGATGCTTAGGTCTGCTTGGGATCTTCCCAGGGTGGGTTTGTGTGCTCTGATAAGAGTGCCACAGTGTCAACGGCTGGGGTATTTTGGCTCACAAAAATGTTTTGCTTTCTGTTGGATTGAATTCCAACCCCGCATATAACAAAATTGTTTCAAATATGTCCGTAATGTTACCGTTTTAGTTCTCTTTTGCTACCTCATCTCTTTTTCCCTAGGCAAAATGAGACAGGAGTTTTCTGTGTCATGTAGATGTTATAATTTTTCATTTTCTGCAGTATTACATCACTTTTTTTTTTCTTAAGATCTGCACAAGTCCTGTTAGCCTCAAAATGGACAAATCTAAAACTGTTCACTTTAGCTTTGAAAAATATAGGGAAATGTGTTTTGTTCAGTTGTTTCATTCTGTACAACATGCAACTTTTTTTGACCTTGAAACACAACTGATCTGAAAACAATGTGAAATTAAAAATCACATTTCCAAACCATTCCATCAGCTCCTACTGCCCTCTTTAAGGGACTGACTCATGTAAGGACACTGCAGTCATAGTGCAAGTGCTTTAATTCTGTAAAGTTTTGTATTTAATTCAGAAATTATGCCTTAACTTTTGATTTGGGGAGCAGAGCTTCCTGGACTGCCTGCATCCATTGCAGCCTGTTCACCATGTGAGTGAGGAGAGCCTAGTTCTGCATTGTGGTCTTGTTGGTCAGGAATGTTGGGAGCAGGCTGCCTGGTGGATGGGGGGGGTTGAAACAAAAATGGAATTAGCACTGAGAGAAAGCTAACTTTTTTTCCTTTGCCCTTTTGTTACTGCAATTACACTTCTGGCAGTCTCCTGTCACAGTCTGATGTCTCTAAAGTGGAAAGGGTCACTGAACCCCAAGGTTTGTTGAGCAGGGTTCTCTGGATGCTGACCTGCTGCCGTTGCCAAAGCCATGGACTGAGCTGTGCCAGTCCAGCTGGGACCGAGTTCCAGGTGAGTTTGTCAGGCCTCTGGTATTTAAATCATTTGTATTACACTGAGCCACAGCTGCGCCCCAAAGATAGACAGCTGCCTCTGGTTTGCTGTGTGCCATTTTCTTCCCACAGGAATGCAGTAGCCTCTCCTGTTGCTCAGGAGTGAGTAAACACCACAAGCAAAAGATGCAAAGCCCATTTGTAATGTTGCTAAATAAATTCTGAGTCTCGCAGGTAATTCGTTGGCTGCTGGGAGTGGCTGCAGGAGTAGCAGTGCATTATTACATGTTTGAATTAAATAAGGTTTGGTGGCTTCCCAAGTGTAAGTGCTGATGCTCTTGGTATAAAAGCAAGCTGGTAATTAGAAAATGCTGTTCTTGTCTTCACAAGGCTTCCTGTCCTGAGCCTTGTGATGGTTAGACTGTATTGCTGCAGAGGAACTAATTAACTAGTTCATCCCTGGGATCATACTAAACTTTACAGGAGACCTGGCTTTCCTCCACCCTGCCTTGCTTCACTTCAAATTAGTATTCTCTTCTTTTCTTCTAAATATACAAAGCTTTTTTGGCATGTCTATTTTTGTGGCCAGCAACTGCTCTGCAGGCCTAAAAAAACCTGGTATGGACTTTGTGATTAACGCTGGGATTTTAGATCTTGGTTTAGTTGGAGAGCTAAGATCTGAATAGTTCCAGCCAGGAGGCAAAGCTCTTGAAGGAGAGCTCCATGGGAATTGCTGTCCCACTGGATCCAAGCAGCAATCTGCACCTGCAGTTCGTCTCACTATGTGTTACTGAGTGTTGCTAAATGCCATTCTTTTCTTAACAACTGGGGACTGTGCTAAAAAGAACAAAGATGTTAATGGTCTGGGGTGAAGTCACTGCAGCACCAGCCTGCCCTTTGCCGTGTGACAACTCCAATAGTTTGATGATGGTTGACTGCCAAAGTGCACACTGCTGCCCTTCTTTGAGCTGTGATGCAGAGCTGGGTTGCATTGTAGCTGAGGTTGAAGTATGACTGTGAACTTTACAGCCCTGCTGGACTTGCTCGAGTTAAATGCAGTTTTATGTAGTCTGTGATGATGTATAGTACAGCTTGTCAGTGTAGCACAGCGCTTTGCAGTAGCAGTGAGATCATCTCTGGATGTGCTAAACCTGTTTCTACTCACTCTGTAACACAACTTTATCTCATGCTGGGTTAACCACACTGATTAACCATTCCTAATTCTTGACTAAGCCTGACTGGTGGCAGGTTGGGAATTTTCACCCTGTGTCTGTGGCTCATCATTAAATCAGCTCCTGCTTGTTTTCCCAGCATTCTGGTAATTACCATCATTCGTTACTAAAGGATGGGGCAATTGGCCAAAGGTACTGGCAGGGATACTGTGTCAGAGGTTAGTATCTGATCTTCTGAGTCCTCAGATAATGACTGCATCATCAAACAGTCCTACTGGCCGAGCTGGGCTGGGGGTAGGCATACACCTCCCTTTTCCCTTCCTGGCATTGCTTAAAAGAGTCAGAGACACCGTGTCTGGCATTTAGACATATCTTTTGTGAAATTTAAAAAGAGAAAATGTGTGCTCATTCTTATACACTGTGTACAATTACAATTCTGCCTGTAAGGCTAGTTTAGCTAAAGTATCTGCCACATGGATGCTGCCAAATAAGTGTATTTTGCTTTTCTGAACACCTGCTTCTTTGCTGTTATGCATCTTTATTTTTTGCTTTAGATGCATGACTTATGTGGGAAAAAGTAACTCATGACAAGCAGCTGAGCAACACGTAAGGAGACATAGCAGGAGTCAGTAATCACCCAAGGGAAGTGCTAGTTTTCAGAAAAATAAAAGCAGAAGTGAAAGATCAAAGTCTCTGAGTGAATTCCTTGTTTGAGGCAGTGGGAAGGTGTTACAGGCAAGCCTGTGGATCATACAAGATGTTAACTTAGTGCTTCACAGAAACAGCCAGTTTTTACGCGTTGGCATGAAGGTATCTGTGATGATGCTGTGCTGTGGCAATGCAGCGTGTTTATATCTGCCCATTTTCATAGAGAGAACAGTGATACAATGCAGTTTTTCTTGGAATTAGCCTTCATATGGGCTGAAATACTGCAGCCAGTGTTATGGCTTTAAACTATGTGAAAGAATAGGGGCAGGAGGCAGTATAAAAATAAGCAAAAATGTAAAAATATGTTTCATAAATGCCATTTGAGTCTGTACCACTGTCTGAGATCCTGATTCAGTCTTGGTGCTGTTTGTTTTAGCCCATGTGGTGAGAATCCAAAGATAAAAAGCAACCATGACCAGACAAGATGTGACTGTCATTCTCTAAGGGGATAAATTGCCATGGCAATCCTGGCTGTTGCTGTTGGGAGATGGCTGATTTTGGCCAGCTGCTGGGTAGCTGGAGATTGTGAATCCCCTTGGGGATAAGGTGCCTTTTGGATAATGAGACAAGCGTGCAAACTGTCTCAAAACAAAGGCCATTAAATGATGTCTTCCTGCTGCTTAGGATGAAGTAATGGCTCTTGTAAAAGTGAATGCCTGAGAGGCACCACCAGTTTCTGAAGGATAGCAAATGCCAAACCCAGTTGGAGCCTCAATTTTTCCCCCCATGTCAAGGGGAAGGAATGCAAGGTTGGACAGCAAGAGGAGGAGAAGCCTGGGTGCCTGCTATAGGAATAGTATTTATAGAATCCCAGAATAGTTTGGGTTGGAAGGGTCTGTAAAAGGTCTTGTAGTTCAACCCCTGCCTCAAATGGACAGAGATATCTTCAGCTAGATCAGGTTGCTCAGAGCCTCACCCAGCCAATAAACAGTATTTGATCTATGTGTTCATGATGAGGATGAGGTTGGAGCACTCAGCTGTCACCCAGTGCAGGTGCTCCTGCCAGCACAAGGGAAGTGGCTGCAGCAGGGAAGACAGCAACTGGTCTGCCCCTTTCACTGAAGCCTGCTGAAAGCAGTGATGAAATGGGAATCTGGGGCAGTGAGTTTCACCATAGTTAAGCCAGTCCGCCGCTGATCCCTTGTGCTTGCTGCTGGAAATATGCCCTTACCCACCTGCTTGCAGTAGGGGTCAGATGAGAGCTGCTACTGTGATGCCTCGAGAATCCATAGCCAGGTGTAAGGATGAGAAGGAGAAGCCCGAGTCCCCTTTCCAGCGTCGTCTCCCCATTGCTTCAGCGTAGCTGTAGCAGGAAAGCTGCCCCCTGAGGGGCTGGGGAAGTACCGGGGCTACAGCTGGCTGTAATGCCAAAATGTCTGCTTGGTGGGACCACTGCCAGTCACGCTCCTTTTCCCCAGCTGCAGTTAGTGTAAAAGCTGGTTTCAGGTTGCTTGCCTAGCTCTAGATTGGCATCAAATAGCTCAGCTTTGCAAACCCTCTTTGCTGTTCACGATGTGTTTATTGGACCTGATTGTTATTCTGCCAGAGACTAAGGTAGCCTATGGAAATATATCCTAATTTCTCCCTTCCTCACCACAGAAGCACCCTGTGAGGGTAGCTGTCATTATTTCTGACCTTAATACCATGCTAAGAAGAGGAGTAACTCCTGGAAAACTGCAGGATGTATTTGTTCTGTTTCCATAATTTTCACTCTTCTCCCTGGCCGTTACACATCATAGTCAGGGATGTGGGGCTGGCAGTGGCCATCAGCAGGAGAAGGACCCACTTCAGCCAAGTATCTCCCACAGCTGTGAAAGCTGTAGAAGGGCATTGTGGAGCTCTTGTTTCCTTGCAGAGTGGAGTCCCTGTTCTGTGTGAATTATGAGCACAATTGTCAGTGCTCCCAGCACCGGCAAGGGAAGCTGCTGATAAATGAGGTGCAGTAGCAGCAGCTGCAAAATCGCTGTCCTGCTGGCTGGGGAAAGGCAAAGTCATCAGAGAATTAAGATGAACTGCTAAGCGTATTTTGCACTCAGAAGGCAGTTCCATAGGAATTAAAAGGAAAGCACTGCCATATAGAAGTTTTTCTAACTTCTGCTGGAGCTACAGCTGTTGCTCTTCAGGCCTTGTATTCCTTCATGCAATGAACTGCCCCCACACAGCTTCTTCAAATAGGATCAAGAGGGTCAGCTGGAAAAATCTATAAAGAGGTGGAACAATTCAAAGAAGAATGCAGAGCCACAGAGCAGTGACTGCTTGGAAATCAAGGTCAAATTGTGCCTTAATAGCTGAGTACACCCAGGAGTTCAGACATCTTAAATCAGACCCTAATGATCATGGCTGGGTAGAAGACAAGAATCCACATGCCTTTTTAAACTGCTGTCTTGTGCATGGAAACGTGGCTTTGTGCCACCAACAGAGAGTAAGAAAATGCTGTCTTCCTCTTTCAAAGCTTTTTTTTGCTCTCACGAGATTGGAATTTTGTACTAGCCATCCTATAAGAAAGAAGTCAGTAGGGAACACTAAAGTAGTAGTAGCCACTTGAGCTGTGCTGTGTTTGGCACACTGGAGTGCCGCTGGTACTTGGTCATCCTGTCAATGAAAAAAAAGAAATTATGTTAATGACATCAGCCTCAAATTTGTTTTTCAAACTTCTACTTCAGTGTGATTTGTTCTCAGTTATTTTGGTCACATTTCTACAGTTGAAGACCTGTGACTGTTTATACCTTTTGCAGTGTATTATTTCAGTTATATGTGAAGTGTAGCAAATCTTTCCTTTGCAGCTAAGCTTCCCTCACCCAAGGAAACTGGAAGCTGTTAAACCCATGCCTTTTAACCAGCACAAGGAATAGGGCTGCCTTCTGCCTTTCACTTCTGCACATTCTTTCTGGTGCAGTAAAAATTCAATGAACTTTGAAACACTACAGCTTTGAATTAAAAGCATTTTTTACCCTGGGTCTGACACTGTGCCATCCTCAGAAATGGCATAAAGAACCTGGCAGAAGTCTGTTTTGCTGAGCAGCTGACTTTTAGCTGGTCAACATAAAGTAGACTTAAGTGGAGCTTTAAGACTAATTCTCTGTGCATTTCTCACTTGAGGTCATGAGCATCTCTGAAATCAAGAGATGGGTCTCTTCTAAGCCAGCCCTTCTGAGGAGCCAGCCACAGCCTCTGTGTCAGGTAGGATAAGGTTTTCTTCCATGAGTTGTGTTGGTGTCTGCAGGGCTGCAGCAGAGCTCTAGGCTTAGGTTTGGCCTTTCTGTCTCAGATCTAATGCCTGGCCTGCAGCATCTCCTCTTCCCCCAGATAAATCCCCCCTTCCTTGCACGGGCAGCAGTGCTCTCTCAGCTCAGGGAAAGGCAGCCCAAGTGCAGGCCAGCGGGTGGTGGCTGCCAGGGACACGCGAGCAGAGCAAAGATTTACTCCTTCACCTTGTCAGGTCTAGGCTCTTTCACCATCTCTGTCTGCCCAGGGATTGTGAAACCTCTTAGCACGCTGCAAAATGCCTCAACCATAGTAATTTCTCTTCCCCAAAGGTATAATGAGGTGAAAAGCTGGCCCCTCAGTCTGTGGTTCAGTACAGCCTCCGTGAGGCTACAGGGCAGAGTACGTGGCTGATTGATTCATTTCTCTTTCACAAGACTGCCCGTGCTGTGGTACAGAACAGAGTTATTCCCAGGGGCTGGGCTCACTGAGGTTAAGTATGTGCCTTCCTTTATCAAACTGTTTTCTGCAATTTCTGCACGTTTCACAAGAGGGTTGAGTTACTGGGGAGTAAAATTTACAACCAGAAACCTCAGGCCCTTCAGAAAACCAAAGAAGAGTTGGAAGGAATTATGTGCATTTCAAAAATTAATTTTTGGGTGTTCTGACAAGCAAGTGTAACCAATGATGATGACAATGACTCTTTTCTTAAAATAAACTCTTTGCAGCTGAGAACTGTGATCATTCCAACAAAACAAGAAAGCTTAACCTGCAGCCAGCAGTTCCATAAACTCCCTAGGCTAACAGGCTGTATTTGTGCTGTCTTAGTCTGTGACAAATGTGCTTGGTGCCACAGTGATGTCACAAGCCCGAGCCAATGGTGCTTATGGCTTCCAGCTGGGCTGCTGAGTGCTGGGAATATCACAAGCCAAGCAGATCCTGGGTTTGGTGGAAGCAGCGTCCAAAACCTACCTCATTCCTAATGCCTCCTGTCCCAAATCCATTATTAGTCAGGGAAATGCTGACCTTGTCTGCTGTACCTCAAGCACAGCAGCCTCCTGGTCATTTTTCTGAGCTGACTGCTGCAGTTGGCTCACCTCAGGTAGACTTTCTTTAGGGACTCAAATAATGGTGCTCACTATAGCGGTTCAAGTCTGTGTTACTGGAGAAGGTCTGATGTGACACTGGCTAGGAGATAGGGGCCAAATTCAGGAAGAATTCTTGTTCTGATGAGAGGAGAAACCCCAGGGAGATGTTTAATCACTGCAGATTGAGTGATACTAATGGTGAAGTTTTTTATCCTTTGTGTTAACAGAGACGTGTCGTGCTGTGCAAAGTGCACTGATCACGTTACTCTCTTGTCTTACTGAATTCTTTCTTTGCTAACCCTCCTCTGTCTAGGGTATTTTTTCCCCTCATGTTCATTTTGGCATATCTGATATTACATGGCCAGCTTTCCCAGGCAGGTACCTGGCCATGCTTGTCAAGTTTTTGGAAGGCCACAAACAGATTAGTTACCTCTTTCCATTTACGCTCTCAGAAGGGAAATTGCTGAGACAAGATCTTTCAGGAATGTAAATGACTCCCTTTGTCTATGCTACAAATGAAGAAACATAGAAAAATGTCACCCCTGGGAGGCTCCTTTGGAGACTTTTCATGTCCAGCACTATTGCCTTGGTTCAGCTATTCCAAGCCAATGTTTTCCAACAACGTTTTCATACCTGAATTAGGAAATTATGGATTTAACTGATGAATACCTGCATGTATTTTCATGTATTTTCAACAAATCACGTGTGTGTTAGAGGTTCATCTGCAGTGCAAGGTTTGGGGATCACTGGAGTACTTCTTCCTGGAAGGCAGCAGAAGACTGACAGTAAAACCTTGTTTTTCAGGCTGATGTGAAGAGGGCAGCCCTGTGCCCTGTGACCTGGCTGTGACAGGGTGTGCAGGGGAGCCAAGCTCAGCGTGTGTGTTTGCACGCACGAGTTTTCAAGAATTCTGGCTCTCCCCTCAGGGAGAATGCTCTTCACTCACCTTTTTCACCTCAGAGGGAATAATTACCAATGATTGTGGGGCTTTTTTTCCATTTGAGGTAGGTAATATGCAAACCATGGTGGCACATCCAGGCTGCAGTTTCAGAAAAATTTGCTTGAATTTAATGTTGATGAAAATCTAATGTTCCAACTTCGAGTCAATGCGTCATGTGTCAGGCTTTCAGCAGCATTAAGTTGCCAATACCTATAATAAAATCCTTATCCATCTGGCTATCCTTAGCCTTAAAAAACAACAGAAAAATCTCAGCTACCATCCAACTCTAAACCTGTTTTCTTACTGAACCAATCTGGTTGTATCATATGCCATTTAAAAGCTCATATCAATAACAGAGATATAATCACTGCTTTTGTTTGAGTATTTTGCCACTTAGTGCAGTACTTTTCTCTCAAAATTTGCCTTGAGAAAGAGAGCATCAATTATGATTTTTTTTCCGAAGTTCCATGGATAATTGATGTTTAGGATGTTAATAAGAAAAATTAAAAAATTAAAAAAAAAAAAAGAGGCCTGCGTGTAACTGATAGGATAAAGATTTTATATCCACACAGCAGTTGTTCTGTAAGGGGACCAGAATTTCTAAGTTGTTAACTCTGTTGATTATTTGCACTCCTTGTACTTTGCCCAGCACTCAAATCTGATTGTCTTTTAATGCTGATACACAAGAGATTTGTTTTATTTCATTAAAAACAAAACAAAATTAAAAATAAGGTTTGAGAAAGGAGCATTTAAAGGCACAATATGAGAGGAATGAGAAAAAATATTTTCCCTTGTTGGGTTTTGTAGCTGTTAGCTACACAGAAGAGGCGTGTTGAGGCTCAAAAGATGTCTCTTCATTGCCAAATTCTGAAAGTGTGAGAGGACTGATTAAAAACCTCTTCAGTTCTCACCTCTACCTCTCCAGCTTCTGCCTTGCAGCCTTTTTCTCCATCCTCTGCTCCTGCTTTTGATTCTGGGCTCTTCTACTCTCATCTTTTTCCATGATGGTCACCTTCTCTCACTCAGTATTTTTTTCACACCTTCTCATCCTTAGACCTGGTCTGTCTTTTGCCTGTTCAAAGGACATGGAACACATGCAGAACTGGGTGTATTCACTGAACTTAGGTGACAAATTCTAATTCATAGATTGCTTCTGAGAATGGTGAACCACGTGTCCCAAGCTGTAGGGCTTGGTCAGGTGGAAACTCCAAAAGCACAACCTGCTCATGATGGCACACTCGGGGAATTTCAGGTGTCCTTTATGGAGTTACTAGGTGTGACAGCTAGCAAAACCCATTCCTTCTAATTGTGTTCTGTAATACAGAGAAGGAAACATACTTTTACATGCCCCAGTTTCTGAGATAAAAGTAATCCATTAGAGGTGAAGCTTTTAAAAATGAGACTACCTATGCATCAAATTTAATGGAGTGGTTTTTTTGCAAAACATATAAATATTTTTAGAATAGTTCCTTAAAAAGTAATCACAATTACAGGTGCTTCTTAGTAGTAATATTGAAATACAGGAATCTGGCTTCTTTTAAATATCATGAGGGACAAATAAAGAGAGAATAATTAATATCACAGGCAGTACTATATTTCTCCCCATCTACCTGGACTGATGAGAATTCATTTTTTTGCTTGGACAACATTTTAAAAAGACGAAAAATTCAGCCAATACAATCAGCAAAATTCTTCCCCTTCATTAACTAAGTGCCCAAGAGAGAAATGGACAAAAATGTAGGTTCCTGTATTCAAGGGGAGGTTGCAGATTAAATGATTCAATAAATTTACCCCTGGGCTAAAAGCAAATTTTCTTCTAGCATAATAGTCACCTTTCAGATACGTTGGAATCTTTACAGGGTGCAGGCTAAAATGATGGAGAATAGCTCTTTGGAGCTCTGGGTGAGATCATGCAGAAGTGGTGTGTGTATCTATGGTGATGTTCTTCTCTCTGTCACTGGAAACAGGCTTCAGGGGCTGCAGTGGTTCAGGTGGGGAGGAGAAACTCCCTGAAATGCTGGGTTGTCTTTAAATATTTGAAGTTCAGCATGGACTAGCTGGCTTCCAACTAAATGTCATGGAATGTTGTGCACAATTAGGTAAACTGCTAAAAGTCATAATTGTGATGATTATATTTTTTCCCAAGGAGACTCCTAACAGTACATTTCCCATATGTTATCCACTTCTATGGGACTGTATGTCTTATTTCACATGGGCCCCGTTTTAAATATTCAGTACTATGTATTTTTAATTTATAGCCAAATATTTCAGCATCTGAGAAGGCAGGTAAATACTGTTTGCCTCATTTTTGTAGCCAAGGCATCTAGGGAACAAAGAAGTCAAAGGTTTGTTATATGATATATTGGCATTTAAGCAAATGACTAGCAGTCTCCTCAAAACTGAAAGCATGACCTTTTGTGAAATGGCATTCTTTTATTGAACAAATGTGTTTTTAATGTATTCTATTATAGCTGCTTGCTGTTGTGATTATACGAGATTGAACTGCCTTTTGCAACAGTGAAAACTGCAGTGAGAACAAAGGGACTGACCTGGTTTTGACTCTTTATTCGCTTCTGCAAATCTGCGAATGCATTTGTTGTAGCCTGTGCAAATCAGTTGCTGCAAATATTAAATCTCAACCTCTATGGTTTTGCTATGGGGCAGCCTCTAAGTTGTGAGTTAGTGGTGGGAAAAGTGAGAGAAACTTGAGATGCAATATTTTTAATGATTTTTTTTTAAGTAGAAGCATTAGTTAAGACAAGTAAATCCCTAGTCATTTACTTGCAATTTTAACTCAAATGACAAACCAGCAGTTGCTGAGAACAGGTTATGTGGGTTCCTTGTGAAACCCCTTCATGAGAGAGACAACATCCTCTTTCCCTCAGCTGAAGGCTGGGAAAACAGCAGGTCAAATTTCTGCTTGTACCAAAGACCCAGTTCTTGGTAGTCCTGCAGCAAGCACAGTGTCAGCAATTGTAATTCCTGACATTTCTAACTTGGAGGAGGGGAATGAGAATGGTAGATGAAATCTGTTTACTTTAGACAAAAATGGAAGGTGTGTCCTTTGCTGAGAATGTATCTGCAGAGGGCACAGGCAAGAAAATAATTTTGGCAGTTCATTGCTTAAAACACAAATATATTTCAGGTCTTGAACAGAAAACCTTGGAGCTTTGAACAGGTGTGGAGCTGAGAGTGTGGAGATAGGAAAACTTAACTTCTTTGGACACAACACTGTGTACAGTGAGGCATGACAGCCGTGGGCTGGAACTGCCACCTTCATCTCTGAAGGTGTCCTTGTTCTGAGCTATTTTGCTACTGCTGTCTTGAGTAGATAAAGCTGAGTACACAGCCAGAGCCCAGAAGAATATCCCCCTAACCTTATCAGTAGCCTTGCTTACATCTGTGGAGAGAGAATTTGCTGAGAAAGTACATGGCCTCTTCATTACAAAGTGTGAGATGTTAATTGTCGAGAAATTCATTATTCCGTTTTGTCTCAAAGGAAAATGCCAGGGGAAAAAATGCATTAAAATTGGGAAGGGAAAGGCTGTCATTAGTAACTTCTGGACTAAAAATTTGGGATAGGCTATTCTACTAATACACATGGAGGGAAACAGGCAGCCAGATAGACCCAGCAGAGGCTCCCCAAGGCGTTTGTGACCTTGAGATCCACTTAGCACGTGCTTGGGTTGGTGGTTCCTGGGTCTGCTTCTGAGGATGTTTCTTCACAACATGTCTGGCTTTGACAGATCCTTCCTCTTCCAGAATAACTCACACGCCAGCCAGGGAGTGTCTCCATTGAATGCAATTGTAAATGACCTCTGCATAGGGAGGTGACTGCCAGCCTTTCCTACAGCAGCCATGTGATGGCTGGATGCACTTTGGCAGCTTTGTGTGTCTGATCCATGGTGGTTCTGAAACTGAACTTCACTTGTTTTGTTGCCTTCTTATGTTTGTGCCTAAATTGAACACTAAGATGTGATGAAGAAGGGTGGTCTAGTAGTTAAATGTAGTCAAGTGTCAATATAGAACAAGGAACTTCTGTCTCCACCACATATATGGCCAAGGACAAATTATTTAAGATGTCTGTGTCTCAGAGTTTTCCCAATCATAAGATCAAGATCAAGGGCTTCTCTGGGTTACTGAATCATTTGAATGCTTTGATTCCCAACAGAAAGAGAGAAAATTTTAAAAAGTATTTCTAAATTTATTCTAAAAATAAATAGCCCCGAATTTTTCTGCCACTGGCTCCTCTCCACTTTGTCAGAGTAGTTCTGGTTCTCAGTGGAAAGAGGAAGATCACACAAGATATACAGAGTCAAACAAGAGTCAATCTCCAGCTTTCTCTGACTACTCCAGTGAGCATTACAGTGTTAATGGTGAACAGCAGAGAAATGGCATATTTACTCATTCTGATTTCACTTGCTGTAATGGGAAATAATTCTCCTGAAGTCAATGGGATTGCAGCAGTGTAAGAGCTGTATGAATTTCTCTGCCCTCAGGCTGATGACAAAAATTGTTTATGGCCATACCAAAGCAAACACATATAGGAAAGGCCTCAGAGCAGGGTAAGATTCTGTAAATGAAATAAAAGCAATGTATTTTAGAAGTAAGAGCCTGAGGAAGTCTTGCTGTTTGGCTGGTGTACAGAGCTCCCCCCAGTATTTTGCCTTTCCACGCCAGCACAGAGCTTCAGCTCTTCTAGAATCAAGCTTACCTCACCAGCCACCATCTACTGGCCAAAAATGTTCACAATAAAGCAAAATGTTCAATCTCCATAAAAGATGGCTTCATAGGAGAGGTACTTGGAAAAGGGCAGCTGTTGTCTTTCTGGCTGCTCCAGCCTCATGCTTAGTGTTGGAAAGCAGAACAAAAGGAAAAAGATGAAGGAGGCTGAGGAATCGAGGGGACACAACCTGTTGCTGCAGCAGTAACACCCTTGTATGGCAAATTCCAAGCAGAAGTCCAGCCATGGCCTGTGACATTCCTCTCCCTGCACGGGGACATCCCACTGTGCATCCTAGCTCTGATGCTGGCCCTGGTGCCACAGAGGCTGGAGGTCATTGAGCAGTGGGTAGGGAACCAAAAAGGAAGGGTGGATGGGAGGTAGGAGACCAAAGAGCAGTTCAGCAACATAAAAGTACATATTAAGAATAAGATGGGGAAAATAGTGCTGGTTTTTGGCTTCAAGACAGTGATATCAACCATTATTCCTTAAGGAAGAAAAAAGGCAATGAATCTTGCCTTGGGACAATGCCAAGGCAGTGATTCAGAGAAAGTGGGATGAGAAGGTGCAGAAGCCACAGGTCACTGGGGGCAGCCAGGACAATGCTGGTGTCAGGCAAGTGGTGAAGGACAGGGAGGGCAGAGGAGCAGAGACCAGTGAGGAGATGATGAAGAACTGTCCACGGCAGGTGCAGGACAAACCAGGAGATCAGGCCCAGACAGCATGGATCCATGAAGTGCAGGTCTTCATTGACCAGCCTGACCTTCTGAGGCAAGGTAACCCATCTGGTGGGTAGGGGGAAGGCTATGGATGTGGTCTACCTGGACTTTGACACAGTTTCCACAGCATTTTACTGGAGAAACTGGCTGCTCTCGGCTTGGATGGGTGCACTCTTCATCGGGTAAGAAGCTGGATGTCCATCTGGATGGGTGGGCACAGAGAGAGGTGGTGAGTGGGGTTCCATCCAGCTGGCCATGTGTCACTGGTGGTGTCCCCCAGGGCTCAGTACGGGGCCAGCCCTGTGCAATGTCTTTATCGATGCCCTGGACAAGGGGATGGAGAGCACCCCCAGTCAGTTCACAGGTGACACCACATTGGGTGGGAGTGTTCACCTGCTGGAGGGCTGGAAGGCTCTGTAAAGAGCTCTGGATAGGCTGGATTGATGGGCCAAGGCCAGTTATATGAGGTTCAACAAGGTGAAGGGCTGGGTCACAACAACCCTGGGGGAAGAGCAGCTGGAAAGCTGCATGGCAAGAAAAGGACCTGGGTGTGCTGGCTGGCAGTGGCTGAACGTGAGCTGGCCTGGACCAGCAATAGTGTGGCCAGCATGACCAGGGCAGTGACTGTCCCCCTGCACTCAGCACTGGTGAGATCACAGCTCATGTCCTGTGTCCATTCTGGGCCCCTCAGTACAGGCAGGACCATGAAGTGCTGGAGCATGTCCAGAGAAGAGCAATGGACAGAAATTGCAGCAAGATGGGAGCTGGTCTCTGCTCCCAGGCAACAAGGAACAGGAGAAGAGGAAATGGCCTCAACTTGTACTAGGTGAGGTTTAAATTGGATATTAGGAAACATTTCTTCACAGGGAGGATTCTTAAGCACTGGAACAGGCTGCCCAGGGAAATGATTGAGTCACCAAAATTGAGGTATTTAAAAGACAGGTAGATGTGGCACTTGAGGACATGTTTTACTGGTGGACTGGGCAGTGCTGGGTTAATGGCTGTACATGGTGATCTTAAATGTCTTTTCCAACTTTAAACATTCTATCATTTTTCAGTTCTGTCCCTACTTCAGAGCAATAGGATCTGCTTTGAGTCTGAAGGTGGGGCAGGCTCAAAAGAGAAAGGAAGGCAGAGTTCACACCTCCCTTTCTTTGCAGCTGTTTGGTCCCTTTTCATCTTGCAATAGAGGATTTGGGTACATTCTACATACAGCTCACCTGATTAGCTGAAAGGGATTATATTAATGCAACTTTGAGTGTAGGAACTCTTAAATCAGCTTTAGTTTTACAGGAGCATATTAACTGCAGTGCTTTTTATTTTTTTTTTTTTCTTTTTAAATGACTACAAGCATGTCCTTGGAGAAGGTCACAGAAGTTTTACTGCAACAGCTGAAACTTTGTGAGCTTTGTGAAGGAAACTTCCATTTTCTGGTTTCACACCCTTGCCATAAAAATCCCTTTTCACTTCTTAAGTCAAGCCCGGAGATATCCACTCAGTAAGCTACAGTAAGAAACAGGCTATTCTTTGGGAGGAGCAGACAGCTTGCTCCAGGGAGTTGAGGTTGGAAGTTCCTCATTGGAAAACTACCAGGAAGAGTACCAGTGCTGGGCTGGGAGAGGGTGAGTGGGATGGGGGAAGCATTTTTAAGGTATGCAGGGAAAAAGTAGAGCAAGACCAGGGAAGTGGTTGGACTTAGGGGATGGTCTTGCTGATGGATGCTTAAGCAGCTACATCACCAGTCCAAAATATCTCAGTTACTAAAGGCTGCCTACAACTTAGTTATTTTCTTTTCCCAACAAGGAAAATATTATGTCTTGTGGGAAGTCATGAGGATGACATACCCATGAACACTGCATATTTGATCACTAATCATATAAAGTAAACATCTTCTAAATATTTCCAGCAACATCTGTCCTAGGTTAACTACTGGTTTTTGTTGCATTCCTTTATGGAATAATATCCCATAAAGCAGAGTGAGTGTCACTGCCATCCATTACAGGAATTAAACTTGTGGGATTTTCCTGCTTATGGAAGCTGAATGCCCTCCATCCTTTGGAAAATGCTTTCTTCTCCTTTTATGCCATTGCATAATCCTGATTGTCCAAAAATTTCAGTGTTTGCCTGTGATCTTACATACTTAATATTTGGCTAGGATAAAAAGGGAGCACAGTGAGATAGTGATTTCACTCACAATGAGGGGGAGAATGCAGGAAAAAAAAAAAAACCAACCCTACATCAATATAACAGGAATACAACCTTAATTTTCTAGGCATAAAAAAATAAAACCAAATATAAAAAAACAAAAAAACCCTGACCAACCATCTTTGAGCCAGTAGAAGAGATTGGCCTCATACTCCAAAGGAGAAAAAAGAATTCAGTAAATGACTTAAAACTGAAAAGAACAAACAATAGCAATGAAGAATGTGGACAGAACTCCCCCTATAGATGATGCCACTGAGACAAGGCACATTCATCCTGTGCTAGGATATATAGATTATATGTGCTATAATAGGGAGTAACGTATTAAGCAGGTATATGTGTTGACATTTTGGAGGAAAATATTTCATTTTTAGTGACAGGCACTGCCTTCTTGGTGGATTTGCCAAAAGACTAATTTTTTTACAGCAGAATTTAGAATGTATCGCAATTCTGAGCAGAAGTGTGGGTATATATCACAGCTGAGGTAATGCCTTTCTGTCATTGAAGAGACAACTTTTTTGATAGAGTAAGAAAAACAAAGAGAAACCTTTGGTGTTACTAGAGTAATAGAATTCCAGCAGTTCTAAAAAGTTCTGGATGGGAATTCTCTGTGAGGTTGAATTACGTAGAAAAGTTTTTTGAGACCGTGAAATACCAACATATATTGGTCCTTGAACTACTCTGCAAAATCCAAATTTTTCACTCCCAAGAAAGAGAAACCCCAAGAAATGCAAGCACCCTATAGCTCTGTCAGTTCTACAAAGAAACTGAAGTGTGTCCAATCCCAATTTTCCTACAGGGATGTTTACCCCTCCTGTATCATCCCAGAAATGTCTCTGGTCCAAGTTTGGGTATACTTTAAAATGAGAGTAGCTGAAGTTGGGCAGAAGAAGAAAGGTTGTGAGGCTGAGAAAAACTCCATAATTTCATAATAAGGCAGAAGTTCCAATATAAGATGAGGCCAGTCTGTTTCACTGAGTTGTTGCCAGCTCAGTCACCCCTGTGGCAGAAGTTCTCCTTGTCCAGGCAAGTGGTAAATCCTCGCACTATTGATCTAAGGGTTGGAAAAGAGTTGTTTAGCATTTCAGATCATTTTGGCTCACTCACCCAAACAAGAGAGAAACAAGGAGAGGACAGCTGTATGAGGCTGGTTTTCCTTATGAGAATTTTTACCCCTGGACAAGGTTGACTTGATAAGTTGATGGTCCTACGTTGATTGTCTGTACTATCAATGTAAATCCCCTCACTTCTCATCAATATGGAAACCAGTAAGCTAGCATTGCATTGCTAATATCACAATTTCTCTTTCCTGTAAAGGATGCTGGACTCAGGAGTGAGACAAAAGGTAATGGGCAATGGGACTGAAAAAGCAAATACAACTATGTTGTTTTGGTTTTTTTTTTTTTTTTTAAAGGCTGAGATATGGACTCTGCTAATCAAAGATAGCAAGACTCACCTAAAGCTACAGAGTTAGTTTCCATAGCAATGAAACCTATAAATTCTCAAAATAGTCAAGTCTCTATTAGGCTAGAAGTAGATAAAAATAATTTGCTTACATAAGGGCCTGTCAGATCTCATGAAACAGAGTTCAGTCTTAAGCACGTGGAGATAATGGATCTCCGTATGTACCCGAGTCTTTTATTTGCCTGGGAAAGAAACACTCTTGGTGTGAAAAAGAAAAGTGCCTTTATGTCCCTGGCTGACTCTTTTTCAACCTTGACCCTCTTGCTCAGGTGCTTTGCCTGTGCTTTCTGCTGTTGTGCTACCTTTAATGCAGGCTTTGGGTTTTCCCATGGGACAGATGGGATCCATTTCACCCAGAACAAGAGGCACTGCTGCTTCCTGCAGACTCCCCTCTAGCTTGGCTGGAGGTGCTTAGGACCCTCCACCTCCTGGTTTGGGTGGGATCAAAGAGGAAGGAGGAGGAAGGAGCACACTCTGAAAACAGGTGTGCTTAATTAGGTAGGTACTTGCAGGAAATATCCTCATCCCTCCTTCCTGTCTCTCCAGCAAGGTCTAGGTGGAGCTACAGAGACCTGACCAATCATGCACGGCATTTCCTACCCGCAGACCCTGCAGCATTCCAGCTGGAATGGCACGGAGGCAGTGAGAGCTCTGCCACCCCACCACGCAGAGCACTGGTGTGCTGCACCCACGAGGTGTGGCTGGACACTCTGGGGCTGTCCCAGGAATGTCAGGCTGGTGTTAATTAACCCAGTGTAACCTGGATATAGTTCACTTGGAATGACAGTGCAAAGGCAGAACTGCAAATTTAAAATGCTTCTATCCCCTATTTTCAGTTGTTTTGCTGTAAAAAGGCAAAGGAAGCCACCAGTAAACATGCTCAAGCTGAGTCTTTTTGTAACCAGTGGTACTAAATCAAATAATAGCTTGTGAAGCTGATCTCTGAGGACATCATGTTCCTTTAGAAAAATCTGAAATATGTTCCATGTACTTATGAATTGCACCAAAGTCATTTAACCTAGCACTGTTTTCAAGACTAAGACAATATGAAGAGAATCAGGACTGAAAGGTATGTCAGGGAAAGCAAAATGCCAATGGTGAAAAATAATCCCCTGAATATTTCAGCCAGTTTCTAAAAAAAAAAAAAAAAAAAAAGTGTTAATGACTCTCAGCATATTGGGAAGATCTAATTTAATTTTCTAATAGTGCAACCTTTTGTGAGACGCTCCATTAACTAATTGAATGCATTTCATTTATTTGTTTCCAACTTGGGTGACTTTGTTTTCCTATCCACCTTCCTGTGGTGAAAAGCAAATAAAATATTCCCCAACAGCAAATTGCTGTTCCTTTGTTCATCCATCAATTTTAACTAGGATTACTTTCCAAGCACTTAATAAGGTGCGTGTCTTATGAGTGCTTTATAAAAATGACAGAGCTGCAACGCGGCCTGGGGGTGCTGGCTGCCTTCCAGGGATGGACTGAAGACACCATGGAATCACACACTTCATGGAAGGAATGTGTATGTTGTAGCTTGTCACCAGGCTACAGGAGTCTCAGCAACACACTACTACAATAACCAAAATAAGCAGTAAGTTGCCAATGGCTTCCTGCTCCCAGCACATGCGGGAGCAAACCCATGCCACAGCTTAGAGAGCAAGGACAGCTTTTGGAGCCCAGCTGGCCCATCTGTTCCTGGTGCTGCTGCTGCTATACCAGCAAGGTGGAGTTCAGCTTGGAGGAGCTGCTCAGGCTTTTCCTTGGGCCTGTCTCTCGTGCCCAGTTGAGCTCCTGGCACCACCTCTGCTGTTCCATGGTGTACAAACAGGCAGTGGGAGAAAAAGAAACTGCTTAACATGCTGTGAGAGCTCCTCGTGCTATGGATCAGTGTGAAGGGAAGCCCAGTCCTGAGCAGCAGCTCCTGTTTGCAGAATACAGAGGTGAGTGCAAAGGGGAGGGGGAAAGAGGCTGAGCACAGCTGTGTCTGTGTGTCTGTCTGCATGGCCCTGCCCTCTCCCCAGCACATCTGAGGCAGTGCAGAGACATGGTCACCTCTGCTGAGCAAGGGCTGGACCTTTCCACAGTCCTGGGAGCAGCTGGGCATGCTTGGATACCTGCTGTGGCTGTGAAGGCACTTCAGCCATCACCTGCTGCTTCCTAGGAAAGTTCTAGGAAATTTGGGCATCTCTCATGTTCCAGTGGAAGCCACTGCCTTGCATGCATTAACATACTGTACTTCCCAGTGGTTATTGTTGGGGGAAGGTGAGAAGATAGAATGAAACTCCTTGGGCAGTCCTTCTTTATAAATGCCCCTGGTTTGTTTCACAGCTCTGTATTTTACCTAGATTGTGGATTCCTCAGCAGTCAAAGCTTCTGGTTTTGGTAAACCTCTTACACTCATATACTGCTGCCATGGTGTAGTTCTTTGCACATCCATGGTTTGGTGGAAGAGTTCTGCCATTCTGCCATAAGGCCTTTTTCTACTGCCACTCTCCAATTTCTGTAATACATTCCTAGCTGTAGGTGATTATTAGTTTATAAACATGAGATTTCTTTCATGATGTGTTAATCAAAATAACTGGCAAAATTAATTCTCATTGAAAAAGGAAAGGGGGTTCTGTAAAAAAATGCTCTCTCATCAAAAGGGATTAAATATTCTCTAGAGAGCTCTTCTGCTTAAAATGTATTGTAGTTTAACTCTGGAATACTTCTATGGATTTATGACAAAATACCAGCTCAATACTTTATTCTCAGCAGTTTTCTGCAGCAGTGTGTGCCAGTGGTAGGATTTCATTAGATCTGTTGAACTTCAAAGTCAAGTATGCCAATAATTTGCCTATTCCAGGGATTTTCAGAGTAGCTCTTTGTAGGGCAGTAATCAGAGCAAATGTAAAAAAATTAATGAGTGGTTACCATGGACTTTGGTACCAATGTGTTGCTTCATCTTCAGCGGCCTGACAGAGCAATATACTTTGCCAAAGAGAAACAGAAATGTGGTTCAAGGTTAGCCTTAACACATCTGTGACACCCTCAGATAGCCCTGGGAAAGCAGGCTAGGTCCATTTCCACCTGGGAGATTCAGACAGAGATGTGACTATGAAACCAGAGCATGTGAAAAATGACAATCCCTAGTTGCTCCTACATCGGGCAAGTGCTGCAGAGGCAGTGGGCTTGGCAGAGATTACTCCTTTAAAACAATTTTCACAACACATTTATTTTTCCCATTTGAAAGTTCTGCAAAATTCAACTCAAATTCATAAATAGCATGAGCTGTTTTCCCCAAAAAAATTATCTAAAGAGGTAATAAAGCATCAGTTAGAGAAATGCCTTCCCGCAGAGTTTTTAAGCAGAGGAACAGTAGCTGAAAAAGTAAGGGATTATTTGAAATGCATCTAAAGGTCACAAAGGGAAATCAGAAAAGGGATAAGATCCAAAGTCCATGACAGACTGTACCTCTGAGGTCATGGGACACAAATACAGCCAGGACAGCAAATATCACTGTAAGTAAGTCAAGGTTCAATTTTCAGTAATAAGCTGTATTTGAAACTTAACTTGCTTGTGTGAGATAACCACATGTATTACATTTATCTTGGGGAGAGAAGCAGCAGTGCAATGCATGTGTTTGTCAGCAACACTTCAAGTAGTCTTTATTTGAAATCCTGTCATGCTTATCTGCAGGCAGGACTTGGACCATATGTTGGTAAAAGAATTGCTACAAATAGCTGAATCAGAGGCTCAACAGAACAGGGTGGCTTAATTGTTCTCCCTGAGTTCTCTGCTTTTCATCTTGCTTGCTCAGTGTAATTGTTCAGGTCCTGTGCAATCAAACAGCACATCAGACATAGATTAGGCAGTGACAATTGCTCAGGCAATTTCTTTTTCCTTCTCCCTCAGAACTCAAGTTGCTTCTGGTTTGTCCAAGCTGTACATAAAGCAGTATCTGGGCAAAGCCTTCAAACTGACCCATGTCCTCCAGTTTGTCTACCCATTCACAGCTGTCCTTCCCTTCATCCCTGCTACTCCTCCTTCTCTACATTTGCCTTAGGATGGTTCTAAAATGATTGTATGTGTCTGGTGGCCTATTTCAACTGCTGAAGGATTTAGACATGCACTTACAAAAATAAGCATCCCTGTTCCCAGCTAAAATCTAAAACAAGATCCATTTGTGGATCACTGCAGGACTAGCAAGTCTGAGCATCAGGGGTGCTTCTGCTGCAAGGGAAAATTGGATTTCTCTCCTGCAGGTGTCATAGCCCAGTTAGAAACATTGTGAGGAGACAGCTGGGTAGACATTGGTGCTTGGATTCAGGCACACAGATGGAGATGCTCATTCAAGTGGAGAAGGGCTTGCCAGCACTTCTGTGGCTGTCACAGCAACCCACAGCACAGAAGGGGACCCAGCTCCTTTTTCCTGTGCTGGGCACTGAAGGCTGGGTTCCCCAGAGCTGCCCCCTGAGGTGGCTCAGCTGACAAAGCTGGGGACAGCAAGGCAGCCTGCACTGGGATGATGCTCATCTCAGCAATCTGTAGGGGTGATGTTTTTTGGTGGGTGTTTTTTTCTGGACTTTTTTTTTTTTTTTTTTTTTGACCTGATAAAGCATTTTGAGAGATAAAGGGAGCGTACAGCAGGATATATGTCTGCTTCTCAGACATGTCAGAGGAAATAAACCGAGTTTTTCTGTGTTTTTTTTTTCTCTGTCAGTCATGAACAATTCACTGTACAAACTCTAGTAAAAGGAACAATGGAAAATTAGTTTTAAAATTTTGATTTGGTTTGATTCCACTGTGCCATTTGGACTAAAGGGAGATGATTTCTGATGGGGGGGGTGTGGTTTAAGCTGCCGGGTCACTTCTGCCTGTGCAGCTCAAAATAGATCTCCAGTGATCTTACCTGCCCCCTCTGGGCCAGCTGTGTGAGTTCTGGCTCAAGTTCACAGAGTCAAGAGCCTGAAATCAGCTGAATCCACATTGCCTTCAGGGTCAAAAGCTCAAGTCCCTGACACCACCTCCCTCACGCTTGCCTTTTCTTGTCTGGACAGGCAGGCTGACTGTTTCTAGAAAATGCCATCACCACCAAGGGCTGGGGGGTGTGTGCTGAGCATGAGGACAAAGCTGACATGACAGAGCAATTAGAGAATCAGCTTCTGGAATCAGTGGCTATTAAACATCTGCAGCCCAGACAGCATGGTGAGTGGCATGGAGCAGTGTTGAGGCTGAGGCTCTGTCAGCTGAGCCAGCAGCTCCTTCCTCCAAAGACAGGCAGCTTTTGGGAAGAGCAGATTATCTGCCTTCAACTCCTCCTCATGGCCCCACCATGGCCATCAGGTGTGGCAGGGCTGGCAGGTCATCCCCTGGGTTGGATTTGGACCATGGGAAACAGTGCAGAGCTTTCTGTGTCAGGACAGGGTCTATCTCTGTGAATGCATTTAGATTGCTGTAATTTGATAAAAGTTTAATCAAATTGGCATTTTAAGGGGTTTTGGTTTTATGGCCCTAGCTGTCATGGAAACAAGCTCATTCAAGAAAGAATAAACTGGAGTAAAAGCCAGAAAAAGAGGCAAAAGACCTGTTTTAATCAGTAGCTTAAGGAACTCTGCTCCTTGGGTCCAGTGCTGTGTTTGTGAGGAGCCAGGCTGGGGAGTTCAGCTGCAATTGCACAGAGCACATTAACTCCACATGCATTGCTGAGCAGTCTCACTGTGCAACCTCTTCAGCCTTAACCACCCTCAGTCTGGACACCAAACTTTGTGTTGGAGTCTGTTATTGTTTTAAAATTAAGATGAAGTGACTTTTGCCACCATCTGTGGTTTTCTTTGCTCTCAGGAAGCACTTGTGCAGCCCTCCAAATGTGGATGGCACTTCACTGAGCAGGGAAATTGTTTCCCTGCAACAATTGCTCAATGTGGGGGTGGTGGAGAGTGAGGGCAAGAGCTTCTTGTGGTGGGATTGCAAGGCATGAAAGCTTTGGAGGTGGGAGTGCAGAGCCCTTTTGCACTGCATTGATTTTCACTCTGGTGATTTCAGAATAAGGCTGAGTGATTATTTTTTGTGGGTTTTTTTTATTTTACTGGAAAACAGCTCATACTATTTAAGAATTTGAGTTGAATTTTGCAGAACTTTCAAATGGGAAAAAGAAATGTGTTGTAAAAACGGTTTTAAAATGTCTTTTTTCTTTTTTTTTTTCCTGTTTTGAAGGAAACATGAGTGGTTTTGGTTTTGCAGTCCTAGAAAAATATTTTTGGTTTAGTTTATGCAAAATATTTTCTCTCCTGTGTTTTCAAATCGACTGGCCAAATACAAATAACAGGTTCTTTCATCCTTGTTTGTGCAGACAAAGACACTGTCCTGTCTCTCTGTGCTTTAACAAAGGAATTTTCTTTGCATTTATTCAAACTGATTCTTGTCTGTCCTCCATCAGAAGAGCCACTGTATTCTTTGTTGTGTAAATTTCACCGCACCACAAAATAATATTTATGTCTCTACAAAGACATTATTTAAAGCATCATCTAGAGAAATGATACTCAAGAAACCAAAAGCGTTTGTCTGCAGAGAGAGTGCATTTGTTTGGAGCAATCAAGGAGACAAATAAGGGTTGCAGAGTGTCATCTCTATGGTGACAACATTAAGGCCCTTGTTCAGCATGCAGTCTGCTTTCACTTTCAAAAATTTGGGGGTGTTAACACTGGCAGGAGCCCTGTGAGCCAAGAATTACCACTTTGTACCACATGTTTGAAAGCATTATTCTAATAAGTGGGTGTCTGGGTGTCTTAAACAAGGTTTGGTTAGAATATCTCAACAGTGTATCTGTGTGGTAAGTATAAGCACTGTGATTTATCTTAAATTCGTTAAAAATCATATGACAAATCATGAGCTAGAAAATTCAATTTCCCAATAAATTGTTCTAAAAGCTATTTAACTTCACTAAGCAGCTTAAATTGTTTTTATTTTAATCCCTGTTGAGAGCAATAGCTGCAGATCCAAAATGAGAGCAGTGAAATTGGTTGATGCTTAGATATTTAAGAGAGAGACCTGGAATCTATGTCTGCTATTGATTTTACATGAAGAAAATGGTTCAGATCCATTTTAGTACTGGAAAAAGCCCACTAGGAAGTACAAAGTAGGCCATAAAATCTATAGAGTGTAAAAAAGAAAGACCATTGAATACTGAAGGTTCCTTTATGAGCAGATAGTTGATAATGGAGAAACCTCTGTACCAGTATGCTAAATTGAACTTCTGCTGCCACATGGGGGGCAGGGGGCAAGGCAGGAGGGCTTCTGGTCACCTATGCAAAGCTCAGCTTTTGCTGGCCTCTCTCAGGGCCTGGGCTGCAGCATTTCAGGCTGTGGAAGCACGTTTTATGCAGCAGCTTCTCCTATAATTGAGAGATCCCTTACATCTCCCTCCTGTGCTGCTGAAATCCAGGCTGTGTGCTGGCACATGGCTGTGCCCTGGGATGTACCTACTCTCATTGGACAAGTCTTTCCCAAAAGGCTGCTGCCTCCCAAGTAAGTACCCACAGCTCTGCCCAAGGGTACAAATTGCCCCTTAGCTCTCTGCATTGCTGCTGGCTTGGGAAGAACAGAAAGGATTCAGGTGCATGCTGTTAAATTCCTAGAAGCAATATCACAAATGGAGTGTGTGGGTATAGCACACACACACCTCCACATGGAGGTTATTCACACGTGCAAGACACACATGTGAACCCTTGTTTGTGTTTTCCCAACTTTGGCTCACACCAGACTAATTTCAGCAGGAAATGTGTTTTGAGTAATGGCAGGAGATGTTAGTGAATTCAGCATGGCAGGGAAATTGTCAGTAAAGATCCAGAGTTTGACCTACAAATGTGGTGTACAGCAGGAATACAAAATGGATATACTGAGGGAGCAAAGGAGGCTTCAGAGGGTCTGAATGCTGACTTTTGTCTCTCTGCATCACTTTAAGTCACAAAGGATCAGCCCCTCAAAATTCATTATTTATCAGTTTTGTACAGATATCAGTTCCTTTCAGAGAGGTCTGGTGCAGTTAGGTTTCTTATTTTCAAAGGGTATTTAGCTCCATCAGCTTATTGCACTTCTACCTGCAGCTCTTTCCCATCCTGTTACTGAATATATCCCTTTGCATGTGAGTAGCTGTGAGTAGGAGGAAAGCAAACAGGGAGAGTTCCTTCTCTTTCTCTTCTCTGCATCCAATGGAAGGATCAAGTAGGAAAGCCTACCCCTCTGTCTTGCTCTTCTTGCCCCTGGGAAAGGTAGGAGGAGGAGATAATCTCCTGTGTGTTTGGGAAGACAACACCAGATGCCATGAGGACAAAAATGGCAGCTGTTTAGAGCTGGTCACCCTGGGGCTGTGGTCTTTTCTATTTGATGGGGCTCCTGGTCAGCTATAACTTACCCCTACAACTTCCCTTCAAAGGTCTTCAGGAAGCATGAAAAACCCCTTGAGCTCAAAAGCTGAGTTTTGTATGAGCAGATATAAATCAAGGCAAATTTTATAAAACTGCAGAAAACTGAGGCTGAAGCCAAAAGGTTTGTACACACGCTTAATCCTGCTTAGTTGGTCCCTGGGGCATGGGTCCTCACTTCCAGATTCACTCCTGCTTTTCCACAAACTTCCTGGGTTACAGCAAATGTTGTACAATGTCCTTTAGCTCCCCAAAATTATTTTTCTTTCCTTTACTTCGGGAACCTGTGCCTCTGCTGTTCCATTCAGTTTTTCTAATCCAAATTACACCACAATTTTCCAGTTCCTGAGATTTCTTATTTCTGCTTGCTTTTCCTAGCAGTCTTGCTCTGTGCTTGGGAAGCCTCCTCCCTGCCAAGAAGGGTCATTTGCTCCCAGGAGAGACCAATTTCCCTTCCCCTCACTGTGTCCACTTAATGAATTATGTCTGTTTTCAACATGGTGTAAAACAGGCAAAAACCCATGAATAACTTATGTACTTCCTCTATTTTTGGTGCTTTAAGAAGGGTGTACTTGGAAGGATATAGTATGTTCAATGTATGTTGTAAGAGCACCTTAACTATTGAAAAAGCTTGTTTAAGAAAAAGAAATTGTAGCATATTTTAGCCCTAAATAAATCAAAATTCTAGCCTATTCTGGGCTTGTAAAACTACTATGCTGTAAAGATAACAATGTTAAATATAGCAAATCATCACATGTGAATTGGCATGCATATGTTTAAGAAAAAATGTGGTGTATGTCATATCCACAGACATACATTTAAATTATTTCAGAAATCAAGCCATATTTACTATAACCTATTGCAAGTATGAATTCAGCTGTAACTAGATGTGTAAGAGGTTCAAAATAAAGACTAGGACCAGTGGAATGGGGAAAAATTTAGGGTGTCTGAAGCCTGTTATCTGCTTCTGCACCCCATGTTCTGCAGGAAGCTGACTAACGGGCAGGTTTGCATAATTACCAGGGTCTGTAAGCCTCTGTGAGCACACAAACCCCGTGGGATTCTGGTCACACAGAGGCTGCAAACCTGATGCTTTGTGTGTGTCTGCAGTGTTTGGGAATCATCCAGGCGGGATCACTTCATGGCTCATATCACATCAGAGCTCGCTTCCTCAAACAGCTCCTGCTGCATCTCTGCCTGCTCTAGCCAAGAGGGAAAATGCAGCCCACAGCCGCTCAGGCCCCTTGAAAGCAGACCTTGATGATGCCATGTAGCTTGCTTCAGTTTCTAATCTATCTGCTGTGTTCACTTCTGTTCCTTCCTTAGCCCGTGATTAATCCTGGCCATAAGGATGATTCAGGATGAAACTGCGAAGCAGAGCAAAACCTTTTTTCTGCCTCCTTCAACTCAGGTAATTTCATAGACAAAGTCTTTCTCACCTTAATCTGCGCTCCACTCTACAAATGCTGGTGAAGTTGCTGAGTTTCCCCACACACCACCCAATTCTGCCAGGGTAGTGATGTTTGTGAGGTGACACATATGGGGCATGGGGGCTGGGCACCACAAATAGTTGGCATTGCTGGTGCTGCCTATCATTGGAGATGTCTTTCCTGTGGAGGGAGTGTGTAAAGTCTTCCTTGTTCTGTGATCATGGGTATCATCTGGGCCAAAAGACAGACAAGTCAGAGAAACTCACTATTTAAGTTATTTTTGCTATTAGCCTGTTCTAGTATGCTTTGTTTTCATTGATCTTACTTGTAAAGCAACAATTTTGTACAGCTGTTCCACTTTGCAGGGACATTGTACTTGTTATACCTTTTGTTAGAGTGCATCTCTGGCAGTGGGGATCACAAAATCCTTTTTCCTGCTCTAAAAATCTGGCCATTAAAAAATGGTTGCCATGAACAAAGTCAGCCTCCTGGTAAAAAACAACTTTTTGGCATTTTTGATTGGGTGTCTACCTGTTAAAATGGTGCTTTCAGTTTTATTCACATAAACATGTTCAGGAGATGAATATGTATTGGCCAAAGGTATGAAATTAAAGTAGCTTTGGTTTACTAAATAAGATTCCATGATTTTATTCTAATCCACAATTAAAGTGGCTTGAATTCAATTTAATTTATCCCAATGTCAATCTAAAATATAGACTACAAAATCATTCTGAATAACAAGACCCTGAGATTTTTAAATACTTTTCATGTCATCTATAGGTGTATCTAAAAGGAATTTTAGTGCAGACTGATGAAGAGGTCTGGATTTCTGGAATGAGATGCTGTTTTGGCTGATCAGGTGCACAGCCAGAAGGCACAGTGTAGGAAAAGCAGAATGAAGCTGTACTCTCCATTGCTGCTGGGACATCTGGCTGGGAAACCTCACAAATCCCACCAGCCTGAGCACCTGAGTTTTCTCTGCTAGCAAGAGAGGAGGCTGGAGGGTGAGGCACAGACCTCAGAGTTTCACTCCTGCTCAGGTTCACCAGCAGCCTCTGCAGCACTGCTTCATGGTCAGGGCAGCACAGGCAATGGTATCTTTGCAAGAGCCCTGAGCTCACAAGGGTCTGGATGGAATAAATTTCAATAAATGAAGGGATTTTTTTTTTTTTTTAGATACACAGAGAGCTTAACCTGAGGGCTGGTGATTGTGAGCTGTGTCTCTGCCCTGCTCTGACAGGACAAGAGTCTTATGGGAACTCATAAATCACCAAAGTCTCTGTAGCACCAATTTACAGCCTGAGATTAGTATTGATATTTTTACTGCCAAAACTAAGGGCTGCTGCAGCTTGACAGCACACAAAGGCAGATTTTTGCCTTAATGGTTATTACAAAGCACATGGATAATAGCTTCAAAAGAGATCTCCCAAATTTAAAATGACCAAGTTGTTGAGATCATGATTCTCTGAGAGACACAATCTTGTTACCATTCCCATCATCACTTCTATAACTGGGAAATTATAATGATTCAGCCTTTGAATATAATTTAGCCAGACAATCCCCACACAGATTTCCAGCTGAGGAGGAAATATTTGTGACAAAAATGTGAAGGTGTAGAAATATTGCATTGTTATAGGGGAGCACGGGTCTTTCTTTGGACAACAACCAGAGTTCCTTCTGCACTGCCCTAAAGCTTTGTCACACAGGGAGAATGTAAAGCACACTGTGGATTAGGCCTCTGGAAAAGCCACAACCCACATTTTTAGTTAAAAGGAAAAACATTAGAAGTGTACTGAAAAAGTCTCCTACTAGAGCAGCAGCAGCTGATGATGCCAGTTGACTCCATTGCTGCCACGGATTTAAATCAATTCCCTTCTGGTTTACTGATATTTATTCTATTGCTTTAGGTAGTAGAACTGTATTGATCCAGACACTGGAAAAAAAAATCCTTCTCCAAACAGTCACAGTTATCACAAAGTAAAAACAAAAGCGCAAAAATGCAGGAGGGTGAGATTTCACATGGAGCTACTCTTGAAATATGGGTGAAGCAACACAGGAACAGATAAGAACTTTTTTGTGAAGCATTTTAGAATGAGAATAGTTTCTAAGTTTCGCAGTTAATCATGCTGGATAATACTTGACTCCTGTTCTTAGGCAAGGGCTTAATTTCCAAGCCATGTGTTTCTTCATGATGCATATTAACTGGAAATACCTCACTTTGTGCAGAGGCAATTAAGACAAAGATCTCTCTAACACAGTTCAGAATCAGACCAGACTCTCAGCAAAGGTCAACAATTTTGCTTTGTCTGTGTTGCATTAACAGGGCAGGACACCTTTTAAAACTGGATTCAGTCCTATTCAGCATGGGGCTAAAATTTAAGTATGAGTAGTCCATGCAATGCTTCTCTTAACATCATATCCATATTTGCAGCATCCTGTAATCAGTAGCTGAGCTCTGAGGAGCAGGTACTACCTGAGTGCACTTCTCTGACTTAACAGCTGATGCACAGCTTGGTTCCAAGGCCTCTTCATTCAAGGGTCTTGCTAACGTATAGCATTTTCCAGTGTTATTTAGAGATTGCAGGGAAATCTTCCTAGAATTGTTTCACTAATCCAGTTTACAGCACAGCCTCAAAACAATCACATTAGCACAAGTGCAGAGGCAGTGCACTTGTGATTATGTGCCATAGGTGCAATAATAGAGAGCAGGAACCTCCAAAACCAGCTTTGCTGCCAGAGAAAAATACAGGTTGATTTCCATCAGGTTTATTATTTTCCACCTCTGTTGTGTGAACTGTCCTGTAACTACATTCACCTTTTCAGGGAAGGATCCACACTAATCACATGTGTTTTTTTTCTGTCTGGCCTTCAGAAGAAACCATGTGTTTCAATAATTGGTAGAAATGAAATTATAATTTAATAGAAAGCCATGCAGTCTCTCAGTGCTTCCCACTGTGTGAGTAACATTCTGTAAGGAATTCTCTCATGTTTGTCATACGGAAAGCAAAGTTTAGACTTTCGTTCTTCCCTGCAGAAGGAAGGGAAAGGGTAAACAAAGGAAATCAATTATAAATGTTCCATTAATAAGGATGAAGATGGAATGTATCTGTCACTGGGAAAAACCCTGGCTTGATTCCCAAGGGACTGATTGCCTCCCAACAGTTTTGGCTGAGCAAAGGCGTTTGAGCATTGGGCTATTCTTGGTCAGAGAGAGAGAGGCAGAGCTGGCAGCTCACTCACTGTGCAGACTTGAAATCTCTGCAGTGTCTCCATAGCTGGCTCCAGCTGCACTCATTCTCCAGGCACAGTGAAGGACACATTTGCTTGATCAAGCTTTTGGAGAAAGCTGTGGGTATATTCCTAGAATGATGAATGGAAGAGATGATAGTAAGAATGACAATTATTTCAATGACACTGAGACTCGTTTTCCTTTTGTTTCACTGTTACTCCTGAAATATTAATTATAAGCCAGGACATTAAATTGTATTTATACTAATGTAAATAAATAATCATATGAATCTGAGCAGTCTTATTCCCCAGTAAGCACATATGCTAGGAGGGCATATTTAAAAGCACAGAAACAAATCATTGCTAAATACAGAGCCACTGCTTAAATTTACAACACCCTTTAGGGAATCTCCTACTCCCACAACAACAAAAATAGCTAATTCTACTGGCCATACAGTAACTTCCAGATGGCATTAGTGTGACCAGCTGAAGCTGGTGGTAGGGATTGCTAATTGTGGTGAATATGGTTGTGAATATTTTGTGTAAATTTTCAGAGAATAAAGGACAAAATTGCCCTTGTCACCCTGAGATGAACATCTTTAACCTAACTTAAACCATATAAATATATAGCAAATACCATGGGTTGTGCTGGGTATTTCTCTGATTAGCTCTTTTCAAATTAATTCCATGTGTGGATTTTTCTTTTTCTGTAGTTCCTGGTTCCAGTTTAACTGAAACATCCCAATTGCTTTCCAGGATAAAATGGCCACAGCTGGTGTTATCTAGCAATAGCTATTTCATGATGGCTTAATGAAAAGCATAAGCAGGCCCTAGACATGTGTTTACAACAGAACCTATTAATTTCCACACAAGCTGAAGGTACTCTGTGATTTTGCAGAAAGAGTGAGCTGCTCAGAAAACACAGCCCCAGGACTTGTGATTCTAAATCACTGATGAGAGGGTTTTATATTATGTTTTAAAATTGCTAAGTCAAGCCAGACAAAGCGCTAAATATTAGTTTTAGAACAAAAAAAGTAAAGAAATAATGAAAAGCTGTTCTTTGACAGACTATAATTTCATTGCTCCAAATACAAATATGTCTCTCCACTCATCAGGGGTAGCACAGCATCAACAGTTCCTGCATCTCTCTGCTGTTTTTTCCCTTTGTTTGTTGCCTATCTTTGGAGAAAAAGATACTTAGGGTATCTCAGCTTCCTGAATCCCCCCCTGCAGTCACAGAGTTCAGCTGCTTGGTGTAGGAGCCCACCCTCTGAGGCCCCAGGGCTGGATGGGATGCCATGTGCCATTTCCTGCAGCACTGCCAGTTCCAGCCCCTCCACCTGCCTGCCTGGGGTGCCAAGGGCACCGAAACAACGGCTTCTCAACCACCTGGTAAAATGGTTTTGGGGTTTTTCCTGGTTGATTTTTAACACAGATCAGTCCCCTGATCTCATTTTCCACGTGGCCTCAGGGGGTGCCTTGGGAAGAAGCAGTTGTGCCAAAGCAAACAGGGTGAGATGGGAGCAAGTGGCTGAAGGTCAGGAGCGCTGAGCTGGCGTTGTCCCGAGGAGCGCTGCAGCCGGAGCGCTGCTCCCACCTGGCATGCCCTGAGCTGGGTGCCTTTGGGGCCCTGGGAGCACTGAGTGCACACCAGGGGCTACAGCAGTCAGCAGGTGAAGGCTGCTGCAGAAGGATGGTGTGATCTTACAGTATGACCTTTCTGGAGGCTCTGACATCACAAATAACAAATCAGTTGGGGCACAGGGATAGAACAGCTCAGACTCATGTATAGTCATGGTTCTTCTTTAGCACTTTCCATTTTTACATATATGTTATGAAGACAGAAATAAGGGGGCCCTTAAAACACAAGAAGTGTTCTTTTAATACCCCAGTTAGATGTCTTCAAAGGGTAACTGCACTGTATCACCTGCACTGTACTTCAAGCACTATTTAACTCTGCTTTTTTTAGCTTATCTTTGTTTTCCTAAATTCCATTAAGAGTCTGAGGCTGGAAAAGCACACAAGAAATAAAAACAAGCTCTACCTTCCTGTCAGCTGCTAACAGTCTTTCAAGCAGTTAATCAGAATGCTCTGTGAGAATAACAGAAATGGCATGGTGAATAAGTCCAGCTTGGTCAGGTTTATTACTTAGTTCACCATCTTTTCTTCCTTGGGAAGATGGTTTCTGAAGCAGTATGAGAAGGTCAAGCCCCTTTTGACCTTAGGGTTGTGAGCTGGATCTGGAGATCAGTAGAAATTCTAGGACACAGCTGTAGAGGTATGTGAGTGCATTATTTTTTTAAAAATTGGATCCTGACAAGGGAGTACTATATTTTGTTGAAATCAGAACCAAGAAGCTTACTATTGCTTCTTGATACTATTGCATAAATAAATCCCATTTTATTTTTAAGGAATTACTTAAGGGATTTTAAAAAATAATCTTCTTATCTTTAAACCACTGGAAATGGAACAGTAAGCATAAACCTATCTGGAATATTAGGAACTTGGAGCACAGATATTTGGTTCTTTATCTAAAGAGTCCTACTCTGCATATGAATAATATGCTAATTATGAACCACTTGCTAACTTGTAAATCTGCAATAACACACTTGCTTCACTACAGGCAACAGAACTCTATAAATAAACAGGTGAATTTTACTTTTCCTTTTACAAGGTATCAGTGTCACTAATAGCAAGCTGTGCATTCTCCATTACTGATTATGGTGCTGAGATGAAGTTACTTCTGGTGCTTTAAAAATAACCTTGACTGTTCCTCTTGTCTCAGAATTGCCTGGCACAAATCTTTCACAGGAGTGATGCCCGTGTCACACAATACTGTAGTGACATTATTGCATTAAAGACAGTCAGCAAGAAGAGTCCAAAGCACTTCCCTAGATAAGTTTCTCAGGAAAAGTGCTTTCTACAGAAAACCTATGCCCCTAAGAGAGTGTAATCCACCATCTACTGAGAATAACAGCAGCCTTACCATGATATTAGATAGAAAGCAGGGTAGAAAAGCTCTTTGGCAGAAAAACCTCTTAGGACAGCATGTAGCACAGTAGTTGGATTGAAATAAGGTTATCCAACTCGACATTTTTCCTGAAACTTGCTCAGTTTTTTTAATGGCATTAACAATGCTGCAGAAGAGTTGAGTAGGTAAACTGACAAGCTGTTTTCATCTCTGAGTGCTATTTATACAACTTGCACCCTGCAATTTCACCACTGTGTGCTCCTTCTGACAAGGAGTGGGGACAGTGTCATGTTGGCTTTTAGTGAACAGGCAATTCAGTAAACCCTCCAGATATTATGACACTGAATATATTGGTGCTGCACCTATATCTTGACTATCTTGTGCAGTTCTGATTCCCCACTCTTCTAAATCTCATGAAATGATCTGCTAAAAGGAGAAAAGACACAGAAAAGGGTTGATGTGGGTGTACTTATCTACCTGTGCTGTTCAGTTAATTTTAAAAACTGAAAACTAATGGTAATCTAGAATCAAAGCCAATGTATTTGACTTCATTTCTCTTCAGGAAGTTGACAGAAATGTCCTGTTCTCTCTCAGAAATGACTGAGAAGGGTGTGGTAGAGAGCTCTTAAATAATGACCTTTCTGAAGGTGAATAAGGAGCGGTTGCAACAGTTCATAAGCCCAAACCTAGAATTAAATTCCTAGAAACATATTTAAATATCAAAAGGAATTACTTTTTTCACACAGCTCACAGCTAAATCAAATCACCTTTTTGCTCAAAGGAGTTGCAAGGAAAAAACCTGTGAATGAGATTTAAGAGCAATTCTGGCAAGGATATTAGATGATATGAATTCTTAATCTGACCCCAAACTACTGATTTTATGTTCCTGGGGCTTGTACCTCACTAGTAGAAGCCACTGCTGTGTATAGCTTGAAGAGCACACACTCCTAGGTTCAGTGCTACTGGAGCACATATACTGTATTACAACTCAATTTTTACTATCCATGTAAATATATATAAAAATTATATATATATAAAATTTTATATATATATATATATATATATATATATATAAGAATACCAAAAAATTTTTGTATAATATGATATATTATATATCAATGTATATATATTTTATATTTTCTTATCTATTATATAAGAATATATAATATATTCTTTATATATTCTTGTATATTTAAGAGAGAAGTAGACTATTGAAATACAACTTGTGCAATCCTTGTTTAATTATTACAAGCACTGAAATGCATCAGTCTCTAAATAAAATCATTGTTAAGCATGAGTCTATACCCAGACCACTACTATAATATGAAAGCAGTTTCCAAGACACATACAAGTTCTTTTAATAAAGATACATATTTCTGTTAGCCCATCAATTATATTCTGGGCTCTGCTCGTTTACACTTGTGCATTTGAAATTCAAATGGAACTGTAGTAGGATAACACCTCTGAAGCTGCTTTTAACTAGAAAGCCTGAGAAATCCTTGCTGATGCCCAGCAGGAGGTTTTCATTCAGCCCCTGGAGCAGAACCTCATTTTCTCCTTGAATACTGCCAGGGCTTTTTCTTGAACATGGAGGTGCAGGGCTTGCTTCTAAGTAATGAATGAGAACTGCTGGGCAAGGCATAAAAGCTTCCACATTGGAAAAACATCCTGTTCATGTTGCTGCTCCTAGGTGTGCATGTCTTTATGTGCCTAGCACACAATAAATAATCCCTTGTGGCTGAAAAATACCCAGATACTCGATATGAAAAATGAGAATATCAAAATTCTGTTTTTTCTTTTTAGGCACCAGTCTGTCATGAAACAAAGAACCATGGTGCCATTTAACATACATTTCATGTCACTGCTTAATCTTTCTTTGCTGTGCTGCCTGTGCTTTAATCCCCACTCTGTTGTGTTTACCCCACTGCACACACACTGGCAGTGCAGGTGCACACTGACACTTGCCCTGTGTCCCTGCGTCCCTGGCACCTGCAGGGACACAGGGAGAGTGCTGCAGTTCTGCTCCAGCTTGGAGCAGCATCCCTGCTGTGCAAAGGGCTCCAGACCCCATCCCCAACTCCCTGTGTGTCTCCCTGTGTGTCTCCCTGTGATGCTCTGTGGTGGCAGGGTGGCCCATGTGGCCTCTCCTTGCCTGGGGGGTCCAGCCCCTGCTGCATGGTGGCAGCAGGGTGTGTGCCCATCACCACAGTGGCTGCCTGCTCTTCCCCTGGGGCACTGTGACACATCAGTCCCTCGCCTGTGCCAGTGTCCCTGGGGCTGGCCCAGCCTGGTACCCACACTGTGGCAGGGTGGCAGCCCGGGGGAAGCAGCCCCTGCAGGTGCCCTTGGAGAGCTGGCTCCAAGTGAGCCCCACATCAGTTTGCCTGCGTTTAATAAGTCTGCTGGGGACTGCCCACTGACAATTGAATTATTTGTCTTCAGGAACCTGGAGTTGTAGGGAGCCTGACTTCCTGGGCTTCAGCTGCTATTTGCTGCTTCGGGGGGTCTTTGTCCGAAAAGGTGGATCCTGGGCAGCACCTGTGGCTCTTCAGGGTCTTCCAGTGCATGAAACTGATCTGAGGACAGCCAGCTCTTTTCCTAGAGTTGCTTTTTCTATGGTTCACCAAGTAATTTTGTTGAGATTTGGTTTTATTGGTGCTGGCAAAAGATATGGAACAAAGGAGCCCCGAACACAAATCTGTCTGGCATGCCTGTCAGGAATGCCTTGATTTCTGCCAATCCTCCAGCTGCTGGTTCCATCTGTTGTCTCCTGATTTTTTTTCATTTGTACCTTAGGGCACAAGCCACTTCTGTGTGTGTGAATCTAAAGGGACTGGTATGACATAATAGAAGTCCTCAGTGCATCAGCAATACTACATATAATATTAAAAATGCTCAGCAAGAGATTTCCAGTATATTTCCAACCACATCTGAGATAAACTTCTCATTAATGAATAATCAAGAACATCAGTGCTCCTTACACTGTAGTTAAACATATGTGGCAGCTCTGATTTTTGTGCTGAAGCATTTTTATTGTCATTTTAATAGTTTCCTTTTCCCCAAACACCCCTACAGGGCCCTTTCAGAGCATTGGACTGGGAGTGCCTGCCTGTGCATGCCCACTGGCACATGCTGATCTTCTGAGTAAGAGCTGAGCTGGTGGACACTGGCTTTGAATCACCAAGGGTTTCTTGTTCATCAGCATTTTGCTGCTGTCTTCTCTTGACCTTTCAGCTGCTCCTCCCAGTGTGACTTGCCTCAGTCTCTCTTCCTCTTCCCAAATGGGAAGTCTCTCTTCCTCTTCCTCTCAAATGGGAGTTTGGTCTCCCATTTTTACTCCTCCTCCCTTTACTTTCCCACAAGCCACATTTTTTCGTGCTGTGTCATGCAGGGTTAGGAGTGCACCCAGCCTCTGCCAGGCACATCCAGGGGCTGGTCACAGCCTCCTGTTGTCACTGCAGGGCTGGGCTGCCTTGCAGACAGCACACACAGTCAGGCTGAGGGCTGGCTTCGTCTTCAAGCCCTTGTCTTCATGAAAAGGTGTAGCCATTGAAAATAGCAGTGGAGTTGAGGAGGTGTTAAACTTACACAAGTGATGCCATGCTTGTTAGATGTGCTTATGCTGCTGCTGATTTGCACACAAGAAGGGGGGTAACATTTGTTTTTGTTGTCTGTATTTATGCTACACACATTTCTTTCACAGCTGATGGTGGTCCACAATTCTCAAAGTAAAAGATCACCCTTCTACTTGGCATGCTTGTATTTTGTGTAGAAAAAGCCTAATAAATCGCAGAAAGAGAGAAGATGGGAAAATACAGCTGCTGTGTCATTGTACTGCAGATTAAATCACATGATTTCAAACTTTTCAGCAGCAGCAGCAAGAAGAGCAAAGTCAGTAGAACACATTGCAGAAGTACATGCAGTTTTGAGGCAGCCACATGGTGGACATGAGGGCTTCCTCAGGCCTAACAAATAATCTGTCTGGTTGGAGAGGTCTGTTCAGAGATGGAGGGAGATATGAGGCAGCACATGGTCTGCTTTTTCTTTCTGTGCAGGCTTGGTTGCTCATTTTATTTTAAAAGAGCTTCAAAATGAACGACATATATCCCCCACCTAGGTGAATAATTTTGTTTCAGTCCATAGTGTGGCATCTCAATTTCAGCTGCAAAGACTTTGGCTCAAGATGCAGGCCCTGTAGTGGAACAGCTGAGCTGTGGACATGTGCTCCTCTGCCATCCCTGCTGTGGAGAGGGGGAGGTCAGGAAATCAAATGCTGGGATTAGGAACACAATGCACCGCAGCAGGAAAATTCACCAGGGCTCATCTGTTGGATCCTGAGCACTTCTGAGAGCATATTTAAAGCCTTTTGCTTTGGCGTGGGGTTTGGGGTTTTTTAAAATTGGTTTTGTTCCTTGGGTTTTTTAATTTCTTTTTTCAGTGGACTGAGCTCCTCTGTGGATTTCACTCCAGGGAGCCGTGGAAGAGCTGGCCTGTTCTCATGGAGCAACCTGCAGGAAGACATAACAAAGACTAACAGAACTCTGAAGTAGATGACCTGCAGCCACATTAATAATTGATCATGTTAGCAGTTGATGAGTTGTGCTAAATTGATCTGTGGCGAGATAATGTGAATTAAAAGCTGCTTAAATATTTAGTTTTGGGCTCTTTCTAAATGGCAGGAATTTGAACTAAAGGCTACACAGGAGTCATGACTGGAATCAACTTTTCAGTAAGTACAAGCTGTCAGAATAAAAGGTACTATCTAAATGTAAATCATTATTTATTAGAGGAGGAATCTCTTGCAGGTAAACATTTTAATGGAGGACTGGAAATATTTTCTCACAGAATTCTCCAAAGGTAGGATGATAGATTAAGATTTTCTTGTCATTAGTTTAATTCCTCCATATTTTACTTTAGTTAAATGCTGCTGCATCTGAGGGAGGGCACAAAGCATTGCAGGGAAAAAGAGGGACTAAAAGCCTGTAGGAAGTGAAGGAGGACTATTGGCTGAAACTCCATATGTTTGTTGCAGCACTGCAATGCTGTACAGCTGGAGCACAGCTTGAGTGAAATGAATCTGTAGTTGACTGGTGAGAGGAAGTAAGGAGGCTAATTCTGACATTGGATACATATATGTGTGTGTATATATATATCAGGCAAAAGAATTTGCTGATGACTCTGCACAGGGCTTGTAACAGAAGGGAGTCAGTGCCCTGAGCTAAAGTGTCTTTGCCAGTGAGACAAGTCCCACTGAAGAAAAATCCCTCCCTCTGACAAAGAGCTGCTCAGATCCCCTCAGCATGCTCAGATCCTACTGCATTGCCTCACAAACTATTTTGAAAGACTTTATGATGTCATTAATAGAGTTTTGAAGGCTGACATGCATTCTTGGTTGGTTTAGGTGCTGCAGTTCCTAATAAATCCTTCCCTGGCTTCTCCTAGCCCCTCTCCAAAGAAACGTCCTTAATGTAAAGCAGTCTTGGTCCTTAAGTGGAAATGTGTTTTATCTCACCAGTTTAGTGCAAACAGGCTGGAGTTATCTTTAGTGAGAAGAGAAGGCTCCTGCTTCTCCTACTGTGGTTCCTTCCTCACAGTTTGTCTCACTTCATTCCTTCATGTACCAAGAGCACTTTGGTATTCGAGGGTATTTGTCTTGTTTTTTCTCACCCTTCACAAAAGCTGTCCTCTGCTTAACATGCACATTTTTTCCTTCAGAGCCATTTTCCTCTGTAGGCTCTCTGAGCTGGCCAGCTGCCAAACAGTAGGGTGAGCTGCATGAAAAAGCCTTGATCATTGACAGGCTGTCTTACAATTTCTTTCTTGTATTCAAGATGCAGATGGATGCCATTAGAAAGGTTTTTACTTCGAATGTGTGCGGCTTGTCCACATGGCTGAGATTAGTGCTCAATGCTCATATAATGCTTTTCATCCTCCAAAGGACTTTACAAGCTCCAGCCCTCAAAACACCCCCACAAGGTAGGTGCCCAAGTTTTGTTATGTGTGTTATAACAAGGAGGGACACATGTTAGTAACTTGTTCAAAGATGAATGGCACAGTGAGCATTGTAAAGGAAGCAATTATTTACACTTTCCTAATGCTCTTCTGTGATGTGTTCCTATGAAAGTAATAAGTTAAAAGACTTCGCCATGGCAACATGCCTTCCCCCATGAAAGAAGTGATTAGTGACATCAAAAATTAAAATGTATCTCAGGTTATAGTACTACTAGATAAAAATGCAATATTTCTAAAATTTATGAGGCCAAATATGCTACTGCACTAAGCTTCAATTAATCCAGCAGAACTGGAGCCTACAGGGATCATCCAAGAGACTCAAATTTGATAAAAGATTTGGAACATTTGCCTCAAACCATACTTCAAAACAGAGGGAAATGATTAGAGGAAGAATGATGAAAAATGCCTTCTCAGTTGAAAGAACAGTGTAGGATTATTTTTTTCCTCCACTTTGACTGCATGATTAAAATTAAAACAGCTCCAGTAACCTGAACAGTACCAGTATGAACTCCCTTCCACTGAAAGTTCTTGTAATATTGTACCTCATCTTCATGAGGAGGCTGAAATAAGCTGTAGCAGCAAAAGATATCTTTATAATTATGCATTTGTACCGAGCTTCTACTGGCCTGACTGTGCTGACAGGCTTCACCTTGCACAGACAAGCCAGTGGAAGTTTCCAGTGTTGACCAGCACACGTAACGTGGCCGGGGCCACTCTGGGATGTGGTTTCTAAACTAGATGGCCAAGACCTCGAAGGCTGTCTGGTAATCATCATTTAAGGTCTTTGTAACCTCAGTGGGCTTAGGGCCTGCAGAGGTAGCTGGAAAAATTGGCTTGGAAAATAGCAGCCAACTTGGCCCCATGAGGAACAGTTGATAAGGCTGTGAGATGGTGAGGCTCCTCTGAATAAACCAGCAGGGGCTGCTGGGGGAGTCCACAGCACAGGGGTTTACTCCACAGACATGCACCCACCTTATGCTTTCTGGGTGAGCAGACTGCAAATAGCCTGTCTAGCCCAAGCCCTGAGCAGGCTAAAGCTCAACAGGTTAAAGAAAGTGTGTGTTTTAATTCTGTTCCCTCTTCCCTATTTTTTGATGCAGCTTTGCTGTCTTCCAGATTATTGGGGTTTTTTTCACAGAGTGAATACTTGCATAGTTGTGTCAATAGATGAAGGACTGCAGCATCTCAGGAAAGATGCTGAGTGTAACTGAACTCTCTGGTGTGCCACGTAGGACTGCGTGGTTGGTGCTGCAAACAGTAGGGTGAAGGGTTGGAATGGTATAAACTAGTCGTGCTTTTTTAGCCCCAAAAATGTTTCTTTTTTTTTTTCCCCCAGAATACTTAGATATTCCATCTTATCACCCTCTTGTTTCCCTGGGAAAGGTATCTGGCCCCACAAAGTACTCTGGAGAAAAGGGAAAAGCGACTCATTTTCTGGTTTTATGACTACTCTACGGTGTTTCAGGTAAATTCAGGGAAATGATGGGCACATAAATTAGTAAAATTTTTCTTAAGGGAAATTACAAGTGGAACAAGTTATCACATTTTTATGGTTCCTACATCCTTAGCCTTTAATGCCAGCTACCTGATTTCACTTTATAATTTTGCAAGTGAGTGCATCTAGGCCAATTAAATATTTTCAGTTGCTTTCAAAAGAGTTGCAAATGCCTGCTAGAAGATGGAGATACCATATGATTTAGCCTTAATCATTTGGGTTAAGAGAGATACCTTTTCAGGGCCATGACTTACCTGTATAGTTTTGAAGAAAAGACATACATGTGCTTGTACTGTGAAGTATTTTAATGAATAGCTCAAAGCAATACATTGCTTTGGATATCTTCAGTACTTTTATTTCGCTTTAAAATTTACTGAAAGAAAGATCTGCGAGCACTTCAGAATGGGTTCAGGCCACTGTAGTCCAGTTTTTCTCAAATGCCATCACATCTTCATCCACCTAAAAATTCCTTTCTTATTTTCCCCAAGATTAGCCTTGGGACCTTTAGGTTTGAGGCTCCCACAAAGTGAAGTGCAACTTAATTCCCACATGCACAGATCTTTTAAGATCTAACCACAGTAGGAAAATACTTCCCCTAACTTCAGAATTGGTCTCCAAATTCAAATGAACTGAATAGCTGTAGCATTATTGATGGTTTAAAAAAATATGTATTTTTGCTTGAAAGTCCCCTCTTTGCCCTTTGAAGATCTGCTATATATGGTTTTAATCAATTGTGTTTATATTGACCAGGAGTATCAGCCCACTACCAGGGTCAGAAATTTACGTATAAGGTGAGGGGGACCCTCACTGGGAGTATGTTAGTGATGAGTGTGGGTTAAGGATTACAAGTACTTCAAATAAAACTTCAGAAAATCTATTTGAAAATAAACAAAGTATCCAGGTAAATACTTGACTTCGGGAGCATTGAGAATGTTTTTGTAACACAAGGGACCAAGACAGATTAATTAAAGTTGAAATTTTCTCCTGTGCTTCAACTCCTCTGCTCCGTAGCAAGAGGAATCTGAGCTCATACCTGAATGCAGTAGTAATGCAAAGGCTCGAGGCAACATTGTTAGCTACTCACACCAAGGGAATGAAGTTACACAGCTCACTTCCACCTGAGAGAAGAGCCATTGGAACAGTTCGTGCGTCGCTAACCAGACACAGATGTGGCCATGGGGCAAACAGGGGCAAGATTGTTTTGGTGTTCGTCACGCAGCTCTTCCCAGGGCACAGCTGAGTGCACCTTAAAGAGGTGTCTCTCTCTGGGGGCTTCAAGCAGTGCATTTTTTCTTTTAGCTGGAGACCATCCTCTGCTGCAGCACTGTGAGAACTCCCTAAGCGCCCAGCAGGGATCAGAGGCAGGGAGAGGGTGCTTAGCTGTTTTAAACTAGCAGGGTTTTGCTGGTGTCATTGAAAGGCAGGGGCTTTAATCAGATGAGGACCTGGGCTGTAAAACAAAGATACACTGAACAGGAGAATGATCCACAGCAGCTCCTCTCCCACTGAAGAATCTGCTTCCTGGTGTGAATGCTGCTCGCAACAAGAGCGTGTGGATGCCAATCTCCACGCTGCAGTTTATTTGCAGGAGGGTACTTGTGAAGTATTTCAAGACTTCCTTATCCCAAAGACTAAATACACAGGACTGTCTCCATTCCAGCTAGCTTGAGCCGAAGGAAGAGAGATAAAATTTAAATATGGATAGCAGGAGTGTGGCTACAGTGGCAGTGCACAGGGCTCTTGTCATGCCAGTCAGGTGCCAGCACATATCAGTAGTCTTGTAAGTGGCTAATAAAAAAAAAAAAAAAATTATTGGCAAATGGCTTCCTCCAACAAAATCTTTGAGAGTTCCTTTATTTTTCAAAAGTTACATCTTCCAGAGGGTCATCTATTTGCCACAAAGCGTTAATCTCAACTACCTCTTTCTGTCCAATTACCTCCCACATGTCAGTTTCTCTTCCTGACCTAGAAAACTTCTTTACAAGATAGACTTGGTTGGCTACAGGTCTTCATCTGCAACTTCCCTCTGCTACTTGCTCTGCTAAGCACAGCAACAAAGACGAGGCTTTATCTTCTTATTTTAATTTTTTTTCTAGAAAGGGAAAGTGAAACAGGCAGTGTGTTCCCATGTTCTTCTGCACGAGAAGGCAATGGTGCATGTTCTCAGCACAAATCAGTTGTTGCAGGAGTAGGAAGATAGTGTTTATCACAGCTAGCTGCTGAATGTTTAAGGAGTATTATGAGTATCTGTTACATAAATGAAACAAATAACAAAATTAACATAAAAACCCCGAGGGAAAGTGGTGAGTTGTTTCTGTCTGTCTTAGATCCAAGAAACACAGGGAATACATTGTGTAAACTTCTACCTCAGAGCTAGTGACTGCTTAAGAGTGCAGTACTGCTTGTTTTTGTCTGGTCCTTCACGTCTCTGTGTTACTGGAGGATTTCTTGTGTTACTGGAGGACAACTGAATTTTATCCTTGAATTGATCATTATGCATTTGTACAGAAGCTGAAGGTTACAGTGGAAATAGGGATCTCTTTGTATTAAGTTCATTACAAAAGGAAAGGAATAGAAAGTCTTAATTTACACTGCTGACATTAACAGAGACTGTAGAATCACTGAAACACATTTGGTCATAATAGTGTTTTGAACCTGAAGTGTGTAATTTTTGATGACCTGTCTATTAAGAATATTTGAATACAGGTTCAGTGAGGAGCTCTGCACACACATGGTCAGGCATATTGTCATTAAATTGTCCAGAATGATCAAAACAATTTCACTATAAGCTTAGATCACCTTGGTAGCTTAACTCAGTGTCCATTTACCTGGAATGTGCTTTCTTTGGACAGAGTAAAACTGGATTTTAAAACTCTTTTATTCCAGTTACTGGATGGTTTCTTCCTGGAAGAATAGATGGAAGACAAATCGATGGAGTCTGGTATCACTAATTTGTAAGTAACAAAAATACCAAGTTTTATGGAATTCACTGAACTTAAAGCTGATTCTATCCATTTAAATTGGTACCTAGTACTTGTCATATTATGATATAGGTGTGAACATGCTTTGCCAGGATATGTATGCACAGCAGAGAAACACTCACTTAAGTACACACCCACACATCCCCATATGCTTTGAACAGACCTAAATGGTGACTGAAGGATGGAGAAGGCTGAGCCACATAAACATTATCCACAATGACTATTAATTTCAAGGCAAAGCAATAATTCATAAAGGTTGTTAGGAAGCAATGTAAATGCAAATGCTCTTCTAATAAGTGCTGGCAGTATTATGTTGGAACGTGTTTGTGATTCACCACAGTGTGTTAAGCAGGGAGGAGCGTGGATGATTTCTGTGCAAGATGGTGACAAGAGTAAAGAGGTGAAAACTGACAGGAATGTGGTGTTTGGGGACTCAGTCCAAGGAATAGCTCTAGCATGGGCTGACTTAGCAGTGCAGTAAGCAGTGCTTGGTGCTGGAGCTAGGACGGGCAATATCTGGAATAATTAATCAATAATTCATCATGGAAAAATGCTACCAGCTGTAAAATTAATTTGTGGAATAATGCCCTTCAGTAATGCCAAAAGTTATATTCATATTTTTTGAAATAGCTAGTACAAGCTGAAGACAAATGCTTTAATAATATAGAATATAGAATATAGAATATAGAATATAGAATATAGAATATAGAATATAGAATATAGAATATAGAATATATCTGACTTTTAAAAAATGAAAATATTTCTGATGGCAGCCAGTGAAAATTAGGTAATTAGTATAGATCCTAGTACTGAAAATAGCTCACTGAGAGTGAAAGGTCTTAATAACAATGTTAACAACATTTTTTTCTCATATAAATATTTTATATCCTGGTGCAGGAATAAAGTTCCTATCTCCTATGTTTTTCATTTACCTAGTAGAGCTTTACATGTTTTATTTCTCATTCTGCATGATCTATTAGGTAACTTTATCATCGAGTGTTTTATGAAAAGCAGTATTGTTGGATAATAATGATCATCTGGCTATCTATCATTAATATGTATGAATTACATTATTTTAAAGGCTTGGCCAGCTTTGAATAAATAGTAATCTCATCTGTATTTGACTTTTAGACAATTTCTACTTTTGATATTTTGGCACAATCATGTAATATTTGTGTTGTAGAAACTTCAAAAGTTATTTTAAATAATGCAATTATAGTTATTTCAGCAAGAGTAAGCTTGTCTTTTCTTTTAGGAAATATGTTGGCTTAAGTGTAAAACAATGAAATGTAAGTTTGGGATTTAATTTGTTCAGTAATTTAAATTTCAAAGGCAATGAGTAAGAATGAACTATTTTTTCCTTATTTGGGATGTTGTTTACTGAAGTATATTGTTTGAAATATATGTGACACCAAATATATGGATCATGTAACTGTAATGATATACATTCAACAGTTGAAATGGTTCCTTTGTATATCCTGCCTATATTAGTTCATGGATGACTCTTTGGAAAGGAGCAGAGTGCATTTTTTAACCTATACATTATTCAGAAAGTGTCATCTATCTGAAACAACACTGGCTTTAGTCTCTCTGATGCCTTTGCCACTGTGCAGCAGGTGCAATTTGAGACCCACACAGAGCACCTCTCCACGCTGGCAGCCTGTGCCAGAGCACACCAGGACCGAAGCACTGACTTATTGCTGTGTGCTTTGTACCTTCCCACTGAAACAACCTCTTCCACCACACATCCTGATGGGAAAAAGACTCAATTTCACTGCTTCTCTCTGTGGTTCATTTTCTGTTAAAAAAAAACCAAACAAACAACTTCAAAATGCTACTGCTACTAGAAACAGCACTTTGCTGTGCTTCTTTATATCTCAGAAAACCTAAGAAGTTGAGTTGCTAGTTTTGTGTCTCTTTTCACAGAAGGAGAAGCTGGGGCAGATTGTGACATCTGGAGCACACCTTCCCAGTGGGGGTACCAGGATAGAAGACCTCCCATCACCACTTTTGCTCCTGAGGGATGAGGGGCAGACCTGCACCGTGGTCACAAGCACAGAGGAAATTTGTGTAGATGTTCCAGAGCTTCAGGAACGCATGCTTGACCTTCAAGAGTTGCTGCTGGTTTGTTCAGTGCTCACACAGTGTGCAGCACAGGCCTCCTGGGTGCTGCTGCAGTGCAGCCACCTTTCCTTTTGTTTGGGCACCTTTATCAGTACAGCTGAAGGGAACACTCTGTGGACTGTGAATTCCTCTCCAAGATCATGTAAATACTTGGACAGTACATGCTGTTTCTCTAGTATTAATCTAACCAGCTAAAGCTAGTTTGCATACATCTGCAGAAGTTTAATGATAAATATTCCCAAATGTAGCTATGCAAATAGTGGCAAATGCTGAATAAATATGTGAAATGCATTATAGTAGTCAAAAAATTCTTCCATTTTTCCTTCAAGAAAAAAACAAAGGATGATTTTTCCTTTGTGGTGCAGGCCAGGTTCTCTTTTGTAACCTTTTGTAACCTAGAATTTCATACATCTTATGAGTATAAAAGGATCATAAAACCTGTGGTAAATATTCAAGGATTATTTTACTATGCTCTGTGTTAGACATCTATCCCACCCTCTGGATCAGAGGTGCAGAGTGGTTGTTTCATATTGTGCCCATACATAAGTGATTACTGGATGACAAATATCCACAATAACAGAGGATGTTATGTAAAAAATTAACAGACAAAACCACCCACCCAAACAAACAAGATAAAAACAAGGAAACTCACATGCCTTTCATCTTAATGCAAAAGGCACTAAAAACTGGAATTGCAAGTGGTAGCAATCCCAGCCACATATAAATCCCAAAAGGTGAGAGTCATTCTTGGAAATGACTCTCTAAAGAGAGAGCATAGAGAGCCAATCTTATTTGAAGCATAAGATCATTTCCCCTTGGTAGTGGCCTTACTCATACCTAAAATAATTCATCTTTGACTTTAAATCCAACAAAATTGGCTTCTGCCCAGTCCAAAGGGGATGGCTACTGTTCTCAAGGTCAGCTCTGGAGGGGTTCACCAGGCCAGTACCTCTGTTCCCCTATAACTGTCCCCCTCCATGAATGGTTATGGAAGTATCTTTTTATGGTTGCCAAGAAGGTGCCAGGAAAGATCTGGGCAGGATAGGGGCAATTCTGAGGGCTGGAGTTTAACTGCATGAATCTGCTGCAGCTGCCATGACATCTCCAGGAGAGAGATGGAAACAAGTACCTACCCAAGAAATGGGAGAAAGGGGCATCCCTGGGCTTATAACCATTCAGACTGGATATAACTTGCTAAACTCCCTCCAAGAGGCAATGTTTTATTTTTTACCAGGACAGACTGGTGCATCCCAAGCAAACCAAGCATTTAACTGTGGGTGACTAACTTCAGGTGTAATGAATTGAAAGCTATGTGGCTAAGCCAAGTGCAAGCTTTTCGAAGTGCATCTTCTTAAAAATGAGGTTTAGCAAATGAACAAAATGCTCCCAGTACTGCTGAATTTGTTTTCTTAGCATTTTAGTAGCTGTTTGACCTGACCATTTCAAATTACCTCTTGAAAGAAATGGACATATTCAGGAGAGGAGATACCCTGTATTTCTAAGGCAAAATATTCTATAAAATAACATAGCTATTACTTATAGCTATCCAAAAAGATATTATGCTGAGCTGTCATATTTTGTGGTGCAGCCATTTCATACTGTTGAAATATCAACATTATATGTACTTTGTGTGTGTAGTTAACCCTTGATTTCCTGGTGTAAGATGGGTAGGAAACCTGTGTAATGTATTAACATCACCAGAAAAACACCCCCTCCTCAAAAAAACCCAATCCATTGTAAATTAGGGTCTATTATCTAGCCTGAAGAGTAACCAATAAGTAAAATGAATGGCATGTCCTGGTATATATGTGCATTTTAAATCATACTGATTTTTTTGTTGAAGCTGGAAAACGGGAAGACAATGAGACTAAGAGAAAATGTGAGTTGCAAAAACATTTGACACCATAAATTGTGTTTTGTTGAATACTTGTAGTGAAAAATGGGGGTTTCTGGAGATAATTGCATGTTTTCTCTAATAATAACTGTCCTTACTCTGAATCTTGATGTTTATTTACTGATTTATTGGTTTTTTTCCCTTCTATTCAGAAACAACTAGGCTGATTTCAGCAAGAGAAAAAGCCCAGCATAAAGGACATGCTAGTAACCACCATGAAGGATATGAATAATCAGAAGCAACAAATATGTTGCTTACAGACTCTAAAAAAGGTGTTAACACAACACATCCTTAAATATTGTTGAGACGATGTTGAGTACATTTGTACCTAGCTCTCTAAGTACAATTCTCTCCTTTCATTCATTCCCATTTATAATCACTCACGTAGTGTGTGATAGGCCTTTGACACAGACCTATAACCACTGAGATTTGTGACACTGATCAGAATACAATCAGAGCCCTGAAATCCCATTCTCTGAAGGGAAACATCCCCATGAATCAGAGGTATTGTGTTACCAGACAGCACAGCAAAAAATTAACCAGAGCAAAACACTCGACTTGGTGCTGTTACAGCTAATAGGTCTGGAATGAAAGATAATTGCATATTAAAATAGAGTGGGTAGCTCTGTTTTGATGTAGAGATATAAAGATGTCAGGCAAGCTAGGCTGCTGCAGCAGGGAATGGGTGCCCTGAAGTGATTGAGGAGTGAAGCCCAAGAGAGCATTCCTCACATTCCTGTGGCACTCCTCCTATACATATGCCCCCAAAAAAAGGGAATTCCAGCACTCCGGGTTGGTAAACTGAGCTTCAGAAAAGCTGGCACTTTTCTATAGCTGCAGGCTTGATTAATTTGAAGGAATTATTATCATCTCTGGATGATGAACACGAGGCATATTTAAACTGTTATTTTTTAGGGCAAAGGACATGACATTTCCAATCTGTTACTAAAACAAAAACAAAAAACAAAAAGAAAAAAAGAAACTTAAAAATCCCCCATAAGGACTTCCAGTTCTAGTAAGCACCAATAAGCAAGATGTAGAGAATGTGGAGCACTCCCTAGTATTTCCCCATGATCTGCCCAGAATAATTGGTATTACTGCAAAAATATTTTGCTGACACATCTGAGCGGGATTAGCCCAAAGAGCTATCCTTGTTAATGAGCCATATCTAGAAATTGAGTAGGTTTAGTAGATTACTGTCTGAAGACACAGCATTTTTGAGAGCCACTTATGTCTAAAAGTGTAACATATTTCCTCCTGGGACTAGCAGTGTATGTTTTGTAAGGAAAAGACGGTTATCCCTGGGAAATTTCACAAATAAAAAAATCAAACAAAGATGACACTACCTTACTTGGAATTGAAATGTGACTGCTAGTGACTGGGAATTAAACAGATTTATTAGTGTTGACATTATTTACATTGCGTGATCCGTATCAGCGAAGGGTACACATCACTTGTGAAAGCAAATACATTAATAGTATTACCCGGCCGCTAATGGCACGCTAATAATACTTCCATGCTCCGCGTTTGTCAGGCGGCTGCCGAGACGTGCTCGGTGTCGTGGTAAACAAAGAAAATCAGCCATGTTGCGAGACCCTTTATTCTTTAAAAACTTAAGTTCACGTGAGGAGCATCCGCCGCTAGATAACCCCAGAATAGTGATAAATTAACGATTTCACACCCCTCCCTTCCTCGTTTTTACCCCATATAGCAATGACAGAGGGGACAGGCTGCTGACTCGGATTACTTTGGAGAAGCGCGACAACAGGTGGCCTCCTAGAAGTCACTAGACTCGGCAGATCAAGTCTTTATTATATTTTATTTTATATTTTATTTTGGCGTCCAGCTTGCCCATCCCCAGTATCCGCGCACAGGGAGCACCTCCGAAGCTGCGATGATGCGCGTCCCTCGGGACCATGGCGGCGGCCGCTCAGACTTCTTTGGTGGTTACACCCGGCAAGGACGCGTTCCCCGCGGGAGGATGCTGGGGCACCGCCGCCGGAGGGGACCCCGCGGGCCGCGACCCCCGGCGACCCGCCCCCCTCCCTCCTCCGTCCCGCCTCGGCCCGCCCCCCGCCGCTCCGCCTCCCCGAGCCGGCAACTTCCCCGTCGCCGAGGCGGGCGCGGAGCCCCCCATCAGCCCGGATGGGAGGAGGAGGAAGAGGAGGGAGGAGGCGACGACGACGGTGCCCGAGGGGATGCGGCGGAGCGGGCCGGCGGGAGGCGTAGAGCCGGCTCGAGAGGGAGCGCCGAGCCCTTGTCGCCGCCGCCGCCGCTGCCACCGGCGGGGCTCGGCCGCCGCCTGCAGCTCCGGGCGGCGGCGCTGCTGAGCCCGCGGTGCCTGCGCGCCGCCGCCGCCTCCCCGCTCGCTCCTCGCCCAGCGCTCCGGCCGCGCAGCGCCAGGCCGCGGCCGCCCTCCCCCAGCGCCTCCCGGGCGGCGGCGGGAGGCAGCAGGGGCGCGATGGCGTCCTACGTGGATAACAGCTTCCGCCAGGCGGTGATGAAGAACCCGGCGGAGCGGAGCCCCCAGGTGAGCGCCCCCCGCCCGCGCACCCCGGAGGGGCCGCCCCGCTGCCCCCGCCCGCCCCGCCGGGGCAGCCCCGAGCCCCGCGGCCCCGCTCCGGGCGGCGCGGCCGGGGCTGACTCCCTCCCAGCCCCCGCCAAACTCCCCGGCGCTGAATTCCCGGTCGGCGGCTCCCGGGAAGGGAAGGCGCGCGTTAACGCGACAACTTTCCTCCTGCTCCCTGATTTTGGGGGAAGGAGAGGGAGAAACGCCAGCTGGGTTTGTTTTGAAGGTTGCTTCCGGTAAAAAGAAAATGAAGTTAGAGTATAATTTTTCGGTGGTGTGTTTTTTCTTTTTTTTTCCTTCTTTTCTTTTTCCTTTTTTCCCCCCTCGCCTCTATGTGTGTGTTTTGTTATTGCCCCGGAGTACGGGTGGCTCAGGATTTGAATTCAATCCTTACTTTTACATAGCTGGCTGGAGCTGGCAGCGCTGTTTCATAATGTAGGGGCTGAGGTCAGTGGTATTCTTGGCAAGTCCTTGCTCTCCAAAGTAGGGTGAAATCCTTACACAATGGCACCAAGCAGGAATTTTTTAGATACCTGCGCCGTGCTCCTGGAGCCCTCTTTATCAGAGGAGTGTGTGAGTCGAAGCCGTTTGTAAGCGTAGTTGCGCTGAGAGAGGCTGAGAAAGGTTAAGCTGGGGACTGGAGTGCGTACAGAAACATTTTGACTTAACATGACCTGAAAAACAACTAAACTGAATGAGTTCCTTCTGCTCCCGAACGGTTGCTGCAGTGGCTGTGTCTGCCAACTGTCTAAAGACTAATAAGCTTTACACTGATCCCCACATCAAGCCGCGGTTCAATAGCTAATGATACAAGGAGTTACTTTGCTTGGAGTTGTAATGCCATCTGTCCTATTTTCTAAAGGCTTGTCCTGCTCTCTGAGCAGTCCCTGTATTCGGGTTTTGGGGAAGAGATGCTGTTACAGATTGTTTTGGCAGGCGTCTGACTGGCTGGTGATGATTTTAAATTGGGGCAAAGAGGAAACCTTGACTTTTGCTCAGCACCCATAAGTCATTCCTCCTACTATAGATACGTCATTGTGGTAATGTTATTTTTATCCCCATGTTCATGGAATATGTGTCAGAAAATAAAACTTCTCATGGAAAAGCATACTGACTGCATGGGCATCGTATGTGGCATGCCTTTTTGGCAACTCTTTTTTTTTTTTTTTTTTTCTTTTATATAAAAAAGGAAGCTGCTTCTGGAACATGTTTTTGTGGTGCTAAACTTGTTTCTCTATCCTTGTTTGACCTTTTCCAAATGTCTGTTTGCCTTCAGTGCTGGACCCAGCCCTTCAGTGTGCTGTGAAAGCTGAAGGAGGCTGAGTGCTCTCTCTTGGAGAAGACACTCTCTGCAAACTTGCAGCGGGGTCACTTGCATTGGTAAAGGCATAGATTCCTGCTGGGGGGTGCCTACCTGTCATGTCCAGCCTCAGGACATGGTTATGGAAGTATGGTGGGGTGCTCAGGAGCAGAGAGGCAGGCAGATGCTCAGAAACCACTAGGTCAGGCTGTGGGGCCACCAGGCTGGGCTTGGGGGACTGTGCCTTCCCTGCGGTATGATCTGTGCCATGTGAGCTGTTAAACTCTCTCGTGTCCTTGCCAGTTGGCCCTGCTGTCTAGAAGGGATAACAGGGAAGCACAAAAGGGCAGAAAGTAAGAAATGACGCAGTGAAGAATGCAGCCCGAGTGCAGGGATCAAGCCCAGTGAAGGGCACCGAGCAGAGAGCTAAATTGGGAACACCAAGGCTGCGTTAGTGCTGTAAAACTTCCCGAATCAGCACACTGGCAGCCTGCTGTGGCAATCACCACAGGAAAAGAAACCCACCCTTAAATCCATGAAATTGACACTGGCCCAAAATAGTCCGCAAACAAGACCAAGTATGTGGGAAATCTAATGTGTTCTTAGCACTGGAAATACTTGAAACTGGTGGTGCTCTCCTGTTGCTGCTGGGGAGACTGGGCTTGCAGCAGAAAACTTGGTGTTTTTGCAAGTGGTCCATGTTGAATCGTGTGTGTTGGTTTTCTGCTGTTGGTTCTCTGTTCAGGAAGTTTGATTTTATTTTACAACAGTTTTGGAATTTGAAAGGAATATGCTTATGCACATCATCTTCCATCATTATGTAAAAAGGAAAAAAATACATAGAAAGATACAAAGACCTTGTTTTTCCTTCTTCCCTGAAAGTAACTTATTGTTTCTTTACTTGTATTTTCCTGTCCTTGCTATGCTATCTCTAAAAGATAGCTACTTAATTCTGGCTTTTGGGAAGTCATGAGGCTTTTTCAAAGTCAAGAGAGGGTTGAAAAGAGAAAATGTATTTATCATATTCATTTCAGTGCAGGAAATAGCAAGAGAAGTATGTTAGTAGCATATTTGCTTCTTACTTATGTTAACAAGCTCTTTGGGGCTCAGCTTCTCCCAAACCATGATGAGGTAAATGTCTGTTTGACATTACTATTCACCCTGGACTGTCAGGGTGCAAATTTGGCACCATGCCTTCACTGCAGGCTCAGAGGACGGGAGTGACAGAGTGATAGCCAGTATGTACAACTTTGGGAAGTAGGTCTGATAAACATTGCTGGGCAAAGCAAACTTAACTTGGCTTGAACTTTTGTAGTGCAGAAATATCTTGGTAGTTTTGGATTGAACTGATTTTTTTTTCCTTGAGGTAAACAGTGTATTCTGCAATTGCTTTTGTAAATTTATAACTTTATATCTCTTTGGTATATCCTCCTTTACAGAGTGTTCCTGACTTTTGTGAATCACAACTCAATATTCTGTTGGCTAAGGAAAATGAGAAATAAAAGGAATACATGTGGCCTGTACTTTACATGCCTGTTGTGTAACTCTTCTCTTTAATTGATGTATTAAACTATTCATTTTCTCTTTGACCACGTGAACTAGGAAGTTAATTTAACTACTTTGGGGAATCTAACTTTTAAATGTTCATAAATTACAAATGGTTTTATGCCCTTGAGCTGTGAGTAATAGAGATCTAGTTATTTTCTCTCCTAGCGCCCTCTTGCATGGACTGTTATAGCTTTAAGTCTTTACAAAACAAATTCTTCTTGGCATCATAGGCCATTTCAGAAAGCATGCAGTTTTATACTGGTGTAGCTTGGTTGAAAAAATAGGGCTGCTTTTGTTTTCAAACAAGAGAAGCTGAACCCTAATCTTTCTTTATCCTGACAACTCATTTGCATGGCATGGTATGTGAATAGCTGGTTGCTTCAGAAACTCTGCATACTGTTCACTGTTTTCATGCCATGTGGTGACGTCTGCAGGAAGAAATTTTTTGAATGTGTGCCTTATATATGTTAGATGCCTAAGGTTTGCTTCTGGAAGCTGCTGGTGTGGTACATGAAGGCAGCTCAGCACAGCAGTGACAGGAGCAGAGATGTAACAGCACCGCACCAGCTCTTCAGGGCGGAGGGGAGAACTGTACAGTAGCCCTCAGTTTGATACTAATGAGTCATTTAATGTCAGAAGACATCTAAACAGGATGCTGTTGTAAAGCAGATACTCCCTTCTTGAACACTTGAGAGGAAAAATGGTTTAATTATAGGATGTACCTATGCTTTTTCCAAATAAACTTTCAGCTTGTTCCCCAGTCGTGTTATTTTTATACTTGTAACCAGTGATAGCATAATTGTGTGCAATCTTCAGATAAGCCAGAAATGAACACTTCCTTCTTGCTACAGTGATCTCTTAAAAAAAATAAAATACAAGGCTGTGTAGTTTAATGGGATCAGAGGAACTAAGCATTTTATATGTGAGTCTAGCAAAAGAATATTTAGTCTTTAAATTGAGGCTGATCATGTGTCTGTATATCAAATACACTAGAAGACTAAAATGATCTTTTTCGAAAGAGCTTATTTGGGATTTCTTTCCTTTGAAAAACAAAAATGTTTTGGAGCTTGAGTTGTGCTTTCAGATTTTCTCCAGTGTTAGTCTCCTACTGTATTGCCATCTATTTGAGGTGAGCATTTACAGAGGAGGATAACTCCTGTTATCAGGCTGCTAACAGCCGTATAATGCTGAGAACTGATTCTGTTGCTAAACTCCCCTGCTGGTTCTGGGTAGCCCTGAGGAGTGAAGGGCTGTGGCAGCTGATGCCTGGTGTTTGGCTGTATTGCACTGGTGTAGTGGTCTTTCCATACTGCATCTCAGGGCTTTGTTATGTGGTTATTCAGGAGCAGCCTTACCTTGCAAGGCTGGACATTCTGTTTTTTACTGGGGAGCCCATTTGGCCAACAATATTAGATTCCTAACTCTGCTTTCCCATGGTGGTGGTCAGGCTTTCTGCTGACTGCAGTGAGTAATTCTGAAGTGGGGTCAGGAGCCTGTTTGACATTGGGACCATCGTTAGTAATGCAGCTTAATGAAGAAAGGTTGTTGCTGGTTCTTGATCTGGGCTCCTTTCTTGCTCAGCAGTGGGCTTCAAGTACAGTTGCCATAATAAAGTAAGGGTAGTTGGTCTGAACCAAAACCCAACAAACCTCCAGATGCTGTAGGGTTTTGGAACCTTGTTCAAAATGTCTGAAAAACTGTAGCTTAAGTGATAGTTTGTGGTGGCTCTTGGGCTGTAAATAGGGGAGGTGAATACAGATGACACAAGTTACTGTAGACTCGTGTATGCAGAGACCTTTAACCATAGGGATTTTTCCTGCTGTGTTTCAGCACTTGACTGGCAGCATAAAAACCATAGGAACTACTGGGAAAAAGTGAGACCTTTACCTGTCAAGGCAAACAGTGTATTTGTTTAGTACAGAAATAATGTATTTTGGAAGTAAGTGTACTTTGTTTTTCTCAAGCTAGTATTACTATACAGCATTATTTCATGCCCAACAAACTTGTATGAATATATCTTTTTATGGCTGATAAGTAAAGCTGAAAATCCTTGCATAGCTCAGATTTTCTTGTGAACTCTTTAATCTCAGTCTGTCGAAACAGCCCTGGAATGTTTGATTCTGAGCTTGCAGTGTCAATTTTCAAGTCATTTTCAAAACTGAGGGTATGTACTGCAATGAGCTGCTTAGTATCCTGTTTGTTTTGAAAAAGTGTGTTTATTTTCCAGTCTTTCTAATGGGGGCGTGTGTGTGTATTTTCCCATAGCCATTCATATCTTCATGGCCAAGAGCTTTGAGAATGGCAAGAGTATTGACTTTTTAATTTCTTTTGCAGTAGTTCTCCCCTGTCATAGGGCTGGTACCTTGTGCATTAATAGATTTCTTTTAATGATACGAGCTCTGCCAACACTTGCAAAGAGCTCGGTATGGTCAGGAAGCCTTCAGCTATAGCACAGAAATATGAGTGGAAGCCTTATCCTACACACTTGTGTGCTCTCTCATTGCATCAGAAGATTGCAGCTCGGGTGGCTGTACGTATCGAGCCGGTTTGAAACTGGGAAAGTGAGGGTTTAACTGCAGCGCCGATAAGCTCTGTGTAATTTCCTACTTGATTAATTATCTGTTTGGTAGAGTTTGCTTTTGATTTCTGCCCTGCAGTGGCTGAAGAAGTGTTTGCCCTGGGTTTGGGCTGAGTATCTTCCTGTGAGCGTGTTTTTTTCAGCCTTTGTGCGCACAGTCTCTTTCCTGCACTTAAAAACTGGGAGCTTTCTTGCCTAGGAAATGTACTGAAGTGAGCAGTGCTGGGCCAAAAGCCCAGGGATCTTCTACTCAGTCCAAGCTTGTTTTGTCCACTTGCTTCCTGAGGTGCTGTTCAGACATCAGAGCACATGTCTGTACCCTCTGATGCCAAAGGGTGGGGACCCTCCCACCCATCCTCACCCACCCCACTGGTGTGTGGGGTGTAGCCAGTGGTGCTGCAGGAAAAGCTTTGGTGGAGGAGGATTATGGTAAAGCAGGACTGCTTGCCGTGGATAGGCTTGCCCTTCTGCCAAAACTAGGAACGAGCAAAATCGTCTGCTGGGCTTCTGAGACCAAAAGGGCTGAAAGCTCTTTCATGTCTTGGGTGTAAAAGTGTAGGTCAGCAAAAGTAAAGGACATACAAGCATTTTCCCAAGATCGTGTTTTTCTGTAGTAGGAGGTTGGAGTCTCCTGTGGATTATCTGTTTATTCATGGAGAACCCTTGGTACCTGAGGAAAAAAAGATGATTTAAGTGTAACCTCTAAAGATGATTCATTTATTTTACACTTATTACAATATCCCTTAGCTAAGGCTTTTTTGATAAATTATTTTTTCTTGACATCCATTGTTTTAAAAAGCCTGTATGTGCAAAAGTTTTTAAAAGTCTGTGCTTATGCAAATTACTGAGTGGTAACTACTAGGGGTGGCTATTCATTCTGTTGAACGACTGATCTGATTTTAATATTTTTTTCTCTAAATAAGAATGTTGCTACTAAATCTGTTAGCATGTTTCAAGAATGACTATATGTACACTGAACAGTCATTGTAAGAACTTTGACTTCCTCATTGAGGGTTTTTTGTATCTTCATGAGAAAATATATTTTGGCTTGTGTTTTGGGAACTTTCCCACAGTAGGAGATCTAATTTTTGCGAGGTATTGTTTGGGAATTCAAAAGGAGCACTGGCAGAAAGATAGCTCTACAAAGATGCTTTGTGAAGGGCAGCTAAGCCTGCGTGCCTTGTTTGCTGCAGCCAGTGTTGCAGATTTAATTTGCTGGGTATATTTTGCATGAAGGGGTGTATTTGAATAAGTCTCAAAATGGAAGTGGTGCTTTGCTCCCCTTTTTCTGAAGCTGGTGAAGTTGACCACTTTTCTTGAAAAGGGAGAGAGAGGAGCCCTACTGCAGTGCTTTTCTTACAGCTTTGTTTGCAGTTAAAATTAGCTATTTGTTCTCTCTGGGTATCTCTGTTACGCCCATAGAGCTGTAGATGTGTTTCTTTGTGCGTGTCTGTCTTGTCTGACCCGAGTAAGAGTGATTAAATATTTGATTTAGAGCAGTTCTAAGGAATTCTAGTCAACAGTAAAGGTCAGCATGTATATCATTACCTGAGCAAAACACTAAAGGAATAAGAAAAAATTAAAATATTTAAATGCTTTTAGAGAGGGGGAAAAGGGGCATGAGTTTGCTTTTCAGCACTAATAAAAATTAAAGGAATATTCTGATATTAACATTTCTGTGGACAGCAAGATTTTCCTATTTTTCTCTTATTTGTGTGTGTATTCTGATAAACATGAACAACACACAATGAAACAGCATCTGGTTTCAGTGTAAATTACCTGGGAATGGGTATTAAGTTTCATGGAAGACACATTCGTGGAGCATGCCTGTTGTTGACTGTCTTTACCGGGCTGTTTCTTTCTGTTTGCTTGCTTTTTGTATGTCTTAAAGTTAAAATAAACTTTGCTTAATAAAAATATTTATTATGTAGTAGTTTTGAGTTTCTGAAAGGGAAGGTGGTTCCTGTTACCCATGGATTGTTTGCTTTGTAATTTGTTGTTTTCTTTTTTAGTTTATATTTGCAGTTCTTTATTGTTAGGGATACTGGTCTCCCATATTCATTTTGCTTCTAATGTAGTTGGGAAAAAAATATTGATATAGCCTTTTCTATCTGAAATTAGTCATTCACACTTCTTGCCCTGTTATGCAAAAAATAACTCAAAACTTAGAGGGGTGAGAAAGAATGTTACACAAATGTGGTTTGTAAGCAAGTTGATGGGAAAACAAGGCTGTACCACCAATATCTGCTTGAGGTTTGACTTGCTGAAACCAAAGGCTGAATGTTTTCTAGTACATTGTATTTCTTTAGCAGCAGAGCTAGTTGGAGTGGGCTGACGCTGGCTGGATGCCAGGCACCCACCAAAGCTGCTCACTCACTGTTTCCCATGCTGATGTTCTCTGCTGCCTCATTGCTGCCTGTCCAGCTGTTTGTGAGGCTGCGGAAAACACAGGGTAAGTGATTCAGTCTTGTTAGCTGAACAGAAGAAAAGGACCTTACTTTTGAGAGACTGTGTAGTAGGGTTTCTGCATTCTAAAATTTAAGTGACTAAGTCTGGTTTAGATTGTGGCTTCAAATGTTTGTGTTGGTGCAGCTGAAGGTGTGAAGACCTATGATACAAGAGGTTGGAAAGAAATGCTTATGGTTGTGTGTAGGAACCTCTGAAATACCTAAACCTCTCCCAGAGAGTATATGGTGCTCCATTTTCAAACACTGTCTAGCAGTATAAAAAAAAGGTAAACTGGATGTAATGTTATGACATAGTTTATTCTTGATGAATTTTCTAAAATGGGAATTTTTTTTAACTTAAGGGACACCTTTGCATCACTGAATTGGGTGGGGGAGATGCTAAGGCTCGGGGCTTGGGATTGTTATACTGAATCTTGTCTGTATTTACATTGGTTTGTTGTATAGTAGTTGAAAATTGGGTGCTGGTGGGCTGTCTTCCTGGGGGCAAAACAAAGAAGAAACAATTTTGTTGGCATGCAAGTTAAAAGGCATACACATTTTTCCATTTGGTATGTGAAATCTATTGGGACGTGCCTAAAATATGTACCCTCCATTGTTTTTGTTTTGACTTTGAGGTAAGGGCTTCATCTTGTCAGGAAACCATTCCCTTGCCCACCCAGAACATTTCCTCAAAATACATGACCTTGCAGAAATCAGCTACACATTGCATTATGTGAGTAGCCAGCGCTCATTTGAATGGTTCTGCAGAGTCTTGCTGTTTGTCAAAAGACTTGTCAGAATACGCCGCATACATGCTAGTAAATATTTAGATACATTCTGAACTGAGAGATAGAGGCTTGTCTGTGCGGTTTTACAGACTTCTTTTGTCCCTTGCCAGTGGTGCTGTGGGTGTTCAAAGTGAATTCCCTCTCCAGTGCTGTAGGACAGGCAGGCGCTGCCAGAACACAGCATCCCATTGCTGACTTCTGCCTGAGTGCAGTAGCTCAGGCACTTTTTGAAGGTGCCATAGCTACAGTAACAAAAAAAGATGGACTTTGGCTTAAATAGTTACGTCAATAATTCAAACTTCTGCCATTTTATTGTGTTTGTGTATGATGGTGCTTTATGTTGAAATAGCTTTAGCTATCAACTGCAAAATTAAGATGTAGTTGTTCTTATAGCTGGATCTTAACCCGTGGTCTTTACCTTTTGTGCCTCTAATTCCCCTTTCCATCGTGCCACAGGGGAAGGGAAGGGGAGAGTGAGTAAGCACCATGTGCTTTGGAATGTTTCCGTAAGAGCACTAAATTGGGGAATACTGTTCCTAAACCACAGCGGGAGTTCTCCCTGTCGAATTCTTCTTCAACTCTGGAGGGACTGCAGTCTCCAAAAAGAGTCAAAAACTGGGAGAAAAAAAGCAGGTGCTGGATGTTGCTGAAGCAGAACGTGTGCAAAGGTGTGTAATCTGGTTGAGCTAAGACTTTTATCTCAGTTGCTAAAGTCATAACAAGATGCTGAAAGCTGAAGTGATGTAGTTGATCATGACACGTTTGTTGATTTCCTGTTGAGGGTGGCTAATCAGCAGTTTCTCCAGTGAAGGCAGTAAGGAGCCCATCCATTGAAATTACATTATTTTAAGAAAAACAATAAATAGGAGTGTAGTCAGTCTGAGCTGCATTTTGTGTTCTCCATTAATCCTATGGCACACATGGCTGCATAGTGCATCAGATGTGTTGGGGGTCTTCAATGGATTTGTTACAAAGTTTTACAAAGCACAGAAGGTCAGAGCTCTGTGTGAATGGCCCACAGTGGTCTTCAGTCTGATCTGGAGACTGAAGCGTTTCATGTGTGCCATGGATATGGAAACACGAGGGGCTCTGCCAGCTACATGCTGACCAGGAGCTGGCGCTTGCTGGACAAGGGTAATTGAGTTTCTGTCCTTACCATGGCTTCTCCCTTAGTGCTGAAAGCTGCTAATTAGCACCAATGCCTTGTTTTAATTCAAGATGACTTCGTTGGAAGATGCCAGCTCCTTGGTTGTAGGCCACTGAACAACTATCAGATGGCAGCACAATTCCAGCTCAGCTGTTAAAAATGGCTTGAGGTAACAGTGCCAAGGGAAGGCTGGGAGCTGCTTTAGCTCTGTTGTAGGTGTTTGCCAAAGTGGAAGAGAGGAGGATATTCCATATCTGCTGTATTTTAGACAGCCATTTATTTTAGTGTTATTAGTTTGTATTTTACCAGACTGAGTATTGATAGGTAGCTGGTCTCCACTAGTCCTAAATCCTCTTTAAGAGTCTTGTTCAACTCTTTAATTTAAGATTACTTTTAAGGAAATATCACTTTTGTTGCTGAAAAACTTCTAGACTACAGGATTTTGCTGGAAAACGTGATGAATGCAATGCATGGCACAAAGGGGTAGAAGTGCTCTGTTAGCTTAGAAAAATGGGTCTAAGAACCCAAAACAAAGAAAATTGAGTTTTGGGATAGGATACTTCATTTTGAAGGATGTTTCTGAATGCCCAGGCAAATTATTAGTTCTTCTCCCTTGTAGTCATTCTTTGTACCTAGCCTTGTGCTGTGGTTTAGCCTCTGTCTTATTAATTTGATGTCCTGTAGTTTCTTCCTTTCTAAACCCCTATTGTAGTGCTTTTTGAATTTTGTGCCTTAGTCATTACTTCAGGTATTGTTCTTACCAGGTGAGCACTTAGAACGGGGTAATTTGGCTAGTAATTTATTTCACATTTATTTATTTCTGAGAGGGAAAGAAACTCTTCTTTACTTATAAATTGCAATACAGTGTACTTTATACAGGTTGGTTTTCACTTCTTAAACAAAATATACAAATACTTTGACTCAGTCATCATTGGAATTGTCGTATGTCAGATTTCCACCTTTACCAGGTTTGATAAGCAAACATTGCTGTTTAAGGTCTAATGTTCTTATGTGAATGAATATTTTATGTGAATTTTAAAGTGAAGAGAAAATAATGGCCCTTTCTTTCAATCCATCTTGGCTTTGATAGTAAAGGAACATTTAGCCATGACGAAAGTAACGTGCTTTCCAGTGACACAACCTACATAAATCCAGTTGGATTTGCTGTTGACGTTGGCCCACGTTCCAGCAGGCGAGCTGCCTTACATTTCTTTTGAACAAAGGAGGTCTGTCTGAAACAGGTGCTCTAATGGTTACCCTGGCCTTCATAAATAGCTTCTAGGTGAAATATTACTTCTGTTAACCATGAGTAACTTCACAAGGCACCTAGGTTTGCTGCATGAGGTTTCCATTTTATATTAAAAAAACCCCCACAGCCACAGCTCCGTGGTGTTTGGTGCCTCATAAGTCGCTGTTTATTTTTAGAGCACGCTTATCACAATTTGTCAGCCAAATATTGGCCTGTCCTCTCTGCTATTAGATAGCTGCTGAAATGCCATTCTCAAGATAACTTTACCTACCCTGGTTGTTCCAGGGTAATCTTAGTTTCTAAAAGAAATCATCTAAAACTTGCCAACTCTGCAGAATACATAAAACAGTAGAAGACAGGCTGATGAAGTTTTGCAACCATATCATAATATGTTAAATTTAATGTGACAAAATGGTTTTGAGAGTCTGTGGTAAGTTGCCTGAGTGTGTTGAAAAGTCTGAATGTTACTTATGAACACTAGTGAAAAATATTTCTAAATTGGTTGTAAAAAGAGCCAGGAGATAATGCAGAAATAGCTGGGCCAGTCTCCAGGCTGGTAAGACGTGGCTACTTGCACACTGTGCATTGCTTTAGGAAAACTGTGTCACAGTTTCTTTTAAGGGGAAAGCAAAGTTCTGCTTTAAACAAGTGACATTTGATATCTTACTTGATTTCTTTTCCTGTTTCTTCTATTTATAGATGTCTTCAGTTTGGGATTTATCTGAAGGCTAAGGTCAGGAAGTGCCTTCCTCCAAAAATGCTACTTGTTGTGGTTTTCTGGAATGTCCTGTCCCCTCTCCTTCCCAAAAGGAACTGTACAGAAAGTATTTTTCCACAATGAAACACAGATCTTCAGCTCTGCAGTATCATGCTGTGACTCTGGCATATACTGGTTCACCTCCAAAACTGAAACTTTTAAAAATCATCTCTTGGTGTCCACAAGACTTACGTGGCTGATTTAAACACAGAGGACAGTTACCACTTCAGTTTCAATTATTCTCATTTTAATAGAGCCTCCTATGTGTAGGCAGAGGAGCACAGGCTGTATCCTATTTGGTAAGGCTCATTTCCCATTTAGATTTTCAGATGACCTTAATGACTTTGTTTTACACAGGGATACATTTATACTCAGGGGAGATGCTCACCCACTCCATGCCTCTACCAACCATGGAAGGTCTTGGAGGATCTAAATGTGAAAGGTTTCTCCCACCCTGGAGGTCATGAAAATAACAAGTGAATGATCATTAAACATGTACTTTTTTGTGAGTTCTGGTGTATGAAAGAGGTTCTCCCCAATTTACTAACGAAAAACTTAATCACTTAAACTAGTCCTCTGAAAGAGTATGGCAGTCCTGAGGGCAGCAAAGATGTGGGAGTGCAGTGAAGGCTTTTGACTAAATTGTTTTTTTCATAGTCAGAAGGTTTTAAATTCAGGATTGATTTCTTACAAACAGCTCTATTTAGTCATTCAAGTTTGCACTATTGTTTATGCAGCAGTACAACTGAACTTGTATGCTTGTGGTATGACCACTTAGCAAGCATGCACTGTAAGGTACATCTGAGGAATAAATAAGAAATTTGAAATTAAGTTATATTTGAAGACTTGATTAAAGTCTTTAACTAAACAAGCGTCATGCACCCAAGTCTTCTTGTGATGTTCCCTTTAAAATATATTTAAACCTATGTTACTTATTGAAGCCTCTGATGGCAAGTAACTCCTTTTTGGAATATGGGTTTGACAGTATGTTATATAGTCTATAATGACTATTTTGTCATCTCCCTTTATTTTTGTATTGTTTCGTATTTCCAAATGCAGTAAACTGTATGTAGAATTAGGACTGTCAGTAGTAGCTGAACATTTTGTTTAACTTCATATCTGTGTGTCTGGCTTTTGTATAACTTTTCATAATGGGCCTGATTAATGTTTAGTACTTTGCATTTGCTTTAGGAGCCTTTGCAGTGCATTGTGGTGAGCAGGTTTTGGAAAACCAGCGATGAGTTTAATTGTCACTGTTGAACTGTCCCATCCTCAGGGTGCAGTGCCACCTGAAAGAGGCTCATGAAGCCAGCCCTGTATGCCTGAAAGTTTTTGTAGGTGTTGAAATTCAAAGTATTAAACAGAATGTTCTAAATTTATTTGGAAAAGTAGTGTGGCATTTCTTAGGAAAGGATCACAAAGAAAATATTTTTCTGTATTGATACTGTTTTTAACCTTTCTGGTGCCCTGATAACTGGGATATCAGTTTTTAATTCTGTATTTAACTAACAGAAGGGAAAACCCCAAGTGTCATATGACTTCCAGTAATCAGAGGTCCTCTAGTAGACCTGTTCCTTTTTTTTGTCCAAAATATTCTATAGACTTTGCAGACAGAGAGTAACTTTTTGTTTTTACAACTTTTCTTTTGCTTTCAAGTATTCACCATAATAATTAGGCTGCTTTCATGTTTTTCTTGTATTCCTAATGCTAACTGTTTAAAATAACAGGGACCTATAGTTATGACAAAAACCCATTTTTCATCTGCCTAACTTCTGTCTTTACTTCCAGCTGTAAATTGTTGAGGGGTGGCAGGCATCTTTTCACATGCTTTGCTGTCTGCTGAAAGTTGGCCTTGAAACCACTGGAACTTAGTTGCATGTTAAAATTAGTGATTTTTGTATTCCATTTCATGAGTGTATTTTGCAGCTTTAAAGTAAGGCAAGAGGCTACATGTTGTGTGCAGAAGATGATCCTTTTTCATCTGCTACTTGGTGTCTTAGTTTAGTATCTGCTGTCTAAAACATCAGAATGGACATTTGTCTCTTAAGATGGATGTGTGGGTTTGTATTTTTTTTTTCCCCCAGAAGAAAAAGACAAAATGGTGTCTGTGAGGAGTGAAAAATGAAAAAGCAGTGTCTGTAGATGATCTATGGCTGCCTCCAGTGACAGACCATCAGGTGTGGTGGTCTGCAGGCAGCACCACGGTGTTCAGGAGCAGCTCCTTGGCATTGAGTCATTTCAGCAAATTCCAGCTCTAAGGATAGCATGGCCCTGCAATGCCTGCATTGCAGCTTCTCTGGAAGGATAACCTGCTCAGAGTGCACTTACAAAACTTGGAGATGCTGCAATCATGAGTCATTTAGAAAATTTTAGTTAGGAGCCTGCTGTTCAGGGACAAACACTCACATGCAGTAGCTTTTCAAATACATTCCAACTTAATTAATTTATAAGTTCTTTACTTTGACAATATTAAAAGGAAATTATTCCTGGGGGATTAATTTACCATTTTAATTAATCTTCTCAGGAGAAGCTGATCGTCTGTGAATATCTTGCAAAATGTTTTTGCTGTAATTAAAAACCTCAAAACTAACCAACCAACCTACAAACAAAAAAAAGGAAAAGAAGAAAAACCACAAAAGGGATCTCTGTGTGTAAATACGTGATGTGTGAGACCACCTGCTAACCAGAAAATTGTCTTTTGATCTGAGACAGATAAAGAAAATAGTGAGAATCTTCCAGGTAGGTGTGAGATAGTGACCTGATAAGAAGCCAGATACAGTAGAAATGTTTCACTAGTTAATACAGCATTCCTCACACAGTGGGTCATCTTTTGTGTGTTTCAGCTTGCATATTTTACCACCATCACCCAATTCTGTTTCTTTGATGAACAGAAGGCTTTTTTCCTTTCTCCAGCTGAGAATCTCCCAGCTATTATCAACTACAATTTTAAATTTCCCCCCCCCCCACCCTTTTACTCTTCTCATTCTGCTGTTTTGTTCTCTCTGCTCTTTTTATTCTCTTCACAGTTGCAGGCTTTCTGTATGTGTAACTTTATTTCTGGTTGGTTTATGCTGCTAGGACTCGGTTTCTAAAATTGCAACATTATTCACTTTGGTAATGAACAATGCAAGAAAAATGCTTTAAGGGGTAAAAGGAATTCAGCCTGTCATAAGCACTAAAGCGTACTTGCTGCTTATGGACAGATTCCTCCTTCAGCCTAAAAGCTATATGGGATTTATAAATCCCATGTAGTGTCAAAGTCTGAAGGGTGGATTAGCAATTGCCCTGACATCTCTTAGTATGCTGAAATTAAAAAAAACCAGCACCCCTTATTGTTTTTCTTAGCTTGTTACTTATGAGATTGCTATTTAATCAATAGTTTGTAGTTTACATTTGCTTTTTATTAAAAAAATAAAGTTCCTGCTAACAACACGATTCTGAAATTACATACTTTAGAAATGATCTCTGATTGTGTTTATGTTAAAAAAACCCCATTCTGTTCAAACATCTGTTTGCACTTGGATAAAATAAAGAAAATGACCTTTCTGTCCTGTGGGGTGTGTGTGGTTTCTTTGGTTTTGTTTTATTTTGCATTATGAATAAATGTGTTAGGGCAACTGGAACTAGCACAGCGACTCTGAAATGGTACTGCTTGGCAGCATGGAATGTTTGAAACAGCAGGAATATGCTCTATATGTTCAGCTGTGGAGGGTTTTTGTTATTCTGTCCTCACTATGCTGTCTTCAGTTAGTGTGAGTTGTAGTGACTATTCATATGGATCTAACATTTCATAATCACGCTCAGTTTGAGCAAATAGAGTGTGTCTTTAAGAAACATAGGAAACAAAACTTCTCCACTTTGTGTAGGAGGACTGTGAATACCTTAAATGACTGTAAGAATCAGGATGTATTTTCCAAATCATTGTTTCATGTTTGGAACTGTGGGTAGCAGTTGTCAGTCTTTCCCCATGTCTGTTAAAGATGTAATCTGGAAAATCAGCTGGCACTTAAATTATTCAAATGCCATATTCCAGCTTTAAAAGTACAGGTGGCATCCAGAATCAAGTATTATTCATTTTTAGTGGAACCCTGGAGCTATTTAGTTGGATTTCCAAATAGTTTTGAGAAATAAAGCTTCATCTCTTGGATTTTCTGTGAGCTGCTGCTTGTTTGACAAAATAAAGGTGGGAGAAGTTGTGGATTTATTTACTAAGAAATGCTTTAATAGTCAGTGTAAACTTAGAGTGGAAGGTGAAGATATATTTTTTTCATGTGTAAACCAATACTTTTATGCCAGGCTGCTTTGCTGTCTGCTGCCATTAGAGCTGGGACATCAAGCCAAGGACTTGGAGGCTCTCTTTTCCAGATAATTTGACTTCTTAGAAATAATCTCTGGTATGGATTTTTGTGTCCAGCTCCCTTGAGCATCTCTGGAAATTATAATACATCCAATGATAGTAATGTAGAGAGAAAAAAATCTTTTGGTGTTTCTGCACTATGACGTGTCTGTAATTGCTACCCTGTGGGCAGCTGAAAGATGTTGCCTGTTTCAGAAGGAAGATCTTAAGGCTCTTTGGTGGTAGGCTGCTGTTTGGAGGCACCTTATGGCCATTTAAATTAGCTGAGTCATTTAAAAATTAATTTAAAAATACCACACTAGCTTTATCTAATCCTGTCTGTCTGCCACCCATGTGCACTTATTTTGAGGAGAAACACGCCCAGGAGAAAATTATTATGTGTATCTTCCAGGTCCTGCAGTTTGACTTGGTAGGTGAAGGTGTGAGAGTCACAGTCTTGGGTAGCTAATTCAGTTACAACATATGTTTATCTTGGTTCTCAGTTCTCTGTGGTTAGTCTGTAAAAATAAACAAAATTGGGAGAGTGAGATAAAAACTTTCACCAGTCAATCTTGATAGTGACAAAAAATATGATTATTAGTGAAACTATCTTTGCAATCAGGGAGAGTTGAGCAGACTTTTCTTAGGGAACCTGCTAGTTTCAGGTAACTCTGACCCCTTTTTTCTAGCTATAGAGAGGAAAAGTGTTTTGTTGTAATTATGCTGGTCTAGTCGAGGTGTGCGTGTAGATGTGGTTGTTGCTAATGGGTGTTTTTCTCTTGCCTGGATGAGGTGCTGTGCATCAACCTGAGCACCACTGTGCTGCTGTCTCTGGAAGGCTTTCATTGAAATAACCATCTGGAATTCCTTCCCCCCCCCTCAGAATGAACAGAATCCTGTAACTCTGTAGAATGCATTCTGCATACAATTAGTGTTTTTCCGTGTTAATGTGACCTTTTCTTCCTAGAGGAATATTCTTCATTATCCAAACCCAAGAAAGGTAATTTGGTATCAATATTTTGTCCTGTTTCTCTTAAGGGGAATTTAGTGTGGTTATTTAGGGGGAAAAGGTGTTTGTATGTAAAATAAAAGTAAAGTCCAGCTTGTAAATATATGTTGGATTATATCATAGGACCAAATGCTAATATTTAGCAATAATGTGGGCAGTAATTACTGTCTTGGACAACTTGGAAATATTAGCTGCAGGCATTTTAAAATGTTAATAACCTTCAGTCCCCTAGTCCAGACAGTTTCTGAATGCTGAGGAAGTTGTTAAATAATGAAGTGCAGCGATGTTTGCCAGCAGCAGCCTAACAGCCAGCAGAGTAGGTACTACTGTGTGTGACATTTCACATGTAGGGGATGAATATTAACCACTTTACCAGAACAATGTCATTTTTAGAGGTTGGTGGTTTTTAAAGGCTAAGCACCAGATGAGAAGTGCAGGAAAAGGAATGAAGTGGAAGAGGATAGGAGGTCAGAGTACGTGGTGCAGGATCCCAGGTAGCTTCTTTTCCTGCCTCTGTTAACTGTCGCCTCCAGCACTTGGCACTTGATCTGTGGTTTTTTAGAAAGACATATTGTTTCATTTACTGTGGTGGCAGAAGAAACTAACTTTCAGAGGGAGGTTATGGAAGGAGAAAGAAGTAGACTTTGATTTATAGCGATTCATCCCGTGCTTTTGCTTAAATACAACTGAGATAACTTTTAAGGTAACCTTATTAATTTTTATTTACAGAAGGAAGTATGTGGATATTTTTTATTGCAAGAAATTATGTGAAGAGCTTTTTCAGTATGACCAGGTTTTTAGCTCGTTTCTACTATTTTTCTTCTCTCCACTATTTGTTGTTTTCATTCAGATTCAGGTAGAAATATGCTTTAAATGTAATTGGATTTGAGCATCTCCATGATTTAAATTAACTGTACTGGCAAAGCTGTTCATGCACTGATTTAATAGGCTCTAATGTCATGTATAAATTGCCTACAGTAGGTTGTGGGAGTTTCTCATGTCTGGACTGAGATGCTCAGAAGGAAGAGGAATGTCAGTGATGCTCTCCTGCATAATGGCACCAGTCTAGCTTGTGCTCTGATCAGTTTTCCCACGAGGAAAAATTCTTCAGATCATGTCACATCACCAAATACTCATTTTGTTCTGAGCGGAGACGTAACTGTACTGGCAAAGCAGCTTTTGCAAATGTCTCCACTTGTGTCAGGTTTGACTGCTTTGCAGGCTGTTACTTTTATAGACCTGCCTGGAGAGAGAGTGTAGGTGTGATAATAACAGCTTTCATTTTAATAAAATGTAGTGAAGGGTTTGTAGTCTCCTTGCTCTCTTTCTCTACAAGTATTGCTTCACCAATTTATTAAGTGACTGTTAGGCTAATTAATGACTAATTAAATGGCTGTTAGCTAATTAAGCTAATTTTTGGATGTCTATGGTGTCAATAGGTATGTCTCATCTCACTATGCTGCTATTCATGGGGAAAACAGTCCTATAACTTCCCAGTAGATTACAAAAACATGGTGCAATTCACTACAAAGCATGTTTGGAGGACAAAAAGGGTGAGGGGAGAATGCTAAGGTGGTAAATATTGCTGTATGAAGCCATTAGGCAGGCTGACTTCAAAGCATGGTTTGGAATAATGACTGTATTTCAGGAGGATGAGCAGGAGCATGGATTGACGGGGCCTTTTGTGGAATTATTTCTGATTTTACTAGTCTGCTATGTCTTTCAAAAAGAAGTGCTGCTGTTGTAAGGGGATTGTATGGTTTGAGGAGGAGGATAAAATTTTCCTGTGGGGAGAACAGACATAGTTTTAGTGAATTCTGTACATTTATGCTTGGCTACCAGACAGTGTTTGTAGAGAGAAAATGGAGAGCTAGTTGATGTTTTTGTCCCACTTTCATTGAAAATATAGGACCTGCAAATACAAGTTTAAAGTATTTAAGTAGTTGCATTTTTCTGTTGCTTAAAAACTGCCAATTATGCCAAATTGAAGTTGAAATTAACATTGCTAATGTCAATTAAAACAAGCAAGAGCTTCCAATTTCAATGAAATGTCCTTACATGGAATAATTACATTTTTAATTCTTTACTTAAAACCAGGCAAACCAAAAGAAAACAGAAGGAAATTATTGGTGCTGGCATTGGATACACTGCTAGCACTGCTTCAAAACATGAGCAACATTAAAAATTAATACATTCAATAAAACTTGAAAGTATGAAGAAAATAAATAACACTTCAAGATGCCCATTATCTCCAATTTGTTGTTTTACAGGAAAGCTTATAGGCTCTCTTATTTCTGTTCAGGAACATATTCTAAAACCTGACAAAGACTCAACCTTTGGTTGCTATTGGAAATGAAATGTGTTTACTCCTTGGTATCTTAAGACAGCCAAGCATTTATTTGACTTTTAATGATCTTGAAGTGTTAGGAGTAGCATCTGTATTTGTGTTTGGGATGCTCTTGTTCTGTGCATGTAAGGGATTGAAAGAAAAATCATGGCATAATGTTCTTGAATACATAAATCTCTCAAGTAAAGTTTTTCCTAACTCTTGGTTCCAGACTGTACTCAAGAGAGAAGTTTTATTTTGGTAATCTGAAAACAGATCTTTTTCCATCAAGGCTAAACAGTAATTTTAGAGACAATGCTACTTGTGTAAACTGTGGAGGCAAAAAATAGACTTCCAGTAGTCGTAAGAGCTTGTTTTTCATGGCTGTGTTGTTGCTCATAGGAAGGTTTGCAATTTGTTTAATTACAGCTTGCTCTCTAGACAGTGGAAAAAGTTACAACTTTTTCGTACCTGATGGTTCTTTTTATATTCTTTGAAAGCTGGCATGCCATATTTGACAGGAAAAATGTTTGTTTGTTTTCTCCACCTGCAGTTAAGAGGCAACTTCTTCAAGAAGTCACTATCTAGATTTACCACATTTGAAAGTGAATCATTTTAGCACTTCTGACAGCATGCATTTGACAGCACGTGTTGAGCCTAGCAAAGAGGGAGCAGCAAGTAGATGGAGCAGTCCATCAGCAGCTGCCAAAACTGTACACTGGATTTAAGCCATAGCTATTAATCACATTTCTTCTGTGAAAAGGAAAAAAATGCATCAAAAGCCTTTAGGGCGTTGGGAGGGGAAATTCCTTCCCTCTGCTAAGCAGAGAAATATACTTTATTTAGTCATACAGCAGCTTCTTAAGTTGTCTGAACTAGTGCAGTTTGCTTATGAGATGTTTCATTTTTAAAAGTTTCATTTGTTGCAAATATACTTGCAAAAGGTGTTTCTAAAAATGCAGCTGAGGCCATCAGAATAAATTGTCTTTTAAACAAAGCTGCAAAAATTTTATCTATTAAATTCTTTTTCTGTGTTTCCACAGAAGAGAAAGGGAGGACATGAACCAAAATTGCTTCTGTTGCTTCTTTGAGGTGTTGCAAGTTCAGTTTCTCTCAGTTGCCACCTGAAAATTATTTATTTTTTTATTTTTTTAAGCCTTTCAAAAAACATGTAATGGTTGGGGTTGGAGGGGACCTTTAGAGGTCATCTAGTCCAGCCAGGCTAAGAGCAGGGCCATCTTTCAGCTAGGTCAGGTTGGCCAACCTGACCTGGAATGTGTCCAGGGAAGGGGCATCTCCCACTCCTTTGGACAACCTGTGCCAGTCATTCACTGGCCTTGTCATAGGAAAAAAATAAAATTTTTTCCTTATATCTAGAAGACAACTCTACAGTGTTTCTAAATCAGGGGTTTTAGTATTTCTAGGGGTTTTTTTTTTGTATTTCCAAATTTTTGCAACACTTTAAATTGCTTAGACAACATCCTTTGCTTGTGTGCTAAAGCTATCAGAGCATGAGTTGTGCTGGGTTGAAAATAGAACTCTAGAAAGGGGCGTGTTGGTGGAACCTGAAGGAAATGTTTTTCTTCAGATTTATATAAGCTACCCAGACCGCCTGACTTGCTCAGATTTAAAGGGATGTCTTGCAAAACCCCTGCAGTGAGTCATGAACATTTTTATCTCAGGAAAATTTGAATTTCCATCTCAGGAAGTGGAATATAAATAACCTTCAGTAAGAAGACCAGAAAGTCTTTGGATAATTTAACATTTTAACAGTAAATAGTAAATGGCTGGTATTTTCAAGGCTGAGAATTAGTCAGGTGCAAGTCAATGATATTTATAAAATTTTCAAAATATTTTTTTTTTAACATGTTAAATGTTTTTCTAGATCATGGATACTAAAATAGTTGCAAAGCCTGGAGTTGGTTATGGCTATTGAGAGTCTCTGTTTCTATTTCCTTCTTTAAAATGTTGAATTAGGGATTTGGAACAGGGGTTTGGGTTATTAAAAAAACATTATAAATGGCTTAGTATGCACCAATATTTCTTATTTACGCTTGCATTGGTAAAAGCTGGACTTTTCAGCACAGACTGAAGAGAAAAGATACTTTTGGGTCCTGTAAGGAATGGCTGCCTCCCAGTAGTCAGAAATGTCACTTCTGTTGCACCATGATTTGCAGAAATGTCTGTGCAGATCACGGCTCCAGAAAAGTTCCTCTGTGCTGCACAGCTGTTAAATAACTTCCATGAACTTAAATATTTGCTCGAGTGCCGTGAGGGGTGGTATTATTTCATGTGAGACAGACACCTGAAAATTTTTCTAGCAAATTTTGTGAATAGAATGCTAAATTGGCAGCAGGGAAATGAGAGGAACCATGCCATTTATTCAGTGAGATATAGTTTTGTTAGTCATTCTCAGAGGAAAACTTGCTGCTGTGCTCAGGCTGAGAGAAGGGAGTGTGGACCAGGTAAGAAGTCAGAAAATGGAATCTTGGAGCTGTTGGTAAAGACAAACCAGCTCCTCAAAGATGAGGCATCTGTTGATGAATGAAGCTGCTGCTTGCTTTTGAAATGAGTTAGAAGCGCTGTAACCAAAACTTATTTGGCTCTCCTGGCTTTAAAGGCCTTCTCAGCCTTCCTCTATGAATTCCTTGTTTTGCTCTAAGAGTGACTGGAAAGGAATCTTGATGAAGCAGAATCCTCAATTAGGACTAAAGCGTGCAAGGAGGAATGTTGCTGGTATCTCTTTTGGTCCCAGCCCTCCTCGTGTTTTTCACGTTCTCTTCAGCAATTATGCTGTCAGGGATGGTAGCTGATTGACAGCTATGCTTTGCATATTGGACAAGTGAATGACAGAAGAAAAGCAGTCTTTGTGGCTTTGGGAGAGGCCTGGTTTGTGTTGGGTGGAATATATGCAATTTTATGCTGTCATTTAAAATGCGGGATTTAATTGCAAGAAGTAATGCCAGCTCACTCGTGTAGCAAATAGGAAGGAAGTAAACACTGTAAAATAAGTATGCAAATATATTCTTGTGCTCTGGGCTTATTAACTTGTTATAATATCTTCATGGTACTGCCTAGTAATGGCGAAGTTATCAATCCTAGCAATCGTTTTGAGATGGATTTCTTTGTGATACTTGCATTGTCTCAACTCCTAAAGAAGCTAGACAGTGATATTGTGGGAGAAAAATTAGCAGAAGTTTAATATGAGAGTGTAATTAAATAACAAGTTAACAAGTCTCAATGGCAGACAAAGAATTCTTAACCTGCAAGACTGGAAGACTTAGCTCTGTCCTTGTTGATACTGACCTGATAAAAAAGGCCTTTCTTATGGCACCTTCCCTATGCCTAGTAGTTTAGGAGCTTTAGCTGAAATTTTTATAGTTGAAAAATATATTTTTTCAACTGAACTATTTTGTTGTATGTGTTTCATACTTCTGTCATTTTCCCAGGAGTGGCACCTTCCAAGCACAACCATCCTGGTACATAGAACTCTTGAAATGCCAGTGTCTTTCTCCAAAGGCTATGCTGCATCCTACAAGTGTGTTTTTGATGTTACAACCTTGATACTCCTTATGTGCATGTTTGGAAATATTTCAAATACATTCTAGTGCATAAACTCCCTTGCAATTTCTCTGTAGACAAGCTTCAGGTTGATTAAATACTTTTACTGGCTAATGAATTTGAACAAAATAGACAAGAATTTTTGCTAAGTACTTGTAATAAGGCTTCTTGAGCCATGTGGTGTGATTATGCTGCTGTATTAAACACGAGATTGTTAGGAAAAAGGGTGTGTACAGTTTTTGTTAGATAATGAAATGAGGCATAAAAAGATAGCTCTCTTTGGTGCTGCCCTTGTGAATGCATTTAGCTTGCAGTTCTGTTCTTTTAGTTGAGATGTTGTAGTGCTTGAACATGGTGATAGGAGCTATGTACCTTTCTCAGCTGCTTTCCAACACTATAGTGGTTCTTGAATAGATAATAGATATAGATAATAAATAAATTTTATATGTATTTGTTGGCATCTGCCACCTGTCCCCCTTAACCTCTGAGCTTTTCTTTTTCCAAAACCTGTCCATTAAGGAGTATTTTTCCCCTCTGCTTGTGTAGTCCATTGTGGATACTGTGGGCAATGACCTGCAAGGGTTTCTCATAAGGTGTGTCAAGTCTGTAGCTTGATTTCATGGACTTGTTTTATACAAAATGTTGTAGAAATAAACACATGATTTTTACCAAGAGAGAAAGTGAGGTATTTTACCCCAAACAAAATAATGTATGTAATGCACGCTGTCCAAGGGAACTTAAGAGTTCATTAAAGGTCATTAGTCAGATATCTTAACTTCTTGGCTTTTGTTGCCATGAAAATATTTCCATGTTGCTGTGGCATGTCTAAAAATAGTCACTACATTGCCATGTTTTTGTGCAGTTCCAAATAAAAATGCGTCCTGTTGATCAAAAAAAAAATACCCAATGGATATCTACTTTTAAAAAAAATCGGTTTTGTTTTCTTGAAGATTTAGGGGAGGTTCTCCAAGCAGGGAGAGAGAAATTTGCAGATGGAACTCTTCCATTTTTTTAGTAGTGAAGACCTATCTTTCAAGAAGAATGACTCTTTTATTCTGTTCTTTAAGCCTCAGAATGCTGTACAGTCTGCCAGATGGAGAATAATTTAATGGAAGACGTTTTCTTATGGTGTTTTCTCTCTGAAAACAAGTGAAAATGATGCATGTGTGTCGTGTCATGGGTCATATCAAGCCATGTGTTGGGTTTCTGTGGGATAAACCCTACAGCCAAGGACTTCTGTGTGCACAGACAAAATGCAGCTCATTACAGGAGTATGGATATTCTAGAAGCTATATACCTTACTTTAGGGTATGTTTGTGTTCAGTCTTATGGCTTCATCTTTACTGAAATTGTGTAATTTTTTCAAACAACAAAACTTTGCTTTCTCCCCAAAAATATGCAGTCCAAATAATTACCAAAGAAGATTACTCAATTAATTACCAAAGAGGATTACCAAATAGCCATCATGATTGGGGCAGACTGGGGTGATATGAGTGCTGGCCAAAGATGTAAACCTGGAACTGGAAAGCTGACTGTAGCATTGGGATGGGCACAGGTTTGTTGTGAGGTATTAGGATGGCCCTGGAATCTCAGAGTGTTGGAAAATTGTTGGTTTCTGTTGCAGCGTAGTAAGGAAGATGAAAGAAACACTTGTAACAATACATTTCAGTGTATCAAATGTGTGTTTTTACACTGTGTGAGTTTCTGGCAGGGCTGTTGGAAGAGCATGGATGAAGGAAAATTAATTTCTACAGAGTAAACCTAAAATGACCACCAACTCCTGTCTCCCTTGAATGAGTTGCTGCCAGAGATAGCTCTGCTGGTCTGTAACCCTTCCTGAAGGCAGCCTCCAGGGGCTTGTCCAGCTGCTATTCAGTCTCACTTAGAGCTCTTTTGCTTCTCACCTTCTCCTTGTGACCCTTTGTGTGCTTTCACCCTCTGACTCAGTGCTTGTTGTTACCTAGCTGATGGTCCAGGTAAGGTGTCCCTAAACCTCCTCATTCTGAGTTTGAAATTAAAGGAGGCAGAGTGAGGACTGACTGTTGTATTTGCATAATTTAATGGAGGGAAGGAAAGAAGGGGAAGGTGGTTGTGATGACTTGTGAGTTTTCTGGCCTGGAATTTGGAAAACCCTAGAGAGGGGAGTGGTGGACGAAGAAGGGCTTATAGAGTTAATGAAATAGTAGAAGGGAGACAAATGGAACCAGAGTGTTCAGAGACCATATTTCTGATGAGATAACTTCACAGAGAGAGTTTGCTGCAGAGGACATGATAAAGCAGGTGACTCACCAGCTGCTTGGTGGCACTGGTGGCTGGGGGTGGCCAGGGCTGTGCTGCAGAGGCAGCCGGTGTGCATGTGCTTGTGGAGGATGTGCCAGCTGATGCTGTGGACAAGCTTGTTGGCACTTGATTTCTCTGATTCAGTTTTACAGCACAGCTGCTGTGTGGGACCAGCTCCTGGGTGCAACTGTTGCTATATTTATGGAGTGCAAATGCATAGGATTCATCTTTGGCTGTGGCAAGGAAGGTTATAGATAATAAATGGCAATTGTTTGGTAATGGGAGAGGTGTCACTTCCCAAATCAGCCTAAGCTATGCTTTCCTTAAAAGCAATCTTTAGTTTTCTACACCAAATGACATCTTTTACAGAGCAGACAAAGATGGTGTACAGAAATTGTCCTAACATCCAATCAATATGTTCAAGTATGATCTCGTTCAGTTCCCTAAATAGATTCTGTCCCTACATCTAAAGCAGCAGCTGGTGGAGCTGGGGAGTTGTGATTACCACCAAACAGTAGCCTCCCAGAAAGTGCAACAGTTCATGTTTCTCCCTTCCTGCACCTCTTAGAGCAGGAGTTGCCTGTAGCAGGAGTTATTTTTAAATGAACTGGACAAAAACATGTTGGATTTTTCCAGTTGTAGTGAAACTTGGGCAAAAGGGTAATATTTTTCTTTTAGAAGTACTAATTCCAGGTGATGGGACTCATCACTCAATAGCTATGCAAAGGATAAGCACTATGTTCTTAATGTCAATATTTTTGGAGCTGGCTTCACTGTGCTTGCTATTTAATGCTGAAAAATTAGTTTAATACAGGAAATCCTGTTTGGGTGCTGCTGGGATGATGGCAAAAGAATGTATATCAGAAACAAACTTCTTCAGCAGACCCAACAGCTGTTTCTGAGCCTCATTTGACAGATATGGATAGCTCTGTCAGTCTTTGATTTTGGTTTTTTGGTTTTCTAATTTAAAAAAAAATTCTCAAGCTAGTAATAGCTCTGTATTTGTCAGGATTAGCTGGTGTCTGGACTTAGTGAATGAGTCTGAATTATATTCCTTCTACATGTCTCACTTTGGGTCTATGGAGTCTGCTTATAACAGAGCTTTTATTTGCAGTTTAGTATTTAAAATATAACTTTATCTATGTTAGCTGTTCCTAGTTTGTAATTGTGTGCCTAGTCTCATTTGTGGGCACTGAACTTGGAATTTACAGATCCATCTCTCCTTCCTTCTTTCAAAGGAACCTATTTATAGCTCAACAGAGCAAACATCTTAGCAATGTTTTTCAAACTGTATAACTGCTGTGGAGCATGAGAACTAATGAGCTGAGGAAATAAAGTTGCTATTTTCCTAACTGTAATTGATTTTGCCCTTCACTCTTTTCTTATGAATAAGAGGACCAAATTGAAAGCTTAATTGACAGCAAATAAATTCAATAGAAAAAAAAATTAAAGGATAAATTGGGGAAGCAGTTCTTTCATCTTCAAAGAAAATATTGAGGATTTTCCTGTCTTGTTGATTGTGATGGGCTTATTGAGTGCTGAATGGTGCTGGAGTTACTTGAGAGGCAACCCCGCTTCTCTGTGATCTCAGGTGTTTATCAAAGGGCATACAAGTATATTAAGTTGGTTTTGGTTTTGTTGTGGTTGAACAAATGTTTCTAAGCAGGTTTATGAACAAATTGATATTTCTTTGACTTATTCAGAAAGTTATTACATGGGCAGCTTATTTCTTTCTCAGTAGTGGAGCCTGCTTAGATACTTCTCCTGATCCATTCCTCACTCATCTTTTTAATGTAGCTTAATGCTTAATACATTGAAGATGCTCAGCTAGGAAACATGAGCTTAACACAACTGCCACCATTCTAAATTCTTCTGAGCCACTTTGAATAGCCCAGAGCTGGTGGGAGGAGGAGGGAAAGTGGGAGAAACAATACTTTGTACCACCCAAATTGAGCAATAAGTTGTTGCTGCATGGGGTTTCTGAGAAATCCAAAATTGTTGGTCTCCAGAAGATGAAGCTTTAATTACACCCTCGGAAATGTTGCTTGCCCTTATTTATTTTCTCAAAATTCTGGTCAAGGTTTTTGTCTAGTTTTATTCCAATTTTTGAACTCCTTTCACAAATGTGAGTGGCCTTTAATATTAAATGTCTTACAGAATTGGTGCCGGTTCAGAGTTGCAGGAGGAGAATAATATGCTTGGCACACAGAACGAATCGTGACACAGGCAGCCAGTGAACAGTGGGGGAAAAAAGGGCATTTTAAACTTAAAATATGCTCATTAGAAGAATCTTGTAATAGAAATTATTAAGTGGAAGTGGAAAAACCCCACTCGCATTAGGTTCAGTGTTGATTGCTCTACTGCACACAGGGAAGTTTTTGCTTCTGTTTTCAGCTGTTTTAATTCAGTAGTTGCTGCAGTCTGTGCAACTCTGTTCTTGCTGACGGCATGAGGTAGGCATGTTTATTATGGTGGGGTGTTTTGAAAGCTTTAATGGCAAGAAGAGTTCATTCACCTATTTGTAACTCATGGCATTCAGGGTGTGGGGAAGGCTGGAAAAGGCCTCTGTCTCAGAGGTATGCAAGAGCTACCATTTCTCTGTTTCACCTCATGGAAGAAAATGATCTATGGTTAATCATGTCTCCTTCCTCCTCCTCGTTATGGTGCCGAAAGGTAGGAAGGATAATAGGGGAGGATGTGTGCCAGAGCTGAGATGGCAAAGATAGAATAGATCCAAGGGAACTCAACTTACTGGTTTGAGAATCCTGAAACCAATTACCGTGCCTGGGCTGGTACTAAAGAATGAGGAACTGGGGATACCTCTCTCCTTAGTGGTATTGACTTCATAAATGTCAAATTGACACCTGAGTGTAATCCCAAGTGTCTGTTCCTTGCTCATCTACATGCCCTGTTTCTTAAGCTGAAAACAAGCAGCTTAGCTTGGGACAGACACGGGGCAGGGCTGGAGAGGAGCGAGTGATACCACTGAGCAGCAGGCAGCATTGCCCTCAGTGAGTTGTACAGATGTCCTGCCTAGTCTGTTAAACTGTGTTACTGTTCCAAACAGTAAAGTATGCAGTATAAACCTTTACCTATTAAACTCCCCTGAGCAAGGCAGGGCACCATTCTGCCTGCTAATAGTACTAATAGCAGGAAATGAATGACTTAATTTCCCTCTATTCTGCTGACAAATTGCTCTTCTAAAGTGGGCTGGGAAGTTGAGTTGGAATGAAAAAAAAACCTTGCTAGTATTTCAGTCATAGTGGTTTTTTGTGATTTTTTTTCCTTTTCCCTTTTTGTTTTTAAAGCAAATCTTGCCAATACTACAAATAGTTGAATACACTGTGCTTACTGCTCTTTGACTTGGTAGAATGCTTGTACTTGGTCACATGCTCTCTTTGTTCCTTTTTATTTTATGGCAAGGATAACCATAATCTTAAAAGCCAGCCATTCTAATTATTGAGGTAATAAATAGTTAAAGTAGCTGTAGCCCAGTGATGCAAGCCGTTGTACCATCCCCTACAGGTGTTTTCTCATAGAGAGCAGATGGCTGATATGTTACTGATTCCTCACGGACAACAAATTAGGAGAAGGCAGATATATTTACTACTTCTAGAAAACAAATTTGACTCCATGCAATTTCATTCTTTTAAAGGTTTCTCCTTGTTTTTGTCCTTGACAGAAAGGTTTATGTAACCTTTATTAAAAGCACAATGAAGAAAATATACAGAATTTTGATCTTGTTGTTCAAGTTACAAGCATTTAGGAATTGTATATGTGGCTGAACGTGTATAAATTATATATAGAATTTGTATATAGAATTTGTAGTAGAAGTATTACCAAATCTAAGCAATCAAAAAATGACATGGCGGGCTACAACTAATAGATTGGTTTATTAATAAAATGAGAAGAGAGTTTTTTTTGTTTTTCTATGTGATACACTTGAGCTTTTTTTAGGACTGAAATAAAAGAGGCCACTGGGTGACTGAATCCATCTTTTGCTGTGTCAGACTGCTGTGCAGCAGAGGATTTCCTAAACTGTTTGTATTCCTTTCCAAATTCCCGTTGCAGTGGTGCTTGTGTTACTAGGTCAGCTTTGTCTTTTAATAGCCTCGTGTATATTCTAGTTAACTTTATTTCTAGAGAGCTGCAATTGCCTGTGACCTCTCCTGTGTTTTACCATAGCTGGTGTTTTGGGAATACTCTCTTGCAGAACAGACTCTTTTCTGCCGCTCTCCTGGTTTTGAATTAATCTGAAGGAAATGGCTAGATTGGATCTTGAGAGCAATTTGTAGAAAGGCTCAAGTGGTTTTGCTGTTATCATAGTGTTTACTTTTCTCATGGCTACATTATGGGCTCTCAAAACTGTCATGTTATCAAATAGTAAGCAAGGTTTTTTTGTTCATAAATGCTTTTTTGTTCATGTATGACTGGTTTTTGAAATGCGTTCATTTGTCATAGGCATAATTTGGAAAAAAAGTTTACTAATGAAAAGATTACAGTGATACCTTTCTGTACTACTTTGCTGTATTGCCTTTAAACTAAATATTTGGATTTTGTGTTTCTTTGTAGCTTGTTATGTTCTCCATATTTACAAGTGTTCTATGTGGCACTACAGTGGTAGTGGTGTTCTGTGCAGTGTTTGTCAGAACCATCTGTCTTTGTGGATCCTGTCTAAGAAAGCAACAAAAACCCGTAACCAAATGTAACTAAAAATGTGGGTTGGGTGTATTGTTGCCCATGTGTCGACTTTTATTTTCCCTGTGACCTCTACATTTGGTCAAAACCCCTATATTCTTGTATAGGATAATAATAGTTGGCAAGACCATTTCATTACGTGCCATATTTCAGTGAAGCTACTGCAGGCGCTCTGTGCCCTCTGTGTGTGTGTGCCCGTCACTTGACAGACCCACTGGAAGCCCAGGCATGGGTGAACTTGGGCTTGATCAGCCCCTCAGATTTAGAACGTCAGCCTTTGTCCTTTGTGTCTTTTATATCTGGTTTTTTACACTTCTGTATCCTTTTTTTTTTCCCTCCTAATGGCTGTTGTTTTACCTCTCATATCATCCAGTGTTGTGTTTTGCTCATGGCTATTGGTAAGATATAAATAAGATGATATCTAATCTCCCATTAAACATTTTGGAACAGCTCTGTTGCACCCTCAGCAGATTTGCAGGTGACACCGAGCTGAGCAGTGCAGTTGACACACCTGAAGGATGGGATGCCATCCAGAGGGACCTGGATCAGCTCAAGAAGTGGGCCCATGGGAGCATTGTGAGGTCTAACATGACCAAGGTGCTGCAGCTGGGTTGGGGAAATCCCCAATATCAGGGGGATGGACAGGTCAGGAGCAGCCTTTCCAGAAGGACTTGGGGGTGCAGGTGGCTGAGAGGCTGGACATGATCCAGCCATGGGCACTCTCAGCCCAGAAAGCCAAATGTGTCCTGGGCTGCATCCAAAGCAGCGTGGGCAGCAAGGGAGGGAGGGGATTCTGTCCCTCTGCTCTGCTCTGGCAAGATCCCACCTGGAACCCTGCATCCAGCTCTGGGATTCCCAGCATGGGAAGAACATGGAACTGTTGGAGTGAGTCCAGAAGAGGCCACCAAGTTGATCAGAGGGATGGTGCACCTCTTCTGTGAGGAAGGGCTGAGAAAATTGACACTGTTCAGCTTGGAAAAGAGGACTTCAGGGTGACCTGATTGCTGCCTTCCAGTACTTGAAGGGATCCTACCAAAGAAAATGGAGAGAGTATTTGCAAGAGCATGTAGTGACAAAACAAGGGGAATGACTTCAGACTGAGAGTAGGTTTAGATATTAGGAAAATACTTTGCTGTGAGGGTGGGGAGGCACTGAAACAGGTTGCCAGAGTAGTTACGGGTGCCCCATCCCTGGAAGTGTTGGAACTAGATATTAAGGTCCCTTTTATCTGCAAACCATTCTATGATTATATAATTCTTTCTTTACTGTCTACTAAGGTGCTTGAAGAAGCTTTGGACGTTTAGTTTGCTTTGCAATTTTCAGCTCTATTTGATTTATGATGATACTACTTTCTGTCACATCCAGGTGACAAATTGTGGCTGCTGTTGTGGAGCTGCTTATGCAAAGAAAGAGGAGATGAGTTCTTGGGAGTGTAGGAAGGTAGTAAAGATACGTTTTTCAAAAATACCTATCGTGATTTGTCATCACTTTAAGACACCAGTGTAGCAGAATGAGTTCTGAAAGTGCATTGGTGATGTCTGAGCGCTGAAATATCTACAAATGGATGTAAACACTCATGGCTGAAAGCAAAGAGGTTTTGCCAAAATAGGGATGTGAAAGCCATGTGTCTCATTTTGTTCTTGGTCTCCAGCATACTTCCTTTCTTTTGAGGGATAAATAAATGATCAAATTGGATCTGTGTATGCCTTGGGTGTTTGTAAATCAAATTTTTGAGCAGGCTGCCTTGAATCTGTCAGTGTTTTTTTCAAACCTGTTGTTATCTGGGACATACAGGGAAGCTGTCATATAGCAAATGCTGTAGGCTAAGTATTGGTGATGCCAGATATGGAGAGAAGTGTAGACTTGTTCACACAAGTATTCAACTTTGTGTAAAATGACTTAGTAACTTTTTTCCCAATTCATCTGGTAATTGTAAAAAGAACAACAATATAAGAGTGGCTTGATAAAATTATGGTTATTCTTATAGAAATTGAAGAATGTTCAAGCACTTAATAGTGAAGATAATGAACCTAATTTCATTTAGTAAAATGAATGTAGCATCTCTGTAATTCTTGGGATTCTAGGTTGGGTGCAAAACCTTGAGTTAGTTGAGCGAGAAGATTTCCTTTTTATGGAGGATATTAAAAACCTCTGTCAAACCATTTCTCAGAGTGTGCTCCTGCAAAGTAACCGTAAGCCTTAAATCCCAACATTTTGCATGTGCAAGTCTGTCTTCTAGAAGATGAGAGGGAAAATTTAAATTTGAAGGTCTACAAAAGTCCCTCCAGAAGATAGTGCCTATTCAGCTCAAAAAAAAAAAAAAAAAAAAAATTAAAAATTCATATACAAGAAAAGAAAGATGCATTTTTTTGTTCTCATTCTGGAATAGCAGTTTTTCATTTTCGTCTTAGGAGACAATAACTATTCAGTGTGCAGCATGATAACTGTATACAAAATGTAGAAATTGCAAATGCTTATTCATTGACCACAAATCCAGTGAAAGGTTGTAGGGCTAGTCATCATCTGTATAGTCTGCACCATTTCAACATTCAAATCCCAAATACGAGTACAAAGTCAATTTGGCCTTAAATGTTTGTGCTGTGTGTGAGACAATGAAGTAGTAGGGGACTTTTTCTAAAGCAGAATCAATCAAAATATATAAATGCAGAAGGCTACATAAACATTTGTGTAGCAAGTCCATGGGGGCTGGGAGCCGTGCAGAGCAGAGGAGGAAGGAACGCTCCTTTAAATTGCTGGTACTGTGATACCTTTGGGAAATAAAAGAGCAGGGAGAACAGTATAGTTCATGATCTTTCATAATCCTGTCTTTCCTGTGGTGGAAGTGCTCAGAGGGGTTGTACTGCTGTAGCTGTTCTTCCAGGGAGTTTGTTTTGCTGGGAAGGAGGTGATATTTCCTTATGCAGTAAGGAAGGTGCTTCCTTCTACCCCCGTGCCTTTGTGTTTGTGCTGCAGCTGACTCGCTCCAATTATGCTCTCTATTTTAAGTGGCTATTACAGCACTGCTTTCTTTTGGCAGTAGCTCATACATAACAAAGCAACCTCAGTGTATACGATATTTGGCTTTGCCTATTTTATGCTTGTAGTGGTTGGAGTAGGAAAAAAACCAAAATTGGAGGAGGAGGAGTTGCTTTGTACTGGAACACAAGAAATACCTACATTAAAATCTGCCCAGAAGTCACCTGGCAGCTATAAATTTGGACAGCCTGAAATATTTCTTTCCAATGAGAATGCATGGCCTTGTTACAGGGAGCAGTTTTACAAAAGGACTTGTAGATACTCAGTTCAGTCATGTTGTGTATGGTACCTAATTCAGATTATGAATTTGGTGCTGCAATACCTTCTCTGGTATGCAGTTAAAGTAGACCCACCATACAATTCCAGTGCTTTAAACATATGCTAAAGCAATAATATTTTTTTTTCCTTTGGTCTAATATAACATCTGTCAACTTGGTCTGAAACCATAAAATAACTCTTTGTTATTTTATGGTGGACGATGCTTCATGAGTGTTGTAGTGTTCTTTGTTCACCAATGGTGAAATGTGTGCAGTTGGGAAAACAAGCAAACAACATTATTTAAAAATGCACTTTTGAAACCTTGTCCAAGGCGTTTTCCAGAAATAAGAATACTTTTTTTTTCAGGAAAAAGATTAGTGGCAAGTAAGTATTATGTTAAGATAACTTTCTGATGTAAAGGCTCTTAATACCTTGTTGTAAAAGTTAATGTTTGACGACAAGCTGTCTAGCTGATGAGCTGGTGTAGCTACTGTGTACTACTGATGTATCTGCAAGCTAGGAAAGTCATTGAAATCCTTTAATTGATACTCCAATGTTATTTTTTTCAAGAAGAATTGGAAAAATATACTCCTTTCTGAAAAATGATGTGAGAACTTAAATAATTCTGAGTTGTGTGATGTGCATATAGTTTGCCCTTAAAAGCCAGTGAGTGACTTAGCTGGTTTCAAGTGGTATTTTTCTTATGAGAGCTCCAGATGTTTGTAGGTTATGTGATTCAGCACTAAAAGGATTTTTCAAAGGGTTTTAGCCATGACTAAAAGGGCAGCAGATCATCAGTCATCTGTGGCTGTTGAATTGGTTCAGACTTCAATTTTGAGTCTAGGCTTGTTCCTCTGTGTGAACTTTGGTCAGAGGCATGAGTATGTGTGTAGGCAGCACAACTTGCTGTTAGCAACCCTTAATGCTTTTCTTTAATACAATAAAGCAAGTCAGTTATCTGAAGAATAGTGTAAAGCACTTGGTGAATAGTGATGTCACTTTGTTACTGTTGATGGAAGTCACATTTTTCTGCTAAACTCAGTCACTAATTAATGCTGGAGGCTTCTGGAACTATTGAATGTAAAAATAGGGGTTTCCTGCTAGCAAGAACAAAAGAAAGTTTCTTCCAACATAAGACATGTAAACTTTAAAGATTAAAAAGCAAAACAGAATTGTGCTCAGAGCTGTTTTTCCTATATTTATAAAGAATTCATTAAATTGTGAGCACATTCTGGGTCTGTTGGATTGTGCTTTTTACTCGGTCAGAATTGCTAACAGTTTTCATTCTGACTGCAGCACTTGTTTCTTCCTCAAATGCCTCTGAAAATTCTTCTCCTTAACCCTATTTTCAGTTAATTTTTTTTTCTTGCTGCCCCCACCATATTTCTGAAGGCTTGCCTGTCTTTCAAATCCATGAAGAAAACCCAAAACTTTATTCAAATTGGCCACAGTGGTATGAAGCTTAGTACAGAAAAATGTCCAAAGGCTGTATACCACTTGTGAGGAATATCTGTTTATCTGTCTTCCTTATATACATATAGGAAGACACACCATGTATATTTTAAATTGAGGCTGTGTGGGAAGGTGCAGTGTTTTTCAGCTCAGGTGTCCCTGAATTTGGAGCCAGAGTGGAATTTGCCTGTGAGTGTGTGTTCTAGATGCATTATGAAAGATGGAAACCTTTTTGTCTGAGGGGCAAGGTTTCTCTGGAGATTTGGGGTGCACCCCTACTGTAGTACCCTGGCTGGTAGGAGCTGCTGGGAAGAGGGAGCTAGAAGACATCTTGGCAAGTTGTATGAGCTTTTTAAGGAGTGTTGCTACTTTTCCAAAGCAGAACTGTCTTCTGTCACCAACAGCTTCAGGGTAACACATGGAGCAGCCAAATCCCAATGGTGAGTGTACTATAGCCAGTGCAGTACTGGTACCTTAATACACTTTTTTTCAGGAAAAACTTATAATATACTTTTGTAAAGTAAAGGTATGGATGAAATGTCTGAGTATTTCTAATGCCATTTTATTTATGATAGTGCTAATTTGGATTAGGGGGGTATGGCTTCATATAATTGGTGTCATCGCAAGAAAATGCTACATCAGAGAGGAAATCTTTGACAGTGGATCAGTGAAGTTCTATTATCTGCTAAGGGTAGGAAGTGGTTTCTTTCATTTTTCTCCTTCTTTCTTTGTGAATCTTCTCCTACTCATGACCCTGGGATCTATCCTTCTCTTCTTGAGATGCAGTTTCACAAACCAATATTGAAAGCATTTGGATTTTCTTGTGCTTCCCTACTCTTGTCTCCCCTGTTCTTTTCATCACTCAGGAGTGAGCTTAAAGTGCTGGGTACCTCTGGATGGATTGGGGTGTGATATATGTTAAACCCATCCCAAACTCATGTTCCTAATAAAATGTTCCTAAGCTGCTATATCAGTTGATGAGTAATACAAGCTTTTATTCTGTGCTTCTTCTGTGCCCTCCTTGAAAATCTGAGGTACTATTGAAATACAAGTCAGTATGTACAGATGGGCCATTAACTACAAAAATCTTCATGAAAGCACAGATTTAGGTTTTCCCCACAGGTGTTTTTAAAGTATCAGTGGATGTGCAGTATGTGACAGCTCCATAATCTCATTAAAATACAAAGCCAGTTCCACTGTTCAGTGTTTTCTGTCGTCACAGCTCAGGCTTGTCTTATGTCAAGAACCTGGAAAATATGAGACTTGTATAAACTATTGCATTTCTCTTCTGTTCACCTTTTTGGGTGGTTTTTTGGTGGTTTTATTTTTGTTTTTCCTTTTGAGATAGCGGTCCTGTCAATTCAAAGAAAGGAAAAAATACACCTTGACCCTTACTTCTAATCTTCTCCTGTAACCGATGGTCTGCTGAAACAATAGCAGTCACATCTGATACAACAACTTCTTATTTATAGGTGGAAGCAGCTGCATCCTCTGTCTTTGCATGCAAGAAGAGCTATTGTTTCAAGTCTCCTGGTTAATGAGACTGTGGGAAAATGAAGGCCTACCATAAAAGCCCTATTAAAGATAATTATTTAACACCAAAAGAAATGGAAGATGTGGCTGGTGCAACTGGCTCTTGAGATAAATGAATAAGTTACCAGTGCTTACAGTTATAGGGTAGCCTTGAGTGTGCTCATGGATTCTTATATTGTATTTAGCATTTGGCTCATTAAAAATACCAGTTTCCACAGGCCTGCAGTTTCTGAAGACTGAGGCCTGAGCATTGAATAAGTTCAGTTTGTAGGGAAAATTCCCTGCCCTGTTACATTCCTTGGCCACCACGAACCCGTTCTCCCTTCCCCACTCCCCAGGTGAGTTATGTGCCAGGGTACTGTCAGCAGGTGCCTCTGTCCAATCCCCACCGGGTCACTGGGGCAGGCAGTTGACAAGATGACAGTGGGCAGTGGGTGGTACTGTCTGGGGGTAGTTCTCAGCTAGGAAATGCTCCTCTGGGACCAGCTGGCTGACCTCTGAATCTGTAGCATGGAATCTGGGAGCTGTAATGGATTCTTAAACCTTCTGTTGTCATCCTCGTTTTTTCTCTCTGTTGCATGCCCTAGATGGAAGGAATTATTTCTGTCTTCATGGGAGAGCTCTCTCCAGGCTGATGAAAGCTTCATTACAGGTCCCTGGAAGTCTGTGGATGAGCAGCCAGGAGATCTTTTTCTGTCCCATTTCAGTCAGGTGTTGAGTGGTGTCAGCGCAGCCTGTGAAGCAGAGAATGCAGCTCAGTGCAGTGTGTTCCTCCCCGTGTAGCACATGCTCTCAGGAGCTGTAAGGTGTTTCTCATCCAGTTCATGCTGTGCAAATTAAAAAATATATAAATTGGTAAGTGTAACTATAGGATGATAAGAGCATTAGGAGTGAGCCTTTGCTTCTTTAGTGCGAACTCAAGTGGCAACAGTGCTAGGTTGGTTTAAGGTCTTTTTTTGTGAAATATTCTTTTATTTTAGAGCACATACCTTTGAAATCTGTGCAAGTGGAAGTCTCTGACTAAATAATTAAGTGTGGAAAGATCAACCAACATACAGGAGCTCTGGTGTCTTCTGTGGCATACATGTAGCTGACAGCCAGTTTGTCTTTTGAAAGCCATCTGAACTGGTGTAAGCGATAAAATTTGCTGAGTTCTTTCCTAAGATGACTGAATGTTTTTAAACAATCTACATAACAAAGACTCCAATAGCCCTTGAAATTTCTAGTTTGAACTGTCTTGTTCCATGTTCTGTGTTACTGAATTTCTCTGTGCCACCTTTCATTGAACTGGGATTTGGAAGACTGATATGTGATGCTTGCTTGCAGGCGATCATCTGGTCTGGGTACCTCAGAGCCTTCTCTTGGTCCAGCTAACTTAATCAGCCTTTTTTAAAAATTTAATTTTATATTAATTTATCTTTTTTTATATGTTTACATTTTTAAGCTTAGTAAGTTTGTGTTCTAGGTCTGACACTGGTTGTTTTTCTTTCCTTATAAAGCAGTTATAAACGTTTTTGGAAGGGAATACCATGTCTGCATTGCAGAATAGCTTGAATAGATAAATTTTAAAAAAATTATTTTACTGATTGGTTATGCTGTTTAATACTGATGGTTATGCTGTTCCAACACAGAGGATTTTTTTTTTTTAATGGGGAGGAGGGTAGGAGTTGGGTAAGGTCTTTTTAAAAAAAAAAAAATTTTGTCTTTGGCATCCATTTTTGTACTTTAAAGGTAATTAGAAACAAAGGACTTATTTCACTGGTCACTATGTTACTTGGCCTACATTGTAATGTATTTATAGTATAGTATTCTTGATTTAATGAATCTAGAGAGTTTTGCTTGTTAAGTTAAACATTTTAGATGGAAGTCATCAAGGTAATATCTTTTTCTTCCGGAATGTATTTTTAGTTTTATAAGAAGTCATTATTAGGGAGATGATTTGCAGTGTTTAGGTCTCTTGACCCTTATCTTGTTGAAAATCTAGCTTCAGTAATCTTAGTATTAGACTGCTTTGTTGCACAGATTCTTTGGTAAATAGATTAATCTCTGAGTCTTGTGACTATTAATCTTGCTCTGCTGCTTAGGTTTGTTGAGGGATTTCCAGTAATTAGGACATCTTTGTGCTTGGTCTCAAAACAGTTACTGCTTTTTTTCTGGTGTTGTAACGGTGAAGTAGGAAACAACCAGATGTATTATTTGGTTACTTTTGCTTTTCATGTTGCATAAAAAGCTTATGAATATCTAAGTGGTTTTTTTTTTCAAGATACTGACCTGAGGCAGAGCCTCCTAAACCCGTATTAACTGTGGGATTTGGTGTCAAAATGTTCATGTAGGAGATATTAAAAGAAAAAAAATTACTTCTTTTAAAAAGTGCAGGCACTGCACTGCATCTTCTGACACGTCACTGTGGTTGCTTGTAAGCTGTGAGCTACAGCAAGGCTAAATCAGGAACTTTAATAATGTCAGAATGTATTTCTACAGTAACGTGATTCGTGTTGAGCAGTGCCTAGAGTTCAGACAATCACATGGTCTCTTCTTGCTGAGAGCTTATACTTACCAAAAGAGCTTTATTGATTTGCCTCTTCATGCCCTTTATTAATACAGGGTTCTGGAGAAAGGTGTTGGCACCAGGGGCAGTAGAATACTTCTTGTTTGGAAACCTTGTGTATGTTTTGTTGCAAGGCTGTTGCTTCCAATTATTGAATTTTCAGCATTTTACAATTGCTTCAGACTACTTTAGGGTGCTTTTTAGAATCAACTGAATAGAGAATAGAAGAAAAGTTTTGTGTGCTGCTGCTTGGTCAGGATTATTGTGTTCATTGTGTAAATGGTCGGGCTGTAACCCTTTTTCCATATGTGATGCCTGCTGTTGTTTTCAATAAAGCATGCTCTCACCAACAAAGCACTTTCTGGGAGTGAAGTTGGACTTATGTGAGCCATCTCAGTGTTGTGAGGGAGTTCTGAGACTTTCTTCTGCTGGCTTGAGGTCAGAAATAAAACTTATTCTTGGTAATGGTTGTATTAAGGATTCGAACAGCAGGCTGTTCAAGTGAATGAAATACTGTTAACCAGAAGGGCAATGAGAGCATTTTTTGTTCTTTTAATTTGCTTAAGAGAATGAGATTACAGCCAGAAAATTGTCTTGTCAGACAGCCAGATAACTGACTTCCTGGTCTTCCATTGCCAACTGCTCCAGCTTCTCCCTGCCTGAGCCCTCTGCCAGCTTGCCATGAGTGAGAGCTTGGGCTGGTCCTTTCCTTGTTTGTTGTGCAAAATGTTACCTATCAGAGATCTAAGCATGGCTTTTGGGTAAGCTGTGTTTACTTCAAAACTAGCAAAGCTCCATTTTTCTTGAGGTCACCTTTTATTTGTAACATACAAAAGTACATTCATAACTTGAAAGCAAATAGGATGCTCTGATTTGCTAACATAGGACTCACTTTTAGTTACTGGACCAAGGAAAACTCTGTAATAAATATTAACTTTAATTTAGAAAGCCTGGAAAAGCTGATCTTTTGTTTCAGGTCATTTGTGTTGGTATGAAGTACTTTACAGGTTTGAGTTTTATTAATATTTAAAGAGTTAGTCTGTGAGTTTAAGAATCTGTGTAAATATTTGTGTTTTCAAGTGCTTGATGTTCTCAACTTGTGCCTTCCTTGTGATTCTCATCCTCTAAGGTTGTTGCTTCCAGTTTATTTGAATTTCTTCATTATTTCTCTCTGTTGTAAATCTTCCATGCTGTCAAAAAAGTTTGAAACTAGCTAGTGGACTCATAAGTGACAAAAATTGAGATATATGCAGGATGTGTACAAAAGCCTTTTTTATTACAAGATATTTATTCTTTTGATTGAAGAAAGGATTCACTTGATTCACTTTTTTGATATGTACCTTTGAAAGACTGGTTTGTTAGGAACTTCAGCTCTTATTATCTCATTTCTCTGAATTATATTCTGACTTTTTTTGGATCAGGTTTGCAAGTTTCTTCAGTTCCTGTAAGGCTGTTAGCATAGTACTCAATTTTTTTTTCTTGACAACATCTAAGATTAAGCTTAAGATCAGGTTTTATTTGCTGATTAACCTTTATAATTTCAGTCAAGTTTCTTCTGCAAAAGGTGTTTTTTTTCCCCCCAAGACTTCATAGGTATAAGTGAATGAAGAAGATAATTATAAAAGGCTTCTGGAAAGTTTCTGAAATCAGATGTGCTGCATCTCCATTAGTTTATTACTGTGACTTGTGCTTATTTCTTTGGTTATGTCTCTGGATCAGTACTGAATGCAGTATTTGTTTCTCTTCCCCTGTCCCTTGGGAATTCTAAATCACTTACAGCACAGCTAAGACCAGTTGGCCTTAGATAAATTCCCAGTTACCAAGTGAGACCATACCAAAGCCACAAGGTGCTCAACTATTGCCAAAGCTTCGAAAGGAGAAATGCCTAAGCATCTGTTGTACAACCTTGCTTCTCAGAAAGTCCTTTATTCCACTGTTTTAAACATCAAAATGACATAGGTAATTCCCCAAACACTTAATATCCTTGAAGCAACTCCAGAAAATTAATTCCAGAAAGCACAGAACGAGGAAAGCTGTAGGCTTTCTTACAGTGGCATTGTCCTTTCACCTCCCTGTGCCCTCACAGTTGTGACCATTCCCCCAAATGCCAAAGGAGCACCCTGCCCAGCACCTCCACCAGCCCCATGATACAGTAAAGGATATCATGTCGAGCCTGAACTGATTGGAATTATCAGCTGGTTCCCTAAAGGGCACATGGGCTTTTCATACACTTCTGTGGCTAACTGTGCCCACACGTGCCCTGTGAGTGACTGTAACCTTAACCTAGTAAATAGCTAACCTCAAATAGCCACCCTCTTCCTTCTTACTCTGCTCTGTAAGCTCACAGTGCAAGTTAATAATTTCAGAGAGGATGTGTTCTTGCATTAAAGCTTGAGCTTAGAGTCTTGTCATGTGCCGTGGGAAAGAAAATCAAAATATCCTTGGAAGGAAACTGCTCTGTAATTTAAGGGTAGAAATCTATGGCTTCTTCATATACTGAAAATAAAATGTACTATTTCAATAACTAAAGCCCTTCCCAAAAAAACCCCAAAAGACAAACCAACCCATTTGCTGTTCTTGACTCGTAAGTTAACTCTAAAAAACAAGAAAAAAAAAAGAAGCAGAAAGAGAAGTGCAAGTCAATGCTAAAAAAAAGTGCAGACCTTGACCCCTGGGTTAGACAACTGTGCAGAGGCAGCTAAATCATGACTGTAACTCTGGGGAATCTCCTCTGGCAAACTTGCTGTTGAAACTGGAGGAACAACTGTGTCTGTCTGTCAGCGTGGTCTTTCATCTGTACAGTACCCACCCGAGCAGAGCTGGCAAAGACAGCACTTAGTACATGTGCTGTATCAGTACATAGCTTGCAATCATCAGGCAGTCTTGGGGAGGTTGCAAAAAGATCTTCCCAATCCTTCAGGGCAGAATTTTAATTTAGCAGGGCATTCATGAGTGCAGGCTGCCCCAAACTGTGTGCAAGGCAGGTTTTGTGCCACCGTGTGCACTAAATCTAAGTGACCAAATAGTATTTGGCCAAGGTGGAGTCAGACTGCAGATAGCTTAAATTTATTACTTGTGACAGAGATCCACAGCCTTATTTTGAGTCCATTCAGCTGTGGGAAGATAAATTTAAAGCATAAGCGCTGCAGTCTTGGTGCACTCAAAGTACAGAAGGGAAGGAATCACAGAATGTTTTGATTTGGAAGGGACTCACAAGGATCATTGAGTCCAACTCTTAAGTGAATGGCCCATATGGGGATCAAACTCATAACCTTGGCATTATTAGCACCATGCTCTAACCAGCTGAGCTAACTGAAGCTTCAGGGTCCCCTATTTGAGAACAGATATAAAGCAATTACAAAATTTACAAGAAAATGATTGCATTGCTGGCTGTTTTTGTAGACACATCCAGCTTATGCGCTCGTTCTAGGAGCTCCTGGCTGCTCTTCATACCTTCACAAGTGCCAGAAAGCTTTAGTCAAAAGTACAGCTGGAAACTCTGTAGAACTTCTACCAGATTTTGCAGGATTTGGCTTGCCATTAAATGTGTGGGGTCTTGGAGCTGCTGCTGGATTCATTCAGACTTTTTCTAGGTGACAAGTTCTTTCCTCCCCTGGTGGATTCTTTAGGGCTGTTTTGCCTCTAGCAGCTGCTTTGAGACCTCTAATTCATTTCTGTGCTGACCATCATCTCTGTGTCTGCCTGTTAGGGCTAAATGCTACTTTTACTGAAACTACAGAAGGGAACATGCTAGAAATATATGAAATTAATTTCTTTGAATTAAGGATGAGGGAAAAGCAAATGGTAGATATATTTGCCAGTCTTCAGCAATTGATAGTTTCACAAAGGAGCCAAAAGCCTCATGTCTTTCTGGAAAAAATCAAACTTTTGAAATGGGTTAGGAATGCTGGTGATGAAGGTAAGGCAGAGGGGCTAATGTGACAAGGTAAAACCTTATTTTGTCAGAAACTCTCAGTTGTAGGGCATGGGTCTTGTACATAGAAAATGATTTTATAGTCTAAAAACACTTGGTTGTATTGCGTTGTGGATGAAAAGTTTGCAGTCTGACTACTGTTTCTTAAACTAGATAATTTGTCTGACTGCTGACCACTTACAGATTCAATAGGCAAAATCTGACAGACAAGCCACTCTTTGATGTGTGACACTAGAAATAATAATCACAATCTGTGTTAACTGGGAATATTGTCTTCAAAGGAAAAAGTCTTAACACTTACAGGCTTCCCTGTCAGTTTACAGGTGCTGTTATGATTTTTCAAAGAGAGGTCAGGTCCTGCAGGATGCTTTAGTTGAGAGGCAGCAGGCACACTGAGGAAAACTTGTGATGATGCAGGGATGGTGTAATTACTGGGCTTTATTTTTGGACTTGGGGGTAGTGAACAGGATGCAGAAAGCACCTTGGATTTCCACAGAGCTAGTTTTGATCCAGTTCTGTTGCTCATGAGCTGACTCCTGTGGATCTGCCTTCTGCATCTCACTCTCCGGGGTTTCTGTGGCTTCTTTCTCCAGCAGAGAAGTGCTGCCTAAATGTAGTGGAGGCTGTTGTGGGTATTGCCTGACTCCTGACTTAATGAGCCCTTCCAAGTGGGGCTGGGGAGCAGAGAGCAGAAACAGTAATTAGCTCTATTGGTACCCACAGACAGCCATGGAGGGCAGAGCTAATAACAAACCTGCCTGGATCTCAGCTCCTCCTGCTGAGCACCGCAGGTGCGGTGTCCTTGTGCCTCGCCCTCCCACCCCTCTGCAGCCATTTACCCCAGTCACTGTGGCCAGCCCTTGGAGGAGTCCTCTGCTGTTAGTCACTGTCACTAATCATCCCTCTTGCTCTCAGCCTGAAGCTCAGAGTCACTGGTGAGCGTGGTGCATCCACAGCAGATGCTCCTGGAGTAAGGCTCCTGGCGACCACCTGGCTCCTGGAGGAGGTGGCAGTGTTTCTGCATGGTCTCCCATTTTTTCAGTCATCCAGCATCACCATAGGCCGTTGTATCTTTAGGAAAGGCTTGCTGCTGTTTGAAGCTGCATTTGTCACTCCTGTGTTCTGGTGGCAAACTCGGGAAAAAACATCGAAAGGTGGTTGTTTCTTCCATGTTTTAGGGCATTCGAGGGCTGTGCAAGCAGCTGGTTAACTCTGGTCATATTTATTAGTACAGTCTCAGGAATGCTTAGATAGTCATGTGGCGCTCAAACCTGCTTAGAGTTGGGTTCCTAATTGCAAGGGCTTCTTGCCACTGAATGTGGTGTTCCGATGGCAGAGATTGCAGCTATTGTCCATCTGAGTGCTCTTGGGAGGGGTGTGGTATTTCACTGCCGTGCCTTACCTGAGCTCTGTTTGGAGTTGTTTTTAACCTTAAAGAGTGAGTCGTTAGACTCAGGAGATAAGCAGTAATCTCTGATGAGGAATGTGCATACCTTTAATGTCTGATTTTGGAGACAGCACATGATTTTAAGCTGCACTTGGTTTACGAACAAAAGTCCTTTGCTCAGGAGTTGATAAGCAGTATCTTGTTAAGATGTGGTAAATGGATGGCTGTCATATGCTCAGTCTAAATTAGTTTGCAAATCAACTGATAAATTTTATATATCAAGAACCGGTTATAAAGTTTATATAAAAAATGATGCTCAAGAACCAGACCAAAATACTTTGTTATGAAACGAAGGGTGTGTGTTTTATTACACAAGAGGAATTCCATGTTATATCTCTAACACGTGTTTAACTTGCACTGAGCAAAGCATGTGACATATGGTCCTACTCTGGAAAGACTTTGGAAAAACCTCTTTCCCTTAAATATGGGTTGGATTAAGATTCTGAGAGGCTGCCTGCTGTTGTCCTGTGGACAGGGTCGCTGTGTTTGGTTTCCCAAACCCACAGCACTTGCTGTTGGTCCTTTGGAGGCTGCACCTCCTGCTGTGCAGGTGCATGTGTAAATGTCCGTCTTTGTTTGGGCTTCTGGGGAGAGAAACGAGTAGAGCATATGGAGGGGCGGTTTTGAACTTCGGTAAAAACAACAAAAAAAATCATTTGTGACATGACAGCCGCATATCTCACTAGCAGCTCCTAGAAATTAAACTCGAATGCAGTAGGATGGTTTGTAGGCCAGCCTGGAGCAGTCACTGCTATTGTGATGCCTTGTCTTCTTAACTAGGAAGTCCCTGGTCACAAAAAATATCTGGCAATATCTCTGTCTCTTTATGGTTGTTGGTAGAGTTGTTGAAAAACACATACGGAACCAGCCAAGTCCGGGAACAGAGTATGTTGCAGATCAGCTGAATTCACAGCTTCCAGCCTTTTTGGAATCTCCTCTGGGTGTGATAGCGAAAATCACGTCTGTGTGACCAGCTCTGTGTTCTGTGGTACAAAGGCAGGGTTTAAGGCATGGAGCTGCCTATTTGACAAAGGGTATCGGTGTTAAGTCTTTGTGTTGAGCTGCCTGCTGCATGGAAGTGGATTTGGATCTGATGGATGCCTTCAGCAGGTGTGATGAGCTGAAAAGGATTTCAAAGAGCTGAGAAAGAGCTATCTAGAGCTGCTAATGGGGGATATTTGAAAAGGGTGCTTCCAGATTCTCTCCTATGGTTTAACAGTACAGCCAAACCAGCCGAATGATTTGTTCCTTCCAGAAAGGATTTTTTTAGGGGCTGGTAGAAGTTTCACTGTATGATTCCTCTTGTATTCTTTAAACTTCCGTGCGGTTCCGATGGTTTTCCCTTGTGGCTGCTGTGCCAGGTAAGACTGAACCAAGACCCTCGAATTCTTCCTTCCCTCTAATGGCAGTGATGAGTGACTTAAGCTGCAGCCGCCCTGTGTCCCTTCCCCTTAGCAGGGAGAGGCAGGGCAAACGGGCTGAGCCCAGCTCATCCTCCTGCTTGGCCACCCAGCCAGGCTGGGTGAGAGAGCCCTGGTGCTGGTGCAGTGTCGTGTGGGCTGTCTGTGGGTGCCTGCATGGCTTCTCCTTGTTGGACTTGGGCCACTAAAGGGTCACAGCATAGCCCGAGACAGAGAGGAGGCAGCTGTGCCGAGCGGGGTTTGCTCACTGTGGTGTCCGATGGACCCAGTGCTCGAGAGAGCATCTTCATCTCATCCTGCCAGGGCTGCCATTACTCCTCTGCGTAAAGGAGCCAAACAAACGACTGAAGTGCTTCCCACAGAATAATCATGGAGCCTGAATGTGTGGAAGCCCAGGCCATTCGGCAGTGGAAGGGCACTAGCTTGTGTTTGCCATCCGGTTTCATGGTACTTGGAGCTGCACTCAAGTTGCATGCCGTGCTTCACCACCACCATGATGCTACAGAAGCCTGACCTCTGTGGATGTTTGCCCCTTTGAAGTGCAGATTTCTTAGGTGACTGGTGCTCTGCTCTAAGGGTGAAATTGTGTGCTGAAGTCAGATCAGAGCAGTGTCCCCAGTAAGCCCATCTGAAATATGGAAATAGATTCAACCCCGAGTAATACTTAAAAAAAAACCCCAAACCTGAAACTGACTTCCTTCTCAGAATTCTTATAGGAAGAGAAAAAAAAGTCAAAAATCCCAAAAAATAGTCATTTGGAGTTATTAAGTGCAGTCTCTGTTTCAGAAAATACCTGAGCTAAGAAATAAATTCAGGCTTGATGTATATTCTGTGGAAAGTATTTTAGAACTTCAGTTAGCTATCTGTTTGCCTCCTTTACACAGAGGAGCAATGCCAGCTCTGGAAGGATGCGACCACCAGTAGCTTTTGAGATTAATTTTTGGGTGAAGAATGATTTGACATGCAAATATGTATTTCACTATGATAACTTGCCTGATAGCCTGGGAATAATTTTCATGTGACCTACTGTTGATGCTTCGAGTAAGATTTATATCTCTTGGAAGCAATGCTCTGAAATATGTTGCAAATGTATCTGCTAACAAAGAAAAAGAACATGACTTTTGGCTATCTTGTGTGTGTAACTTGTGGGAAAATTTTATCTGTCTAAATGAATTTTAATGCTTTCATTAAAAGCATGAATGTAAAGGATGTATATTGGGATATAAAGTTTCAAAATTGTGGTGCAATATTTTCTCCCTCTTCCTTACGATTTTATTTTATCTGCTTTTTTTTTAAACTCATAAATATGAAGAAACTGAGCAACATTACTTCCCATTAATAAAACCCCAAACTCTCTAAAGCAAAAAGAAATAGTGCAATTTTCCTTCAGCAAATACTCGCTGTTGCCTTTGTGGTTGGAAAGGGGAATTTATTTTTGTTTTGTTTGTTTTGTGTTATTGCTTTGGTTGGTTGTAAGCCAGCAGTGTAAAATGATTGTAAGGCAGCCACAGAAAACAAGTCACTGTATTTGCTGTTGATTATAGTACTACTGAGATATTTTGGTAGCGAGCTCTGGCAGAGCCCAGCTCTCAGCGCGTGCGGGTTCCCTTTGTTTCTGGATGTGCGTTGTCATGGTAATGAGCCGGGAGCTGCAGCCTGGAGCTCCTGGTTGCCTAAGCCCAGCTCAGTGGTGGTGGTTTGTGACCAGTAACCTCTGCAGGAGTGGTCAGGGTCTCCCCTGGCATCGTGGGCTCCCAGAAAACTCCGGTTTACAAAGCAGAGGTGACCCTGATGCTCTGGGTAGTTCTGTAAGGAGTGTATTGCTGGCTGGGGTGGGATTGAATTGTGCCTGGGAACTGATTTTACTTGAGGAGGGTGGAGCTTGTGTTTCTGGGTAGTTTTGGGGTTTCTTTGGTTTTGGTTGGCAAGGGAGGAAATGCACAAACCAGAGTGGAGTGTGATGACATTCAGCACTCGGGACAGTGCTGAAACCCCCATTTCATTGCTGGGCTGCTCCTTCCCAACAGCACAAGAAGGTTTGTTCCAAGATCTTGTTTTAAAAGCAAGACATTGCATTTTATAATTTTGCAGTGTCTGAGAAGTTGGATGAACATAAGCATTTGGGACTGTTACAGCTTCAGATGCAGACAGATGATCACAGGTGATTGTGCAGAGGTGGCTTACTGGGTTACCCCTTCATCAGCTCAGGCACATTTCTGCCTTATCCTGGTACTGAATTTACAGTTTGTTCACGAGGGAAAGCTTAGAGTATTCACAGGAGCAATTACCACATATCAGTTGATGAAAGGCGCCTCTTCTATGTCACTGTGACATTTTTGCTCATGATTTGGAGTACCTGCCCCATTTAACACATCTGGTCCACCATGTGCTCATCCACCATAAATACCAGAATGCTATGAAGTATGCATTGTTGGGATTTATGATCACAACACTTTTAATGATGAATTTGAAGAAGGAATACTGTATAGCTGTGGCTATGATATTGAAGTACCAGGACCTAGGCTTTAGAGAAACTTATTTTTTTTCAGAAAATAGATTGCCTTTGCTCACCATTAGGGAGTTTGTATGATGGTTTCATTTAGATAAAGTTGGTAGTGATGTGCTTCCTTCATGGCAAGTTGTTTGACTGGCTTAGTGATTCCTAGGTGGTGTGAACTACAGTCCTTGTGAGTATCCTAGTTCCATGGATACTAACCTGAAACCTGTACATTAATTAAACACTCTTAAAAAGCCCCCTAAACCCACTACTAAAAGTATCTGAGAACTGTAGCATCTTAATCTTGCTCTCACAGCTCTTGGGGAATCCTCTAAGCACAGCTAACTATTGACCCTATTTTTGGAAGGCAGCCTTAGGTGATACACCATGGTCTTCTTTTCCTGGCCACCTTAGTTGTTTGTGATGTTCATCTCTAGGCTGATGTCCTTTAAAGTGCTTCTGCCATCACAACTTGGTGCCAATGAGGAGTTACTTTTTGGCTATTAACTCCATTGCATTTGTGTTTCACTTCATTTTTCCCTTTTCAGTTCCTGATTTTATTTATTTTTTTTTTAAGATTTTTTTTAATGGAAAGCTGCCAATCATTTTAGTACTGTCTGTTTGAATAAACTTACATAAAATTGGTCTATGCTACAAGTAGTTGTTTAAAAATAAGTACCACCATGTTTAGTAGCTCATCTATTTGTTAGTGCAAGATTGATTTTTGTTAATAGGATACTGGGTGTTATGTCATATAGCTAATGGAAAAGATGGGATAAATAACCCTATCTCAAAACAATTTGAAACTCTCCTTAGCATTAAAAATCCCCTCTGCAGCAAAAGATGAGAATATTTGTGCAGTGAATGTGAAAATGGATTTAACAGCCTTAATACAAACCTCCAACTACTGATAATAAATACATATATATATTTAATGATGAATAAATGAAGTGCCTTTCATAATTATGGACTATGCTGTCAGTAGGAAGGATCTTTTGTGGTGGAACTGCTTTTCTGGCATTTGGACATGCCATCAACCTTTGGATTTCTGACTACAGAACTTGGGCTTTTGTGTTCAGCATTTAATTGTCTGACTTCTGAGAGGCCGGAAGGCAGAGAAGAAATGCACTGCACTACCCTGTAATTTCCTACACTCATTAGTTTGCTCATGGACTTCTATGCCATGGCAGGCTCTAATTTCCCATCTACCCTGTCCATGTTCATCCCCCCATCTTATAGGATGATTATAATAATGAATGTCTTCATTTTTTTTTTTCCCTTTGCTTTATTCTGCTGAAAGCTTTATGACCAGCAGGATGTGTTGAATCAATTGGGGTACTCTTGAGACAGTGTTAAAAGTCTGTTAGTGTGGGTGGGTTGTCAAACCTTCCAACTCGTTTTTGTACACTTTCAATTAGGGAAAAAGAATTCTAAAATGAAAAAATTATCATGTAATGAAATTGCCTTTTGAAGGAAAACTCTTTAGAAAGAAAATTCACAAAAGAAATGAAGTATCTTTGAAAGACAGGAAAGCTGATTTCAGTACCCTGCTGAAACATCATATTTCTCTGCAGTTGTTTTACTGTGATCCTATGGTGTTTCTCCAGCATCTGACATTGAGGCAGTAATTCAGTTAAGTCTTTGGAAAAGTGTGTTGTTGTTCTGTACTGGGACTACTCCCTGGAAAATGGGATTTCTCCTTTTTCTTTATGGGGTTTTGGAGTTGCTCCTGATTAGCTTCAGGCACGGGTTCTTCAGTTCCAGATTAAAATTGTCTGTTCCTCCTGTTTCTATTCCAGTTTAAGAATTCCACCTAGAACAAATAATAACCCAGAACAAATATCCCCACCCTCCCCATGGTGGAGTTAAAAATAATAATTTTTGTGTGTCAACAACTCCTAACAAGATCAATACAATATCTCTTTTCCACTGCCCAGAGGAAGTGAAGGCTTGGGCTGGCTGGATGGCCTGTAAGCTCCCTTCTGGTGGGGTCTGATTCCCGAGCTTACCCTTGCCTGGTTGCTGTGGAGTGATGATTTGTCAGGAATTTCCCAGAATATAATGCATATTATTTGAGATAAATGCATACAGGTTAAGATGGTAAGATTTTCCAGAACTTTCTGGTAAATTTACAAAACATATGTTCTTCCTTAAAGCATGGCCCGTGGAATTTCATTCATGTATGAATGAAGTGAGGGTCATTAAACATATGTAATTTCAATTAAATATTTAATTTCTTCTCATATAGCTGCCAATTCAGCATCAATAAATTATTTCCAATAACTTAAGCTTTAGTATTTTTTAAGCCACAGATCTTTATGTACAATAGAGGGAATGGCTTGCAGAAAAATGTTGTTGTAGCTTACAATAAAGTTAAAAAGAAAAATGAAATTGGTAGGCTAACTGGTTGGATACTGGCAGGTTTCCCATGTGGCAGTGCCCCCACCTGAATTTGAAGGTCCTGGTGTAAGAAAAAGAATGTTAAAAATGTGCAGACAAATACTTCTTTTTAATCTCTTTATGGCTCAGTGATAAGTGTGTACATACCTGGGCATGCTCCTGCACAGCAGTTAGGAGTGTGTTTGGGTTTTTTTCCACTGCTGGCACACTGGAGGTGAAGATGAAATATTTCTCTTCATGTATGCATGGCAGTGATTTTGGTATCAGCACTACTGGATTCCTCTGTCACTGTGGAAGTCAGTTTTTGTGGTTTGTTCCTGTGTTTTGCAGGTCAGTATTTGCAAGATGTGAGCTCACCCTTAGGTGAGTGTTTAGTCCCCCTCAGGTTTTGCCTGCAGAGGGAGGTTTGGCTGGGGTAGCTCGTGTGCTCCCCCAATGCCTGCCCTGCCTGCCCACTTTGCTGTCTCTGGAGGCAGTGACTTGTGTCATCTGAGCTGCTCTGGGTGAGAGCCTGGCATTTCAGTGTGAGCCAGATGTGAACAAACCTACGTGGGAGTGGCCACAGCTCTTCTGTGCACATGGAAGATTTCTGTAGGCCAAATAGGATTGATGTTGCTGTGGTCCAGTCTCTTTCTTTTGGTGATGCTGGCACTGCTTTGACCTCAGTGAGCCAGTACAGACAGCCTGACAGGCCAGCACTAAGTCAATAGTAGAGGTTGGGGGGAGAAAAAAAAGGAATATAAGTGCTTGGTATAGCTACCTTAGTGGCTGAGAATCATATGATTTCAGGTGCTGGGGGTGTGAAGAAAAGGGAAAAAGAGAGGACCCTACAATTGCAATGTTAAAGAGAGGCAGGACATCAACAACCTGGGTTTGGACTGTGGCTTCATTGCTCAATAAGAAGAAAAAATTTGGCATTGCTGCTCTTGCTAGTACATGACAATTTGGGAAGGTCCCAGTCTGAGCTAGAATAACTGTTCAGCCAGCCATATAGAAATGCCTCTCTTCCTGCCAGCAGTTTCATGGTCTGTTGAAACCCATCAAAGACTTAGAGGTCCCACCTCCTCCAGGCTGCAGGAGGGTTGCTTCCGTGACCTCGACACTGGAGCTAATGAGCCTCGTGCTGCCAAGAGAGCAGCTCAAAGTTGGGTCCCTTCGAGCAGGTGCTCACCCTGGGGCCAGGGAGGTGGAGGAATCAGCATGGAGGGACCTGGTGGGACCTCCTGTCTTCACAGCAGTGAAACTGGGCTTGGGGTGGGTTTTGGAGGGGCCACGTGTGATGTGGGGAGAGTGCACCATTTGGAGCCTGGTTCTCCTGGCGGTTGGCTGAGTGTGAAATAAAAGACAGGCTGATCTCTTAAAAATAACCTTTCAAAATACGTTGCCTTCTCAGCACTCAGATCTTTTTGAGCCTCAGGTGAATATTAGGTGCTTTGAAAAGTTGCTTTTTTTTTCTATCCTTCAAGACCGTGAGTCAAGAGGTTAGCTTGTTTTCTATTTTTCCTTTTGATTTGAAAGAAACCAAACTATTATAAGATGAAAGCTGCTCTCTGCTCGTTTGCCACATCACAAAAATGAGTGAATTTCTTACTTGGAGAGAAATGAATTTCTCAGGATTTTGCTTAAGTGTGGCAGGGATGAATAGTTGACTTTGGCCTGTAGTTTCACACCTTAATGCAAACCAGGACTGAAAACAGCTTACAATTTTTAGAGAGGTTTAAGTTTTTCAGTCCAAAATAGCAATTTTTCGCATCTCTATCATCTTAATAAGGAAAAAATGTCTTCATTAAGCTATTATGAGTTTGGGGCCAGCATTCTACGTTGAGTTTCTCTGGTTTGTGTAAATGGCAAATATGTTTGGAGCAAATGGATAGGAAAGTCTGGGCATAAACATAGAGAGATTTTTATTAGAATGGAGAGCAGAGGTAAGGTTGCAGACCAGTATGTTTCTGCAGATCTAATTGAAGTTGAGCTGTGTTAAAACTTGAGTGTCTCTGTTTTGTTTCAAAGCACAGTCAGAAGTTTAAAGTGATCCATCTGACACCACAGAAACAAGTAAATTAAGAAATAACACTGAATTAAACAAATTTTGTGCTGCTTCCCACACAGCAACCCAAGCATATGACTTTGGCTGCAGTACAGATTTCAGTGTAGATTAGATTTCAGTCTTTTAGCTTTCATTTAAATAAAAAACATGCTTTAAAAGCTGCGCTAATTTGTGCTTTGCATTTAATTTTTGGGTTCGGAGATGTTTTTTCAAGCTGTTGCCACAACCTTTGTGTAGCAAGATCAGCTGAGGCTTTGCATGGCTTTTGCCTTTTCTTTCTTTTTTTTTTTTTTTTTTTTTTTTTTTTGGTTTTTTTTTTTTAATTCTGCCGGCTAGATAAGACTGGGAAGCAGAAAGCTGGTAGTTCCTCTGCGCTTTTGGGTAAGTAGTCCTTCCTGTAGCAGAATATTTAACCTGTTGTAGTGGTGATGGTTTAGCTTTGCTCCTCTTGGCGTGTTCGAACTCTGGCAAAGCTCTATTCGCAGCAATGAAGGGAGAATGACGGTCTCTGAAGTTTCGGTGGCTCGCTCTGCCCTCCGGTGGTTATTTGGGAGCATGCCTTGTGAGAGCAGCATCCAAGGAAGCATCCAAGGAAGCATCTGTGCTTCTGTCACTTGCCTACTTCTGCATATCCTGGGCATCAGCTGGGGCTCAGGGGTGCTGGCAGCAGAGTTGGTGTAAGTCACAGTGAGCTTACCTTTAGCTGCTGCTTTAAGGGTTTTGCTTCACCAGTCGGCATAAATCTGGAGGCTTCTCATGTCCTTTAGAGATGGAGTTCTTTTCCTGAGAAATTGAGAAGCTTAGCTTTTGTCAAGTGTCTTGAATATCAAAAGCAAAAACTTTAAGAGCTTACATGCCTAAGTTTGTGTGTGTGTGTGTGTGTTATTTTTGTGAAAAGATTTCATTTCAAGCACTTGGAGTCTGTTTAGGATATTGCAATGCTTGGCACAGATGTTTCCAAAGGACTCTTGCATTCTGTCAATTCACTTTGAATTAAGAAGTTGAAACAGCTATTTGTGTTCAATAAGGAGTATTTTTGCCAAGTAAGCACAGCACAGTTTTTCCTGAGATAAATGGAAAACTGATGTGAACTAACAACAATATCTTGACATTCTGATTTTGCTTTTTTTGCATTGCCTTTCTCCTCTTTTATGCTGCAGGCAGCTTGAAGTGTGCAGAGCCTACTGACCACACATGAATATATATTTGCTTTTTTGACTCTACTGTAGTTTTTTGTACTTTGCAGTATTGTGGAGAAGCTGATTGAAAGGAGTGTTGCTGGATTTTTGATACTTCAATTTCAATGCCAAACTTTTGGTGCTAGAGGGAGCTGTTCCCTGCCAGAAGTCTCTGGAAAGAAACTGCTTAAGGAATGGGCAGCAGCTCACTTTGGCACTTGTCAGAAATATCCAGTGCATGGCAGCTGAGATGTTAGAATGTTTTCTTGCTGCTCTTTTCTTTCTTTCTTTCTTTCTTTCTTTCTTTCTTTTTTCAAACTGGAAAAAGCCCCTTGCCTTAGTTCTCTCAGTGATGAGGTATCTTTAGCCAGCAACTATGATGGAAGCACAAGTAAAGACTTAATTAACTATGTTTTTTTCCTCACCTCTCCCTTTTATTAGAGTTTTTCAGATTTTTAAAAAAATCTCTTTTATACCTTTTTTTTTTTTTTTTAAAGTCAAGGACCTTCACAATCTGCAGTTCCTAATCTGGGGGCCTATGGGTTGTTGTATTTGCAAATATTTGACAAGTATGCTTGTATTTTGAAAGGGAATTACTTACTTTAAAAAAAAGGAGTTCACTAAGCATATCCTCTTGCTTGTGAAATTGGTCAGAATGACTTAAGGCTGGGCTGGATGAGGCTTTGAGCGACCTTATCTAGTGAAAAGAGACCCTGCCCATGGCAGGGGAGTTGGAATGATCTTTAACATCCCTTTTAACCCAAACTGTTCTATGGTTCTATGACTCCCTTCCCTGATTTAATGCATTCCCCCTGCACTGAGTCACTTCAGCTGCATTCCTCTTGGAACACAACCTGTGTTCATCACTCCTTTGTAACATCTGTAGGGTTGGTCACTAGGTTTGTGTCACCCATCAGTTTTGGAAACCACATGCCCATGGGTCCTCTCCTGGCTCTGTAAGCCAGCATCCTTATTGATTCTCTGTTTATTCTTCCGTGAATACTTTACAGCAGAGAGTCTCTGCCACTCTACAGAAAGATGGTGGCAGAAAGTTACTCTCCTTTTTTCTCTGCTTGCTGTTATAGAGACTTGCTGGAAATGGGTTGGAGCAGCACTTTCTGGCCAGGCTCTTGCCCATGTGAGATGCTGCTATGAGCATCTGAGCCTCAGTGGTCCCCTCCCAGCTTCCCATGGCAGCTGCTGGCTGGTGCCGTGGAGTGCGGCACGTCCGGATGCACAGCAGCGGTGCCACGGGGACTGTCTGGCTGCCATCTCACCCTGCTGCCAGCTCAGGGCTCCTGGGAGCCCCTGCTCCAGCCTGACAGGCTGCTGAGCAGGTCCCTGACTACAAAATGTCTTCTCACACACTTCTATTTGTAGGGGAAAAAAGCAAGAAGGCAAGCTGCTGTGTGTTCTCTTCAGAGCCTTGTATGTACAGAGTCCCTCCATCCCAATTTCTTTTGTCTTTGATGTGCCCTCTGCTGTTCACAGGACCAAAGCCTCTAGAGGGCAAGGGAACAGAAGGGCCAAAATTGAAGTGAAATTGCAGCACTTTGGCTTGTGTGTTTCTTCTGCTTTTTCAAATGGAACATTTGCCTTTTCTGCTATGAGAAAAAGACTTTCTTTTTGTTACAGAATGAGAGACATCTATCTAGCCTTAGCCACTGAGTGTAGCTCCTGGTATCTTGTCTGATCTGTACCATGGTTTTAACAAGTACAGCATGTTTCCACACTTAATGTATTTCACGGGATTTTCTTTTTCTTAAAATCAAGTTCTCTCTGCGACGCCAATTTTTTCTCTTTGCCCAAAGAACATTCTTTCATTGTGTCTCAAAAAGTATTTCTGTACTTTTTAGGCAATTTTAAACTCACAGATATTTCACAGGGATCAAATCTTCCATAAATTTCTAGCTTTGATATATTCCATTACTTGAAAAACATCATTTCATAGTAAGTTATGAGAGTTGTGTTGGTGTTAGTTTGTTCTCAACTTTGTCTGCCTCAGTTAGTGGTTGAGGACTGTTGCTCTGATTTTTGATGAATTATGGATCATATTTTGTCTCTCAACTAGCAAGTTTTAAAATAAGAAAAAGGGTGATGAAACAGCATGAAATTCACGAGCCAAAGTTAAATCACTCTAAATAGAGGTTGTTGGCTTCATTGAAGCTTTCTCTTAAATGCTGTAGTTATTTTAATATAACTTGAGCAAAGCCACTAGCCTGGCTTTAGTGTTTCCACAGTTGCATTTTAGGATGTTTTAGTCTTGGATGTTGTTTTCATATCTTTATTAATGTTTTGTCAGCTGGATATTGGAAGTCCACAATGGTTGAATATAAAACTTCACCATATTATAATTAGGATCATATTTCGTTTTTCTTATTATGTCAATAATTTTCTGTTCATGTTAGCATTTTTTTTTCTTTTTAAATTGTAGATTATCTTCTGTTTGAAGAGGATACAGTTTTATAATTATCTCTGTACAATGGAGTATTTTGTTATACTCTGTTGTACATTTTTTCTTTTCCCCTGAACATGAAAAAAACTGATTTCTTATGACCTTGCTTTACAAAGTAAATGAAAGTTTTGGGGATGTTGGCATTGGAAAGCAGGACTGTGATAGTTGCAAAATAGTTCACTGTAGTTCTGAACTAGTCCTGTTTCCTAGACATAGAGTAATGACAGCAAAAGCAGAAAGGTTTCTGTATTTGATGTGAACATGCTATCATTCTTCCTCGCGTGTGGTTCCCGATTATAATGAAAGGTGTTCTTGCAGTTTGCCTTTAATCTCTTCAAGTGTCCCTACTACCCCTAAAAGAGCTTTGGATGCTTTTAAAACCATTATTTTAACAGCTTGTATCAAACTCAAAATGCTAAAAATGTTTTCCTTATTTTTGTAGGACTTGGAGATTGTGTATTCATATTTGCATGGAATGGAAGCATTGTCTAATCTGAGAGAGCATCAGCTAAGGTATGATACTGTGTCATTGAAAACCATATATGTTAATGCACTGACAAGGCAAAGGAGCAGTAATTTTGGTAACCATATACTACTCTTGTGTACCTCAAACTGCCTATCACTTTTCTTCCCTTAATTTTTCTAATGATTCCTCCTTGTATGTCCATGGACAGTGTATCTCTATTTGTTCCATCCTATTTCTATCTAGTATGGATGCATTTGTTTTCTTTTCAGACTTTTGGACTAGAAATAAATGCTTTACATACAGAGTACAAGCCCATCTATTGATGAAATCATTTATGTAATATATGATTTCATCAATAGTAGTAGTCATGAGAGCAGAGCCTATTTGTCAGCTTCTGTTTCAGTTTGTGCTTGCTTTTGTGTGGAAATTTTAGGCTCATTATGCACAACACATGCTAATAATACTTTGTAAAGATATTTGATAAATGTCATCCACACTTTTTATTAAAATGCTCCATGAAGCAAATTAATTCAAGTCAAATCTTTCTAGAGCTTCCTATTTTTTTTTTCTATATAGACTTGTGTTTGTTTGATTCTTAAGTAATTGTTGCAGTTGTCCTCTATCCGCATCTTACAGCAGAGGTTTCTCGGGGTATTTGGGAATCAGTGTGAGGCTGGCAGCCACAGAAGGAGACCAGCACATCTCCTGTATACCCTATGGGTAGAGAGAGTGAATTACTGCTGTTTTATATCCTGAGCTTTGCCAACATTTGCCACATCTGAAGCTGCTGAAGCAGCTTTGAGTTGATTAATGCTGGTTTAGGTTCTAATTTCTGGCCTCTTGCTTCGTCATTCAGTGGGAGTCCACATTCCCCAGCCAATATTCTGTAATTCATAGAAAATAAAAGGCGGGGTTTTCTTTCTTACCAAGTGCTCAAGACACATTTTACAATGTGAATGTTAACTTCAAAGAAGTCTCTGTAATTACTTTTGCTTTGGAAGGAGGTCATGGTTACATTCAGTTGAAGTATTTTGTGTTATGTTGTTACGTGCAATACTTTGAGCACGTGAAGTTTTGCATGGCTGGGGTTAAACTGATGTTAACTTGTTTACAAAGATCAAAGTGTGCACATATGGTTGTGTGGAATGTTGATGTGTGCTTCTTGGCTTCCTGTGCAGCATGAGGTTCTTGCTGAGGAATGTGTGGAACTCGCTCTCCCAGCATAGCGAATTCCTCAAAGGGAGCTTCTGTTTACAGTACCATACATGGGAAAGACCGGGCTTCCAGCAGATGTTGGACTGAAAGCTTTTATAGTATCCTTTAGGATACAGCTCTTCTTGTGGCAGTGGAATGCCACAAAAACCTCTGAGATTCATTAAAACTCAATGTATTCAATGTAGCCCCTAGTAGTGAATAACTTACCGTATGGCTTGCTGGTGATCTCATCTGTAATTTATTACATTTGTTAAGGAAGTGGATAAAGATCACGTTTGAGTGACTGAGCAAAAACTGGACACGAGTATTGATCAGAACTAATTCAGTTTTTCAAAGAGGAAGCAATCTAGTTTGTACAACTTGGTCACTGTAATTTCTAACTGTCCCATTGTAACATGAAAATTGAATGCTTGGCTGCCTTCTGTAAGAGGCATTTTCTCCCCTATTGCTGTCATAATAATGGGACCAAGATGCTGTAAAACTCAGTGCCAGTGGTGAACTTGCGTGACTTTATCAAGAATGTGCTTCCTTCTATCCCAATTCAGAGGGGAACAAAACTTGCTGGTTAAAGTGATTCTGTTTCCTGTGACTCCTGCTCTTACCTGGCACATTGCCCAGCATCGTTCCAGACCAGTAGGGCACAGACTATCCTTGAGTAGTATTTAAAATTTTAAATCTGACTCCCAACAATGACTTCTCTTCTGGTATCCTCTCACCAGTGACTTCATGTCTGTGCTCCCTTTCCCTCCCAAAACAGCATCAGAGAGGGAAGATGAAAACCCAGGAGGTAGAAGCTTTTCAGTGTCTGTAAAAGATTTTGACAAGACCCAATTTTATGGTGCAGGGAAGTGTCTGAAAAAATTTGTTCTGCGCTTCAAAGTTTTTTGTTGTGCCAGGATGGAAAAAGATTGAAATTGATATGTAATACATAATGCTTAACTTCATACAATAGAGACATTTTTTCAGTGAGAAAAGTTCTCAAAGATGGTCCAAAGTATAGATCTAAACTACCAGGGTGTGGGAAAGGCTGTGGTAGTAAAACTTAATTCTTAATTTTTAGATCTATCTGCAAACAGAATTAAGATCTCAGTTTTCTATTAATGGTTTATGAATAGTCATGATACCACTATAAGCCTGCCACTTCTGAATAGAAGAAACATTATTTCTTAGTGGGCTGAAGTAATAAGTAAAATCCTGAGAGATGAATGCTAAGGTGACTTTTGTAACAGTCTGTTGACTATTGAAATGAATGATCTGGGAAATGGCAACTGATTGTTATGTCAAACCCAGACCAACTCTTACAGGTCTCAAATCAACTTTTTGGAGACTTTTTGCCTGAGTAGCAATTCTTGAGTGCTTTTGCCTGCTTATGATATTATTGCTGGCAGCTGGTCATTGATACACCGAGATTCTGGTGATGGATTATGTGAGGAAAGGGAATTTATTTCCAGAATTTAAATATAGTTCCTTATTTGAATTTTCTCATGAGCCTCTTAGGTAAATCTCTGTCTGCAGACTGTCAAATAGCCTTGGGGTTTGCAGTCTGCTTCAGAGCTATGGAAAGGCCAGGGGGAGGCAGTGGGATTTCTTTTGTCCCCATCCCCCCTGGTAACTCACAGGGCTGTTTCCTTAAGGCAGTAGACAGAAATGGCATTGTGATTTTTCTACATCAAGTTAACATTGCATTTCCTAGTATGTTGTGAGTTCTATTGTAGTTGCTCTCTATTATGCCACATTTGTCAGGCTGACAGTGAATACGAAAGCACTTTAATCCTCCCCTCTAGACAGAGGATTTTCCTGCAGGAAATTCTCTCCACTTTGAGCCCTCTGGGATTTTAGCATTAAAATCTCATGGTAATTTTCAAGTTGCTGAATTTTAGCAAAATGAGGATCATTGATTTACCAGGCAACACAGTTCCTAATTTTACCTATTGGGCCTGACTTGAAAGAGAACAGTTTTTATATTGTATCTCTGATTAGTGCTGCACATAGCACATTTCCAACCATTTCTAAAATTCAGAACTGTTTTTATAAAGCTACTTGCTTTTATCACATCACTATGGAAAATGAGATCAATATAATTTTTCCTTATTTTATAGATTTTTTTAATGGGAACAGCTACATCTAGTGTCCTAAATAAAATCTGATCTTGGATGAACAAATAAGTTAAATGCTTAGATATTACAATTTGTTCTCTTGAATTATGAATCTGCTTGGTGGTTGGTTTCTGTAAGTGCTGGAGTTACCTGTGGGAATGCTGAGTAACTTTAGAAAGTGAAGTCTTTGTGACACTGATAGGAATCATAACTAAAATTGACTTCTTCTCTTTCAGACTGATGTGTGAAACTGTTAGATATGAAAGGCATGAAGCAAATGAAGTTCTGTACTAGTAAGTATTTCTGCTTCCTTTTATATGATGTTGAAAGAATTAATTTATATTGAAGTTAGTTGAGGACTGTTTAATGCCAGAATTCTTTGCCTAGCATTCACAGTCTGTAAATGTAAATGATCCACTTCATTTTCATCATCAAACACCAGAGAAATTTACTACTGCCAAGGAGAGAGCTAACAGTGGCTCTTGCTTGGCGATGCATGTTGTATTAAATTTATATAAAATTAATAATTGGATATGGGTTTGTCATTTAGTCTTACTTCAGTTTTGTGAAAGTAGTAGTGATCAGCTTTTCGTGCCAGTGGTGCCAAATTGACAAATCTAACATGGTTTGTAATTAGCAGGGATGTGCTCTAGTGTCAGCTCAGATTTACAGTCGAGAGCTGAGAATTGTAATTGCTTATTTTATGGAACCAATTTATTGAAACAAAATGTTTCTCAGATTCTTACTTGCTCGCCCTAACCCAGACTCTAAATGCATATTTTTCTAAGTTGTCTGGCATTATTTGAACATTTAAGCATACAAAGAATACACTTCTATGCCTTCTTCTGTATTTGTGGAATTTGTCCTATATGGAGCATCAGGAGGAAGATGAGATTGGTCAAGCTCCAGCATTTCAGTTTACTCATTCAGCAAAGTTAAATTAAGGTCTAATGAAACCCAGTGATGTTATGTATGGGAAATACATAAGGTCAAAATCTATAGGTGGGTAGATAAAATCTATAGGTGGATAGATAATTTTAATTAGACCAGTACAATCTTTATTCATTTTATACTAATTTGCAAGGGACCATTGTGGTGGCGGTTTGTCCTTTTCTAGGCAGTTGGTTCATGTCTCCTTTGTAGCAGAGTTTTTGTTTAGACCCAGTATTTTGGTCATTCTAAGCACTGAATTGAATTTGAGCTACGTGCTGAAAGAATCCATACTGCTAGCTAACCATATACTCAATGCAGGCAAAAATTACAGGAGATATGTGCCTGAGAAAATACACTTCACAAACAGGAGATTGTGAAATCTGGGTTAACTGGAAGTGCACTTTGCAGTTCTTTTGCACTGATTTCCTTTGTCACTCCTTTCATGTGACTTCATCTTCACTTTGGTTGTTTGCCTGTCATTCCTATTTAGTTGCTTCTTGACATTTCCCCTCATGATTCATTCAAAAGCTTTAATGGGCAGTTTGGCAGTTTTTGGATATAGATGCTAATGCAAAATGTGCTTGCTCTAGCATTTCACATCTCTGATATAATGTTTGGTGGGCTAAACCTGAAAGTTAACAATTACTATTTTTTATGTTAAAAAAGAGAAAAAAATTATATTTTGAAACTAAAAATATACCTTCTGTTACTCTGAGCTGTAGCTTTACATTTTTTTAATGAATATTTTGAGATCTACTTAGCAAGAAAATCCCATGAAACCTGCAGTCTAATTTCAGTGTTCTATTTTTAGGGTAATGAACTTGGAGGGATCCTTAGTTTTGTTTCACTAATTCAGCCTATGTGTTGAAGATATACTCTTCTAAAAAACAGAATTTCAGTTTTGCTATGTACATGTTTGGAAAAAATCTTTGAGTACTACAGGAGAGAAGCAAAGTGATAGCCAGGCTAGGATTGATCCACTCAGTTATGAGCTGTAGGAAATCTTGGAACATGCAACATGGTTACTTTTTAATGAACTTACAGAGTTACCACTTGACACTCTTATTTTCATCATGAAGGCTAAGGTATTTAAAGAGCATTACATTTTAACATTTTAGGTTGTTTTTTATCTTAGAACTTCTTCCCCCTGCCCCCGATGGTATATTTGCATTGAAATCTGAAATTGGATGCTATATCTATTTAAAATAGCTGCAACTGTTGGAGCTGTTAATTGACCTGTGTGTTTGACCTCCCTGAGGCAAAACTTAATGTCTCAGGGCAGAAAAGCTAAATCTTTATCCCTAAATGCTAATGGGCAGACTAATGCAGTTGCTCTGTTGATTTGATCAAAAAATTTTCATTGTGAAAACCGTGTGTCTGTCTGCTTTGTAAGTGGTATCTATAAAAAAGAAAATTTCTGTTGTGTGTATGCATGCAGTGCTGAAAATAATTATGTGCCTTCCTTACAAGCACAGCAGTTATTTTATCCTAGATTAAAAAACCAAAATATAAGTTGTTAATTTTCATAGTAGCTCTATAGATTTTTTTTCCTATGACCAAAGGGATAAAGAGGAGCATGTTGCTTAAAACTGGCTCATCTCATCTGCATTTACTTTACTATCAGCGGGTGTACGTGGTAGTGACAAATTCCCAAACCCTACGGCCATCTCACTGTTTAAATGGAAACTGGGTTATTAGAAGTGGCAGTTCAGCTTGAGTTATTCTTCATTTGCCAGTCATTCTACTCCTTTCATTTGATGGGAATTTAATGACAAAAGGGCTTAAAACCTGCAAAGCAAAACTTCAGAACTGAGGCTTACTTGACATGCATATTTGGTTTTTTGGTTTTTTTTAACTTGCTACTTTTATTCAAATCTACTTAGAGATCTCATTAAAGATATATTCATTTTGGTCTCATAATATATGTTTTATCAGTAGTCCAAAGGAAAAAATGTTCTGTTTTCATATGTGCATGATAGTAATTCTTGATGTCTCCAATAGTGAGCTTCCAATTAGCATTTTCTTTAGAAAACAAAGTTCTAGCAGGCTTGTAGAGGGTGTTAATACCTCTTTAGAGTTGAACAAAATTTTTCAGATCAAAATTGAATTTTGTACTATGATGGCAGAGGATTCTTTGGCAATAAGTGCTTTGGATGTAAGCAAATGAGTAAGTGTCTAATAAAACAAGCACCTCTTTTTCCTCCTCATTAGTCATGTGAGGGCTGTGTGTTCTTTTCAACCATGCTGTTTGATATTTCTGTGTGTATGCACCAGTGGTGTTTGGTTTACTCTTTCTGTAAGGAAGTCTTGTATATTTTTAAGCTTCCCTTATTTTCTTTACTAAGAATATTGGATTAGCAGAAAATATGTTAAGGTTTGCTGAGCTGCAGCTAAAGTCGTTCCATAATAAAACCTGGCATTTCCCAATTGCCAGGCTGTAGTACAACACAGTTCTGTGATTCCATTGCCTGTAGTTTGAGCAATTTCAGCTGGCACTAACTTAGTTACTGCTTGGATTGTTTTTAAAAATTTGAAGGAAACCACAGTCCAGGTTATTGTGAAGTGTTTTTTTTTTTTTTTTTAAGAGATCCTTCAAACGAAGTCTTGATAGGATATATGCTCCTACCTCCCACATGTCCCTACTGAGAAGATTTCATTTTTGATTAAAGTGCTTAAGAGTAGACTACTTAAGTAGACTGCTGGTTGTGGTGGTGGTGATTCCTAAAAAAGGACAAGTGTTTAAAAAAGAGTAGTTATCTCTTGAGCATCTTGAACTGAATTTTAGTGTTAATGTCTGGCTGGAAAAAGCTCTTGTCTAATGTCAAAATGTTTGTGTGCTTTTACGTAATTCAGTTTGCAACCTTTAATAAAATTCAGCACGGAGAAAGACAAGTAGAAGTTGTGTATATGAACTGGAGATTGGAGGGAAAAAATGTTGCCTGTAGAACATTCACAGCTGAAATGAGAAATAGCAAGCTGATTAGTTTCTAAGTTTCTGTCTGCGGTAGACAGGTGTGAGACAAAAAACTGTACAGTTACAGTGTGTCTTGATTTGTTCCTCATTCCCAGTTTGTCATGCAGTCTGGAATGAGAAACATCTACTTGTATTAAGACTGTAATGCTTGTATGGTGGTGGAATGGGGAGGGAAGAGGGAATGAGAAGTGGAGAAAGCTGTAAAAAAGATAAAGATATGTAAATTCAATTGATTATTTTTGAAATTTCCATGATTAGAAATAAATTCTCAAGTCTATTAGCAGTAATATCACTTAGCCAAGTTTTCTGGTATATCACCATGGCAAATTACAAGACCCAAACACATTGGTGTTGGGCTAGTCATGCAGCCTTCTCCAGGACTTGCTTGGCCCAGCCATCAAATCCTGAAACAAAGGAAGTCTGGAAAGGGAATAAAGGAGCACAACTTCTTGGTAGCTACTCAGACATTGATTGTTTTCTTAGATGAAAATGTTAGTGTCTCTCATGAGGTAAAGCAGAATGTCTCAAAAAGGCTGCAGGGCAGTAGTTCAGTGCAAGGATAGGTGAGAAATAGATCTGTGAATGGTCTTTTTAAGAGTGGGAATTGTAAACTTTCAAGTCCTACAATAAAAGTGACATTTATTGAATTCATGGTTCTTTCACAGTAACATATTGCCCTAAAGACCTTCAGGAGGACAGAAGCAATGCATGTAAACCAACAAAAATTTATGCCAAAGTTGCTGTATGTTTCTGCATAGCCTGACTTGAAGTGTGACAAAAATGAGCTGAAACTATCTTCTTTAGCTATTCACACTCACACACACACACACTCAGAGAATATTCTGAGTTGGAAAGGTCTCACAAGGATTGTCATATCCATCTTTTAAGTGAATGCCCCATACAGGGATCAAAACCACAAGCTTGGCATCATTAGCACTCTGCTCTAGCCAATTGAACTAATCTCAGTTAGTTCAGTCATTTTTAAACTGAACAGCACTGCTGAGACCACCTTACTGAAACTGTGTTAAGCTGGAATGCTTTTATAGATGCAACGTATGTGGTCTATAGCTATATATGTTTGTGTCTTGCAGTTAACTTAAGAAAAGTTAAGTCCTAAAAGACTACAGAAAGGAATTGCTAGAGCAGCTCCCACGTAAGAAGTGATAAGAGGAACTGGCCTCAAGTTGTGCTGGGGATGTTTGGACTGGACATCAGAAATTATTTCTTTACAGAAATGGTTGTCAAGCATTGGCACAGTCTGCCCAGGTGGTGCTTGGGGACATGGTTTTAGTGGTGGGTTAATGGTTGGGCTTCCTGATTGTAAAGGTCTTTTCCAACCTAAATGATTCTATGATCTCTGGGTCAGTATCAGAATTTTCAGGTAGATCTCTGCAGGCAATGCATGTATTCATTCGTGCTTCTTCCATATCCATAGGTTTCTGCAGCAGTACATTTAAGACTCCAAGATATTCTGCAGCAGGGCTGGCCTCTTCAGTGCTGTCCTGAAAATATTCCTAAAGGTGTACTGTGCCTTCTGATATTTGGGCAGTTGCCAAAATATCATTGGAATGATGCCAGTTCTGCACTGCAGTAAATCAGGAACCTGATTCCTGTGTTGTGTTGTGGATACATTTTCTGTGGGGAATTTTTTAGGCAATGTCTATCATTAAAATAAACACATTCAAGGACTTGGCAGTCGTCTCTGTATAAACAGACACTGAATCAAGGCTTCTTAATAGTGTCAGTGATCAATGTTACAGTCTGTGGCTTTGCACAGCCACTTCCACATTTATGTTATTGTTTGACCTGATTTTGAGACTTCCTTGAATGAAGACTGAAGTAATGGTTTTGCACCTTCTTTACTGTAAATGTTTCACTGAAAGCTATAATATTTTTGTTGTAATTCTGAGAACTCTGAGGCACTCAAAGCTTTGGTTTTGGAGACACATTAGGAAGTTGTAAGATACAAGAACAGATTTGTCTTGCCTTCAGAGTGTTTTGGGTGCAAGATCATTTTATTGCTCTGCTTCTGTAATTGTTTTCTGATGATTTAGAAGACTGTAATTTTTGTTCTGAATTTTTCCTCTGATATGAAAGGCTAATTCCCTGTACAAGTTTAATATCAAGACTTCAATGACAATAGGTCAGTTAGCTTGTGTGCATATATTTGTATAATGTATTTATTAATTGCGTGTTTAATCCACTGTCTTAGGCTGACAGACATTAATGACACTCTGTAATAATCTCTAGTTTGACCAAAATTCTTATTTGATTTAGCTGATTTTATTTCAGAAGTAAAAAAAAATTACAAGTAACTTAAATACTCTAAAGAAAAATACACTTGTGATTTTTTTCTTCCATGAATACTGAGGAATTGTTTCCTGTGGTTCATTCATCCTGGTAGCAGCATTTCCCATTGTTGCTACCAGGAGTCAAGACACAAGTTTTCATCCTGTGTCCATCTGTAATATGTAATCATGGACATAAGTTGCAATATGCACATTATTTAGTGAAAATCAGAAGTTCAAAATTCTGAGTTATCAGTTTTGTTACTGAATATATTTTAACTCTCTTAAATTTATTCTAATTTCTATTCTTCACTCAAAATATAACTTCAGTGTGTTCTTATAAGAAGAAAAGTATTTGAAAATTATGTGTGGCTGATGCATCAAGTGCCAACCTCTTTTACCTTCTGTGTTTGGGACATACCTCAAGAGCATCTGAAGTGCTCTGGCAGATGTCAGGTATACTGGCTTAACAAGGAGGATTAGAGGCAGTGCTGACAATGTTAGTAAGCAGTTTTCTGGTTACTCTGTGTTGGAACACTACAGTGCTAGTGGGCAGGATCTTCAGGCAATGAGATGTCTACCTGAGAGAGTTGTTCAACTTAGACATGTTTGACATCCCAGGGAATCTCAAGGCTAATGTCTCGTTCTGGCAATGGTTATTCAGTTAAAACAATAAACACCTACAGCTCTCAGCACAGAGAGGATAGCCAAAATGAGCAAAGAGAATCAGACAGATTAATCTGCTGGAACCATATCCTATGGAGCATGAGCTTGCAGAGCAATGTTCTTTGGGATTTCTTCTGTGTAGAGCTTAAATGTCTGAAAGAGCTCCCAGTTCTGACATGTCAAATTTCCATTGTTTCTGTCTCTCAAGTGGAGACCTGGGAACATGAGCAATGTCTTTGGAATTACTCTGCTTACTTTCTGGAGTTTATTCTACTTTGAACAACACTGAGTGTGATTACATGAAAATGTAATTAGGTGCACCTTGGTTTGTAAGTTATCAAAACAATTACAAGTGTTATAGATTGTAGGATGATGGTATTATATCTAGTTTAAATGTAACTCTTGAATGAACCCTTTAGTGGTTGGAATTTTAAAGAATTATTGCGTCCATAAATCAAACTAGCTTTTTCACAACCAAGGAATTGTTCTTGCTGAATTCATGACCTTTTCATGGCATAGCTTGAAAATAGCTCTGAATGGAAGGCAATTCTGGATGTTGAGGATGACTTAATTTAGGGGTCCTTCCAGCATCTGGAGTTAGCTGGAAGTCCAGTGCTGGAAGTCCAGTGGTGGAGGGAGAATGACTCCTCTGTTGCTTGGGTCTCAGGATAGACAGAAGTGTAAAAGGAATATTAAGCAGTTTCCATGCTTGTTTCCATGCAACTTCCATGCTTGTTTCCACTGAGACCTGCATGTTACTTAGCTTTTTTCATGTGCTGCTTTAAAGGAGTTGGCTGAGAAGCCAATGACCAGAAGGTGGGCAGAAGAGGAAAGATTTTTGTGTAGCATGTGCTTTCAAGGCCAGGTACTGAATTTTGCACTGAAGTGATGTCTTATTTGACAGAATTAAAGCAAGTTTGACAGCAGTCATCACAATGACCTGCAAATTCTTGCCACTGTACATACTTATGATGTTCATTATCTCAGGTGAACCTGAGTGAGTAAGCATGGGCTTAATATGATTTGTTATTCCAGAGGTTTTAGTAGTGCTGTGTCTCATTTTGATGGAGAATGAGAATTAAATGGATTGCTCTTTTTGAAATCTAGCTATTTCTAAAAAAGTCTTTAAGAAAAGTGATGTATCGAGACCTATTAGGATAGAGGAAGACAGTACAGATGGTATAGATATTTGAGATTTATTCCTTCTTTCAATAGGTTGATTTAAATCTTTATTGTAGCTAAATATTTTGGAGGGTTTTCAGCTCCTTAAGTGATCAGGAAATCTGAAAGCTAAAATTGGAACACCTGTGCTGCTGTAGAGAGATGCATTACAGAATTGATATGTGTGGTGGACTTGTTTTCTTGTGAAGAAATTTCTTTGATATGCCATTAATATATAATTCAGATATATAGTTACAAATGTGTAGTTACAAGCATGCAAGTGCTGCTGATTCCTTTATATAGAAATAGCATATTTTAAATTAAAAAATAAATCTTTTGTTTTAAGTAGTGTATACATAGGTACTTGCTGGTCTGGGAATAAGGAGCTGCCCCTTCTCAGGGCATAAATAGATCATAGCATGAAGAGTTTGATACAAGTGCTGGAGACTGTGAGAAAGCCTGCAAACTTCTTGGATTTTGTCAGTTTTGAGATTTATAAGTACTTCCTGAGTTTTGAACTTTGAGTGCCTCTGAGGTCTCAGAGAAAACAGTCATATGCTAGAAAATGTGAAAGCCTCAGTCTGAAAATACTGTCTAAACTCATCAGTGCTGACAAGCCAATGATGTCATAGGCCATTGCATAATGACACAATTGAAATTTCCAGACAGAACAGTTAGTGTCAGCTAGGAAGTTTCTTTGCACAGTGCTGTCTTCAGTTTTTTGTGTGATTTTCAGAGAGAAAGGTGTCCTGTCTGGGTGCAGGTTGTAGTTGTGTTAAAGGATGATGTCAAGGAAGCTGGACAGAGACACACAATGGGAAGGCATGGCAATCCAATTTATGACTTTCTGTTTCTAGCTCCTGAATTCCTCTAAGTCAAGTTCTCTGGCGCTCTGGGAAACTACAGATAGATTCCCCAGGAAATCCTCTGCTCTAGAAAGTGTTTTAATACCAAAGTCAAGATTTCAATGACATTTATTAAAATTTTGTCCAACTAAAGTTCAGGTTATGAGTAAAACCTGGACATTGGTGGCTATTTTGGTATTGGCTTTCAGTTTTGCACCACTGTAAGGTTTGCTAAAACTGAATATTCTGCAAATTTATCAGTAGGTAGCCCTATCATAGTGGTTACAAAAGAAGAACATTAAATCTTGGTACTGGAGTCCTTTTGTTGTTGTTCCTGCAGAACACAAATCTTATTTTCAGGACAGAATGAGTGTGTATTGATTTTGCTGCTCTTACTGCCCAAGTGAGTGACTTTGGGGTTGACTTCATTCTGATTCTCTGCAGGATAAATTGCTTGTGTCATCTAACTTTCTTGGCAATAAATCTTGTTTTCTGTAAGTAGGGGAAGGGGATATCTTTGCTGCTTTTGGTAGGCTGTATAACTTTTAACAGTCCTACCTTTCATCCAAATAAATACCCAGAACAGGAGATGAGCTGAAGAAAGATCCCAAAACAAACAACAACTTTCCCTCAGTCTTAGGTACTTGAAGCAATGCATTCTGTCACTTAAGGCTAACATGTAAAGTCTTGCCTGAAAAGGTCTTTGTGTACATGTGTCAGTAGTTTCTGATTTCAATTATTTCTACTCCCACTGTGCATATGGCCCTGCAAGAGTGAGGGAGGGAGCAGAGAGGAATTCAAAACTAGAAAGGAAAACTGTTTGCTGGGTTAGGTAAACTTTGCTTTCAGCCAGATGTAGATCATGGAATCATTAAGGTTGAAAAAGACCTCTAAGATCATTGAGTCGCACCATTAGCCCAGCACTGTGAGGTCTGCCACTAAACCCTCTCCCCAAGCAGATCTACACATTTTTAAAATACTTCCAGGGATGGTGACTCAGGGATGGTGAAAATTCCAGGGCAGCCTGTTCCAGTGTTTGGCCACACTTTCATTACCCAATCTAAACCTCCCCTGGGGCAACCTGAGGCTAACTCTTGTGCGATTGTTGTTACCTGGGAGAAGTGGCCAACCCCCAGCTGGCCACAGCCTCCCTTCAGGCACTTGTAGAGAGTGATAAGGTCTCCCCTGGGCCTCCTTTTTTCCAGGCTGAACACTCCCAGCTCTCTCAGCTGTTCCTCACAGGGCTTTGCTCCAGACCCTTCAGCAGCTCAGTTGCTTTGTGGAGCTCTCACTGCACCTCCAGCCTCCTCATGTGTGACAGCTGCTGCTTCAGTGGTTGTGGTGATGCTGGCCAGCAGTGGCATCCTTACTAAACTAGTAATAGGAAGATCTTACCTCAGCAGATGTCTTTCCTTTTTACATCAGCTTGACTGACAGGTGCTATGCACCTTCCCCTTCACTCTCCTAAGCTGAAAAAACCCCAGTGTCTCTTGAAGGATGCCTTTGTGGAAAGGTCGTCAGCATCAATCCTGCTTCAGCTAATTCCTGATGAAGTGCTTGTGTGAACTTAATGCCCTCCTGCAAACCCAGTCAGGGAAGTCTCCTGTCTCCTTTTAAGAACAATTTCCCATTGTCTCTTTGGCAGAATAAATATCTTTAGGACACAAAAAGTTTCTAGATTCTTCTGTGGGCTGCCAGGCGTAGGCACTATTCTAGCAGTGAAAGAACACTTTACAATTAGGCTTATTCTCTAGAATTCAGTTTTAATGTTTAAAATAAAATGTAAAATGTGAATGCAAAGAAAACCTTGCAAATATGAGTCCTCTCTATTGGGTAAAATGGTATTTGCATGAGTCCTCAGGTGGCCTGAAGAAGTACTTTTGTAGTTCAGCATCTGCTTCTTCTGTAGTTCCTTCTGTCTTTCTTCACAGGCACAAAAGTCCTGAAGAATGCAAATGCATTGTGGATGAACAAATGTCAAGCATAGTACAGAAAACATGGAAGCTTCATTGAAAGCCACATGATGTTTGAATAGGATTGTGGAAAGCCCAGAATCCTTAAAATGAAAGAATTGCACGTGTTTCTTGTGACAGTATTGTCTAGCAAAAGCTGGCTGCCAAATGGCTTTGTTGAGGCTTGATTCTAATCAACTGGGAGTATAACAAGTGTTAAAAGTGCAGGAGTTAAATATATTTTCATATGAAAGAAATAGATCAGTGTTTCGTTTGCTTTTTTTTTTTTTTTTGTTTTGTTTCTGAGAGAAGAGTGTGGGTTCTGGAGGAAGAAATGTGTTTGCTATACATGTGGGATTTTTTCAGATGTTTTCCTCAAGACTATATTAAGACACTACTAGTTGTAAAAATGAAGAGAATTAATACCCTGTGTTCTTTGCTCTTGAAGATCTGGAAATATTTATGATGGTTTGGCTGACAGTGAAAATTTTAGAAGAATATACAGAGTGTATTTCAGGGAAGATATTTTGAATTCAGGCACATTCTTTAGCATTATATACATTCTGTATATTACTGCATTCCACTACTGTGACACAGCACTATTGAAGTTTTTGTAATTTAGATAATTAAAGTGTTGAGTTCAGTAGATATGCATGATTCAAATAGCTTAAAGCTTAGAAATTCTCAAATGTAACTGTAAAAATAAAACCACTTATTAAGTGCACATAAAGCAAAGAGAAAACAAATTCAATTACATGGTATTCCTCAAGTTTGATTTGTTTTTTTTTAATCAGTTCTTTTAGCTGTCAAATGAGCAGATGCTTAATTTGATTACATACAAAGTGGATAAAGTATGATATTTATGACAGATAAAGGACCAACAACTTTTGAAGAGCCAACTTGTAGAGAAAGAGAATAAAGCTGTGAATTGGCAAAAAGAAGAATTGGACAATTAACTAAGTGAAGAATCATGCTATGTGTGATTAAATGAGAAGAAATCAAACCATTGCAGTTGAATGCACAATCATTCTAGGTGTTTGTTAAATGATTCCAAGGTAGTTTCAAAAGTAACCTTAAGCATTTGCATATTGAATATAGTGACTGTATGTGTTATATATATTGACTGGTGCTTGTAAAAGCCAGTAGCTGCTTTTCTCTTTGAAGTTCAAAAATTTCCACTGAAAAAAGATAACTAGAGCCCCTTGTAAATATGTGGTTTGGGAGAGGATTTCTAAAATTAATTAGGTCTTAAAATGAGGAAAATAAAAGCTTGGATGTTAGTGGATTTACAAAAGTTGAAATACTTTCTATTGGCTTAATTTTTTTCTGCTTCAATTATTTTATTGTTGGAAATACCTTTCTTGAAGCATGAGAAGGTCTGCTAGATTACTTTTACTTTAGAATTGTAAAATCTGCGAGCCAAGGTTCTGTTCTGTCAGACTACACTTTAATACTTGGTCAATCTGCCAGATTTTAGGAAAAGGAAAAAAAAACCAACCACCCCCAAGACCACAAAACTTATTATGTGATAATATAATATGCTGTAATCTGCATGGAAAAATTATTATTCACATTCTAGTACAGTTATTTCCCAGGTACTTGGGAAATCACTTTGCTTATATCCATTGCTGCAAATTTCTATTTCAAAAACTTTTAACTGTGATAATTAGTCCAGATTATTTGTGTGTAGAATGACAGGTGTTAAAGAACATAATAAAAAAACCTAACAGACTCTGAGTTGAGCAGCAGTGCTGTTGTATGTCTGTCAGCATAGGATTTGTGGGGAAAGAAGGAATGTCTGAAGATGTGTAACTTAACTCAGGTGCATGTTAATGTTTTTAGGAATAATATTTTTGTTGGAAGTGCTGGTTTTCTTGTGTTTAACTGCTTTAACCTGGTTCTCTGCACTTATGCACAGTGTTGATTTTTCTAGACTAAAAGGTTTGAGGGTGATACAGGCCCATGTGAGAAGCAAGTGAGGCTAGGTTTTTATTTCAGAATAGACAGCTTAAAACACTTCAGCTATGTGAATCAAAAAGCTGTTGTTTTAGCTGTGGGACTGTGTTATTGCTTTGTTCTCTATGGTCTATCAGTATACAGAAGTCTTCCTGAAATCCTGATTTTGAAGATGTTGTAACTTCTGGTGTGTGTGGGTGACCAGCATCACTTCTCTGGTCAGGACATTGGCTGTTAGAAAAGAGAAACAATCTCCATCTTTTTGTTCAGTTTCTGTGTTCTTGGCCATAGATTGTGTCCCCTCAGTTTCCTCTGCTAATTTTCTATGTTCCTCTCCTTTCTCTCATGCTTATATTATACAGTGGAAAATGAAAATAGAACATGTTTTTAGATTGGGTGGTTTGCTCTCAGCTCTTTTAGGCTTGCACATTTGTTTTGAGGACCTCTGTGTATGTACTTCTTAAATTGCAGTTCTTCAAATGAAAAATACACTGCTAACCTGTACATTGCCTACTAAGATTTAAGTTTAGATTTTAATACTATGCTGTCATCATTGTTAAAAGATGTGGGCTGTTCTTACTTGAAGTAGACCTGGTTGTTGCTAAAGACTTGAGACATATAATTTAAAAAATGAAGGTGCTACAAATTCATTAAGTAATCTGCATCTCTTAGTGTCACAAGGGATGAGGTTTTCCATAAGAAAGCTCATGCAGTTCATAACAGTGAACTCCATTAGTCTTGAATTCAATTAGTCAGTTTCTCTGGAAGAAGCAGGAGTGGTAGAAACTGAAGTCCAGTAGAGAGACTCTCAGCACTAACTGTCAACATGGAATGAGACTTCTACTGCAGCTATTTCTAGTAGCCTTAATCTCTTTTGTTTTCCTGCCCAAACATTATTTGAACTCCCTTATCCAGAAAGAGTCTAAGCATATGGAAAAGATTTTGTATTACTCAAGGAGCAACATTTGAATCTACAGTAGAATGAACTGTGCCTGGATGACAAAGTCTTCCTCATCCAGTTCCTCTACAGGTTGAAGAGAGGGGAAGAGAAACTTTTTGCCCCTTCTATTGGGAATTTATTCTGGTGCCAGGAAGAGATGTGAAAGGAGCAGTACTTAGCAACAGCAGATAATGGTGACTGGCAAATGTGATGCAGGTTTGCCATCTGCAAATGTCTCTTACCTTGTAGGAAGGCATGCTGATGCAGAAAGGAAAATTTCTGTCTTGAAGAAAGGGTTGAGAAGAAGATTGCTAGTATTGGGAAAGGATGCCTTTATTTATAGAGGGAAAGATGCTACAGCTCTCTTCAGAAATAATTGAAGAACTGTCATTCTTCTTCAATGCATTTGATAGAATGCAATACAGTATATTTACTGTAGCTTGACTTCCTTTAATCACTTACAGTTTTATTTAATTTGAATTGAGCTGTTACCAAATGGATAGATAGATGCTTTTAATAAAGTCAAGTAAATGAAACTGAGCATTCTAAAAATGTATATATTTGCAGGTGGAAATTAGAATAGTTTTGTGGAATTATTTTTGAAATAATTGAATTGTGTCTTCCTTCCATAGTTTGGAGCATTTTTGCCTCTTTGATGTCCTTTGTGGTGCAAATTTGGTACTGCTGTGAGTGATTTAAATCAAGTGTTTTAAACTGTGTTATTTTTTTTTATTTACTCCAGCCCTGATGATATTGGTACCTGTTGGTATATCCTGCTGTCTGGTTCAGTCTTCATTAAAGAATCCATGTTTCTTCCAAGGAGCAGGTATGTCAGCTATGAATGTACTGCATTCTGTATATAAGTATAAATCATGAAATGTGGAGAAATTTTAGAATTAAAAGGCAGTGTTTTGTATTTAATGAATCACAGAAGAACAAATCTAAACACACATCTCCTGCCTTTAGTAGCTCTGGTAAATGTTTCATGCCCATAGGTAGAACTGAAAGTCCATCTTTGTGGACAGTGTATAACTGTCCAAACTGTCAGGCAGATGTTGTTGATTTAAAAAATAAAACCACTAAAAACCTGACAAATGGGGTGAGGTGCTAAGTAGTCTCTTCCTGTGAGTTATCTTACTTCAAATTATAGGATGCACTAGAATTTGGATGTGGATGTTTTCCTTTATTTACTGTGCACAAATCTTTGGTGCATGTTTTAGTGTATTCTTAGATCATGTTACTGCAGGTTTTGCTGCTTATGTATAACATCAGGCAAATGGATTTTCAATGAAGAGCAGTTTCTTAGATGGAAAAAAAAAGTTTGGGTGTGAGGCACTCAACATTTATATTGCTTCAATTAAAAAAAAAATTACTTATTTTGAGCTATGGTAAAAAAGGCAAGTGGTTGCAAGGATTTTAGACTAAAGTGACTAAGCTTGATCATTTTAATGGAAGCAGAGCAGAATTATTTTAAAATGCTGGTTATATGCATATTCATTCAGACTACCATAGAAGGCTGCTTTGAAGTGTATGGCATGTCATAATATTTGTGCAAGGCAGAATGAAAGAATGACCCATCTCTGTGTAGTATCATGATAATGAAAGAACCAGAAATTTTTTTACAATTTTCAAAGGTGGGAAGCCACTTCATGGCTAGTGTTGGTTGGTGTATGAGACATTAAATCTTCAAATCTGCCTTACAGTGGGAGAGCAGTGCAAGTCTTGGGACTTCCATTGGATGATGGTGGCATGTTCTTGGTGAAACCAAGTGTCTTGTGTGTGTCAGGCACTGCTGATAAAAAGGCATATTAGATGTGCCATTGAATAGTTAATGCTGAAGGTGCAAAACTGATTATTGGAAAAAGTAGCAGAACAAGGGATTATAGGAGCTCTACTTCTGGCAGAATGAAAATTGTCCCATATGTCATCCATGAGCAGGCAGTGCTAGGACAAAAGCTGGCAGAAAGTGCTACCTTTAGATACCAGGAAGTTGAATAGATACCCCCACTTGAAAAGTATTCTCTCTTTTTTATTTTTGTCAGCCTGCCCCATGCACCTGCAGTAAATCCCTTTGGACAGGTTCTCTGGGCTGCTGATCCTTGCTCAGAGTGAGGGCTTCCCCATGCCTGGCCTCCTGTCCACCTCAAGCTCACCTTCATTGAATAATAGCTGGGCAGTAGCTGACCAAATTCAAAACAAAACACATGTTGTCATCCCACCAATTCCACCCCAGCCCCTGAATTTCCAGAGTATTTGGGATTTTTTTGGATTTCACTCTTTTAAAATGGATGTCTTTACATGTCAGAGCAAAAGTAGTATCTCAGAGTATCTCTAGACAGACCTAGTGGACAGATCTGCCTACAACTCTGCAGGTTTCTGCAGAATTTGACCTTGCTCTTAAAACTTTGTGGCAGTTGGCATGTGAGTCTGTAAAGAACAGGACAGAGGGCTCTCACTGGATTTGAGCTGACACTTGCAAGTGCCTTGGTGCATTTGACTGCCTGTGCTCTGCACATTATTTGCATGTGGGTCCTCTATTAGCTGATTTGCTTGCATTAGTTTTAGATACAGCATCCTCAGACTGGAAATGCTCTTTTGTTGTGGATGTCCTGTCAGGTAAACTTACTGTATTTTTTTCTTCCAAATTCTTGTGTCCATGGCTTTTATTGCTAGTGTTAAGATACCATTTAAAATCCTTTCACCTAGAGAGGCTAGCTTTGGCAGATAGTTAATTTACAGGTGGAGAATAAGAATGCTTTAAAAAACACCCCCTTCTCCCACACTGAATATGTCTAAAAGCGTAAGAAATGACCACTCCCCTGCTTCTGCACTGCTGTGGCTTAGGAGCAGCACACCCTAATTTGGTGCCCCCCCCTCAGTGAGAATCTCCCAAACCAGGCACCTCTCACTCCCTTCCCCTCTCTGGTGGGAGACACAAAGGCAGAGATCATGATCTGGGGTAAGAACAATTTACTGGAAGCAGCAATGAGATTAAAAAAATGGACAGTAACAGCAGCAACACTACTAAAACCCATGTAAATAAAAAATAGTACAGCAGTCCAAAATGAACCAGCTTTGTAGGATATGAGATATGGGCAAATAGCTACCTGTTGAAATAGTTTGAAATGAGTGCCAAAGCTGCCAATTTTTGACAAAGTTTTATAATGCACTAGATGACTTGTTAAAGTACTTGTAACTAGCTACTGGACAAGTCTTTAATTCCAAATTTTAAAAAAATAAGTTGTTCAAGATGGGATATTGGAATACATGAAGTCCTAAATTGAGTGTTTTTGCTTTGGAAACTTTAACATCTAAACTGTGTCTAGTTTTGGGGTTTTTTTTTGAAAATAGCATGAGTTTAGTTTTATTTCCCTGTTGTAATACAGTTTAGCTTGTATTTGTTCAAATTCCAAGCCATCAGCCTGCAAATAGTGTTCATAAGATAAGGCTGGATTTTATTGTCTTTAATTTATTATTTTGGGAAAATATACAGACCATGATTTTAAAGAATTGTGCTCTGAGCAATTAAAGCTGCCATTTATTTGGTGACATGAGGTAAAGCTTTATCTTGTTCTCCTGTTTAATTTCTGTGAATTACAACAGTGAAATTTGACAGTTTAATATGAGGAAGACCATCCCTCTTCCCTTCTACTCCTTTGCCCTCATTTTTCCTATCAATATCTACAAACTTCTTCATTTACTTGAACATATCAGGCATATAATGGGTTAAACTAAACATTCCTTAATTCTTTCCTCTGACCATGACCATCAAACTATCACAAATTAACACTCAGTCCCCTCATTGTTTCCCCAAGGCATCTGTGCCCTGAAGCAGTTCACATGGTAGAATGAGGTTAATGTATGAACTCCAGAAAATAAATGAGCAGAAAATGCAATTCCCTGAGGGCTGTCCTGGCTCTCCTGTGTTTTCACATGGCCCCTGACAGCAACTGTGTGACAATCCCTCAAAATGTCTTTTGGAATGGCCTCCAGCTTGCCTTGGCCTGCTGAATGCTCTTACCACATTTGGTCATCTGCTTGGAGTCCCTGTGTGGCTTTTGTAGCAGAACTTTGCTTCTAGTGTAGACTCCATGGGTTCTTTTGTGTTCCCTAAGTGGGAGCTGCAGCACCCAAAGGTCTCCTGGATCTCCCACAGCTCACCTTGTGCCTGCTCCTGGCCTCCATCACCAGAGGATGCAGCAACAAAATACAGAGTTGCTGGGCAGTTTTTCTCAAACTCTTGACACTGGTACCTGGGGATTTCTGCTCTTCTCCCCAGCCTGTCTGGGTAGTGTGTGCTGTGCTGATTGCCACCTGCAAACCAGGCTTTCATTTGCACTGCTTGCTCATCTGCTGCTTCCTTCCTGCAGCCTCCTTTCCTTCCCTGCTGCTGCATCCAACCACTCCTCCCCTCTCTGCCTCATATTGCTGCTTTCCCTTTGGCAAGTTCACAGATTTTACATACAGGAGCAATTATTTAAGCTTTTTCCTCTAATTAAAAGATTTAAGTTTTGAAGGTGAAAGAACATCTATTTTTCACCATTTTCAAAATTAAAAGGGGATGTATGTGTTTAAATATTGATGGTTTAGCCCTCTGGTCTTTCCCATACTAAAACAACTTTAAAAATGGAATGGAATATCTAATCATAACAGAGAGGCATTGAACAAATTATGGACTTCTTTTGAATGTGTGTAAAGCAATAGCAAAACTCAGTTTATGCAGAATGTTTTGTCCTCGTCCAAGTTATGAAAGTAACCTTTGAGGATAAAAATTGTTAGGGATTTTGGCAGACTTTTTTATTTTGTCAGGTAATGAATGTGAATGTAATGGTGCTGGAGCAGAGCCCTTGGCTATCTACATACATTTTATAGAGCTTTATGTATCTGAAACATGCTTCCTAAGTTTTGTGATGTCTGAATCATGCTGTTTTGTGTGGTTTACATATATCTAACTGATGGTGCATTTATAGTCTGAATACAGAATTGCCTTTGATTGATCTTTTGAGTCAGTAAAATTATGCTGATAGCTTTAATCACAATGATAAAATCCTTCTCTCAGTATGACTCATATATTTGCAACTTAAAGTTTATTAATATTGGCTATTACGGGCTGACACCTATGAGATAACATAAAGAAACTGGGAATTTAACTGAGAGTGATCAGTTTACACAGATATTTAAACCATGATGAAATCCCCTAAAAAGGGATTTTTTTTTTTTCCCTGAGCAGGAAACAGAATTATAGAACAATGGACTTGTGGGAGGCTCAGAGTTGTACTTTTGGGAACTGCTAGTTTAGTTGTTGAAGCTGCAGGGGCAGTTGATCAGGAGCTGTGTGGAGCTTATTTGGCTTTTTCCAGGTTCTGAGTTGCTTACGGCTAAGGATTTGCAGCATTGTGATGGAAACATCAAGACCATACACTGGACATTCACAGAGAATGAATGTCCAATGTGAAAATAACTTCCCAGGTTATAGTTTCAGAGAAATCTGTTTAAGTCTGTTCAAGAAGTTGCTTGGAAGTGCATACTTTGTGTTTAGTTTGCCCTTGGAACTCTCAGTCTTGAATAGAAAACTTGACTATTTTTGCTGCTGCTGGATTTTCCTGTGACCTGTTGTGTTGGTGTGTCTGTATCAAGCTGGTGGTGTTCTGGAGCCATGCCCAGGATTATCTGGTGGGAAGGCACAGAGAGTGGTATTGTTGTGGGCTGACCCCCATGCTGCCTTGCCCTCTGTCTGGTTTGAATGCCTTGGTTCAGCATTTCAGTCCCATCGACTGAAACTGAAGGAGTGTGGTCTTAGGGTTTAATCTAGGAAAGACTGAGATCATGAGCTGAAGTAGTAGTGATGTCAGTCCATTTATGACTGTGTGGCTGTCATGAATTACTCACAATGAGTTTTAAATAGACATTGAGAAATAAACACAATTGCTTTGTCCTGTCTGCATTTACCCAAAAGACTGCATTTGTTCTTTTGGATGGAGGTGTTTGCTGTTACCTGCAGACAGAAAATTGGTTTTATTGCAGCACCTGTGACTGTGATTACTTATTGAGACTCAAACTCCTAGACAAAATAAAGTCTTGCTTACAAGAGGTAGCATTTTACTGGGAGTGCCTGATCTGGCCATCTGCCTTGAATTTGCTCATCTCCTGTTGGTCAGTGCTGCCAGTGAAATCCAGCACTTGCTCGTGTGGGTCATTGCAGGCTTCCTTACGAGGTTCTGGAGGAGCTGGAGCTGCCGTGGGGCTGGGGCTGAGCCCAGCTCCCTGGGGGCTGCCTGGCAGGGAGGGTTTTGGGTCAGGCTGACTTCATCACTTCAGACACAGTCAGCTCTGGCTGTAGCTGAATTAGCTGAGCCATAAATTGATGGGCCTTGTGATGTCGCCTGCTATTTCAGCAAAGTTTGTGATTCAGAGCACAGGCTACATGTCATCCAAAAGTGTCTTTAGAGTTTGAAAAAAATGGTGTACAGGTTTCTTTGAATATGAATGCCTAAAGTTATTTTTACAGCTAATTTATCCTTTATCCCATCCATTTTCTGTTCTGCTGAGTAACTGAAGAGTTTATTGAGGTCTGAAACTGATCATGACAGTATCTGAGGTGTTGGGAAATAGAAGAGGAGACAGTTCCTAAATGATGAGATTGGCTGGTGTCTGGTGTTGTTCCTGTCATATTTCAGTGCTACTGGAATTTTTTTTTTGTGGAGCTGATAAAATGTTAAGGGACTTAATCTATTACACTGGCATCTTTTGAAAACAAAAATAGAAATTCAGCCTTGTGTGTCTGGTGCTACCAGGCTTTCTTCCAAGTTTGTCATGACAAGATAACAATGAAGCCAAAAGTGTCGAATGACCTGAATATGTTTTCAGTGAGCCTGAGTTGTTTTGATTCCTCTTGAGGAGAGGGAGGCTTTCAGGGATGGAAATGCCCCTGGTAGGAGAAAAGCAAGCTTCAGGAGCTCTCACAACAGCAAACCTTATGCCAGTTTCTCGATGTATAAACTTAGAGCTGCAGACTTCTGTCTCTTTCTACAGGAAAGACCTGATGATGGTCTTGAGAAGGTCTGGATCACCTGCTGGTGCTCAGGGGCATTTGTGGAATGTTCAGAACATTTTCATATGCTTTCCTTAGGGGAGACACCTTTAATTGGTGGTGCAGAGCTTGCAGATTCAAGAGATCCTTGGCTTTGGTGTTTCATACTTTCGTGCATGGTAATTGAGAGCTGAGTTGGCATGACACTTCCTGCCACTGTCAGTGCATTTAAATAAGTAAAGAAGTTGGGCTTTTCTTACATTCTGCTTTATTCCCTTCAGTGGTGTTTATCTTCCCCATTGAAACTGCAGCTCCTTGAAAATACTTAGAAATAAAGAGTATCTACTCTAATGAAAAAAAATGGCACTTGTGGTAGTAGAGCATAGAAACAAAGTACCCAACGTTATAAATCCAGACCACTGCTTTTATGGAGAGTTTTGCCTGTGAACCAATTCAAGTTATTTTGTTTGCATTTACTTTGCAGATTAGGTATAATGAAAAATTTTTCAATGGGATATTGCCAATGCCAATGAAAAACAAAATCTGAGGTAACAGTGGCAATAGATTTTATCTGTGTAAGCATGAATGTATCTTAATAGCTCAGAGTAACTGAAAAGGACCATAAGGAAAAAATAAAAATAAGCAGAAGAGTTTAACAGCCTAGATTCATGGGGCATAATTTTTGAGCAGAAAGACAGGAGAGGAAAAGAGAGAATCCTTTAAGGCAGCTGATAGAGGCAATGTAATCTTTGATGACTCTGACTGATACCAACTCTCAGATCCCATTTCTTTACATCTTAAAAAGTTTGGGTTAAAATTTTGACTAATATTTGAAAAGATATGCTGGAATAGTGTTGGGGGTTTTTTGGGTTTTTTTTTTGTTATTTTCTTCCACCCACCCATCTGGGTGCAAAAAAGATTAATTCCGCTGAAAACACTCACTTTTTTCTTGATGACATTGTATTCTCGTTGTTGAAAAATTTTGGTGCTGTTTAGTTGATTGCCTGGTTTCTAAAATGTGCTGCTGTATAAGCTGGCCTTGAAACTGTATGGTTTCATTGCTGATTCTTCTTTTTAGCTTATTTTTGTCTCACTGGCGAGAGGCACCTTCCTAATCCCAGCATTAGGGTCTCTAATGGAGCATGTCACAATTTGAAGTCATTGAGAGCAACATCTAAGCAGTCTTGGAAACATTGTTCATCTTTGCTTTTGCTTTTACTGCTCTTCTGTACATTATAATTATGTGATATGTTTTATTTCAACAGTACTCACACTTGATTTTCTTTCTAAAATTTCAGTTTTGATTTTGATATTAAAAAGCTGTTTTCTGAAATAGTAATAAGTTGCTTGCATGCAAATGGGGATGTGGAAAAAATTTGAGAACTCTGAGAAATTACGTAGGAGAAAACTCTCTGTGCAATAAAACAAATGGTTTATGTAAAAGTTAAATGTGGGGCCCATTACATCAGGGTATCCACTCCTGCTTGCATTGTTAATTATAGATATCTGTCTGAAGAAAATGGTTGGCTGTTCACAATGGATATTGCAGCTGGTGAGATGTCCTATGTAATCTCTTCCTTCTGAATTAAGATTTCCTCTGATTCAATTTAATAGTACTTAAGGTTTTGAGTTATAGTACCAACCTTCAAAACATCAAAGCTCCCTTCAGTTACTTGGGAAAACTGCATTGTAGGATTCTTGCTGAGGTCACTGAAGACCCTGCTTATTTTGTGTGCTCTCAGGATCTCTGGACAAGTTTTATAAGTGTAATGAACTGAAGTTCATTATCTTCAAATCTGGTTATTGCTTACCTCAAATTAACAACAAATGGAACTGTGTGCAAAAAGAGCATAAAGATTACCAAAATGGGAAGTTATACCCAGGTGGAGAGAGGGGACAGAGGGCACTGCCTTTTCTTTGCCTCATGTGAACCTCTCAGGGCCTAAACTTTCATAAACTTGATTTTGCTGGGCTACAATCTTGATAAGCTGAAGTAATGGTGTTTACTTATGTATTTGGAAGACTGTAGAATAACTGAAAGGAATTAGAATTATTGTCTTGATTCTTAGCATGATTCCACTACTGTGATTCTTCCACAAATTGTCTTTTTAACAAAATGTTGCTCCATATTGTAGAACATTTGAAAATGTATGAGAGTTTTCTTTTGATACAAAATTTTGATACAAAATTTTCCAAGTGTTTCTGAAAAAGAAATCTAGGGATACAAGACGTGGTATAACATTTCAAGGGAGGAATAATTTATTTTTCAAATTATAATATAGCTAAAACTAAATTATCACAACTACTCCAGTGGTTTACTTTGTTTATTCATTCACAAATGCACATATGTATCTTGAATACATCTGCTCTGTACACTAATTTCTGGAAACTTGTTAATGAAGGAAAGTGTTTAGCTTTCCATGTGAATGAATTAGTTGTGTCAAATGAGTTAAGTGTGTAAGTGTGTGTGGAAAGTGTCAATATATGTGGTCTTGTCTTACTTCTAAAAACCTAGATGACGTGTCAAGTTATTTTAGTAATTAAAAAAAAAAAACCCAAAAATTTATAATGCCTTAATTATGAATGTCTTTAGGGGGACATAAAAATGCTTATTATGTATTTTTCAATGTAAAAAGTCTTCATTTAGAAACTAGGATCTGAAGTCTTTGTATGACATTGGAAAAATACTTCTCTGTTTTAATGAATTTCATGAATGTTAATAAGCCAAGCTGTGTTTAGACAAGGTCTTGCCTCTTAAGTAATGTTTTCCAACAACTTCTCATTCTTTGAGACCATTATGTAGATCTTGTGATGTCACAGCAATCTCCATGGCAGCACAGACGTCATTGACATGAGGCATAAGCAAAGCTGTCTTTATTCAAACCATTTATTTATTAATTTATTTATTTGAAAGGCTGAGATAAAAAGTAGGTTAGGAAAAAACCTTCCATCTTTGAATGTTTTCTGAGATAAAATAATGCGAGAACTTCTAATTTAAAACTAAAATAAGGGTAATTTTCCCCAAAGAAGGATCTATTCCCAGGTATGCTGATGAGGTACTTGCCTCCAAGCTTTCTGTTCTAGATAGGTTGAAAGCTGAACTGCTGCAACAAGGTAAATTTGTTGTTGCCTCTACTAGTAGGTTCCAGTTTTGTTTGTTGATATAATCGTATGTTTAGTCTGTGAATATAGATCTTGAATTCAACAGAAAAATGCCATCAAAATGTTTCTCTAGTGTGCTATAAATGAAAGGGTTGTAAAGGAACACTAAGTGGTATTCTCCTCTGAAAAGTATTCAGGATCACCTGCTGCTATAAAGACCCTGAGTGCCTACCCTTTCTACAGGAAATTTGCAAAACAGTTTGTTATTCTTAAAAACACTTTTTCATATGGGATTTTAAACCATTTTTTCAGCTTAATGTTTTACTTTTGATGTTACATTATGAAAAGTGAAAAGCAACAAACTTTATGCAATTACTTAATTTTTCTACCTAAACTAGTCAAACTTGCTACAATATTCACTCTTGTAACCAAGTAAAATTTTGAAATTACCCTCAGTTTTCAAAACAGTAGTCTGCTCTAAAAGAAAAACTGTGTGAAGATCATAAATCACGTGTTTCAGGGTTGACTGAGAGGACTTTCTATGGAAGCAAACCTCTAGAATCTAGCTAATTTCAAATTATTCACTGTGTGTTTTCAGGAACTTCTTTTGAAGTGCTTTCAGTAGTCAGCTATAAATTAGCAGATTAATGCAACCTCTGATCTGGGTTGCATTTGCATAAGAATTAAATCCCTATGAGTATTACACAGATAAAGCACTATAGTCTGTCACCTGTAAGGATGCTAACTAAAAGTGTTCAAAACACTGAAGGGGTTCACTAAAGTTTCCAGCTGGAGTTTAACTTCTACATATTTTTAGCAGGAATGATTTAAAGCATTAGTTTACTATAAATGTGCTTATTCTGTAGTTCTAATGTGGCCTGGTTAGTCATCAGGCATGCTCTCTGTCTGTGTGCTGGGTTCTTTGCACCCTCCTGCTGCAGCAGCAGGGTTACTATCCTTGGCACCATGATCCTTCTTCCCCCACAGGCAGCAGGGGGTTTGGGTCCCAGGTTAAGCAAGGAGCTGCAGGGATGTCTCAGGCTTTTTTCTCTGGTGAAACACTCCTCCCAGGTATTATTAAGCGGCGTGTACTTAGCTGTGATATGGCAAGTGAGTCCCTTCCCTGACACATGAGCTGTTGTATCTAGGACTGTAAACACCTAAGCTATCATATGACACTGGATAAGCCTAATCATCCTTATCCATGGTATGCAGTGAGCTCATGTCTCCAGGATTTGCAAGTAGTGACAGTTCTGCAAATGCCTCTTCAGCTTGCCAGCATCTCAATTTTCCTTTCAACTGAAAAGCATTTCTGTAAAGCAGCGACTTGCTTTTGCTGAAAAAAAAAAAAAAGCTAAAAATAGAATAACATTGTAGGAATTAAATAGGTTGAAAGAAAAAAACCTCTAATCTAGGTATTATTTTGATATGCAGATGACCACTACATTTTTATTAAAAAGAGTAGTTATTACAAGTCAAAAGCAGCTTGGGCTTCCCTTGTATCTTTCCTTGCTTTTCCTAAAAGGCAGGCACTAATTCAAAGGACAATCAAAGAAGTCAGCCTGTATTATCAGTGAATTTGATGTTCTGTATAACGATGCCCTGTCTTTCAGCTGACAAACTCTTTCTTTCACAGTTTGCAGCATGCAGCTCTAAGGGTGGGGAAGCCCTGCTGCCTTCCTTCCCTGCCTGCCTCATCCCAGTGGAGCGCTGCTCACGTTGGAGTGGCTCTGCATGCATGACGGGCTCTGCCTTTTTTTCTGAGGGGTCAGAAAATGGCCACGCCAAATTTAGTTTTCATCAGAGCACTTATGCCTTCCCCTGGGAATGGCCTGTGCATGTACATGAGCTTCTTAATTGTAACTTTCTTTTTTTCCTTGGCAAGGATGAGTTGGATGGAGGTCTGGGATTCAGAGCACAGTGATGTGAAACCCAGCTAAACCTAGCTTGGCTAGAATAAACCATGTAGAGGGACTGATGCTTTTCATTCTGATCTGGACATTTCACACAAAATGAAATATGGTAGTTCTTAATGGAAAAGGTGCATGAGGAGAAACTTGACTGAATCCCTTATTATCTCTCTAAATGACAGTTAAAAATTAGTCCCCATTTTGTTTCCCTTCTAGATGTCTACTTACTACTGCTCTATATTTCATCAAGGAATTCATGCCAGCCAGTGTGACTGGTTGGCTTTACAACTAAATCTAACTAACATTTACAACTAAATCTAACTAACTAACATTTTTATGTTGCTAGCTGAATGTTGATTACTGCATCAAGATTTGATTTGAGGATTTTTTGGAGAGCAGACATTCTGCTCATGTTTGTTTCTGTATCATCATTTAATAATTGATGCAGTGGTTGAAAGCAGGTGCCTGCCATGACCTCCTCAGTCGTGGCACTGCTGTGAGGAAGTGGAGTGTGCAGGTGGGACATGCAGCACATGATCCGTTTAGTGGGATGGGGACTCCTCTCTGCTCTGATATTGACAAGTGGAGGGCAGAGGGAAGATGGGAAATGGAGTGGATAGCCCTTGAATGTAAACAGTGATGTTAATAATAGCATTTTCAGGATGAGGGCTACCTAAGAGCAAATGAAGACATGTTGGCTTGCGTAGCTTCAAATTCTAAATATGCTTCATGCAATACCCCTGTATTTCATTTTGGTAGTTTTCTATGATTCTCCTAAATGTAGGTGTCAATTGAAGCAATGTAATTCTCACAAAAAGGGCTTTGAAGTATTGGGTTTATGTAACTTAAGATCCATTTTTATCATGAATATGTTAAAAGCTTGAGAAACTGAACTGTGCATAGCCTTGTGCTTATGGATTTATTCATTTACAGTCTTGCACAGATAAAAAGATTGGTTGCAGTGAAGGTGGGAGAAGCGTAATGTTTACTTTAATCTCCATGTTTATTTAGATGTTCTGCATTGGCAAATACTGCACATCAGTGATCTTAAACCCATTGTATCTCCCATTTGAAAACTTTAAAGAAATTTTTTTAATATTTTGATTTCTGGAATTTTGGAATAAAATATTTCAATATTCATCCATTGCAATTCTACTTTAATGATATTGTGATTTTTTTAATTAAAAAGGAAAAAAAAACAACCAAATCTGTATGGAACTAATTTCCTTGCTTACATATACCTTATAAGATTCTAAGAACTCGAAAAACAAGAAAATTTCCTGCTTATATTTTTCCTTTCATTACGACTTGTCTAAATAGAAAATTCTTTTTGATTCAGAGCAAGTGTCAATTACATAGATTTTATTCTCAACCAGCAACTTTGTTCAAAATATTGCAATTACATATATGTAAAACTATAACAATATTATTATTATTTGCTAAAGAATGTGCACCACAGAGATGACCATACTTTGTGGAGCTATCCTTGTGAGACTTAGAAGTAGTTTTACTTAAACCTTAAGCTACTGTAATGTAGGGAATATCAAAAGAAATAAAAGTTAAGAGAACATTGTAGAGGAAACCCTAAATTTTTGTCTGTCTTTTTTTGCAAAATTGTTATTAGTGAAATTGAGTTTTCTATGTGATTGATCTCTGATTTTTAAGAGGAAAAGAGAACAGGGCTTAACACTAAAAACCCTTTTCCTGGTGCTGTGAGGTTTACTTCAGATTCTGCATCACTTTTGATGAATGCATTTACATTCCAGTGCTGAGAAATAACTTTCCATTGGGGAGCTGGGTTGACGTGAAAACAGGAATGTGGAGGCCCAGGGTGAGGGGACAGGGCTGAATGCTGATAGAGAAACATTCCCTCTTCAGTAGCTGCTGCCTCTCCTGTGAGCTCCGAAAGGAGCATCTGTGTGAGCGTGTGTGAGGATGTCTGGGGACCTGGGGAAATGGATGGGTCATGTCTGGAGAAAACTGCCTTGTCCTCCAATGTCATGATGATAAGAGAAGGAATAGAACAAGTCACCTCAATACCTGCAAGTTTTTGGCCGTCTCTATGTGTAAGTGCTTATGAAAATGCATGTGTTGCTTGTGGCTTTAGGTATTTAATTTAATTGAAGTACTTAGCTGTTTTGTTTTATTAGTAAAGCTATTAAATTTGAAGGGGAATAAATGCAGACAGTGGTCCCAAATCATTCTGTTGTTCTTTGTTAGCCATAGGCACATTTAAATTACTGTAGTTTCATAATTATGAAGAGTTTTTTAAATGAAAACTGAGAATATAAACTTGGGAAACATCAAACCCCTTAATTTTAATTTAAAACTTGTCTTCTGTTAACTAGCATGAAACTGAAAACTGATACCTCTGTTCTTTGGCCAGCTATGTATGTTTTCAGTATAACAAGTTGTAATGTGTGTAGTAAGATGCACTTATGGACAGGGGAACTGTCATCTCTGATCAGTGTAAATTCAATTTAAGAATGCATTAAAATGCGAATGAAATTGTAGATGACTTACATGGGATAAAAAACCTGCTTATTATAGTGAGAAAAAATGTGGGGTTTTTTAGTACTAATGACTTCCTTTGGAAATAATGCTTCTCAATAGTCAAGTGGGAAATTAGACTTTTGTCAATTGGTTAAAGGAATAGTATAGTTAGGGAGAAATTGCTTGGGGAAAATACCTGGCTGTCCACTATAAAGTGGATTCCTGTAAATAATATTTTTTATATATCTTTAGAAAGTTGTTTGGGTTGGTCTTTTGTTTGCTTGGGGTTTTTTTTGGTTTGGTTTGGTTTTTTGGGGGTGTGGTTGGTGTTGTTGTTATTTGTTTTTTTTTAAATTAGAGTAGGTTTATAGTCACATCGTGCATTTGGTTTCCCTATAAGAATACAAGTACTCTGAGAGAAAAGGACTCCAGAAGTGAAATTATCTCCAGGATGGGTACTGAGGAGAGCATCTGGGAAGCTTAATACTTGGGGATTGTCAAGTCAGAGCTAGTGTGGTAGTAGGGAAGAAAAGTGTTGGAAAAGCTGCTGCAAAACAAGGTTCTCTGGGGAATTTAGGTGAGGCAACAGTATCCTGACCAGGCAGCCCTTCTGGCTTTCTAAATTACTGTTAGAACCTCTGCATCCCATATTGACAGCTACAATAGCGAAGATACCTTTAAACTGCCTTATCTTTGTTAGGTGAAATTCTCTTGTGCACATCACTGATTTAGAGAAAATAGTTGCAAACCTGTGATTCTTTCAGATGTACCATTGCCTTAATAGTTGCAAACAAACTATATTTAGGGTTGAAATTAATAAGGCTTAATAAGACAATTTTGATTTGAATGGAATGGTATGATACAACCAGGTGTGAAGTGTATATAGTGTAAAATTCTCTACTGCATTTTAAAAACAAAAATGGGGTTTAGGCTTATGCTCTCTGTCTGCACAGGCTTATCTCACCCTATGGTAAGGGAAGAAGTAAATTTGTCAATTCCCTGATCTATTGAAAGCTGCTATTAAAGGCTCTCTACATTGTGCTTTAGTAGCCAGTACTTTTGGTGACTACTTTGTGAGAAATCTGAGTAGTCAAACTCACTTTCTGTGGAAAGTCTGAATTTTGTAAAGAATATTGTTTAGTCAAAGTTACTGAAGTAGAGCTGATATGAAGATAATCAGTCAGCCCTTCCACTGAAGCTTTATTTGCTTGGTACTGTTTCTGTGTGGTACCTAATATCCCACGAGCCAGCTTACATGCCTGCTTGTGGTCCCTTGTTCTTCTGCTGGTATTTCAGAGAACAGCTTGGGTTGGCATTTCGATTTATCTGAAAGATCAGATAATTCTTAATCCCCTGCCATGGGCAGAGCTACCTTTCACTGGACCAGGTTGCTCAAGAGTCCCATCCAACCTTGAACAATTTGAGGGATAGGACATCCACATCTTCTCTGGGCAGCCTGTTCCAGTTCCTCACATTTTTATAATAAAGAATTTTATACAAGGTTTTACATTTTGGACTTCTTTTTATCAGCTCAGTAAAGAGACTGTATCATGTGTTGAGTATTTGCTGCTTCTTATTGCATGCTAATGTTTCAAATAACATGTTTTCAATTAAATTGAGTTTGTTTTGTGGCCTCCTCTACCGAGTGGCTAGTTGCTGCAGCTAGGCATTTTGGAGAAGACTGCCACTGAAGTACTTTTTTGTTGGGCTTTTATTCTTGCTCCTGTGGGAAACTCTGGTAAATTAATTCAGATACAACTTAATGGTTTGGATGTCAGTTTTATGAATTGAAACAGCAGGATTAGCAGTACCCTAAGATGCCAGTTGTTTCTCAGAGCTGCTCGTCAAGCAAAAATCAGTGTTTGAGTGTGGTTCTGCAAGAGATGGTGTGCATTGTTGTGATGGATGTTCTACCACAGTCAGAGATGGACAATTCTGAAGTGCCCAGATGTAGTGGACAGTAACAAGAGAGTTCCCTATTTTTCACTAATTTTGTGAATTCCTCACTGGTGATGAATTTTCACCACAGAACTGGAAGTCAGGAGGTTTAGCTGGTGTGGCCGTCTGAGAACTGCAGTGCTTGAAAGGTCATTTAACTTCCTTGTGCCTTGATTTACTTGTCTTCTCTCTTACAGCACTTCTCAAAGTTTAGAGAGTTTGTTTACAGCCTGAAGTGCCTTGTGATCTTTGGTCAAAGATAATATATACATGTGATGCACTGTCTGCTCTGATAAATTTCGTGCTGTCATAAGAGTCTGAATAGTCCAGGAATGGCGTAGTTGTTTGCTGTGTAAACCAGCGTGTTATTTGGGGGCAGAAATTCAGAATTTTCCTTACTGTAACTGAATTCATGCATTCTATCCTGATCTGTTGACTACTTGTTCTCTGGTGCTAAAAGGTGAAATCTAAACAAGTTATTCAATAATAGAAAAGTGCATCCAAAACACAGCTTTTTGGTTTACTGTGTTTGCTAAAGCTTGAAACTTTTGTACGCCAGCAGCGATTAGCAACAGACAGAAGTTGAAAGTTGATACTTACAGACAGCAGTGGAGGAGGAAGAAAGGTGGAGTTGAAAACTGTATATGCATTTTTTGTTGAAATGAGTGCTTGTTCCGAGGTGTCCTGGTCCAAGGATACAAGAATGGATTGGCAAAAATACAGCAATATGTGTTTTCTAAGGGGGAAGAGAATATTTCTGTGTGCTTCCAACTAGAATATCAAATTAGCTGACTTATTAATCACCTTTTTTTTTTCATTTTCGTTTTTCAATCAATGAGTTGATTTACTTTCTCCTTTCTTTCTCGTCCTTTCTCTTTGTAAGGAAAAACTGTGGTATGAATCAGACTATTGGCTAAGAAAATGAGTTTTGACACTTGTACAACAGTTTAATGTATCAGTATACTGGCTTCATTTTCTGGTGTCTTTAAGAGTAGTTGAAATTGTATAAAATTCAAGATGTAATGGTAAAGTAAAGAACCCTGTGTTTTGTTGCTGGACTGTAGGATGAAGCATGTGTTTGCCTCCAGGAAAATAAGCATTTTGTTCAGAGACTTCTTTATTGAATATTTCTTTTCAAGAGGCCTAGTATTCTGGAAAAATTTTTCTATTGTAGAAGTCCCATGTACCATTAAATGCGATTATTATTTTGATGAATAAGCACAGCTGGCATTTCTTTTCAATATCTGACTGCCTTCTTTTTGAGCCTATAAATGTGCTGTTGTCAAGAGATTAGCCTTTGGGGTAGCAGTTAAATTGTTCATTTCTGCTAATCGCCAGGCGGGACAGGGGCATAGCTATGAACTCGCTGGATAGACTGCTCTGAATGATGTGTGACCTGCAGTTTGGGAGTTAGGAAATAAAGCTTAAACCAGTTATCTTTCACAAGCACTGTCATGCCAGCATTGGTTAAAATTCAGATGTTGCAGTTTTGTCGAGTTCTGTTTGTTTTTCAAGGTGTTGCCCTGGGGGCTTCAGACAGGAAGGTTTCCCAAGTCCGTTGCACAGTGCCGAATGGAAGAAAGGGAAAGGCCAAATAGTTATATTGGCTCTCAGATATTTTAGGGAGGATTGGTTTCAGCAAAGGTAGAGGGGTCCTGAAGTGGCAGGCATTTTGGTGTCTGTCCTGCCCTGCAGTCTGTGATGGGAAAGGTCTGGCATTGACCTGGCATTTGTACCCAGAGAAAGAATCACACCCCCCCAACACAAACTTTGGCTGCCTTTATTCCACTCTGATGGTGTATGATTTAGGATCTAACTGCAGAGGTCCTGGATTTCTCTGAATCATGTACTGGTTCTCTGCTCTCCACCTTTACATCTGCACTTTGAGGATTCTTTGCAGTGAACCCTGCAGGTGCACGGATACATCTAATATGGGCAGAGCACTCCAAAAACCAAAACAAAAAACCTTTCAGTTTTTTCTTACAAGGAACAAAATAGTATGCTTAATTATTCCACTATGATGAGAATGTCTGTGAAAGGGCAGAACCACCTTTTGTCCTCATCTATTTAATTTGGGAATACACTCATCTTCCTTATTTTATGAATTCATTTTAAGTAGAAAAGAGCTAACTGAAGTTGATCAGCCTTTTAATTCTTTCTTTGGCATGCCAGTTAGCTTTTGTTAAAGAAATGCAGATAGCTTAGGTAACTTAATACTGTAATGCCAGAAGATAGTAGATCAAACTGTCTAGTCCAGCTCAGAATCAACTGTGCCTCTTCAGTAGACAGCTCTTGATTGGCACTTGTTTTGGTGTTAATAGACTTATTTAGCAAATACTCCTAGGGAACTATGTAAATACAAAATAGACAGCACCTAGTGTCCTTGGGTCTCAGTTAATTGTCAAAGGACATATGCATGAAACTTGTGTTCTGCACAGGTATGTATGTTTTTCCTCTGCTTTACAGTATCTGGCTAAGATGGAAATATGCTTTTGAATTCTGTTATAGCTCTGATTTCTTTTCTAACTGAAATATTTTTGTTTTTCAGTTTTGGCAAGCGTTCTGCCGGCAGCTTCAGACGTGGATGTGAATGCATTGTTTTAGAGCCATCTGAAATGATTGTGGTAAGAATATTTTCTGTCAGTTGCTTTCAAATTTTACAGACCAGCTTTGGTAACACTTCAGCTTCCAATAAGAATTATGTTTTTCTGGTTTCTACATGATCTTTTAATAAATATGAGATGTCATACCTATAATTCATATTGTTCTTACATTTACTTTTTCAGATTTCTTGTAAAACTAAAGTTTTCTTGTGCTGGCAGAATAGTTTGTGGGTTTTTTGGGGTTTTTTTGAAACAGCTTCCTTATTATTATTATTGGTAAACCTAGATGTTTTAAAGTATTATGTTCAGGTTAGTTTAAGTAATTAATGTTTGAATTAAATTTAATCTCAACTGTCTCAGGTTTTTAAGAATAAATTTGAATGTTTTTAAATTCTGCCAACCTTTCTGGGTGAAGGTGAGGGCATTTTGTTAGCAGCATCTGCTGTAGTCCAGTGGCAGAACATTGTCTCTCAGGGTTCACAGGCTTAAAAGATTTATTTGATATCTCAGGGCACGTCATCTGAACAAATGCAGAATTGGTGGGCTAGTTTTTTTTTCCCTCTGTCACAGAGACAGACCAGTTCATAATACAGGCATGAAAATTATCTAAGCCATATAGATAGCTGAAATATAGACTGTGACACTAACCATTTTTGGGAAAATGTGGTATTACTTTAGGATTGTGCTTGTTTATTACCAGTTTGTGTAACTTGCATCTGACCATTTGGGAAACAGATTGTTGTCCCACTTCTGTTTTCTAGAAGTATACAATTTCACTGGGTGTAGCTGTGTGAGTGTTTGCCTGTTTCACATGCATTTCTTTTTAAGTTATAAGGAAGAGAGGTGCAAAGATAGGTACTGGGAAAGGAGATGACTAAATAACAAGAATTTTTTTGGACTGATGGATAATGATAGGTCAGAGGCAAGTGTTTGCCAAAAAAATGTAACTGCTGCAGTTCTGGAAAGATAAAATTGAACACTTCACTCAGGCTCTCAAGGGAGTAATTGTACTTTGAATAGAAAGAATCCTATCCCCAGAGTTGTTTGGGCACACAAGAGGTGTAGCAGGGTGTGAGTGAGAAGGTGTCAGATGGGAAACAGATCCTCCCTGCAGAAGGGAGGGTGAACCAGGGGCTGTGCTCATCCATTTGAGTTACTGCACTGAAAGCTGTAGTTTGTCACTTGGGCTGACTGATGTGTGACACTTCTGACATGGATAAGCTGCAAATTCATAGGAGTATTTTGTCTAACATTTCCTTGTTGAAAAATGTGCAGGAAACTTGCAAGGTGCCTCATCTCTCACCCTGAGGGATGGAATTGGATAACAGGAATTAACTGAATCCCCCTATATAGTCAATGATGGAAGCTGTGATTTTTTTTCTTCATTTCCTTGTCTCAAATAACTCGAGTAAGGTTTCTATTAGTAGGGTAAATGCAGAAGAGATGTTATTTTCAGCCAAATTACTGCAAAAAGATCATTCTCTTCTGGGAAAACCAGAATTATTAGTTCAAATATTTTCATGGCAGCATACTGTTGTGTAGTAAAATAGTCTTCAAACTCTGTAGACAGTGAAACTGAGAAGGCTAATTTTATACAAAGATATACCTAATCGGTATATTTTAGTCTCCCTGTTGTTGTTTTGAAGAGGATTCTTTTTAATGCACAAAACCAGTCTATTAGAAATCCTTTTATGCCTTCAAAATATTTGAAATAATAAAACCATTCCTGCCTGAAGAGTGAAATTTTGTCATGGATCAGTTAGGGAAGATGCTGAATCAATGTCAATAGGGAAACAGGCAAGTGTTCTCTTGTACCAGTTTTCTTTCTGGAATGTATTGATTGGTGAAATGTTTGTGTTTGTGCAGGTGTAAAAAAGGGGCAAGGAAAGAAGAATTTTTTTCTGTCATTTTTGCAAAGATATCATGTTCTGTGATCCTTTTCATACTAATGTTGTTCTGTTTCTTTTTTAGTAGTGATTTCACACTTAGTACTGAAAATGCAGCAAACTCAAAGCTGGCTGCTGCTTTTTGAAAATAGGATTTCTTCTGTTTCAAACAAGAGGAAACATTTTTCTCTCTTGTGGAGAAAGACACACTCTCTTGCATCTGTTTTAGGTTGATTACATGGAAGAAAATGAGGAATATTTCCAGCGTCAAGCATCTCACAGGCAGTCTCGAAGGAGGTTTAGGAAAATCAACCAGAAAGGGGAGCGACAAACAATTATTGATACTGTTGACCCTTATCCTGTGGGGAAGCCACCTCTTCCTAGAGGCTACCATACGGTAAGCTGTCTGTATTTATCATGAAAATAACGTGGTCAAAACTGAAAATAACGTGGCCTAAATGGCTAAACTTGCTGGTATCTTTCAAGTGTGCTTCTGTGGGGAGATTTCCCTTCAAACTAACTGTGAATGTGGCTCCATCAGTGCGTGAACTTCGTGTGCAGCTTGCATCTTAGTCCAGAGTTGAGAGTACGTTTCTTATGGCTGTGAATGTCGTGTATTATTTTTTAATGTTCCAATCATGAGGGGAAATTGTTAAGGAAATTCTGTTCTCATTTCCTTTTCTATTAAGTTGCAGTAGAATTAGTTCAGTGTACCGTGTTAAGAGGTCGGTTAGTGAAGCACTCGTTCACATATGCGATAGCAGGTGTTGCCTGAAAAGGACTGTGCTGCCTGGCAGTACACCAAATTGCGTTAAATCTGTCATTTCTTTTTGGAATCGAGACCTGAAATGTAAAATTGAAATTAACTTCTCATGGTATTTGCCCTTTGTACTTGGATTTTAGTGAGCTATATAGTTGGCCCATCATGGAGGAAATAATTTGGTCATTTTGCTTGATTGCTTTTGGGGTTGAGGGAGGAAATCTACATATGTTTCCAGACTTTCTCTCTTGAGACGAAAATAAACTAATAATTAAAACTTTTTCTATGAAATATTTTATATGGCTTTTCAACTGAGAAAATCTCTGTTAGATTAATATGTTTGTTTTTGTATTGATTACAACTGTGAGCAAAATATGGGAAAAGCAGTTTGTCTTTGGCTCTCATTTATTTGTTTAAGTCCTAAATCTGGTAGAACCATAAAGGCATGAGCATAAATGACTTTGTGCACATTTAATCTCATCGAGTTCCGTGGGCTGGATTTTGTTCACTGTATGCCATATACACATAAATTTCCAGGATGAGAGCTTTAGTGATTTTAAAATGCTATCTTTGGTCCAATGCAGTTGTTAGCTTTTTCAGTTTTTCTTTCCTCACCCTGTACTCCTTGACTTGTTTGCCAGTTCACTGTATATTCAGTGTGTGTCTATAAGTGTGTAGATGTTTGATTACATCTGTTAATTATACAGGCTTTTCCTCATGACTCGAATAATTACATTTTATGCCAACAATTTGGTTTTGTTTATACAACAGCTTTTAATGGTTTAATTTGTCAGTGCACTTTTAATTGCCTCTAGATTTAAGGTGAATTGAGCCAGTTGACTTGGTTTGAAAATAAAACATTTTACTGGCCTGTATTTGGGGGAAAAAAAAAAAGTGGTATTGTACTTTGTAGGAATTACAGAAATACATTTGTTCATATTATTTAGAAGTGTGTGTTGTGCTTAGCAAACAGTGGTAGTGTGATTTGTACCTAACTCTAGATGGGCAATATTTAGATTACACAGTGCCATTTGCATTCATAGGTCCTTGCCTGTTGTATAAATTTCACTTTAGGTGTGCCTGATGAGTTTTTGTAAGCCTAACAAGTACTAAAAGCAAAAGTCCATCCTGTGCTATTCTGTTGTGCAAGTTCATAATGGTTTTGTGTATGTGCTGGGAAATCCATTGCAAGCGAGATTGCACATTAAGATGGAAGAGATTGCCAAATAAACTGTAAAATTTACAATAATTACAGTAAAATGTTGCTTTTCCAAGTGTAATACAATGTTTATGTCTGGCTTTATTATTTTTATCAAGGCAAATAGAGTCAAATAAGCTCAAATGAATTTTACAATGTATTAACTACATTTAAGTGACTCTTCATGTTGGTCCATTTCCTCCTATTTTTACAGTATTTGGTGATCTTCTAGACATTATTCCCTCATTCACTTCCACTAGCAGTGTTAGTTCTATTGCTTTAACCATACATATTACAGGCTGCGTTGTCTTTTTGCCCTTCCTACTTTGTGTCCTTTGACCTCATTTTATTTGTCTTAATTTCTTGAAAAATTGACTGAAAAAAAGCAGGATTTTTTTTTAAACACAGAGGAATTTAAAACATATTATAGCACATGTCTTGTGAAGTTGTTGCCCTTCCATTCTTTGGTCAGCATCTGTGAGGGTGTCATCTTTGTTTCTACTTTTTAAATTTTAGATTAAAAAAGATGAAAGCATTAAATTAAATTGAAAAAAGATTATTATGATATAATTTTTTTCAAGTTTACTCTTTCGTGTGCATGTGTACTAGTTTAGGTGTTACATATATAAGACTCAAAGTAATTAAGCTGCTTTCATAGTATCTCAAAATCTTCACAATGTGTAATTTTCTTATATTCTGTTTTACCCTAGAATTATCATTTTGGTTGTTGATAAATAATTATGCTTTATTTGCAGTAGGCTCTGAATGCTTTTCTTCAGAAGGTTCAAACAGTATTTTCTGAAGAAAGTTTTCTATAGCGTAAAAGCAGACATGAAATGCAGATGCATGGTGTGCTTTTCAAGAATTAAAAATTAAATGCAGTGCTCTCAGTTGCAGCATGGCTTTCTGCAGTAGAGCCAACTTATATGGGATGGTGGACCCTCATTAACATGATTTTAACATTATCTTCATAGTGGTGGAATGTACTATGGCATGTCTGATAATGTTCATCTTTTCCTTTCCTCCTATATGGCATTCATTTCATTTTGGCTCACAGGAATGCACTAAACCTCAGGTATTGTAACTTACTGTGTATGGTCCACTAACAATTTCCTCGTGGGTTTGCGGTGTGATGCCATAATACTGATGTGACATTATGACTAAAATTGCCTTCTAGCCTGTGCTTTGATAGTTCAGGAATCTCACTGTGATATAAAAATACCTGTGCAATGGTGAAATCCTGACAGCACAATGTCTCTTGCCCAGCTTGATTGACCTTCCTTGCTTTGGCATCCTGTGATGTTTAGGAAATTAGAGCTATAGACAAAGGGTGTATATAAAATATTTAGTGTTTGGCAGGTGCTTTACTCAAGTATCTCCTTCATGGCTCAGAGGACTTAATCTTTGATTTTGACTTAGAAAATTGGCCCCCTGTCACTGTTTAGTACCTGTATGTCAGTGAAACGGGGAAGTGGAGTGTGACAGGATGAGCAGTAAAGAAATTGAAAAGGCTTTGCCATGATGATTCTTGATTGTCTTCCATTCTGATGGTTTCTACTGACTCAGTATAAAGAGGCTGGATTTTCTAGGCAAAGTATGTCTGAGTTATCTGAAACACAGCTTTGCCAAACTAGGGAGAAGAAGGTGCCCAAATAAGTCAAGTATCTTGGAATGGTAACAAACCAAACAAAATATAGAAGTTTTTCCTGATATCAGACCTCAAATGCACTCAAAGTGATCTGAAGACCTGAGTGGCCTCTTTTAAACTTAGGTGGCATTTGCAGTTGCACCTGCCAATGCCAAAATCAACACTGAGCAGATCTGAGCATCCATCATATAAAACATTTGATAAGAATGTGTATTATCAAATTGTTAAATGTCCCCACTTTTATGCTTGAGAAATCTCTTGTGATAGAGCTGAAAACAAATTGAAACTACTTAATTTTTTTTTTTAGGTTAAAAATTCTCCCCTTTTTCAAACATTGCTTTGGTCAATTTTCCTGTTATTTTTTATCAGGAAATGGGTTTATTTTAAAAGTTCCTCCTGTGTCGCATTGTTAAATTCATTTATCTAAAACACTTGGAGAGTTCAAATTTCAGTGTATTTCCAGTATCATAGGCAAGTGATTTCTGGGTTGAAATGTTCTCTTCCTTCAAAATGTGTAGTACACTTCTTTTAGGAACCCTGTTCCTTACCTTCAGATCAGTGCTCCCCAGTTTTTCAGTGGCATGATCCTGAGTAGCCTATGGTTACTAAACAATATGTTTAAGAGTGATAATGTACTTCTCAAATTATGGTTGGGATTTGAAAGACGTTGTAGTATTTTATAACTTACCCTAATGTTTGAAAGATCATTTGACATGAAATCTAATGTTGAGTATCCGTACTTAGGCATGTTACTTTAGAGTAAGTGTTGGTGGTTTGTAGGGTAAGGGAAATAGAAACTTCATTGCAAATGGAAATAAAATGAATGTGTTTTACCACACAGTTAAAATTACATCCTTTTTTTACCACCTTTTATAGTTTGATAAAATTGATCAGTTCTTTTTGGGAAAAAAAAATTCAAAGCCAATAAGTTTGAGCTGCTCTCAACTGAATGTAGAAAATGTTTACTTGTGCTTCTGATGGGTCAGAAACATCTTTAACTAAATTGGTATTATTGCCTCCTTACTTAATAGCAGAAATAGGATTTTAACCCCTGAATGTTGATTTTCATTCTGTATGTACCTGTACTTAAGGCTACATCATCTCTTCAGTGTAAAGCCTTTGTTTAGAATGATTTGACTGAAACAAATCAGATTCTCCTGAGAACCTACAGGGGTTTATTTCTGCTTTAGACCGTTGTTTGTTGTTTTGGTTTTTTTTAAAATAATTTAAAAGTGAATAGTCACCTGTGGAAGGATTTTAATAAGGGATTTTAATAAGGGATAGACTATCTTGTAATATCTTACTGCCAGTAAACTTTGCGGCTGCTTCAGTGCATCTGTGAAGAATTGGTCATGCTCGGTCTGAGTGTTGCTGGCTCTTCTGTATATAATGTATGGAATATTTGGCATAAATTGACATAACCTCATAAAGGAAAAATCACTTTGTCCAAAATAAGGTGCTGTTCTTTAGTGGCATAGAGATTACAAGCAGTGATTTGTAGCTCCCTGGTTTGTCATAGATAGTCTGTGTCTCTCGAGACTTGGTTTGTAAACTGAGGTGTGGGCTTTTACTAGTCTGTGTTGTAATCTTTGCTAAAGGCAAAGTATCAGATCTTACTGGGGTGTGTCTGAAGAGATGCAGGTAGGCCTGTGAGAGTAGTGCTGAAGTATCTGCAGATAGCCCTTGACAGAAAGATGGGGTGTGGTGTTTTACTCTGTGTGAATCTCTCTAGATTTGAATTAGTTAACAGGCTTAAGAAATTTGCTGCTAGTGCATTATCAGCCAGCTGCTGAAATCGCTGCAAAAGGGCTCTCTGCCTTTAGTAGCCTTCCTTATCCCATTCAGCCTGAGATGCACGTGGGGTGACAATCCCTTTATCCGGTGTGGGAAGGAAAAGAGCGGTGGGCACAGAGCCATCGATAACCCCGGCTTCTGCCCCAGTTACAGACATCTAACCCTTTCATCCTCACACACTGCTGTGGAGCACTGTCACATGTGTTTAGGGCAGACAAGTATTCCTTCTGGATTTTATTTGAAGGAGTTGACTGAAAATGTGAATGAGAGGGGGGCTGGAAATTATACCATGGCTTGTGTTGTTGAGTCAAATCTGATCTGCAGCCATGACTCCGTGAAAAAATAAGCATGAGAGTTTTTTCTAGCTTTTTTTTTTTTTGTGTGTGCTATTTTTAGAAAAGGATAAGAGCCTACTCATTTAGGTGCAAATTACAGAAGACTTTCTTCCTGCCCCTATTTCCTTTTGAAACTAAAAGTGCAAAGCATCAGCATCAGCAGCCTTTTTTTTCCTGAAATTTTTTCGATTCCTATTGTCTGCCAAGAATCTAAAATACCTGGATTGAAAATTTATGTTCAGATTGTTTGTTTTATGAATCAAATTTGCCTTTGACTTTCTTTTGTCTGCAAAATGATGTTATGAAACTGTTATTTATCACATTGCTACATTTAGGAAGGATTAAAAAAAAGGGGGGGGGGCGGGGGTTTCTGCCTGAATTTGATGCAAAACTCTGGTTGTTTTCCTTTATCCAGTGTGTGGCTACTGAAGCCATATGGAAGTTTATAAGATGACAAACAGTGTTTTCTGATTGTTAACATAGATGACAATTCCAAGAAGTTGATTCAATTTTTAGCACTTTGTTGCAGAAGTCCAGTATAATTTGGGATGAGGTTTAATCTTAAAAACCAGCAAAATACCATTGCTTCTCTGCATGTTTGCTTATGTTGTAAAGTACACGTTGCTGCCTGTCTTTCCATGGACCACACATATGATCATGAAATACCTCATTGTGCTTGCTTTTCAACAGTGTGGACTTTGCAGTAGCTTGATAAACTGTATCCATGTCAGTGCATTGTATTTTACATAGTAAATTGGTGCCAGTGTCATAGCATCCTTAGTTGTCTAGTGGAATCTCACGTGTTTTAAATTAGTTTGAATCAGTAGAAGTGGTTGCCAGATACCCAGTCTACAAGAAATCTGTTTAAAGGAACACTGTCAATCTTTCAAGCCTGTAAATAGCTGCAGCTTTTAATGCTCCTGATGCTTTTTTGAAATATATAGAACTTCCATTCTAATACAAGATCACTTACTAAAACAAAATACAAACAGCAGATCTGGTCATGAGTATTCACATTAACAATAAGAAAAGCTTGCTTTTAGGGAGAAAGAACCACGTCTAAGAAAATTATTTGATGGGACAAGAAAGTGTGATAGACACAATGAAAGCTTGACTTTGTGAAAAGGTGCAAAGGATGTGGAGAGGTTGGAGGGAAAAACAATTTTTTAAGCATCCTTGACCTTAGAAGTGTTGCAAGTATATTTGCAAAGGAAAACAGTGCCCAGAGAAACCAGTGGGGCCAAAGCCACTTGGTTGTCAGAAATATTTGGAGTGCAGGATGTTCAAGGGTTTTGGCTTTAGAGGCTCGTATGAGTTATGGTACCTGGACCTATTTAAATAGATTTGATTTTGGAACTTGCTGGTAACTGATTTTCCCCAGACAGAGGAAAAATTTGAAGAGGAAGGTAGCTGAGAAGGTTCTGCTCTTTGGCTTAGGCAAAATTAAAGCAAGAAGGTTGCCTGTATTTTTAAATAAAAGTTGAGCTGAGCTCACTCTGTTCCTGGCTATGACACAAATTAAAGTAATGTCAGCAGAAAAACATAAGTGTGTACACACCTAAATTTGCAGAGTATTGCTGATGAGAAGTAGCATGGTTTGCAGTTTTAAACATGTTAGCATAGATAATGCATGCTTGTTTGCCCATACAAACTTGCCTCTACTAATAACAAAACAGTATGAAATAATTTATTTAACATTTCTAGTGTTCATGTTGAAAGTAAAATACACTGTATTGATTGTTCCATTAATAAAGGGGCTAGTTCTGAACACTGCCAAGTGCAAGGGTGCTTTTACCAGGAAGGAGATTTGTTAAGCTGCTTTTCTTCATCTACAAAATCCAGTGTGCAATTTCAAAAGCAGCTGCTTTTATTATTCCATGATGGTGATGATCTGCTCATGATTGCAATTGAGTTGGTGTGCACATCATAATGGGAAGTAATACAAAATACTAAATAGACAGACATTGTCTGTATATTTGAACACATCCAGTAACATGAATTCCTGAAGAGTGTGACTGTGTTATACTGTGTTATATTAGGTGCATTTTCAAGTGAGACACTACAAAAATGGTGGGATAATTTTACCTGAAATGTGAAATGCTTGAGATTATTTGGGCAGCTCATGGTAACCATTTTTTTTAATGGAAGTTGGATGTTTCTTCATGGGAGCATCCACTGGTAACGTTATAATAGCAATAAGTAACTCCCATCCCTGTGTTCTGTGTGTTCTGGCAAAACACCTTTTTAGCCTCACAGCTTCCTTTCTTCACCCCTGTTGTAAGGAATTGCTATTGTTTCAAGTTATGTATTAAGTTTTGTATTAGTATTAATATTTGAGCAATGCTATAATTTTATTTTGTGTAGCACCCAAAGCAAAGCAAAATTGTTTGTTCATCATCCTTTTAGTAATTACTACTGGCAAGCTAATGCAAAATTAATGACATGCAGTGTGTTATTTACTCAACTTGCAGCTTCTGTCAGAGGTTGTCTATTTTTATAAATTACATCATCCTTACTGCAGAACTCTTGTATCCATTGGGATTTACTGTTCTTCCATTCCCTTTGGAAGGGCTCACATTGATGCCATAACTGGATTTGGAATTGTGATTAGAAGTGGAAGCTCAGAGAAACATTGAAGCCATGCAGTATTTTCTGCCACTGAAGTGTCAGTAATATTTTTGAGGGTTTTTTGACATATTAATGATACTGGGTCCTGTTTATAGCTTGTAGAGTTGACAATGTTGTCTTGACATATGTCAAACTTCAGCTAATAACAGCCTAGATTTTTCAGAGTAGCATGATTTTATTGCTGATACTGACTTGTGATGTGCTCTTTTATACTGTATAAAAGATTGTTTTTCTGAGATGTAGGGTGTGAAACTAAATGTGAGGTATGTCATCAAAGCATAAAGTTGTTCATGCAGCAGAAAAATGGATTTTTTCATAACTCTTTTCTAAATTGATCATTGCACAATGTAACTAAATACAAATATTGTATTTCTACCAACTGGACTTTATGATCTTTATAAGTCCCTTCCAGCTCAGCAGATTCTGTAATTCTGTAATTAGAGCTGAGGAAAATTAAAAAAGCAAATATATACATGTGTAAAAGGATCCTCATTAGAACGGGGTTGTTCAGTTAGAAACACTGTTTGTATATAAAGTACATATGGGGAAATGGGATCTGTCATATTATATTTGTGGAATGCCAATACAGACCCTTTCAATGCTGGCATTTCTGTACAGACCAGTATCATGAGTGATAGTAGTAGTACAGTTATTTGCCCACTAAAGGATGGAAAGAAGCTGACACTTCATTTTTTTCCCAAGCATCTGAGCCACTGTTATGTGACCTGAGCTTGACATAGTGACTTAAAGATAAAATTATTAGTATTATTAGGTGTTTCTGAGTACTTTTAATAAAGCCTTGTATTTGACTTGACTAGTTTCAAATTACCATTATGCTGAGTGAATTTCAAAGCCCTAAAAAAATTAACAAATTTAGTAGTTAAAATATCTTAAGCAACTAGGAAAGTATAGAATTGAAACCTAAAAAAATTTAGCTCATTTTGCTTGATAATTATTTTAAAAGTAAAAGACATGTGAAATTGCATGGGTTTTGTTACTGATAAGAGATCTGTATAAATTATTTCTGTACAGTTGCTGGAGGCAGGGCACAAAGCTCTTAAGATCTGTTAGTGCATGGTGCATTACACAAGAGAGGATATGCAAGGGCACAAGGAGAGAGTTCTCCCAAAAGAAAATGATCTTACACTAGTAAACTCTTCAGTGTTGATTTTAATTGGGAACCCCTGGAGTAAGCTCTTCAGAGAGTCTCCTGGCGTGAGACTATGGAGACAAAAACGAGCTGAAGTGAGTGAAAATTCTCTCTAACAGCAACCAGCTCTTTCCAAGTTAAACTTCCTCAAGACACCAGAGATAAGTAGTAAGCTACTCTGGGAGATGTCCAAGTCTACATTTAAAAAGATGAACAGGCAGTCTGGTGGTTTTTTGACAGTTCCATTTACGTCTGCGCCTTGAACAGAATTTCAGATTCTCCCTTAAAACTTCTAAGTAAGAAGCTGTTAGAATCACACATGCACAGAATTACAGAATCACTAGGTTGGAAGAGACTTTCAAGATCATCAAGTCCAACCTATGTATTAATATCTCAACTGAACCATGGCACCAAGTGCTACATCCATTTTTTTTTTTAAACACATCCAGGTATGGCAACTCCACCACCTCCCCGGGCAGACAATTCCAGTGCATTTCACCCTTTCTGTAAAAGACTTTTTCCTAATATCCAACCTATATTTCTCTTGGCCTAGCTTGAGACTGTGTCCTCTTGTTCTGTCTGTTGCTGCCTGGAGAAAGAGACCTGCTCCCACCTGACCACAGCCACCTTTCTGGGAGTTGGAGGGAGTGATGAGGTCACCCCTGAGTCTCCTTTTCTCCAGGCTAAACAAGGCCAGCTCCCACTGTTCCTCATAGGGCTTGTGTTCCAAGCCCCTCACCAGCCTTGTTGCCCTGAGAGGAGCATATTGTATTAGCTTAGAACAAAATTACTGCCCCTTAACTACTGATGAAGTCACCCAATGAATAAAAAAAAACAAAACTCAACAAAAAACTAGCTAGCATTTACAGGAGACTGCAGATTCCGGGGTTTGTTTGTTTTTAATCCATTAATATTTCATATTGAGGCATTAAATAATTGTTCCCCTGCCTTGGTTGGTCTCAGATACATTCAGTTCTGTGCCACAACAGTCATCCTTGAAATGCAAATATGTTAGTGTATTTCAGGTAACAGGTTTCAATGGAACTACTAATGCCCTTAACAATATAGAATGTGGACAGTTGATTGGCCTCAGAAAAATATCTGAGTTTTATTCTTACATTTTAACAGTGTAGCAGTAGGATACACATGAAAGAGTTATGCAGTCATCCACTTTCTTTAAAGTTTTTCTACACTGTTCTGCAACAAAGAATGTGAAATTTTAGGGTTGCTTCACATAAGTGAAGGACTTGTGTCCCTGAATTCCTGCTGTGAAATTGATATGGACACGATGATATGTGGGAGTTTTTGTGGATATTTTGTCAGTTTGTTTTTCCTCCAGGACAGTGGGCCAATTTGTATCTCAGTAGTGAACCTTGTCCCCAGCAGGTACTGATGTCAAAGTGCTCTTTAGATCTGGTGAAGACAACTTGTTGCTCCTGTATGCTTGACATCATGATTCTTGACCTTAAAAGTGTGTCTGCTCTTTTGCTTTCATGCTTTGCTCCCCAGGTTAAGAACAGAAAGCACGTTCCCACCTTTTCCAATGTAATTAATATGCCATTGTTAAATTTAGTCATTACACCAACGTGAGAAAAATTTGTAAACGTTGGGAAAAACTTCCATCTATCCTGACATAATACATTTTTTCCACTTCTGAAGTACTGGAACAGTTAAAGAAATGAAACTAATCTGTGACTATTCTGCCAACTGAAGTCACTAATATTGCAAATTTTATGCCTAATTTTTAACTTTTAATAATGATAATGTATAATTTTTAAGCAATGCATTCAACTTTTTTTCTGTAAAAATCACAGGTGAACATCGCATAAAGTGACTTCACAAACATGCATATAATATATATGTATGTAATATATGATTTTTACAGGTATTCTGGAAATAGGACATCTTGTCACATTTTGGATGAGTGACCATCCATAGGTTTTCTTTTTATCTGTTCTAACATAGCTGTTGAACATAAGAGGATTCGATGGCAAGTATTTTAAATGAATACTGTAAGTTGCTCCCATTTTAAGATGGACAGCATGCAAATAAAAGCTTTGCTGTGTTGTGCACAGAAGGTGACAAATGGGTCTGCTGTCAGAGGAAAGATTGGCACATCCACCCAGCTGAGGCACCAGCCTGACTGCTCTGGGCTTTTCATTATTTTAAAGATCTGGATTATAGATTCATCTGCAGCAGCAGTTCAACAGAAGGGCATTTGTTCAAATGGTCTGTAACATCAGTAAATATGTTACCAAAACAGCACACACCAGTGTGTCCATTGTAAGTCTTGCTTTGGTGTCACCAGTTGTGCAGTGGACATGGTTACAGTGATGGCAGTGCCACAGCCTTAGGAATAAAAAAAAATAAAGTGGTGAATACTGTTACTTTATCTGTGTGTGTTTTGACCAAAGTGGTATCTTAGTACCTTGGAGAACATATTTGGCAAATGTCTTTTATTCAACACTTTTACTTAAAGTTCTTGAAATTCTTGAGAAAATACTAATAGGGATAAGTATGCCTAGACTATCCCATGTCTGCTTCGTGCTGATAAATAGGAGCTTGCTTGCATGAAGTCAGGTCATATGGCCAGAGATTTAAATTGTTGGCAGTAAATTTGTCTGAATACCTTAGAATAAGATTTATGTATTGTATAGGACATATCAGTGTATTGTAGCATTTTGAGTGAATTATTGTTCTGGGTTTTTAGTGGTTTCAGTTGGTGTTTTTACATCTGATGGGAGCAGCAGATTGTTACGTAGTAATCTCTCTGGTAAGGTTAATGGGAGGCAGAGAACACCAGCATTATAAAATTCAGAAGCATGCTTCTGGGAGCTTTAGCAGTTTTGTGTCCAATAGCCCTGAGCTTAAATTTAAGTTTTAAACTTCTTTCCAAGTGAGGGAGGAGGATGGGAGAAAAAGAAGATAGGTCTGCCTTATTTTCCTTAAAATTATGTACTCCATTTTTGCACTCCTCAATTTAGCTGTCTGTTACTCCACCTACACAGCCGGGTAATATCTGTGTAATTGTCCCTTCACTGTGAATGTTTTTTCTAGCTACTGGAGTCATGCAGTGGCAGTAAATTCGGTGACCTTAGAATGTTCTGTTGGTTTTTGACTAGGTATTTGAACATGAAGGAAATGATACTTTACATTATGTTTAAAGGGAAGGGGAAAATGTGCTGATAATTTCTGATTTTGAGGTACTTCAGGAAAAGAATAGTCTCTGTGCATGTAATCTGTAAAAATTTAAGTTTTTCTGTAAACAGTTGTGAATTCAGGTAAATGCTTGAAATTGTGGAATTGAGGTAATCTGTTGTTGAGCTTTTGTCATTAACCTAGAAAGGCTTAATACTCCAGGCATTGTTGGCACTGCTTAGGAGAATGATATCCATGTGAGGTGGTGTTCAGTCAGATGATACATGCTGCTGAGATCTCTACCAATTTCTACCTAGAATTCACTTTTGCTTGTGAATCCCTTATCTTTTGGTGTAGTCTGAGCATGTCCACACATTTGTAGTTGCTTTTGAAAAGGGTTTTTAATGTTCTTTTCTGTGACTCATAAAGGGACACTAGATTTTTTAAACCACAGTGATAGCTCATCATGTGCAATTATTGCATGTCAGGTTTATTAACATTTCACTTTAATAGCCTAAAAACATTTGCAACACTGTTTTGCCCTCCCCCCCCACCAAACTATTAAGTCTAAGGAAGGAGTTCTTACATGGGTTTTGAAAAACCCATGAACAGAAAGTTGCAGGTTGTGCATGTGCTGTATTTATACTTATTTATGATAGAAACTTTCCACAATATATTGTTCTTGTGTTTTGCACTGATTTAAATTCCAATAATTTTTCACTGTAAGCCATAACAATTCACTGGACTTCTGCTTTGTTGTTTTTTTTTTTTTTTTTTTTTTTTAGAATAAATTGTATGAGAGTATTTTCTGAACTGAAAATGGACAGTATGTACAATCACACCATACCTGGAAATGGTGGCAGTTGAGGGAGTAGGGAAATGGAATTGACCATTTATTCTTAAAACTGTTTTGACTCACAAATTGCCTGTGAGTGGTGTAGTCTTCACCTAATTTCATAAATGTCTCTTTTCACATTTTGAGGCTTATTTTTCTGTTTTGGAAACCACAAAGTTTTTGTCAATCTGATGCATGTAAACATCAATTAAACTTCATTAGGTTGATAAAAATTTTCGCATTCATGGACAAAGTACTGGCTTAATTTACTAACAGATGAGTAGAGGTGTATAGTAGTGACCAACATAAGTAGTAAGAAAGTGTTTCATGGCAATGTTAGATGAAAGCTTTGTGTTTCACTACTATTTTGATGGGTTTAATCATGTTTTCATCTTACTCGTGAAGGCTTATGGCTCAGAAACCTATGCTGGATTTTAGCTGGAAATATCAAGTGATGCAGAGGGGAGGCTTGTTGATAGCTGTGTGTGTGACAGAGTTCAGAAAGTTGTGTGCCGCCTTCCTGCCCTGGGGAGATGTTTCTGTTTTGGCAGAACTTCATTTTTTTCTGGACATGAGCATAAAATACTCAAATTCTGCTCATGGTGTTAACCACAAGGCCACCCAGTCAGACTGAAGCGGGTTTTAATTGCTTTGTCAACAAGTAGTATTTTTAAATTTTGTACTAGAGAGGGTTTGCCTTAGCTTCCTAGAATTCATAACTTCTGCTACTTCTGTTCAGCACTTCATCAGAAAATTGATTGTGCTCAGCATTAAACTATTTTACAAGGCTTAAGCACAATTTAATGTTTTAAATTCTGTTAGTTGCTCTGGCACATGACAAAGACTTTCAAAATTCTAAACTAATTGTCATAATTGAATAATTTAAAGACTAATTTATCTTTTAGATTATATTGAAGACCAAGGGCATAAGTGTCATTAAACTCACATAAATGTAAATACATTCAATGTAAAAGATGTTGTATATGAAACTGTGTCTATTGAACAATTGTGCAAAAAAATACACTGGGTTATTTCAGGATCTTCTCTGCCATTGCTAGAATTCATTTTCACTAATTTTTATAGCCTCATTTGGTAGCATCATTGCCAGGAGTGAATGAAATCAATGTGTAACAAACTAAGCTCATTATCAGTGTACATGTTAATTTGGGGGAAGGCAGCTGCAGATTGTATGACAATAGCATTCTGTAATAGTAGTTTTTTTCCTGTGTATTTTGCCTCTGTCACAACTGTTAATTCTTTTTTTCTATTGTCCTTGTTGGGGGAAGAAATACTTTGAAGTTATTGTAAAGCCAGATGGTGTCTGATTTTAAAGAATGTGTTGTAAAGGAGTTACAGAGGTCTATACTGAAGTTGAAGCCTAATGGAAGTGTGTCATGTGCCTGACTTGGTCACTCCTGTGTCAAGTGGTGCAAACCTGTGGCACTTCAGAGGTGCATTGGATGGGGCTGACCATTCATTGCTTGAGCTCATCCCTGTTGCATTTCAGCCTCTCTGCAGCATGGTTTTACCCATACAGCGTGAGAAGGGGTGTTTTGTTAGTGGGAGTGGCTGGGGACATTTCTGAGTTTAAGATGCAATTATATTCTGAGGGGAGAATTAGGAATGCCATGTTTATGTCAGTCTCTTCCACAGCCTGTATACCTGTGCGTTTTTATTGGAATTTGTGTATTCAGTGTGCAAGGAGAAGCAGCAGCTCCGTTCAGAAAGGCTGGAAATGGTATGTTAAAGGTGTCTGGACACGGACCTCCCACACCCTGTGGGTGGATGTCTCTGGCCTGTGAAAGGGCGAAGCTGCTGAAAATCTGAGCGAGCTCATCAAGTGCACTGTTTGTAAATACGTGATAAAAATGTTTACAGCTCTGCAGCAGCTCTCTTTTGGGTGGGTGGGGGGAAGGGAGGTGATGTCTCTGCTTTAGCATTATCTTCTTGAAAAGTCGTGTTCAGTTCAGGATTTGGCGAGGTAAACGTGGGTCCTCATTCCCACCTTGACTTTCAGTGATATTCTTAGGAGCCAGCAGCGAAAACGGATCCCTCCCCTCTGGGGATGCCCTGATCTTCCCAGGCTGATACCAGACACGGGCAGGAGCTTGCTGTTTTATCTGCATTGTCCATCTCTACCTTAATGAGTGAAACAGTTAAGTATCAGAGGGGACGAGCCTCTAGGAATGTGTCTTCCATTTGACTGGAATATTTCGGTGGATAAAGGGAGAGGGAGGGAGAGGAGAGAGAGAGAGAGAGAGAGAGAGAAATCCACTTACATCACTCGAACTGCATTGAGTGTGTGCCTGTGTGCAGGTTAAGAGACAGACTTCAGTGTCTTTGCTTTCTGCAGGAAGCAGCAATGCCGTTTGTATCCTAAGAGGAATTTTTTATTTAGAAAAGGAAGCATTCTTTCTACCCAGGAAATGGCTTTCCTTGTGCGTTGCTATGCCAACTGCCTGCAGCCATGGTCTTCCAAAGTAAGCACAATAACGTAATTATATTGGCGTATTGCATTCAGACTCATGATTCTCTGGGTTTTTGTCTGTGTTAACTGTTGTATTTTTGTTGCTGACTCTTTGGGCGGTAGAAGTGCTTGTCTCGATTGTGAGGAACAGGCATCATAAAATTAAATGCCCATCAATGTCACGCTGCTGAGATTAATTGTGCAAACTTGGTTAGCTGAGTGGAACAGAGATCACTGGTCACTACTCTGTCAGCATCATTAGCAGCCAGGGGAGGAGGTCCCTCCTCGTGTGCGCTGCCCTGATTTTGGGGGAGTGCAGGGTAGTGCTGGCGGGAGGGGGGAGGCTGCATTTGTGACTGTGTGATTGCAAATGAAACAGGAGTATTAACAATGCTTGGCTGAGTGCTGCAGGCTGGTTCCTGCACCCTGACCAATATAATACTGTATTAAGCCTTTTTGAGGGAGTCTCTGTGCAGTCAGCCATTTTAGCTTTTTTTTCGTCCTTTTTCCCCCCCCCTCCCGTTCCCATTCCTCAGGCTCAGGGAATGGTTTTGTTCCCTTGAATGGATGCTGGATATGTAGGGTTTCATCAGGCTCTCTACGTCCTGACACGCTTCGACTTCCAGTGTTGCAAAAATGGAGATGAACGCCGTCGTTGGGATTGCTGCTCTGCACTACAAGTGCGAGGGGGGTTTTGAGCTTACCACTAGTGACACTTTTAGCTCCAGCTTGCTTTCACCCCCTCCGCCTCTTTTTAATTTAATGCTGTAGAGGGTGACTTGCCATCCATAAGAAATTGGTACATGATGTGTAAATTCAGTTCAGCTTATGTTTCTTCATTATGAAACCACTTGCAATCCCAGCTAACCATGGAGTTATGGGCCAGCAGGAGAAGCACTCAGTAAGTATTGCAAATTCTGTTTGTTCTATCAATAACCTGTCACGGGCAAACTGCATGGAGATTGAAGCTGCTTGTCGTCCTGCTCACTGCCTTTCCTGCCTGTGGATTTCACAGCGCCTTTGGAGGGAAAGCTGCACCTGAGGTGGCTTTCATGTCGGTGGCTGTATTTGAAATTGTTTTTAGCTTAAAAAAGGCAACTCTCTAGGTTCTTTTTGAATGTTAAAAAATTTACTGGAAAAATGCTGACATGCTTTGGTTGGCCAGGAAGCTTTGAGCATTCAGTTAAAATCATTATGCATTTGTTAAAACTTTAAAGCGATGTGTAAGCTGTATAACAAGTGATATAATTGTAGGTGATGATAAGAATAGATTTATTCTGTCTAGTGTGTGGTACTAGCGCAGTTTTGCCTTGTAGCATGGCGTTGAACATCTGTGATACACTTATGCTGAAATGCAGAAACTGTTAGTAAAACATGGAATGAACAAAAGGCATAAGTACTGATGCTGTCTAATTGATCCCATGAGTCAGCTACACCTTTGTCATGCTTTAATCCCATAGGCTGCCTGTGTTTATTGTTTGGGAAAAATGCATTCATAAGCAGAAGAGCAAACATTATTTAACAAGGCCTCAGGTGTCAGGAATTAGAAATTTAGGTTTTGCATGACAAAAGGTTGTGTAACTTCTATAAAAAAGTATTGAGCCTTCTTCATGCTAGATTCTATATGGTTCAATATAGTTTTCAATCTTAAAATTTGTTTCTTGGGAAGATATTTATGAATGTGTGTTCTGTGACTACTGTGTCACAGAATGTACATGGGAATGTGAACAGTATGTTCAGCAGATACAGTTAAAGAATGGTAAATGGTGGGAAGAAGTGTTAGCAGGAACTTTTTGAAGGAAGAACATTTTTTTGGCAAGAATTCAGTGTTGATTGTGTAGAAATACAGAAAATAACCTAGAAATGTTTTAGAATGTGTCCAGTGAATTTTTCTTTCACGTGTAGCAACATATCACAGTTTCTTATTGTAGACTGTTTTGTTCCTTTCCCTTGTTAATTACATTCTAAGTATAAGGGAGTTCATGTAACCAAGCCTTTTGGTGTTCATGAAATATTTAGAACTTAATCTAAAAAAACCCAAACATAACCCACTTTCTTTCCTCCTGAAACTCAAGCACTGAAGAAGCTGAAATAGAATAGGATACTGTGAATTTGCAAATAGGAATGAAATAAAAAAGCTGCATATGTGTTGCATGTGCTTTTTTGCTCTTTCTCCTCTCCAAAGAATGTCAATGAAAAGTTCTAGATTTACTCTGGTAGCACAAGTTTAACTGATATTAAATAAATGTTTATAGATAAAGGCAAAAAATAAACTAGCTTTTTAGAAACTCTACATTGCAAACTCTGTCATATTCTAGTTGTATAACTTTGAGGTATTTAAATCACAGAGATGAATTTCACTCTCCAAAATGAAGACTGGACTAAAATGTAGGAATAGTAAAAGGAAAAGGTCAGGGTATTGCTTTACAAATGCCCCCATATATGCAAGAGAGAGAAATCATACTGTCTGACATGCAGTTGCAGACTTTGCATGAAAAAAGACATAGTTTAAAGACTATATAGAACTTTAAAACTAAACTGCTAGGACACAGACTAGCTCAGCAAAAACCACTGCTTTAGCAATGAAATTTCTCATGCCTGTTTACCAGGTAGGCATTATTTTCCTTGGAAGGTAAAACTGAAAGATGTAAATTTTTCATAGAGAGGGAAGGGAATCTTGGAGTTGCAAGGCACAAGACTTTATCTTACTTTGCCTAAGAGGAAAAACTTCTTGAATTAATCATTTCTGGTAATGAGTTATTTTCATGTTAGTATGTTCCCAGAATTCTAAATATTTTATTGATAGCTGACTTGAACCTGTTTCAAGGAGAGAGGCTTAATTACTTCTGTGACATCCCCACCCAGAGTCTCACAGCTTGATTTGCTAGAGCTGAATGCAAAATTCAGTTCCAATCTGGAACTGAATGCAAAAATCTCCTGTGCAAGGTTTCACAAATTTCTGTGAATTAATTTTACTTAATGCTGTTAAATCTTAATTTCACACTAGTTCAGTTAGGGAATGAGTGATTTAAATCTATTGTTCTGTGAAAGTGGTGTGCAAACTGGTCGTTGTGTTAATTATGGTGAAAATGGACAGAGGAAGTGTAAAAAATGCTCTTGTGTTTCCTAGATTTTTTTTTTAATATAAACAATAAAGTCAGCAGCATCAATCAAGGGTATTGGTCTCACATGCCTCATATTTCATCAGTTGGAGGAGTTTGAATCAGAGCTACAAGCACATATCTGAAAGCGATGTTCCTTGATACACAACTACTGTCATCTGGTTAACAGGGAGTAAAATTATGCTGTGGGTGAAAGATGGCAGAGAAATCTGGGCTGTTGCAAAAATACTTCTGCTTAGTTCTTGTATTTGATGTACTTTACCACATTTTGTGAAATTAAAGGAATCTTAGAATAGTTTGGAAGAGTCCTTAAAGACCATCTTCTTCCAACCCCTCTGGCATGGACAGTGACACCTTCTACTAGACCAGGTTGCTCAAAGCCCCATCCAGCCTGGCCTTGAACACTTCCAGGGATGGAGCGTCTTCAGTAGGTTCTTTATGTTTGGCTGTGTCCTTGCTGGTTATAGGAGTCCTCTAACCAGCTTCACAGGGCTTTCTTTATAATTTTCATAATCTTAAATTTTAGGAAGATGAATGGTATTGCAAAAAATATTGTTTTGTGGATGTTCAAACAATCTCTTGAAAAGCTTCACACATTGCATCTTACACCTGGTTTATTACGTAGACAAAATCAAATGAAGGTCTAGTGTGTGAAGGTTCCCATTGTAGGCTTGGGCCTTGAAAGATGTTAGCTTTTGACCTCATTTCTCTTTTTCCTTTGTATCTGTTTTTTGTAGGAACTTTACTCAAGGTCAACTAAAACCAACAAAATGAAAAAACTGGCAGGTACAATGACTTGTAAAAATGGGACTTGAGATGCATAGCTCTTGTTTGACTGTGTACTGATTAACAACTCATGAATTGCACAATGCATTGGAATGACTTATGGACAACCTGTAAGAAAGTACAATTTTACTTCAGGTGTAATTGAAATAAAGTCTGCTAAAAAAGGACAAGTTTTGCTGCTGGTACAGAGGCACTTCTTTAGTGATCATGGGTGCTGCCATCTTTGATGTGCTCAACCTGTCTTGAATTACTAAAAAATATTGGAAGCAGTAAGTCAAATTTTTGGGTTGTTCTTGCCATATTTTAATTCACAAAGATTTGTACCCGTGTGCCAGGGGTCCCTTCCCTCCCAGGAAAGAGAAGGAAATGAGTGATATGTTGAGGAAAACTCTTGAATGGGGGTTGTTCAAATATGGTTATTTTAGTTGGATGTGTAGTAAAGGTGCCTGTTGGCATGCTTTCCTAAGAAATCTAGAACTATTCTAGAAATCATTTCCTTTTTCTGGATGGGATTACCAGTGTTTTTCCTTGACTCATATAATAAATGTAGTGTGATGTAGATATTTGTCCTTTGAGTGAGCATGACACTGCACTACTAAGTTGTGGAAAAGAGGTGTGGTGCTGTGATCAGATGGCTGCAGGTGCTAAGCTCATTTCTGTATATGTATCTGGAACAAAACATAGATGTGTGAAAAAGCTCTGTCTAGGTAGTAGTGGCCTGTTAGCTGCTGCAGCTGCTGGTGGTTATGATTTTGTTCTTCTTGATGAATTACATTGTTCTGGGACTTGATACAGATTATCATCTTTTGTTGTTAGGTACCTTTACCTATAGCACTTATGGAAACCAGATTTCTGGCCTCTTCTGATTATTCCTTTCCTTTCAATTTGCGTATTTAAAAAAAAAAATCCTCTCTGGAGGCCAATAAAGGTGTTGTGGATTTTTCATTGTGATTAGAAATAGTGTTTCACCTCTTTATAAGTGCATTATGATAGAGTCTTTAATTGCAGGACCGTGTATCTTCTGCAAGATTTATCTCCAGGTGGATAGCTCTGTAATGAGCAGCTGTTTGACATTTTGGGCCAGCTTCATTGCTCAAAAGGCCAGGTTGGGTTTATGGTGTACTGTTCAAGTCTAACTCAGAAGAGAAAAGTATAAATATTATTCTCTTCTGTGGCTTTTCAAGATGCTTGTAACTACAGTGCCCAGGCAAATAATTAAGGTATTGCGGGGGCGGCATTATCTTCATTTTTCAGTAAGGTCTGCTAAAGCAAATCTTTGGCAAAACATAAGGGCAGGATTTTGAGAGCTTAAGGTGGTCATTCCACAGCACAGGAAGTCTAAATAAGCATTCTAAGGATGGATTTTGTTGCTTGAGTTTTCTATATTGGCCCACTTCAGGCACTCACAGCCTGATCATCATACAAAAGCGTGATTTTAAGTGACTTGCCTGGCATCCTACCAGAGATCTGTGGTAGACTCTGGCTAAATTCCTGTTCTGCAGGACAGCATTTAACTGCAGATTTCCCCAAAAGCTTATAAATGGCAAAATTTGGGTCATTGCAGAGGATTGACTGTGAATGCATTTAGTGACCTGTAGAGATGGCAATGAGAGCATCATTGGCACATAGAAGATGTCCTGCTATCTTTCTCTTATGGTTTCAATGCCTGGGGATTGCACAGCATATTTCAAAGTGAGAGGAGAAGAGAGAGAAAAAAAAAAAAAGAAATCCCTCAAAACCATACCAGAAAGGCTACCATCTATATGTAATGAAGTAGCTAAACTTTTTTCAGGTGGTAGTTGATTGAGCATATTGCACAGTAAGAGATTTTTTTACCAATTTTATGAAGTAAAAGAGTTTCAAGCCTCACTACATGCTCAGTATTATGGCTCTGGTTTGTATTCTAAAGTAGCCAAATGTAGTGGTGCTGTCGGAGTGTTTGCAGAGAGATGTTTTTGATGCTGCATGCTGGAATGTGGCATTTATAGGCACAATGCAGATGTGAACCTGAAAGAAAAAAGTCAGCTTCTTCCAAAATGCTATTTTGAGACTGAGACACTAAAGCTATTTATTATTACTGAGTTGTTGGCACTCCTGCCTGATCATCAGATGTGCTGAAAATCTAGCTGCAATTGAGAGCTGCTGGTACCCAACAATTATAAAAAGCAAAAACTATCCAAGCAACCAAAAATCCCAAACATCAAAAGAAGTAAAAAATCCTAAATCTCTTGACTTGCTCCTGATTCTGTGAGTTAACAAAGGCATGGGGAGAAGAGAAACTCTAAAAAGCAGAGATACTGTGTTGTGTGAAGTAGCCTAAGTGAAAAATAAGTTAAATATGGAATTTACAATATGCACAACGAATAGCATGAAGTTAATTGTAACTAGAAGCAAGCACTAAGAAAACCAAGGAAATCTTGTGCCTCAGTATCTCAAGTTCATTATTCCACCTGCAAAATAATTGCAGTCCCTTGCTGAATACTGGCTCAAGGGTTTTAATCAGTGATACTTAATGCTGGTACTTCATTTCCAAGTGATGTAAACTCAACAGTTTAGGGAACGAAACTGTAAAAATATTCCAGTGAGAGGAAGTAAGTTAGATTTTTTGGGAAATTTAATTTTTAATTCTCTAAGGCAGGGGATCTCAGTGATATGTAAAGAAACATGTAGCTTATATGAGGATTAGAAAATGCTGTGAGTTGTGCTGCTTTTTTCTGCAGTCGTGACTGCTCCAGCAGCAAAAGCGAGGGGAGATGTCTCATGCTCTGTATTCTGCTGCTAACATGAACTGAAGCTTATCTGCAAAATACTTCTGTACTTGGTAACTTTAAAGGTTGTCTGCAAAATCAATAAAATACAAGAGATAGCAGGAATGATATAAGAATATGAGCATTAGGGACTGTGATTTCTGAATTCTAAATGAGAGTTGCATAAACATTTAGGCCATGTTCGGACCATCAGCACTCTGGGATCATGATGTTGGTGCTGTAAACTTTAAAGTATAACTTTTTTAAAGCTTATTTCAAGTTTCTTTTTCTTCAATTGTCTTGCATACTTTTTTATTCCTTGTTGTATTCCAGGCTTCAAATTGCTACAAATTGGCCCTTAACAGCATCCTTGATGTTTGAAAAACTGAGCTAATTTTACTAATCCCTCATTGAATACACAGTGGTGTGATATTTGCTCGACTGAAATAAAGACAAGATTTTCAGAATTTTAGGGTTATTTTATTAAAATCTGATTTTTATTTTTGATACTTTATTTGCAGCAGCAGATATATGACCAGACTGCTAATTCTTTAATGTACTATTATTGTATAATGGATACTTGGTAGCTTTTTCTAAAATTTGAAATTAATAGAAGTAATACTACTAGAAACAGGAAAAAAAACCCACTTGATAGGGTATTTCAGGACTTCTGCAAGGGAGTGTAATACTGAACCAGTGTTTCCAGTGTTTGAGAAGTATGGTTAACATTAAGGATTTGAGAAACATGAAATATGAATGTCTTGAGATTTACCCTTGACCAAAGAATTTTGTACCCACCACACTTTATTGCCAATATTGTATTTAAGAATGTGGTAGCTGTAGTGCAAGACAAGCGTGGCATGACTCCAGCAGTTCTGCAGAGTTTTTAGGATTCTAAGCTCTGTGTGCTTAATCCATCAGTCTGTTACAGAAATGTCACTGGCACTCGCATGGTATCCCAGAATTGGGTGGTTGGTGGTTATTCCAATTTTGTCAGCTTGCCAGTAGTCTTCTTGCTGTTCATTTTGAGATGGTGATGATTCAGCTGAGAACCAGGAGAAGAATAAACTGTGCTGAAGGGGTCTCTGCTCAGTGGGTTACCTGTGAAAGCTGATCCTATGCCCAGAAGCTAAAATTTATTGGAGTGTTTATCATTCCTTCCAATCCCCCTGTTCTGTATGAGAATACTAGAAGGACAGATGAAGGACAAGAGATTGCATTGCTGTTATGTGAGTCATGTTGAAGGTAAATAGCTTTACATTATAATAGTACCTGACACAAGCAGTGCTGCTGCTTGGTCCCTAGTAAGTCTGAGGTGTAGGGATGGAGAGCAGCTACTGCCTAAATTTATTTGATTTAATTTGTCACTTGTGAAAGATGAAGGTTCACAACATTTGTCGAAATAACTGGAACATAGGAAATTCTCTGTGTGTGAAGTTTGTAATTTACTCTTGTGGTGCTGGACTTGGTTACTAGACTGCAACATTCTATTAATTCCATTAGCAAGAATGTTGGTCCTTTGGGCAAAAGGCTGTATTTGTCTTTTTGTGTTGCTCTCACTGCAAACATGAAGCCTGCTGCCATGAACCAGTTGGTTCATGGTGTTCAGCTAACCTGGCATTCTATACTTGGCCTAAACCTTAAGCTGCTGAAAAAGCTAAAAATAAGGCCTTAGGTCCTTTTGCAATCACTGGTCTCCATTGCAGATGCTGGAACACAAAATCCTGGCATGTTTAGCTCCCTTTTCATGAAAAGTGAAAGAGGATTTTCCTAAATGGGGAGTAGCTTGCTAAACCTCACAGCTTGGACTGAGTAGTTTTCTAGCATTTCCCAAGTCCTGAGTCATAGGCAGTCAGGTTGATGTCTCCAGTAATATGATGTTCCTTCCAAACCCTGTCCAGAACACCTTAAAAAGGCATAAAATAGTTTGATCTGCTACAATTTCAATAATTCCTGTCCTTTGTGATGTATGGAGTGTGACTACCCTTCCTTTAATTCAAATGGGTTTTCTGATTTTTTCCTTACATGTCTTCTGAATTTGTTTAGTGACTTCTGTAAACAGCAGAAAGCTCTGAACCATTTGACAAAATGTCAAAAAGATTTTGCTTTGAATGTGAAAACAGTTGTGACTCTCTACACTCAAATGTATGCATACCTCCATGGCATTTCCAGCTCTTAGATGCAGATGGAGATGGCAATTCTCCTTTGGACTGGGAATATGCAAACTGGTTTAACACCAGCCTTCTCTTTCAGTTCCAGCTTCTCAACATGGATCAAGAGCCAGCTGCTTTCCAAAATAGAGAAAAAGCAGGCATGTGAGTTAGAAATCAGAGAAGAGCAAAATATTACATTATATGTGCATTTAGGATCTGTTAACAAGCTAACAAATGCCATAAATGTAGCTCCATGTAGCCCTTGTAGCTTTCTACCTGTAGATTCTTTATTTCAACTGTCCCAGGGCTGGCTGGGGACCATATGCCAGCCTTTGGTGACAGTAATGCCCCCTCTTGCTAACTGCAGTTACCTATCTTCAGAGACATGGGGACAGCCAGGAACCATGCTGCAAAGCCAGACAAGAACCCAATGGTCAAATACCTCAGCCTGGGATTTCTTTCCCTCAGTCTATAAATACTGATTCCTTTTATCTGACTGCAGCCTTGCAAGCATAGGTGCTGAGTGCTGGGTCCTTTGGCCAAACACACTAGGTAGGATTCATTAGTTTATGGCTTGACTCCAGACTGTGACCTTGCAAGTCAGAAGAATTGGTTTAAAGCTTTCTTCTTTTATTCCTCCTGCTAAGAATGATTTCATAACCATGACGTTTTTTCTGTTTTGTGGGTCTCCCTTTGTGTGTGTGCTCATGTTGGCTTGTTTTATTGTTAAAAATAGGCTCGTTCTGTTCCGTGCTGCTGTTCTTCCTGCAGAGCCAGAAGAATGGGAGCTGGGCTGTGCTCCTAGGCCTCCATCCATGGCATTGTTTCCTAAATGCCTATCTGCTGCTGTGTGCCTGCCAGCCTGCCAAATGCTGTAGGGGTTGCATGAATGTCAGGAAGGTCTAATGCAGGGTGGTTTGAAAGAGCCTGGGGAAGGCTGGAAAAGAGAACCTGGGTGCAGAACTGGCAAAATACATTTGCTATTGGTAGTGGGATTGATGCCTTGAAAACAGGGTGATTGAGGACATTGTACCTGAATGTGTTTGGTTGTGGTTGTAAAACAAAAATAAAAATCATTCTAGACTTTGTGAAATTTAAACTGAATTTTAGGAATTATTTCGTAGTTAGCTAAATCCTAAGTTTGCTGAGCCATCAGACCTGTTCTCATTTTAGTCCAAGTAAGTTATTTGTGCTCTCCATTCGTTCAGGAGTTTTTTGGTGGGTTTTTTGCTTGTTTGTTGGTTTCATTTGTTTTTTGTTGTTAATTTATTTGTTTGTTTGGGGGGGTTTTTTTTGGTTTTGGGTTGCTTTTGTTTGTTTGCTTTTGGTGGGTTTTTTTTTTGCCTTTTTTTTTTTTTTTTTACATATAAGGTCTTTTTCCTTACATGTAAGGAGCTAAATAAAGGCTCTTCAAAACAAGCACTCTTTGCCTGTGCTGTTACCAATCAAGGTACAGCTTGACCTCTAAATCTTGATGTATTTCTGATAACAAACTAGGAGGGAGAGGAACCTGTATTTTCCAAATTCTTGGCAGGCAGCAGCTCTTTTCTCTGCTAAGTTACTCAGGGCGGAGTCAGATGTTAGACTTGGATGTGTCTCACTTGCCTTTTCAGTCTTGACCTGCTGAAAATCCTGCTTGACCAGTGGCTTTTCAGCTAGGTTTTTTGACCTTTGAATAAGTAGCTAACTACAGAGAGATTTTTTTCTTTTGAAATACACATAAATAATGTAGAATATTCTTTTTTTCTGCTGTCCTCACTTTTAAGGAACCAGGAGGAAAAGGAAAATGCATGAATTTATGGATTTTGGTGCCTTAGTAAAATGTGCTACTTAAATAATTAACTCTGTGTCTGGAAATGGTTCTTCACTGGATTTTTTTTTTTTTTTAAAGCAGCAGAGAAGACTCATATTTTATTTTAAAACTGAAGCTGTTCACAGCTGTAGGAGCAGACAGAAAACCAAACTAAAATGAGAACAGTGTTAGTTTCTTTTAATAACTGTATTTAGGTGTACCTCTCCTTGCCTGTTGGTGTATTACTTCTGCAAATATTTTCTGTTGTCTGACTCTGGGAATTTCTGTCCTGTTCAGTCTCGCTCATTTTCAAATCAGTAGGTTCTCAACAGTTGATAATACTGTTGTTGTTGGGGGTTTTGTTGGTTGGGTTTTTTTTGTTTGTTTGTTGTTGTTTGGTTTTGGTTTTTTGGGTTTTTTTTTTGAGTTTTGTTCTTGGGGTGGTGTTTTTTGTGTCTTGTGAGAAGATTAGAGACTTCTTGCATTTCAGGGCAAAGAATTTTTAGAAATTTCCATTTAGCAGATATTTTCAAGGTCCCTGAAAAATACAGCTGCTTTTCCTAAATAAATGATTACTCAAATGGTGTTTCCCAAACAGTGGTGTGCATGTCAGCAGTAGGATATAAAAAATCTAGTTATCTACTTATTTCCTGTTGAAGGAAGAGGTTGTTTAGGCAATTAAATGTCACTCCTACACCTGCAAGTTCCATTAGTATTGTACATTAGTATTCCTTCTGTGATGATGGTACCCAGGGAAAACTAAATTTAGGAATTCCTGAGTTAGAGTATGATTATTTTTAGAGTTTTTTTTTTTTTAAGTGGACGTTCAGTGTTCCAACTGGGATTTTATTCATATATTTTAAGCATCCAGAGATAAGCTCAGTGTAGTAATGACTAAAATGTCTACCACTTTTAGGAAAGTAACTTTCTAAATCTCTTGCACCATGTGTTACAGCAAACAGCTGTAACATTTTAGGGCTGTTGTAAATGAGCAGTTAGTTTGGCTCTCAAATTATCTGGTCATTGCAAGGTGACCTAATGCAGTAGTTCAGGTAAATGCACACACCTTGATCATGTGAATGCACACACTACTCCAGCATTTAACTTCTGGTAGATGGGAGAAAAAAGATGAAATGTCACTTGGTTGTCTTTGTAAAATGGGCTCCAGTTACTGGTCTTGGTGTTTCAACCTGATTTCTGTACTGCTTAGTTTTCTGCAGCTTAGCAATCTGTGATGTAAAAATCTCTTCTTAAATAAACACCACTGAAACATTTCATGGTGTCAGTAGAATATGGAAGTTTATACATGGATTGTGTTTTTAGGATGCTGTTGATGTAAGGCAGGACTATAAGGGATGATTTAAACTCTGTGTGCACACCTGTACAGACACAAATAGAGAATTTCTGAAAGTCACACATGAATGTCAGCATTTTAAGCACAATAACATGGTGCTTCAATTGACAATGTCTGCTTACTCCAAAGCAGCCTTGATGGTAATGGGCTCCATTTGAGACCTTGTTGTTTTGCTTATCTTATAATGTAGTTGTGGATGTTGGTAAAAATTAGGCAATTAAAAAAAAAGCCAAGGTGGGAGGCTAATGAAATTTAGTGTTTGATATTGCAGTTTTGAGTAAATGTCACTTGGACTACAAAGAAAAGCTCTGCAGGTTGTTTCAAAATTTATTTGAGATACTAGTACTGTAAGAGATGCTTCTGTGCTGATATATGTTAATAATTTTAGTTGGCTTTGCACAGTTGCTGCTGCACTGTGCTCCAGAATTTAGGGAGCACTGTAGCACTTCCTAAAGACTCCTTGATGAAAAGAAGAGAAATGATCCTTTTGTCTTTCCCTTCCTATGGTGACAGTGAGCACACACTAGTAAGCTTTTTCCCAAAGTAGTTAATAATTGAGTTGTTCATAGAAGTTGGAATCTTGCTCTGTGTGACAGAATACAAACTCTGGAGGTATTAGGAATGCATGATGGCATGATAGCACATACAGTTTTGTAAACTTGTGTCAGAGTAAAATATTTTCATTAATTTTCTTTGACTACCATCTGAGGAAAAGTGCAAAGTAAAGTAGCAAGCAAAGGTTGGGGTGTTGCAGCAACACTCACCTCTCTTGTGTTGCCATGGCATGAGAACATTTGTACTTGCAAAACTCACAAAGTAATAAAGCTGTTGGATTAGTAGTCATGTTAGTATAGAATTAAAAAATTATAGTTATGATAAAATCATAGTATTTGAAGCTTTTGCAACCTTAGTCATATATAAAGGGAAATGCATGTCATTAAAAAACATTTTATCTAGTTACTGTACTGTTTCTCCATTAGCCAGAAAATTAGGAAGACCCACCTATATATATAATATATATATATAATATATATAATTTCATATAATGCAAATATGAAACCTTTTTACTTTTTGTATTGGTCTGAGGAGTATTATCTACAGACTTCCAAGATTTTTTAAGCAATCTTTCTTTTGAAATTCACCTTTGAAAATAACATCATCCCCATTTTCAATCAAAATTAATTGCCTTGTAGATTTCCAACTTTAAAAAAAATAATTTGTAACGTTGTTTTAAATGCTCAATATTGTGCAATTAGCAAGCTAAGACTTGTGATTATGGCAATATGCATTTTTCTTTATATTAAAAAAAATGCTACAATCAGAATATTTGGAAAAACAAGCTTTAGCAAGGGCTTTGATGTCCACTTGTGTGTCATTTGTCATATTACAATTCTTTGTGTTGTTTTTCTTGTTTGAGGTGAAGCAGAAGTGTGCAGCTTCCATTGTCAGTCAAGGAAAATAGTGGAAACTTCCACCCACTTTTCTCCTGAACTATTCCTTGATGTTCTAAAGCAAAGATAATCCTTTGCTTAAAACTCCAAGGGTGGCATTGACGTGGCTGCAGCTGTCAGACTTCAAACAAAATTTCCATTTAATTGCTTGTGAATAGTCATGCCTCTCTTTAAATTTTCATCAAATTTCATTCAATTAATATGGTATTTTATGGAGGCAGGGCTCAGTTTTTGCATCTATGCACAGGAGCTCCCTAAATATTTGTATCTTAAAAAAAAAAAAAATTCTTTGGAAGTTACACAGTACTTAGGTGTTTACTAAGAAGCTACCAATAAGAACATCTAAAATATTTTTATGTTAGTCATGTTGGATTTTGTCTTTTTTCTTCCTCTGTTGGTAAGTCTGCTTCTGAACATTAAGTATATCAAACAACGGGCTCGCTTCAGGTTTTTCTGCTTGGATGAGTGACATGGATCTGGGAAGAATTTTCTGGGTCACTGCCATTACACACTTGTGCAGCACACTCATAACTTTGCCTCGCTTCAGTTTGAAAGCCTTCTCTACCACGGCTCCTGTGGAGTCTGCCTTGGAGAATCTCTGTGGTTCATTAGATAGCAGCCTTCTTTCAGCTTCCTGCTCATTAGGCTTTACACCTGCATTGCCTGTTACTGAAAATATATTTTTCCTCCTTTCTATTTCTGCATAGTGATCTTTCTCTCAGTGTGGGCTGGAAAAGCTCTGCTCTTCCTGCACTTTGTCAAGTATTAGCTTTTCTTCTCATAATCCTGATTAGTTTTTTTCTGACTCTATGGATGTGTATGGCTTTAAGCCATCTTTATTTAAAACACACAGCTGGGAATGTGTGCAAAATTTCCAAATAAGGTCTCTGCTGGGGTTGTGGAGAAGAGCCCAGAACTGTATTTCTGGAGGGTGCATGCTGTGATCATATTGGGTTCTCCTTCTGCTGCATCACCTGAGCAATTCAGTCACCTTCTGATCAGCTGATACATGGAAACTTTTCCACAGTCATTTCTGACAGGGAATTTCCCAGGCTGTTGGGTTTTGTTTGAAAGTGCTTGATTTCACATCTCTTCCTGCTGCTCATCTCTTGTTATCAGCAGTGTCTTTTTGCACAGTGCTGCCAACAGTTTTTTTCCTCCACCTGGAAAGTGGGGAGATCTAAGATATTTCGTATATCCATCTTTTACATCTCATCTTTAAGAAAATAACTGAAGTAGCCCTTAATTTACTTTTCTTTATTCTAGAATCAGTTCACCTATCTTTTCCTCTTGTAAGTTGGCTCAGTGCAGTAAAATTCAGTGATGTTGTTCAATATTGAAGTGCAGTAGTTCAGGTTGAATGGCTTCAGTTCAAAACTTTGCTATCACTTCATGACTGTTTAGAAAACTTGGCTAAGCTTTGTTAGAGTGGCTAGAGGGCTGTAATTTTGAGCTATTCTGTGATCAGGTATAAAAAACCCCACCACCAACATACGGTGTGGTGTAAGAACAGCCTATTGATGGGGAGGCTTCAACACTTGGAACTGTAGGTCTTTGCTTTAACCATTTAAGATGTGCTCAGGATATATGTTTTCACCTTTGGGCTAAACTCTTTACTTTTCTGTTGTGGTTTTCAATTCTGAGCAGTGCTTTAAAGCTGAAAAAAGTCTGGGTTCAGGTGCCATCATTTTTACCCCTGATAGTGTAATTGCTTTTTAGCATCCTCCATGTCCACTTGTGACACTGCTCTGTAAGTAATCCAAAATGAGTCTGCATATGAGATATACGCAAGTGTTCTATTATTTATTTAAAATATTCTGCAGGATTTGAAGCATCTTCCTTGAAAATGTTTGAATTAACATTTCCTGTAAACATATGTGCCCACATAAAGTGTTCTTGAACTTTTTTTGCTTTTATTTCCCTAGGCATGAATCTTTTGTCTGGTTTCCTGTGGAAACAAAGTTTGTGACCAGGCTCTCTGTTCCTTCCTCTCCCACAGTTACTTGTAATAGGCCAAAGAGTTCAAAATTTAACCTTACAAGCCTCCAAAAGCCCTGAAAGTGGGCCATTTAGTTTCCAACCCAGCAGTGGTTCTCAGTGTATTAAGCACCCAAACAGCCACAAAAGGAAGTATTTAGAAATACTTGCTGTGGGAACAGCATCAACTGGAACATGCATTTTCTTAGTATGAAAATCAGTTATTCCCAAGAGAGATCTCTGCAGAGCCAAGCTTTATTATTTTCTCGTCCATGTATATTAAATAATGGGGAGCCTTTACAGAAGTTCAGTGATTGAACTCAGTTTTCCACTCTCTTTCCCTAGAGATATTTCAGAAGTCAATTGAAATGCCTCAGAACAGCCTTTCCTTCAACTTAAAAAGCAGTCATCAGTGAGTGCCTGTCCCTGCTTGTTGGTTTTCATTATGTGGGTTTCCACAAGATGAATTCCCTTCCCAATTTTATTCAGTGTTAGTGGGAAGCTGTTAGTTTGTGGGAGGCTGTGGCTGTGCAGGCTCTGTCAGGACACTTAAATGTAAGATCTTGGTGGGACAGCAGGATGCAACCAAGAGTGATAGGCTGTGTCCCTATGGGATAGGGACCCTTATAATATAGGGATAAATGCAGACCTAATGCACTGAAACAGAGATTCTGCTACTCACAGTAGTTCAAAGAGACTGAGAATAGGATTGGATCTAAATCTGATCACTTCAGGAAATAAAGCAATCAAAATAATGTAAAATACCAGACACTTAACAGAAAAAACCAAACCAAAACAAAGCAAACAAACAAAAAACTCAAATGAAAAGAAAAAAGGAGATTTTGAAATTTGAAAATCCTACTTAACTCCCTTCTGGAAGGTTTCACTTCTATTGCACTGTGTGGAGCAAAAATTATGAGACCATGTAGAAACATGTGGTTAAGGATGTCAAAGAGTTCTTGGTACTTAAATGTATATGCACAGTCAGAATAGTTGTAGAACAGTCTATATAGCTTGATGCCTGTGGCAGAACTGCTATAACTCGAAATCCATGTTTTAAAAGTAAAATTATCCTGTGAATTATCCTTTGTTGACCAGTGAAGAAGCTACACTTTAATCAGATATTTTTTGAGACAGGCTTCTGAGTAAATGCTGAATAAAAGTATTTTGATCTTGCATGTTTATACTGTTCATTGTAAATATGTTATAGTTGTTTGAGTTCAGATTTTCTGAAATCTAAGGAAAACTTTGGAAAATCCTTTAAGGTTATTTAGTTTAGTTTAGCATGACTCAGCTCAAATCCATCCTGCTGGTTTTGGGGTTCACTGGTGCTGTGAACACCTGTAAAAAACAGTTTTTCTTTTTTTCACCCCCCAGCTTCATTTGAGCTGTTGCCAATAAGCTGACATTTGTGTTTCCTGAAGGAATAGTGTTTATGCCAGGTTTTCTGAAGAGGTCACTTTTGAATATTAAATGCTGCATTGAATCTTTGATTCAGATACTTCCAAAAGGAAGAACCGATGCTGACACATTCGGACGTACAACAGGGAAGGTGGTTAAATTAAATAGGAATGGATGTGTTCCAGTGATGCATTTCTTACTTTTCCTTTAAAAAGAGTTACTTCTGAGAGGTTTTTCTTCATTCCCCAGACACCCATTTAAATTTTACCACCCCTGTCTGTCTGCAGAAGTCAATAATCCTTCAAGCGAAGGATTGGATGCATGAAGTGTTCATGGGATTAGCTGCTGGGAGCTATGAGATGTGCAGTAAGTGGCAGTCAGTGTGTGTTTTGTAAGGGAAGCAGAATGAAGTTCCTGTGCATTCACTCTCTCTCTCTCTCCCTGAGACCAGCAGCTCCCATTGCTTGAACCTCTGAATAGTTTTTTTTGGGAGGCTAGCTATAGCAAAATATCAGTGGAGGAAAGAATTAAGAGCTTGGGAAAGGTCCTTATAATACTTTTCCTTATTTTTGTCTTTGGTTTGGTTTGTTTTTTTGTTAAAGGTGTTCTGCTGTGGGCTTTCTATGCAAACTGCTTAACAGCAATAGTATCTACATGCAATATTTTCAGAACACAGGTTGTGTCCTGTGCTGGATTCTAGATGAAGAACAGTTTTAAGATTAGGTGTCTATGAAGTTTCACAGTTTCACAGAAGGATGTCAATTCAAGGAAACTCTGGAGATTGAAAATACACGAGGTATTGTTGTGTAAAGTGAATGATTGTACAGAAGGCATAAGTCAGGAGGTTTTTATTTGAGTCTTGCAGAAGTTTTCGTAGAAAATATAAAGAAGCTTCTCAATCTTTTCTACCCCTAGGTACAAGGAAATCCTGCTTCCCTGGGAATTTCATCCTAATTTTAATTGTATATAGCTTACACTTTTAGTTTAAATTTAACTCTGCATGGACATGTCAGCTTGCATCAGGTCTGTAGACAGAATCGATAGAAATTACCTTATTATTCTGTAATTACTTACATTTACTGCTGTGTTTAAAATCACTCAGCCATAAAAATGCTTTCCTTGATGTCTCTCTTGGTTAGTGAAAGAATTCTGTTGAAATAGCACGTTGATGAATGCCCAGCATTATTACAAATATTTCTTCCTTATCTTATTAAATACCACAGATGTGGGCATAGCATAAAAATACAAAATACAACAGACATACAAACACTTAATATAAAAATGTTTATATAAAATATTGAAATTAAGTGTTCCTAATTTTATAGGATACTGAAGAATAATGCCTTTGTGATCTGCACTTTTGTAGTGCAATAAAAATTTCAGGATTTCTATCTTGGGTGGGAAAAAAAATAATGAGGAAGACTAAGGCACAGTATTGCTTTTTTTGCCTGATGTTGTTCTCTCTTCATGAAAAAAATCCAGAATCCCAAAATAAGTTCATTGTAGGTTTGTGGGACTAAGTGTGTCATCTGTAAAAGGAATAAAAAACCTTAAAAAAATTATTATGGTGGCTTTTATTGTATAGCAGCTTTTATTATTTTATTAGTAAAGAGCTGCTGTAGAATAAGTGTTCAGATGCAGGTGTTTGGAGGTTGAACAATCAGTGCTCTTTTGTGTTTCTTTATTTTCAGAAAGTGGAAATAGAGGCTTTAGAGGTGATAGTTTGTGTTGTTTTATGTCTGCTTGCTCAGTCTGTCTCAGTGGCAGTTATTTACATATAAAATCATTCATTGGGAATTGCATAACAGAGTGTTACACCTTTGCTCTCTTTAATCCCATCTTTTTTGCAAATGTGCTTCAGTCACTTTGCAGGCTTTATAAATCTTTCATAAAGTGCTGAGCAGCCTTCAGTAGAAGACTTTGTTTATATGCTTTGTCTGCCTTAAAATGAGTGGTATATTGAAGCTTTCTAACTAGAATTCGTCTGGTAATTTAAAATGACATTCTTGTGTTTGTCTTTCACATTGTTGCATTTAAAAAAATAAAATTCCAAATTAAAAAAAAAAACAAAACAAAACCTCAAAATAAAAAAAAAAGGGAATATTATTTAAAGAAAGAAAATGTTTTTGATGTAATTTCACTTATTCTCATACATTTTAATGCTGTATCCAAGGATTTTCATTTTCTGTCCAATAAATATTTTCAAAATTTATTTAATATACTTTTTAAATACTGTATTTGTAGGTAAGTCCAGCAATTCCTTGAGTAGAAGATGCCTTTTGTTATAATGAAAGGCATGCTGTAGGGTGGGAGAAAATAATTATGTTCTTAAAATAGGAGGAACATATTCAGAGCAAAGTAATTGTTAGTTTTGCATGCATAACACCATGACTCACTTTGAGGGTGGAAGTAATAAAATGATGCTTTTAAGATGGGAAGATGTGATAGGATTTATGGTATTGTGCAGTTCTAAATGGATATATATCTTTGCCCTTAAGATCACTTAAACAATTATGTGAAACTTTCTTTTGGTTTAGGGTTTTCAAGAAGTAAAAATTGGGAGTTCCCAGATGTATTGTTTTAACTCTGGCTTCTCTCCACGTGTGCAATCTGTATAAATGGGTACTTATGTATACTTGTGTATTAAGAGCTACATTATAAATATAAAATAATGTTTTCACCTCTGTCAAATTAAGACTAGGGCTTAGATTATAACTGTTTTATCAGGTCATGTTTTATGCTAGAAACTTTTGTCCCTGTTACACATGATTAGGGCTATGCATATATCACCTCAATGTTTGTCACTTACAAAGGTTGTGCTTGAGACTAGGACCTTTTTAATGATTATTTATTATTTAAACTAGTGTATATATATTGTGTTTTGAAACTATATTTACTTAAGAACAAATCATGCATTAATTTTTCTAAATTACCTTGCTATGTTTTTACTGTGTATGCCAGTTCCTTCTGATAGTGTGATTAAAAATGCTCAGTAATGAAGTTAAGAAATATTGTAGGTGTTGGCTTCAGCAAAGCTGCACTTAAGTGTGGTGTTTGTGTAAATATACAAGCTGCTTATTACTTTGAATGACTTCTTAAAACTAGCCATCATTTAATGAAAATGTAAAACAAGATAAAAGTGAGAATTCAGTTCTGACACCATTTGTGGTGGTGTCAGTGTGTGACAGGTGATGTTTCTGAGGCAGGGGTAGGTCCTTAGGCTTTCTCATCCTCTTTATGGTCTGGTGGATATAGCATGTGCTAGATCTAGCCATGTAAATGTAACAAGGAAACTTTTATTTTTTACTGTTATACTAAATAGTAAAGTCAGTACTAAACTGTAGAATGGAACAATAGCTTAATGCAAGCACAGAGGGCTTAATAATTTAATAATAAAGTGATACTCAGTAGCACAGCAAACATAGCTATTGTCATGAACTTAACTGCCTGGAGATGGTTCCTAGGATTTTTTTTCACTGAGGTATAATAGCATGGTTTCATGATGTTCTCTACTCCTGTTCCACTGCAAGTGAGAAATTGTATGTAAGTGTTCTGGTTTGGGGTAGACCAGCTTTTTGCTGCTAGTTGAATGTTGCATTTTGTCCTTGTTCTGCTTACCTGAAAAACATTCAGCAAAGGTTATGCTCGAAGAGTAAAGGGTTTGGCTGGTACTGGGTTTGTGTGGCTGGGTTTTGATAGTGTGGGGCCTCAGGGCTGGGTTCTTTGAGGAGCTGCCAGAAGCTCCCCCCATGTCTGATGGAGCCAATTCCAGCTGGTGCCAAGACTGACCTGCCACTGGCCAAGGCTGAACTCAGCAGTGATGGTGGCAGCACCTCTGGGATAACACAGATAAGAAAGGGGGAGGGAGGGGCAGGGGTAGCAAAAACTGCAATTGCAGCCCCAGAAGAGAGTGAGAATGTGACAGGAACCCTGCAGACACCAAGGTCAGAGCAGAAGGAGGGGTGGGAGGTGCTCTGGGTGCCCCAGCAGAGATTTACCCAGCCTGTGGTGCAGATCATGGTGAGACAGCTGTACCTCTGCAGCCTGTGTTGATCCACAGGGAAGTAGAATTCCACCTACAGCCTTTGGAGGACACCCACATCAGAGCAGGTGGATGCCTGTGGAAAGCCCATGCTGGAGTAGGCTTCTGGTGGGATTTGTGACCTCGTGGAGAGAGGAGCCCATGCTGAACAGGTTTACTGGAAGGACTTGTGACCCCAGAGGGGACCCACACCAGAGCAATTTGTGAGGAACTGCAGCCCATGGGAAGTTTGGAGGTGCCTCCTTTGGAAGGAGAAAAATGTGAGAGTCCTCCATCTGAGGAGGGAGGAGCAGTAGAAACAATGGGAGATGAGCTGAGCACAGCCCCCATTCCTTGCCCCTCCACAGCACTGCAAGGGAAGAGACAGAGAATTTGTGAGTTAAGTTGAACTTTGGAAGAAAGGAGAGGTAGGAGGAAGTCATTAAGATTTGGGTTTATTTCTCATTATCCTATTGATAACAAATTCAGTTCATTTGTCCCCAAATTGGGTCTGTTTTGCCCATGACAGTGAGTGATCTCTCTTTGCCCTTAACCATGAGCCTTTCATTGTATTTGCTCTCCCCTGTCCAGCTGAGGGAAGTGACAGAGTGGCTTTGGTGGGTATCTGGTGTCAAGCCCACCAGACTTAAGCAGTTGTGGCTTTTCATTGTCATCAGTACTTTACTTTTTTCCCCATTGTGTACAATGCACATATGAAGTGTTTTAAGCAGCAATGCTGACTAAAATAGAAATGCATGTGTTTCTCACACAGATTTTTTCATTGAGTTTATGGTTTAAGTGTTTCAACTTATTCAATTTTTGTATTTTATTTTTTTCTTCATACAGTCACTCACCTTAACTTTGGGGGTAGGGCAGTCCAAGTGGATGCTGCTCTCGGGCATGTAGCACAGAGATGTAGTGTTCTGCAAAGATATGAGCATGTGCTTTCTGCTTGTAAATAGTCCCATTTGATTAGGATCAAAGTCACTAGTTAGGTTGCCTAAAGAAAAATGCCTGCTTCTGATCTTCTGTCACCACTTGGCAAGTCCAGCTCAGGCAGCGTGGCTTTGACTTGAGGAGTTACTCTGAAACCAGTAATCACCAAGCATTCAGCTGATTGTCTACAGCCAAAAAGATTCAGAAGGCTTGCTTTTATTTGCAGTGTATTCCATCAGTTATTGTGGAATCCTCTGCCTCTTCCTTTTGCCTTCTGTGCAGTAGTGACACATAAATCCTTGCTGTTCATTTAAAACATTGAGTGCAATCATTATATTAAACATAGCTCGATTAACTTTTTAACATACTAACTGGATTTGCTTTGATGAAAGGTTCTTTAAATTTTTTAATGCATTGATAAAAAAATAAATGCTGTTGTTAACGACATAGAGGTATTTGCAGGGCACTATAAAATTGAACATGTTTGACTGGGTGCCACAGTGTGTTCATATGGAGTTAATATTTATTTGGGATTGCAATAGTTAGTACTCTGTAAAAGGTAAAACCTTCAAAATATATCTGTGTAAGTTATCATAAAATGTGTGAATCTTAGACAATTTGTGCTTGTATTTTAAAATAATGGGTAGGATTTCTACTTGGAAATAAACGTGAGCTGCTTCAATTATGAGAGACTGTACTTTGAGAAGTAGTCAGCAACACATTGCAAAAGCTGTGCCAGTGTATTTCCTTTGCATTCTACCTATGGAATATGTACTTGGAGAATGGCTCAAAAATTATTTAAAAAATTGTATAGTGGCCTGAATATCAGTATATATGGTTCCATTATGTGTTAAATCAAACTTACAGATTTAAAAAAAGCAGCAAAGACAACAGATACTCTAATGCAGTCCCTAATGCTGTATTTTCCCTTTCTGATGCTTCAATAACAGTAGTGAGCCTAACTAGGTTTTTCTGGAGGCAGTATTCATGGCTGTGTGTATTAGAGTATTGCTTTTCTTAATTGCCTTTTCTTTGTTGATGAAGATCAAATCTTGCTCTGGGCTTACTGTAGCTTTTTGGGATTATTAGTATTTGGTTGCTGGTTTTAGCTGTTCTTTCCAGTAAGATACTAGCAAAGAATTATTTAAAATGAAGCCATTTTTGCTATCACTGGTGCAGCCATTCTGTGATAATGAAGAAATCCTTTTCAGATATGTTAGAATAGGAAATGCCAGTCAGTTGAAATAAGACTAAGGTTTGCAGTTTTCTGTAATTTCACTTCAAATCCTAAAGCCACGGTTCTTTCAGGGCAAGTTCCATAAACAGAACTAAACATGGCAAACAGCAGTAAAATCATTCAGTGTCTTTAACTGTATAGAGCTAATAATTTTTTCTAGCATGTTCTCTTGTGGCTTTTTTCCCTAACCCTTTCTACTGATTGGCTTATTCTCTCTTAATGCTGAATGAGGTCTTATTTTCATTTCCATCCAGGGACAGCAAGCACCAAGGTAGCATTCATAATTGACATGGATGAACACACTGCATGTGACATTTTTCATACAAACACAACTCCTTAGAGATGAGAGTATCTGCCTTGTCTGAGTTGAAACAAAATTAATGAACAAAGCTTTTTGGTTTTAATTATTGAAGAATTTATTGCACACCAAAATTGATACATTAACATACTTTTATTAACTAGCTGTGGGATGCAGGCTTCTTGGGGAGAAGAGTAATTTGCCCCTGAAATAGCATTTAAATCTTTCTAGAGACAGAAAATATTTTACTTAGTCAAAGTTCTCTTTCTGCAGTCTGGAAGTGTTTACAGTTCTTAAAGATTTTCATGGGAGCTGTGGGCATAAAGCAATAGTAGAAATATATATCACAAATCTTGGTGAATGATTGTTAAGTGATCAAATACACTGTCTCAGTTCATTCTTCAGCACTGCATGTGAGCAAACTAATTTCAAGATTATAGCTCTTTGTAATTGTGTCAGTCTTCCCACATTTCCTATTTGCTGTCATATTATTTGGCTCAAAGTATAATGGATAGCTCAGTGACTTGGATTTTCTTTGTCTCTAATATACTTTGTCAACTTGAGAAACAAGAGTTTACCAAATCCAGAGCAGTGCTGGTTGATTTTTTAAAGTATGTGCCCTCACTCCCTTGTTAATTCCCATCCTGCAGGAAACCATTGATTTTGGAAGTAGCACAATATTCATATACATATTAATTCTATCCAAACCCCACAGCAAGCTACTGAAGAGTTTTGGCATATTGCTCCACTAATGTTTGTCCTCAGATACCTGTTTTTCTTGAATCTCTTCCATCTGCAACAATTTGGTGGTATTTTGCTGACCTCTGCACGAGTTAAAAAAAGCTGCATAACTCTAAATTTTTATGCTGCATTCTCAAGCCCCAATGGTTTTCTTAAATAGTTGGTACTGGCAGAGAGTAAAGTGTGACATATATGATTTGAATTAATTTTGCTGTCTATCTCCCTCAGATTGTAATGATGCTTTTTCTGCTCCACCTATAGCTTCCTGCAGATTTCACAAAGCTGCACCTTACTGACAGTCTCCACCCACAGGTGACCCACGTTTCATCTAGTCACTCAGGATGTAGCATCACTAGTGATTCAGGAAGCAGCAGCCTTTCTGATATCTACCAGGTAAGACTGGAAGGGATGCTGATGGGAGGTGCAGTTGCCAGCAGTTTTACACTTGATAGCTGAATGTCCTTGCTATTGTCTCTTGTCAGTTGTGAGTACTTGAAGAAGTACTCAATAGACTTCAAAAAAACCATTTTTGTTTGAATTGTAATGATTTCAGGCTTCAGATGTGTTTGGTTCATAATGTAGAAAGTATTCAGTGGTGAAAAGAAACAAAAATGGAGTGGGCAGCCTGTGCTTGAGGAGCATATTTCTATTTCCCCACCCTGTAGAAAGGTGATGCCAACCTCTTAGCAGTGCTTCCTCTCCTGGCCATCCTCAGAAAGGTGGGCAGGTTGAACTGGTGATGCTTTTTCAAGTTATACTTCTGAGGTGGCTTCTTCTTGTAAAGCTCTGTGCTAGTCACAGCTTGAGTTTAGAGAGACTCTGAAACTGATCCAGTGTTTAAATAGAAATTGGAAAAAAGTCTAAAGTGAAATAAAACGAGGGGTTATTTTTCACTTGATGTTTATGGTTCTTGCAGTGTCGGAGGAGGAGCTGTCCTGATGGGGAAGTGTACCAATTTGTTACTCTGAAAGGAAGGAATCAAATCCAATTAAAATAGATTTCTGTCAAAATAATCATAAAGTAGTGAGACCACTTCAACATGAAGTACTGGTAACTAGAAGAGGAATAGTGGTTTTTTTTGAGATGCTTCTGAAATTGCAAATGTAGTCATTTAAATATCAGGAAAAGCATATCTATAAATACATGAAAGTTCAGCTGTGGTCATAGTTGAAGAATATAGTCTCTTTCAGGTGAATAAGCTTATAGGCTTCTTTTTGTGAAAGAAAATAGGCTATAAAAAGATTACAGTTCAATTTAGACGGTAATTACAATAATGCAAAGGTTTATTTTTGCAAAACTATCAAATTAGCTGAACACTTAAGGCATAGCATATGTCAGTCAAGTATATTTGTCAGAATTTCTTCTGAAGACAGGATTACTTTGAGACATGATTTAGGTTTATGTTGTGAGAGTGAAGAAGTAGAATCAATTTTGTTCTTCTAGTCTTCTACCAATTTTCATTCCTTTCATTACAGAGATTTCCAGTCTAACAGAAAAATACCAAGTACCTCTAGAGGCACAGCTGTAGGTGGCATGTAGTTACAGTCATACAGTTATTCCTGAGATAAGTTGGAAGTAAATTTTTTGCAGGCTTTCAGCAAAACGTTCTTAACTGTGAAAAAGATAATTGAATTTCTGTGCAATTAAAAAAAACCCCAAAACCCAACCAAAGAACATAAAAGAACTAAAGAAACCTCAGAAAAATACTTCTCTATGTAGTTGCCAACCTGTTCTATGACTCCTGCTGGTTTCATTTGCAGTGTTGGAATCAACATACTGGTTGGTGTTTGGAGAGAGTTAATGATAAACTGAAGTATTTATACAGACAAAATTTACTCTTTAAGTATTCTTTTAAACTGAATTTACAAACATAATGCATAATCCATTCTTAAAAATATTATCTGGTTTCTTCAATTAATCTGCAATTCATACCACATTTAAAGGTGACTTGGCACAGTTGTATCGAGAACTGTGTAATTGCACAATGTCAAAGTATAACCTATGACCATATCTACATCCTGAAATATGACCATGTACTGTAGAATGCAACCTCATCTTTTTGTCTTAATACATATACTTGAAGAATTGTTTATTAATGAAATGGTAAATTCAGGTGTGGAAACTGATAAGATTCTTAAATTCTTGAATTTAACTTAATGGTACAGAGAATTATTTGCCTTGATTTCTCAAACTCTGATAAATCATTAATTTCTGGCCTCAGTTTCAGTCATAAAGAAATGTAATGTAGCAGTGTTAGGCTAGGTTAAAGTACTGCCAAAAAAAACTCCCCCGAACCAAAACAAAATAAAATGGATGTAATTTGACTCCTCGAGGGCCAAGTTAATGATTAAAGAGAAATATTTTTTTTTAAACCAAGAGAGGGAATCAGTCATTCTCAATTGTTTGCCTTGCAATCGTCTCCCAAGTGTTTTTTCAAAAACAGTAAACCATAACCAAGTCATCAACATGTTATTTTTTTTCCTTCAAATTTGATAAGTCTTAGGTAAAGCTCATGATCATTATCCCTTTGATTCTTATTTTCTGTATATAATGGCATTTTTCTTTTGAGTGGGGTGGACTTGTGTTCATTATGGCTAAGTAGAAAACAATGATTTAGAAAGATCATCATCTTGTCTTGCAGTTGATAGGAAAAAATTGTTTTAAAAATTATATTGTTATTTAGATCATTACTGCTGAAACCTGAGGTAATATGTTATGTTTTGCATCCTGTAAGTATTAGTTCTGCAGCCTTAAGAGCAGCTGCTTCCAGTGAAAATATGTTCATGGCCTTTTAAGATTTTTTTAAATAAATCATGAAGCTGAATCTTCAGATGCTTTCAGCATTGAACTGAGAATACTTCCTTTTAAATATTAATGCAATATCTAAATTTGTTTGTCAAATGTTGCACATGAAAGAACTTCTTTTAGGATAAGAAATGCCAAAAAAATCAACCTTTGTGTTTACCCCACCCATGTTTCAAAAACATATCAGGTGCCAATTAGTAAGGTCCTTAAATACTGTTATTTTTATTTTAGGAAATAAGTTCAAGTGATGAATTCTGTAGGGTGACTTGAGAGGAAGGGGATGCTGAATGTCAGTGGATTGTGTGTTGGCTTGTATTTGCCAAGAACAATTCCTTGTTTTTGTCTTTTTTTGACTTGGCAAAGCAAATCATTCACTGCTGCTTCTCATGTATGGCTGCTTTCTCCTGATTCCTAGGCTTAGTTAATGATTCTTAAATGGACACATATACCTGTTCCTATATGCTCCTAGCTGCTTCCTATACTTGCTAAATATATTACCAGATGATTGGAGAGTGAGGAGGTCTGAGCTTGTGGCCATGTATTATTCCCCCTCCCTGTTTTGGGAAGCATTGTTGTGTTGGCTCAGCTCTTGGCCAGCCTTTCTTTACCTTATCCTGTCCTCAGACTGGCGGCTTCCTGCCACGCTTACATGCCCTCAGTGCCTGCCCAGATACCACTGTCGGTACAGGAAACCAGGAACATCCTTTCTGAGACCCTCCCAGGATGTGTCTATTGCTTGGAAACTCTCAAGATGTCAGCTTTGTTTTCTCATGATTCTGATATGGCAGCTCCTAGAAGAAAGGTCCACCCTTCAGCAGCTCTTCCTGAGTGAGACCAGTCTTTTGTCTCTCAAACCAGAGAGTCCGTGCAGCCTGCCCTTTAGTCACTGCATGCAAAATAAAGACATTTTACCTTAAGATAAAGCCACTCTTTCTGACTGTATCAGCTGCTGAAATGCAGGGCTCTGGTGATGCCAGAGTAGCTGGAACAGCTCAGGTAAATTGTCCTGTGGACTGCCACCCCTGCTTTTTCAGTGAAGCCCAATGCAGCTCCTTATCACTCCTGTAAATTCAGGGCCTCTCAATCTGCTCTGTGACTCCCAGAGTCCCTGCTGTGTATGCCTGTGGTCCTGGCAGGCATTGCTCTGTTCTGAGAAGGAGGCAATCATTGGCATTAAGGGTGGATGCTGTTCCCAGTGGGCTGTCTGCATTGCTACACATTTCCATCTTCAGTGAGGAAAACTGCTCTGACTGACTTCTGTGACACATGTGGGCTGCTGTGTTGTAGATTTTGGGGTAGATAATGAAAGAACAAATATGGAGAGCACTGTGAAAATCTTGGACTGAAGGAGTTTTAAGGTATTTCATGGACATTTGCACTCCTGTCAACGTAGTACGAAAAAACAATGTTACTACCTTAGATTGTGTATGATTTCTGTACATGTAATAATTATAGCTGATTGTAGTACATGTGATAACTATCTAATAAACAAATACATATTATAGTTGCATGGATTGAATTTCATCCTAATTTATTGATATTGTAAGCTTCTGCTCAGTCATCTGAAAGGTAATTTAAAACAAAATCCCAGACATGATTTCTGTCTCTGTGGAGACACTTAATCCAGTGTGTCTATATGACAGAGGGAATATTTCAAGCTAATGTGACTTCTGCAAGTCATTCATGAGACAGGTAGAGCCAGTGTTCCTGCTGTTTTGTATTGGTATCAGCTTAAAAATTAGAAAGTAAAGGTGACTACTTTTGATCATAGTTTCTTATTTTCATTTTTTAGTTCATTTTTTAGCCCTTAAATGACAGCGGTTGAAAAGTAATATGGAGATGGTGTTTTTTGAGCTGAGCATGGCTTCTTTCTTTGTTAGCTTTGTGGAATTGAAAGACTGCACCAGGCAATGAACATAATTCTGGTTTGTGCCAGAAGGAGCTTCTTCTATTCTTGCTGCCTTTTTTTTTTTCTTTGTCCCTGTCTTTTTCTCTAGCATGTTTGGAGATTTTGGATTGATGATTTTAGGTGATAACAATAGTTACCAGAGGAATTTAGTCTTCAAAATGATACAATGTTTCCTAAAGAAAGTAATTAAAATTTCTAGAAAAGTAAAGGTTAAAATAGTCTGTTAAAAATACTAAGAAGTCACTAGTTAGTGTAGTTACTTTTACAGGTTTTCTAGTTTTTTCTCTTTATGTTACCATCAGTTGGAAGTTTTTCCCAAACCAGTATAGAAAAAACCATGAAGGCTACTTAAAACCAGTCATATAAGCAGCTCTCTAAGTCTTCCCAGTTCCTTTCCCTTAGTAAGGGTGAGTGTGTGATGAAGCAGTTGTTTCACTGGAGTGAGAGTTACTTGGCTGTGTAAAGGTAGAGATTGCCCTTAACCTCTTCCAGTCTGTTTTCTCAAGAAACTCAAAAATTCAGTGGAGGAGGAGGAGGAAGGCAGGCAGTAAATGAAGTCCTCTTCTCCAGCTGCTCATGTAGTCCATCACCTCTCTCATTATGCTCCTTGTCACGGTGCATCTAAAAAAATCAAAGACCAGTAGAGTTGGGATTAACTGGTTTCCTCTCCTGCCAATCTAAAGTGACCAGAAGGGTCTACCATTTTCCCAGTCCAACCTAGGGAGAATGAATACTATTCTTAATCGTTCCCTTCTTCCTCATGTCAGTCAAGGAACCAAAGGCTAACCAAGAACTTAGACAAGGCTTCTTTCAATTAACATCTTTACCCTGGTTATTTCACAGTACTTGTTTAGTTAGCTGTTATCACTCAAATCTGGAAGTGTGTTTGGGTTTCAAGAACCTCTGCAGTTGGAGCCACTAGTTTTTTATTGGTGCAGTATTAACCTTTAAAGCCACTGTTTAAAATTGGTCAGATTCTCTTTAGGTGTCAAATATGAAATACTGCTGCAACTCAGGCTTGAAAACGTCTGTCTTAGTCTCTTAACTCTCATGTTGGTGATGTGACAAATAAAATATTAGGATGTCTCTATTGTGAGATTGCTTTGAAGCTTCAAAAATTTTCTCTCCAGAAAATGGAAAGATGACATGGGAAATTTGCTATCGCAGTTGGTATTCAGACAGTGGAGAGACATTGTTTTGTACTTCAGGCTGCAACCAACATTCTTCTTGCATTTTTCTTGCATGCAGTCTTTTCAGATTTATTTAAGTGAAACTAATTTCTCTTATTGCCCAAGAAGCAAAGTACAACATGCACCCAAGAATGGCAATTCTAAGGTGTATTTTATCCTTGATTACATGCCCTGAGAAGATGTAAGCCTCATGATTGACTGTAGTACAAATTCTGTTGGATATTCATCTTGTGTCTGGGTTTTTGGTGGCTGTGGTTCATAAGGAATCCTCTATGCCCATGGGAGCTCATGGGGGTTTCCCCTTTAATCTTAGACAGATGCAAAACTATTGCTTAGCAACCAAGGGCTCCTGTGCAGGCATGCTTGGTTTTTCTCACACAGAAGGGGGTACAAAAGCACTCAGAGAAGTTGGGTCATGAAGTTTAATGTCTCAGCAAGAGGACCATGTATGCTTGACATCATATGTGCTACTACTAAACCTAAAAAAGCTGTTTGTGATGTGTAAACACAAGGAGCCCTCGAGGTTTTCTTGGTTTTCTGGTTTGGTTTTTTTGCTTGGTTTTTCTTTGTTTGTTTGTGGGTTTGGGGAGGGGGGTGGGGGAGTTGGGCTTGTGTGGTTTGGTTTTTGTTTTGTTTTGTCATGCAGAAAGGCTGCATTTGTCTTTCCTATCTTTTGCATGATGATAGCAATTTCAGAGAGTTGTTTGAAAACATGTATTTTTTTCTTCTCAAGGTGTTTTTAAAGGTGTCCTAAATTAACAAACTTTCTAATTACTTTGTAGATTGTTGCATTCAATGCTGAGCTTCTTTGTTGCAATGGTTTGGGGTTTTTGATAGGAAATTAGAAGTAGTTGCTTTCCATGCACCAATAACCTCAGTTGGTTGTCAGAAAAAAAAAAAAGAAACAGCGAGTGTAAATAGTGATCATCTTTGGGAAATCTTGTAGCCTTTAGTAGTATTTGTAAAGTGTTTTCTGAGTCCAAAGTTACATTTAATTCAGTGTGAGAATTTGTTTTAAATGGCATCAACTCTTCTTGATAATAGAGCTTCAAGAGTTTTCCAGTTTTTATTGCTTTAAGAATGTAAAATAACCTATCTTTTAATAATCAGATGTTGTACAATAGGTGGAAGTTTCCTGTCTGTGTTAGCATTGTGTGACTAGATTGAGGTCTGCATTAATTTTGCATTAATTAACATGCTTTTGAGAGAGCCTAATCTGGGCAGGTAGGAGGGGCACTTGTTAGCGATGGGGAGGTTTGCAAAACTGCCTGTGAATCAGTCCCACTGTCACTGGCATTGTCACTGCTGGAGACTTCACATTCTGACAGATTGGTGTCATAAGCTGTGTGTCTACTGACTCATCACCACTAATTTTTCCACCAGTCACTTTTGATGAAGGCTATTTTGAAAGAGTAGTTACAGCAGCTGTTTCAAATGTATCACAGGGAATGTGCATGTTAAACACAGTAAGACTGCTCGTAAAATTCTGCTATCTGTGCTATGTTTTGGGATTTGTTTCTATGCCAGTAACATCTTTCCTTATCCAGGTTAAAAAATGAGCAGCATTTTTTCTTGACAAAAGCAAAACCAAAAAAGCCACTAAACCCCCCAAACAAGCAACAACTAAAAAAACTCCAACCCAAAACCAAAAAGTGAGAATAATTCAAATTTTACGTAGATGCTGTTATCATGCTTTTTTATATTAACAAGGCCCAGTTACAAAGCTTGTGTTGTGCTGTAGGACAGAAGCATTTAAGACTCTCACTAGCTGCCCCTGATCCATCTCCAGCCATATGCTGCTGTTCATGAGGTGGCTGTGTATAGTGGCATTAAAGTAACAGATGTCAGCCACAGATAGGGAGGCAGGAATAGGGGAGATGATTCTACAAAATTACCAATGCCATTTCTCTTACCTTCCCTGTATTCAGAGAGTGACCTAGTTTTGTGGGTTGTCTTTTTCACCAGTCTGAGACAGATCAATGAAACAAGCTTTAGTAGGTGTGTTTGTCCCATGCAGTATTTTTAAGTAGATGTGAATGCATTGTGTGCTCCCAGAGTCTCAGAAACAAACCCCTTTAAGGCCTGTGAAACTGGATTTCTCAAGCCATGGCTTAAAACTTGCTCATTAGAAGCTTGCATTTCCTTAAAAATTGTCACAGCTAAGCCCTGGCAGCTGCCATGGAATTAAATCAGGTTCTGAGAAAAAGCAGCTGTGTCAGCCATGACAGACAAATGTTTGTGGGATTTATTAAAGTGTTCAGTCTTCAAAATCAATCATTTTTGAAATATTTAAATATCAAAATATATTTATCTTTAGGTGCTGTGTTAATGACCTCAAGCTGTATCTGCATTATGTTTTCATTCATTTTTGTACCATTTGGGGGAGGTTAAGTTTTGACAGATATTCAGGATAGTCCATCTGTGGTGTTTAAGCAATGACTTTGCATTTTTTCTGCATCTGTAAATTCTTAGGCAGTTTATCAGCAATCAAAAGCCATATTTAACCATGTTCAACTGGAATGATAAAACAAAAGTACAGTCCTAGGTGACTGAGAGAGAGCAAAATTCCTGTAGCATTTTGATGCTGTTCTTATTTCCCCAAACTGTCTGTTTAAAATTATGTTGCTTTCCTAAGTGTCTGAAGATGTAAATGTAGGGTGAGCACAGAAATTGTCAAATGAAAACTGTTTATTGAAAAAAATTATATTCAGCTAACAATCCAAGACATTGTTGCTTGAAATATAATAGCCTTCAATCCCCCCAAGGCCCACAGATTAAGTAATGTCTGTTGAATTCTTTGTTTGTGTGACTGATTGAAACAAATGTTAAAAGTCATATTTAAACACAGTGGGTTTGGATTGATAAATTGTTAGTTGTTTTAAAAAGATATAAAAGGAAAAAAGCAATGTAAAAATATTGAATAAATTTGGGTCATGTGCTAGATGATAGAATTCATTTCTGTACATTTAACCATGAAACTGCAGCAGTAAAGAACATATTTGAATATTTTTAAAATTGTTTATGCACTAATTAGGCTACAGAAAGTGAAGCTGGTGATATGGATCTCAGTGGATTGCCAGAGACAGCAGTGGATTCTGAGGATGATGATGATGAAGAAGACATTGAAAGGGCATCAGATCCTTTGATGAGTAGGGATATTGTAAGAGACTGCTTGGAGAAAGACCCAATAGACAGGACAGATGATGACATTGGTAAGTATTGCAATGTAGTAAAATACTGTCAAACATGTTCTTCTTCACCTCCAAAAACTTAATTTTTGAGCTTGTGGTTCTATTTTAATTATTGGCCTTTGTAGATATAAGTTTAGTGTTTATTGGTTTTTTTTTTTTGTATAAATATATATATAGTGTGAACAAGTAAGGAATAATGCATATAATATGGGTGAAAGCTATTAGTTGTTGGCCCTTTTGATCTCAGGCTTCAGCTTCTCATTGATATCAGAACAGGTTTATGAAGGAGATGTCGTTGAAAACTGGAAAACAGACAGAACCTTGGCAAAGGTGACATTAATGTCAACACTGCTTATCACAGTATATTTTTAATTGTCAGTTGTGACATTATGACTTGACATTTGTTGCAAATGTTGGAGCCTTTAATACCTTAACATAAATGTGCATCTAATCAAACTAATTTGCTATGTTAACATACAAGTAAACACATTGAAAGCAAAGCAGAACTAGAATCCAAATTTTAATCTAATCTGTTTCACTGGGAGAGATATTTTTCTATTATTGAAGTATGACTAAATGATGATTAAGGTTGATTATCAGATGATTAAGGGACTAGAGCATCTCTTATGCAAGGAAGTCCTAAGAGAGCTTGGGGCTGTTCAGCCTGGAGGAGGCTCAGGGGATCTCATTAATGTGTAGAAATACCCTGGGTCGAGGGTGTAAAGATGATGGAGACAGAGTCTTCTCAGTAATGCCCAGTGAGAGGACAGTGGGCACAAACTAAAACACAGGAGGCTCCAACAGAGCACTAGGAAATGCTTTTTTTTCTGCTGTGACTGAGCACTGGGAGAGGCTGTCCAGAGAAGTGTTAGTATTCCTCCTTGAAGGTATTCAGAAGATGTTTGGATGTGTTCCTGGGAAGCTGGCTGTAGGGTGGCTCTGCTTGAGCAGGCAGGTTTGACCAGATGACTTCTGGAAGTGCCTTTTAACCACAGCCACTCTGTGATTCAGAGTAAATAAAAAATTAGGGAAAAGATGGGCTCCTATTGAACTCTTTCAGTAGACATTTTATATCAAACTGGATGCAAAAACATTTTTAGGGCATATAATCACTTGGCAGGACTGCTAAAATTAAGTTCAGTAGTTATGAACTGCATAAAAAATGAAAATAGCAGAAGCTCACTGTTGAGTACAAGTGCAACTCAAGTGCAGGTAGAAGACAGAGCAGCAGTAGTCACCTTTAAGACAGTAATCCTGTCTGGTCCATCTGAAAGGAACTTTGTGAAACCACCAGACAATGATCAAGTAGAATTTACTGTTAAGCCTAGACTAGGAGGTGTTGGCTTTACCAAACAACTTGCTCAGTTTTGTGAAATTTGTCTTGCTGTGTTTTATATAGTTCTAGTGACAATGAAATTATTGCCCTGACTGGAGGATTAAAAATATCATTGGTTGTACTCAGAGCTCTTGGTTACATTATAATCCTTCCATTATGCTGACTTTTACTTTGCAGGGTTTCTATTGATGATAGGACCAGCCAGTCTGTGTCTACAAAATACCCAGTAATTAAAACAGGCCACTGTACTTGATTTATTAGTATACAGAAACGATTGTGCAGCATTTTAGCTTAAGCAGCCTCAGGCATGTTGCTGAAGAACTGTCTTTACTGTGCTTTGTTGTTTTGACATGCACGACTCAGTGGGCTTTTTCTCCTTCAGAACAACTACTGGAATTCATGCATCAATTGCCTGCTTTTGCCAACATGACAATGTCAGTGAGGAGAGAACTCTGTGCTGTAATGGTGTTTGCAGTTGTGGAGAGAGCAGGAACTATTGTACTAAACGATGGGGAAGAGGTCAGTAGAAGTTGCTTTTGACTCTCCTATTATACCAAACATCCCAGATTCCACACAGTTCTTTTGTTACTTATTAAAAAAAAGAGAAAAAAAAAACCCAACATTCAGGTAAATTGGTGCTCTTTTTGTTCTGGATGTTCTGAAAGCTTTTGTTTAAGCACTCACACATTTCTTAAGCAATAAAAACATAAAACATTCTCTGTACTGTACAAAATGCTTCCTGCCTATTTGAGCTCACCCAGGGACTTTATTTCAGTGTTCAAGTGCTGTTTTAAAACTTCCTCTATCTTGTTTTCACAGTCTTACATTACCTCTTAGTAGTAAAGATGAACTTAAGATCCCAGTTTTCTAGAGCTGGAAATAACTGTACATTTAAGGAAAACGAGCTTGTATAATTTTTAATAGGTGCTAGAAAATAACTTTTGCTTTAGAACAATTGTGAGAGTTGCATTTATATAGTATGATATTATAATGCTAAGTGATTTGGTCTTCATGTATCCTGCAATGTTTGATTTGTAGCTGGATTCCTGGTCAGTCATTTTGAATGGCTCTGTGGAGGTGACATACCCGGATGGAAGAACAGAGATATTGTGCATGGGGAACAGTTTTGGTGTTTCCCCCACCATGGAAAAGGAATATATGAAAGGAGTGATGAGAACCAAAGTGGATGACTGCCAGGTAAAGTGCCTGTGGTTCATGCAAATTCACACCCACACAGGTGTAGTGCAACTCAAGAATGAGACCCAGTTTTATTTTAAAGTAAATACATGTAAAATATCCAGCGGGTAACCCTGGACAGTAGTTAAGCAGTATGGCTCCTGCATACCCACAGTCTGGGAAATGGAGTTATCTTTATCTGGGTAAAGGATCATTTTGCATGAAGATGTTTGTCTACATGCTGTTTCTAGAATGTGAGGGCCACCAGCCATACATCCATTGCTTCAATGTTCCTTAGCAGCATCTCAAGGTCCACTAGCCATGACAGGCTCCTTTCCTTCTGCAGCTAATAGCCATTCTTCCTTACTCAACTCAGCTACTGAATATCAGAGTAAAACTTTATCTCCTGTGGTTTGAGTGAAAGATCTAATTTTGGCTGATCTGACCTTTCAAGGAAAAAGCCTTGATATTTGCTGTAATACAAGCAGTCAGATGTAAAGAATGCTTTTCATAGCATGAAACTACTGGCTGAATCTGGTTATGTGCTTGCTACTTTCTTATTCCCATCCAGAAAATTATAGCAGAGCTGTGGGTGATTTAAGCATTTTGCTTGGTCCTGATGGCTAATTAGCTTCAAGTAGATGACCTTTGAAAGGGGTGAAAATGTGTGTTTATAGAGTCACCTGGTTTAGCTTGCCCCATCTAACTCCCAAAATGTGCATAAATGGTTTCTCGTTGGAGTAATGTTTTCAGCAAATCCAAGCTGTGGAACTTCTGTTTCAGCTGCTGGAAAAATGAAATGGTGTCTAAATGAATTTAAAGAGAAAATACTGTCTCTGATTCTTGGACCCTTGTCCTAAGTATGTACATAAGGATTTAACAACTTTTCAACCATAAGGAGCACTGTTCCTCTCAGTTAAATACCCAAATTCATATAACAAGGCAGTTTAATCTTGCCCCCCAAAAGAGACAGGCGTATAACAATTTGTGTACAATGTAGTCTTTTTCCAATTTGTTATGGTTGGTCTTAATTATATTTGCATAGTATAGGTATTAGGAACATTCCTAAGATATTTATTCTTGCACTTATTCTTGGCTGAACTGATGACTGTAGAAAATAATTTTCCTGCTGTATGCTTTAAGCCAAGAAGTAATTTCTTTCTTCATGCCTGCACTAATTAATTGAATAAATGTTATTTTTCTTACTAATTGACTTCAATAAAATAGCTATAAAAAAAGAAGATTATTTACCAAAACAATAGGCACAAAAAATTAAAGCTGGGTTTTCACTTAACTCTTCTAAACACCACAAAAGAGCTGGGCTTCATCTCCAGCAGTGGGGAGGTCAGAGCAGCTGAAGGAGAATGGCTGGGAATACACAATCATATTGCTCTGATGGATCTTGCTCTCCTCTAACTGCAGGATTGTAGTGGCAGTTCTGTGCCTGTCTGTTCATCTGCTTGTTACAGCTGAACTGTTGGAAAGACAAAAACTGTTGGAAAGGCTCACTGCAGGTTGAGGAGCTACTTTATCTTGTCTGTTGATTGAGTACTTGCACCTTAAGTCTGAATGCTCCTCTGCAGATTTAACCTTTTAACGCTGGTGCACGGTGATTCTTTCCAGTTTGTTTGCATAGCCCAGCAAGATTATTGCCGCATCCTCAACCAAGTGGAAAAGAACATGCAGAAGGTGGAAGAGGAAGGGGAGATTGTGATGGTGAAGGAGCACAGGGAGCTGGACCGCACTGGAACGAGAAAAGGCCACATTGTCATCAAGGTAAAAGGAAAAGAGAGAGTCTCTTGAAAAAGTCTGTGTTCTGTAAACCTCTTAACTTGGCAAGTTAGGGCCAGGATCAGTTGAGATATATATTGTAGAAGTAAGTATTTGAAAATGGACTGTTTATACTTCTAGATTTTTAAAAACAATTATCCATGTTGATAACTAGGTGATTTCTATAGAGATTAATTACATCATTTTAAATTTTTTTACGTTTTTTAACACAGTGGTCGAGCTGTTGTGTTTGCTTAGCACATCAGTTAATGGATGGCAGTATTTCTAGTGTGATGAGTCTTCAGTATGTTACATGAAAACAAATTTGCATGTGTTGAAAATGTGTTCATAAGTATGATTTTTCAATTTTTTGCTTTCAATAGGGAACAGCTGAAAGGTTAACAATGCATTTGGTGGAAGAGCACTCTGTGGTAGACCCAACATTTATAGAAGACTTCCTGTTGACATATAGGACCTTTCTTTCCAGCCCAATGGAAGTGGGCAAGAAGTTGTTGGAGTGGTTCAATGACCCCAGCCTCAGGGATAAGGTGAAAATCTCCTGAATCGTGTATTGTAACCATTTGCTTTGAAATATAAGCAATAAGAATAAAATATGCTTTAGACAGAATGACTAAATTGAATAAGATACAAATAGCTGAATATATGGCAGAATATATGGCTAAAACTACGAACATTTTTTTTCTTATTTTATTTAAATATTACTGTGTCCATGCAAGGTAGATTGCCCATGCTTTATCTTGCTGTGTTTTTCAACTCAATTGCTTGCAGGTATATATGGGAAGCTTTTTTCCCAATAGTGAGTAATTTTTTATTTAATGTAATTCAGTAGAATTTTATTGTGTCTCCAAGTTTGAGCATATAACTAAGTTCTGTGTTTTCTGTCCATATTGCTAGTTAATTCAACGTGGCAAATGTGATTTTTTTTTTTTTTTTAAAGAGAATAGAAAATTCATGCATTGTTAAGAATCTGTTGTGCTTTATGTAACATTAAAAAAAAGCCACCAGGCCCATCCCAAACGGAAGAAAGCAATCAGATATCTTCTTCCCTAAACAAAATTTCCATGATGGAAGAATAAGGCAGATCCAGTTTTGGCACACTGGCCATTGAGGCTTTATCTTGCTTCAAACCATATTGCTTTATTTCCTCTTGTATGCAACTTCTTACCTTAAAAAATTCTAAAAATTTCCAGATGCCCTTTTCTTTGTGTAAATTTGAAACCATGGGAATTATATTAGTACAGCAAAAGAGAAACTTGGTTTTCAGCTTTTATTTAATTCTGGGTATTTCTTCCAGAAAGGTTAGTATAGCTGTGCCTTGAAGGAAGGACCTTATGTATGACAGAGGGTAGGCTTTGCAGCTAATACTGTTCAGAGCTATAATGTTGGAGTTATAGCTCCCATAAAATTAAAGTTATGTTGCTTGTCCTCCAATGGACAGTCCCCTCAGCCTCTAAAAGCATGAGCCAGCACAGTTGCTTGTATCAGTCTGAACACAGAACAGCTCTTTGTTCTGCTGCCTCAATAACCAACCTTTCCTGACCTCCAGTAGCACTGACAGAAAGGCAAGAGTCAGAGCACAGCTTGGGACAAGTGTAGATAAGCAAATAGGGAATAAGGAATCTGGAAGATTTTGGCTGTTTTGTGCTGGGTGGTGATAGGCAGTAAAGGGAGTGAAAGGGGTGAGTAAAACTTCCTGGGGATGATGAGTACTCAGGAGCATCCAGAGTGAGACACTGGACATTCAGCCTTAGCAATGATTTTGCCCTGCAGCAAGTTACTTGATTTTACAGCTTTAATCCTCTTTTAATGCTGTTCCTGATTTGTGACACAAGTAATGGCATTCCTCTGGAAGTCAGCATTCAACTCCTCCCAGCTCAGTGTCCTCTGGGTGTAGATGAGTAAGTCCCAACTTTAAAAGCAGCATTGACAGTGAAGCTGTCACTGAAGTAGTTTAAAATACATTGTGTGGTACAGCTTGTGACTTTCCAGACAATTTTAATAATCTGTAATTACCCTAAATTTAACCAGACATTCTCTGGATCTTCCAGTGTCATCCAAAGTAATGAAAAATATCAAAACTGTTTAACAGGAATGAAGTTCATCTTCAATTTCAAAGGTGCAGAAATCTGAAGTATTTTCCTGTGGCTGGAAGCTGCAGCATGTAGAGCTGTCTAGTTGCCTTCATTTAGAATCTGAACTTGAGGAGTTCTGAAGTGCTTGGTTAGTTTGGTCATTTATTTCAGCAGTTCTTCTGAGTTAACTTCCTTTCCAGGGTAAAAGGAAAACTACTTAGAAACTTTGAGGGTGGCAGGGATTGGTTTTGCATGCCTGATGTCAGACCTTTAGCACAGGGGGCTGCAGAGGTTTGGATTTTGTGCAGACACGAAGAATGGGCGGGGGTTAGCACTAATTGAAATTAGTATGAGACTTTTAAATTGTATCAGACTTTGTTCTTAAGCATTAGGTTTTGAAATGTTTAGAGGTTTATCCCTACTGATTTACTTTCCCAACATAAAAGAAGAAATGCAGCTGTATTTTTAGAGGTAGCATTGAGTGGCACAACTGTTTTGGATTCAGCAACTTTTTAAAAATAGCATGAATCAATACTAATTTAAGACACCAAAACACTTTTTTTTTTTTGTCAGGACAACTGCTGCTGATATTCCAGGTCAAATCACATACTAAAAGAGAGAATATTATAGTAAAAGCATATAGTTTTAAAAAATGCAGCTCTTATTTTGTGGCTTTACCTTCACTAGTATTAATTAATAGTATTTCTGAAGATTTTTTCCTAAGAAACTGTAAAATACCAGCCAAGATTCTTCTCAGCTCTATAATCATAATTGCTTGGGGGGAGTAGCCGGTGGAGGGGAAAAAGGAGGAGTAAATGGAAAGATTGGCTCTAAGGAAAGGAATTGCTGGTTTTGCTGTTAAAACCTCTTTCCTGCTTCTTGCAATATCTTGTTTTTCCTGCCTCTCTAAACATACAGGAGCTCTTTTACAGAGGTAAATGCCAAATGAGGTTAATGGTGACACATCTAAAGACTTAGGAGATTCAAGAGCCATTATTAGGCTGTATTGTCAGCTTTGTGATCCTGTGCTTGGAGAACTAAGCAGATTTGGAAATGTACATGAACAGGAAATTGTTATAAGTCAGAAATGGATCTACCTTGTTGCCTTCTACCAGTGTGCACTATTCCTTATTTAATAAAATTCTATACAGCCAGTGTTTTCTGACTTGCAGCATTCATTATGAAATACAGCATGTAATTGCTTATACCAGTGAAAGCAAATTTGGTACTTAATTTTTTCTGTTCTCCTGATACAGAATTGCATATTAGTGAAGTTTGATTTGGATGTATATAATAATAATGTAGTATAGTAATATAGTATATAATAGTACATATACATATGTATTATTTAAGATTCCAGTGAAAATTTACAGGGCTTTTAATGACCAGTATTTTTAAAGGACTTGGCAGTAGTGTTGTTCTGAGTATTCCAGCAATGTGTTTATAATATTGATTAATTTTCAGGTTACACGGGTAGTATTGCTGTGGGTGAACAATCACTTCAATGATTTTGAAGGAGATCCTGCTATGACTCGATTTCTGGAAGAATTTGAGAACAATTTGGAGAGGGAGGTAAGAGTGAGGGGTTTTTTTCTGACAACCTGGGATAACAGGGAATATCCAGGCTGTTATTATATACAACTTACTTTGCTTTTCTCTTACAGAAAATGGGTGGACATTTGAGGCTGTTAAATATTGCTTGTGCTGCTAAAGCTAAACGAAGATTGATAACCTTAACAAAGCCATCTCGAGAAGCCCCTTTGCCTTTTATCTTGCTGGGAGGGTCAGAAAAGGGATTTGGAATCTTTGTTGACAGTGTTGATTTTGGTAGCAAAGCTACAGAAGCAGGCTTGAAACGTGGCGACCAGGTATGTAATTTTAAAATGTGTTCCTCCATTTCCCCTCCCCTGGTCTCTTTTGTTTCCTTTCTCTTCACTACATGAAAATTTTTCAAATTTGTTTGAATTTTAGATATTGGAAGTGAATGGTCAAAACTTTGAAAACATTCAGTTGACAAAAGCCATGGAAATCCTTAGAAATAACACTCATCTGTCTATCACTGTGAAAACCAATTTATTTGGTAAGTTTATCTGCATTGTTCATTCTTGTTTTGATAGAGATCTAAATTATTTTTTTAATAGTTTAAAATAGTTTTGTTTGAAACTCTTTTGCACTGGAGAGAACAGAAAAAGGAAACATGACAGTCCTAAAATATCTTGGTTCATAATTGCAAAGAAAAATTTATGAGTAGGGATTTCCATGAAGTGACTTCCCTCTCACAAGTGAATGTTTCTGGATAAAGAGGGGCTATTGTGACCATATAGCTCAAACTTTAAAAACCTGCTTGTATATATAATGTTTAGTTCTCTCTCAAGAAAGAGGTCTCTGCAGGCATTTCATCTGATCAGTGGTCTTATTTTGTCTGCTGAATTTACTTGTACTTTTTCAGCCCACTTTAAGTGTAACAAGCTCAAGGCTTATTACAACCTGTCCTGCCAGCTAGGTGAAAAGATTCTTGCTACCCTCTGTATTTGTTCTCTACCTATTTCCCTCTAAGAAGTACTAAAGTACTCATGGAAGAATCTTCAAGCAGCTCAGGACCTCAGTTAGCATCATAAATAATGAATGGATTGGGGGTTTAGTTTGATTTTTTTTTACCACTGGGTACTTGGATTACTTATACAATTTAGTGATATGTTCCTTGAGTATCTCTTTCAGGATCAGGTTCTTCATCACAAGTAAGTAGGGCAGAATATTAGCACAGCACATCACTGCACTAAATGAAGATTTAGTTTGCCTAGGTTTTCTCCAAAAGTCTCTGGTCAAATCTGTTTCCTGGGGACTGTTTTTTGTTGTTGTTGTTGTTTTTTGTTTGATTGTTTGGTTGGTTGGTTTTTGGTTTTGTGGTTTTTTTTTTTTTTTTTGTTTTGTTTGTTTTTTGTTGTTGTTGTTTTTTCCATTGCAGTAAAGAGTCTAATATTTCAGTTATTTCTAATAGTTAGAGAAATTTCTTAATATATCTGGACATGCTTTTTTAGCCAGATGTTCTTGTTTCTCTATGTGTAAGTTCTGTAACTATCCTCCTCACACTGGGTATTTGAATCTCATGTGTTGCTTTACTCTGTTAAAGACAAAACCTGATCTTCCTTTCTTCAGAAGGGTTTTTCTAATTTTTTTCTAACTTGTGCCTCCAGTGCAAATACTGAAATCAGATTACAGTACAGTCCCAGAGGAGTTACATTCTGTGTATTGCATGCAGGATTTCTTCTCCAAAAATCCCAAAAGAAGAGTTTCCTTTCTTCAGTGGCGTCTTCTTATCTGTACCTAATTTCTCTCTCCAGCCTCTAAGTCCTATTCAACAGTACAGTTATTGGCTGGGTTTACTCTCCTCCACTTTTGTGTCTTACTTCAAGCTTTTGAAGTCTCTTGGTAGTTTGTTGTGCCTCTAGATATTAGAGAATATTAAGGAAAAAAGTAATAAAAAAGTAAAACACAGCCCTTAATACTCATCCTTAGTTAGTTGCCCTTGTTCCTGGGTTTTTCTACAATTCCTTAGTTTTAATTATCACTTTTTATTTATTATTACAAATCAAGTCATCAGAGGATTTTTCCATTTTTGTATGGAGATTTCCTTAAACACTCAGAATACATTACTTGCTCTCCAGCTCAATTTTGTTTGATTTATTTAAATGTATTGGAGTTTTTTGAGGCTCAAAGTTGAAGTAGAAGAACTAATTTACGAATTTATCAGATATTTCTGCCTCAGAGATGACTCTTTGCTAGGGAGCTGACGGGGAATGAGAGGTTTTTTGGTATTTCTGGCAGATGGGTATAACAGCCCTGTCAAACATCCAGGGTGTCTCAGTAGTCTCCTCCTTTATTTTCCTTATGGCTTTGTGGCTGTTTTCCTTTTTTGATGCTGTTGCTAATAATTTCTTGTCCATCTGAAAGCTTTTGTTGCTGCCTCTCTGTTCAAAACTTTCTTCTCATTTGTATTTTTCTATCTCACTTCTGTCTAATGTGCTCTTTTTATACGTGCTGCTATTCTGCAGAAGCCTTTGTCCTTAGACTGAAAAGTCAAATTCCTCCTGTTGATACCATCCCTGTAACCATGTGGGCACCTGTGTATTTCTCTTCTAGGCTGGGCCAATTAACTGTTTTTCTGATCCATGCTACAGAAAATGAATGTTTTTTTAAAAGCAAAAATGTTTTTGAAGTCTTATACCTAAATTAATTTAATGCTGAAATTGACAGAATATCCTAATCTTTTTTTTTTTTAATGATTAATATTGAACTGGTCTGGTGCACAGAGCTTTCTTTTACATTTTTGTCCTTTTTCTTACCTGCCTTTTTCTGTCTTGTGCAGTTTTTAAAGAACTCCTAACAAGGTTGTCAGAGGAAAAAAGAAATGGTGCTCCCCACCTGCCTAAAATCGGTGATATTAAAAAGGCGAGTCGTTACTCCATCCCTGACCTTGCTGTTGATGTGGAGCAGGTGATAGGATTAGAAAAAGTAAATAAGAAAAGTAAAGCCAACACAGTTGGGGGAAGAAATAAGTTAAAGAAGATACTTGACAAGACTCGAATCAGCATTCTGCCTCAGAAACCATACAAGTGAGTTTATTTCCTCCTAAATATCTTCTCTGCATTAAATAATAGTAATTCCTAATGAACTTAAAATGTGTGATTTTACTGTTTCATTTATTAATACAAATCATGCTTATATATGAAAAAATACCAGAAAAAACCATTCTGAATATTTGAACAAGCATAGACTGCTAACAGTGCAGCTCCTGACATCAATTTAGATGTATTTTGTTTCTTATAGATCAAGTAATGACACAAATACCTCTTTATGTCATTTCCCTTTTCCTTTTAAGAGGACTGTTAACTGAAATTATTTCAGAATAATTCTGCAAGCCTACTTGCTAAGGGTTGGTATGAGCTTAGATTTCAATGTATCCACATTCCAGTGGTCTATAAGAATTTTTATGTACTGCTGTAAGGAGAGTGAGGTTAAAATTTTAACTTGAGTTCTTTGATAGAATTGTGTGGGGTTTTTATTGTGGCTTTTTTCTAAAGTTATTTTTATGAAAGCTAAATATGCTATCTGATAGCTTTTATTATATGAGCACATTTTAGAAATAGAGTTCTGAAAATTGCTGGCAACAATAGAAGAGTGATTTTCATATGATATTATGGGAACCTGGTTGTTGGCCAAGGCAAATGTTACTGAAGGGGGGAAAATGAATAGTAGAGGGTAGTTGTGCAGTCAGTATTTTCTCTTGCATTTTGCTTTTTCATGTCCCACTAAGGAAGAAGCTATTCCGTGTAAATTTAAAAAAAAAAGACACTTGTGCTGAAAATGCAGAGCTTTTTTTCCTGCCATTACTTTGAAAATGTTTGCTTAACTGATGTTAGCTATTGCCTACTAAATGAAAACTATTCTGAAAATTATATATCAAATTTTTGTAATAGAATTATTAAATTAATATAAACTATTATACACAAATAATGGATGTTTCTTGAATTGATGGCAGTACCTTTCAATAGAGGAGAATCTGTAAATCCTATTTTTGTGTTGTTTGTCTTTAGCATTATTTCAGTTGTTTAACTGGTCTTGCATGTTTGTTTCTCTGATGAGCTGTGCATACTTAGGTCTATTTTTCTGCATTGGTCACTATGGTTCATAACATTTGCATAAGATTTTCATGTTATTTTTCTTTTTTGTTTTTCTTTATTTTCTTTCATTTTTACACTTTTTTTCTGTGCAGGGACCTCTTTGGGTAAGAGTCAGAAAAACTCGACCTATTTTATTTTCTTTTTGCTAGCTCTGCTTTATGTGTTATCTATAGCAGTTTGTCTGCAAAGGTTGTTGACATTCAGCTGTTTTTGTCTGCACTGTTTCTGCATAGAGATCTGTAGCTATAGAGTTTAGTGGTTGTGCTTTTCTTTCCCCTATTGTGTAAAAGCATCAATCTCATTCTTCCTTTTAATTACTGGTGCATATATTAAGGGACTTTACTTAGTCTCATGTTTTTGCATGTAAGAAAATCAAGAGGGGTGAAAAAGCTGATTTACTCTTTAGTTAAAGTAGGCATTTAAAGACTTCACAACTCAGCTGACTTAAGAGGTGAAACTGTGCACTGTTTTTTGAGTATGAAGACTGCAGAAGGCTCCAGTGCCTTGAGGATGTACCCAGACAAAACCAATCTAAACTAGAGTGAGGTCTCTCTCTTCAAGGGAGCTTGTCTGCTTCATGAGACGTTAAATCAGTACCAAAATGAACCAGTCTGAGCAGGAGAGAATGCCTTCCTTCAGTCTTGCTGTTTAGTTCAGTAAGGTTAAATAACTTCCCAAACTGAGCAAACAGCACCATTTCCTCTGCACCTACAGGCAAATCTTCACTGTCTGTGAGACATCTCTTGGGTTCCAGGCACAATCTCCACTGGGGCTCTTTGTTTACTTTTCTGACATGGAGTGATTTTGTGGTCTGTAGGCTCAGTTGGTCCAAAAGAGGATTAAACACAATTCCCACCTCCCTCTCTGTATAGTGCAGCATCCCAGATAAAGCAGCAGCTCCTGTCTGCAGCCCTGCAGTGGGATGCACAGGATTTTGTGTTCTGAGGGAAGCAGCATTCAGATACTTGTGTCATTTCATTATCCCTTCTACCCTGTTTGTCATTCAGCAGGAAAGTTATTTCTTAGTTAATGTTAGTGTCTCTCTGCATGGCAGATGCATACAGAAATCAATAAAAATGTTGTTTCCTTAAAACCACAATCTTCTTTCATTGGCATAATAAAATATTTTACCTAACAGTAGATCTTCAGGGGACCTGGATTTTTTTAGTGTTGCTCTTTCTATCTGATATTTTTAGAGTTCATGACTTGTTTGCATAAGTTAGAACTCAGATTCTAATTTAAGTTTTAAAAGTAGAGTAGACTGAGTGTAAAGTAAATTATTTCCAATTTCTTATATGAAGACTTAGACTGGAGCACAATTTTAGACACTCTTCTTGCTTTTAAAGCTAACATTTTCAGAGTTGATCCACTTTACCAAAGCTGCCTCAGTCATGATGCACAGGATAGGTATAAGTTTATATAAAACTGCAAAAGGAGTGCATAATGCAAGTGAAACTATTAATATAAGATTCACACTGTCTTCATTTGATTTGAATTTAGAGAAATTCAAACACAGTTGTTGGCAGTATTTTTGAAATCTGGTATATAGTAGTTTAGAACCACCAGGAAATATTTTGAGGTACTAGGGCTGCAGGGTTTTTTGTTTACTTTCTTTTTTTTAAAATGTGGAGTGGTTCCTGCTTGAAAGACGTGATATTGATAGCTGGCAATTCTTTTGGTTGTAGTGAAAGACTTATTAGCTTGTGGCTTAGCATGAAGGTGCTGTGTACTGAGTAGGTCATCACTGCTTGTCACAGTATTTAGTGCTTGATGTGGAAGTACAAAAATACAAATGTTCAGATTCACCTTAACTTCTGATTAAGACAGAATCCTATATCTGTTTCCAGTGGACTTGAGTGTTTCTGTCACTCTTATGGCTTGAGGTTTGCAATTCATAAAAGTGTTCTGGTAATACAGAATTATGTTGTTATTTAGAAGCAAAGCAGTGAGAAATCCCAAACACAACACAGAGAGATACCATAAATTGCCTTCTCAAAAGCAGTTGTGTCCATGTCATTAAAAATGTGTCTTTAGTGCTCAGATACTGTTCTAGCTTTCCAGACTACTTTCAATTCATAGCACCTAAAGAAGTGGTACAAGAGTGCACGGTGTAGTTATTCATCAGTGAGCACTAAAGGATATTGGTGCTGTAACAGCTATCAGGGTAATTATCTAGCCTTTTATTACTTCTGTTTAGGTTTTCCAAGGATGGATAGAGCACTACACAAAGGCTAAGTACCCAACATTAGGGTACAAGTGGTCATTTGTGTTGCATCATTTAATTTACTACACTGGCTTAGTTGTAACGTTTGCAATGAAGTTTAAATTCTGGTTTATGCTTTATTTAAATGTGTAGATACAGATTTAGATTTGCTTGGCTTTTAGAAAGGCCTTGCTACATTTTTAATGCTTTTCACTTTCTATAATGACTGCTATTCAACATTTTACACTCTCTGAGTATTTTATTAAGGGTTTTGATCTGTATATTTAGAGTAAAGTTCAATGAATGTCTCCAGCTCTACATCTTGTGGCTGGTGTTCTGCTTCACGTTATTATGAACTCAAAAGCAATAAGCAAATCAGTGCCTACTATAATATAATGATAGCTCTGTCTCAGATCCATCTAGCACTACTGATCTCCTGTGGGACCCTGCCTTACACAATTTAATGGATAAAACACTTCACCTTTATCACAGAATACTTTATTTACAGCTGCCAGTTACTTTGGAGAGGATACATAGAGCACCCAAGTGTGGCTGTTTAGCTTAGCCTCACCTGGTATCACTTCAGTCACACTGAGTGGAGAGAAACTCAGAGAAGTGATACAGGGTGGTAAAACCAAATTATCTCAAATGATCCTCTCTCATCTGTCTGTTGAAAGATCTTCATGGCTACCATACATCACAAATATAGTTGCAAATCCTGTCTGTGATGGGGTAAAAGATCTATGAAGTCCAGGCCTGAGAACAGCACTGAGGGGCCAGCAGTATTACTCAAAGTTTGGGTGATGAGGTGGTGCAAGAATGATGAGGTGTGTACCACCTTTTGAACAAACATATTGGCCAAAATCATTTAAAAAATGAGCCTAGCAACTCCTCAGAGCTTAGTGGTGAGGATCTTCTGGCAGTGTGAGCAGGCAAATCGAGTCACTCTGAGTGGACTGTTCACAAAGCAAGTCCTGTTGCCAGGAGAACTTTGACTTCTAAATAGCAATTGCTGTATCAACAACTGAAAGTAGGAAAATGTAGCAATAGAGACATCACTGAATCCATGTAGCATAGCCAATCTCTGAATGTCTGTAAGTCCTGATTTCATGTCTTTCTGGATGCAGTGACATTGGAATTGGCCAGTCTCAGGATGACAGCATTGTGGGACTGAGGCAAACAAAGCACATTCCTCCTGCTTTACCTGTCAGTGGAACCCTGTCATCCAGTAATCCCGACCTGCTGCAGTCTCATCACCGCATCTTAGACTTTAACACTACTCCAGGTAAGGATCCTTTTCTTATTGTAGTTCCTGACCTTTTAATTTCCTTTCATAGTTCAGGGGTTTTTTTGTGTGGATTTATAGAGTCTAAAGAGGCATGTGAGTTCTTATTAATTGTTTGCTGTCATACACAAATTAGCCACATATTCATGCCTGAGGATTTGTTACACTTGCTACAATATACTTTACCCACAAATAATAATGTCTGTTTTTCATGTATGCTATATACAGAGTGCTTCTTACTGCTTGAATATTCTTGGTCAGTAAAAACCTGCTTTGCTTGGTATTTTATAATTTGCCTCAGTGGATCATTGTTTTCACAACTGCAATATTTTCAAATGGCATAGCAGATCATTAGCTCATAGTAAAGGGAAAGGATATTGTGCTGGGACACAAGACATGTATTTCAGTCCTTTTCTGAACAGACTTATATAATTTGTGCTACATTTGTAAGGGACAGAGTTTCAAAGTTTCTTGTTAGTCACCCTGCCCTACAGTTGTATGCCAGATTCTTTGAATATAAAATCCCTTTCTGAAATAGATAAAAAATGAACACATTTAGAGAGGATCAAAGCACAGGAGTGAATAAGGGAGAAATAGGGGGAGACTATGAGAAACTTGAGAGCCTTATCTTATAAAAATGGTTTAGCTGGAGCTCCTGGTAGGGTTGGGATTTGGGCTCTTATCTGGCTGCAGGAAGGTTCTTAGTGGGAAACCTTTCCTGAGTTAAGTATCCAAGTCTTTGCTATTAAAATATAGCTTCTGGAGCAGGATATAGTGATGGTAGCTTAGCAGACACTTGGTTATTTTAGCCTAATCTTTAGAGAATTACTCAAAAGTAGAACTGAAAATTCAGTGCTCTCCTAAGACTGAGGGGTTTCAAACATTACCTGATGGATTAGCTAAAGGGATGCTGCTTAAATATCAGCCCACACACTGGCCAAGTTTAAGCAACTATTGTGCTTGAAACTGTGATATTGAACATTACTCCATGTCAGGTGTTTTAGGGCTAGAGGAGATTGCAAGGAGGTGGTTTGTGATTTTTTTCCCCCAGTGCCTAAGATTGATCCTGAGAGAATTGGAAGGTGGATAGTTTTTTTGTATTTTATCCAATGACTAGTGTTCAACACCTTGAAGATATTCTTGATCAGTAAGAGCATAGCTTTTCATCAGGACTTTTTCTATAACTGGGAAATGGGTGAAAATTCCTTTCTCTAGCTTGCCACTTACCTAGACCAGACAGTTCTAGGTAATTAAAGTGCTAATGCTAAGTGCAAATGGCCAACTTCCAGAGCTGTGGGCATTGCTGACTCAAGCAACTCAAACAAACTTCCATGAGAAGGAAAGACACTGCAGGCCTAAAGACCTTTCAATTACAGATGAAGTTCAGAGAAGCTTAAAAAATGAACAAGGTTCAACTGTTTGCATTGAGGAAAGGAGATCAATATGATGTAATGCCATCACTCCAATGTTTTAACAGTTTTTCTGTGTCTTTGTAGAAAATGTATTTCTTCCTCATTAAAAAAAATGGTTTTGTTTGGTTGGGTTTTTTTTTTCCTTAAAATTTGCCTGAATGTCCACACACTGAATATTTTGACAGTAATTCTAAGTAAGTTTTTTTTTCATGAGTGGAAAGGAAGAAAAAGGGGGCTCGAAATGAAAAAAAGCATAAACCTTAAGGAGTTAAGAGATGGCCACATTGTATATAGAAGAGTTGAATTATATCTCTATATATTTCAAGACTTGGAAAAATTAAAGCCTGCAGTTTTAATTCCTTTTACTACCTTGGTCTAAATTAAAGATGGAAATGGAAGCAACTTGCAAGAAATTGAATGCACTGGAGGAGAAAGAGAAATGGGTAGAGCAGCTGTCCTTTGAGGCTTTGAGAACTATCCCTCAGGATAAAAAATAAAACAACTTGCTCCTTTTAGAAGTGTAGTCTTTGAGGAGAAAGTGTGAACAGCTTGAAATCTGCAAGGAGTCATTTTAGTTTCCCTTCTGATTGGATCAGGCTGTCTCAAATCTACTTTTAAAAGTTTATTTTTAAATGCTCAATAGCACTTTGATTTCTCTTTTCTTGTGCTGCCTTTGCTATTTGATTAGAAGTCAAAATAACAGAGTAATGATGAACTGCCAGTCACTGGTGTTTTTTCTTTCCCATCACAATCTTTCTGAGGGAATAGATTCCTATCACACAGCACTGAATTCTTCAGCCTGCCACTCCAGTTTCCCTTTTTGAAAACCAGTGAAGGGGGGTGATTGCAGTTCTCTTCAAGTGTTTTATTTAAAAATTAGTGGGCTGAATGACTTGCTACCATTGCTATAGCTGCAATCATTTCACTTGCTGGCAGACGTCTGTGTGTTCTGTGTAGAGCTTTTCCTCACAGCTCTGATAGGTAGGCAGCCTGAGAAATTGGGTGCTAAAATGCAGTGCAAAGATGGGACTCTTCTATTTGCTGTCCTCTGTGTTTCTACATATTGATTTCAGTGACCCAGCAGAGCAGGTTGTTTTCTTGTTGCATAAACCACTTTCTTTCTAGGGGCTGTTAAACAGTTTCTCACCTGGCTATTGTTTACAGTAGCTTCTTAACTTCACAGCACTTCTTTGGCAAATATTTCTGTAACAGCAAGAGGCAGCAAGATCTGGAGAAGGGTCTGGTTTTTAACAACATCTCCAAAAGCCTTTGTCTTTGGCATCTGCCTTCCTCCAGTTGTCAAAAAATGTAGAAAATACTTCAGAAAATATTCTGCTCTGTATCCCTCTTTAGCTAATTACTGAAGGAAGATGGGTCAGTGTAGAGTTGGTGATAAAAGACAAAATTGGCTTGCTTATTGTGAAGTATTTGTGCATTTGACTCAAATGCTTAGGAAGGGCTAATGATGATGGTCTGTAATGATGTAATGATCAGTTACACTTTCTGTCTAACTTTTTGTGTAACTGGTGAGGTAATCAGACAGTGTTAGTGTGTTCTAGTATTAGTGCTTCTCAAGCTGCAAAAAACTACTGTGAGTTTCAAAGTTACAGGCTTAGTTGCATGAAATTTGTAAAATAATATATTTAAGCCTAAAAAGCCTTTGTGGCATGTAAATGAATTCATATCAGACAGATTCATCTTAATGCTTTCCAAATTATTATTTTGGAAACATGCAAGAGCAGTGGGGAGGTGTTCAGTTCTGTTCTTTTGTCACAAGATTTCTTCTGCTGAATAGATCTTTCTGTAGTAACTTGAATACACGTTATGCACATTCAGGTCTTGTCAAAAAAACCTCTAGCTGTACCAAAGGGAATGTTTTCATTTGGCAGGGTTTTTTTTCACTACATTTTCATGATAGTAATTTCAGAAGCCTTAATTTAGAAGGCCTTTTATTATTATATATTTTCTTGCTTGTATAACCTCTTTAATCTAAAAAATTAATTATTTTTAAGAAGAAACATATTAAAGAAAAATGAATAGATGTCATGCTTCAGAAAACTAGAAAAGCTTATTTCTAACAGAGGGAAGAAATGAAAGTATTTGAAATACTTGTCAGTTAAAAATACCTGAGGTTAAAAAATCCAGTGATGGATACATGTATAATTTCATTTATCTTTTTTTTTTCCTAATAATACAGTGATAACTACCAAAATTCAGTGGATCAATGGGTTTGGATTTCAATATATTCATGCTCATTAGTTTGTCTGTCCAAACTTTGAAAGTATAATACTATTTTTGGCTTGCTCCATTTATAGCCTAACTAGCTTCTTTTCCTGGATGTTAATAGAACTAGTTTTTACTGAAGATATCCTTTAACAGTAAGAGCCTAGCTTTTCATCAGGACTTTGACTGAAGTAAAAGCTGATAACATTAATAATTAAACTGAATGTGACTTGCTCGTTCTTATACCAGTGAGTTTTTATTTTTCTTTGTTTACTAAATTGCATGACTCGCTTGTAATTTTTTTCCAGACTTACCAGACCAAGTCCTGCGGGTTTTCAAGGCAGACCAGCAAAGTCGCTACATAATGATCAGCAAGGACACAACAGCAAAAGAAGTGGTCATCCAGGCCATCAGGGAGTTTGCTCTGACTGCAACCCCTGATGCCTATTCATTGTGCGAGGTCTCTGTCACACCTGAGGGTGTCATCAAGCAAAGGAGGCTCCCTGATCAGCTCTCCAAGCTTGCTGACAGGATACAGCTGAGTGGCAGGTAAGATGGAGACTGAGCTAAAGCTGATGATGCCAGTTTATGAAGTCAAAATCTTGTCAAAGGAGTGTTTCTTAATTATTTCATGTTCTGTTTCTTTGCAATGCATTGCTGCTTATGCAACATCTCATCAATACCTAGGCCTGGTGAAGTTCATTTTATTCTCGGATTCCAGTTGGATCATTGCTGTAACTCTCAACACTAGTTGGGTATATTGTATCTAGTGTCTTTTTCTGAATTTTGTTTTTACAGGTATTACCTGAAGAACAACATGGAAACAGAAACTCTTTGTTCAGATGAAGATGCCCAAGAGTTGCTAAGGGAAAGCCAGATTTCCCTCCTACAGCTCAGTACTGTTGAGGTGGCTACCCAACTCTCCATGAGGAACTTTGAGCTGTTCCGTAACATCGAACCCACGGAATACATAGATGACTTGTTTAAACTCAAATCAAAAACAGGTTGCACTAATCTAAAAAGGTTTGAGGAGGTGATAAATCAAGAAACATTCTGGGTGGCTTCTGAGATTCTGAGAGAAACCAACCAGTTGAAGAGGATGAAGATCATTAAGCATTTCATTAAGATAGCGCTACACTGCAGAGAATGCAAGAACTTCAACTCAATGTTTGCCATCATTAGGTACTGCCCACTAATAATTTTACTTCTAAGTAAAAAGCAAAGTCCTACTTCTGTTAGTCTTAAAAAAAAGTACTTAATACAGTAAACCAGTTTATACTGCTAACATCAACTCTTGGCAGTCTGCTAAGGAGGGCGTTTTCTGTAACCTGAAATGTTTGCTGAAATATTGTTTGAAATGCTACTGTTACGTACTTACTGCTCAAGACAGTGTGGCAAGGTGAACATGGCACTAGAGAAACTAATGCATTTATTTAAAGACTAAAAGAAATAACAGGTATATACAGGAAAACCACACAATTGTTGCAAATGAATGGGTAAATTTCCTCAAAGCAGCTAATTTTTGTCCGTACTGCCCAGTATCTTAAATTCATTCAGCCATAATATGTTGCATTTTGTTTTCTTTCTATCAGCAGTTTCTTTCTTGGAACTCTGAAAATAATAACAGACTGTTACCCTGATACCCTAATATAGTCTGTAAATAATGACCTTGTAATAAGAATTTTAAAATGAACTGAAAATTATAGAAAACCTTTCTTAGTTTTAGAATGAGAAGGGAGGGAGGGAGAAAACTCTAATGTCTGTGTTTATACACTTTCTTTAAAACCCAAACAAAAACAATCCCCCTATATTGTCTCTCATGAAAAAGTTCAAGTAAGTTGAGGTAAACTGACAGTGTTATCACTGTCTTTGCACAAGCTCTTGTCATCATCTTGACATTCAGTCAACAGATTGAATGTGACACTTTTACCGTGAGTAGGAAAAAAATGAGTAGGTTTGAATACTATTCAGCAAATGAGGCAAGTTCCAAAGTCAAAGATCCATGCTGATGATCAGTCAGCATCTCTGAGACATCAAAATATTGAGATTTTGTTCAGCTATTTCAGCCAATCTCAAGGAGAAATAAAAGCAGCCTCTCTGCTAGGAAAAACTTGAGGGAAGGAAAGATTCTAGGTATCAGACTTTGCTACCAGGTGAAAATTAACAGCAAGACAGTCAATGTCATTACAGTGGAAAAAGAGGTTTTGCACCAGCTACAGCTTGAGAATAACCTCAGGTATAGAGAGTGTTACAAAAATTCATCCTGAAAGAACAAAGTCAGAAGGATTATTGCAGAAAGCAGGTGGGTCAGTTTGCTGTCACCACCTGAACATTGTCATGTAGGTGGAAGATAGTTTTTCTGCTCGTTTGTTAATCTGGAAGTAAGTGGTCATCCTGAGGCACTTAGATTATGATAGTCTTACCAAACTCAGACACTGTTCTTAAGTAACAAATACATATCCTCTTTAAGGTATAATTACTCATCCAGGTGTAACTTTTTTCTGTTTATGGTTGCATCATGAAGATATCTCCAGTTTTTATAGCTTTTATAAAAATGATCTTCTGTAATACATGCTGGCAAAAAGAAGTTTTCAAATTTCTGTTATTTTATTGACACTGTTGTGCTGATGTATTCTGGCTGTGTGGTATTTCTACCATACAAAATTTAACGTGGTCTTTTCTAGGATTTTTGTTTCTTTCTCTTGTTCTTCAACTTCTTTGCACTTCTTTTATTTCAAGTGGCCTGAATTTGGCACCAGTTGCAAGGCTCCGAACTACTTGGGAAAAGCTTCCAAGCAAGTATGAAAAACTGTTTCAAGATCTACAGGACTTGTTTGATCCATCTAGGAACATGGCAAAATATCGTAACGTCCTTAACAGCCAAAACCTACAGCCCCCTATTATCCCCCTGTTTCCTGTCATCAAAAAAGACCTTACATTCCTTCATGAAGGTAAAGGCAGAAGTATATCACCTTTTACTAGCTGAGGAAAAGTAACTTTCCTGCCTAATCACTGATGTTGTTTGTTGTAGGAAATGATTCTAAAGTGGAGGGCCTGGTGAATTTTGAGAAGCTGCGGATGATTGCGAAAGAGATTCGCCACGTCGGTCGCATGGCGTCCGTGAACATGGATCCTGCTCTCATGTTTAGAACAAGGTAAGTGTGTTGTACCAGGCAGAGCTTTCCCCAGCTTGGGAGAAGGCTGGGTGGCAGCAAGAGGGACTTTTATGTGCCCCTTCTGTTGGAGCAGTATGAATTTTTTTGTGTTAGCAATTGGACCAGCATGACGTGGTGGTCTAAAACTAGAGAAACCATTACATTTTGTGGTTACTGATACATTCTAAAATGTTTCTCACTATTCTGTAGTTGACAGTTATGTCATAAAAATGAGATTCTATCTGGGGGAGGGAGACAAACTGTCTTGAAAACATATCTGTTAGTCCAGTTGAAATATCAATGGGTGTCAGCCTTATAATTTGGATTTAGTAGAAGTGGTAATGTATCTGAAGCAGTGTCAGCTACTTGTGTTAGAAAACATGGAGTGAATGCTCTTTGGCTTCGTATTTGACAAGCTTATTGCATACTCTTTTCTCTTAATTTAAGCTAGAAGAGTTTGTAATATCTGATTGTATGCCCAAGTCAAGGCTCTTTTTAATGTCTGTGGGCTTCCAGAACTGCTTGTCCTGAGGTCTGGTCTTTTTCTTTCTGAGCTTGTGATCTTTCTCTGTCTCTTCTTAAACCCATGCTTTATTCTTCCTGGCTCTCACTTGCAGGAAGAAGAAATGGAGGAGTTTGGGGTAAGTGGTTGGAGACAACACACACAGACATTCATTCTTCCTTTACCATTTGCATTTTTTCCTACTTGCTATCTTTAATTTTCTGGTGCTTTGACATTTTTTTCTTTTGTAACCCGATTTTACTGACAATACATTTGATTTGAGATTAAAACACAGAAGCTGTAAATTATTCTTAAGTGGTCATAGGTAGAAGTGGAGTGTTCTTTCCCACCTCTGGTTTAAATTGCCAAAGGAAGAGACTTTTGGTCAAAACGAAATTACAAAATGACAAGGTTGCAAGAGCTGAAAATAGCTGTTAATTTCCTTATACCTATTCAACAATTATCACAATCAAATTCAAAAGTTAAAACTTACAGTATCTGCTTGACTAACTTACTTTCATATTACAATTAGCCATCATTTTTACCTTAACAATTCAGCATCAGTGCATAGCGTTCATATAGACATACATACATTGAAATGTGCATGACATTTATTTCATCATGAACTGGCTGATCGTTTTATTTCACAAAATCCTCTTCAGTCTTGCAAGCTACCAAGAAGTTCTGTTCTGTAAAACTGCGCTGTACATTTTGTATACAGTCTGATTTAAAACACAAAGGGCTTTCAAAATGCCTCCTTTATATGTATTTGAATTTAAACCTCACCTATAGTCTTCTGTCAGCACTGCCTTACTGCATGAGCTTTTCCTAATGCTCCAGTCCTCTCAGTAGATGGCTTATGTGAGAGAGCTACCTTGAATGCTTTTCCTAGACGTGTGAAGTGTTATTGCCTAGCTGGACCAAAATAGGTTAAAATATGTGTGCCATTAAAATTTTGCCTGTAACCAAGTAAAAAGATTTCCTGGCCCTCATCTTTCTGTCTGTTATAGCTGTTTGACTTACTGGAATGAGGCATGTAAGCTTTGACGTAGACTGACATTCATGCCATCTCTTGCACGTTGCGCGTTTATCGGGTGATGCCATGTTGGACTAAGTCAGACCTTTGCTCTCTTTCTTCCCCCTCCTGCCCCCTTCACTGCAGGTCTCTCAGCCAGGGCAGTGCCAACGCAGCCGTGCTGGATGTTGCACAAGCAGGGGGGCATAAAAAGCGGGTCCGTCGCAGCTCCTTTCTTAATGCTAAAAAGCTCTATGAAGATGCTCAGATGGCGCGGAAAGTAAAGCAGTATCTCTCAAACTTGGATCTGGAAATGGATGAAGAGAGCCTTCAGACACTCTCTCTGCAGTGTGAGCCAGCCACAAACACATGTGAGCATTGTCATTTGTTGTGGATTTCAAGAAAACTGTTCAAAATAACTCTGTTTCTAGTCCAGTGAATCAATTGGGAACAGTAACTAGACAATAAAGTTGAAAATTGTTTATCTAGTGATTTTCAAATACTAAACATCTGTGAATCCTAAGGAAATAATCTTGTGGATTAACAGGATAGAGATATAGTATTTATACATGTGATAATGCTTTAAGATGATGTCACAATGAATTGCACAATGGCTTTGTAGATTTTTCTGTACAGAGGTTATGGAGGAGTCAAAAGTTCTTCTATATTTCTGATATACTGAGGTTATTAGTGGGAATAGCAATATGGTTATTCTGAGGGGGTAGGGGATTTTCTTACGTCCAGGTGTTTCAGAGATACCTGGAGGGCTGTACCTGGGGCAGCAGAGGGGGAAACTTCTCCTGGATATCCATTTCATTTTGATTTTAAGAAATGTTGTATGTTGTGCCCTTTCTGTCCTGCAGGGTAGCAAAAAAAAAAAAGTAATTATATGTCTGATCTGAATCAATTGTAGTCCTTATGATAGCCCAGTATAATTTCTGGTCATGTTTTTTGTAACAGTGGTTATTTATCAGAGCTTTATTTTGAGAAAGAAAACATTAATTGATAATGTATATCTTTTAAATTGAGTTACATCTCCCTCTCTTTTCATCTTTTCTGTCTAAAGATATCATGCTGTATTAATTGGATGAGTATTTGAGCCCCTTTTAATTGTTAATCAGAGGGCTTTGCACTGCTCAGACTAAACCACCGCTGTGTCCTTGGCTAGCAGTCATTCAGTGTTTTGTTCCCTTTCTTGCAAAGTGCCGAAGAACACGGGAGACAAGCGATCTGGGAAATCTGAAACATCACCAGTGGCTCCCCGGGCAGGCATCCAGCAGAAAGTGCAGCAGCAGCATAAAGCAAACCAGGCACTGCAGGTCCCAGCCGTGTCTCTTTACCCCTCTCGCAAGAAGGTGCCAGTCAAAGACCTGCCACCATTTGGTAGGTGGAACAAGGAAGAATTTTTAACTTTCTGAAGTTTGTTTGCCTATGTCAGGAAGACATTTTTAATCAAATAAGGTTCAGGTTTCTATTTCTGCTAGTATGATATGCAGGTTATATCTGTTCATGCAGTGTCTGGGCATAGTTCTCTTCTTTAGAAATGGAAAGAAAGAAATCTAGGGAAAGCATCCTGTCAATTTAATCACTGTAAGTATTTACCTATTGCTAGCAGCTGGAAAGAATCCCATGCCTTGGGATCTTGCCTTAACTTTTCTAGAGGAAGTGGGGACCTGGACTTCTTGAGATGCCTCAGAAGTTTTGGTGTCTCTTCACAAGTTAGATTTTTAAGGTGAGATTGAGACCTGCTAGAATTGGCAGTCCTGTTAGAAATGTGGGTCTGAGCTTTTACATTGACAATTGTCCTTTTGGCTTCTACTCCCTTCTGCTTTTTTATTGTTGTTACACAATTGCCTTCATGTTCTATAGAAAGGCACCAAACTATAGGAACTTCTTCTACCCTGATTTCCAGATCTATGTCCCAACATGTGTACAAAACATATATGCACTATTAATGAACTCTTTAAATCACAAGTATGATAATCCCTAGGAGTAATAATGTATAATAATCCCTAGGAAGTATATGTAGCAAAATTGGCCCTTCCTTTTTCATGATGGGTTTTTCACAAGAGCTTAATTCTGATTTCACTTTTTTTTGGTTTTCCTCATGTACTGCTTAAGCTGCAAGAAAGCATCAGAAGCAGCAAAATGAGCAAGAAACAATTCAATATTCATCTAGATCTTGTTGATTTTACCATTAAATTTTAATCTTGAAAGGACTTTGAAGCTTCATGGACTGCAATTTTTTGCTCATAGTGGCAAAGTTTCTGAAAACTGACTAGGTTATGATGATCAGGCAGCTGTGAATTATTGATAGCAGAATTGTGATCCAACAGATCAAAGATAAAAATCCATGAATGCTTGGAAATAACCTCTACCACAAACATTGCAAAAACTGTCAGAGAAACTCTGTCTTCACTTTTAAGGCTGTCCCAGGGTGGATCTTTGAGGAAGAGAAAGATGAATAAATGTGGTCTGGGAAAAGCTATTCCTGATGTCCTAGATCTTTACATCATACATCATCTTCAGGATGTTTTTACTCTGTAGTTTCCCAAAATAAGCTGGTGCAGAGATAGTTCTGAAAAATGAAAGAGAGAAAGGCAGCTGCATGATGGCCTTGTTTCATAAGCCTAATCCTTATTAATTTTCTTTCCAGCTTCCTTTGACCTTCTAGGCTACTCTGAATAGAAAAGAAACAGGAGAGCAGTTTGAATTCTTACTATATAAATCTTCACTAACCAGTGAGATGGGTGTGTGTCTGCATTTAAGCTAATTTTAGTTCAGGTTTCTCAGTAACCATTCCTATGTGTATCCTCAATTATATGTTGAGGCAGTATTCTGCAACATCAAATCTTGATGTTTTCTGTGGAAAAGTACTTGTCTTAAGTGGCCAGAATGAAAGACCATCTGCACTAATATGCAGAAATAAAGCACTGTATTTTAAATGGGAATACATTTTAACATTTTGCTTCATTTAAGCTGGTGTCAGGAACTCAGAAATATACAGGAAAAATAGGTAGCCTTTTCTTCCTGTGGGGTGTCCACTCTATAAATGCATTGTGAAACATAAGTATGTATTTTTTTTGGACTTAACATCTGCCTACTTTAATTCTTACCTAAAGGCATTAACTCCCCACAAGCTCTAAAGAAAATCCTTTCATTGTCGGAAGAAGGAAGTTTGGATCGTCACAAGAAACAATCTGAAGACGCTGTCTCAAGTGCATCTTCACAGCTGTCTTCTCCTCCTACTTCACCACAGAGCTCTCCAAGGAAAGGTAGTAGAGGTTCAATGTTTCTTGTCCTGTTTCTTGAAGCTCATGGACTTGAGAAGCTTCTGAGAGAAAATTTGGACACTAAATACTGCTGCTCTCTTTTTTTGTCATGTATGGTCAGCAAGAGGGCAGAAAATGTAGTGCAGAGTGGGATATGTGAAAGGTAGCTGTGAACCTGATTTCAAGGGTACCTGAAAGCCCCCTGGTGATCAAAAGCCAGTAAAGATAGCCTGGTATGATACAGGATTTGATGCAGCAGGTCACTCTGACTGCAGCTGCTTCTGACAAAAAATATTCCAGTGATGAGTATTTCCTGCCTTCAGTGGAAGGATGTACAGGTTGAAACTTAAAATCTTTGTACAGCATTGACCACACTGGTCTATCAGAGGAATTATTTGCTGTGTCATGCATCTGAATGGGATGTGACCTACATATGATAGAAAGGCTTAAGGTATTTGGAATTCAAATCAGAATATTTAATATTGTAATTTATATTTTATACTACAGAATATTTAAATAGCAGCCTGATTATTTAAACCATATGGATGAATTTTTGAGGAATGGTATTATACATTGAATCTTTCTTGGCCAAGATCTTTTTAAGTAATTTCACAGAGTTATTTTTTAAAGTGAATTTAGGACTTTAAAGGGATTTTTTTAAAAAATCTTTTTTTCTTGTTTGTTTTCTTGGTAGTTGTAGTTCTGGCTATGACAAAATACAGGAGGCATTGTCCTGTAATTTAAACATACTTCCACACTTTGGAAATATAATAGGCTAGATGTATTGCATGTAACTTTTAAGTTGTTCTCTTTTCAGGATAGCATAAAAGTTCAGTTTTCAGTTACATAATAGAGCATTATGGTAAAATATATATTGGGGCTGAAGTGACTTCTATTGAAGTGTTATTTACTAAGGTCAGATGGAGGGGGATAATATGTAGAGGATATATCATCTTGAATCCTTGTAAGCTGTCATCATATTTCTCCCAAATACTACATTAGCAAAGAGTGCACTTATATAAATATGGTCAGGCCTATGCATTTTTTGAAAAAGGAATTGGAATTCTGTGCTTGACTCACAGTGTGAACAGCACTTTATTTCTTCAAAAAGCAAATCATAAATATGATTAAAAAAACATACTTGGTTTGATGGTTACATGAAGATAATGATATGTTCTTTCAGATAAAAATGACTGTATTAATTCCCAGCAATAGTTCTCAACAAGTGAAGTGGGGTAGGTCAGTTGAAGTAATTCTGCCACTTATGATTAGAGTGAAGGCAAAATATAAAAACGCTGGTGACGTGTGGATGTGTTTAATGATCTTTAACTTAGCTGGCAAGAATATTCAGCACAATTTGTTTAATATTGAAAGAAAAGCTGAATTTACTGAATTTGCTTGTATGACATGATTTGCAGATTTTATCTCAGTCAGGCTATGTCAGTGCTACCTACCTCCAAATTTCACCATAATTCCAGTAATATGGAATTTGGAATTAATTAGTGAGCCAGGTATTGCAAAGAAAATGTGAAAACCTGTCCCTCTCTCAGGTAAGATATGTAATAAGCAGTCAGCCCAGATATGGGCTTCATGTATCTATTCATCTCTGAAGTGTAGCTTTGCAGAACAAAAAGACTTTATGAGAGACTCTCTGGGATTACTTTAAGCAGTAATCTCAACCAGAGATCTCTTTCCTTCCAGTCTTGGAGACAGTGTTTATGCACAGGCAGATTTTGAGAAGTAGTATTTCATAATGTGAGGGTACAAGTATGATGATGAATATGAAGAGAATTTAGGAGAGGAGAGCAGAGAACAGGGAAGGAGAGCACTTGGTTTTTAAGTGAGTAGTACATATACCCACAATCCTTAATCTCTGATAAAGATACCAAAGACAGGGTCACCCAGTTTTGTTGTGTATCTTTATCTTTGGCAGAGCTGTGTAAGTGTAATGGTAGCTTTGTTTTAGTGCCAGTTTTATTGCAGTATTGCCAGTGGCCTGACAAGAACTGAGCAGGCATCCTGGAGAGTCTGATTAGCACCATGTTCCCTTTGCAGGCTACACCTTGGCTCCAAGCAGCACCGTGGATAACTTCTCTGATTCTGGTCACAGTGAAATTTCTTCCAGATCTAGTATTGTCAGCAATTCCTCTTTTGACTCTATGCCAGTCCCCCTGCACGATGAGAGGAGACAGAGGCATTCTGTCAGCATCGTGGAGACAAATCTTGGTGTGGGAAGGATTGATAGAAGAATCATGATTGAACCAGATCAATACAGCTTAGGGTAAGAATTTTATTTGTGCTTACTTACATTATGCTCTCATATAGTGTGTATGTGGAGTGTATATGTATTTGTCCATGTGACTTTCCCTGTGTCAGTCAAATATTTTTTCTCCTCTGCTCTTAAAAAACTAGAACTTCAGTGCTTCATTTTGTGATAAAGCTCCATTTCTGCCAAGAAAAGGTTTTGTACTCCTGAGGGAGTGATGAGGTCTAAGCAGCAAGACTTCACCTCAGTAGATGTTACCATCTGAGCATTTCAGTGGTGCTGTAGATTATCTACTTTGTGGCAGAATAGTATCCTACCCTGCTTTCTCCATGGGAAATTAACTGAATTAGATGATATATTCAAACAATTATTCAGTGATAAACTGAGAACAGAAATAGCTAGCAATTTTCCAGTCTGCTTCATGGAAAAGTGCATATCTGTCTAACTCCAAAATATTTTACTCCAAATATCTCTTCTAGTCAACAAAAATTGGAAGCTAAAATTCACATTACGCTGCTGGTTTTCTAGTAATTTTCTAGGTAATTAACTTCTGTAATGGTGGGAAAGCTAGTGCTGTGAGGAGTTCTCTAAATCTCTAGCAGTGAGCCTTGGTGTGAAAATAATTGGAGCTCTGGCTTCTGTTTAGTCTCCACTTACTCTTTTTTTTTTTTTTTTTTTTTTTTTTTTTTTTTTTTTTTGAGCTGTTATTTGAATGCTTCAGTCCTCTGAATGGTTTCTGGGGTTTTAATCCTGCAGGGTCTTTGAATGGCAGACCTGTTCCAAAACTGCTGTGTTTCAGCTTTGGGAATCTCAGGCTGTGCAAACTCTTTAGTCACATGTCTTAAATATTTGGAAGAAGAAGGTTCTAGTCTGCATAGGAAGGTGCCCTGGAAGAGCAAGTCCCAGGAGCCTGGATATCTGCTGCTGTGTAAGGGATCATGTCAGGCTCACTTAATCATTGAAAGGCTACAGAAAACATACTTGTCTATGAAGTAGCATGTGTTTCCAAAAATAAGGTTAAAATACATTTCATTTGCAGGAAGTGTTGAAAAATTAGCTCTCACAGTTTCCTAAGCAGAAAAAAAAATTCTGAACTCTAAACCTGAATATCAGCCAGCCTGAATAGCAGCTAAATTCTGTTTCTAGCTTTCGAACCATTTGCTCAGCATGACTGGAAAAGCAGTAGAATAACCCTGTCTGTTTCTCTGTATGCGTGTCTGTGTAGTTTGCCTGTCTTAAAAGGCTGTTGTGAAGTTAAGATTTTACCTTTTGAAATTGCACTGCTGAAGTGTAAGGCTTCAGCTAGTTATCTGTCCAGTTTTGTTTGTTTGTGTTTGTTTTTGTTTTATTGAGGATGTACTTGAAAGAAAAGTGTTATATCCTCAAAACTGAATGAGCCATTCATGCAAACAATAAGTACTATCAAGTGCATCAAAGTCTTCCACCACAGAATCATAGAATGGTTTGGGTGGAAAAGGACCTTTAAATGAAGGTTACCTAGTCCAACCCACACCGTGTTTGTTTTTCTTTGGTTGTTTCTTTGTGCGTCCTGTTCATGATTTCCAATTCCAACACTGGATTTTTTGTCCCCCTCATCAATGTGTATCCAGCTCATATGCACCGCTGTCAGAGACCAGAGGCCTGTATGCTGGAGCAACTGTACTTTCTTCTCCTAGTACAGAAGAGCTGTCACAGGACCAGGGGGACAGAGCTTCGCTCGACGCAGCTGACAGCGGCCGTGGGAGCTGGACTTCTTGCTCGAGCGGCTCCCATGACAACATCCAGACAATTCAGCACCAGAGGAGCTGGGAGACTCTGCCTTTTGGACACGCTCATTTTGACAGTTCAGGCGATGGGGCGGGACTGTGGGCCTCGGGAGGCCACATGGACCAGCTGATGTTCCCTGACCATGGCACAAAGTATGGCAGGCAAAGTCAAGGCAGGGAGGGCCTTGATCAAGCACAGTCCAGAGCGAGCTGGGCATCTTCCACAGGATACTGGGGAGAGGACTCCGAGGGTGACACAGGTACCATAAAGCGGAGGGGTGGGAAGGATGTTTCGATTGAAGCTGAAACCAGTAGCATAACATCTGTACCAGCAGAGGAGACAAAGCCAGCTCCTGTCCCTGCCCACACAGCAGCAGCAGCAGCATCAAGTAGTACCAAGGGGCTTGTTGGTAAGTTTAGTTTCATTTCTCATGAAGTATTTTAGTATATTTTAATTCATTTGCTTAAGTTTTCTCATATTGTTCGTATTGTTCTGCATTTCTGTTTTTTTTTTTTTTTTTAATTTTTAAAGCAATACTAAACATTTTGTAGTATCTCTTAAGTTTTTCCCTTTAACTAAGCATTTATTGCTAGGGAAAATATAATTTATTGTTGTTTCTCTGTTCTGGCAGTGCCTTTGTGTTTCAAGAGAGCCTGCCATACATCAAAAAACTAGCTCAACTGCTGGGCAGTATTTTGAGAGGTTGATGTATTTAGATGTGACTTCTGAAATTTGAATTTGTCATCCCAGTAAGGCTCCATAAGGCTATATTTAGAAGTCTTAGTAAATGTGGCCTTTTTTATGAAGTGTTTTATACCTTTGTATGACTTGTCTGATAATTGTGAATATTCCTTACTTCTGAAAATGGGATCCCTTTGTGCTTAAATACCAATTGAAATGTTTCTTTGGACTGCTGAAATTGAAGAGGTTTCAAAGAAGTTAGAGCTGAAATATATTTCTGTGCATTCAATAATGCACAGATCAGATAATGTATAAATTACTATGAAGGGGTCTTTGGCAGAGCTTAACATTTTTATCATATTGTTCCTTCTGTGCATCCTAATCTGTGGGCCATCCAATACCTCTGAATTTTTGCCTCTTTTCTTCCTTTCATTCCCCCTCACTTTGCCTTTTGTCAGGTTAACGTGAAGAACTATCTAAAAGCCATTTTTTGCTGACACAGCTGAATGTCTGCCAGATTGAGGTCATGCTGAGACCACTGTGATAAACAGCTTTTCCATTTTCTGCCTGAGTATATTGCTTAGCAGTGGCCTTTTGCCTCAAAGCTTGGGTGCAGGTCTAAATCCCTGGGCTATCAAGAGGAAGAAAGGTGTATGGATTCATGCCAATCTCCAATTTTACTCTTTGATACCCTTGGTTTCCTCCAGAACGTGTAACAGGTGTGCTTCCAAACTTGCTTCTCAAGGCAGTGTTTGCCACTACATTTTTACAGACTTGAAAGAACATTAAAGACACCTGAAAATTCAAACCAATACAATTCCATTCCCTTCACTACTATTACCTAACTGTCCTGCAAATATAACTCTGTGTATCACTATCCCAGAGAACCCACTGGTGTACATACTTCTTTTGCACTTAATTGATGTCTGGCAGTATTTCGATAGAATTTTTCTACAATAGAGTTTTTCTATAGAACTTTTATTTTCAGAAATCTTTGAATAAAGTTTCTCAGAAACTTCTTCATGCTGCTTTGCTCATTAAACAGTTTGTCCAAGAAAAATACTTAGACTCTATTGGAAAATGTTTGGTTTTGTTGTAATACCAAGGATTTATTTTTAGTCTCTAAAAACTTCCATCCAAGTAGCACCAGTCCATTTTAAGGCTGTACTGCCCTTTCAGTCAAATCATCCTGCCTAATGCAGGGTGGTGTTGTCATCAGCACTTATGCAAGAATATACAGTGTATGACAAGCTGTGGAAAGTAAATTGTCTGTGTCAGTGGTTTTTACTGCTGTATTTGTAAGGTTTGTCATGAAAGTGGTCATGAGTTAAAGGGCTGGGCCCACAATAAGTGTTCAGTACTAAGGTCCCAGCTGACTTCTCTGAAACGGAGACTCTTGCCTATCTGTTGTGTGTCTCAGCAGATGCTTTGGATTCTTAACTGATGTTTTTTCCCTTAAAGTTCTCTCTGAGAGGGCATTTCAGTATGGCCTGAGTTAAGCCTTGTTCAGGTAAACAGTTACATCTCAGTGAGATCCACAGGCTAGGTGGTGGTCTTTCCATCTCCTAGATAAAATCATATTCAGTCATTGTTCTTATGGGAATGCTTTCAGTTTTGATTTTGCAGAGAATACAACCATAGGGGCTGCAGGCAGCAGTGCATACAAATGTATATGTGTATATATAGTATATATATATATATATACATATAGTATATGTATATAGTATAATGATGAAGCCCACTTCTCTTCCTGACCTCTTGGAGTTGTAGCTTATGCCTCATTAACTAGTAAGATTTGTAGGAAGAAAGTAAAGTATCAGACATATTTCTTGTTTCCCCTCCAAGAGGCTAAAAACAAAAGAGATGAGCTCTTGGATGCAAGTTTTTTTAGACTAAAAATTTCATCCATCTCCAGAATTAAGTTAGTCATGCATGTGGAGAGATGCCAAAATTCCTGATGTTTACCATTTCTGTGGACTCCTGAGTCTTCCGTGTTGCTTTGATCACTGCACATTTTATTGTATGCAATTGATGGAACAGCTTCAGTTGTGATGTTGGAACAAATTCCCCATAAAATTTGATGATTTTTGTTAGACTAATGCTTCACTGCTGGAAGAATAGCTATATCCTGTGTATGTTGTATATTCTGTACTTTCTTGACTGATTTGTTTTTCACAAGCTCTTTGTCTAGCATATGATAGTTAACCTTTGTCATTCAGAGTTTCTCTTCCTGGGCTGTTGAGTTGGTTGATATTTATTTAGCTTTTAACTGTCTATTTTCCTTTGAGCATGTTCCTCATCCTGTTTCTAACAATCACCTGTTGTTTTTCCTGCAGCAAGAAAAGAGGGTCGGTATCGGGAACCACCTCCAACTCCTCCCGGTTATGTAGGAATACCTATTGCTGAGTTTGCAGAAGGTGGCTCCCACCCAACCAGGAAGCCTCCAGACTACAATGTAGCACTTCAGAGGTCTAGAATGGTGGCACGGACATGTGAGACTCATGGGACAGCAACTCCACAGCAGCAGTCGCACGGCCACTCGAGTGGCAGGCCCGTGAACAAACCTCAGTGGCATAAACCAAATGAGTCAGACCCACGTCTTGCTCACTATCCACCTCAAGGGTTTTCCACAGAGGAAGATGGTAAATTTCTACTTGTTAGATTTTGAGTGTTCTGCATGCAAAACGGGTCGGTGCTTTCACAGACACAAAGCAAATTACACAAATCTTGCCATAATTTGAACTCTATTTCATTTTGAAACTTGCTGTTTGTTAACTTTTTGGAAGGGAAGGAATTCAGTTCATCCTACATGTAATTTAAAATTTGGAATGTATGTCCAATTGAATCTGGAACAACCAAGCAGTTGGCTTAGGCAGCTTCTCGGGAGGTGCCTGTGTTCACCTTGTACAGCCCTGCCTGCCAAGATGTTCCACATTAACCATGCATTTAATGATCAAAAAAGTATCCTGGTCTGCAGAATACTTGCCCATCTACCCCACAGAGCACTGTTGCTCAGGTTTATTTGGATAGTCGCTCGTATTCTACCTGAAGCTCTTTATACTGTGAACACTGAGTCTCCCACTCCGTTTTACATGATGAGCCCACTGCTGTGTCTCTACCTTGCTGGTCCTACAAATGTGTCTACATCTTTATGTTTAAACTCAACTGTGATGTTTTTCCATGGAGAGCAAGTGTAGCTGGATTGTAGCTTTAGGTCCTCAAAATTTAGGCAGGGTGGTGCTCACTTGTTTTGTTTAATGATAGACTAACATTCCCCTTCTCTTAGTTACTAAGGTTTTAGGTGCAGCATGAACTTTGCAGTTGAACATGATGGGAAAAAAAACCTGAACTGAATTGCTTCAAACTTCGAGAGTTACCATGACAGAGAACTTTAATTGTTTCTACTAATGATGACTAAATTGAAGATATATTTAGGGAAAAAATGTCAGATGCCTTTCTGAAGCTATTAGATATCTAGGAGTATCTGTTGTGCTCATCGGTATGAATAATTGCATCTAGCTTAGTTTAAGCATGTCCTTTTTTCTTCAAGATCAAAATTCCAAAGGAATATGTCTCATGAGACCTGAAATGTACTGAAATTTAGATTGTTTTAAAGTATATATACTTGCACAATGAAATGGAGAACATTTGAGCACAATACACAGAGTTGTTGTATGCACAGCTTGTTTCATTCAGAAGCAGTCTTGTTCTTTATGAACTAAATTCTATTTTCCCTTATCCTATTATGTTTGCAGAAGATGAACAAGTCTCTGCTGTCTAAGACTTGGGCTTTTCTGGATCCAGAGTGAGCCACCTTAAAGGAGAGCACAAGAAGACGTCCCTAGAATAGGAGCCTTGGAACTATGATTAAAGGATGGTGGACCTATTTGCCTCCTTCCCTGCCTTAAAGCAGCATGGGGCTTCTTCCTCTGCCCCTCTCCCTTCTGTCCCCTCTCCCCTTGCATGTGAAATACTGTGAAGAAATCGCCCTGGCACTTTTCAAACTGTGTTGCTTGAAATGCACAGTGCAGCAATCTCCAAGCTACCACTGTCGCTGTCTGCCACATCACACAGTATCATTCCAAATTCCAAGATCATCACATCAGGATGATTAACTCTGGCTGCACTTCCCAATGCCTGGAAGGGTTTTTTTAAATCTTCCTTTTAGATTTTAATCACAATCCTAGCACTTAGTCTCATTGGGATAATGAGATAAGTTAGTTGTCAAATTACGTTTGGCCTTTAACCTACAAAGAGAAAATTGCTTTGAGATCCTTCAAGGAGGCAGTGCTTATTTGCTTGTTTACAATGCCTTTGTTACAATTTTGTATGTTTGTGTTTGGGAGATCAAATAGTGCATCTGAATAGTAATTACAGTATTATTTCACACCTGTGTAGGGTTGCCAGCCTGAGCTCCTGGAAGAGTATTGCTATCACATGGCTGAGCAGGGCAGAAGGGAAGGCAGAGGTTGCAGGATGCATCCTTTCCTTGACTACCTGGCTTTGCTCTTAATGTGCCCCACCCTGGAATCTTCATGATTTTGTAAATGTTAGTGTTAACAGCATCCTCATCTGGGTCTGGTGTAAATGCAGAAACACAGTGCTCACAACCGGTCAGTGATCAAGAGGACACGGTGTGTCTCATACCTGTGCTTTGTGGAATACAGGATGGCATGCTAAAAAAAAGTGTCCCATTGTAATAAGACAGATGGCAACCCCACTGTTAAGTTATATGCTTTTTATTTTTAAACTATATAGTAGTTATATTAAAATAAAAGTTAACTGGATAACACTGCAGTGATGGCAAGTTGAGATGGCACAGCTCGTGTCAGCTGTTAACACTGATCTAATAACCTCCATCTATTGACTTCCACATTAGGGGATAATTGAGCCTTTAAGTAAAAAAAATACAAAGATAACACAGTTAGATTTGCCAGCCTTTGCAATGCAGAAATAGTCACAACTGTTAATGGCTTCATGGAACACTGCATGTGTAGAGAAGGCCAATGTGTAGCAACCACCTGCTCACAGCTGCTATTAACCCTATAATGACTGAAATGACCCTCCCCTCTATTTTTGTGTTGTTTTTGCACAGACTCCGGAGAAGTGAAGGCTGCCAATCCGAGTAGTACTCAAATGTGAGGAACTGCTGGTCTTGGATTTTTTTTTTCCATTGAACTCAGCTGATCATATTGATCAGTAGATAAACGTAAATAGCTTCAACTTTTAATGATCAAATTGCAGTGTTTTTTCACTGTATCAAACAAATGTCAGTGCTTTATTTAATTCTCTCTCCAGTAATCATAGCTTTTGTCTATTTGCTTATATATAACATTGTCAATTATGCATTTGTAATTTTACATGTAATATGCATTATTTGCCAGTTTTATTCTCAAGGCTATGGACCTCATGTGCATATAGAAATACAAAATCCTAGCTCTATCACAAGTTGCACAAATGTTATATAAGCATTAAGTAATTGTAGACCATAGGACTGCTAATCTCAGTTCGCTCTGTGATGTCAAGTGCAGAATGTACAATTAACTGGTGATTTCCTCATACTTTTGATACTACTTGTACCTGTATGTCTTTTAGAAAGACATTGGTGGAGTCTGTATCCTTTTGTATTTTTAATACAATAATTGTACATATTGGTTATATTTTTGTTGAAAATGGTAGAAATGTACTATGTTTATGCTTCTACATCCAGTTTGTATGAAGCTGGAAAATAAATAAATATAACATTAATGAAGTCCATATTGATTCTTATGCATTTTACATGTTCCACATACTTGAACAAATTTATGAAAAAAATTTACTTCTCTGTGTATTAATATTAAAGGGACATTGCCAAGTGATGTGGGCAAACCACTGGTGTGGAGTTTTTCTTGATATACAGTTGTGCTGCTGATAATTTTTGAAAACTTTGGTGTGTGTGTGTACTGCTGAATGAGAATGACTGATACTGTGAGCATCCCCAGCAGAAACATTTGAAATGCCAAGAAAGGTATGGACTTAGGTGTATGTAGAATGTAAACAGTTTTAAAGGTAAGGTTGTGTTGATTTTATATTCTGAATAGTGTAAAAGTAAGGAATATTTGTTTTAACATTTGGGTAGGGAGAAGTATGGAAGGTGATCCATTTGAGTTTTTACCAAACAAGGTTTGTCAAATAATAAATATCACCCAATAGCATCCCCAGTAATAAAAACCGATATTAATTCAATGTTAAATCAGTAGATGGTTTTTTTCTTCATCAGAGGCTAGATTCTTTATTTCCAATGGTATGCAGAAGAGTGGTTTAAAATGGTACTGCTAAAGCCATGAACAGCCATATCCAATCCAGCTGAAATGCCTGGCAGGTGGTGCATCCAAGTCTAAAATTAGTTCAATGCAAAGAGAAGCAACAAAATGCTGTCTAGATGTAAGTCTTCCTAACATAGCTCTAGAAATGATCCACACTTAGAATTATAATAAAGCTAAAAATCACTGAAAATGTAGGACTTGTAAACATTGTGGTTTTATTGCTGTAATCTCTAGCACTGTAAGGAAAGAAATAATGGATATTTAGATTTGTGTGGTGTAGTGGAACTACTCTCTGTGAATCTGTGGCTAATACTTGTTGGGTACATTTCAACAAGTGAAAGATTAAAATTTGTTTTTATGTTAGTAGAATGAACACACATTTTTACATATTTTACCTACAAGATTGTCCTCCAGTAGTACTAAAGGCACAGTGATAAGGAAATAATTCCTCTTACAAGCTTAGGAGGTGTTTGCACAGTTGTCAGTTTTTTCTCTGTGCTTGATATATTATTGAATTAGGCAGTGCTCCCCATCCTCCTGTTTATGCCTCCTTCCTGTGATTAGTATTTTAAGAACACATTATGTAGAGACATCCTCAACATAGCATCCAATGTAGATAACTGAACTTCTTATGGACTGAGTGACAAAAAACACCTCACACAGCAACTGATTCAATAGAAGTAAAGGCCTTGGTGTGACATCTGAAACTGGTTTCATATTTGTAATAGGAATTTTGTACTTACTGAGTGGATCCAGCAAAATGCAGACAAGTAAATACCGATTGCTGGGATTTAGTGTTGCATTCACCAAAATGGAACTGAAATCTAAGGATTTTTTTGTGTGTTTGAAGAAATGACATTCAATTATCTGTGTTATTTTATGGCTTTTTTCCCCCTGAAACTTCCCGAGGCAGAGGCTACTCATTTATGCAGTATATTGCTCATTGGAGTCAGCACGAATCTGTAAAAGCTGAAGTATTGAGGGTACTGCTTCAATGGATTCATCTTGGTCATTTGGAGAAGCATGCATGTTTTACATGTAAATCTGAGACCTAAATATTTGGTCAAATTAAGGTGAGGAAAAGGTTTTGTTTTAAAAAAGAAATGAAACTAATATTTTATTCAAGACTGGTAGGAAATGCAATAAATTTCCAGGCTGTCTCATATGGATTGTTGCATAGTTGAAACAAAATCAACTCTAGAGAATTCAAGTAATGATTTAATTGCAAGTATTAATATTTATGTGTTCCTTGCTATGGAATGAAACATTAAAAATACTTCTGTGAATAAAGCCCATGTAGAAGCAACAGCCTCTCTAACATAAATTAAATAACACAGATCCGTTGAAGAAAATATGAACATTGTTAAAATTACTCTGAAAATTGACCCCCTCAGGAGACAGCAGCCATGTGAGATGATTAATATAATTTTGTTCCCCTATCTCTAGATTGTTCTTTAAGTAATCTTAACAGTCTTGTCTCTAAAAATTGCATGCTTTGAGAGAAGGCTGGGAGTGAAAGTAGGTTTATTGCTGATGTAAGGTGGAATCCGTTACTTTCTGTTTTCCACTGAAAACGTGATAAATGAAAATTTAGAGTTTTTACTAGAATATGAAAACCTTGACAGTTCTCTCTTGCTTATATGTGGTGAGTATGTAGGAATTAGTTTAAGATATTCAACTACTAGCAACCATCAACAACATAATCTTAAACTTTTTGCATTTGATTTTCCTGGGATTTAATTTATACAGTGACACTCTACACACCCACACACAGACTGCAGACTCTGTAGAGAAATAAGTCTTGGCTCTCTGTGCCAAAAATCAAGTTTGTATTAAATAGAAGTGCTGGCTTCTCCTTAAGTGTAGACTCATAGCTCCCTCAGCTTTTTACCTGTTGACTTGACATGCTCAATCTTCTCTTTCAGTTTCGAGAATTAATTTGGATTTTCTTTCTTTATTAGGTCCATCCTTAAAGGTGTAGTTCTGGCCTCCGTAGTTCAGTGTCTGAAAGGAGGATTATTTTCTTTGCAGCACTGTTGCCCTTGCTGACAATGAAATCCTTTGTGAATGTACATAAAAACATTATATGTATAAAACCTCGTTTTATATATGTGTATGTATAGGAAAAAAAACATTGTATACTATTGCAGCATCCCCTTTTTTAGCTAGGATATCTGCACTGGAAAAGAAGCCAGTGCAGCATTATTTAAAGTAATTTTTTTCAGTGAAACTTACACTGGAGTAGTGATGTTTAAAATGCTTTCTCAGTAACTACCAAACTGTTTTGATATGCAGTTGTTATCTTCTGATGCAGTTCCAAGAAAATTTTGCCACACGTGTGCCAGGGTCAGTAGGTGTGGCAGAGATAAATCGCCTAGGTCCTCTATGCAATATGTTTTGAGGCTTTTCTCATAACTAGAGCGATATGAGCAGTTTTTAACTAGTTTTATTGAGTTTTGTGTAACAAGTAAGATGCTCTGAACTGTGGTTTTTTAGGATAAGGTAGGCCATGAGGCCCAGGATGGCTTTTCTGCCTTGGTGTCTCTGGTCAGAGTCCAAGTAAAACACAGGAAATTGCCTTGACAAAAAGCAGCCTTCCACATGGAGGCCCTACTTCCAACATCGGCGTAGAACTGGATTTGTTCTGGTTTGACAGTTCTGGGAACCCTCATATGGCCTTGATACATGTTTTACTCTTAAGGAGAGATAGTGCTGTTGCTGTATTTCTTACCTGGGAGACTGATCCATTCCTCTGGTTGTCAAAAAATAACATGCCTCCATGAGCTGGTTTATATGTGTATGTAGTTTTTGCATTGCACATTCTTTGGGCTGAGCAGCTCTCTTCCTTTCTCCTTTCTTGTCCCTATACCTTACAGTGGCCATATGTTCTTCCTATCTGTCCTGCCAGAATAAGTCAAACTAAGTGGGACAGGTAGAGTGGAAACATCTGTATGCACTCTGCATCTTGTGTGGTTTGTTTGGGGGGTTTTGTTGTGTTTATTTGGTTGTTTCTGTTTGTTTTTTTTTTCTTTTAATGTAGATGTCTAAAAATGCTGCTTAAAATGAAGCAGGATCTGCATATTGATCTGAATTTTATTCTAGTTTTGTCACTGTGATTATCACGTCCCATTCTCCTCTTACAATATTCTGATCTGTTGTCAGTCTCTTCCAACCCTGTACTCTCAGCCATTTGTGCTACAATGATTATTGTTCATTATTAAGGTAATCTTAATTACCTTATCATCAAGAACTCCAGCAGTAGTCCCTCTCCAAACTGATACTTCCATGTCTTACAGCACATAGTTTATTCCCTCCCGTGCAGGTAGGTTTATTTTACTTGATATTGCCTGCCTCTACCTTGCATTTTATCCCTTTCTGTATTTTTTCCAGGATCTGTAAACAATCTTCTATTTTGAGATTAGGTCAGACTGATGACTTGTTTGTCCCCACCACATTTCTCATGTTTGTAATGCTTCAGTCCCCTGGTGTTACTCCTCATGTGACAGCTTCACCAGGTCTTGTTATTTGGTTTGTGATATCAAATACTAGCTCTTTCAAAACTAGTAGCTATAGTACATAGCTATAGATGGATTATTCCTGAGCTCTCTTATTTCTTGGCCATATAGTGGCATTGCAGACTCATTTTGGTTTCAAGGTATTTATTCAGTTGAAGACTCTTTGGCTTTTTGTGTCAATGAAATGTCTAATTCTGATGGACTTCTGTCCATTTTGATTTTTCTTCTCCATCCTCCAATATACTAATTTGTCAATCTTTGTTTTGTTTGCTAATTTTGGTTTGGGTTAGAGGATAGGTTTTCCTGGTTGCTCAGAGAAATTATTTTGGTTTTATTTCTTACCCTTGCTGATGACACATTCTGGACAGCCTTTGTGTCTCGGGTGACCTTTGAAATAAGTGAATATCTCACTGTAAGTAATGCCAGTGGAGAACTTGGCTGAAGAGTTTTATTCAGGTTCTGTCCTTGGAGAAAGTCTGTGCCTTCTTAGTAGAGGAGATAAAACCTGTAAAATGCAACTTCCAAGGAAACCTGGGGTCCTGTTTCCTGTAGCTCCCTGAGAGGAGGTAGTAGCACAGTGCAATGTTTAGACTGAACAGCCCTGAAACTGGTAGAAGTCTTTCTGTCATTAAGGCTGAACATAAAAGTTTCAAATGAATGTTGAATTTTTTTTATGTTCAATTAATATTGGCAAAATTGCCAAGCTTCCTGATGTTTTGCATGCTATGCCTTGGTCCATGTGAAGTTCATTTGGCAAATCAGTCATTGTATTTATGAAAAGCTCATAGCAGAGACTTTTCTGAAATTCATGTTCATATGACTTATGTATTTATTGCTCTTGAATATGATCCAACAAGCTATTCATGTTTTAAGTACTTTGTTGACTATGAAAGGGTGCACTTTGCTGCTTCTCCTCTTCCCAGCACATACGTGCTTTTCCTCTTTCTCATGCCTCCCTTGTTGTTCTTCAGATGCATAATTCTTCCTCCCTGTTAACCTTTTCCTGTTGCTTATATTAGCAGCTTTCTCACACAGCTTCTCTTTGCTCCTTTGTAGAACACAGCACCACCCATTTCCTCCCTCCCAAAGTGTGTTTTGTTTGTAGTCCTCAGAAACAATGGAAGGAGGCAGCACTTTAGTGCTCAGAAAGCTTGAAAGGAGTGTACCCAGACAGGACAAATTCAGACTCCAGTTCTTTGTCTGCATGTATATAGCCCTTTTCTCAATTGCTGTCTGAAAGCTGGATTGTTCATGTTTCTGTTTAGTGCCCGTAATATATTCATAGCATAACTCTTACTTTGTTATGATCTGATGAATACAAAGTTTTTTGGTTTTTTATGCACTGAAGTCTTTGTCAGATAGAAATCGAGTGTGGCTCAGGACCAGTGAAGGGAGTTGGGGAGGAGGGGAACTGAGGGAGTCGCTGTGGTTCTGGCCACCTTTCTCAAATGCAAACAGCAATCTTACAAGGCAGAGGGGTATGTTGTACAATTGAAAGGGTCTATTTAGTCTAATATATTTTGAAAATCACATTTTTGCTGCTTTTCATGTTTAACCAGTATGCATTCTCTATAAAAACCTGCTTCTTTGCAAAGTACTGTTGGAGACCTGTACAGGACTGAACTACCTCCATGTTGTGCATTACAGGCTCACCAGGGAACTGGGCACAGCACCAAGCCTGCCAGAGTTCAAGAAGTGTTTGAGAAATGCTCTCAGGCACATGGTGTGCCTCTGAGGGCTGTCCTGTGCAGGGTCAGGAGTTGAACTGTGATGATCATAGTGCTTCCATTCCAGCTCAGAATATTCTGTGATTACAACGTTTGTTTGGTTGGGATGTCTCCATCCTGGTGCTTGCTCTTCAAGCAGTTTGCTTTCCAGAGTGGTGTGCATAGGCATTCTTTTTTGGTGTAGCTTTATGTTTTGCTCTTTAATACTTTTTATGGAAACTGGCATGTCACATATTTAATGTCTTCTGAAATCTCGTGGGTCTTCACTGAAGATTGTGTCCAGCTCTTGCTTGCTTATACTGTAGAGCTACCTTGGTTAAGGAGTCCATTGGATACATCCTGTTTCCTTTCATGTGGCATGTAAGTGGGCTGTAACACTGCCATTTCAGCTAGAATGCAGCAGATTGCAAATTCTGATAGTTTCTGAGTAGCTGGAGTAATGTCTTTAGGCAGTTAGCATCACATTTTTCCAGTAAGGGATTGCCCTAAGGCTTGCAGAAGTGTCCTTTAGGTACTATTGCCAATTTTAATTACACTTTTCCAGATATTTCTGACAGGTATTTCAAGGTTATGGTTATACTTTCCTTCATGCTAACCTTGCACTACGGACATTAAAATGATGTCACTTGTGGGCAAAGCTCCCTTAAGGGCCTATTTGAATATCTGGTGGAGTCACTGTGCACAAATACTAATTTAAACATGTCAGTCCACTTGCAGAGAGCAAGTTACTCTATTCAGTCAAGTGATACAGTCTATAACTATCACTAAGAGTATGAGGTGATTGTTTGAATCACCTGGATCTGATACAGACATTTTGGTGTCTTTGCAACTACTAGTCTTTGATTTAAGTTTCTAATTTCAACCTTTGTTTTGCAGGATTTGTTTTTAATTTGAGTGCAATGAGTTCTCCCTGAAGTAAGTGTGGCACACTCTGCATCTTTTTAAATCTGTGCTGACTCTAAGCTGCTAGGATGTCACACTGCATTGTTTGCTCTTAGTATGTTTTTTGGTTTGTTTTTTATTCACCTAAGTGTTGTTTGAATTTTTCATTTCAGGTTTAGGGTTGTTGAGGATTCTGAATTTGTGTTTTAACTCAAATCAGGAATTCATTGATGTTTATGCAGCGTCAGCCTTTACTCCTTTCATGCTTGTAAGCTCGTCCTTGGTTTCAGTGTTGTCCTGATGATTGTGTCCTCATAATTTTAATAGCTTTGGCTGAATTTTCTCTTTCAACTTCTGCTAAAGAAATCTTTGCAGCTGAATGTATTTGCTGCCTCCTGATGTGCTGATGCTATTCCTCTTTGCATCTCCTGCTAGTCTGAGTGTCATAAACAATTTCTTCTCCTTGTGTTGAAGTGCACAAATGCTGCATGCACAAGCTGCCCTTGACACTTAAGATGGACTTTTCTTGGGCATAGTTTCATTTGCTGCAGTTGGTGTCTTTGGACAACAAGAAGACATTTTCTCTTGAGGATGCATCTCAGTATCAGACAGATGGCTATGGAAGAAAATGTTGATCCTGTCCTATCTTGTACTGTTAGAATTCTTAATTCTTCTCGTGGCAGCCAGTACTGCAATGTTAACTTGCTGATTATTTCCTTAAAACAATCTTTCATACTATGTACTGGTTGTCCTGATAGGATGTTCCTGAAGGAGTAATTTTTGTGGATGGGATATGGAGTAGCCCAGATTTGCAGCTGTTTCTGCTGCAGATACTTGATAGGCCATCCTTAGTCCAATTGGCAAAGACAAAGTAAGAAGTGCATAATTATCTAGGGTATGTAGTTGGCATTCTCAACACTTTATACTGTGAATAAACTTGCTTATATCTTAGCAGTGGAAAACCAACAATGCTGTGGATTTTTAAACAGGATTTCTAAAAGCAAAAGTTACAGTCCTTTTTATTAGGATTATCTACCTTTAATTCTCTGCTTGTGCTCCCTGATATTGCAACTGTATTATCCAGTGTTTTAGTTCTAAGACTGTTTCATTATGATGTAGACCTGTATCATCTGGCTCTAGTGAGCTATCCCAATAGTTTATGATTTGCTTCATCATTTCTTCACAGCAGAAGTCCCAGTTCAGTTCACACTGGTGTGCCTGGAGCTCTGAGCTGAGAGAGTCCTGCCCAAATTTATGACAGTTGCCGTTTGTTGTGGGTCACACCAAAAAGGCATTGTGGTTGAAGCAGGAGCTTCTTCATCTTTCTGATGCTCTGAAAGTGTGCATAAGTGAAAGGCACACGTAAATAAATGGGAAGAATGCAAATTGCTGACCTGCTGAAAGCAGTCATGTCCCCCCTTCATCCAAATGAGCTCTTGACAGTAGTTCAAGCTCCTGTGGCATGCTGGGCTGAAGGCTCTCTTGTGGGCTGTCCCACTTCCAGTGCCTTGTTGGATCCCTGCCTGCCTTGTGTCCTTGTGGAGACAAGGGCATAAAGCTGACTTCGCTAGGGATCTGTGGTGTTCTTTTGATTATTCACCTAGGATAGTCAAGTAAATTGCTGTTGCTGCTGTTTGGAGTTTCAGGGTTGTAGGTTAATGTTTTATACATTATTTTACTGCTTTTTTTCTGTCTTCAGCTATATATCTTGCAGTCTTTGCCAATTTAGCCTATACCAATATTTGTTTCGTATATAATCTTTCACTGCACTGTACCAGCACAATGTGTCCTTCATTTCAGTCCCTCCTCTCTGTTTATCTTCATTTACTACATCTAATTTGCATGCTTAATTTAGACTGGAGACCATGTGAGAAAGGCAGTATGCATTTATAAAATAATATCAGTAGATATCTCTTGGCTTTTTTCTTTTTCTCAAAGCATGCTCTGCATTACCAAGGTTAAAAAAAAAAAAGCCCAGTTCTCTGCAGATTTCTTAAATTATAGATGCACACTTAAATAGTTTAAAATACACTGCTTGCTCTGTGAAGGTCACCTTTTTTCTGAAATATTATTTTATAAATGAAATGTGCTGGGATTTTAGAAACATGGAATTGGCCAGATGTACCAAATCAATACCTTTCACAAAACTGCTAAAAATATGTACTTACAGAATACTGCATGTTGATGACATAGCATTTATTCTTATGAGAATAAATTGGATTTTTCACAGATGAGAGTTCAGTTAAAGTTATTGACCTCTTCGTACATACTTAAGAAAGAAAAATAGAGATAAATTGACCAAGACTGAAATTGGTATAATGGTCTGGAGAATTTGAACAAATGGAATGCTTACTTCAATCCCCAACTTTTGCCCAGCACAAAAAAAACCAAAACAAAACAAAACAAAAAAAACAAAACAAAAAAAAAAAAAAAACCAACTAAGAAAACCTACTAAAACACTTAGCACTGCCAGCTTTTTGTTAGAAAATGGCATATTGCATTCCAAGGAGAAAAATATACAAGGAAGAGCATTGTTCCAAACCACAGAACAGACATCATGCTAATCTGGCCTTCACTCAGTAATCTTTAGGTATACTCACATTCTGGCTGAATAAAAAGCATGCAAAACATGTGTAATAGACATAAATAAAGGCTTGAAAGCAGTCAGTTTGCATGACAGGATGAGAACAATTTTATCCCTAGCCATTAGGGCAAGAAACAGCAGTCAGGTGAGATTAGATTTTTTTTTTTAGTTTACATGTCTCATTTCTTATCATAAATGAGTGATAAATTTAATTAAAACTAATACAAAGAACAAAATACAATTCAGAAGATAATATGAGAAAATGACTACTTAAAATTATGTCATAAGAATTAATACCTGAAGAAAACAGTTCTGGAATCTTGTTATTTAAAATCAAATTATCTGTATTCATTCAAAGATGAGCCATGTTTTTAAGCTGACAGGCTGCATTACTTTGAGCTGCTTTTGGGTCTCCCTTTCATCTAAGATGTGGTAAGTAATAAGCCATCTACACATATTTACAGACAGGTAGGGGGCTGGGGCAAACAAGGCTTGAGGCAAGCACAGTATGTTTGGCATGTTTATGGTCTCCTTTGACTGCAGTGTACAGTGCAGGTGTTGCCAAGGACGTCACCAGGAACATTCCCAACCTTGGACTGCTACCTACTATTGTTGCTCTGTGTGGGTGGTGATGGAGCTGCAATGTGCAGTCCAAGCACAATCAAAAGAGACTTCAGGGCCTCAGCATGTTCAGTAATGGCATCTGGAGCATGGGTGATTCTTTCCTCTATCTTTCCAGCTTCAGGCAGCTACATGGGATGAAACAGATGGGACCATACCAGCCATTAAAACATGGCTCCATGACTGGTGCTACTAACAGTTTTGGATCTTTTGATAATGGGATGGCCTACACAGCACCAGACATCCTGGTGTCAGAGGGGATTCACAGAGGTCTTTCCTCATGAGCTAGTGGGGCTCAGTGACAGAGCTTTAAGCTAGACGGGGAGGGAGATAATAGCAGGACTGCATGTGACAAGCTGTGGGATGACACACCCAGGTTAGAAGGACAGGGTGCTGGTGAGAGCCCTCCGCCTGCTACTCTGAGATCTGCTGGCTACACTGAGGCACCTGAAGCTCTGCAAAGATGAGCCAAATATAGGTAGCCAGCCAGAAAAGGAAGATCAAAGAAAGCGTCCTCCCCATGATGAGCAAAGTTGGCAAATGGGTGACAAGAGACAAGGGGAAGGCTGATTTACTCAACAAGATCATGGAACAGGTGCTCCTACAAGCTGTGTTAAGGCACATAGAGGACAGGGAGGTGATTTAGGACAGCCACCATGGCTTCACCAACGCAAGTCCTGCCTGACCCACCTAGTAGCCCCATCAAATTATTTTGTTCCTTTACTCCACTCTGGTGCAGTTCTGGCTTCAGTTTTGGAGCCCTCAGCACAGGAAATACATGGACATATTGGAGCAGGTCCAGAGGAGGGCCACAAAAATAATAATAAGGATGGAACATCTCTGCTATGATGGAAGACTGAGGGAATTGGGGTTTTTCAACCTGGAGAAGAGAAGGGGACCTTGCTGGGTTCTTTCAGCACTGAAACTTTTTAACAGTACTTGTAGTGGTAGGAGTGAGACAGCTACAGAAGGTGGGTAGTGCTGCTGACCTCTTGGCCCTGGTACAGTGGAAGCTGTGGGAGAGATAAACTCAAGGCAAGAACAAAAGTGAAGACATCATGTCTGGTCCCTCTGACGAGAGAAGATGGAACAAGGACATTACTGGCACAAAAAAACATAACAGGGACTTGGTAACCACAAAGATTGTGTTATGTTAACAGGGGCAAAGGGGTCCAAGTAGAAAGTTTTGTATGGAACTTAGAGAACTGCAAATACAGGTGATTAGTGTAATAAACTGGCTTTGCTTGGATAGCATGGTCCATGTCTCTCAATCCCAGCAAAGGAGTAATGATTTTAGACTAGAAAAAAAGGATAGATTCAGACTAGATATAAGGAAGAAATGTCTTACAATGAGGGTGGTGCAACACTGGAACATCTAAGACCTGCCCAGAGAGGTGGTAGATGCCCCATTTGTGGAAACATTCAAGGTCAGATTGAACAGAACTCTGAGCAACATGATCTGGTTGAAAATATCCCTGCTCATTATAGGAGGGTTGGACTAGAAGATCCTTAAAGGTCCCTTTGAACCTAAACTGACCTATAATAATCTACGTGTTGACAAAATATCAGGTTCTTACCTGTACCCAAGATATCTGCTAGAAACAGGGAAATCAAGGCTGTACTCCTAATATTCCTGATACCAGTTTGTGCCCAAGTATTGCAGTGTGCTCCAAAAGGAGCATTACATATGAATATTACAGGTAGATGGTTTAACTGCATATAGTCAGAGCAGAAATTAGGGAAGGGAAAGGCAGGATGAAAAGGAAGGCAGCTGAAGGACTGTAGTTGATGGAACTCCAGCAATGAGAACTGGACTGCTCCTAGGGTGTGCCTGTGTGCCTGCAGCTGATGGGCAGCAATGCTTCCCACATCTGTTCTGTCTTTTCTGCAAGATTTGCAACTCAAGTGCTTGGCACTTGCATATGTGGGCTGAGCTGTTCCAGGGAGAGGTAAGCTAACCTGGAAACGCTTTATGAGCATTCTGTATAGATGCATTATGTATTATTCCTCTTTATCTATGAGGAAATGCTGAGGGATGAGTGTCAGCGTGTGCTGGAGACCTCCTGTGCTGGCTCTGCAGAACTGCATTTCTTCTGGGAAGGTCTGAAAAGTTTATTTGGGTTTGACTGTTAGCTACAGTGCTGCATGTCTCTGCCTAAAAAATCCCGAGATGATTACTTAGTTGCAGAGGAGCTATTTTGCCTGAATATACTGCTGCACAATCCTTCAATTTTGAAGTAACAGTTTTGTAAAGAAAATTAAAAAGAGAATCTTCTCTTAAGGTAGAAGCAAGACTAAAAAAATAGCTGAATTTTAGAAAATGGTATGGTATCCACACATGGTAATTACTTGTGCATTAAAGAGCTATGTTTACTAAAGAGTAAACTTCAGATATGCTGAAATTGCAGGAGGGAGTTTTTGTCTCTCTTTTCTTTTTTTGGCCTCTTTGGTCATGAGACAGCCCTGAGTTCCTGGCAATGATTAGGATGTCCGAGGAGAATGGAAGAGTTGAGAATGTGATGTTCTAACCTGTCTAATCCTACTTAAACTATTACAAATAACATAGCTTCAATGTCTTTATTATTCCATTTTGAGTATTGTGCCTTCAAGCCCAAATTCTGGGAGAACAGGTATCCTGTTTACATTTGGAGATTGTTACTTCAAAGATGAAACCTGTGATGTGAGGTAAGTGAATGAAATAGTTCTTTTCAGGACTTCCAGGAACCTCTGTGTATGTGTATGTGTCCAAACCTTATTGCATCAAAAATGTGCTTTTATCACAGGAAAACATTGTCACTAGACAATAAGTCATCTCTGGAGCTGAGGTCTCTTTTCTGGAATGAAATATTTGTCTCTGTAAACTTATTTCAATTATATTAACTTTCCAGTATAAGCTCATGGATCCCACTTGTGATTGTTTGAATGTTAGAACTTTTTGGTTACAGTGGGTGTCTGTGTCAGGTGCTGTTACTGCACCAGTATCAAAAGACAACCTAAAAATGAGACAGCAACTGCAGAATGATAAAATACTTAAATATTTTTTTTTTTTTAATTCTTGTTTCCTGCATGGATTTTCTGATATTTCAAGCCAAATAAGCTTTTCCATGCAATTTCCTATACGTCAACAGAATACTGAATATAATCCCAGATGTGCTGTCACATTTCAAAGAGATGAGAGTTGTATATGAGTACAATACAGAGTAGTAAATTTTGATTATTCAGGAATGGACATTAATATTTTAAACAAATCATTAAAATAATCAAAATTTAAGGATTTTCTTCAGAAACTACTAAATCCTTGGGTGAATCAGTTACCTTCTGCAAAACATGCTATTAAGAAGACTGTTTCAAGCTGCTTTATTATAATATCAGTAATGGGAAGCAAAAATCTGGGCATTTGAGTTATTTTGGAAAAAATATGCACCAAATGCTGTGAGTCTTGTTTAGAAAAACAACATCATGCAAGCTGACAGCAGGTGGCTCTTTTCTACTCAAACTATCAGCAACAAGTGTGTGACTGAATTTTCTTGGCACTCAGCAGGCTATCTTGGATGGGGACTGGTATGCAGACACTTGGCAAACAGGCCAATTATTCCCACTAGCTTTTCTTTCAAGCTGATGTTCCATTTGACTACTTGGTCATTGCCTTTAGATGAAAAAAATGAAATCTGCAAATATATTTTAGTAGTAGAAAGACACATAGAAACAGTGATGTATTAGGAGTTGCCAATAGCAAGACAAAAAAATCTTCGCTCTGGAAGGTAAAAAGAGCTATGATAAACACACAACTTCAAAATCTGTCAAAAAACTAGAATAGCTCTAAAGATCTCAGAATAAAGGTAAATGCTGCTCAGCAGAATGGCTTTTGAAAAGCCTAAAGAAGAAACAAACTCAGTTCATAAGAGATTGAAACAAAAATTTTCCTTGCCAAATAATGTAAACTGTTTTCATTTTTACTCATTGCTGAACACAGATATGCCTTTAAGCTACTTGACATTTGGAATGGTTTTGTGACTCTGCTTGCCAACTCCTTGTGCATGATGTTTAGCTGTGCCTGGGTACATGTTCTTGCCTGCTAAAAGCATGTAACCTTTTCAAGGCTGATCATGTGTAAGTTGTCACAGGATCACAGAATGCTGAGGTTGGAAGGGACTTCTGGAGGTCACCTGATTAAACTAACCTGTTCAAGCATGATCACCTCCAGCCAGTTGCCCAGGGCCATGACCAGGTGGCTTTTGAATGTCTCCAAGGAGGAAGACTACATCTCTCTGTGCAACTTTTCCTGGTGCTCAGTCACCCCCACAGTAAAAAAGTACATTTTTGTGTTGAGAGGGTCTCTTTTGCTCCAGTTTGTGCCCATTGTCTCTGGTCCTCTCACTGGGCATCACTGAAAAGAGCCTGGCTCTGTCACCTTTACACCTTTCCTCCAGATGTATGTGTACATACACGTGATCCACCTCGAAACTTCTCTTCTCCAGGCCAAACATAGAATCATAGAAAAAACAGCCACTCTCAACCCTTCCTAAGAGCAAAAACATCCCATTCCCTTAATTCACTGGAGTTTCTCTAATATGTACACGTCTCTCTTGCACTGGGGATGCCAGAAGTCTAGGCATTACCTCACGAGTGCTGAGAAGAGGGGAAGAACCGACTCCCTCCACCTGCTGTCAACATGCCTAATGCAGTCCAGGAATCCACTGTCCTTTACTGCCAGTGCACCTTGCTTGTTCATGGTCAGCTTGGTGTCCACGGGGACCCCCAGGCCCTTTTCCTCAAAGCTGCTTCCCACCTGAGTAGCCATCAACATACATTGGTGCATGGAGTTGTTCCTCCCCAGACCCAGGACTTTGCACTTACCCTTATTGAGCTTCATGAGGTCCCTGGCAGACCATTTCTCCAGACTGTCCAAGTCCCTCTGGATGGCAGCACAGCCCTCCATCATATCTTCCACTCCTCCCAGCTCAGTGTCAGCAGCAGACCTGCTGAGGGTCCACTCTGCCCCATCATCCAAGCCACTATTGAAAATGTTGTGCAGGAGTATTGACCTAAAGATATACTGCTTATTATTGCTCTTCAGCTAGATTTCAATCTAGTTCCATCCCCTAGGCCAGGATATTTAGCCAGTTTTCAGTCCATCTCATTGCTTGTTTAGCTTCTCTATGAGGTTCTTGTGTGAGACAATGTCAAAAACTTTATTGTTGTCCAGGTAAATAATATCTACTGCTCTCCTTCAATCTATCTGACCAGTCATTTTATTGTAGAAGTTTATCTCCTTGGTGTCAAGCATTACTTCCTCTGAGTGATGCTGAAGACCCCTTTAACACTCTTGTCTTTGATATACCTGGAAATGGTTTCTGGGAATTGTTACTCCATCACATTGCCAGGGACTGAGGTGAGGCTGACTGGACCTGGAGTCCTCGTACTTGGAGACAGGAGGGATATTTACTTTTCATCAGTCCTCGAGTATTTCTCTCAATTGCCATGATCAAAGTTTATCAAAAGCGGCCTTGTGATGACACCTACCTGCTCTCTCAGCACTTCTAGGTTGTCATGGACTTGTAGGACATCAGGCCCGTAGACTTGTGTAAATCCAGGTTGCCCAAGTATGTCTTGATTTCATCACCTCCTACCAAGGATACAGCTTCCTTGCTACAGATTTTCCCCATGATCTCTGGCAACTGGGGGTCCTGAAGGCCACACTTGCTAGAATAAGCTGAGGTGAAGGCAGCATTTGGTACATCAGCCTTTTCCAATGTCCTCTGACACAAGGCACTCTGCTTCATTCAGCAGTGGGCCCACATTTGCATATAACTGCATGTGTAATAAAGCTCCTAAAAATATTAATGGGAAATATTTTTGGAGAATTCACCTTTTAACTCATTTCCTGTATTACCATAAAGGCCTTGCTAGAAGCATTGTGTACTAGCAGAACTTCTGTTACTGTATTAACATAAGGGGCTTTTAATAAGTGAAACCATCTCTTCTGTTTCACAATCTGTTACATTATAATCATGCTTTACATACTGTTATTGCTGTTGGGGATAGATCCAGCTGGTAGTTATTATCTCAACAGATAATTTGTATAATATGAAACTCCATGTACTTGTATCAGTTGACTATAGTCTATTTTAGTGAGAAGATTAAAAAAAATGTTCAGAGAAAATGAGGTGAGTTTTTGGGTCTCATTTTTTCAGGATTTATTCAGGAATTTTATTATCTTTTTTTTTTTTCCTGTGGAATAACATCAGCCAAATTTCCAGTGCCTTCAGTACATTGTATGTCTCTGTGTGCACAGCTTGCAATGTATACTTGGAAGCTGAGAATGTTTGCAGCTGCAAAACTGTCACATGCAGGTTTTAAAAATGCTGTAGTTATGTTTCAAAGTAATATTTATTAGCAGATTCATTCATGAGCCTGACAAAAAACTTCTGCCTTCAAACAATATGCTTCTTACAGTCATCATCCTAATGTTGGAGAGTCTAATAATAAGTTTTCAATCCTAAAATATGAGGGTATAAATGAATAGAAATTGGGCTATTTTAAGAAGAAATTACTTCTCAGATGACAAGCTTCACACATCTAAAATAGGATGTAAACTGGTGCATCCTTTGTGCAGAATTATTAGACATTTTGATGAAAAATATTTGAGTTTGAATTTCTTTTTATTAGCAAAATTAGCTTTTTCTGCTTTTCCTTTCTGTGTGTCCCTTCCTACTCCATAATGTACAGCCTCCCAGAGTTACTTATATCAATCTAAGCTCCATCTTGGGAAAGCTGTTCTCACTTTGTGTTAGCACAGACATTTGATATGCCAGATACAGAAAACTGATATGACTAGGAGCAACTTCAGGGGGAAAAAAAGTGTAGCTGGATCAGTTTCCCAGAGCGAGGGGTAACACAGCAGACGAAAAAGCAATCTGTGGCCAAAGAGGGTGTGGTGCAGAGCAAAATTATCCCATTTTGGCAACTGCAGTCTCCTTATCATTCCTTATCTCTCCAGGTTTGGTTATCTTTGCATGGGGACTGGCTGACTCACTGATCTATGGCAATACACAGCACAGCACTTGACTGGTCCTGCCACCTCATGCAGCTTTCTGCCCCGTCCCCAGGCCCAGGCAGGCAGTGCAGCCAGGTGTGCACAGGAGTGTAGGGTTCTGCCTGTGTTGCAGAGCCTGCTTGCTTCCCAGCCTTGTAAAATGCTGGGTCAGATGATGCCACACTCGCACTGCAGCCAAACTGTTACAATAGCTTTTTCTGGAAATGATGTGACACTGCAAGTGGATCTTCAAAGAAGAATGAGAGGGGGATAAACTGGTGCTGGATTAAACATGAGGTTTACTTTTTCCACTTAGACATTAGATGCAAATGCAGGTGATATATGCTAATATTAGTCTAGCTACTTTCCTTGTATTTCATATGTGCTCTTTCTTGTCTTTTATTTAAGCTGTGTGTACATATGACAAAATATTTGTACTCTGTGTATGTATTTAGCAAGTGAGCTCAGTGAATTTTTGATTCAATGTATGGTGGTTTTTTTCTAGGCATAAACTGAAGTTATGTTGTTAATGCAAAGGTAAAAGGCTCATCTTGCTTTCAGCAGAGAGGAACTCCTGATTACAGTTACATAAAAATCCAGAGGGGGTGAGTAAATAGTTCATAAAAGTGACTCTCAACTCATTAAAGTAAGATAAAATTTCAACATAGATTGTGTAATGAAAATAATGCTAAATTTAATAAACTCCCTTAACCCACTTCCCCCCCCCAAAAAAAACCCCAAAAAAATTCACCACCATGAAAAACCAAAACAAAACAACAAAAAACACAATAAAAATCACAAAAACAAACAAACAAACAAAAATTCTCAGTTTCAGGTAGCTGATTTCAAATTGGTTAACTTCAGTTTACTTTCTCAGAAGTTAAGAGCTAAACTCTGGTATCCAAGACGTAGAAGAATGCAGTCAATCATAACATTTAATATCATATCAAAACCCCAAGGCTTTGTCAGTAAACATTTATGAGGAAATGCAAGGATATATATTCTAAGGAAATGGGTGTCTGTGAAGAACATGAGACTATCTCTAGTGAAAAACCTCAAGTGTGAAAGAGGACACTGCCATTCAAACTCATTCACCACTCTATGACAGACTTTGTAAACTTCTTGGTACTGCAAAAGTTAACTCAGGTGAAATTACATTTATTGCCAAAGTGGGCACATTAACCTAATATGTCAATGCCATTTATCTTACAGAATGGTTTACAAAGAGGCCCCATCTGGGGTCTGCAGCTGAGACACTTGATTTTGACTATAACTTAGAAGGTCTGCTCAGGGGTACAGTTAACCAATAATATTGTGCAGGCACCTGGCAACTGGGTTGACATGGTCCTTGTGGTGCCTGGCTGAAAAGGAATATTTCTTGGGATAATTTTAAGCACTATGCTCCCCCTGAAGTCATAGTTTTTTGTGTGGTTGGGCGTGTTGTAGAAGGTATTATCGACACCTGTGTCAGCAAGTTGAATACCATTGAAATAGTTCTTGGTGCTCATCTTGGTGCCCACAGAAAACTCCAGCAACAACAGCCACCTGTGCACCTGCAACTCCCAGGCTGAGGATCTGTGTTTTCTTTTGGATCTAAAAAGATTCAGCTGAAGGATGTTGTTGCAGTCATGCAAGAGAGAGGTAGATGATGACTAGATTTAACATAGTGGCTGTTTGAACTAGGAGAGATGAAGCATTTAACACTTTTGAGCTGGGTTTGTCTGCCCTTTAAATTTATTCTCCTTCTCTAGGTAGGGCCTTTGAGCTTTCAAAAGGTAAATAACAATCAATTTTTTTGGTCTCTTTGTATGTATGTACGGGTGTATGAGTTCTGAGTTTGATCATAGTTAACAGATCTCTTTTAATGCAGGTAATTCCATTCAGCCCTAAGATGCTCGGGATTTCTGTCTTTATATATGTATATAAGTTCTAGGCAGAATGAATATTTTTTTACTGCAACACAGATGAACCCGACACACAAGGTAACTTTTAAGACCAGTTAATATAGTATTAACAATTCTCCTTGGAAAACGAAGCTTAATAGTGTTTGTAGAATTAACACAGAGTTAGAATACAGGTTTGAAAATAATTTTATTTGGAAACAGCTCTGGCTCGTTGTGTTCTGTTGGTTTGGATTATCGCAAGATGGGGAAGAGTGGGAGAGGATGACTTCAAATTTGAAGCATCCGTTGCAGGAATGTGATGCTGAATTAGAGAGACGGTTCGTTTCTGTTTCGGTTTCTCCAAGACTTTCGGAATTTTCCTCCCTGCGGCCGCTCCTGCCGTTCCCAGCCGCGCTGCGCTGCGTGCCGCGGTGAGCGGGCGCCGCGCAGCGGTGACTCGCGGGAACTGCAGAGCAGCTCCTCCCCACGGGCCCAGGGACACGCAGGGAGTTCGCATGCAGAGGACGCTGCCATCCAAGCGGAGTTTAAGTATATGTTTCTAAGTAGCGCGCTGTTCTGCAGATTACCACTTCTGCCATCTAAACATCACCTCTTTCTGTAAGCCTTCAAGGCTTACAAGACAAAGCTTCAAGGACAATCCGTAGGTAAGTTACATATTAAGGCTTAACAGCTGACAACTGCTCCACATAACATGGAGCATGTGGTGCACTGCTTAGTACCTTCCCTAATTATTTTTGCACTTAATTAAAAAACAAAACAAAACCAAAACCTCTTTCCTTGAACTATTTGTCCTCTATATGATCTAACTGGGTAATATAATGTTGCAGGCTCACAGGCTTGCATCCTGTACAGAGGTGTTTGCTTTCTATGTCCTCTGCAGTTTTAGAGCAAAATACTGATATAGTTAAACTCCAAATAGTGAGCCAGGGAGATTAGATGAATAGGTGTTAACGTTCATTTTTATCAAGTAATTGTCTCTCCATTCAGACTACTGAATCAAGTCCCTGTTTTCTTTGATGTAAGGTTAGGCGACTTTTAGATACCTACATTCAGGATCTGTGTCTGGAAGGGCTCTGACTCTTGGAGCTAAGTTCAGTTGTGCCTGCATCAGTATTTATTGGAGGTGCCGCAGGGAATCCCATCTGGTCTCTGAAAGACTGTGGAGTTATGAAAGGTGTCTGGGATTGCAGTGAACATGTGTTTACTATACTGGGACATGAGCTAGGGGCAACTAAACTGAGTCCTAAAATTTTTTCCGCCCAAAATAGCTACTGCAAATACCAGCTGTTCTGTGACATGAACCTGTTTCTTTCTTTTTCGAGTCATTTCTTAAAGCCTTCATACCAACCAAGAAAAATTTGCTGATTCTTTTTATGTCTAATACTCTAAATCAAGTTTGATTTTGGAATACCAAAATACTGAATGCTGCAGTAGCTGAGCTTTGTTGCTATGAAATTGCCACACTACAAGTTCCATCACTTCCACAAGCTTTACTGCTTAAATGTGTCCAAAGTGACCTAGAAACTTCTGATAACTGAGCTCTATAATTGATTTGAACAGTCCAGGCCTTGCTGTGTTGGAAGGAATGACTGCAAAGATCCTGTGATTCTGCAGAGAGAGACTGAGTTGACTGTATATGTAGACTATCAATATAGGGATATATTACCCTGAGTTATGCAAACATAATGTTCTGTTGGAAAATGTATTTACATAGAAAATGGTGTAAGTATTCTTACACTGCCATGAATCAGCATTGAGTGCAAGGGATTGAACTTAATTTCCCTTTTGGAAAAGGGTCTCTGGTGTGAAACAGCTACACATTTGTTACCAAGTATTTATTGTGGAGCAGCACTCAGGAGATCCAACTCAGATCTTTGTAGCTTGAATGGTTATAAAAATATACATATAGAAAGACAATGCCTGGCTGAAAAGGAATCTAATATTAAGGTCTGGATTTAATCAAAAGTCACCGGTCAGAAGCATAAATGCATCTGAGTAGGAGGGAGTTTGAGGTTCAAGGGCCAAGCTGATGACAGTGTGCCAGTGCATATTGGTGTGCTCTTTTTAGATCAATCTGCTGACTATTCCCACCTACTGTACTTTGCTTTGCATCCTGGAGCAGTCTCAAAGTGAGTGAAACGGATTCCTCTTGGGTGAAATACTGACAGAAGCGTTCCAGGAACCATTCAGTGTTCTCCAGACACAGATGAGTGTTCTGTTGGTGAGGAAGTCTGAAATGAATAAACAGACAAACCCTAACCATGTCTGGTGTGGATGTCAGGTCCACAGGACCAAGTAGTTTTCATTAAAAAAATTTTCCTCCTATTTTTCCACAGTGCCTCCTGGTAGTCTACAGTGTCATGCTGCCATATGTTGTCATGCTTCATTGGTAAGTTGTGACTTCAAAAAAGATTGTCCTGGCTGACAGAGAATTACAGCAGTGCTTGGAAAGATGTGAACTTGCCTGAAATGAAGAAAGAGTGAAGAAGCTGGGAAGTATAGTGAGTGGGAGAGGGGACCCCTTTTAAACACTTTTCTCTAATTCACCTTAGCCTCCCTGTCCCAAATGAAAGCATTGTCATGGATTCAAAGTAGTGTATACAAGTGGACAGAACTTCTCCCTCAGGAACCCATGTCAGATAAAAGAAACTTTAAAATAATTAAAACAAGAAAACTAAAGAAAAAGAAATATGTCTTTATCCTAAGCTAGGGCAATTTATTTTCAAGAATGTCTTCAGTTAATCACACTCTGCTCTTTCCACAAGTAAATTAGGCATTGATTTTTGGGGGAAACATCTTGTGTATATGTTTCTCATTAAATTACTGATGTTTTAATCCTAAATGTTTTTTTACTGGATTCAAGCAAATTGAATCGCTCATGAATGATGATCTGTGACACAATAACAATGTATTAACAGTATCTTCTGTGTTACCAGCAATGATTTCATTGTGCAATAGGATATTGTAGTTAGGACTGAAGGCATACATCTACCATGAGTTATCTTCTGAAAAATGAACATCTGAGAGATCTTGCACTCCTTTTATAAAGTTTCATCTTGTATCAAAAATGACTAATATTACAAGAGTCTTTGCAGTCTTGCATTGTAAGTTTTCTGCTCATGAGACAATTAGTGAAAGGAAGATGACTATTTTTTTTTCTTCTTGGTTAATAGTCTTTAATGATATAATAATGTTAAAGGCACTTGTCTCTATGGTGTGGTAAAGTTTTCTGCACTGTTTCAGTGTGGTGTATAATACTTCCATTGATGTCTAAAATGGAGGACCACCATGCAGCAATTCTAGAAGAACAAGAATTCAAACTTACAAGAGTGGTTGCTGTTGGATTCTGTTATAATAGAGAAAATGAGATCAGGTGTTAGATATCTGTGTTTGCTCTGAAATCTAGCTCTCAGACCTCAGAGATGATGCAGTAGCAGTACTTGGTTGGTCTGTGGGCAAGTGAATGATTCTTCATTGTACCCAAATGTTGCTGCTACTCTGTGGTCTCTGGACCTTCGGTGCTTGCTAAATCAGGGGAGACCAGCCATGTGCATTTGGGATCTCCCGCCAAATAGGAAAATATGGTAATGGCAGGGACTGTTCCCTATGTGTGTCACCAGTAAGGCTGGAGTGTGGAGCAGTCTGTACTTTACAGACATGTCCATAAGGAATTCTTTTAAGTATCCTCAAGCCTCTTTCATCTGTGATTCTTGTTCCACCATTAAGTTCCTCAATTCCCCACCTCTTCAGTATCCTTAGAGCTGAAGTGAAGGGTGTCTCACCACTACCAGTTGTTGAGAACTGAATTCACCAGCTAGCAACATTGGTCTCTGCCTTCACTGAGCAGAAAAAAGCTGTTTTGGTGGGTGATTTATGGTGTCTCCTGAATAACACAAGGAAAGACCTTCTTTCTCTTGACTCTAGAAAGTCCGTAGATCAGTTAAACTAAGTGTTTAATTTAGATAACATGAACTATTGTCTGTTCATGCTGACAATTCTACATTCAAGTTATTTATTTCAGATAACTACTAATTAGTTTTGTATTTTTGTATATATTTTTTTCTCTTTATTTCCAATAGCTCCCTCCCCTACACAGAAATGTTTTTTCTCTAGCCTCACCAAAAAAAGTTTGATCTCCACTGACTGAGCACTGAATGACACTGGATCATGAAAAGAATAAACATGCAAACTCCAAAGATGGGAAAATGTGGCAACAAGAACTTCTACTTTGTTGAGATTCATTCAAATCTGGTGGGGGACCAGAAGGATGAGCTGTAAATAGTTGCAGAAAATTTTTTTACTGTTACAGGACATGAATTTTAAGGGGAGCATGATCCCCAGAGAAAATAGGCGGTTGCAAGGAGTTAACAAAGGGCCATTGGACAGTTCAGAGCTACATTAGCTACCTAAAATCTGACAAGAAAACTTGGCATTGGAAAATCTAATTGAGAGAACAGAATTATATTAGGGTCTAGGTAATTATGTCATTGAAAAAATTCTTAAGGCTTCACACAAGCCAAAAATACAGGTTAAATTGAACAATATACCTCATGTTTGCTGCTAAAGGAAAAAAAAAAGTTACCAGCAATAAGGTACGCAGAAATTTTTTTTTCTTGCACTGAAGAGAAAAAAGACCAGAAATAAGTTACTTGTCTTTTAACTGTATTTATTTCCTTGCAATAAACTCACCAGATACTCTTACAACTAAATAAGTCATCATGCTTACTGAAATTTTTGCCATACATTTCCTATTTTCCAGATGCTGCAATCTTTGACAATAGGCCAGAGTTTGCTGAAAATTAATGCAATAAACTGGTGGAAAAGTGAAGGCTTAGACTGGAAGTGGCTAGAGCAAATAATCTCTAGTATAACAGTATGCCCAGCTAGGGTAGAGTTAATTTCTTCTCAGTAGCTGTTACAGTGCTGTGTTTTGGATTCATAATGAGAATGGTGGTGTTGATAACACACTGGTGTTCTGGTTTTTTGCAAAGTCAAGCTTATCCTAAGTCAAGGACATTTTTTTCCATCTCATGCTCTGAATGTGAAAAACAAACAGGGGGAGCATATCTGGAACTCTAATTGACCAAAGGAATATTCCACATCATATAATGTCATGCCTGGTATATAAATAGGAGGGAATTTTCCCCTGAAAGCGGGGACCAGGGTTTGGGTTCAGGAAGGGAGGTCTGACATTGGTCAGCAAGTGCTGAACAATTGCATTGTGCATCAGTTGGTATTTTTTCTCCCTTTTTATTATAATTGTTTTTATTACTTAGCATTATTATTGTATTTTTCTTTATCTTCAATTATTAATCTATTCCTATCTCAACGTACAAGTTTTACTTCTATTCTCCTCCTGATTCCACTGTGATGAAGGGGGAAGAGAGGAGGGGTTGAGTGAGTGGCTCTGTGGTGTTTCATCTCCAGCTGGGCTTAAAACCATGACACAGGCTATTGGGAAATGATATCAGAATAATTAAGGTCATGCTAGCTAGAAGAAACAACAAAATCACTCTGATCCACACTTAATATTGGTAAATTGCAGAGTAATGTTAATGAAGCATAAATTATGTACTAATAATTTGGTTGCTGCTTAGAAATATGTCTGTTGGGACATGGAGGCATATGAAGACCCAGATAAGGAAATCATCCCCAAACATCCTTACCTAACAAAGTTTGTCTTGATTTAGTGTGCAGGGAGTTCTCTCTATTTCATGAAAATAATGATGGGAATGAATCTATGCTGTGCAATGAAGCACTGTGTAATTACCAGGACAGTTATAGTGAAGAAACTTCCTATAATTATGAAAGTTTTCATCCCCTAGAAATATGCAGTGCATTTACTGACTGACCCTCACAGAAACAGGTTAAGAATAAAAAGTTGAGTGTTCTGTTTATCTGAGAAAGGAACAGTTACTGCAGAGGCTGTCTGCACCCTGTCTTCTCTACAGCCAGACTGGATGTGGAATAACTAATACCTGCTCTAAGTAAACTGCTGTCTACCTGACACTGCAAAGATACTTGCCTGATTTCTGGAAGCATTGTTCCCACATTAGCTGCATTACTCAGTCTGGCAGAGTGCTGTGAGCATGTTACTGCGTTGCTTTTGGTGCCAGGGCTGGTTCAGGGATGCATGCTCTGCTAGCTTTTGTGCAGGGTAGACATGTCCCATGTATAACTGCTGGGAAAGAAAGGCCACAAGAAATAACCTTCTAAGTCCTATGACTTTGACATCCGAAATAGCTATGTGCTTTGTAGAGATGCTTTATTGAACTTGAGATAGCAGGGAGCAAAGTGGGTCAGACTTGGACATTTGGCCTGAAAGGGCACCACCTTTGTCTAGGCAGTATTGCAGAGATGATTGGAGCCAGTTCCACTAGCGAACCACAGAATGCTTGCTGCAGCCAAGGTCTTGAGGAGCTGTCCCTGCTGTGACAGCCAAGCCTGCTGTACATTGGTTGTTTGAAGAGATATGTAAAAAGCACTCATGTCTCTTGGATAGTTCAAGAACTCACTTGTAAGGATTGCAGAAAGAAGGATCACATTCTGCAACCTCAAACAATGCTATAGCTATGATGTAGTTTTGGACCAGTTATGTCTGTCAGCACTGCTACCTTGTAGATTTCCAGATGCAGTTAGCCTCACAATTTTTTGTTCTAATGCTGTCTTGGAAGAGCTGCATATATCCATCCATTTGTGTATTCTTCTGCATATGGACATGCAATTATCTCAACTTTATTAATATACTTGACTCTACCTTTCTGGGACATATTTTTAAAGGAATGTGTAGTAATACAAAATGTGAGGGAGCATGATAAAGATAAATTTCCAAACGTTGCCTGCAATAGATTGGTGTCTGGTATGAAATAACTTTCTCTACAGTTGGAAGAGACGACTTTCTGTAGGCAGTTTTGGGGCAGAGCCACAGCTGTAATTTGAAGGTATTTTATTCTTAGCTGAGTGTCACACTTTCTAGAAATGTATTGGAGAAAGGTCAAGAGAGCCACTGTGCAATTTCAAAGAGAGGGTTTTTTAAAAATGCATTTGGGAGGAGACATTGAAATAAATATTTGCATTGCAGGTAACTGTAAGCACTAGTGTGTGGCTCAACAAAATGTTCAGTTGTGTAAGGGTTCTGTAACAGAGAACTTGCTTGTGGGCTATTGAAGGTGGTTTATAGAACAAACAATAACTAGTGTCAGTGTACAGTACTGCACACTAAATCAGTGAGGGGTGCCTTTTGACTTCAGGTTTGATCAGGTTCACAAAAGAATTTGTTCACTTCAGTCGCAGCAGTCAGCTGTGAGACGTTAGCCTCCTGGTGAATGGTATTCTCATTTCTTTATTCTAGTACCTCTGGGTGACTTGCTGATAGAGGATGTAATTGATTAAAACAGCTGGGTTTTTTTCTTTTTTTTTTTCTCCTGTCATGCACTGTAGGGGTAAATAACTGAGCTGGTGTTCTCACTGAAAAACTTTAAACAATTTCAGTCTGGTTTATGAGGAAATACAGTTGGTTCCATACAGTACATCCTGTTCCTTTATCTAATATTCTGTTATAATGAAAAAGCACACTATTACTGATGAAAATAGTTGTTTGGTACTGAGAACTCGTAGCACTTTTTAGCAGTATAAATTTAAAATTAAGTTACCTTGGGCAGTATCAAATTTGGTTGTGATGCCCCTAAAAGTCCTCACTTCTTAAAAACTAGTAGTGTGAAATGTTGGAAAAAACCTTAAACCTTGCAAGATATAAGATATGTAATTTGGAAAGCAAAGCACCATACTTTTTGCCTAGGAAATGCATGAAGAAAATATTCCCAATCCCACTTTAAAGACATTTTAAAAATATCCTTAAATGTGTCTCTGTCTTGCTTGTGTGCTCATATGCAAAAATGGCCACAAAGGATGGTCAAAAGAGTTTAATAATGATTTCATCTGTAAATAATATTTGAAATTCTCTTCTCCATCTGCTGAGTTTCTCCTCATTCTTTTAACCCTCCTTCTCAACATGCGTGCGGTTTTACACCCTCCCTATTGTGGGAGGGGACCCCAGGCACTGTGGGACGGGGTTGCCATGGGAGAACACTCTTGTCTAAGTGTCAGTCACCTGTGGCTCCCTCCCCAGTTCCAGAAAGTTCACTGTTCTTCCCCTCCCCATTGGTTTGCGGTATAACACCACCCCCTTCCCCCGCTCCTATTGGTGTACCCCTCATCACACCACCGCAGCTCCTCCCCTGATCCCTTTCCCCATTGGCCCCTTGTAGCCTGGCCCCGCCTGTTTTGCTACATGCTATAAACCCTGGCCCCAACTCCGTTTGAGGGTTCTTCCTACCTGCTTCCTTTCCGTTTAGTTGTATCCCTGCCTTCCTCCTCGCTAACCCTCTTGGACCCTCTGACTCTCCTATAATAAACCTGGTTGGACCCTCAGCAGCGTGTGTGGAGCCTTCCTTTGTCATCTGGCTGACAGGAAGAGATCTTATCCAGGACTGAGTGCTAGGTGGGCTGAGGAGGCAGCTCTCTCTCTCACAGAGGAGCCGCTCTGCTCGCACCTGCCCAGGATTTCTCCCGAGCTGGGAAGGAGTCGCGGTCCCGCATCCTATCTATTGGAGACACCCAGGATGCAAACACTAAAATTTACTCCTTCCCTTCCACCCTGCTGATGGGAGCGAGACGGGTGTGGCTCCACAGCCACATCCTGACACCGCCTTGCTGTAGGGACAGATTGGCTGGTGTTGGCTGAGGCGGCCACGACCAGACCCATGCAGGGTCTGGCACTCCGAGCCGCACAATGAAGAAACCAGGAAAGTAATCCAAGGATCTTGGAATTGCTGAGATTTTTCCAGGGGAGTGGCTGCCCACAAATTACCTTACAGCGGGGCCTGTTCACTGGGTTGTGGTGAAAACGGAGGCTGATGCCACCATCTCCCCCACGTGAAAAGGTCCAGGGCAGTGACATGTAGGAACAGGTTAACGGGGACACATCAGTCCCTGAGAAGGGCGGAGGGGCAGCGAGGAGCTGGGTGCTGCAAAGTGCTGTGCAAACATCCGAGGGACGAGGGCGCTGCCATGGCCCGCCACGACCTGCCCTCTGCAGGGGCTGCCCAGGCCGGGTACGGGGCTGGGCCCGCTGCCACCCTACCCTTCTTCCGCTTCCTGCTGCCCGTCCCGGGTTCCAGCAGCAGGGCAGGCTCCGTGTGCTCGGATGGCCGATTTAAGCCGGTTTCGACGGCTCTGCTGGGCGCTGCCGGCTGCGCGGGGCCGCTGCTAGGTGGCGATGTGCCCTCAGGAACGGCGCCTCAGCGCAGCCTCCCCCGCCGCCCTGCGCGGCCTCCGGCGCGACAGCCCCGCTGGTCGTCTTGCGGTGCTGCTGGGCGGCTTCTGCGTCAAAGCAAGCCCGCAGATGGATAAAAATACATACTGTTATATATTTCTGATTATTTAAACTGCTCACATTAAATGACAGGAGGTTTAGAATAGATTATTAGGAGGAAGTTCTCTGCTGTGAGGGTGGTGAGGCACTGAAACAGGTTGCCCAGATAAGCTGTACGTGTCCCATCCCTGCAGGTGTTCAAGGCCACTTTGGATGGGGCTCTGAGCAACCTGGTTTAGTAAAGTGTGTGTTCCATGGCAGGGGGATTGGAAATAGATGATCGCTAAGGTCCCTCTAGGTCCAACCCAAACCTCCCTATGATTCTGTGAAACGCTGTTTTGTTATACACCTAATTGATGTGGTGAGGGGAACAGAACCCAAATCCCTGCTCTTCCTTAACACACGGGTGGGTGTGGATGCCTCTGGAGCCGGGGTGCTGCCAAGTGATCCCATCCAGCCCCTCTGTGCCACACATGAGCGTGCTTGGGAGCCAGCAGGAAGGGGCTTGTGCACTAACTTTAATATAAAACTTAAAGCAACTTAAAGCAACTACTGGCAGGAATATGCTACTACTTTAGTGGCTGGTGTGGAGTTTAGATTCTGAGGCTTTGTGTGGAGTGTGGGTTTTTTTTTGTTCTTGTCTTTGGGGTTTTTTTCAGTTTTTTGTTTTGTTTTGTTTTTTGTTTATTTTTTTAATGAAATAATTTCATTTAATAAAAATGCGGCAAGGTGTAAACCAAAGATCTCTCCATATCTGCCTGCAACCTTTGCATCTTAACAAGTGCGTTGCCTTCAAAATGCCTTTCAGTCTGGCTCTCCTCATTTTTGTAAGAAAACCTTACGTCAACCTGGCTGAACTCGAATTACCCTGTGCTAATTGATGTGCTGGAGTTAGCTTTCTTCAAGAAAGAGACAGTTCTGGGTTGAGAAAGCTTTGCTCTGTATAAACAAGTGGCATTTGTTATGGATGATAACGTGTGTTCCAACTTTTTGTTCTGAGCAAGATATGCCAAGGATACATCCAGTATTTTTTTATTTATGCCAGTAATTGGGGGTGGAAAGGAAAATTCTTTTCATCTATCTGATCCTGATTGTTATTTACTCAGAAATTACAATTATTTTAAAGGGAATTAATTAGGAGCCAGTCACAGAACTCTAGTTCAGTGCAGCCGGCTGGCAATGACTGATTGAAAAGCAGTATAATTATTACAGGTTTGAGAAGAGAGCTGAAATGATCCATATGCTTAGTCTGATTAAATTGATGCAAAAGTCATCAGGAGTAGTGCTAATTCTCTGCTTCAGCTGGGTGCAGCAGTGCATTAATACCTGTGGTATCAGGGGACATGTGCTAGTGAATCAGCTTGAGGTGTCAGAGTTACATCATAGCCATCCAGCTCGATTGACTTTTGAAGCACAGAGGCCCTGATGCTGAAAAGCTGAGAGGTTAAAATGCAGACACTGAATGAAATGGACTCCTTCTGCCAATCTGTGGCTAACTGGTTATTGGCTCATACACCATAAAGGGTGAAAACAAACTAAAAAAATAATCTGAGAAGAAGATTGAGACTAAGAAGAGACCCATTCAGAGTTGGAGCTCTCTGGAAAATAATCAGGACACAGTTGAAGTAGTGTTTTGTTTTCTATCATGTCTACAAGCATTATATTACAACAAATACCAAGATTGTTTGGTATTAGTCTTATGTGTGACTTGTTTTGGAACACTTTATGTATTCTGGCAGTGCTACCTGTACAAGGTAGCACTGTTAGTGGAACCTACTTCTCTATGATAAAAAGAATTGTGTGACAGAGATATTTAAAAGAAGCTTGAAAACAACAAAAAATGTGTTTATGTGAAAATGGGCTTGTGACTGTAACGCTGAGGTTAAAAAGAATTTTTTTTTTCAGAAAAAATGTGCCACTCATAGGAAAGAGCTGTAGTAGTATAAGAGAATGCACCAGTCAAGAATCTATGTGGTTGCAGTGAAGTAGTGGTGTAGCATGTAAAGTCTCTGAGTTTATACATAATAATTTGGTGGAAAAGGTCATCAAAATACTTGACTGCCTATTAAAGGAGTATGTAGGTTCAACCTGTGATCCCTTCTTAACTCTGGTAAATTACAAGATGGGGACAGTGAAGTGTGATTTATCATCAATAGCATTTGCTCAAAAAGAAATTAAAAACAAGAAATGGCTCTATAATAAAAAAACCAAACACAAATGTCTGGGTGAGCAAGGAGTTGCCGGTATAGATTGAGGCAACGGAGTCAAATTAAACGAAACCTTGGTATTTTTTGGGATCCTGGTTGCTACCATTAATCCATAAAAATGAGGCTAGAAGTATCTGCAATAGGAAAGAAAGGCTATTAACAGAAGGAGTGTCTTGAGATGTGGTCATTGCATTGAGTGAGATTGTCATTCCAGTCAGTTCCATGTTCAAAAGTAGCAATTTCTCTTGGTTCCAGAAGGAAAAAACTACAGGAGATATGAATTAGCTGGCCGGACCAAGGAAATAGGCGACAGACAGAGCAGTGTTAATTTGTGGAATAAATTACCTTGGTATCACCTGATAACTGTGGTGCCCTTATGACAGGGCGACCACAAGAGTGAAATGATCCACAAAGACACGCTAACATTACTTTTAAGCTACCATATATGTAAATTTCTGGCATTAAGATAAATACCTGGCATATACTGGTACTTATTTCTTGTGACATTTGCATGGGGAGGTAAGACAAAGCCCACTGTTCCCCTAGGAGTTTCTGGAACAGGCTGCTGATTGTTGTGTGCCTATTTGTGTTGAACAGAACTGTGTTAGAATCTGACACCAAATCTAGCAGATCTCTTCTTGAATTAGATTTCTAAATTCTACAGTGTGCACAAGACAGACACATGTGACTGATATAGGTGTCATACCAGTCTGTCCTTTATCAGGAGGACTAAATTCCAAAATAGTAATGCCTTTTTATGAAAGTTTAATGTGAATTAGATGAGACTGTCCAGTAAATGGCAATATACTTATATTTCAGACAATTATATTAGATAGCGTTTTTTCAAATATACTATCTCATTCTTGTCCTCTATACTCATGGCTTTAGAGCTTAGAAAATTAGCAATTGCTCTATGCTGTTAATCCCATCCATTTGTTTCTCTATATACTTTACACTATAAATATTAAAAAAGTGTAATTACCTGAAAAGTCAAAGTGAACAGATCTCGGTTGACAGGCTATAATGACTTAAATGATTTTCTTGTCCATAGCACTATCCTTGAAATGAAAGCAGTTAAAAAAGCATAATTTTGCCTAACTACTGTACAAATATTTTAGAAAATAGGGTTTTTACCCCAAAGTATCTGTTAAATATATACTTTGCTGGCAAAGACACCAAATCAAATGGAAGAGATAGGGAAGGCTGTTAAGAGGAAGGATTAAGTTATTCATCTCTGAATGGCGTTTCCATTACTGTGAAACTGCTTGGAATAAAATGGGCAAATAGCTTTGTCTGAAGAAAAAATAGCTGCAGTGTGGTGGTAGCATTTGCTGAGGTTATTATGAGATGACTTCGATTCAAAAGAAGGGTGAAGAAGAGTTGGAAAGGAATTTTAATCAGTGCTAGCAGCAAAAAAGACAGGACAGAATGTAAGTGATTCATGTAGAGGAGCATACCCTGGGCAACAGGCACTTACATAGCCAGGCAGGCTGAGTTAATTTCCTTGAGTGTTGCTTTTGTCTTCTTTCCAGCCAGGCTGTGCGTAGACCAGTTAATGTTTGCTCGGTGCCATGTACAGCCTTTCCAAAACTCCTTCTGTACTGGTCAGTGAGGATGGCAGTGCGCTGCACTTCCTGAAGTGAGCATGGGCAAAAGAGCAAGAAAGGAAAGAGTTCAGAGATGAGCAAAGGAGGGCTGTCAGAGGCCAGACTGCTTTTCTGGATGAGATTCCATTGTCACTGGTGACCTAAGCCTGGAGCCTGGATTTACATAGCGTGGTTTGAAGACAGTGATGAGTTTTGTGGGTAGTGGGAGAACTCAACACCAGTAAAGGAAACTTTACTGGTGTTATATCAGGGATAATACAGTGGTTGGTGCTACCTTCATTTCTTTTCCTTGAGGCACTGTAAAGCAAACTGGTTTGGTTCAATTATCATGACGACTTCTACATAGAAATGAAGCAGGCTGTGGTTCTGCAAAAACCTGGAAGCTTCTCAGCCCAAAAAAAGGTGTATCCTTCTATACTCTGCTGTTGCAGGGAAGACCAATATCTTGTGGAGAACAAGGGAGGGATTACTTTGAAATGCTAGATTGCTTCTCAGAAACCCCACTGTTGATCTCATTGCTTTTATCACTGTTCAGGAAAACTGGGAGGGCTTGTTTTTGGTTTACTTGGTGTTTCCCATTGGTTTCCTGTTTCTTCTTTCCTTCCCTTCCCATTTCTTTCATGGAAATTTCTTTGACTTCCATTTCCTAGCTTTTGAATCTCTTCTGTACTTTTACCTCATTCAAGTGCATATACCTGTCAAAGAGGTTGGGGTAGAAATGTATTAATTTTTCATTGGGAAGCAAGTATCCTAGGAAAGAAATAGGCACAGTTGTTTCAGGATGTCATAGAATTAGATTTGAGACAGAGGAGCACTTTCACTCCCTGCCACCAACATTAACAGTGTTAAAGCTTAGAAAATTGCTCAGTTTAGTAGTGTTGCCAAAAAGTGCATCTCTGTAATAGTTCAAGTTATGTCTATCACTTCTCTGTACTGTGTAAGAAGTCCTTCAAAGCCATGATGTTCTGATACAGAGACACTTTTGTCTTTAGTCAAAGATATTTATATTTTTAAATAATAACTAGTGTAAATTGATGTAAGTAAAGAAGTCAGCAAATCTTGCTGTCTCTGTGAGCAGAGTGGGAGAGCCAGGTCCCGATATATGACAAAGGTGGGGTAGAAGGATGATAGATAGTTGGTTGCTTGCTGCCTGAGTTGGAGAGGACAGGGAGGGATAGTGAATATCAGAGAGAATATATGGTATATTCAGTCTAGGAAAAAACAGGAAAACATTAATAAACGTAGGTCATAGTCCAGATGTTTGTGCTTGCCATCATAGAGCATCCACGACTCCATTCAGCAATTTAGGGACAGCTTGTGGTAAGCACTTATTGCTGCCTTAGGACTTGGAACCAGAATGCTCTAGTGATTTACCATTATGCCTGCTATTATAAGCTGTGGAACTTTTAGAATGTTTCACCTTTTTTTAAAAAAAACGTAATTGCTACCTTTCAATGATAATTTGCTTTATCCTCTGTACAGCCTCTGTTACTAAGTTAAGAATAGTTTCCTAATATCTTGTAATTTTATTCATCTTTAGTAAACAGAAACAAAATTTAAACCAACCTGCAATAAAGTAGTAAAATTAATGCAGTAATGTATATCTCATTAGTAGATTCTATGTGCTACCACGAACTACTGCTGTTGAACAGTGTATTTCATCTATAAATATACAGTTGTTCAAGTTGTCCAAAACTAGCCAAGCAGAAATACAAATGGACTTTCATTCCCATGGCTCTGCTATACCGATAGTCCCTTAAAGTTTGTTTCCAGTATAATTCGGTATAATTTCTTGCATATTCTTATTCAAAGTACTCTTTTTGTGCAGCAAATATCCTACCGTCTGTAATACTCTCTTTACTAATGTTTATCTAAGTTGTAATCTAAACACTGTAGCAGAACAGTCTCTTACACTGCAGACATATGAACATGTATTTCAGTATTGTCTTTAACATTTTCTTAAAATATCATTAAGGTACTTCAACCAGGGAACCATGTATTGGATCACATTTTGACCCTATAGAGAATAAATGTAAAGTATATATGATGGACAGAAACACCACATAAATAGTCATACTGCTGGGAAGCAACAGAGCGCCTCTTTATTTACTTATTACTGAGCCAACTTTATGATTAGTCTTCAAAACAAGCATCTCTGTGTAGAGTGAGGAGGGTGGAAAGATGAATTTGTAGTTTATATAGCCTCGCTCACCTTCTGATGGGACAGATAACAGTTGTGTGTTTTATATTTGTGGACTTGGTTTATGACACCTAGTAGGTATAATTATTTTTATTAAAATAATAAATTCTAAAATTTATTTCATTAAATGCATTTATAATAATTTTTATTATTTATTAAATTTTCATGATTGTACATTAAATTATTTCAAAGATGCCAACTTCACCATCTGCAGAAGCAGCAAACTTCTGTCATCAGAGTGCTAAAAGGCAAGTTGTCAAGAATCTAAGCATCTATCTGCTTAAAATCTGCTTATTTGCACTGTAGGCAAAACTGTGACTGGAAGCAGAGAATGTCAAGCTCACGTTCAGTTTCTCTAGGGCCATGTTGTAAGTTTTTTTTAATAGACCTTCTGTTCCCTATCTGTGTTGCTCTCCAGTGGTACTTCCACGGTGTGCACATGCTTGATCAAGTAAGATACTAGTGTATAGTTTCCTAGCATCACGGCACTGTGACTTTTATTTCTGTTACTGGTAAAAAAATTAATCACTCCAAATTTCCCCTTATAGGTATTTACATTGTGTTCCATCTTGTTGCTGTGCAAGTCCACCTTAACTAGCTGTTACTAGATATGGGTTCACATTAAGGCTTGAAAATCTCTCAGTTTCCTTCCTATTCTTGTCTGCTTTAGAGATTCTTTATACATTGAACTGATACATCTATTAAATGTTTGCTCTCATTTTCAAGCAAATCCGGGACTCCAGTATTTTCAGGTTTTCAGTATACATTATGTATGCATATATGCTGTAATGCCTTTTCACCTCCTATATTCCTGCTGATCTGTAATCAGTTTGCTCTGACTTTTTTTCTGTTTTGTGGCATCATAACAGAATATTAGATTATAGCGGTGAAATGTTAGACATAATAACATGAAAACAGGTAAAACCTAGAGCTTTGCATAGCCATTATGCTTATACCTTTAAACCCAGACTTCGTTTCTTTTCAGAAGGCTGCTTCAATGATCAAAACATTTTGGACTCTTCTGTAAAAAAATTCAAATAACTTTTTTAAAAGCAGACTTTAAAAGATTCACATCTTTATGAATCAGACATTGTGCACTCTAGAGTAGTATATGAATAAATTAGATTCTTGCTAGAAATTATTTAGTACATTGGATTGGCAAGCACTGAATCAGCATTTAAAAATCTGAAGTCAGTATCATGTTCCCTATGTCAGGCCTTGAGTTTACTCTCTTCTTCTATCTTTTATCTATTCCAGGTTAAAATCTCCAGAACCTCTAAAGCTCAAACATGCAGAATATAATTTTAGTGAGATGGGGGATCTCAGGACTGGAGCTAGAGCAGAGCCTGAATGGATCCTGCATTTGCTTTTTTGCCTTCTCACAGGTTTTCCTGTGGTAATAAATCAGTCTTTGAACTGTGGGAAAAGCAAAGGCATAAAAACACATGTATATGTGAAAAAGAAGACAGTGACAATTTTACAGTTAGGGGTTTGTTTGAAAGCTGTCATTTCCAGGTTTAGATAACCAAAAGTTTCCCTACTAACTACCATGTATTCAAGATAGCTATTCTTATTGTTTGGAAGTTTTCTCCAGTTAGATTTATGTTGTGTGGAGTCCTCTTGCATCCCCTACAAATATTATCGTTGTGTTTTCTTTCCAGTGTAGGTTTTACCGATTTACAGCCATTCTGTGACAGCTGTTAGAGATTCCCAGAGGTTCATTCTTGGATTTCTTGCTGTTTTTGCTCTGCTCTCACTAACCATTTATACTACTTGCCTTTGACTTTTTTCCAAAGAATGGAATCTGTTCATTACCTTCATATGCTCAGAAAAACCTGACAGATCACTGTAAAGAATATGCAATGTAATGCATAAATACTCCCCTAAATAGATGTATATGTATTTATGTATGTATGATATATATATTTAAATGTGTGGCTAGCTTTTAAAACTAGGCAATCTTAGCCCAAGTGATACGTATTTAGGATAAGCAAACCTGACAAAAAAAACTAGAGAGAAGGTATGGGGGAAAAGATATACCCGAACTTAAAACTGAACTTATTTAACATTATTGGCTAAGAGAAGAAATATTGTTTCAGCCTCTGTGTAACATGAGCCTTCTAAAAAGAAACAAGGATTTCAAAAACTGCAGGGGCAGAAATTCCAAGTGGCAGGCAAGAGTAAAGCAGAGCACAGATGGATGTTAGGTGAAAGCAGGCCTCTCTACATTTGGTGTCATTCAGAAGAAACCCAACAGGCTGGAAACATGGGCAGAGAAGAACCAACTGAAATTCAATAAAGGCAAGTGCAGGGTCCTGCCCATGGGGAGGAATAACCTATCTGTAGACCAGGACATGTTGGGGGTGACCTGCTGAAAAGCAGCTCTGCAGAGAAGGATCTGGGAATCCTGGTGGACACCAAGTTGTTCAAGAGCCAGCAGTGTCCTTGTGGCCAAGAGGCCAATGGTCTCCTGGGGTGCATTAGGAAGAACATTCCAGCTGGTCAAGGGAGGTGGTCCTGCCCCTCTGCTCAGCCCTGGTGAGGCCACATCTGGAGTGCTGTGTCAAATTCTGGGCTCCTCAGGATGAAAGAGACATGTCTTTTTGTGGGTCCAGCGAAGGATGACAAAGATGATGAAGGGACTTGAGCATTTCTCTTGTGAGGAAAGGCTGAGGCAGCTGGGCCTGTTCAGCCATGAAAAGACACAACTGAGAGGGGACCTCCTCGGAAATCAGAAGATGGACCAGGCTCTTCTCAGTCGTGCTGAGCAGTAGGACAGGAGGCAACAGGCAGAAACTCATGCCCAGGAAATTCCACCTGAATACGAAGAAGAGCTTTTGTACAGTGCAGGTGACCAAGCACCAGACCAGGTTGCCAAGAAAGGGTGTCAAGTCTCCCTTACTGGAGATAATCAAAAGCCATCTGGACACAATCCTGTACCGAGTGCTCTGGGATGATCCTGCTTGAGCAGGGAGGTTAGATCAGATGACACACTGTGGTCCCTTCCAACCTTTCCCATTCTGGGATTCAGGCTTTTACATGTTCCTTGTATGGGAATGACATCAGTCTTGGGAAGGAGATCCTGTAATGGTTAAATGATTCAGAGAATAAAGCTAGCAGTTTGGGATCAAGACAGCTGGGGTTTATTTGGTTCAGTGAATGAAATGAAGGTGAAAAAAAACTAGCAAAGGTACTGTCTCATAACAGCTTAAAAGCAAAACCTTTTCCCCTTGGTGTAAAAAGGCAAAACCCCCCAGAATAATTCACTTTCTCTTAGAAAATTATTCTGATTGTTCTGATTAAATGCAACCAACTTTGAAAGGGAAAACATACCCATTTTTTTCCAAGGTAATAAAATTTAAAAAAAAAAATTAAGCATTAAGATATAGCAAGATATAGCAAGCTTGAATTGAATTTGCAAGGGCAAAAAGTTGAAACTTCTCTCAGTTTTGTTACAGAAATGCAGAATTGTCAAGTTTCAATGGCTGCTTTTCAAGGCATTAAGAACATACTACATGTCCGTCAAAGAAGCTGGATCACATTAAAGCATCTGGAAAAGACTATTTCAATACTATCTATCTGGCCTGCCTACTGCTGTTATGGAAAATCCCGAGTTGCTTCAGTTACCTCCATTGGATAGCTGCGTGTGCTCTTGTTGAAATACACACTAAAATCAAGGGAGAGTCTGCAGAGGCTGGTAAGTTTGCAAGTGTAGAATTTGTATAATAATGTACTGCTGCATTATTGACTAAAACACCCCTGTAAAGTCCCTGTGTCTGAAAAATAGATAGGTCTCTGAAAGCACCAGATAGGTCTCAATTCATGCTTTCACCTTGTTAAGTAGGGAATGTAATCCAGGATGAGGGACAGCTGAAAAAATGGTCATGATGGAAAATTAAAATGTTGCTTCCTCTTAGTGTGGGTTAGCCCTTTTTAGAACTTCAGGTTTACTCTTAATTTGTGATACAGCTTCTTTCTGCATTAAACAAAGGAGATGCCAGATCATTAATTGATACGGGGATAAAAATGATTGATGACTCTCAATATGTACAAGATGACTGAAAGGATGAATTTTAATGCTGTGAAAGTAACACCAGAGTGTTTATTCTTCTGATTGGTGGGATGGTGTAGAGGATGATCTTGAGAGGGTGATCTTGTCCCCCAGTGAGTTACAGCTGGGTTAGTTGCTGAAGACTGGAGGCAGGCCTGATCTTGACAGGCTACACCTGTTATCAATGAGAACTAGTGATACATAAGAGTAAGGAAAGAGGAGTGAGGAGAGTCAGATTACTGCAAGGACCTGGAATAGTCAGTGTGTAGAGGAGCTGCCTGTGAGGAACATCAAGAAGGTATGAACCTCTGATAATATGAAATCCTTGTGTTATGATGATGATGTCTATGATATCTAAGACAACAAATGGCATGTTAACTAAGACAACAGGATGGTGTTTTCACTCAGCAGCAAAAAGAGTGTGACCTAATGCTTAACACTGATGGGATGGGCAGGCTATACGTTTAAGTTGGGGTCTGTACAGAACGGCTGTCTGCAGCCTTAACTGTTAATTAGTTCCAATACTGGTTCAGCAATCACAGCTGTGTTTCGGGTGACCTCGCTGGTGTGGCGTCTGGGCAGTTATCTTTGGTATAATGAGCCCTTTCATCCATAGCAGAACAACAACATCTCCACTTGGCTTGCAAAAGCTCAGAGCCAGTCTGCTTCTCATCAGGGTGCCTGCCATCCCTTGTATCACATCTTATCTCAAGCTTAACCTTTCACATCCTACATTAATTGTTTTTAGATTAAAAATTAATTAATCCATTTTAACAGTATTGAGGGAGGTGTGGGAGGGTGTGGGGTGGTGTTAATAAGCCCAAAGTATCCAAAGGTAATTTGCATCTTAAATACTGTCTGAGTTCTGAAATGAAAGAGAAACAACATTCCAGATTGCTAGTTATAGTTACAAATGGTTGTAATATTTTTCATCTATGAAGAACTGCAATTAGCTGAAAGTATGGTCCTTATTCCTCAACAGTAGTTTTAATGAAAATGTCTACTAACTATTCCCATAATATACAGAAATTATAGAAACAGCCACAAAAGACTACTATTTTAAAATATTTTTGTATTCTACACCATGGTGTATTGCAAAGCCTTTAAAACATTTGACCCTTTGAGAAGTTTTTCTCTTATTTCAGTTCATTTTTAAAGGGTAATATGAAGATTTGCTTGATTCCATTGAAATTATTGAACATGTTGTGGCTAAATTTCTGTAAAAGTACTCTTTCATGTTTATTGAAGAGCTATGAAGCTTTTCCTTTGCTTAGAAGAGCACTTGTAAAACATGTTCTGCTTTCAGAAGGTGTGGCAATCAGTGCAGGAACATGACATGAATTGCTAATGTTTTGGATTGCTTTGTTTCAACAAAGAAGAAATAGTAAATACTTATTGAAGCTTGAATTCCATCTCCATCTCCTAGGTTTTGCAGGCTTTATGTGCCTTTCTCTCCCACTTGCATATTGCAGTTAGGCTTCTACAGACTTTGATTAAACTAAAGGAGAGCTGTGGTTTAATTTTCCTCATAGTCTAAAGCAAAGGTGCTGCTTCCAGCAGAGAGTAGCTATTGAGTTTCCTTGAAATGGCAGCTAGAAAGTTACCCAATGCCTAATAAAAAGAGGGAATATCAAAATTTATCCTGTACTCTTTTTTTTAATATAAGCTAATAACTCATCATAATGTTGTTTGACCTACAGAATGTATCTTTGATGGCTCTGAAAATATCTACCTTGTTTTTATTGACATAGCTATCTTAAATTTGCATTTATGTTCATTCAACTGTAACTGTCTACTTTTGGTTAACCATGTCTTTGAACTGTATCGTAGCTCTTGTTTTTCTTCACTGTGTATCAAAAAGCAATCAAGTACTATTAATCAATTTACATTGTAACCTACAGACTTGGCATTATCATGCTCAGAAGGTGAGAAACTAAGAGACTCACTTGTATGGGATATTTGCTTATGAAAGTGAGAAGGAGATTTTATTGCTTTTATATGTATAATATATATAAAATTCTAAGTTGCCCTGATCATCCTTCTTCATGGCTTAAAAGTTACTTTGAATTTCATCTAGTCAACTTTTATGAGTGCAGTATTTGAAAAATCTGATATGGAGTTTGAATTACACAAGTATCTTAAAGGCAAGGTATTTAACCTCAAAAGTTACCTCTGTTGGTAACAACTCTATTTTCTCGCTTGCATGGTGCATTATGAGGGATGACAGCAATGTTTTCAGAAAGGCATATGTCATGCTGGACTCCTTGCGAGCTAATACTGATACCATCTGATGGCTTTCTCTCAGAGCATGTTGCCCCTTTTTTTGGATACCTGGTGAATGCAGCTTCTGCTACTGTGCCTAAAGAGCCATTTCCCTGCATTAACCATCATCTGTGCCATTCCTCTATTGATCCATTCCTATATTCAGTTTGCTCTTTCAAGTGCTGCCACTGCTTTGACGAGAGAAAAATAAAAAAACTCTACTGTTTCTTGCAGCCACTCTTCTTTTTTGGTGCATAAGCAATTTAGTGTACAGGCTCTTTTGCCATAAAAGTTCCTATTATGAATCTTTATGAGACATCACAAATGTGCAGAGTGCAAGTACAAGAGCACAGCTCAATCAGCAAAGGTTAATGAAGACAGCCTATTAGTATCCTGCTGGGTTTGTTGCTGAATGGATTGCAGCAATGCTTGGAGGCTTTGCTCTCAAGGGAGCCCCAGTACAGTAAGGCAGGGAACTCACCATATGTGGACAGAGAAATGGAGAATGCTTGTAAGTTCACAGACAAGGCTGAAAAAGGGCTGTAATTAGATGACTAAATAATAATAAAAATGATTTAGACAGCTTTCAAGGACCATTCAAAAGGGTTCTCTTCTCTTTATTTTGCTAAGGTGGATATGGGAGTGGGAAAGCTGTTAAGCACATGGTACCAGCTGGAGTGCTTCTCTCCTCCTTTTGTGTTTATTACGGTCTGTGGAAAAAGAAATGGAAGATGAAACAAGGAGCATAGTGGATTTTATGGATCAAGATATTCTGGCCTTGGTTGGATACAGGCTGTGGGATACGTGACTACAGATATGAGACTGGGAAAGTACAGCATATTAAAGTTTTTGAAACCGTGTAGTTTTGTAAGGCTGCTAAGTAATGCAAACAATAGGCTGTCTGTAATTAGTAGGAAAATTCTTACTTAAGGATGTGACTGCTTAGAGCTGCAACAGTATATAAACTCATCTGTGATGACCAGTAATTGACTTCAATGACTTTAATAGCCTGTACTGCTATGCTCGGACTTCATATGCTCTGGCTTCAATAAACTCCTTCAACTCTGACTTCTGCTCAGGCTTTGGCTTTTTTGCATGGATTGCTTTTGCACTTCTTTTCTTCGGAGTCCTGTCTCAGTTGCTCAGCAATGGGCAAGTGCTCATCTTTGCAGCCAGGCCAAATTCAGGAGTTTGGGTGTTGGCAAAAGCATTTGAAGGTCATTAAGGTCCAGGATCTAGGTGCTTTGTGTTCCAGTCTGATAGGAATTGCTAGAGAACACAGCACATAAGCTGAATTTGCTCAAAACATTCTGGTCATTGCAGATGAGCAAAACCTGCTTCTAGAGGCTGTTTTGGTACTGAAGGTATTTCTGAGGGGTGAGCTAAAGAGAAGTTGCTTCCTTTATAGCAAATGACATATGTATGCCAGGGACAGGTCTGTCAAGTCTCTTTTTGGAGCTGACTGGCAACCAGTGCTATTTTAAATAAATCTTTTGCTTCTCTGAGTGTTGACAAATGTAAGTATTAGTATTTCATAACATTGCCAGCTCAGGAGCTCCAATCTCACAAATCAAACACTAAAATTATGAAGTGTAATTATTAAGTTTGTTAAATTTGAATTGCTTTTTAAACTTAAAATTCTATTTTCCAGATTTCTTTTTGTTTTGACAAGAAGGGCTTGAAACACACTGCTGAAAACCTCAAAGGAAAATCAGGTTCTTCTGTAGCTGATCCACTTCAGCTGGAGAGTAATAAAAATGCCAAATGGAGCATGACCTGGTGACGCTGAAGATACCATAACTTTCTGAAGGAGAGAGGGTTTTGAGGAAAGTATTTTTTATTATGGTGCCAGTATTCTGGAGTCAGGTGATGTCCTTCTTATGTTAGAGTTATCTTCTGCTAAAACATGTAAAATGGACAGTTTATGCCACCTGGATTAAACATGGGGCATTACGAAATGTTGTTGTAGGATGATGGATAAAAAATGAGACAGCACAGCTAGAAGGAGTAGTTTGAGAAATGTGTTAAATGTAGCAAGAAACCCTGTGATTTGTACTATCTCTTCCTATGATATAGCATGACAGTGATTTTAAATGCCTGTGGCTATGTATGCTTAATATGAGATTAGTGTTATACTCCTGTTCCATTTCCTCATTATAGCAGAATATGCTTAAAGTATGGTAGAAACAATATAAGTCTTTCCTGTGAATGACTTTAAGCTTAGAGAGTTCTGACACTTGGGAAGTAGCAAACACAATTATAAAAATACTGCTCTAGCCAATGGCATGTGAAGAATGTTAACATAATGTCATCTGGAAAGCAACAATTAGATAAAAATGGAGAAAATAAAAAATGGTGTTGCATAAGTTCATTAGATATTACTTGTCCATTAATAAGAATTTAAGCAGTACCTTGAGTTTCCTGAAAAGTTACCTTTATTTAAATTTCAAGAAAGTGAACATTTACTGAATATTGTAAAGTAGAGTAAACAATTTTTTTGCTTAAAAAGTCACATGCAACTTCATGAGCTTAGCATGCTGGAAAGTTGCTCTCTCTTGAGGCATGTTGCAGGTATGTGTGGAATAAATGTAATGATTTAGTTTTTCAGATTAGTTCGTTCTCTATCTGCTTTAATCCTCAGTGTCAAGGAAGGTTGAATTATTTTTCTCCACTCCTTTTCCCTCAAGTGGATATCTGCAATTCTTTGGTTTTTATGACATAACATGTAGACATTTAAGAGCTCAACCTTCCCTACCTTGACTACTGAATAACTCCAGTCCTGCTGATGCACTTGAAACCACAGGAGTTTTTGACTATGTGGAGTGCTGATCCTTGCTGAACATTCTGCTAGTTAGGTCTGATGATGTAGTACAGTATAGTAAAATATATAGTCCAGCAAAACCCACCAAGTTTCACATATAATTTACTTGTTTGTGGAGACAAGACAGGCTTGTAGGTCTGTAACATGCTGATGAATGTTTCTTTTATGCCCCATGTTCTCCAGTCAGGAATTTCAAATTAATACTTGAAAAAGAACTATAACTTACCCATGTAATTCCTAGAAATATAACAAGGTGTAATATAAAATAAAGCATGTATGCAAGAGCATGAGTTATGACACAGGAACCATAATTTTGTATTTCCTGACTTTTGAGTGTTAAATAGGGGATTAAATTCCTAATTGTACTGGCATTAATATCGTTTAGAGCATCAAATACCTTTCCTGGCCCTCAGACGTTTTTCTTCCAGACCCAACCACCAATTTTACCAGGGGTTTTTGGAGGGAAATAAAAAATCTCTTGGTATATGCTTAGGATCAATTGATTCTTGCTCTGAGTTAACAAATCCAGGTGATACTTAGCTAAAATTACCCTGAGTATTCTGCTTAGTGCACACAACAGGAATAAAAGAGAAGGTGAGAGTATTAATCAATTATGGGTTCTTGTTAAACAGTGGGGAATGCAGAAACATCTAAAAAAATCATGCTTGCAGGCATAAAAATTGGGGGGAAATAAAGTTTAAATAAAGCACTACTGCTTCTATTTTACATGGAGCTGATTTCAGAGTGCTGTAATAACAATTTAGAAGTTTATGAAGACCTGAAAATAAGGGATTGTTTCAAACTTGACATGGTTTACTATCTGTGAATTGATTATTGGCAATTCTGAACAGTAAGTGTCAGCAGAAAAGAAAAGAGTGTCTTTCTGAAAGGCTTTATCTGAAATATATTAAAAATTAGGATACCTGATGACATGATGGTTGTCCTGAAGCAGAATACTGCTTCTGGGAGAGTCTAGAGTTTTGACCTTGATACTGATGAACATTTTCTTAAGTCAAATTTAAAAAAAAAAAAGTTGAAACCATGGTAGTGGAGAACAAAATCTTGGGCCTTCATGAAACCTTTAACTGTCTCTAAACCATTGGTGTATTTATATAATAAACCTGACCAGTTTCTTTTCTGAAATACTGGCAGAGATGACTCTAGACTTTCCCATTCAAAATATCATCCTGGAAATATACAAAAAATTTGTAAAAGTATTCAACCTTAATAATTCAATGGGCATTAAAATTTTTTGCTTTGACTGCATTTTGTTTTGTCCTGTAAATATTTACATTTGGCCATCTTGATTACAGTGGTAGCTGCAGTGGTTAGAAGCAAAAATTCTAGGCTGAAGTGAGAAATTATGTCTCTAATTCAGGATATTTTTTAGTATGGAGAAAGAATTATAGCTAAAGAAAGATAATGCACTACAGAGTACTCTGGTAGTATTTTGTATGTTGAGTACTAGGTTCAGTAATTCTGGTAACCATTTATTCTGTTAAGTCCATTTAATTTTATTGCCATCTTCTTAATTTTACTTCTTCTAGTACTAGTGCTTAGTGGACTGATGCAGAAATGACAAAATGCTTATCGTTCTGGCAGCTGATAATCACATTTGTTAGGAACCATGATCATACACCAAAGACACACAATTATGCAAGAGATAATATCTTCATTCTGTGGAGTTTCCTTTTATTATGGACTTACTTCTTGCTACTCCAGTTGTTAACATTAAGCTACATTTTCCTCTTTAATTTTATAAGTTTTGTTCAAGTAAATTAGTATATTTTACCTAGGTTCATTAAATTCCACACTGTGTCTGTATAGATACAGTGTGTTTCATAGAATCAGAAAATATGATGGGTTGGGTTTGGAAAGGATCTTGAAGAGGCAGCAGACTGAGGGAATGAAGAGGATGTTGAAGAAGAATGGTTAGAGGGTAGCTCTGTGTACAGATTCACACAGAACTGGGTGCCTGTTGAGCAGCCTGTTATGCAGATTATATAGTGTAGGTAAAAGATGAAGGCTTGCTGTACACATGTAGTTGCTTTGCTTATAGTAGGTCATTATTTGTAGTTACTTTTGAATAAACCCATGGTAACAGCAGAGGTAGTTCAATCAGCCACAACTTAAATGGTTCTGTTGATAGAAGTAGGTGAACAGGAGACTGAACAGGACTTGGTGATACTAAGTAGGTTACTTGCTCTGTAGAAGCCTCTATGTGACTACATGGAAGATTCATATATTAGGGCAAGTATTGCTTTCAGAAAATCAAATCGGTAATCAGATTTATGTTACCAGATGTCTTCACTGAAGGGTGTAAGCAAATGTGTCTTTTTATTGAAATGTCGCTGTATTTGCGACTGTGTATCTTTGTGCGTTTTTTTGTTTGTTTTATCTGGGAAAACAGATTTGTCAAACGCAGATTGTGTTGATATTACTAGTTACATCTTATATCTCTTTACGTTAAGAAAATAGCAGAAATAACATGGATTGTTGTTAATTCCAAATATACTTTATGGGAAAAAATGTAATTTCACTAATTTTAGGTTTATGGAGCTGTAAAACTGTGTAGGTGCGAAGATCAGCTATGATTGTTGCTGGCAAAGTTTATTATGCTCTATATTTGATGGTACAGTATGCTGTTACATTTTCCCTTCATGCATGTGCCTCTGCCTGAATAGTATGCCAAATTATATATGAATTTTGAACAATTTGGGGATGAAGCTTGGTAGTAGTAGTTTTTAATTACATTGCATGGAATTTTACACTTAATTCTGAAGCATGCCAAAATGTTGTTGCATGTTACATTTGTGCAGGGCCTAATTGATTAGAGAGTTTAGTAGTGGGTAGTTTTGTGCTCCAGCAGAAACATTACAGATATGGTGTCTTGTAAAGTGTAAACTGTTCTGAGGGCTAAACAGTGACTGTACCTTCTATTGGGATGATTATTTCCTAGAATAGCTGCAGTTTTGAAGGGATTGATTCACTGTGCTGTATCAGCCTAGAAATGGCAGAGTCACTGTTTGAAAAAATGGCATTTCCTGTTCTCCATGGTTCCTGTGGAAGCAGAGGAGAATATATATCAGCATGCAAGCATCCTCAGTAAGTAGGCATATTCATGTTGCCTATTTCAGTGCTGAAGAAGTTGAGTCAATCCAGGTAGTTGATTTGCTTACTTGGGTCTTTTCTGAGTTTGTGAGAAGAGCGAAAAGTGGCAGATAATAATTTTGTAAAAAATAAGATACGGTTTCCAGTGCAAGGAGAACTTCATGGTATGAAAAGGGGCATTCATGTACTGTATGCCTTTGCTGAGCTTTTTGCATTGGAGTAGTGATTTGACACAGCTGCCTGAGGAGGTTTTGATTTCAGCTTAGCATTAAAATAAAATTGATCAGGGTTCTGGTGACAAACACCATTCATTATTTATGAAACAAACGCAATTTTGAACTAGGAATTCTTTATGCTTTGCTATGTTGCCGCAAGTTTACGTCCTTCCTGGGATTTTGTGAATTTAAATGACATTAAAAATTGCAAAACATTCTTTTGGTTTTTTTTTTTTTTGTCTAGTCAAAGGTGATTGCAAAATTTTTCTCTGCAGATTTCCTTGCCCTGGGTAGAATTTTGTTATTCTGTAAGCAGATATGCTTCTCTGTAGATGATGGGTTTAAGAAGAGGGTCACTAAGAAGCAGATAGTACTTTCCTGAGGCAAGTAACACCTGCTAATAATTGGATCATAAGGAAGAAAGCTGAGCTTGTCCTAGAGAAATATAACCTAGTTACTAAGAAATATCTGCTTCTTGTAATAGTTTTAGTTAATGGGCTTTTAAAGCTCTTCAAAAAAGCCTGTCACAGGTCTAATATATTTTTGGTAGTCACAGGAATTAAAAAAAAAAGACATTTAAAAGCTGCTTTCAGTTGCACTTTATTGTCATTTTCATATAGACTTGAAATGGTTCTATTTAATATTAGGTTGAGATCAGTTTAAGAACATTATTACAATACACATAGTAATGTATGAAAACTAATCTTCCCCTTTCCACCTCCAACAGTTACTAGAGCCGTTTCTGTAAAAGTTGTGGTTACCTAATGAAAGTATTTTGAGCTAGGTGAGTGCCTACAGCAACAAAATTACTTAAGAGATAAATCTGCATTTAAATAAACTCACTGAAATAGGTGAAGTGATAAACCAGTATTTCAACTACAAAAGTATGTGTAGGAATTTAATATGGATATGAGAAACAAATAATGTTATAATATTGTTGTCCATTTATATATAACAAGGTTTTGCCTCTATTTCTGATATTACTTATCATTTTAGACTCTGTTTTGAGAACCGCTGAAGCATAATTATCTAATTAAAATTGATTTTGTGGTATAGAATACTTATTTCCTTTAAAAAAAATATCTACCTGAATTTTCATGCTGTGTGCTTTTTAGTTTAGGCTGATTTTTCCTTCATTTTTAGTAAAATTTTACATCTTAATAAAGGTGAATGTCAGCAGTGAGGTGAGTGCTCTAAGAACCTGAGAATGGCTTAGGCTGGAAAAGATTTTTAAGGTCATGGAGTTCAACTTAACCTACCACTGGGTTTCACACAATTATGGGGTCTGGACTAATTGACAATGAACTGAAGAGTATATTTATTCTGAACTTAGAAGTAAGAAGCACATTAAATTCTTTTTGACTATTGTAGAGATGCTTATTAACTGAAATCTAATTGCTTGCAGGCATTTTTAATTGCTGAAAATGACATTTGTGAGGTAGTGGAAAATTCTCTCCACTTGAAAATATGGAGGGAATTTGGCCAGTAATTCTTTCAAGGAGAAAAAAAAAGGATGAGGTTTGGAGAAATCTGAATCTTGAATTTTATCATTTTTTAAAGTACAGCTTCCTCCCTTTTCATTGACATGTAGCTGTTCAGAAAGTGAAAAAAAAAACCTATAGTAAAAATATAGAGTTGTGAAATAGATGTTTCTCTTAAGCCTTCCCCTTTGATAAATTATCACAATGCAGCAATCTTCTGAAGGTGAGGAAAATAAAATAATATGGTTTTTATTTAATTAGTATAGCTAATAATCAAGGAATGAAGTTAAAGGAAAGACAGGAAAGGAAATATAATGAAATTAAATGAAATGGAAAACAAAGAAAATTCTGGCATGAAGTGGCAGGAATGGAATGAAACAAAGTGTAGAGAAATGGACGGAAGCAGGGTGAAACGATACTCAGTGAAATATTGACATTTAGTTTTTTTTTCTGAAATTTGTTTCATGAAGGGAAATAGAACGAGGAAGCAAGTAGAGAAGTTAAATGAAAAGACAGAAGAGGAAAGATAATGAAATAAAATTTAAAAATAAAGGAAAATACTTAGGAGAAGTTAAATCACTGGAATGGAATTGAATGAAATGAAGTGCCACAAAACTAATCGAAATTTAATGAAATTATATTAATTGAAATCTTGAGATTTCATTTCCTTTCATGTAACAAAGAATTTTCCTCATGGCGGGTGGCAACATTGCCAGCTCCTCAGTTTTTAATCTCTGCCACCTACGGCAGCAAGGACCTCTGCCACAGTGCCAAGCTGCAAATAGGGTTAGGGTTAGCATTGAGAGAGTAGAGGAGCCTATATCTCCAGGAACAATGGGGCTGAAAAAGAAAAGGTGATTCCAGGAAGGCCCCGACATTGTTGTGACTAAATCTGAGGTGCCCAGCTCATGGGTAATGCCAAGATGAAAGGTGTGGAGGGAGTAATGCTGGGGCAGTGCAGCGCTCCCCTTTTTCTTTTTAGTTTCAGTGTCCCTGGAGATCTGGGCTTTGTGGTTTTCTAAACCCTACTAAGTGTAACCCTAACCCTTGGAGAAGATGTAAAAACAGAGGCTGGTGCCAAGCAGAAAGATGAGGTGATAGCAAAGATAAGAGACTGCTGTGCTCCTCTTGGAATGCCTTATGGTGGTTGCAGTGTCTTTGGAGCTCTGGGCTTTGTGGTTTTCTGAACACTAACCTTAAGTATAACCCAAACCCCAGACAGAGCACTAAGTAGATCATCCGAGGATGCATTAATTCAAGGTGCCAAGCACAAAGATGGATGGAGCGATGTTAGGGCAGTACCATGTTCATCTTGGCGTACTGTTTGCGATTACAGTATCATTGGTGCTTTGTAGTTTTCTAAACCCCTGGAGGGGAAGATATGAGGGACATGGCATGGATACGTAAAAAAAAAAAAAAAAACAATCGTGGCCAAAGTCAAAGCCATCAAAAGGCATGGCATGCCCTCAAGTGCAGGGACGAGCAGGACATACACCAAGGCTTCCAAAGTTGATCCCCGCTGAAGGCCAAAACAAATAAGAAGGACTTAGAAACACTCTGGAATGGAGATAGCATCAAAGGAAATGAAATTGAAGGAGAAAAAAAATTTTTTGGAATTTAGTGACTACGAGAAAGTGGCCTGTGCCTAAATGAGGTGCAGTGCAAAGGACCAAAATAGTCCAAAACTCACCTCACAGCTGTTGCAAAAGCAGGGGAAAAAATCAAGGAGGCAGACACAACTTGGTGGGGAAGATATGAGGGACATGGCATGGATACTTAAAAAAAAAAATCCTAACCCTAGTTGGAGGTCTAAAACCAGAATTTATCCTGTGCTGGTGGTGAGCAGGAAGATGAGAAGACTGCAATGTTTGGATGGTGCAGAGAAGAAATTTCTTTCATGAAACCCAAGAAAATATTGAAAACCTAAGAGAAAATGTCACATGGCCTCTGGAAGGGCGAGTTGGGAAAAGATATGGTGAAATAAATTTTCCAAAAAATCTTGAAATGGAGTGACTACAACGAAATTGATTGTGATTCAACAATATGCACTGGACTGAAAACGACTGAAAAATAGCCAAATGTACTTTACTGACAACCCCAAATCAGGGAACAAATTCAAACAAAAAGACCGAAGGAACTGATTAAACAGAATGCTTAAAGAAAGCAAAAATTTCTCAACCAAAGAGTAAACAATATAATGGCATGCAGTAATATGAAGTGTAGGGAAATGGAGCAGACCTTGCTGAATTGATCCTCATTGAAATTGCAAGATTTTGTTCCCTTTCACAAAAGGAAATAAAATCTCAAAGTCAGAGAACAAAGTGAAACAAGGTGACTTGCGTGGACTTCTAATGAAATGAAATTCTATGGAAATAAATAAAGTTCTGAAATGAAAGGATTGTAATGAAATGTAATGAGATGACATGAAGTGGTCCCCTTTGTATGCCTTTTGTAGTTGCCTTGTCCCAGGATGTATAGGCTTTGTTGTTTTCTGAAGCCTGTCCTTGAGCACAAGCCAAACCCTAAGCAGAGCAGTAAAAGCTGCCTTTTGCTGAGGTCCCTAGCATGTGGAGAGAGGAATGTTGGGGCAGTGCTGCATTCTCCTTGGCTTAGCTTTTGCAGTTGCAGTGCCCCTGGAGCTCCCAGCTTTGTGGTTTGCTGAAGTGACCACATGCTATTTTGTTATGAGTAAAATTAACTTCACAAGATAGAATGTCGCAGGGTAGGAACTTATAATAGGTGTTAAACACAGATCAACAGCAAGATTTTTAGTTTAATATTTCTTGGTTTTTTTTTTTTGGAGAGGTTTTATACCTGGATTTAGCTCTGAAATTGAAAATAAATTCATTTGTCTCTGTCCTTTTAAGACAGTATGTCTTCATGAAGTGTCCAGAAAGTCTCCCTGAGCTTGGAAACCTTTGCTGAAGATCTGTAGTACTGGGTATCTACCTCACAGGGAAATTAATCAGAACATTTGAAAATGGCCACAATCACTTTAGATATGTTACTCAGAATTTATGTTTGAAGTCTCTTAAATTTAGACATGCTGATAAAAATATTTTCAACTAGATTATTCTCCTGGTTAAGCCATCTTTTATGATCCCTTGGTAAAAAAAAAAAATCCATGACAGAGGAAGAATTCAAACCCCCAAAAGAATAAAAATAAATGTCAAGTATTCCCTTTCCCTTATGTACACCTCTCTGCTTAGCAGTTATTTTATGTTAATATTAAATGCACAAGGGAAGAAGCAGAAAAGGCTCTTTTCCAGTGCTTAATGAAATGCCAGTGTAGGTTCAAGGAAGGTTGATTTTGAATAGATCAGCCCTCTGTGAGATGATTGTTCTATGCTGTTAAATAAAATTTCGATTTCTGTATATCCAACAGTTAGATGTATTTGGAATGCTGATCAAAGCTCCTTTGTCTAATTTAGAGAAATTGCACCAGTCATCATATGTACAATTGTCTTGTAATGGCACAAGGAAAATGGAAATATCTCAAAGTGGAAAATTCATTTAGCAGAAATAGATAGAGGTGAAAGTAAGGTGGAGGTAGTGGTATCTCTCCCAGAGACATGCTCTAGAAGAGGATTTGCTCATTATTTACAATAACTGCATGAAGATCAAAAAAACCCAACAAAGTAAAAGATTGACTATTAAAAACAATTCTCAGAAACATTTCCTTCTGATTAAATGTGTGCAACTTGCAGATTCTTCACAGAGAAGGAGAAAAAGTAACAAAACAGTTCTTTGATGTGTACAGGAAGAGAAAGAAACAGTAGATCCTGGGTCTTTGGGAATCAGCTGGATTTGCTAACATAGGGGAAGAGAATGTGCTTATTTCCAAAGGGATTTTGAGGCACAGGCTTACTACTTGATGAAGGTTGGTAATGAAAAAGAAAGGAGAACTGGAACAGGAAAGGAGGGAAGATATTGACCACACTCTGTGGGATATCACTTCAGCTGATGTCACTTCAGCTGATGCTAAAGTAATCTCTTCGTCTATGCATGGGGCAACAAATATTTTTAGGATCAGTGGACCGTTAAAGTTGGAGTCCAGTTGGATTCAATATTAGGTTTTGAATTATCACACTGATATGCAGAGGAATGAAGGTAAGGAAGGCAAGTTTTACTTGATGGCTGAATAGTGTTGTTATTTGATTGTCATATTCAATGACATGAGAATTGAAAATATGCTACTAAGTCAGGGGTTTTTTGTTTGTTTGTTTGCCGGTTTGTGGTTTTTGTTTGTTGTTTGTTTTGTGTTCGTGTGGCTCCTTCGTCTCATGAACATAGATAATGTCATCTTCATATTCGGTGCTAATTCAAATAATAGAGGGACAGAAAGTGAAGCATAACATTTACCTGGATGTTTGTAGGCTCCAGGACATTATTTGCTGGTGTCTCTGATATTAAAGGGAGATATAGCTCTAGCTGTTCCATGGTCTCTTGCCTTATTTCTAGCTTATAGTTCTAGTATAGCATTTGTGGAGGAATGAGTTGCACATTCTTTCAAAAAAACCACCAACCAAACAAAAAGTCCAGTACAGAATCAGATTAACCTCCACAGGTCTGAAAATGTAATTGGATTAGGTAAAGGTTCTGTTAATGGTCTTTAAATGTTTGCACACTCTCAGGAATATTTGCAAAAGTGGAAGTGAAAATTATCATCTCTGTAAGAGTTTTGTGGGTCAAGGATCAGTGAAGAGTTTCAGAAAATGAAGAATTGAAGTAATAGTGTAACACATCTGGAACACCCAGCAAAACATTTCTCTCTGCATGTGAACAAGGTATGTTGTAATTTAAATTTTACTTCAGTCAACTGTCAATTTTGTGTCAAGATTGGCAGTATAAAGAGTACAAAACCAGGGTCATCACAGCTGGAAGTAATGGGGGACACAAGAACTAATATTTCAGGGACAGGAAAACATACTGTCCCAAGAACAATATTACTCACTGTTAGAAAGAAGTCCATATCTCTTGAATATCCCCAAAGGGTAAAAAGTTTGTAACATGGAGCTGATATCACTGGTTTAAACTCACATTATTCTATGAAGATTAAGAACACAAAGTCAGAACTGTAGTATGTATTCAACCCAGGCTTTTCTGAAAGTGGTTTTTTGTGTGTGTGTGGCTGTATACTTAGTGATCAAAGAAGCAGAGTACATCTCTAAAGGAATAATCTGGTGCAAATGTGATATGGTTTATGCATGCATTACTTACTAGTTACTCTACTACCAGTGGGATAACACGTGTATAACATTAGGATTCAGAAATTACTGTCTGGAGAACTACTTGGTCTTTCGACCATATTAGAAGCTGGCTACCTTTTTAAGTTGTTCTGAATATTGATGAGCATCTAAATGGGTATATTTTTATTTACTGGGAACAAAAGGAATGCTGAATTGCAAATACACCTAGGCTCCAGAGACTTTCAACTGAGCTATAAAGAGAGAACTTTTCAAATTTGCAGTCAGAAAGAAAACATGCACTCCTCTAAATGTTGTTTAAGAATTAGGTGTCTCCTCAGTCTTTTTGTAATTTGAATTAACGGAAACATTGTCTATTGGTCAGTAATCACGGGTGAAAACTAGGCCTTGTGGTTGTCAATAAAAATTCTGCCAACAGCATCAGGGGAGCCAGGATTTGCATATTCATTTCTGGATCTGTGTGCATTATGTTCATGAATAGCTGGAGTGAAACACTGTCCATATCCGTAAATCTGCATTTCATGTTTCTACTTACCAAATAGGTATAAAATTGTGTATACTATACACTAGAGCCTATACCCTTGAATATGAAAAAAATTGGGTTCTAAATATATCTTTTGACAAATATACAGATTGCCTGAGAAAATCCTTAGATGCAAAAATTTACTGTTGGCTATATGCAGTATGCCTGCATATCAATTGCAATGACACAGTAAAGTTTATTATGGATTTTCAGAGGTGTACTGTGATATCAAGTTTAAAAAGTGCTTGAGGAATATAAACTACCAATGAAAATTGTAAGGAAGAAGAAGTACACTGTGCCTTATGCATTAGAAGAATGATGCTAAGAGCATTACACCTGATGGAGTTATAAACTAGCTGCTCTAATGTATACATTTTACAATGTATATAATACATTGCACCATTTTTGGGAACAAAAAGTTTTGAATAGCCAACTGGAAATTTCTCAGTTTCATTTTAAGGTCGTGATTTTGAAGAGGACACAGATGACTAAATTGTTTCTGGTAGCAGCAGACTCAAAAGGTCATTCTTATTTTAAAATTATAGAATTTTTTTCTGTGTTCCCTTTTTGTTCACTTTCAATCTACATTTATGTAATTCAGCTTTATTACCATGACAGTTTGCAAAAAGTGAGTTTCAAAGTCATGTGCTTGACAATTAAAGTAAAATGGATTTTAAATTTATATACATAAAGTGATCTCACCAACAGTGTTTGCACATTCATCTGCTTGGGAAACAGGTCTAGTGGTGGTATTCATTTGTTCCTACTCAGAGTAAATAAAGTGCACAATAATTTGTGATGTCTTTAAAATTCCATTGAGAACTAAGGAATATCTCAGAAAATGTTAACAATTGGGTCTCTGTTTTAGGTTCTTTGCAAAGATATTGTCATTTAGTACAAAATCATTGGAAGGCTCAAAACTTTGTCCTTTAAGGTCTATTAATCTATCCTAATCTATTTCTCCACATTCTTTCTTTTAACATATGGACACATTATGTTGTATCTAGATGAATTCCTCCAGTCTTCAGAATCAAAATATTTAAGGCTCCTTGGCTTGCAAATTAGCTTTGTTCGGTGCTTGTTTAAGATCTCTGTCAAGCTAGGTGTCAAAATTGTGGAAGAATTGTAGCCTAAAAGATCCTAGTAGCACATAGGTATCCTCAGCTTGAGCATATGGTTTACAGCATAACTATGTAGTGCCTATGTCACTTTAGAAGACAGTGAATCCCAGGAGAAATCCAGCTGTCCTTTGATAGGATGAGCTTGTTGATCAAAGGCTTACACACAGTTAAAATGGAATTGATCTTTACACATTGTCATCAAAGACAATGTGTGCACCCCACTTGCTATTCATTCTGCTGACATGCAGTATTTTATCTTTTACTGATATAAGTACTTCTGAGTTCATATTTCAAACCAGCTTATTGAAATGATAGAGGTCTCCAACTTCTTCAGTATGTTTTCCTCTAATTATAGCTATTTTAGAAAAAAATAGCTCCAAAATTTCATCAAATTTTTGGTTTGCCAATGAGAACACTGTTTTATATTGTAGGCAGAATAATGTAGATAGATCCCAGGTTACCAGGTCAGGAGAAAATGTATGTTTTTTTTTAGCCAAGGACATGCTAAATACATGCTGAATTTTTTCATCACTTTATAATTGAAATAGTAAAAGAGTGTTTTTTTCAATGATTTTCCTCATTGGAATTTTGGTTCCCACAATGCCTTGCAAATCAGCTTGCAAAATCACAAAATGCCAAAATTATGCATTAGCATCCATAGCCTCTGTCCTTGTGCTTATTTGGGATTGATAAAACTCCTTTTTTATAGTACAGTATAGTAAAACATCATATTAAGCACTTCCATTTAGTCTGATAAGCAGAAGTAATTTAAATTTAATTAAGTCTAAACTGACTTAACTAAAAACATTACAGGCAGCTGAAAAGCATGTAGACAAACTATCTTTTCTTCTTTCATTTGGATGGGTTTTTTCTCCTTCCATAGTTTTTTTTTTTCCTGTGATGTATTTAAAAGAAATAACAGAGTATTTCACTAGACCTACATTTCTTGCGTAGAAGAAAGTGGCAACCACAAGAAAACTAAGATACAGCACATTGTTTGAAGGGACATGTAAGTCTTTTCTTTCTGGGTGTTGTATACTCTTTCCCCAAATATAAATTTCTTCTAGCCTTGTATGTATAATGCATACAGGAGGGATAACCATGTCTTGGGGTGCACCAGGCACAGCCAGGCAAGGGAAGGGACTGTCCCACTCTGCTCTGAGCTGGGACGGCCTCACCTCGAGTGCTGGGGGCAGGTCTGGGTGGCACAATATAAGAAAGACATTAAATTATTAGAGAGTGTTCAAAGGAGGGCAACAAAGATAGCAAAGGGTCTGGAGTAGAGGCCATATGAGGAGTGGCTGAGGTCACTTGGTCTGTTCAACCTGGAGAAGAGGAGACTGAGGGGAGACCTCATTTTTGTCTTCAACATTCTCATGAGGGGATGCAGAGGGGCAAGTACCAATCTTGTCACTCTTGTGACCAGAGACAGGACTCAACGAAATGGCATGAAGCTGAGTTGGGGAATATTTAGACTGGATATCAGGAGAAGTTTTTTCACACAGAAGGTGTTGTGCACTGAAACAGGCTGCCCAGGGAAGTGGTCAGAGTATCAAGCTTCTCTGAGTTGAAGTGTTTGGATAATGCTCTCAGGCACATGGAGGAAATCTTGGGATATCCTGTGCAGGGCCAGGAGTTGAACTTGATGATCCTGATTGGTTGTTTCCAGTACAGCATATTTAGTGATTCTGTATGTACATATACAGGTGAAAATTCACTGTATCCTCTCTGAGGGGTATCGATACTTACCAACACTATTTATTACATAGGACTTTTTTCTTTTGTAGTGAATTACAGACAGGTTCAAATATAATGAAATTCAATACGTTATTAAAAAAAAAAAAAGCTAATTTATTATGACTTATTTCCAGATTTCTTATGTATTACCTATCTCCAAATACATAATACTGGTTTCTGTAACACCCAAAACCCATTTTGTGAAGCTTAACCCTTTTGTAAAGCTGTGAAACAGGTTATCCTGGGACAATGTCTCTCTTCTTGATTGTGTGTGTGTTTGTAGGTTGGCTTAAGATTCCTTCTAGCTTAAATTATTCCATAACTATATGATACAGCTGAAGTGGGAAATTTGTAGTGGTAATGCCAGATGATTTTAAATTTAGATTGCAATAATGAGTATCCACACAAAATCACCTCAATGCCAGATGTCCAAGAAACAGTCATCACATTTTCAATAAGAATTGCAGGAAGAATGGGTATTTACTTTGGAATCTTTCCAGTGGGAGCAAAATAAGTAAAATCTGTCTCTGGAAATGGGGAGACTAGTATAAAGCATCATTTCTATGTAACCATGTGCATGCAACCTGAGTCAGCTTGGCCAAAAAAAAAAAAAGCATTTTCAGGCTGATACCTACTTAGCAGGACTGCAAGTGAATAAATTAATTGCAAAATTATGTTAGGTCTGTTTGAATGCTCTTCTGATAAGCAATCCAATTTTGCAAACACCTGTTACCTCTGGTGTGGATGATCCATACAAGCAGAAAAATCTTGTCTGTAAAAGTGAGTTTGAAAACTCCATAAAACCTTTGGGTTTTTTTTGGAGCTTGAAGTGAGGATATAGCTTTGCTGGGTCAGTGGAATCTGTAGGGGATTAAAAGGATTCTTTAAATGATTGCATGGGAGCTATTACAATACGAAGGAATAGCAATATATTTTTCTGTCAACTGTACATCTTTCTCTTATACTGTTTTCTCCTTTCAACCACAGAATACTTTCTTACCCATGCTCCATCAGACTTTTTCTATCAGCCAGATATGAATTTCAGCTCCTATTGTGGAATTGTGATCCCTTCTTTTGGTGGCAACAGCTATAGCTTTCACTGGAAATGGGAATTATCTGTCGCTTTTGGTGTCCCTTTTCATCTCACTCAATGTTATGCCTCTCTGACTGAGTTTTATATAGGCAAAACTTTATACACTCTTTTTTTTTTTTTCCTGAGTGTTCAGCAAATTTCCTTCAGGTAACTGCCAGATTATATTTTATAGAAGTATTTGAGAATTTTGCATTATTTTTCATATATAAATAAGCAACACCTAAGGGAATTCTAGTGTTATACTAAATTAGCTTTCCAAACATAGTAATTCCTTGCATGTTTGGTTACATACCAAATGCAGAAGATTGTATGTGTGGATGTTCGGCAGAGTGATGGAAATAGTGAAGTTAAATGAAGCCAGATTTGGTCAATGCTTATTTACAGCATACCAGTTAAAGCAGAGGTAATGGGATAAAATGCAGTTTTAGAATAAGAATGATTACAGTTTTCAATTTAGCCATAGGAGAAGGGAGAGCAAGTGAATTAGCCCTTCAGGAACTACAAGAAACCTCATTTTCCAGGCAATTCAAATGTCTTGGAGTTCTTGTAGCCTTAAAAATTCCTTTTTATTTTTTAATACTACTTTTTTTTTTTAAGAAAAGGGACAAGACTAAATATTAGTGATAGAAATACTCAACATCTGGGATGAATGAATTTGCTATTGATGTGTATGAGTGTACTGTTAGATGCGTATTAGTGTACTATATATATAGCAGCTATATATTAACAAAAAATGTAGTTAAATCAATTCATGTTCGTTTATTTGCTTCCTTAAAACTTAAATATGATATGCAGTCTTAGAATAAACTGATAATTTTGTTTTGCTTAATAAAACTGAATTGAAATAAGTGATACTCCAGCTGAATTCTGCATGGTACACTGAATTTTTCCAATTCTAGAAGAAATTAGTGATCCAAGTTGGCTTGGAAAAATCCTGATGTCTAAACCACAAAGCTGTCTTTTTTTTTCAACTCAACATTAAAAGAAGTACTTATTCTTTAAAAAGACTATTAGAGATCTGAAGTGTAATAACTATTTATTCCAGTTCTCTGGAGGAAAATGCATCTAGTTTAGGCATTGATTTAGCCCTGAAAATTATTTGTCTGTAATTATAGAAGACATTCAAGAAGAAAATTAACTAATCTGATAGTCTAGTAGGGATTTATATTTGTCAATGTCAATATAGTAGTAACATGTTAGAGGAGTTAACAAACTACAACTTGTCCTGAGAGAAATTCTTTGGCACGAAACATCTTTTGCTAATGTTAACATCCTAAAGAATGCAATCTTCAAGAACCATGTGGAATGGAGAGGCATGTCAAAAAGTATGCAAACATCACCAAGCTGCTCAACATTTAACTGTGCTACACAGAAATTGTGTTGGTGACAACACAAAGCCAACCTTCTAGCTGGCTTTGATGTAACAGGGAAGGAAAAGGCATTTTTATCAGTTTTTAGGCGTTTGATTTCTTCAGCGGGAATGGATCTTGCTTGAAATTTCAGCTATTGAAAATATGTTTTCTGGAAAAAGCAGTGGTCAGGGAACTAGTGACTCCTACTGATCCATCGCGGAGTGTACAGTTAGTGAAAACACAGGGGCAAGTAAGAGCAGTTAAGTTCAGCACATGAATATTTAACCCCAGTGCAATTATGCATGGAAGCACCACAACCATTTCCCTGAAACCATAGAAGCAGTAAACAGCACTCCACAACCCCTAACAGATTTCCATATGGTTCATCTATGATGACCCATGCCAAGGCCTCTAGGAGGCTGATGGTCATGTCAGGCTGCAGTTGTATCACATACAGCTGACACCATCACAGTTGGGAAGGGCAGCTGTCCTGGGCTTGGTTACTGTGTTGTCCTGTCTTGTGAAGTCCCCTCTCAGCCAGCTGAAGGATTTTGATTTAGCCAAAAATCCTTATCTTTAGCCAAAAATCCTTATCTTTCCTCCGCCCCTTCTTCATGGGAAGTGATGAAATGATGACAGGAATCTCAAGGTGCCTTTAGGAATTAGGCATTTACTTCCTTGTCTAAACTAAGCATTGCTGGTAAGTAGTTGTAGGAAGAGAAGAACTACCTTTTTGTTCTGAAATCCTGGGTCACTTTTTCAATATTGGCAAACTTGAAAGGAACAGGTTCAGGATTTGTCCATTTCAAACCTATCTCAGGCTTCACCTGGTCTTCTCCCACCTCTCTTTCCATATGTTAGCAATCATGTATGTCTGACAGCATGTAAACAGATGATATTTTATTCAATAATGCTTTGTATTTGTTTGGTTTTCCAGCTGATCTGACACTTTTAGAATACACTATTCTGTAAAACTAACAGGAAGGCTGGTGTCTACCTCTGAGCATTTATAACCTCTCTCTCTGTAAATAGACCTTGCAAAAATGAAAAAGTGTTAACAGTGGGTAAGAATCACAGAACAGAGACTAAATAGCTGGATTCCTTTCTCAGGGCTGCTGCAGAAATGCTGGATTTTTGACCCTGGGATGTGACTGGTCAGAATGCAGAAATTCATATTACTTCAGAGGAAATAACAATTCAATTTTTATTAGAAATGCATGTATCACTTGTTATCTGCTCAGTTTTGTGTTGTGTTCTGCTGGAGGAGTTAATTTGTTTTCTAGGACAAATGAGTACCTGTGACAGTTGTGCCAAGAAAAGGAATTACTTTTGAGGCCCAAAACACTTTTGATTTTATAATTTTTTCTTATATTCCTAGCTCTGTAAACTACTATTATATAATTACATATCTTCTTAATTAACTTCAGTACATTTCCTACCCTTGCTCTTAGATGGCTTCATTTTTATTTTTATTGTTCTATTGTTTTAGAACAATTACCTGACTTTCTAAAAACATTCTTGAAATGGTGAATAGTCTTATTGTCAGGAAAAGGACCTATAAGATAAACATTTTGTTTTCCAACCAAAATCTGAGAAGTCATAACAAAAAACAGGGCAAAGGAAGCTCCTGGACTAACTCCAAGGGGACTGAGCCAGGGTGGGTTACTGGGGCAGCTGAATCTCCTATTGGATACACCTGTTAGATATCCTAATTAGTTAACCTTACAAAATTGTGAGAATTGGATGCTGAGTGTTCCTGGTAGTCAGCACTAGCAGGACATCTAGAAGCTTCCAAATAAAGGTCTGCTTTTTTGATATTCTGACAGTGCTGCAAGAGGGCTTTTTTCCTCTTTTGGTTATAGGCAATACTTTGGTGAATGGGCCTGTCTTTCAGAGACTATTCTGTGCTTCTGGTTGAGCAGTTAGTACGAGTACATGTGTAACTGTTTCAACTAAAATGATCTGTGCTTGTGTACACCTTTCAAATAGTTGATCTTTGATAATTTGGCTCAGGTTGTGGCTGTGGCTGTGGCCGTAAAGGCAAGGATGGCAAGAAGGAAAATTTACTCAAAAATTCTGGGGGTTGAAAGTATCATCTGATTGAAGATGTATGAGAAGTACAGCAGCAGGTCATAACTTTTAACATTGGCATCTAAAGTCTGATGCAGAAGGAAGACCAACAATTTGTAAAAAAGACACAGAGATAACCTCGTACAAAGAAAGCCTCCATAATGTGGGGAAACACCCACTCTCCTAAACACAATAGAAGTGCTTGATACCTTGGGCTAGAGAGGTGGGTAGGTTTACTGCTGCACATCAACAGTGCAGCATCCTTTCCCCTTTTAATTCAAGAAGCTTAAGCAGAGTGTGCTGCATGGTCAAGAAAGCTTTCTCATCCTAGCTCACAGGGAAGATAAATCTCCAGTGTTCCTTTGAAGCTGAATGGAGGGTGATTGTTATAAAAAGAGATAGGAATGTTGAAGCTAGTAAGACAAATTTTGGTAGATGGAGTTTTGTGGCCTTTGTGTTTGTAACATATGTTACATCTATGTCAGATTAAATTCTTATCCAGATGGTATTTAAACTGTTAAAGTCTTAAATCTGGAGTCATGCTGAACAATGCTCATGCTCCAGGTCGAGGACACACTGATATTGAAATGGATGCTTTTGCCTGTGTATTTGGACATCAGTTTATTTAATGTATGATGATGTGTTGCATCAGGTTGGTTTTTGCCATGATTATTTCCATGCTGCAATGCTTTACTCTTGCACAGTGCCTATTTCTGAACGAGATCTATGCCATTTTACACTTTCCTAGATTGCAAAGCACTCTTACTCAAACATTAAAAGTCTTAAATAATCTCCTTGTCTAGTGACTGTGTGTGTGAAAACTGTCCTTTTTCTTTTAAACATGTCAGTCTGGCTATGAAAAAGAGAGTTACTCTCTCTTTGGACTTAATGATGATTAACAAAGGATGTCTGAAAGACTTCCCTTCTTCATTTCAACAGAGAATTTACAGCAATAAAAATGGTAGTGATGTTAGGCGTGCTTTGCAATATAACAATTTAAATCTCTCTTGTAATCATGAGAAACTCTGCTAAAAGCATGCCTACAGTTAGTTTGCACTCTAACGGTTCTGCATGTTACTCAGTGTCCTGTTCCTGTCTTCAGTGACAGAGGTGCCTGTTTTGTGGAAGATATATTAACCAACTGTCACAGTCCCGATTGAGTGAAGGAGGGGAAAACCGAATATTTAAAAGGAACCATTATTGTGTTATATCCTTAATACACTGTAAGCAGCTGGTAGTGCTATTAGTCACTCCCTTTTTTATTTTCATGAAATATTGAGCGGATTCAGTCACACACCAAATAAACACTTAGAGAACTTGGAACTTTCATTGCGCCCAGTCTGTTCTAAGATGTTATCTCTACAGCTTTGTCAGTAAAAATAGAGCAGAAGACTTGTAAAGACCCACCCTTCTAGTAACTTTGTGAAAGAACTTAACAGAGGCTAAGAGAAAAAAATACAAGAAAGAAAGATGCAAGTCCTTTTAGAGCTTTTTCATTTATCTTTAAGCAGAGAAGCGGTCATGTGCCATAGTGATTTTATTTATTGAAGTGCTGGGTTTTGTTCTAGTTTGGATTTATTCATATTTGGTTATGAGCAAAGGCTGATTCTCTCTTTAACTCTCACTTGAAATACAAGGAGGAGTAACTGCAGTGTGTGCTCAGTTAAATTATATTAATGTAATTCTTCTATTAAATGATCGATTTGTTTTTGGGAAGATCTCACTCTGATAAAGTTGGTGGGAAAATTTATCCCTGATTTTGAATGAGCTGTGAAATTCTCACATATATACAATGTGTTTATAATTGAAAAAAGATAATAGAAAAATTATATAGCAGGTCAAGAACAGCATTCTGTCATTTTTCTGATCATGTCATGTCTATGACAACAAAGGAAAGAAAAGCTTCTAGTAAGATGCATTTGTTCTTTTGTTGTTAGCTCTCCATCACCTAGAACAACAAAACTACTGCAGAAGTAACTGTATTTGGGTAATGGCTCTGACAGCAGACACTGTTGAAAAGTGCTGGTGACTCACATTTTTTCTTGTCATTGACTGTAGCTAAAACCTTGTCTCATAACGAAGTGAATAAGCAGCAAAATTTTGTATGATTTATTTGAGGCATTCGATATGCCCCTGCAAGTCACTCTTCATTCCTATGGAACAGAAGGTCAACTCAAAGTCTGGATGATGCAATTCATGCTGTAGATGGGCAAAATACATGAGCCAGACACATTCAGAGAGTTTGTTCACTTTGCCCTTTCAGCTGCCCATGGGATCCAAATGCCCATTACCACAAGAAATATGTCAATTGGTTTGCTTTGTATTTCCTATTGTACTTGTCATAGAATTAAAAGATTCTATTGCCTACCCAAGCTGTTCTGGTAGAATTTTCTTTTTAACTAATAGGTTGCAGCATAAATTTTGTCTTCAGCCTTCTTCTCTTATGGAGCACTTATTTAAACTTAGACACTTTGGCGTTTTTGCCTTGCAGTATATGAAATTTGTTACACTGACATTTAATCACTTCAAGATTTCCACACCAATTTTTCTAATGAGAGTAGACTAACAGTAGAGCAGAGGTATGCTCTGCAATTTGGTTTGCAAATGAAGTATTGGAAGGTCTGGTGAATCAGAGTCCTTAAGCACAGACTTAATTTGAGCTGATGCCCTCTTCACATCAGGAGGAGTATCCCCTTTTTAAAAATGTTTCATCAGGTCAATAAAAAACATCAAATGCTGGCCTTTTGTACATCACTTTCTGATTAGAGCTTTGGAAGACTGGTGTGTGATTACCAAGGAACCTTCATGTCACATTAAAAGGAGCTTCACTGCTCCCACTTACGTTTAGAACTGAAAATCTTTCAAGATCACATAAACTATTACAGACAGAATGTGAATGTGCTAGAGAAACCAGAGTATAATGGATGGGAAATGATAAAACACCCTCCAATATCCTAAAATTCCCATTAATTATTGTAACTCCTTTCTTGGTTGGGCATTTACATCTCTGATTTTTCATAAGGTGTCTGGGGTAATCACTGCACTGCCTGCTATCCACCAAGTACCTAAAAATATTACTCTGCTTGGTCTGTGACATTTTCTGGGTGGATACTAATTTCTGCTTTATTGGCTACTTGCCATGCTACTCCTGCTTTCCCTACCTTCTCAGGGGAAGTTTCACCAATCCAGGTATTGTAACTTAATTAATACTAATGCAATGAGATATCACTGATATATCGGTACAGTTTTGTATCCTGGGGGAATGAGAGGGTCTGTAGAAGTTCAGCAAGTGCAGTGTGAGTGGTGGTGGGTAAATGTGTATCTATTTATGAGAATTAAAGCATACTGTATTCCTTCCCAAGCAAACTTCTTTTTATTCTACACCTTCATGGGATCCATAGAGAATATAACTTTTTGTACTGAACCCTGCCCATCCAGGGGTGTGCAGCTGCTTGCAAGATAGATGTTAAGTTTGCAAGGTTTGGTACAGCAGCTGTTAATGGGGCTGAATTGTCAGTTGCTCAGTCACCTTGGTGACCAAACTGGCCAGACAGGTGAGCTAATTGGAGGTGGTTCTGAAGATGATTGTCTTTTCTCCACACCAGCTGTGATTTCAGAAATTCTATTTCATGCCACAACAGAGATTGGATACTTCAATATGTCGGTAATTTTTATGTCAGGTGCTGCAGGGGCTGTGCGTAGTAGCCATGGAGCTGATTCCCTCTTTCTGTCTGAGCCGAAGGAACATGCACTGCCCATCACCATGTGCCAGGTTTGTCCATTTAAAACATCAAAAGCTAAAATATTTTCATGAAGGTCTTTCATTGTGAAGTGAGCAATTGCCATGTGCATCTCATTAGGGAGCCATAAACTGCCCTTGGCAATTTAACACACACTTGTCCAGTTCACACTGCTTGCCTCAGCTGTTTGCCATATGGATCTCATGCCCTGCTTCTTGGCTTCTTGTGTTACCATTGAAATTTGTGCTTCTGTATTTATTAAAAATGTTGCCAATTGTGCCTGAGGACTAACTGGAGTTAAAATGTATGGGACATCATCATCTATTCACTGATCAGCCTCCACATCCTGGACAATCAGGCCCAATTACTCATTTTCTCATTTAATGGCCTGCAGTTTCTCCCTAAGTGGGAGGAAGGGGTTGCCTCCCTTTTCAGGGAGTTGAAATATGCTTCTTTCACTGTTTTTTTTTTTTTTTTTTTTTCTGTAATGCTTCATTTAGACTCAACATAATGCCTATAGGCTGACCTTGAATTGAGGCTATAGGAATGCTGTGGGAATTCAGCCATAATTCATTTCTCTGTTCTTGAGATTCTCTTCAATTTTTAATCCTTGGTCCAGTTTTCCTTCCCTCTTTTACTGTCTTTGTAATCTTCTCCCTTGGGGGCTTTGTTTTTTAGCTGGTGCATTGTCCCAGCCAGTTTCACAGCTGGACCTAGCAATGCCTCACATTAATTCCACCCATTTAGAGAGTTGTTTTTATTATGTTCCTTATCTCTTTCTATTTAATCCTGTTTTGCAGCTAGCTAAGGTTTAAGCATTGTCATGGATCCTCTAATCACTGGTTTTAACGTTGAGAAATCTAATGTAGCAGATAATGGGACATCATGGGGTCCTCATTTGTGCATGACCATGTACACATGGTTTTTGTGACGGCTCTAGAGAGGTCACTTGGGATTTAATGGGGATTGTGGAGGGTTCACCTTGCTCCATGGTATCTAACCCTCCAGCCCAATAAGTTATTTGTCTGGTGATAGAATGGGGGAGTTTGTTGCTTTGGGTCCTAAATTTAAAAGAACTCCTGGGTCCAATAGCCATTTGCTCTCAACATGATTCTGTCACCATCACTTAGACATAGTTGCTGCAAGCATTCAGTTAGTTTCACCAAGAATTCTGCTCTATCTCCCTTGCAAATTTGTCAATCGCAGTGGAGCCCTTGTTTGTTTACATGTCAGAAAAACAAATGAACTGTTTCCTCATGTGCTATACTTTTTAAAATAAAGTGAGAAATGTATGGGAACAGCATGAGAAATAAAAATAAACTGAAAACTTCACAAATGTTAACGAAAAATAGCAAAGAACAATTTTGTATAGTTCAGTATCTATTTTTTTCTCTGCTGCCATTCATAAAGGCAATAATGGGAATTGATGCAGCTTTTTCCCATTTATTGATGGTGAGTTTTCAATTAATTTGATGCTGCTCATTTTCTTCTCAATTTCCTGACAGTTTTTGTCCTTTCCCAATTCCCCTCTTTTCCTTAATTTGGTGTGGAATGTATACATACACATACATATATATGACCATGTATATGTGTATATATATGGATTGCTTCCATTGTATCCAGGTTTGAAATTTCATGTGATCTGAGCACTCATTCTTTTGATAATCTGTCTGATGTTGGTGAGTTGGATGGTGTTCTCTCTCACACTCCACCATTAGGCAGGAAGGCAACATTTGGTGATATGTTCAGTCTGAAATAGCTGTGTGCAGCCATGCAGACAGCCAGTTCAGTGAGATTTGAAAATGTCTGCTAACATGCTATTGTGTTCCACTTGTATTGAAATGTTTCCCTTTACCATATAACATTAAGGTTTGTAGTACAAGGGCAAAGGCACAAATATAATGAGTCTCAGACAATGTGAATGCTCATTTATGTCCTGTCCACTGCACTACCATTCTATTAGAGAAATAATAGAACCCCCCATCCGAGTTTAGTCCATGCTGCACGCTGCGGTGGTGAACATGAAAAAATGAACCACCCAAAAGTCAAACACTGAATGCTGCAGGCCCATCATAAGGAAAGAATTCCTTTCTATATACACTGTCTGGTGATGATTACCAGCCCTCCTGGATACTTGATTTGGATAACTCCCATGTGTGCATGCAACTTAGACATATGTAGCTGTCTAGGAAAGCTTGTAAGAGGAAAAAGAGCTCTTATCACAAAGAACTCTTCTATCTACTCATACAATATTATATATGAACTCATAAGTCTTTGTCTTAAAATAATGGAATTTTCTTCCTGCTGTTATTACTCTATTTGGAAGCCTTTTTCTGAATTTGTTGTAAAGATGCATTTATAGCAGACATTATATTTTAATCTTGTGTTGATATTGCCCTACTTAGCTCTCTCTAAAGTTTTAATCATTTTAGCAGATATTCCAATTAAACTTAAACTTCACTGAAACTAGTTGTCCAGAACCCTACACAATATTTCTGATTAGGCCTTTTGCTTCCAAATGTCTTTCTCCAAGCATTTGTGAACTCATTACCCCATACATAACTTCAGTAATCACTGTTCATAATCATGTTCCAGTGGCATGAATCTGCTTTTCCTACTATTAATCTATATTTAATTCTATCAGTTAAATAATAAGTAATTTAATGCTTTTATAAGATGTTATGGTCTTTGTAAAAATGATAATGCTGTACAACTTTATAATGTTTGCTGATTTCACCTGTACTTTTTGTGAGGATCTTTTAGTAAATTACTACACAGGACTGATAAGTCACTTAGTAAATGATCCTCATTCCTTGTCTACCTTATCAGCATAAGTTGTTGTTGATGGCTCTTAACTGCTTTAGAAACACACATCCTTAGCTGCTTTAGAAATTGAATATTAGCATCTGGCTTCTCCACCTTTAGCAGAGAGAATGAATCAAATGCAGGGAGAATGAATCAAATGTCTTATTTAAATAACTGATAAATAATATTCTCCTGTCTAATAAAGCAGATAACTTTTGGAAAGAGATATTGGATTAGTTTGAGATTATCTACCTTTGACAAAGCCACATTATAACTTATACTGCCTTTTATTTGTCTCTCTGCCTTTAAATCTTCCTTCAAATGGTATTCTGGGTATTTTTTTGTAAATCAGTTAATTAAGTCTAGTCGTTCCAGAAGTTGTCTTTGCTCATGTTCTTTTGAATTTCGTTCTACTTTTACTGTTCTCCAGTCATAAGATACTGCCCCCAAAAATTCTAGCAATTAGAGTGTCAATTTCATGTGACAATTTCATATTTCTATATTCTACTGTGGACTATCCAGCCTGCCTTATTTTTGCTTTATGAGGTATTAAGAATGTTAACATTTATTTCTCCCTCAGGTGCCATAATTTCTTATGCACTACCTTCATTTTTGTTCCTTTCTTCACTAATGTCCTCATCATTAACTTTATAGAAGATGGAGCCAAAATATGCATTTAATATATGGATCAGGACTGTAATCAGATCACAGTAAAAACTCTGTTTAACAATAAATTCTATATTTGCACACTGTAACATTTTTTGTTCCTCATGCTCCTTTATTGGTTGCAAAGACTTTGTGCTGATTGCCTTAATGAAAAAAGGAGTTCTCACACACACACACACAAATTAGCCATTTTCCTCTTTTCTATATCCTGTAACTTCTGAGAAACAGTGTTCTCTCTTTGTTCTTGGTAGATTTGCATGTCTACAAAAGCAGCCAATTCACTGAAGTAAACCTCATAAGCTTTTTCTATTAGCTTCTTTTGTTTTTTCTTCCTTGCAATTTAAATCCTAAGTAGTGCCTGCTCTTTGATTTAAAGTAATTCCTTAGTTTCTGTGTTTAAAAAGCTTTGCATTCCTAATTCACTGTGTATGCTTTCATTAGTTCCCTTCTAAAATCTCAAACATTAGTCATAGGCAGGCCTGTTGTGTGTCTTGCAGTTTGATAGAGACTGATTCAGTTTATTATCACTACAGCCAAGATTATTTTCTATGAAAAGCTGTTCTGTAAGACCTTGATTCTTGCTAAACCCATGTCCAAAGCAGCAGCAATTTTCATTGGTTCACTGGGTATTTATTAAAGAAATCTGTCTTACAGCAGGTTCAAGACTACCTAAGCCTTCAGTTCCTAACAATGGCATTTATATTGCATCCAAGTTGGGTGATTAGTTTCCCAAGCTCTCACCATCACTACCCTTTATTTCTTAATCTCATCAAGATTTCTCTTCATATTGCATCCCAAGCTTAATATTTCTGTGACAGTACTCCAAAGCTTTCTCTTCTGGTACTTTTCAATTTTTATCCTAAAGAGACAGAGTTTTTTTCACTGCAGGATTAGTTTTCAACCCATGGTCCACAGGACCAGGGAATTCCATAATCTATGTCTTTAGGATGAGTAGAGGGTAATTAGAAAGGCAAATTTAGTGTCAACAGGCTTAAATACCTAAATTCTCCCTTGACAGCTTCATGCTGTTCCCATCCTTTTCTATAACAATGCAGAGCTGCCCAGTCACCTCCAGTCTTATTTCTGTCCTTGGATAATTGAAAGGTTTAGCTCTTTTACTCGAATCGCAAGTAATTTTTCTGCCTGTTTCCATTTCTGCAATATCCAGCTACATTTTGTGCTTGATGTTAGCCTTGCAAGAGCATGTTGAACATGTTTTGCTAAAACATGTTTTAAATTAACATGCTTTTTTAATAAAGTAATTCAATGGAGAATGAGCATTTGGGTTTTCTTTTGAAACTAAATCAGGAAATATTTGGATTTTTTGTAAGTTTTCAGCAATTTGTTCAATCTTCCAAAATACAGGTTAGAACCAACATTGTATATAATTTGTTATAATTGTTATCTAAAACTTGAGTGTTTTCAATTTTTTTCCCCTCAGAAGCATAAAATATTATATTTAAAATGAAAGTGCTTCTAATTTAAATATTTTTTGTGTTCAGCACTACATTTCTGAAGTAGCTCCTAACCCAGCCTTCCATCAGAAGTTTGTGCTTTGCTTCATTACCTGAACACTGACTAGTAAACAGGCATTAATGTAAGTCCTTCTTGAAGGGAAGAAATTAAACAAAAATACAAAAGGCTGCAAAGCATCAAAGTTTTCTCTGTGACAGCTGTGCTTTTAAATTTTAGTGAACAATAGCAGAGCTAAATGAGGTTAGAAAATTGTCATAATTAAGAGAAAAAAGCCCAAAACAATCCTTCAAGCAGCTAGAGCTAATTAGTGAAGACAGTTTAAAATCCTGTTATTACAGAGATTGATTTAAAATAAATATCACTTCCTTTCCCCACAAGAAGATAGAAAATTTCACCTGTTGTACTTTATTAGGATTATCAGGAGCGTGTTACTGCAAAGCCATCAGGCAGGAGTGCAATAACCCACAGTACACTGGTCAGCAATTACTGCCAGCATCCAAGTATGAAAAGCTGAGTAGAGAGAGCTGCCTGTTTCACTGGATATTTTCTTCCATATTATTTGCTACCCTGTGTGCACCTTGTTCTCGGAATTTCCTATGGTGTTCCAGAGGTACCTTGTGACTTTCACAAGGACAAAATATAATTTTACCCCCAAGTAAACCTGTAAATGGAACTGGGTGGAAAAAAAATTTTTCTACTGCCTGATGCAAGTAGATTCCTGGACATGAAATAATCAACAGGATTCTCAGGAAAGAAAAGATTTCTAAAAGTAAATATTTATCAAAATATTAAAATTATTGTCTCTATTTATGAATACTCCTATTGGGCAACTGGTGTATATTTTGATGATAATATGAAATGCACTGCTATTTTAAAACCGTGACTTAACTATTTATGATCCAGTGCTTGCTTCTCTTGTAGGGTCTAGGTGTTTCACTTTCAAATCTTAACTGATGATAATTTTCTATATTTGTTCTTTTTATATCTGAAACCATAAGTGACTTAAGTGTATTTTGCAAAAGATTTGCTCAGAAAATGAAATATTAATAGCCATGAATCAAGTGATTTGTTCCATCTTTTTTCCTTACAGGTTTTAATCTTCGTATTATGTATAACTTGAACATTAGCTTTAGGTGCCAGATGTATTAATGCACAGGGCTAGTACTTTGGCTCTCTGAGTTCTTTCTAATCTAAAGAGACAAAGCTTGAAAGAGAGATGTTTATTTAGTTGTTGCAAAATTGAAAATAATATTCCTCATTTACAGGTGGGAAAATGATGTCTAAAGATTTATAAATTGGCAGCAACACATTTGAATCCTACTTAAAAATACAATGCCCTATTCTGCTTTTATAAATGAGATAGTATCTCTGTATTTGTCCTGACTAACAGTCTTGGGATGCTCTTTTCATAAGATCCAGGATAACAGCTGTAAAGAGTTTTTTTTTTTTTTGTATAAAATAATTTTATCCCTTTTTATCAGAATGTGAATCTCTGGTAACAGGACCAGCTTCAAAATATTCTTTAAAATTAAAGTGAATAGCTGAGTCCAAAGCAAAGTTTGAAATAGCTGGATGAAATTTTCAGAAGTGCAATATGATTTTTCCCATTGAAAATAATCTTAACTATTGACTATTGCTGTATTAGTTATTAATGATAGCTACTAGCTACAAGACATTAATCAATATGAGAGATTTAAACTGGAATTGCTTACCTTTTCTAGGGGATCTCATCTTATCTATTGCAATTTGACTGTTGAATTGCTCTGCAGTTCAAAAAAAAAAAAAAAAAAGGAAAAGGAGCCAAAGTCTGAGCTGGTTCAGTACAGAAATAATTGTTAAGAAACTACTTCTGGATTTTGAGGGGAAAGTATCACATCTTGACATTATGGCAGATGAAATAATTTAACATGTCTGTCTAGCTTGCAGAAAACTTGGAGTTCATTGATACCCATTGGCTGAATGAAGAGGAGCTGGAGACCTGTCCCAGTGTTGTCCAGGATTAGAGGTAATTTTCTCCCCAGTAGCAGTATAGTGCTGTGTTTTGGAATTAAGATGAGAATGATGTTGATAATACACTGATGTTTCAGTTGTTGCTAAGCCATGTTTACAGAGTAAAGAACTTGTCAGCTTCTCATCTCACCCTGCCAGATGGAGAATATGCAGCTGGGACTGCTGATGCACATTGGCCAAAGGGATATTCCATACCATATAATGGCACTACAAGTATATAAACTTGGACAAAAGCTGGTCAGGGGCTACTGTTTGGGTGTGGCTGAGCATCATTCAGCAGGTGGTGAATCACTTGCTTTGTATATTTTAATCCTATTATTAGTATTATTGGTATTTCTATTATTATTTCCTCTTCCTTTTCTGTCCTATTAAAGTGTCTCTTTATCTCAACTCACAAATTTGACATTTTCTTCCCCAGTTCTGTCTCCTATCCCTCTGGGATGGTGTAGGGGAATTGAGTAGTGTTTGTATTTTACTGCCTGCTATGTTAAACTGTGCCAGGACCTCATGCTAATAAGGTCATGTAGGTGTTTGCTTTTAAGTTTTATTTTATTTTTTATATCCAAGATTGTGTTCTGATGCATGTACATGGCAGGAACAACTGTATCTGGATGAGAGCAACATCCTTGTAAAGGCACATCATCTAAAGAAAATATGTTTTAAGGATCAGGATTCAGATAAGATTCAGTTCAGGTGTCAGAACTAGTCAGAAATAGAATCATCACTCCAAATGCTAGTAACTATCTTCATACAGTGTTAGAAGGAGTACTGCATATAATACTTGGGGATTTTATAGGCCCTTGTATGAGTTTGAAGTATGTTAATGAGGGCTTGTGTGTCTTAGAATCATAGAATCATTTAGATTGAAAAAGACCTTTAAGCTCCCAAGGATTTATTTTTGGGAGGAGAAAATAAGGTTTCAATAGCATTTGTATATATTCTGACTTTTCTTATAGGGATATTATCTCTCCCTAGATATCCCATCTATTTTAACGCTCTTTATACCCATGAGCGTTAAAAGAGATTAAATCTCTTCAGTACTCTTATGTGCAAAATGTGTCCTTCAGAGTCAATTATAATTAAGGCTGGGGTAAATAGTGTGAAGTGTTTTGAACTGTTAAATGAATTTGTTTCAAACAAGCTTTCTCCTTCTTTTCACCTCTCCTTGCTGTCCAGATAGTCTGCCAATCCTAAACGTTCACAGAATGCAAACCCCAAGGTTTCATGCACTGTGGGAAACAGCTGCATTTTTCTTTGAGTTGGACAACACTTATGGGATATGCCTATAAATGCATCCAGTTGGGAGTGTGTGCAAATATCCTGCAACATAGCTGAGCAGCTACAGATACACACTGCTTGGACTTTGACTTTTTTAGTTAAAAAACAAGATCAATATATGAATCTAATCTGAGCATTAAATTCACACAAATGGCAGCCTCCTGGCAGCTTGTCCTGAGCACCCACTCTGTCAGGATCACTGAACAGACTATTCTGTAAGAATTACTCAGCAAGCATTTTGCAAAGTACAGAAGTATCCAAAACTTTTTTGCACTTGACTGCTAGAAGGTAACTCAACTTTCTGACCTAATATGGTACTGCTTAACAGGTAGTATGATGCAGATGGTGGCAGATTTCAGACATTCATAGCTCTGAAGTTGCAACACTTGTGTATTTTGGAGGCTTCTGATCAACTCCAAAGAAGGATTTGTGAAACCTTTGAAGCAGAATTTTTGTAATTCTCTATTGGATCTTATTGGAGTATTTGACAGTATCAAAATAATTTTTGCAATGCCAAGAACTGCTTGGTTTTAGCTTCAGCTGGAGTTTCTCCAGAATGTCTACTACCTCTGTGGCAAGTGGGAATATGCTTGGAAAATATTCAGTGAACTGCAGATTGTTTTGTTTTTCCCTGCCAAAAAAATCAAGATCCGCTGAAGCTCTGACATCTGTACGTCGTCTCAAAGAAAATACTCCAAAGAAAAAACAAATGTCCATTAAACTTGAGAGCATATTAGTGTCTAATGATCAGTTATATTTTATAAATCGGTTTTTATCGCCTACATATTGCTGTCACAGCTACCCTGAGCAAGAACCAGGACTTAATTTCTCTTTGCAAATCACTCCATGTCTTGTCTTTTACTTTTAGTCCAAAATTACCATTCAATGTAATAGGAATCTAGCGGGAATATGTTTGAATAAGAAAAACAGTAGGAGAGTTATTTTGAAAATAATAGTGGACCAGAAATAACTAGGGAAACAGTTGATAGCAAATGGCTTATTACTACAATGAAAAGGACCTTGCAATGATTAGCAGTTGTATCTCAGTGCCATTATTAACTTTCACACATTCATATGGTGTCTGACAACAAATAATTTCATTAACATTTGCAATTACTATTACTAAATACAATTCTTTTTTATGCAGGCTTATTGGGAAATTTTCTTTTGATGTAATAGCATCATGGCATGTAGGTTAACTTGATTTTTCTGCAGCTATGGAAATGGAACCAATTTCATGATCCATACTGATAATAAACTGAATTAATATCATCTTCCTGCTTCTCTGAAGTGCACTGAATTGCAGATAAAGTGTTACTCTGAAATACTGTCATGTCTTTGGAATGAATGCCAGAAATAGAACTGAATCTCTTCATGCCAAGTAACCGTATTTGGTTGTCAGATATGCAAGGATGAGGTAACTGGACACCGTACTAATATGCCTGCTGGATTAGGAAAATCTGTTGTAGAAAAAAGGGTCTTGTGGGCATGAGATTTAGGATCTAGACTTAGGAAACCTTAACCTTTCTTGTATTTTAAAAATTGTTTTCACTCTATTTCTTTGCTTCTGCCTTTTCACCGCTTCTTGGCTCCCTTCAGTTCTGCCCTTCTCTCCTGCCAGCTTTGGTGCCTGTCAGACATTTATGGGAGCCAGCTGAGTTCCATAAGCCAAGATAAGGATAAAACACTCCCTACCCCCTTAGGTTTTTTTTGAGTTTTAGTTGTTTTTTGGGGTTTTTTTTTAGCTAATTTTCTGCTAGATTAATGCTCCAGCTTCTCCTGCATGGAAGGCCCAACAAATGCTGTGGCTGGTTCAACTGATACGAATGATACAAGTACACAGCAGCTGGGGTAGTGCAGAGAGAGGAAGCAGTGGTATCACTGCCAGCTAGAGAATGTGAGCTTCTGGATATTAATATCATCCAAATCTGTGGGGTTTTTTTCTTCTTTTTTCTTCTTTTTTTTTTCTTTTGTTTTTTCTTTTCTCAGAATGAAGAGTGAAAAACAGTTTTCTTAAGTACTTCTAGTAACCCAAGAAGAACTAAACACTTCTAACAGCTGGCAGCGGTTCCAGTCCTCTGAAGTCAGGGAATAAGTACAAACACTTTACAAGAGGATTTTTTGCTGCCTCTCACTTCTCAGCCCTAGAGTCACTGAACTATTGCCATCTCAGGGTACCACTAGAGGAATTTGAGAAAAGCTCTGACAAAATAGAATAATTTTTCTACTGATTGTCTTAAGTATCTGAAACTACAGATGAGGCAGTTTCAGTTGAATTCAGTTCTTAAAGTAATGTATAATATGGGGGTGAACAATCAAATCTGTTAAATCTGTTGTAGAAGGTAAGCCTCAGGAGAGAAAGTCAATGATAATGCCAAGTATTAACACATATTGATAAACAGATAATCCTGCCATTGAAATTCCTCTTTATGAAGCAATACTGTCTATGTCAGAATAGAATGACCTCATACTTCTGACCCAAACAGTCAATTTTAGAGAAGCTTGTGGGTTCTTCTCAAGAGGGGAGTAAACTGATAATGGAATCATATTTCTTTCATGTAATGCTGATCATTTCAAAGAAGGAATTTTCTGTTGTCCTGAACACAGTGTGAAACAAACAATGAAAAATAATTTCCTTTTTCACAGTTCAGAGCATCTTTCTGGCTGGTACTCTATCCAATCTTTTTCTGTCTGGTATTTGAATGCAATGGTGCTTTTTTTCATTGCTTTTCTTTTTTCTTTCTTTTTGTAGCTGTCTGGTCTGTATTCTGTGTCTCATGCTTTAAGATGTGCCAGAGAGCACACCATTGTTTTCTAGACTGTTCAGCCAGAAAGTTATGGTCAGCTGAATCATCTTCTGCAGACAGAAAGTCAAAAGCCTTTCATATCAGTAGCTGAATAACCGGGTAGTAAATGCAGTCACAGTTCACTTTTGGGGAGGCTAAGGTAGTGAACAAAATGCTGGTCTGTCTTGCTGGTTGCTTAGGCACATATGATTAAAAATATCTAGTAAGGAAAGCAGAGACCTTAAGTCTTCAGCAGTCTGCCTGAAGATAGAGAGTAAATGCAACTACAGTTCTCCTGACAGCAGTGAGGAACTGTCATTTCAAGATTCCTGTGCGAAAGGGACAGTTTCTTGTGTATTTTCAGTGCTGTGAAAAGCACAGATTTCATGAGAAGGATATTTTTTATGAGACTGTCATGCAGCTTGGGTATTCCTAGCCAGTAATAAAGTTAGATGGTATTCAAAGCATACTGTCATGAAGAGGCTGCAGTTCAGTCACAACCATCATTCCTATCTTGCACTCAGCCCTCTTCTCATGGAGGATGTTTTCCTCCCTATTTCATGTGCTTTGTATTTCTTCTTCTCTCTAGGAGACAATTTGACCTGAGATATATCCATATCTCCCATTTTACATGGTCAGTAAAAAGGGACAAACTGAGTAGCTAATAAATAAGCTCAACGTCGCATGCAGAATGGATGCAGTTCCTGTATAATGACTGCACTGAACTTGTACTTGTTCCAGTATAATAATCATAGTGTCCTGAATAAATCAATGTGGTCTCTGAAATTTGCTGCAGGTTCTTGTCTATTTCAAACAGGGATTAAACTATTAAAGAGAACTTATGATGATTTTTTTTTTTAAGCAAGGAAAAAAAACCCTGTGAGTTAAAAAAAAAAAAAAGGAATAAAAAAATGGGAGAAAAAGAAAATGGAGTAGCTGAGACACTTCAGAATATTCTTCCTAGTAATTCTACTCTTGGTTGGTTTCCAGTATCCCTTGAATAACCTCTTTGATAGTTATAGGGAAAATCCTTCATGAACTGGCTGGAAAATGCATAATGACAATGGTCTGTGAATGCAATCCTTTATTTTTGGTTTCTAGGAGCTTAGACACTCATCCTAGGCAGACTCTTTGCAGAGCTGAACTGTTGAGCTCTTTGAAAATTTCTGCTGGACGTATGCAAGTGACAGCTTATTTCATGGCTGTAGAACCTGGCTAGATGTAGGTGAATTCAAGTCTTTCAAAAGATAGACAGGGTGAGTGATGACTCCCTAGAAAATTTAAAGCTTTGAATTTAAATTTGAAGTTTAGTAAGTACTAGAATTTTTTAGTGTAGTAACTAAACTAATAGTTTTTTAGGATCTTTCTGCCATCATCTCCTGCAAACTCTCTCAAGTTTCTTTACAAATTGTTTACTTAACTACATCAAAAGAGGAGGGCTGAATATTAAAAACAAAAATTCCCCAAATCCATTAGTCTGTGCAGAGACCTACCATGGAAAACTTCAGCTAAAATGATAATGTTAATACAAGTTATAAAATAAATGAAGACAGAGACTTTTACTTATACATGTCTAGAGTTTCTTCGTGTGTTTAAATTATTTTCTCAAGCGACATTTCAACACTCCAGAAGCCAGCAAGCATTTTAATGTAGCACTAGTTAAAACAAAATTCTAGAGACTTCTTTGAAGTATTTCTTGTCCTTTTATTAAAGACTAATGGATGGGATCCGCATTACTGGTTTCAGACTGTCCTCCTCGATGTGATTTTGCATATTTGATACTCTTTAATCAAGGTTTTACCTGTATATTATAAAATGCACATGCTTACATTTACCTCAGTTTTTTTGCTTCTGAAGGAGATCCCTGTAGGGCAGGATGGCATGGTCTTTGGGCTTAGTTACAACATTGTTGGTAATAGAAGGACCTGGATATTTGACTGAATGTTAACTAATGCCCATTTTCCATAGAGCATTGATTTACTTCATTGCCTGCTTAACAAACTTGAGATTAATCTACTTTATCATTGTAACTCAATAGAGAATATCTGCATTTTGAGCAGAAGAATCAGAAAAGGTTTTACGATGGTCAGAAAGGGAATGTGTGGATTGCCCCTAGGTGGCAGCGAGGCATTATTTCTTGACATTCACTGAACTGCCTGTTCTGCTGTCTCTGCAAAGAAAAGCATCCTTAGATACAGCAGCTCTGTCTGGTTTTCTGAACATTTTGGATAGATCTTGAAATCCTAAACTCTGTATTGCAATAAAATATACATGGTTGCAAATCAGTTAGTCCTGGCAGACAAAAGTATTGTGTGATATATGCAGTGAATCAGCAGGTCTCCAATCCATGCTTTCATGTGACTCTGATCAGTGGTAACATTGGGGATCCTCAGCAGATCTTCTTTATTTCAGAAATCAATGACTTCAAATGGTTTCTTTGCATTTTTGCATCTTTTGTGCACTGATATGGCTGCCTTCTAGCACAAATTATGTTCCATGTGTTTCTACTGAACCTAGTCTGGTGAAAGACATCCCTGTCCAAGGTAGGGGGGTTGGAATTAGATGATCTTTAAGGCCCCTTCTAACAAAAACTGTGCTATGGTTTTATAGTTCTGTATTTGGGCTCAGTGCAGTGATGGTATATGTGATATTCTGTTCAGATAAATGACTTTTATCACTTGAGCATGAGCAATGGACCACACTAAATGCAGCTAGTAAAGGGATCAGAGACCCTTTAGTAAGTCCTTGCTGCCTGACAATATTAATTGTAATGCTGAGGAGATGGAAATTGGCTCTGCAATTGTAATTCAGGCTCTGATTTAACAATGTGTATAAATCAATTACTTTTCACATGTGCTTCTGTTGACTGCATTTTAGCAGTGTAGCCACTAACTTTCTCACATCTCATCTGGGGAATGCTTTCATTTTTATGAATGTCCTTATTTTCTACCTAGGAAAGTGCTTTTTCTGCATACACAAAGAAAAGCATGTCCTTAAATGCTTTACAAATTGGGATATGCATTGCCAGCTGTGGGTTAAGAGAAAGAAGCACAGTTTTGAACTGGACAATCAATGATCAACAGAAAAATTTTTAAAAAACTGTTTTGATTGTGATCAAAACACATGTCCTTTTGAATATCATTTGTGTCGTATTCTGGAGAAAAATCCAAATGAATTTTTTATTTAAACAAGCACCACTTTTTAACTCTGTGTTTTGCATGGGTAAGAGTAACCTCTAATATCTCATCAGGAAAAGCATGGCATTAGAAACTTGGTGGATCTCAATTGCTTGAGAGCGGAATGTGTCAGTAGAAATGTTTTGTGGATTGTGCCAACCAAAGGAAAATGTATAATGAATAATCAATTTTAAACTGACTGAGGAGAAAATGATGTATTTTGGAGAGGTTTCTAATGCAATATACTTTAGCATTAAAATTTAAAATTACTCTGAATACATTTCTTTTAGAAAACACTGTGGCAATCAAAGACTTAGCAGCTTGATGGATGTGAATGAATGAGTCTCATAAATTGAGATTGCAACTGTGATTGCTGCATTAATAAGAATGAGATTATCATAGTGTTAAATCATCCAGCTATATATTTAAAAGTATGTACTGGGAAAAAAAAGCATATTATGCAATATGTCTATGTCTTCTGCTCTCAGGCCAGCACTATCATGCTACATCACAAATATGAACATTGGTAGACGCTGACAGTCTCATACAAGGAGCAGTTTTCAGAGGCAGGTTTATTAAATGGGTGCATAATTGCAATAATTATTGCTTCTGATACTAATGTCAAAAGAATAGGATTTGGAACATAACTTTCATACCAAAGATGGTGTAGAAAATAATACTAGTTTCAGAACAGTTCAGGTTGTAAAATGGGTTCCATTATAAATGTACTGTATTTTCAAGATTTGCCACATTTTGCTTGGAAGGGCGTCACATGAGATAATTGTGATTTTGTGATCAAATTCTTAAGTTATTAAAGAAATTTATGTAAAACTTTATTGTTTTGATTAATATTGCATTGTTTTGCTTGTTCTTGATAAGTTACATTCCTGTCTCAAGGTGTGAGGTATAATTCTTGTTTGTTGTGTGGAGGATTTTCAGAGTTAGGACAGCAGTGTCTTTGTGAACTTCCCATGGAAGCTCTGTGCACACTGTCATCTCTGGTGATCATAGGAGAGACAGTCCTGCAAGTCTTCCTACACAGGTCTCAATTACTGGCTGAAGCCAAAGTTTCCCTATGGAAATACATCTAAAGAGAATATAATTTCACCTAAAACTGTTTATTAGCTTACACTCATGGGTGTTTTAAATGTGGCTTTATCCTGTCTGTGCTCAACCTGTTCAGTATCACATGCACTCATGAGTTGAAAACTTGTCAGTGCTGTCATCTTAGTAAGTGGTAAAAAATTACTCTAGCAAGTGTGGCTGGCTTATTATAGGCTTCTTTAAGGATTGGTCTGATCTGGGAAAGGATCAGGAACTGAGAAACGATCCTTCTTTAAGGATTGGTGAACTGATCTGAGAAATGAAAAACAAAAATCTCCTGTACATTTACGTTGTATTGTGAGAAGGATTTAAATGAGAACCCTCTCAGAAACCCCTTTCTACTCAGTGGGATTGTCAGCCAAATTGATGGAATGTTTGTCAATGCTGCTTTAATTAAAGATGGCAGTTTTTGACCTTTCCTTGTACACACTTAAATGCACATTAACAGACATACTAGTAAAAAATTAAGATAGTGGGATAGCGGTTAAAAAGGTTTTAATTACATATATTGTCTTCAAAATATGGTGCTGCAAGGTTTTGGGTTAATTCTGATAACATTTGAGTATTGTTGGGATTTCAAAGTTCTTTTTTTACTTATGACCAGAAAAAAGAAAGCAAATCAGAGGAAAGAGAAATACTAGTTAAAACCAAAACAGCTCCAAATTTGAACTCTTATATTTGGAAGACAGACCCTGGGACATAGTGCAATAATATGTGAAATGCTTTGCTTTTGTCCCAGTGAAGGACAAAATGCATAATTCTGAACTTAAGCTGACATGTCATGCAGCTGTCTGCATAAAAATAGATTAAGGATTTTTAACCTAAATTTGAGTCTGCATATGGGTGTTATTCCCTTCAATTTCAGTAACTAGATCCTTAATACTTCTGTCAAGAGGAATCTTTTTTTTTTTCTTTTCCTCTGAAAATTCAGCAAAACTGATGATGCTGAATGGTCAGTAACTTCCTGTTCTGATAAACTTTCAAAGATGGACCATTCAAATGCTTTCACTGGGGATCTGTGTTCCTGACCATTCCCCTCTTCATTACTCGCTGCTCATTACTCTTATAAAGGTGTAGGTGCTTGAGCAATATCAACTGCTTTGTGTTATATTTCTTGTTTGGATATGTCTCAGACTGAGACTCAGATTTTTTTTTGTTTCATTTTATTAATTTATTTAATTTTTTTATTTAACATATTGTTTTTATATAAAATAAAGGAGTCAGTCCTGAATGAGATAAATTTTTAACTCTCTGGGATTCTGAGGATGAGCAACGTGGCATTATCTTTGTATTTTTACAGACAAAACATATTCCCATTTTCTTTCTTGCTAGAGAAAGCACTCAACTTTCCTTGAAGGAGTTTGCATTCTTCCAAATTAATCCAAGTGGAGCAGGTCTTATGAGATCAGGTGAAGCTGGAAGATCTTGACACCTTTTTAATCTAAATCAGGATTTCAAGTATGGCCTCAAGTCCCAGTGTGCAGTCTAAAATCAGTGCTTTTGTAAGAACAGCTTTTCCATCTCTTTTCTCACGTTTACTATATACTGAATACACTACTGGTAAAATAGCATAATTATATAGGTAATATTCCACTTTATAGCCTCTCACCATAGGATGAGAAGAAAGGAGATATTCCATAATGTGTGATAAGAAAATAATGGTAGCATTCCCGAGTTGGCTCACCTGTATTGTGTCTGTGTTGTGTGAGCTTACTGGTGGCCAGGTCTCTACAATGCACCAAGAAAACCAGCAAATTTGCTGTTGCTGATTATTGCCTTACTGTATGTGTCCTGCTTTTTGGCACAGCAGAGACACAAATGGGTCCCTCCTGGGTTTGTAAGAGAAAGCAGCTTTACACAAACCACTAGTAGCTAACAAAGAAGCAGCTCTGTAAAGATTGTCTCTAGTGTAAGTTGCATTTTGATTCCACTATTTGAATTGCTTAGTAATGTTCCTACAAAAGTATCTGTTAACTTCCTTGGTATTGCCCTGAGCAGCTGGCTGTGCTACAGCTAGTTATTCAACAGGAAATTCTCAATGAATAAATTACCAAAAGCATTCTTTTCACAGAAAGGAAAACCCTTACATTCTTCAACTTGGATATTCTGTTCTGACTCTTGAAACTATCGTTCTGAAATCAGAATGAGAGTTCAGGTAAGAGTCTGGAGCGAGGGTCCGGTTCCTTCCTGCTGTAGTTGCAAATAATCCAGCTGACAAGGTGAACGTGTTAAAAAACCCAAACAAAACCCCAAAACCAAAAGACTACAGAAAAAGCTCTGGGATCCATCAATTTTAAATTGCTATAAAAAATTAAATATTTTATGTCAGATTTTTTTTATTAGCTGTTCTGCAATAACTTGACATGTAGGGTGTTGGCCCATAAGCTCATGGTGATGTGGTTTATAAATTTGTCAGGCTTTATTAAAGCTGTGCCTTACTTCATACTTTAATGAAATATATTTAGAACTGTGTGTATTCATGCCTTTCAGGTATGTCTACTCTCATAGAGACTGAAGAGCAGTATAAATTAGTTCTCACTAATCATCATGTCCTTACATAGTACTGACAAGCTAGACTGATCATTTGGAAATTAGTTTGGGCATTTCTATATTGCAGGAAGATTGCCAGAGCTTACTGAGAAGAAATTAAAACCTGTCTTTTCCCCCTTTCTCTTCTGCTTCTTCTTCATTGCTTCAGTAGTTCTGACAGTCTTACTGTGTGGTTCCTCTCCTGCCTCCCCTCTGCCTTCATCTGTTTCAGGCTATCTCAGTCCTGGATATCCTCTTGTTCTCATTTTGCACTCTTTGTGGTTTCTTTCCTTTTTTTTTTTTTCATACTTTGCTTAGTGAGTGAGACAAATGCAACCTCAAGTTACCAGAATAAGCATAGGGCATATGTTTCTCCCTAGTGCTGGGATTTCCACAGTAGCTCATGTCCAGCTTTCACTGGTCCTTGTCTCCAGACTCCCATGCATAGAGCCTCCTTTGCAAACATCACCCAGAATTTATATGCTCACCTTGTATTCTGTAGTCAGCAAGTCCCTGAAGGACTGTTTTTCCCTGACACATTGTGCAACCCCTAGTCAGACTTCTCTAGGAGTAAAGGTGCTCCCATTCAAACCCCTTCCTCCTTGCCTCAGTTCAATGGTCTCTTAATGGTGCTGCTCTGATTCTGTGTGGAGTCAAGCTCCAGAGCAATCTGATTTCAACATGAACAAGCAATTCCCACCACTGAGTTGTCATACTGCATAATGGCAGGTGCATGCCTCAGGCCTGGAAAGAGCAGGTGTTTTCTTAAAATTGCTTTGGTGTTGGAGAAACTACAATGTAGGACAATATCCTAAGAAGTTCCTCAGCATAAAATGATTGCCTGTGATTGCTATTTAGAAAATTTCTAGGTACAGGTTAAATTCTCTCTTTACCCCACTATGTAAAGATGATATATTTATATCAAGAGAAACATTTTAATTAGGCCAGAGGAATCTGACCTGACAGATGTTTATATTAATGCATTTGAAGTGATGGGGAATGAAATCAGGTTACCTAAAGATTATTCTGTTTGATAAATCTGGTTAGAATTACGGTAACACAGGCTGTATGCAAGAAATGCTGTGGTGATGGCATAATATATATCTGAAATGATGTAGTGTTTCTACAAATCACAAGGTGAAGGGATAGCTTATCTTCAGATTTTAGCACTTGCTACTGCAGTTTGAATTATATTTTTATATTTTACTTTCATTCTGAAAACTGCATGCAGTCACATATATTTAATTTAGGATAAAAGCACGTAAATTAAATTAGGTTAAAAAACCAAACTCTGCATTTTGTAATGTTGATTTAATAGTAAGCAGCCCAAAAAGAGTATAGCAATGATAGGGCATAAATGTTAGCATTATGTACAAATAAATGTCAGGCATCAGTTTCCTTATAAATTTTTCTCAAGAACTGAGTTAGGATGGATGTCCCTTGTGACAGTAAGTACAGAACATCTGACAAATGCCTGGCAAACAAGAAGTTTATCAGAAGACAGGTTATAGGAAATCATAACATTCAACACTGATCTCTCTTGAGTAATCTTCCCTCATTTTCCTCCAGCTTAGTGCAGATGAGATTGATTGTAATGATGGACATTTTAGGCCCCCTGGAGAGAGAGGGCTGGGAACTGGAGAGAACGCACATCTGGGAAGTTTCTAAGGAGCCTGGGGAAAGCTCAATAAAGCAACAGGGAAAAAGAAAGACCAGATGGTGCCCTGACTACCAGATTCAGAAATGGAAGATTTTCTGTTTAAATAAAAGTTCCATTTTTATATCCTGATAAGATCTATGAAGAAGTTTGAGGTTGCAGTTACTTGGTACAAAGTAGATGCATGTCTTGCATATTAATTGTCCCTTTGTCCTTCATCTTAAGAGCTTCAGTGTGGTGACATTCTTGAGATGATTGAGGTGTAAAACCATAAAGAACTCATTTAGCCATAAAATGTGAAAAGTTGGTACCCTATGACTTTCTCATTGAATTATGTTAATAAGTGTACAGGTGACAGTTTTGACAAGTCTGGTAAATAGAAAAGTATTATAATATTTTTCATTATCTCATGAACTGTGAAGGTACTTCTTAACTCTAGTTCCTATTTTCTCTTTGAATTATTGTTTAGCTAGACTCAAAAATATATATTCAGGTTAAAGTTATAATATTAAGGAAAGAATAAATAATGCTTTTAAATTACAGTAAACCAGGATTAAGATCAATAATTTAATTTTCAGGTGCCTTAAAAATGTCTGTGAAATATATGTGTTTTCCCCTGCAATTTAATCTGTGTTTTTAGGAAATTTTAGAGACAATCATGTAGTGATGCTTATTGCCCTATCCAATAAGTTAACATATGGAAATGTAATTTTGTGAGGGTGGTTGCTTTTGTGATTGAGACAGCTGAACTCTGATAATTTCATATTTACAGAATATATCCTCTTAGGTTTGTGGTCAGAACTGTTAGGGAAAATTGTAGTGTTTGTGTTCTTTATATGTGGTGGTTGTATCTTCCACAGACTTCATCTTGGGAGAAGGAGGGAAAAGCTGTCCTAGAAGGGCAGCTTCTAGGACTGAAGTCTTCTAGGTCCACACCCCAAGTGCAGTCAGTTTTGTTCAAATAACTGTTTTTGGCAACTGAGCACTAGGGCCCTGAGAGCAGCTTTGGGGGCTGCAGCCTCTCCCCTGCCCTGATGACTCAGTGCAGTGTTTCTAATTCTTTCACAGAGCTATTAATAGACAAAACCAACCAAACAAAAAGAATCTAATGCTAGATTAGATTCTTGTCCAAGTTCACACTCACCATGTTTTCATAGACATGCCATTTCAGTCTCTCAAGAAAGAAAAGTTGAAGGGTGAGTGAGTGGTGATGGGGTGGCTGTCCTAATGGATGGTTGGTGAAAAGCTTGAAAACACCTATTAAAATGTATGCTGCTTACATCTGGGAAATTTTAAAGATATATTCAAAGTTAGCTGAGTGTGAAATATGATTCTGAGGTGATTCAAATTTTGTGAACCACAGCAAAATTGGCCAATAAAATGATAATAATAGTAAGAAAGAAAGCTACAAAATGCTTGTTAAAAGCATAAATCAATCCAAAAAGTGGTTTTTACAAATCTACAGTTGTCTTCTACATGGTTTTTAGCTGTAATATCTCAGAATAACTAACTCAGGGTATTTTTATTATAGTGAAAGAAATACATTATTTCATTGCAACCTTGTGATAGTCTACACATTGTTCCAATTTAATTTCTTGCCATTACTAAAAGGAGCCTAAAAGAAATCAAAATGGGGTTTGATAGCTACCTGGATCTATCTGTGCATTGAACCAAGCATGTATCTCTCCAATTCTATTAATTTTTATGTGAAATAATCAGTGTGTATATATGTTATTTATAAGTACTATACTTTGTTGTGTAGTGAGAAAATGGCATGCCAATATTCTTCTTTCCTTAATTTCTAGTGCTGCAGATCTTCTAGGTAATATAGATAAACAAAAAATTCTTATAAAACCCTATAGATTCTGGTCATGGAGATTTGGTTGGTAAATTTTAAATGCCTCTAATATACAGAGTGCAATACCCTGAAATGTCAGCTCTTACCTGCTTTTGGTTCCTGTGGGACATTTGAATTTCACACTGTGGGTACGTTTTCCTTTTTCTTTTGCTCAGGCTAAACATCCAGACAACCTTTTTTATGTACTCCAACTATTGCTTGCATCAATGAAGTTGTGAAGTTTAAATAACAAATTCTATTTTAAAAATTACATGCTTTTAGAGTAATTTCGTTAGATGCATTCAACAGAAGTAATGGTACCTAAATTGATAGCATTACTGGTAATTTTTTTGTGGTTTAGAATTTGGCAAGCCTGTGAATGCTTCTGCCAGCTGGGCCTTTAGACCAGGCTGTTTAAAGAACAGTTACACACAGGAAAAAGCCACTCTTCTTTCTAAACATCTAGTTGTATTTTCTATGAATAGCAAGTTTTTTATTACAAGTAACAAGGATAAAATAAAAGAGGCTAATTCTTTCTAGTTTTCTCTTTATTAATGCAGCCAATTTTTCAATGGATGGAACTTTCCCACAGCCATAGAAAAGTGAAAATTTTTATTTTATTGGAAAACCTGATTAAAAAAAGCAAAAAGATGGCAGAAATAAGTTGTGGGGGTTTGTTTGTTTTTTTTTCTCTGTTTGTTTGTTTCGGGTGGGTTGCAGAGGGGCAAGACTTCAGATTCTCAATATTTCAAGTTGGCAGCATCCTGTTAAATTGTTTTGTGAGAGCTGGGAGTTTGCTGGCTGATGAATGCATGCTCTGTACTGTGTGATACCATGCATATAAAATGGTTTATTGAGCAAAATAAACAATTCTCTGCAGTCTCCATCAGACAACTCTACATTTCTCTGCAGTCCCATAACTGACAGCTATGACCAGCCAAGAAACTCTACCTATGCATTTGCAATACCTTCTATTTCATGTAATTTAACCCTAAATGCCTCCTTAGTAGTGCACACCTGTCACTTGTTTTGTTAATTGGAATTTTTTTGATAATCTAATTGTGTTATATTACACACAAAATATAAAAAATATTTTACATTAATACCTACCTCTGAAGCTTAGTCTGTCCTAGACCCTTTGCTTATCTAATATGTCATGTGAATCGTTGTTATTTCCTAATTAATATATGTTCAATTTTTCTAATCATTATTTTCAGTTAGCATAGGGAGGACTGAGGTAATGTGTGTTGTTTAGTTGTTGCCTTTAAAAGAACAAAATCCATGCAATTTATTTTCATTATCCAATTTTCTTATATTTTAAATGCAAAAGTGGCACTTAAAGAAACACAGGGACCCTAACTTTAAAAAAAGCTTTATTCCTATTTCAGAATTTATTTTGTCCCTGCTAAGTACATCCTGTTATTCAGCCCTTACTACTGATTTCATGCTTTTATTTACTTGTGTCAAATTGCATAGGAAGAAAATAGCAGATAGCAGATATAGCAGAGCCACTGTAATTTCATCCATTATATCAAACCATCTTTTAAACTTTAAAATGGTCTTGTTTTTCTGGTACACAGTTATTAACAGGAAAACAGTCTGCAGTCTTCCAGCATCCTTCGTTACTGATAGCTCTGTGATTCTGTGGTCATTATTTTTGAAATCTGCACAGAGTCAATATCCAGATGGAGATGAGAGGCTGATTAAAATCAAGGTAATGTTTTTAAGGTATCCAATATAAACAATAGTCTATTGACAGTTACTTGGTAATTTTGTGATAATGAAGTAAATTCAGAAGTTAAAAAGGGGCACACAAGGATGAGCATGTTCAAAGCTGTCATGCCATTTCTGCAAGGGACCTTTTCTCTGTCATTTCTGATTACCTTCACCACCCTGAGAAGGGAAAACTCTTCAAAGACCTTATCTTATGGCTGGTAAATTTGAAAACACTTTGAATAAGGAGAAGTGGTCTTATTCCTGATCTGCATCAAGTTAATTCATAATCGACAAGTTTCTTGCTTTTAAATGACCTCTTTGCTGACGCCCGCTGAAAAGGGTAATTTCCTTAAAGAGAAACCCAGAGTCCATGTGAAGAGGAGCACTGTGCAGAGGTACAGACACAGTGATGTGCTTTCCTTTATTGCTTTTGAGGTAGCTGTGTAATGGTATCCTGGATTAGTGATAATAGGAAAATGCCAGCAGGAGACTGGGTCACTGTTCTATTTTCCTTATTCTTTAATGGTATTAGGAAGAAAAGCTTCCACACAAAAAATTTAGCTAATGAGACAAACACTTGGGTTTTTGAACATTTACAGTACACTATGTTTTTCCACTAATGAGATATTAAAATTTTAACATTTCCATTTGACAACCTTCTCAGCACCCTCATGAATTAAAATCCAACTCTACTTCCCAAATAAAATCGTTAATTTATGACTATTGTGAACTTTTATAGCATGGATCAATATTTATTTTCTGAATTTGCATCCCACTAAACTTATTAAAATAAACAATCTGAACATAGAAAAAATATTTATGCTTCAATTGAGTAAGAAGCTGCTTGAGTCTTACTTCTGTATTTTGAGAATTTGAGGACTCCAATGAAGACAAAGTGACTCAGGCCTGCCTAAGGCAGTGAGTAATAGTTTTTATGGTTTTTGGTCAAAGGAGTCAGCATGAGGAGTAACATTTCAGTTATTCCTTTCACTAAGAGAACAATTAAGCCTTTGAGCAACTTGCTGTTCTTGGCTCCAAAAAGCGAATTATTTAGACCAGTTTTGGACTGGTCTGAATAATTAATCACAGACCATGTGCGGAGAATCAGACTATCTCATGGTACTGAAAGATCAGACACTGACTGCAATTCATTGCCTGCATGAAAGTGTCTAGCCCCATGTGAGATGCCCTCAGGGTATCCAAGACATCTGTGAAGAACTGGGAAATATGACACAGGATGAATGGGAGACCTTTGGTCTTCTAGCATATCACCTGAAGGCCAAGCCAAAAAGCATCTGAAAGGGTACTAGATGCCTATGCATGGGCAAGTGTATCAGCCCCTCCAGACAGAGAGTTTAAGAATAAATAGCTTGCTGTTCTTATTGGAGCCCCAAGTGGATAGATAGTGTTAGTGTGTTTTGAAAATTTTGTTTTCATGGTACCTTGCTTACGCTTTCCTTTCCTAGCTTTTCTTCTCATTATTGACCCTTTTTCAGTTTTGGGAATTTTAGGGTTTTGAGGTTTTTTTATTTGGATGAGGCATTTTCCTTGGCAGATGTAAAGATATGTATTAGGTTGAGTCTAAAATATTTCTTTTCCTATATTTCCCATTTGTAAATATTTTCAGAATTCTGGAAGATAGTTTTGTTGGTTTATCTATTCGTTGAACAGGAATGCTGTCCATAGTTGTAAAAGGGGAGAGTGCCCCGTGATGTGCGTTTTCAATGTACTAAGTAAATAGGCAACATTTAATGAAGCAGCTGTTGGATGTAGTCATGACTGACTGCTCAGAAGCAAAAGGTAAAAGCACTGATCAGAAGCAAAAGTGTGATTTACTGTGGGAGAAAGTAGCTAAAGGAAAGTCAAAACTTATCTGGTGTAGTGGAAGTTTCTCTGTTTTATATGGTAATGAATAGCTCTCTCCAAATAGGGTCCTTGCCTTCCCTACAATGAGTGCAGATGGGAAGGCTTATTAGCTGGAGAGCTGATGACTGTGTCTCCCTAAACCAATGTTATTTTCGGATCATGCCTTACTATCTTAGTACGTTTTCCATAACAGAACATGTAATTTAACTACAAACAAGTTGCAATGAAAATGTTAGAAACAGAAATACTTTATTCCCTCCTCTTTTGCAGATTTTCTTTTCTGACATAAGTGAAAAGTGCTTATGATACAGAATTTGGTCTGCATATCTGCAAGAAGAATTTTTAAATCAGCTGGCTTTCTGGGGTAAGGATGTCACATGGGGATTCCATGTGAACTGTTGCTTATTAGAGCTTTCCTGATTTCTAGTGTCACTTTTACAATGTTAGCTGGTGCCAGCACACAACTGGAGAAATGTTGATTCATGCAAGCTTTATGGATTAATCAGTGTGAGAATCAGTACCTCAGACACTCAGAAATATGTGCAAACTCTGCTGTTCTAATGCCCAAAAATCTCAGACAGGTATTTCGACTGAAATGCTTGTGTGGTTTTTTTCCACTGAATGGCTAAGTAGAAAGTGAGAGATTGTTGCAGAAATAAAAGTGGTTTATTTTCAGTGACAGAGAAAGTGGGAAAGGAGGCCATAGGGACTGTTCTAATCTGTCCTGCATGGTTATAAGTGAATGCATCCATTTTTGTCTTTCTCCTTTTTTTTTGATATTTTGTCCACCAGAAAAAAACCAAATGCTTTATCTATTGTCCGGTAGTTTCCTGAATTGAGTCTCTCTCCTGTGGACCTCTGACAGCAGATTAAAAAAATGAATCCCTATTGGGAATTACCTTGCTTTTCCTGATTTTGATTTTTAAGTGAAGGTTGTTACACTAATCAGTGAAAAATAAGGAAAATGCTAACATGGGATGTATCTTAACAATCTGCAGGTGGAACAGATGTGTCTGAAATTTACTGTTGTCTGTTTTCTGCTGTTCAAGAGCTGTACATAACAAACATAATAACCATGCAGTTAAGCTGTGTTTGCTTTTTTCCTCATGAGAGGAAGGTGAGGATGCTGGAATATGTAAAGTGTTTCCATTGCTTCACCTGCTCTCTCACACATTTCCCAGTACACTTGTGCACCTCCTGTTACCTTTTGCTTCCTATAATCTCTGTGGGCTAGATCTGCTGAAAATAATTGCTTAAGCAAAGAAATATTTATGATTGACAATTCATTTTTCTGCCCTTCTTCAAAACTGAAAGCTTTGGTCTCAGTAGACAGAAATAAGAATACAGTTACCTCCTTAGAAGAGACTTGCAAAGCATTGGACCTTTTTCAGCATGGACATTACTTCATTTTAGTCTCTGTGGGAAGAAAAAGGACAGTAGCTATCCCATCCCAAAGTAAGGAGGAGCAGGAAATGTAGAGACTGTACAAGACCTTTGGTTAAAAGTCTCTGAGACTGATGGGGTAAAAAACCCACATGTACAAAATCATACTAAACTAAAAATGTAAGTTGTTCAAATTACTTTAATAGTCATTAATCAATATTAATTGATTTCATTAATGAGTATTAATGGAAAAGATCCTAACTGGGAAAGAAATTTTATTGTATTGAAGGGGTATTGATCCATATTAAAAACAAATCTTCTGTATGTTCCAATTCCAACAGTTATAACTATGTTCTTTTACTGGAGAGCTGCCCAAATTCTGGCTTCTTAAAAACCCAAGCATTTTCTAAAGTTTTAGCCTGTGTTTACCTTTTGCGCACTGAAAAATAATGTACAAGAGCCTTGTAAGCACTATGATTGTTGGGATGATTGTATGAGTTAAACTATTTGGTGGTTTTGAACTAATTTTCTTTTCTTAGGTTGTTGGAAGCCTGCCTGTTTAAATGCCAGTCTAATCCACCAGAGCTGGTTTTCATACATGGCAAGGACAACTGAAATACTTGGAACACTTGAGATAAATACAAAGTATGTAAGAAATTTTTTCATGGTTTTAAAGGAACTGTTTTCAAAATTTTATATCTGAGTAACAGTCACTTTGTTCTCAGTGGATTAATTTATATTCAGGGATACTCAGCCTGAGTGCTTTAAAACTGGACAAAACATGGCTTGATGCATTGCAAAGATCTGAAATTTCTATTTTAAGCATGAAACTCATCTTGCCCTTATCAGTGGAGCCAGAAGCAAAGCTCCATAAAACACAAAATCCTGCTGTTAAACAAGTGTCCTCTCTTGGTGTGTTGCCCAGCCCTTGTTTTTACTGAGTAGTTGTTATGATCCAAAGGCACATGGGAACCATGGCTCCTCTTTGTGCTAGGCATAGTTCAAATTTTTAAGAAAAGGGACAGTCCCTAGATGAAGGGTTCAGGTATGCTTGGCTTTGCATTTGTGCTATTGGGACCTAAAAATCCTTTAAACTTTGTGTTTATTTACCTGTGTTATTGGGTACTATACCAAGGAGTCACTGTTCATCATGTTTGGAGAGAGCAATTCATTATCTTTCAGACAAACTTCATGTTATAGTAGTAGCAGCTGCAAAACTACTGAAATGCAAATAGCATCTGGAGAACCCTGTTTGATGCCTGATGATCTGGATCCTAGTTTGGTTTTGTGCTTTGTCTTCAGACCCTTTCAAAATATTTTTATTAAAAGACACACTCATTGTAAAATACCACTCAAAGTAGGGCTGTAAATACATCTTCGTCCTGTTCTTGGGAAATGTTTTTGTATGATCTTGGTTTCCTTTTCTTAAAAAACCCAAAAACTTAAAAAACAACTTTGGTACAAATATCTTTGATAATGATGCTTAATGCTTTTCTGTGGTATAAGAGAAAAATAATGAGGCCACCTCAGAAACCACACAATTAGCAGCAGAAGTACAGCTTCTGTAGAGTTTGCACTTTGTATTTATGAGGTACCTTTGGTGGTAATCTTTAAAAATTCATTTTTACTTCTGTTTTCTTCATCCGTACTTTGCGGGGGGCTAAAACCTAAGGTCTGGGATAATCACTGCTATTCTACACAGATCAGCCTCTTAAAGAAAGTGAGACAAAGTCTTGGGCTTGCTACAGGTTTTGATTAATGTTATTACAGTACTTTTTTCCTCTTTGTTTTCCATATATATATATATATATATATATTTACTTAATCTCAGAATTTTTATCTTACTAGGACTTGATGCAGCTTGCATGTAACACATCCATGTCAAGTAAAGAAAGGTCAGGACTTTTCACATATGAACAGATGATATGAATTCCTGCCTGAAACACTTATTCATTCAAATTGCTTGCGAATATAGTGCAAAGAGAATATCAGCTCAGATCTAGTTCAGACACTAGACAGATTTTGATCTGTGTTAAAACATATGTGTTTGAAACTAGTGTCAGTGGCACTTATCTCAGATTTATATCCATGTAATTGAGAAAATCATCTGATCCTCCATGGCTGGTCTGTCCCCCAAGATTTCCTTTGCTTCTCTCATGCACCACAGAGATTGTCCCTGTTGTCTGATATTGAAGTTGTTAAATATATGTCTCTCTTTGATCAAGTTATGTTTGCCATTTTTCTATCAATCTTTACTAGTCCAACCCTGTTCATTGGTCCAGTTTATTTTAAAATTTTTGAATGGCAGTCAGAGAAAGTAAGAGAAATATCAGGACATTTTTGTTTGACCCGTTCAGATTTGGGTACCTATATTCATCACTGCTAAGAAAATGTATGGGTTGGATTGTTATTGTTGTTACCATTGCTATGTTCAAAAACATGTTGAATAGGAGTCAGAAGTCTTTGCAAAATAGGGTGGTATGTGAAATGAGTCCCTTAATGTTGAGAGTCCTGGATCAACGTTTCTTTGGTGTCTGAGAGCTAGATAAGCTGTAAGGGGAAGGCTGCTAAGCTGTCCAGTCCTTGTGGCCACCCCCTTTTGCTCTGTGCTTTAGTGAATAATTTAGTCATGCTGAGAGGGGTTTTCCAATGAGGTATAAATGATCACTTTGCATGATTTTTGTAAGGTCCTTCTTGGCAGTAGGGGGGAGCTTGGCTAGGTCTTGGAAGATGCTGAACCTTCTTTCCTTCTTCTGACAAACATGTGGTATGGCTTTCATTCATCCCCTATGATCTTAAAACACTTAACCCAAGTACCCTTGTTACAATATATTACTGGTAAAATTAGTGGAGTAATATAGCATTTTCAGATTATGACTCAGTTAACAGAAGATGTTGACTGTCTTTTGGTAAACTGTCTCTTTATCTCTGTTTTAAACTAGGAGCCTGGACTGACTTGGTTTCTTACCTGAAATATCCTGAATTCTAGAACTCATGTCTCAGTGCTTTGCATTAAAAAGAGGCTAATTTGATATTTCTTCCTGACATATAAATGAAGCAAATACTTTTAAAGTTGTGGAGACATCCACATATCTAGGATTGATGGGGCTATTTTCTTCAGTTTTAGATTTAGTGCTGGAATTACTTCCTAACGACAAGATTTTCTGAATAATAATGGTTGTGGAATATTTGGGAATGTAAAACTGAATAATCAATTCTTTCTCTTATGTTATTTTTGTTACTTTTTTATGTGGAAAAAAGAGTAATTTGCAATACCGTGAATAAGGTGAAGTAATACAAGAGTGGTTTTCAGTGCATTGATTTTGCTTTGTGATAAAGGAAGTGCCAAATGGTTCACTGCTCCTAGGTGTAAATGAGTCACACTTCTGTTCTTCTCATTTTGAAGTGAAATGCTCTGGAAATTGAGTATATGAGCAACGCTGTATTGTCAAGAACGTACTGGGAGAATGAAGTAAGTTGCTTGAAATTAATTATTTGGGAAGTGCTTTGCAAAGCAGAACTGTAAAGGAGGTTAAATTTTCAACTGGTTTATTGAAATGTGAGCACTTTATATTAATCAGTGAATAGTGATTAATATCCCATTTTATTTTTGTGTAAAGGACAAGATCTGAAAACTAAAGTACACCTATTTTCAACATATGTAGCCTTCAAGTGCTTTGTCGGTGAAGATGTACTTTGGTTATTCATTAGGAATTTAATCTATTTTTTAACTTTAGACATTGATTTCACTGCTTTGAGATGCCTGATATTCTGAAAATTGTGTATTTTCTAGCTAAACTGAGATCTGTGTCCCACATATTTATTTTCTCTATTTGTCTTCAATTTGCCTTCAAATGAATTTTTGGAAAATACTTTCCATTTCTCATTTAATTTTTTCCTTCTGTCCATTTTTTAGACACCTGCGTTCAAGGTAAAAGTACAAGTGCACAGAGGTATGGTCTTTGATAGCATTGAAGTGCCTTAATGTTTGGATAGGCTGCATGTGTGTGTTAGAGAGATCTGAGTTAACTGAGTCCTTTAATGATTTCTGACACTGAATATCAAAGCACACAAAAAAGCAAAAAACTTGCCCCTTACTATGCTGTCCTCATGATATTAGACCCCAAATACCATTCAAAAAGTAATTTGGCTTCAAAGCCATTTGCATTCTTTGTTCTCCAAATACCTTCATAATTTCTGCAATTCAATGTCTATTAAACAGATATATGTGTAGTGCATACATTTTTTTGGTGGAGTACATTTTTTTGTGGAGGCTTTGCACTGGAAAGTTAGGAGGGTTGGAGATGTGGGGTGCTCCCATGGGAATCTTGGTATGGCACAATAAACAAGCCCATGGGGTGCACTGAGTGCATTTATCCCACATTATTGAAAGTCACAGTCAATGTGAACTGTACACTCAATAAATTTGTCCCTGTAAAAGCCAGTGTGTTTCTAGGCATCAAAAAACCCAATACCTTAGGGTTGTTATTTGCCTTTTCACCAGACCAGTTTGTGCCTCAAGTTGTACCCAGGTACTAGAGTGAGTAGAAAAGATCATCTCTGCCTCATTTGTCACTTGCACAGTGAAGGGTGTTGTAAGCTGTGGTACATTTTGGGTGTGCAAATAGAAAGCATTGCCTAAGCCATTACCCCTTCAGGACGTGTAGCAGTAGTGATGCCATGCTGCATGTGGTCATGCTGCTGTTCTGTGCTCAACTCTTTGGAATCCTGTGGTCCATTTGCTATATATTTACCCTCTGTGGCAAATTGTGTGGTGCAGTGTGGAACAGTTGTCTTCAGGAGAAATCATTTTACTCTGAGTCAAATTTAAGTGAGTGGTGACAGGAGACACAGTGGATTCAATCAATAACCTGCCTGTCTCTCCCTTTCCCATTTTCCCCATACAGAGAATGATTCATTGTGTGCCCAGATTCTCTGTTTCTCAATTAAGAAGCTATGAATTGAAAACTGGGATTGACTTTTCATAATACTGCAAGGTCTGGATCCCCTTGGGCTTTCATCCCTCCTGCAACTGAACACTTCAACCTTCAAAAATTTGTTTTGGCTTTTGAGGTAGGGATTGTCATATCATTTTACAGCAGTGAGTGTTTCTTTCCACTTGCAGCTATGTGGAAGTCACCACAGGGACCAAGATTGTTCAAGTGTTCAGCAAGAAAAGCTATATCACGTTCATAAATCTCTAAGTCAAATCTGAAATAAAAGTCATGCAGCAAACCGGAAAATGAATTTTATTTTAAATCGAAACAGGGATCAGCAGATATAGCCTGGGATTTGGAAATGATTAAGTGTAGGATTCAGTTTAGAAGTTTCACCTCTCAAGAAAATATAAAGCAAACACTCTTATTCCTGACCTATAGATCTTCACTGTGTTCAGAATAATAAAATGACTGATCCAATCACATATTGATGCAGAAGCTCTTGGGGTATTTTTACTGAGACATGAGTCAATAATAGATTTTGTGGTTTTGGCTTTTCTTTCCTGGTTAGATCATGTTTTAGTTTCAGCTCCTCTCCCTCTGAATTGTAAGTAAGTCCTACTGGTAGATGTTGAAATGTGCAGAATGTTGTATTTCACCTTATTCTTGTTTGCATCAGTGGGAATCTTGTGTAAATTGAGATTGTGGTCCTGAAGGTCCAAGAGTGCTTGCTGTATTTCTTGTCTTTTAGACTCGTGTTCAGTGAAAGAACTGAGATTCAGAAGGAAATGTATTGAGCAAAGTATGTAAATCTGATGTCCTAAGTGGATATAATTACAAAACTAAATTAATGGTGTTTCTAATTGGTTCAATTCAATGTGTACTTGCAGTTTTCAGCTTTGAATCCTAGAAAGATTTTCAAAGCCCATGTAATCCTGTTTTCTAGGGACTCTTCTCTGCACCAGCTATTAACCCAACTTTCCCTTGTCATCTTGTCGCTTACTATGTGGTTTTGAGATTTGGATCATCATACCCATAGCCAAAATGATTTATAGATATTTTCTAAATTTAAATACCCCTCTACTGGTGTATTGAATCTTGAGTTGTTGTTGAATCTTGACTAATGGTATAGATAAATTCATCATATTTACCTCGTATTTCTCTTTACTTTGTTGTCTAAGGAAATGACTGATAGTATGAGTTAACATAGCTTGTAGGGTATGATGAGGTGGTATGAAAAGTATTTTGAGCATCAACATATAATCCGAAAATATCCCTAATCTCACTGTGCATGAATTAGGCATGTGCACAAATTCCATTGGACAATTTGAATTTGAAAAAGAACCATGACTGAGAGTAACACTTGCCATTTCCTGGTGGTGATGGTCATACTTTTGATGTGAAACTTTGCATCTCTCACTGCACAGAAGAATCTGATAGACTGGAGCACTCTCTTCAGTCTCCTGCAAAAGACAGAAATACATGATTTAACTATTAATCCCTATCTCCATCTGCCACTGGAGATTTTCACTGACTAGACCCTTCTCAGAAACAAAATAATAGGGAGCAAAATTCATATTTGTGGACTTCATTTTAGTAGGCTTTATACACAGACTGTGTGCAGAAGCTTTTTTTCATGGGGAGACTCATGAGAGTTTTTTTGGGAGTGATGTCAAGGTCAGGCATTTAGACCTTTGGGAACAGGAGACACGATTCCTCTCTGTTCACAGGATCTGATTGCTTTTTCAAAGTTTCTCCATGATCTCTCTCCTGCCTTTATTTTTCCTTTTGTGATGAATTCTTATGAATGGAAACTGCATTTTATCTGCTGTCATGCCCCACTGGAAAGTTTTTAGCTCATATTTCACCCAGTTGCTTGATGGGCAAAATCCTCCTTGCTTTGGCATTTTCCTGTGAATTTGAGCAAGTGATACTACACTTGATATTATTTCCATTAAGCTTTGTAAGATTTAAGACCGAATCACTGAAGCAGTGACCTCTGACTCTGACAAAAATTTTTTCAAGTCAAAGCTCTTCCCAAGTGCATGATACATAGATAAGCAGATTTGTCAAAACTGACTTTAAACCGTCTTTGGTCTTCCTAAAATTCACTTGTGTGTTATTTACCTTTCATTGACCTATTATAAGTACATCTCAACTGAACAATTATACCAGAATCTAAATTCAGGAAATAATGATTTTGGTTTTCATGAGCCTCAACCTAACATCAGGAGAATTTAGCTTGGAAACTACTGCTGATATTTGTGAGATCTAATGTTTTGTCTAGCTGTGTTAAAACAATTTACTGAAACATTAATGTTTGGGTTTTTGCCTACAAAACAAAAAGGGTAATGTAAAGTAGTATCATAGAAAAGGAAACCAAACAGAGATACTTGCTTTACCTTAATCTGAAAAATAATAATCCTAAAACATCCTGCTGCATCAATTCTGCTCTTAAGAGACTTAAGCGTCTTGACATGAAGATGTGGTAGTCCTAAGCTTTTGTAATAGAATTTGGATCCTGGAACTGGAAGGATGTGAAAAAATTTGCCTACCTTAGCTTCCTGATGAATAAAGCATTTATTATTAATTAATGCTTGGGAAGATAGTGCTGTAGTGATGCCATGAAAAGATCAAAGGGCATGAATCTTTCAGGTTTCAATTCACATAAATTTATACACATACTGAACTTTATCTGGAGAACTAATGCCATGAAACTTAGTACCGATGTTGGATAGGGAATTATGAGAGTAATTCTGGAGATAATATTTCAAGATAAACTACTGTTTGGATTAAGAAAAAATATGAGTATTATATTACCCTTGGTTTGCAATGTCCTTCATCAAATTATCAATTTATTACTTTTGCTGCAGGCAGTTTCTTCTTTCATCTATACCCAGATGCTTCAGGAGGAATGCTGCTGAAGTTGGATTGAGCATCCTGGTCTGAAATAAGTTTGACTCCTCGCTCTGAATGGCAGGTTGCATCAGAGGATATCCTGAAATCCCTTCCAACCTGAATTATTCTACCATTCTGTGTTATACTGAGAGAACAGAACTGGGCCCAGGTAACCAAAGATGTATTTGAAATTTCAGGTGTACTGCAAATGCAAACAGCTGCCACAATACAAGAAGTAGTAAAATTGTACCTTCTAGCAACAACTGACTTGAATAAAATCTCCTGGTTTTCTAAGAAAACAAAACAGATCCAGATGGAAATGAATTAGGAAGAGAAAAATCTATTGTTGTGATGCTTTAATCTATTTTAATATATGAGTCTGAAATTCCTCCTAAAACAAAGTCCCTGAGCTTTTATTACTAAAAGTAATAAAAGGTCAGGGACTTTGTTTTAGGAGGAATTAGGTGCTAGCAGGTATTTTCCAAGGGTTGAGATGACACTGGCCTGAAGAATGACAGCAGGACAGTCAGCTCTGGAGTGTTGCATCAGTGATTCTGCACACCTCAGCCTAAGCCAGAGCTGCTGAAATGTGTTCTCATGACTGGTAATCCAACTGGTCCCTCTAGGATGCAGGTAAGCTGTTTCATATCTCATCCTCTTTTTTTCCTCCTTTTTTTCTCTTGACTGGTATTGATGCCAGAGCTTAGTAAAAGGTAATTCCAGTATTTTCTTTGCTCAGCCTGACTCACTCGTCAGTCAGCAGTCATCAGCACCTGTGCTTTGTGCACTGAACTGAATGACCTTTTCCACCTACTCAGGACAAATACTTTTTTTTTTTCCTTAGCAAAGATTGGCACTTTCTTCACCAAGAGTGAACATGTCAATTTAAAGCTAAGTGGAAAAACCAAATTCTGGCATCCTAGTTTCAGCAGGCAGCTTTAGTTTATATGCCAGCAAGTTGCATAGCATTACAACACATTTTCATTCAAACAAAAATGAATAGTTTCCCTAGTTACCAAAAAAATCATAAGATGCTATACAAAACTGGGAAATGAATGCATTATCATTACAGGATACAATTGGCAATGAATAAGAACAGCCCTTTCTTTTTGTTTTAGCCAACTGGGTGGTGACATCATGCCAGTTTGCCATTTTATGCAGTGCAAAATCTGAAAGAATACCGAAGCCTTTATGGAGTGAATACATAAACCTATAGCTAGTGCATTTTCAGATATGCCTCATATATATATATATATTTTATTGGAATCTTTGTAGAGACAGCCACTTGGAATAGAACTGGTGCCTTTACTCTTTCTCATACAAGAGAATATTTTCTTTCTGTTGGGGAAAATGTATCTGATTTTCACTTGTTTTGAAAGCATGAAAAAAAAGTTTTCAACATTTTTGTAGACATATTTTGACTTTATAACCTCTCTTGATACACTACATAAATGGACTGATTTAGCTGAGAATTGCACTGCTGCCAAAATTGGTGAATCCTGAATTTAGCTAAACTTTGGCAGTCTAATTAAAGCAATTGGCATGCTTCTGTTAGCCTGTGTTGATGGGAATCAGGTATCTGTATATAGCCATCTATGCTTGTATGGCTTCTTTCCACAGATCATGACTGACCTAGATTTGGGTGGTCAAGACATATTGGAGAGTCTACTGCCAGAGTTACAAAAGTATTTCTGTGGGCAGAAAGAAAGAAAAAGGTTAGGCATGTGCCTTTTAGTGATCATCTGAGATGATAATAACTACAAAGAGGATGCAGTTCTCATTGTACAAAACTGGTCAGGAGGATGATGTTGTGTAGTGTGGCTTATTACAGACCTGTACATTTACTATCATTGTGATCACTGGCAAGGGCTCCATAAGTGGTTGTACCTGACAGCCATCATAGGAATAAAATAAATGCAAGTATAAATAAATAGAAAAAAAGTAGATATCATACACACTGGTGGCTCAAATATAAAATATTTTTCTGCAAGTCAAGGAGAAGTGAGAAAAAGCTGGCTAAAGGAACAAAACTAAAACAAAATAATTTTTCCTGTGTATTTGGAAAAGAAGCCTACCAGATGGCATGTGCTGTGACAGCCAGATTATAGAAGAAGCACTCAAAGAGCATGAGGCCATTTCAGGGAAGCTCCATGAGTTTCATGCATTCATGTTCATTGTGGAAGAAGCAAAAATATTTGCACCCTGTAAGGCTCTAACCCAGGAAAAAAAAGGAGTCAGCAAAGGATGTGTTTAAAACACACAGACTGCAGAAGAATATGTGGTACAGTTAGATGGAAGGAGTCCCCCAAAATCATCAGGCTGCTTAATTTTCACACACTGGTTCAAACACAGCTGAAGTATGAAGCACATTGTGCTTGTAGACTCCCTTTGGAGCAGTCCTGGTATCCAGAGACAGGAGAATGTAAGAGTTATTTACTCTTACATCCTAAATAAAAAAAATTTTGGTGGGAGCAAAGTGGGGAAGCATAGGCTGGCCATTCTGAGTCTTGTACTGTGCAGATCAGCAGAAGCTTTGGTGAAGGGCAGATTTCAGCACAGCTCTGTTGGCAGAGGTTGTGCCTTTTTATGGCTTCTTGAAGTGCTTTCAGAGCAGCAGCAAGCATATCAATAGGATGATTTGGTCTGCTAAAATAATGTACTGAAGTTTCCAAAAGGCAAATATTCTCCGAGAGCTTTTAAGGAATTGGTAGAGCAAGAGGGGAAGTTGTAACATGGATGAGTCCTTGGCTGAAAGATAAACTGATCAATGACTTGGTCAGAGACAGTGAGAAAATATGCATATGATACTGTGTTATTCTAGGTACTGAAAGGGTCAGTGGTAGGCAGCACAGACTCATAACAGGGCTTTACAAGATCCAGGTGTGAATGAAGTGTCAGGCAAAATCTAATACAGATAATTGTAAATTGATCCACTGGGAAAAACAGTCTAAGCTTTGCATTAACATGGTAGGCTGTGAGCCTGCCATCTCCCAGCATTTTCCAGTCTGATTATCTTAGGTTTTGGCAGATTTAAGTGGGATCCATACCTGTTTAGCAAATCACTTTCTATATGTGCATTTCAGGAGAAAGAGATAATTTTCTCATTCAAGCCATAGTCATTTTTGAATGAGAAAGGAAGGTCTAGAATCATACTATAACCTGTTCCATTAGCAGAGTAGCACAGCAGTTTCCATTTTTAGATCACTTCACAGTGTGCAGCAAGGGAGCAATTTCATTGCCTTCCCAATACAATCTGGGCTTGACTGTGTATATGGGCTTTTTAATTAGCCTCCCACACTCCCCCCCCACATATTTATGCAGGGAAATTTATTCAAGAAAATGCACTTTTGGGTACCTTTCCAAGTTTTGTGTGTAAAATAGCATTAGATGTGAAAGAAAGCAGAACCATTTCAAACTATTATGTCACCCAGACAGGAAAGAAAAAATGATGTGGAAAAAACAAATGATTGAATATTCATGAGAACAAAACCTATTTAAACCAATGTTGTTACAGTCAACCACTTATAAGCAATCCACATGTTGAAAATTGTATGCTGTATATATTTGATAAGCAACTGGAAATTATAAACAATGAAGTAAAAGCCAGTCAAATCACAGACTACCTAACAGCAGTGAAAAAACCCCCAGCATTTAAAAGTGACTTTGTTTCCTGAAGTTGTCAGTGCTGCTTTAATGTATCACAGGACTAGAATATTACCTGCAATGGAGCCTTGTTTAATAAATACGGGATTTTGTTCTGGAATCCAAATTTCTGATGCCCCTGGGAGCTGATGGTGTTGGCAGGTAACTGTATCATGGATCATTATAGCAAAAAATAGTCCTGCTCATGGCTGATACCAGGGGCTGGGGACATAACGTGACTCATTTGGAGACATAATCCAGCACTTAAACACCACACATTACTTGCTTGCTGGGCATTGCAGTTCTGTCTGAGTGAATTTTGTTGCTTATCCTGTAAATCATTAAGAAATCCTGTCTGTCTTCTATAGAAAAAGAACATGACACAGCAAGAAAACCAATGTATATAGAAGCTGTGATTGTCTGTGCTCACATAGGAGAATCAAGGCTAGAATAGAAATTGCTTGCTTAATTTGTTGGGGTATAATCTCTCTCACCCTTAGCTCCTTGTAAACAGCTTATGCCTTTCGTGTGGCTTAGGAGCTTTCATGGGTGGTCATTATCCCTCACATTTCTAGCATGTTATCTATGGACCTGTGGCATTAGTACATTAGAGCACTACCTGAAAAATAGTAGCAAATTTGTAATGGGAATAATAATTTAATATCAGAAAATGTGGCAATAGGAAGATGGATATAATGATAGTAAATGGCAGTTGGTCACAGAAATGAGACATTCTTCTTATTCTGAATTATTTGACTGAAAACATAACTGTAATTTCATGTCACTTAAGGTTTGCTTGGAAAAGTTAAAATCTTTACCAGAAGGCTGTAAATAATATTGCCATACTAGACAGATGTTGCTTTAAGCTGTCCTCCTTACAAATCTAAAGATGTCCTTTTGGTCAGGGATCAGAGACAATGCAGTATAATTGCTCATCTAGCCAGGAGATTGAGGTAGGGGAGGGTGAATGCTTAGAATGACTAACTGTCTAAGTCCAAGCCATACTGGAAACAAACTGTTATTCAATAAAAAAATCTATGTGATGGTGTAAATTTTTAAATATTTTAAAAATACAGAAGACAAATTTGTCTAATCATGCATTACCTGAAGACATATTACATCTAGCCCTTTGCAAAGTGTGTAACATTGTTGCAAAGGGGTGGGATAGTATTATGATTATTATCTGGAAAGCCACTGAAGGTAGGCTGTGAAATCTCTTAGATATAAGTGCATTGTGTACCCAAATTGTACAAAAGTAAACTTATGCATATAGTGTTTTCAGTTATGATTATCCAAAAATAGTGACTAGATAAGATTATCTTTGATTATGAGGACTAACTGTAGATACCAAGCTACTATAACTAATTATTGCAGTCTTACACTATTTACAGATCTTGGAAGGAAAAGCTCCCAGCTCTTTCCAGTACAGAGAATGTTGAGGTCAACAGCTGAAAAAATGAAGTAGGAAACTCACTGCTTGCACCTGAAATGCATTACTTTTCCTTAATAAGGTGTTTTTTCTTTAGACTGTTTCCATCTTTAAGGATAGCAGTGAATTTCCTAAAGGCAAAAAATACTGTAAATTTATTTGTAGAAATGATACATTTTATCAGTGTAAGGATCAGAAAGAACCTCAGACTCATTGGATCTTGCCTAAGGAAGAAGGACAAATAGACTTGGTGCAGATGTTTGAAAACATAAAAATGAGTTTTGTATCTGATGAAAATGAATATCCATACTGACATTTCAAAATGTGCACTTACTGACTGATGAATGTGTGTTGATATACTGAGGTAAACTGTAGAACATCAAATGCACTTACAAAGTAAATTTTATTGCATTAATTTGTTTTAATATCTTCATGCTAAAATAAGAACCATTATTTCAGTAAATTTCATTCAATTATAGCATCTATTCATCTATGCAAGCAAACACTTAAAGTGTTTATCTGATTTTAGAGCTTATTTATACAATACAAAAATTTATACATACAACAATAGAGCTTATTTATCCAATACAACAATTTACTGGAAACAGCAATGAAATAATAATAAATGAACAATAATAGCAAAAAATATTAATAGTAGAGTGTACAAGGGAGGTGAACATTTCCCATTCAAGTGTTCTCAGGAATAAACAGTATTAATACATATAAATCTGTTTAATGAAACCTGTAGTAGAAAATAGCACACAGTGGGGGATTTTGTTAACTGACATTCTCTTGAAATATGTGAAAATTTTTGTATGTCATGTAAATGGCACACAGTTAATATAATTCTGAGTGAGAAGAGACACTAGTAAAATTAAAAGGAAAATATTGAACAATCTACTTTGTTAGCAACTTTATCTTGTCATGTAGTTTTTCTTATTTTATTATGGATACAATACATGCCTGAAGGACAGCATCCTGTGGCAGTGACCCACATTCCAGCAGTTTGTAGGGAACTGTTGCCCGTAGGATCGACTCACGCTGGAGAAGTTCATGGAGAACTGACTACCATGGGAGGGACCCAACAGTGCAGCAGGGGAAGGACTCCTCTTTCTGAGCAGTGGCAGAAACAACGTGTGCTGAATTGACCATAACTCCCCATGCCCTGCTTCCCTGCATCTCTGAGGGGGAGGAGGTAGAGGGGGGAAGGAGGAAGAGGTAGGGGGAAGATATTTTTAATATTTATTTAACTCCTCATTATCCTGCTCTGATTTTTTTGGTAATAAATCAGTTAATATCTCCAGTTTGAATCAGTTTTGCCCATGACAGTATTTTCTGAGTGATATCTCCTGGACCTTAACTCACAAATCTTTGTTATATTTTCTCTCCCTTGTCCAGCTGAGAAGTGGAGTAATAGAGCAGTGTTTGTGGGTGTCTGGCATCCAGCCAGGGTCAACCCACTCAAATGTCAGTGACATTTTGGAAACTCAAAGTCACAGGCAACTGTACTACTGAACCTGTGTGTGTGACTTATGGAAATGGATTTGATTGGTGTGCAAGCTAACAAAATAAGTCACTTGATTACTGATGATCATGAGTGAAGATATGGAAGAATGAAGATATGGAAGAGTGAAGATGTAAAGTAATGCATAATTAAAATGACTGATTCATGATCAAGACACTATTTTTGCTCCCTGCGCTGAGGAATCCTTCCCCAAGTGTTATTGATTCTTGGTTCAGGCTTTGACTTTGTACTGCTCTGCTGCTCTAATATCTAGAAAGGCAAGTGCTTCCATTGCATGCTAAGGAAGCATCTTGCATCGGGTCAAAGGGTGTCACATCAGCAGGATTATCTTTGTTACTATCACAGTGCCCACAGACAATTTTACTGTCTGCAATAACTCTATGGAATGAGACTGGGTTTGCACTTCAGCCTACATAGAATGGTGATATAACACTAATTAATTATCCTTCTAAGATGAAAACAAATGAGGAAGAAGAGTGAAAGCATACACAGACACAGGCATAAATCAAACTTTGTCTTTTAGCATATTGATGCATCTATTTTTGTGAGGGCTGAAGTCACAAATACTCTGTTGTAATTAATATTGTGCTCCAGTGAATTAGGAATAATTTCTGCAGTAAGCCCAGGGGGCCTGTGGATGACCCTTCTGCAAAGGTGAGTTGAACTCACAGAACTACTGATTACACTGCTGGGAAATTGGAGGACTGCTGGAGGACCATTGTGCCATTCACCCCTTGAGAGCCTAAAGGTGTTTTGTTGCCTGTAGATTCCTATAGAATTATAGAGGTTTTTCTCGAGGGAATGTCAGATTTATTTATTCCAGAAGCACAAAACTAAAAAGTGAACAGTCATTTTCACAAGGGCTAGAAAAGAAACAGAAATTTTCTGAAAAATCCAGGAATACAAAATTACAATTGATAAAACAAATGCAGGTGTGACTTATCTTGTTGGCTGACAAGTATCTGCTTTCTTATTGGCTTCCTGCTGGCCCAATTGAGGGCTGTCTTGCTGCTGTGCTGATTTAAGTCATTTATGGAAATGTTTGAATGTCCTTTCTTTTGTTTTAATGTCACCTTGCTGCATGACTGACCAAAAAGAAGATATCTGGTGAGATATGAGAACTTGGGCCTTAGTAACATGTTACACTGCGTAACTTTGAAAATGAAAATGTATAAATTATCAGATTATCTTGTGGACTATGACCTGTGGGATATTTCTGAGTAGAAAAACACACCAGAAACAATTTTTTGAATACAGACAGTATTATTGACTACTGTGCAAAAAACACCTGGTGGTCTGTGATTTACGTTGTGGCATTTCCTACCAGCTTGCCAGAAGTTGCATCAGTTTACAAAATACGCATTTTTCTTCTTATAAAGCAGACTTCATGGGAATGCATTTACTGTTTTTTAAATCCTTTAATAGCAGATATAGCTTGTCAAGGATAAAAAAATCTCATAAATATGTGATAGTTTGAAGGACCCTGATGCTCTCTAGTTACAACCCTTATGCAGAAATGGTGAAAGAGCTGGTTTGCTGTTGATCATAGCAGTATTTATGTAATTTTGATTTTTTTTTCCTAGTGCACACCATAGAAAAAACATCTTGGAGAAGCCCATTTTTCTGTCTGTGTGCATGAAAGAGAGAACTCGTCTAATTCCCCTGTCTGGTGAATTACTCTGTCCTTTTTCTATGCAAATTGTAAACTCCTTGATAGAAGCTTTTGATCCAGACATGTTTTATAGGAGTCTATAGTTCTTGTCTCTCATTTGGACCAAGACTTTGAGTTTCATGGTCTGAAAGTACACTGAGTTCATCAGTAGTACATTGTAGTGTTTCATCCTGGTGTGGTTAAGAACATCTTGAAGCCACAGGGTGTTTTTTCTTGCACAAGATTCTCAGTCTTTTCTTCTGAAGAGCTTCTCTTTAAAAAAGTTGTCATTTTGCTTTGAAAATATTCTAATCAGGTCTAATCTTGCATAATTTAGAAATTATTAAAAATTCTTTGACTGAAAACCAAAAAATGTTTGTTACAAATTGTTATAATTGTGAAACAAATGAACTTGGCAGTAATATCTAGACTAAAGATTTAAACTTGATAATTAATTAATAAAATGTCATTCTTCTTATTTACTTTGATGTATGTTTCATTCCTGTTCACAAATTGATATTCCAGAGGAAATTGGCTACTGCAAGCATGAAGCTGCCTAAAGAAAAAAACTACATCAGCTGAGGTAAGATAATCAGCTCAGATACATCATTTTTTAAAATAGATTTTTGCACCAATTATAAAAAGGGCAACCTCTGGTTGGACTCTTAAACAGCTCATAACCTCTCTCCTGAAAATGAGAAAGAGAGGAAGATGCTCATTCAGCAGGCTAGAAATGTTTTTCAAAAATATTAAAATAGATGTGGCTAACCTTCTCACATATACCCATTATCAAAGACCTAACATTTTGACACTAGAAGTATTTAAATGCTGTCCTGGTTTGTTTTTCTCTATGTGAAGTTTAGGAGGGTGTTCCACATGGTTTGTTTTAAAATGTGTTTTACGTGGGAGGCTTACTTGCATTTTTCACTCGTATAAACTGTGCTCTAAAACTACAAAACATACTGCTGTATGAAAAAATCTGTTCTTTTTCTCTGTAGGCATTTTCTGAAGATATTGTTCTTGTGTAATGATGTAATCTTAAAAATTATACTGACCTGTTTAAAAATATATAAATCTGTTTACGTGACTGCAATAATTATTGATGTTTGTCTCCTTTTTGGAGTGTGATGCAAGACCAAAACCATCCCTTTCACTGTCGTGTGGCAAGGTCCAGGGATGCTGCACTGAAGCATCTGCTTTTCTACATAGATTCTATGAAAGGAAAAATTCTGCCTGAATATAAAACTTCATAACTGAGATTCTGTAAGATACTCTAGGTAATTTTAAGTGACTAAGACTGTTTTATAATATTAAAAAGTAATCAAAACAGTAAGCAATTTGTCTTGCTCTACACATAAAATGGATATTCTGCAAATGGCTGGGATAGGAATTCTAACCTCTGTCTAAAAAGAAGAGCTGAACTTTCTTATATCTTTGTTTAAAGCTTCGCTGTGCCTACAAAACCGTATTCACAACAGAACTATAAATGTATTTTTAACGTCAGTCTAGCTTTCTAAAGAATTAAATCTAGGTTGTTCAAAAATTTGTATCTAGCACTTTGTTCTAAAAAACAATTTAATTGCAAATGGGAAGTGGTGAAAAATTCCTTGTTTTGCTTGGCTTCCTTGTGTGGCTTTTGATTTACCAATTAAATTGTCTTAATCTCAAACCATGGGATTTCTCACTTTGTCTCTTCCAGTTCTGTCCCCTGTCCCACCAGTGGAGTGAGTGTGGTGACTGGTTGCCAGCTGGGGTTAAGCCATGACACCATCTGAGCACGAAAGTGACATGTGCAGAGCAAACTATCCTGAAAGGTTTAGAACAGATGGTAGCAGGAGAATGAACTATACCTAAAACTAACCCTGGTATTATTATTTATATCCTTCATTGGTTTGCACAAGGCTGTGTTTCCTCTGCTCTTTTCTACATTAAAAACAAGACAAACACCAAGATGGAAGCCAAGCCAAATCCAGGATGTTGAAAGGACGTCAATTTCCCTGAAAGGGGGGGGGGGTGTGTCTCCTCCCAGGTCACTTCTTTTTTGCCTTAAAGCTTCATTTAAGAAGAATTTGTAGCAACTATTGCATATTTAAAATCAATTTCAGGGGTCAAGAGGAAAACAGTCTTTGTGCACTGGCTGAAAAATTCTCTCCTGACCTGTAATTCTGATGTTCTCTGTACTGAAACTGTGCTTTCATGCTCCTGTGGGCTAGACCTTAAAAACATCTTTTTTTTAAAAGCCCTGAAGTCCTATGTCTGTATTAACCTTATCAGTGAACCATTTCAATAGCAGCATTCTGAGTATCTCTCCTAATAGATAGTACAGGGAGAAACAGCTCTGCTAAAAATCCACCTTTGGGCTCGAAGCAATTAGCAAGAAGCAATCAAAGCCCAAGAGGATGAGCTTAGTCATCACTGCCCCATTTGTCAGAGGTTGCCCTGCAGTCTTTATCTACCATAACTGAACTTGTAGACCCTGGGAACTACTGGGATTAACTTCTGGTCCTGAAGACTGTGGGTTAAACACCCCCTTCCCCTTCAGCAGCCAGAGATGTCCAGCAAAGGCATCTGCAGTGAGGGCTGGCAAAGAGAAGATGTATACCCAGGGCTTCCATCAGCTACATTAGCTCAGATGGAGGGTTCGCAGGCTCCAGTTTGAGTTCCTGGTTCCCATTCACACCTTAAAATTGCCTTTTCTAAGCGAAGCACTTAGATTTAGTGCATGACACCACAGCCTAACACACTAGCAGAGGTAACTTGTCACACATTACCTATACCACCACCACAAAATTTGGCTGCTTTTTTATCTTGGTGTGAAATTCTGGTTGCCAGAGTCCTTCTCCCCAAAAAATGATAATGCAAAATGGGTCAACCAGCCTGCAAGTTTTCCCACAGATTCTACAGTTTCTCAAGTTCTCTTAGTTTCTCTGCATCCCATCTGTCCAGTTTGTTGAAATTATAACAAAAAAAGGAAAAATAACCTTCTAGATATCTATGTGAGGTTTATTTGTTTGTTTTGTTTTTTTAAGGTAAATAATATTAGGGAGATATACAGAGGACTGTGCAGGCAGTTGTGTGAAACATTTATGTGATTAATTCATGTTTTGGGTTCTTTATTTTTTAAATTTTTTTTGTTTTCCAGCTGCACATCTATTTCACTTTGCGTGCCTGTACTTTCAGACTTCCAATACATTCAGCTGTTTTCTTTATGCATATAAACATACCTCAGAATGGCAGAGCCATCAATTTATATAGTGGGTAAATGATTTGACAGAAAGTTGCCCAATGGTAAGGGGAATATAAACCATTGGATAAAAGCTAAACAGCAAACTCAAAGCATTTGGTTGTTAAATGTAATTGTCCTGAAATCTCAGAATACTGCTCTGCTTATAGAACAGGGCTGTTATAACATCCCTTGCCCTCTTTAAGTCCAAGCTGCTTTAATTTTATCATATGAAATCCTGTATCATATCTGTTTGCAGTCTTACTCTACACATTATAAAATAATTATATCCTTTTTATGATGAATCTTTCTCTGAGTCTGCATCTTTATTTTGTTACTTGGGCTTTGATGTTCCTATGTGAGCAAAACTCAAAAGAGACTTCTCAGGAAATTGTGCCTTTACTTATAAAGCAATTTAATATAAAAGTAATCTAAAATTTGTTCTATTCACTAATTACATGTAGCTGCCTTGTGGCTAGTCAGAACAAGATTAAATTGCTAGGCAAAAGTCCTGTCAGTGTGAGTGATGGCAATCTACTCGAGATTGTCACTGTATATATCTATCTATCTGTCATGAATACTGGGATGGACTTTAAATTCAGGTTCTAATAAAGCAGTAGCCACAAAATAAGTGAGGAAGGACAACATAAGTGAGGAAGGCGAAGAAGGAACAAACCCCAACTTTTGTTCACACTATTCAAGAATGTTGGAGGTGTTTTTTCATTTGAAATGGCAGATTGGCAATCTGTTGTTCATTGCTGACAAGCAGATTTGCTAGAGTTTTAAAAATAAGCAGGTTTTGATATTGTTGATTCTTTCTAAAACTCAGTCTAGTTTGTTTGTAGCACTGAATAAATTTATTGTTTACTGCTAAATACCATGTAGACTGACAGTTATTTTTATCCAAGAAAATTACATCAGAGAAAGTGAATGTTAGCGTTACCATCTGGCTTTTTAAATACTGAAAAATAAGAGATGCAATAAATGCCCTATGGGCAAAATCTAGGAGTTTTTTAATGGGGCATAGTAGGTGTAACCTGAATTTTAGGGCATAGTAAGAGAGAATAATTAAAGACTAAACGTTAGCAATGGTGTTTTGTGGCACTTCCTGTTGACAGATGCTTTAGGGCAGAAGAAGAAGGTCATTGATCTAAAGGTCAGCCTGAAATAGGAATGTCTGTATTTTTCTATCACTTGCTTGTGCAAGATTTGGCATTTTCCTTCTCCTGCAAATCTAGCTTCCTAGCAGAAGTCAATACCCAACATGGATATAGTTATGAATATAACTATATGATTCAAATATTGCTTTACATAGGATATGTAATAAAATTATCAGAGACATGTATGTATAATATTCAAAGTACAAACCTGTTGTTTTGTTTACCTGAATTAATTAGAATACAGTGGAATTTGCCACATGACTTCCTTTAAAAAAGGATTATTTGTTACATGATTATTTATGTGACAATATATTGGCTTTATAGTTCTTGGTATGGTGACCACATGAAGACTTTTATCTCTGCCTCCTGCTGTGATCTTAGATTAGAAGCAAGAGGAGAATGAAGCATATGTGAAGGTAACCTGTGGGACAGGTTTCAATAGATGATGCTCTTTGCTGTGAAAGCTCATAGAAGAAGGATGGATGCAATTTACAATCTTTTAGTTCCTAACCTGAGGACTGAAAAGAGTGATTTCATCCAAAAAAAGAAGTAAAAATAAGACAAAATGAAATGATTATGAGGTATTGTATATAGAAATTTGCCTCAAAATAATTGACACCAGTTTTAAAAGTTCTGAGAAAAAGATAAAGACTGAAGGATCATAATCTTATTCAAAATCAATATATTTATTTCAGTTTCTGTTTTTGATTTTGTCAAAAGTATGCTGATAACATGGTCAGCTTTCTCTTCAGCCTGTGGGCAGCTGTGATCTTCCTCCCTCTTTCTTTCAGGCTTTGCAGTAAGTACACATCTATTCATTAGTTTCACCTTCCCTGGGGCAGCTCTTGAATTATATGGAAGCTGCAGAATTTCTAAGCTCCAGAGCTTCATGGAATGTCTATTTTTTTTTTTTTTCCTGCTCTACCCACGCTAGTGTTGGATCTGGGTTCTGGAATGTGCAAAGACTCACGACTTGTTTCTACATTGAATTTACATGTTTTGTTTTAGGAATGCAACTTCCTGGAAGGTACACCTTTTTTTTCTTTTTTTTTAATTCCCCTTGGGAAACAAGGATTTCCAAAAGGAGATATGGAAATATTCAGGGGAATTAATATTTTTTTGTTAATTTTTTGAGTTGAACTGGCTCATCATTGATGAAGAAAAGTAAGTAACATATGATCCATTAGTAAGAATATATAAAGCTTGTAGAATCATACCTGTTCTTTACTTTTCCTTTTGATTTTTACAATCTTTTAAATTTGTGGTACTCTGATACCTTTGAATATCATTCTCCCAGTTGAGAGTATGGATATCAAAGACTATGGGTATATCAGTCAGAACACCCCATCATTTTTATTTCAGTTTCTCTCTTTTCTCTTCATTACTGGCTGGCAATGTTTCCTGCTTAAATTTTTGATTATACTTTATACTTCAGACTTGATGGAAGAGAAACTTTTGCTAGGACATATGTAATCTCATCATATACATTTAGGCAAAACAGTGGTTTTGTCCTTCTACCTAGTAAAAATACATAGTGAAATTTTTGTGATCGTGGTAGGAGCAACAGTTATCTTAAAACCTAGAATTCTCATATTGTTTCACTGTCACTGAGATTAGCTATTTTTCTTTTGTCACCTTGATGTTTTTTCTAGATAGAGGGTTTAAAACTCTTCATATTAAAGTGCAAGAAAATATATTGTTAATCAAAATGCTTTCTCATATTCAGTACCTTCAAAACTCAAGCAATGCTTTTATTTACCCCCAAATCTGTACCCTGAATGACTGTGAAGAAGAAAGTAGGTCATGCTGTACACTCCCATTGTTTCCTTAGCAGGTGTGTTTTGTGCCTCATTAATGTGAGTATGTGTCATCATCTGCTGCTATCTCTAATTATCTGTGATGGATCACAACATCCTTTCAGTGCAACTGAAGCTGATGAAGCATATCTTTCAATGCTGAATCTGGGAAGATACCCCTATTTCAAATTCCAAAATTAGTCAGTAGGTTAAATCATTAGTCTGAGGTGAACTGTGTGATAGACATTGATGCAGAGGTAATGGAAAGATTATGCCTGTGGAGTCTGTGGGTTTCATGAGCCTTTCTTCCACAGGCTATTATAGTAAAAATGAATTGCCTAAATACATTGTGAATGACTGCTCTCAACATACAGCCATATATTATTCTATGAGGAACAACAGCAACTCAGTTACTAAAGAGGTTTTAAAAAAAATGCTCCATCAAAAAACTGGACTTAATTTCAATGTCCAGTGTATCAGCAAAAACCAGACCTTTTATGCTCACTTTTCTCTGAGAAAGAGGTCCCACTTTTGTAGGAAAAAAGGGACATGTGCAGGTGACCCTGCCTGCTGAGACAAGGAATCTGTTTGCAGTCTCTTGTATCTGTGGCAGCCTCTTTTTACCCATTGTCATCTGGCTGGGCAGTTGCTGGGCTTTGTGGTGCACAATGGCCCTGCTCCAGAGGGTTCAGTAGCAGCCTAAATTCAACTGACGAGTTAGTTTCACCTTTTTTCCTGGTCTGGCAAATGAGTAGGTTCAGTGCAGTTGTCCTGCCAACATCACACATTGGATATGACTTAAAATTGAGATTGATTTGAGAATTGATGGAACTTTCCTTCAATTTTTTTCTTGTTACACATTCCAGTATTTTTACTAGGACAGAAAAACCTTTTTAATTGTGAATATAACCTGATGATCCCAATGGAGCTGATTGGTTTTGGTAGTTAAAGCAGCAGCTGCTTTATTTCTATATGTTGTGCAAATGCCATAGATATTGAATTTACAGCCAGCGTCTTGGGCCTTTGGCTGTTATCAGATTGAGGTTCCACTTGAGCTTTAATTTCTCTGCAGCAGAGATAGATATTGTGTCCTGTAAACATGGTGAGCTGGCAGCAAAAACAGGTGGCCTTGTTACCTGTTTGTCAGGATCTGGGATGCCAAAAGGCCCGTGTTTCCTCACTGTGCATTGCTATCCCAACTTCTTGGAAAGGGCAACTTTAACAGTCTCAGCTGCTGAGATTGTTGCTGAGTGGTGTCAGCCTTGCATGCCAGCTAAAGTTGACTAAACAAAAGGTGTTTCTACTGAAGTTCTGCTTAAACAAAGGAGAACTAGTGTAATCCAGATTTATCACCTCCATACAGTCCAGTATTTTACTCAGTCTGTGAGCAGCAATTTTGGGTATGGTGTTTGATGAGGGCAATTTCCCATACTTAACTATCAGTTAAGGAAGAGGGAATAAAAAGTTTATTCAGTTACCTGTAAAATGCCCTTTTCCCAAGAAGGTTTGACATTTGGTTTTTTTTCCCCTAATTGAATGAAAAGTCTGAATTTTTGAGTGGAGAAATATTATGAAATGTGGAAGGTAAGGAGATTAACTTAGGTTTCATAACTTCAGAAAGGAATTATTTTATTTTTAAGAAAATTTTAAAAATACTGCCTTTCTGGAAACAGTGCAATTTAATGTTCGGAGACAAATAGCAGAGCTATACCTGTAGAAGAGGAAGTACAACTCTGAAAAGGTAGTTGAATAATTTCAGACTTCTGAGCCACTTCAACCATTCTATCACATTTTTATTACTAAATAAACTACTTTTTAAAGCATATTGCTGTTAAACACAGTATATTCAGTTAACTTGTGCAATCATGAGCAATTATACCTAAGCCCTTCAGGTGTAAATCTTTATGCCACTAATGGAAATCTTGTTCTGAGAAATCATTATTAATGTTTTGTTTAACTCATAAAGAAAAGGCCAATAAAATAGGCCAATGAAATAGGACTCAAAGTATAAAAGGCATTCTGGCATCATTTGAGCATTGTATTCACCACAAAGAGAAATTTCTGAAAGGCTTATCTAACATGATGACAGTAAGTATTCTAGATTGTTGTGATCTGCTTTATATTCCTTTGGCGAGCCAGACCCTATAGAAGCTGTGAACAATGTCAACAAGTCATGGATCTCAGCCCAACTGTATAATTAAAAAATCTAGTGAATAGAAAAGCATCCATCTTGATTGTGTGAACAAGAATAGCCTACTGAAGTCAGTGAAATTGCAACACAGAATGCTTAAATTTGTGGTAGAAGGATGGCACTTCCACACATAGTGATACAATAGAGGAAAATTCAATATAATTTAAAAAATATTACCTGACTGTGGAAGTAATGCTCTTAACTCCAAGTAAAAATCTACCCACAACTAACTGAAATAACTCCCTCTTCCTGAAACCTGTGTATCTCCACACCAAAGAAAAACCTCAAACCAAACTAGCCAAACAACAACAACAATAAAAAAAAAAACTAAACAAAGAAGAGGCTCTCCTAGTCTTATTTAACAATATAATTACAGAAGCATATATTTTAAGAATTTTCATGACATAACACAAAAAGGCAGAGAAAAAAATTGGTAGGGGTGATGCGGATTTACCAATAGACTGGAAATGTAATATGGATTGTAAAAGAATGATGAAGGGAATAGTGACATTTTAAAAGCTAAATTTGAGTGGTAATCTGTAAAGAATAGAGAGAACACTGATTAGTATCACTTGTGTTTTAAGAGCATATTTGTTCAAGTAGTCTGGCTTTCTGTCTGTTGTCTGTAACAGATTGAAGGAATAATATATAATGAGGCAGGTGCTGCAAGTAAAATCAAGAAATAATATTAGGTTGAAAGAACATAAATGTGTTTGAAACTCAAGAAAATAGGCCCTGTTTTACCAAAAAATTTTGGGCTCTATCAGTTCTGTTACAGAACATGAATACTGCTGTAGTGTGTTTGTTGCTCTTTAAATCCAAGTTGTGATAATGAGAGTGAAAATGAAGTTAGCTATTCTTCTGCAAACCCTTTCTGTAGTCCAAGCTACACTGAAGTTTATGTTGTAGTGAATATTTACAACAATAAGAAAATGGATGTGTTTCTTCTCAGATTTGCAAATGTTAGCATTTTATTTAAATTATCATATGGATAATTGTACACTGAATTAAACCACCTCTATAGAAAGATCAGCAAGTAATTGAGTGATGCCTAAGCTATGTTCTTATTGTCTTTGTAAGGAATGCTCTCAGAATTATAGATTACTGAAAATTATCAACATAAAGGAAAAAAGGTCAAAGTTGATCTTAAGCACAGCAGTAAAACAGAAAAAATCTCACTTTGACTACACTGAAAACAGCTGATCTATTTGCATTATTGTTATTATTATTATTGATTATTATTATGAATATTAATAATAAGTACTTTGCAGTAGGAATGTTTCTGCAGCCTATAAACAACTTATTCCTTTTCATTAACATGTTTCCTTGCTACTGTAAGAAATACTGCAAAATTTTCATCCCAAGTCAGATATTTTATGTAAGCCTATCTAAATGTGTTCTCATAAAGCTAGAATGCAGAATCTGCAAATAACAGCATAAATATTGCTTGCCATGTTTCAGACGTTCTTATTTAACTATACATGTGCCAGGATATATATTCCTTTTTGACTTGAAGAATTCTCTCTCACATTTGTGTGTTGGTTTGTGTGACAGTGTTTTTGTCTGTTTTTTTTAAATTTTCTTTTTTTCTTTCCTTGTGAGATGTTGTTTCAATTAATGTTCTGGAAAGGTGTTCACTGAAGAAAAGAAAAAAGGGGAGCTAAAAATAGTTTTTAAGCTGACTGATTCTAGTAGCTTAAATCTGCTGTGATTAAAGATATAAAACCCCTGCATCTTCTCTGTGCGTGTGTATTCCTTCCTTATATGTTTACAGAAGTGATTAACAGTAAACTACTTTTACATTGGTTTTACTGTGACAACATGAGAGTATACTGATAATGCTATTATTTTTTTAAAGACCTTAAGCAATCTAATTACACTGGCACAATTTCTATGCTAATTTACCACCACTACAGGCATGAAATTGTTCCACTGGTTCAGTCATATTGGTGGTCACATCAGATGTGATCAATTTATTAGACAATACAGTGTTAATTTTGACTCATTTGAATAAAATGCTCTTAGATTGGCCTAGATATGTATTGAATGTTATACACACTGCAGGGTCAGAAATATCTCTTATTGATTGCTGTTTTCAATCTGTTTTCAATGCCTCCAGTAATTATGCAGTGCACTTGGTGTTATTTCTGTATAACATCTGCTGATCATTGCCATTAAAATTGCATTTTGTATTGGCATTTCTTCTCAGCATATTACAATTTAACATAGATTATTTTTCTGATATAGGCTCACCAAATGGCTAGAAAATATTATTGTTACTTAGCTTTAAAGAGTGCTTGCATGGTAACTTCCTCAATCATGCTTCCTGCTTTTTCTGAGATGCATTTTTATTTGTAGTTCTGCCAGATTAAATAATAATAAGAAAGTTTTGAGTAAGAACTTTTTTTCCAGAGTAGTTTCTGTCCCTTTCAGATATCTCAACATGCTAAAACTCCTATATGTGGAAAGAAAGATAATATTAAAAAAACCAAACAACTAGTGGTAATACATGAAAAGTGAAAAACAAAGAAAGCATTTTTTAATTATTTATGCACCAAAATTTTCTGATATTACTCAACAGTATTAAAGATGCTTATTTTGCTTTAAATTAGAGTTCTGAATGGGACAGAGTTCCAGATTTTGGGAGTATATATTTTTTAATTACTTCTCTGCCTTTAATATGTGAAGGTATCCCACAAGGAAGAATGATTCTTTCGCTTTTCAGTGGTTTATTGGAGACAAGCCTGAGAGGCAAACATTTCAAACCTACTGCACTTCAGTGGGCTTTGTATGGTACTGAGGAAATCAATTTCCATTCTAAGACAATGTGTTTGAGTTTTACAGGGGGGCACCTGAATGATGACTTGAGAATAAAGCTAAAGGAAAGATCTGCTCAAGGTGAGAACAGTCAAAACAATCCTTCACATTATATTAAAAGCCCTCCAAGAAGAAAACAATTTAATTTTCTAAGAGAAAACATAATAAGTAAAATAAATAATAGAGACTGAGTCAGGCAGCAATTTGTTGTGTTCTACATTCTGTAGACATGAAGAGGAACTGATAATTTATTTAAATGTCTTCTTTCTTTTATTTTTTTCAGTGGTTTGAGAAAGTCCTTCATTTATTCTCATAATTTTGATGTATTACAACTAAGTGGGAATGAAATTTTTTCTTCTTAGCTACTTGGGACATTCAGTTGCATAAAGTCACTTTTAACTGGGATGGTCAGCTCCAAAGAGTCAATCTTGATTTGGGTAACTGTGTAGGTAGAAAATTGTCCAGTTCAATATTGAGAGCTAATTAATGCAGTCATGAAGGATGCAGTAAATACAGGAAAAAAAAATTAGTATCTCAGTATTTTTTCTTTTTCCATGGTGTTTTTCTACTCCAGAAATAGACTCCATCTGTCCCTGTGAGCCATGAACTTTGGCAAAAATTGTCACAATTATTTTCTGACTCAAATTACCGTACTGTCTAACATTATAAAATAACTTTGATCAGCCAGGTGGTTAAAGGTCTGTGACTCTGTTGTGTGCAAAGATTCTGGTGTTTTCTCTGAGTATGGGGCAGACATTGAACACATGTTTTGGACTTCATACAAGTGCTGTAGTGTCTGAACATAAAATATTCTGAACTTTGATACAGTTTGGAATGTCAGCCTTTTGGATTGGTGAGATTCAAAGCTTGTTTGTTTTTTTTGTTTTAGTGAAAATTTAGGACATCAAAGCCAGTCTGTGGCAGTTACACTGAGCATTTACACAAGCAGCAGAACTCAACAGACAAGGTGGTGGGAAACTGGGACTCCTAGGGGCAGGCTGCCAGGCCAATAGCTGTATTTCAGTACTTGTGAGTTACTGTCCTTCCATCTGTGAGACCAGTAAAAATTAAAGTCATTTTGACAAAGGTACTACCAATCTTGTATCTAAATTATTTTCTGCTTTGTGACCATGCTTCCATCACAAATGCTGCTGCTACACTTAGCTTTGCCTTTTTTATTCCTATAAATTTCAGGAATTTGTGGAAGTAGAAAGTGCTCCATTCAAGTACTGAAATACTGAAATACAGAAAAAGTCACTGTTATACCCTTGACCTGAATTCTTTGTTCAATTCTAGTCATCTAGATGAAGTCTAGACAGCAGCTGCTGGAGTAATCAGAAAAGTAGGGAGTTCATTTTACCAGACTGCTGAAAAATTCTGTCTTTTTCCATCTAGCTCATAGATCATATAATTGCTTGCTAGAAATTTATCAAAAGAAGAACAGTGCTGGTCAAATGTTGCAGAGAAATCAACCCAGTCAAAGAGCAAATGCACACAAATCAAAAGACCAAGGACAATGGAAACAAATACAGCAGCCATTAGAAGAGTAGGGTTCTGGTAGCCCAAAGAAGAATTAGATTTTGAAATAGGCTTGCTTTTAAGTCTGTTTTGGTTATGTCCTCTAACCAATTTGATAAGAGAGCACTTCTGAAAGGGACTGGGCTGTAGGATACACATTGCCTCAGAGAACAAGAAGTTAGACATGATGACAATAAAAGTTGTTTTCATTATTTTATTTTATACAATTTATTAAAACATTATCTTAACACCTTGTACCATTCCTGGGTATTATTCATAGGTGTCTGCTCTGATTCTCTTTCAGCTCAACTATATTGCATGCCTTATATACAGAAAAATTTTATATGTTGTCAATGCAGTTGCATTATATTGCTTTGGGGCTTATCTTGTTCCAGAAGCTTGTAATTCAGGCTGGTATGTTCATAATGGTTGGAGGAAATGGGTGTCTAAATCACACTGATGTCAGACATAAATAATCATCAGGAGTTAGATATATTGGTTTGAAGTCTGCTCTCCTTAGCTGTGAATAGATTTGTGACTTAACAGTGCAGTTTGGGATTTTGAAAAATGGCTGTCCAATCTTAGTTCTGTATTTCAGTTATATTTCTACGTAAAATTAGAATTGCCTGTTAATTAACATAAATAAATGATGTATGACCACACTGATCTTAGTGCTTTTCCTGTAAACTCCACAGTTAGTTCATGAATTTGTCACATTTTGGCAAGAGGGAACCAGTTTTTCCCCAGAAGTTGTTCCAGCTAATTGGCGTGAAAGGGTCAAGATTCAATGCATTAGCTCTTTGCAATTGTCATTACCTTTCATGCTGCTTTTTTTTTTTCCATTTCGCGACCCCAAAATCGTGTTTCATTTTAATAGGGTCTGGTATAAAGCATATAAAACATAAAAGTATATATTTACTAGAATTAGGTTCTTATGAAAGTAATCTCTTTGACTTGAATAAGACAATTTAATTGAATGACTGCTATTTATAATCAGTAACATGGATCACTTCAATTCTATTTTACACACTTCTTTTTTACAGGTAATTATGCTGTTATCATGGAAGATTGCTATGGTCATATAAAGAAAATGTTTAACAACTCCTCATTTTATATTTACTGATTTTCATGTTTATGCTGAGAAAAGAAGAATCTGACAACTAGAATAAGAGGTGTCTGCTGACATAAGAGATACAATTTTTTTCAAGGAGGTATGTCTTCTAGTTTTAATTAACTTTAATTTCAGTATCAGTTCTCTCAAGTGCTTTATTTTCTAATGTCAAAAGGGGTTAATGAACAGTATTTTCACTTAAGTTAATTGCTCTTTCATACAGTTTCTTGAACACTTTGATATAAAAGGATTCAGGATGAGTCCCTGCACTTAGCAGGTAAAAGGGCAGAGATCCTGGTCATTATTTTAATTCTTTTAAATTAATTTGTCTTGAAGAATTTCTGTCTGTGCAGCATTTAGGCTGAAGCTAATTGCAAGAGTTTCTAATTGATCTTCCTGTGAAGACTAAAAACGACTTTTCTCTCTCTGTTTCCTAAAGAGAAGAGTGTATTTGCCCACTTGCCATTCTCTGTGCCCACATGTAAGATGCTTTTCTACAGCTTTTTCACTTGGTGAATGTTCTCCCTCCTCCACATGTGCTCAGAGGTAGGATGGATCATGCTGGCTTGGCAGAGAGCAGCTCCAGCTGCCCTTTTCTCTGTGCTTCTTACCAAGGCCAGTGTGGACTCCTTGGCAAGTCCTGTCTCTGCAAACCTTTGTGTCTCCCACCATTTAATCAGCACAGTTTTTCATATTTAGTTCTGCTTCATAGACAAACATATCCCATAATTTTAGAATTGGTGTTAATCCACATGTAGTGGGGTTAGCAGTGTAGGAGTATACATATAGCCATAATTGATGAATATTTCTGATTAAGGTTGTTTTTAATCAGTTATCATGTGCTTTTAATGTATTCTACACAGCTGCTTTGGATTTGGTGGTGCATGATAATAATTAGCCAGGCAGCTATCAGAATTTACATAACTCATAATAGGGTGTTTGTTAAAGAGACCTTTTTTTCTTTTCTTGTAGTCTTTTGCAGAAACTCAGATCTTCAGGGATTTAGCTGCTCTTGTGCTAATATTCCTTAGATTTTTGTGCTCTAAATCAGCCAGTAAAGAATGTGATCATCTTTGTGATTTTACTTATAAGTAAAACCAATCACAGTTTTGAACCAAGAAGTTTTTTCCTCAGGAAACAGCACTGGAGGTAAAGGTGTATAAAACATCATCTCCATCAATTTTGCCCATATAAATAAGATATAATTCTGGATGCACTCTTTTTTTAAAGCACTGAGAATCCTGTTATGCCTATGTGGTGTAAGCCAAAATATAGTAGCATTATTGCAATTGAGGCAGTGATAAAGAATCTGAAAGTGGCAAAGATGAAAAGCCCATCAAGCTGCATAACTTTTCTGTCATTCCCTGGAAACGTCTGTATTTATTTCTACCTGTGTGACTATATTTCTTTATGTGTGACTGTGTATATACATAAACAATTGTGTGGATATTTGTATGTGTACAAGTGTAGCAAATATCCTACAATTTGTTTTTTTTTTTTTCCCCCTTTACTTACCCAGGGCACTTTCAGATTATTTTATCTATTTTCTCTCCTCAGTTTCCTGTTTGATTATGCCACAAATCTTCCAAAGATCTAATTCTTGCTCTTTAATAACTGCTTTCAGAACAGCAAGAACATATAAGTACCTTCAGATAATCCAAGAGAAAGAAGAAGTCAGAATAACTTTAGAATAGCTCCACATATGTGTAGAAGTGGTTGCAAAAATATTTCTCAGGTAAGTAACAATTCTTTTGCTGTTGTTAATTATAGGTAGTCTCTGTGCATAAATTTGAGCTACATCAACTAAACTCGCATTCACATTCTGTTCACTTTAATCAGAACTCTGGGTTTAAGGTGCCTTAGAGAGAACAAATGGCAACTAATCCAGATGACAATCCAGGAGAAAAAAGGCTACAAAATGTAAAAAATTCTGAGCAATTATGCACTAGCTGACTACATTAGGAATAATTTCTTCTTACTATCAATCTTTTTTTGCTAGATGAAATAACCTAGGAAACAGAAATGGCATTTGAATTTATTTTACTTCTAAAATATGATAGATTAGTAACAAGATCAAGTTTGGCAAACAGATTGTTATTCTTGTGACAACAGGAAATGTGCATTTGAGTAAAAGCCAAAGTGCTGGGTACTGGAAATACAACATTCACCTCTCTCCTCAAAGTGAAGATTTGACTAGAAGTTTTATATGGCCTTGGTAATTTTTCCATTGATGTTGTGTAAGAAAGATTCAAGTCTAGAAATGCTTGTTTGCTTTAGCAATGTCATACTAATTGCTTTAGTGTGATTTTGCAATTAATATTATAAAAAATGAAAGACTTGCAACATATCCTAGTTGAAGGAATTACTTTCTAGACATTATTGCCTCTTAGGCTACAGTTTAAAACCTGATTAAAAGAATATCCAAAACCTGTTTGTTAGAAATATTTTTATAATGCATTTGCACTTAAAAAAATTTAAAAACCAAAATATTTTTCTAAATCTTCAAAATATTACATTTCTACTTGTAATTGTTATAGCAATTTCTTATAGAAAAAAAAGTGAATCCTGAGTTTTCACTTATCATAATAAAAGTTTATTATGAAAATGCTATATGTAAACTTGGAAAAGTCTGAAGAGGACTTGTACAAGACTGAAGTGTTTTTCCTATTTAAATGAAGTTACAAAATGAGAGCAGAGATAAAGAATTTTTAATATTATAAATTGCTTAATATTGGAGTTCATAAAGTTGCTTGAGTCAAAACACTATAGACTAGAGTCTATAGTCCAAGACTAGAGTCTGAAAAACTAATACAGAGTCACACATCTAAGGCAAAATGAAAATAACTGTTAACATGAAAAGGGCTCAAAAAAAGAGACATTAACATGGGACCAGTAAAAGAGCATAGGATAGCCATGGTTTATTATTTATGAATGCTGCAGGCAGTACAAATTTTGCAACATATTTAGGCAGTTGAAAAAAGATGCCTTCCATATTTGTGTAGCTCCTGAAAGAATCTGATTTCCTGCTAGGATATTAGAGTAATGCATTCATTGCCACGACATATTAGTAAAACTACAATCTTACTGAGGGAGAAGAGGCAAAGGTGTTTGTGTGGTTAAACACAGTTATACTTTCTGGATAGACTGGAAATAATTCCTTGTGCTTCAAGACAGTAAGGCAAATATTTTTAAAGACATGTTCTCTTAAGAAGTTATCATGTGCTTATCCAGTATTATTAATTCTTGTGCTTCTTTTGCTACACTTAGTACTGACCACTGTTGAAGACAGAAGACCAAATTAGAAAGTCATTGTGGCTAATCTGTTCTTAATGTGCCCATTACACAGCTATTTTCTGCAAACACATTAATGTGTTTACACAGAGCCAGTCTTGATTAGAATCTAGAACAAAAAAAAGGGGAAAAGAAAAAAAAAATCTTCGTATGATTTTAGGAACTGTATATAGCTATTTATCAGTTTTATAGGTTGCTCCTTTAAAGAGAAGTGTAGAGGAAATTGCTTTTGTATTTTAGGTGATTTACTTTTACTGATCCTGGTAAGGTCCATTAAATACTAGAAAAAAATCAACCTGATTCATTAGATTAAATTTCTGTAAATGTAATTAAATCCTGGCCTAGATTTGTTCATGTATCAGTAAACTAATTCCATTTAATCAAACATTTGCTTTGAGTCTGAATAGAATTAATTTCCCTAGCTGTGAACTATAGGAAAACAACATATAGTCAATTGTTTAAGCATTGAGATTATTGACTTAAAAGGCAGAGTTACAGCAGAAATGTTGCTATATTTAGTAAAAGGAGTCATTAGAAGAATTACTTTTAATTTGAGGAACAATTAACTTTTGGTTATGTATAACAAAGTATAAAAATAAAAGAATTCTTAGAGAAGGCTTAGTTCCTTCTGCCTCTTGGGGTTTTATTATAAAAATTTGAGTTTTCTCCTCAAATTCCAAATTTACAGGATGAGACTAAGATGAATCAGAATTTGACAGAACAAACACATCCCACTGTAGGAGTGGGAACATTTAAATGGAAGGCATCTGAGAGGACTGGGACAAGCACTGTTGCCTACACACGAGAAAGGTTTTAAATAGTTGTCATAAGAATGTTCAAGGGTCTTCTCTCAGAAAGGGTTTGAGAATGGAGAAGAACAAATAGAAACATTTGGAAAAGATTTTGAGCACAAACCTGTTCCATTTCCAATAGAGATTTCCATCTAGAATAGAAATGAGACAATTATATCTGCAGTCTCCTGTTCTACTTCTGCTCTGAGCCAGGAAGAGGAGCCATAAACAAACCCAGTGCAGAGCTGAGCTTGCCCTGTGGCTGCTTCCCAGGGGCAGGAGCTCAGCACTGCTGGGTAGGTGGGTCCCAGCTCTACACTGACAATATTCAGTAGAGTTTGTCTGGGACTGAGCTTGATAAAGGTGAAAGAATGCACTCTACAGAAACATGAAAGAGGCTCGTGTCTGATTTCACGATTAAGAAATTCATTAAGAGATGAGGATTCTAGGGTCATTTTAATTATTGATATAATGTCAAAAAAGGCTGAGAACATCATCTTCCTCTGAGTACCCTGCATTTGTGAAAGCCTGAACTCAGATACTCCCCCTCTGCACAGACTAACTCTTGAGGTCCTGTGACAGCTATTCCTGTTCCTCTCCCAGTAATGTGAATCTCAGCCCTCTATTCCTTCGTTTTGCCCACAAGTGAGTTAGAAACTAAAAAATATCAGGGGAAGATCCAGAAATTATTAATCCTGGTATGATCTTAGATGATTTTTTTAAAACTACTGCAAAAAAAGAACAGTTTTTCTTACAACCATATTTTAGTTTAGTGCAAAGAATAATTGGCTAAGTTTCTGAACTAGAGGAACACTTACTCGCCCCGAGTCTCTGATCTGAGTCTTTCAAGATTTAATCATAATTTCCTATTACTTTGAATAAAAGGGATACACCCATGAATGCTAGACATGAATAGAGAATTCATTTTCAAAATGCAAGTCCCCCATCCTCACTCAATTTATCTTTAAACTACGTTATTACTGCTATCCTCAGGCTGCCTCCTTCACGCTTCTTTTTCTTCTATGTGTGGGGCAGTTTAATATTCACAGCACCTATTCAACTAAATACAATCACAGAAAGACTGCCAACATCACCACTGTTGTTCAGTTCTGTGCACATTTAGTTGCACCAAATCATAGACAGAATAAAATATGGGGAGACACATAGTATTAAACTCTATGTGTGTAAGGTTTAAAGGAAACCCTGTAAGCAAGATTAACTGCAGAGCAATGTCCAGTTTAGAACATCATATAAAACATTAGGCAGCCTGTGAAGATCTGGCTGATATGCAGAATCACTGGCAGATTAAACAGAAGTGGAAACAAAAAGAGTTTATCACAACACATTGTCTTTTGGCACCTACTGACTGGATCATCACATGAGTACTGAAAGGCTTACTTGAAATGATAACTTAAAACAAATGGCTGGAAAAATTTTTACTTAGGAAAGCTAAAAGCTGTAACTGATTATGAAGAACAGTAAATCATACTTGTAGAATTCATACAAGGTTTACAGTCTGTCAGTTTATTTGCATCAGTATTATATAAGTCATACTTATTTAAGCTGCATAATTTATGATACAAAAAAAAGTAAATAGTTGGTTCACACCTGGATGAAAAAATGCATGCAAAATTGATACCCATAAAGAAAAAAAAGTTGCTTTCTTTGTGGGTCAGTTTACATTGGTCACTGCTGCATTTTCTAGAGACAAAATCAGTTTAATATACTACAACATAAATTCGTAAGAAAAAAGACTTTTCTTTTACCAGAAACAGACCACCCAGTTCAGCCTGTATGGATATTTAATTTATTTCAGTTACCCTGACCTATTTTTTACCTTACAGCTATTAGTACAGAACTCTTTGGAAACTATTTCCTTATAGTTTCCTACAATGTTAATAAACTTAATCCTTATCAGCTAAAAATAATTTTTTTACCAATTTGGTATGGATTAAAGCAGTCTGTTACTGTAAAAAAAGTGGTGTGAAGAAAATGGAATCCTAGAAGGAAAACCAGGATCCTCTACCAATTTTAGTAATTTATATTCTCTTTGTTATTTTTTTTTTCTTAGCAAAGCAGAACAGTATGCCAGCTATTCTTGTTCAGAAAGAAAAAAAGCTCTCAGTAAGACTTGAAAAGCCACAAGAAAGATAGAAACCAAGCCAGAAAGGACAGAAGACTGACAGAAAAAACAAAACAGAACTCTAGTAGCCTGAGAACAGAATGTGTGAATGAGGCTGTGAGGTGAAAGACATAGCTGAGGCTGTAAGTACTGCAGAGAGTCTGCTGAAGTTAACTTTGTATGAACTATACAGCAAATATAAAATAGAAAAAAATACAGCTGAGAAAAGGGTCATCTTAGAATCTGTTTAGCAAATTCTGGGACTGAGTAGCTAAATGAAAACAGCATTAAAGTGATGTGGGCTCCAAAAAATGTCATTTCAAAAGCAATCTAGCCCTCCATCTACTCTACTATTCTGTTTTTAGCAGTGATTCTCAGTGCCATAATGTGTTTTAAAGAAAGCTGGAAGAAGACATGTGCTAAGCAATTATAAAATCTGCCCTGAGGAAAAAGTTTCTTTCTTCAACCCATCAGTGAGAGGTTTGTTTATGCCTTTAGGCATGAGTTTTAATATTCCTTCCAAGTGCTTTTGTTTCATGAGATTTTTCATTTTTTTCATAAAATGCTCATTATAATTATTATCTTTATTATTGCTACTGACCCTCAGGAAGCCAAGGATGTCTGCAATGATAAAGTCTACCATATAGTTGTTTATTTATGTGACAGAAATATACTTTTATAACTTTAAAGGGCAGCTGGAATAAGTTTGTGCTTCCAAAGACTTACTGAGGTCATCACTGACAAAACAGAAAGGTGAGAAAAATTAAAAAGGCAAATGGTATTTTGGGAAAGCAGTGAGCTGGAGTGAAAATAGATGAAACAACAGCAGCTTCAGCACACAGTTATCATTTATATAGTCCTTGTGACTGCCAAATAACTAGTGGTTGCTTAAAATTGTTTAAATTGCATTTACCCAAACTTTCTAAGGGTCAGCAAGACTACCTATTCACCTGAGTTCATTTATGCATCCAAGTCTTTGTAAATTGTGGTAGTATCTATAATGAAAATGTCCCTATATAGACACATTTACAAAGTTTAGGTTTTTTTAACTGCTTTGAGAAGCTATATGCAAGACAATTCAAAATGGGCATTACAGTGCCAGTAGGGCACTAACTAAAGCCTCAAAATTTTTCAATTAAAAAAAAATACAATATGCAAGTATTTGTGTTTCCCTTTCAATATCTGAACTCTTTCTAGGTACTTGAATTTTTGTGGTAGACAGGAAATGATCATATTTTCTACTTGTAAAATGATCAGTATGATTAATAGATAACATAAAATATGTGTGTAAAGGACAGAAACCTTCAGGTAAGTATCAAGTTTCACAGGAGTTCTGGAGAAAAAAACAAAACAATGTAAGACCAAGTAATTCTATGGTGACCCACACCAATCTAATATATTTTGAAATACATATTGGTTACAGAAATCCCTCCTAGCCCAAATCTTCTGCATCTATAAAAACGAAAGTGAGAGAAAGAACAGGTCAGCAGAGGATGGATGTTAAAGACAGATTGGAGGAAACAATAATACAATGATAAATAAACGTCTTAGCTGTGGCATTTAACCACAGAACTACAGTGGAAGTAATGAAAAGCTGTCTTGCTTCTGGTGATGCTTAGGGAGCAATTAGATAAAGATAACCTTCTTGAGTTCCTGATGCCAAAGAGCTCTGCTGCTGATGTCAGGCTTTTAAATAGCCTGTGTGGCCTCCAAGCTGGTGACCTAAGAAGAAAAACTTCTTTTCCTTCTGTCCACTTTCTGCAGCACTGCCCATGCCCTGGCTCCTCAAAGAAGTCCTTCCTTTATTCTCAAAACCCTATTCAAGATATAAATAGCTATCACAGGAGACACTCGGCTTTGAAAGAGGTAAAATATTAAGTCACTCAGCATCCTTCCTTCTCAGCTCCCACCTTATCCAGTATTTCAGAATCAGAGATACTGCCAATTCTCTTTGACATTCTGTTTTATTTTTCCTATGCCAAAGTCAGGACTGCAGACTGGCTAGTAAGATCTTGTAATTAAGGCTGTTGTGATAGGTGAAGGACTTGCTTGTAAGCTGATCCTTGTTCCACTTTTGCTTACCCTGGAAACAAATAACACTGAAATGTGTGTAATGTGGGTTCTTTAGTGCCTATTTTTGCATTTTATATTTTTCATTCTAATGACTTGAGCAGACATTTTCTGCTGATTGCATGACAGGTGGGAGAATTTGCCATTTTCTTTGTATAAAATTACAGAGAACTTCAACAAGCTGGTAACTTTATTCCTTTAATTATGGCACTCATATAACTCTACTTGCCTTAACAGTTTCAATTATAATAGATGTAAATATGATCTAATCCTTGTAATGAGTAGACTTGTTTTGTTTTACCTCACATTGTATACAGCATTGGGCTTCACTTTGTGAGGCAGATTTGTCAGAAAAGGCTTAACCATGCAAGCAGTGAAAGTGAACAAGACAGACTATATTCTAAGTCTGATAGATGTCCAGTCATGAGCTACTGCCTTCTAACTTCAACTTGCATTGAAGTAAGTTCATTTCTAATCTTGAGACCTCTTTGGCACCTGCATCTAATTATACCCTCAAGACCCTCTTGCAGTAAACTCTGTTCTGATAAACATAGGGTGAATACCTTAGTGCAATACAGAACTCTACGGGAGGAGGTCAGGACTCTTTCTTGCCACATGTGCCAGCTTTTATTATCCTGCAATATGCATTTCTCTTATTGTTTGTCTGCAACTGACATATGTAGGTTTTCACACATATCTGGATTTCTTTATACACCACAATTAAACATTTTGCCCCAGGTAGGTCCATACATTTTTATTTTTAATAAAACTGAGTAAAATTTCAGTCAAGCTTGCCCTGAAATGTCAGAGAAAGTTAGATAAATTGGGGAGCTTTGAAACACATTTTTGCTACCCATATATTGCAGCCTTCCAGCTCAGCTATGGGAACTGACCTCTTGTTGACTGGCTGTAACTCATCTGGCCAACGTAATAATGCTGTGGTTTGGGGTTGAAGAGGTGTGGAATATTGTAAAGCAACCAGGTGTACTTGCGATGAAATTTCTTATAAGCTTTTAAAAGGAATGCAGAATTTTTTACTTGAACAATGTGTGCATGCACCACAGAATGGATGACAAGAATATTTTTGATGTAATACATGGATTTACAGAACTACAAAAGTAAATGCGATTCCAGAGTGGAGGAATGGGATTTAGACTGAGAAAATGTGCAGGGCCTGCTGCTGTCTGTGCAGTGGGCAGTGCCACTCAAGTGGTAACTCAGTGTAACCTTTCTTTGGCAAAATTAGCCAAAGTAGCAGGGGGCTTTGGTGTGTAGTCTGCTTTCACTTGTAAGAGCACCTTTGAGTCCTTTGCCCTTCTAGTCTCCTTGGGCATTGTTGCCTCAGTGGTGGACATGTGGCCCTTCTTAACAGAAGTGATGCCATTAATTGCAGTGCTTGTATCAGCTCTCTGAGAAAAGCACATTACTCTCATCCCACCCATCTTCTGGGTTTCAGCACTTACACAATTACCAAGCTTTTTCCTCTACTTTTCCTAAAGAGAAAAATAACAGTGCATCATAATTTTGTGGCTGCTCACATTCTCTATTGAAGTTGGAGAACTTACACATTAAACCTTGATTAAAATCCAGCTGTATCACAACAATCAGGGATTTTGTTTCCAAACTAGCAGCCTGTTAACATTGTAAACATGAATGTGCTAAGGGATTACTTTGTTTACTAGCTTAATAAGAAGGGTATTTTTGAACTTCATTAAAAGAATTTTCAGTCAAATTTCAACAAATGTCAGAGATTTTTAAATAGTCATAAATATGGCAAATGGTGGCCATAAAAAACATGCACATCTCTAGCAGCAGTACTTAGCCTTGCTTGAAATACTGATTTGGAGACTCTGAGAGAGATGTTGTGATTGCAGTAAAAATTGAATTCTGCTTGGGTTTAAGACTGTGTCAATAGCAATATAATCCACAATGTCTGTAAAGTGCTGCTTATTATGCTACCATCAGCTGCCACTTTGCAGAATACCATTAGAGAGTGATATTTACTATAAGAAAATATTCTCAGGAAGCAGAGTAAGCTACAAAATAAAATCAATGATAGCTCAATTTCTTTAGATGAGTCCAGTTTTGAGATGCAGTTGTATCTGTTTTCACTGGAATTAGCTGTGGACAGGGAGCATTCACTGTATATGGCTCTGCCTTAGGATATTGTACAATAAAATATTGTTGGGCTGGAATGCATGAGAGTATTGGTACAATGCTTAAACAGGTAATAACATTTGCAGATCTTTGGGACTATGGTTTAGGTGCTGTATTTATTTCTTCTATGCAGTAATTTTTGACCACTAGATGGGACTGTGCAACCTCATGCAATTGTATTAACAACAATATTTGAAAGGTTTATTTACTTGCAATTAATACTTTTCCTTCCCCTGCTGAAAGAGGGCTTTGTCCCCAACTTTTGGAAAGAATGAAACCAGCAGAACCTCTTGTAAAACAAGGATCTCTGTAATTCTAGTGAGCGCAGAAAAGCCCCAAACATTGAAGTCCATCCAAAGATCTATAAAAAATCCAGCATGCATTAGAAACCAGCTTTAAAATTGCAACAAATCATCTTATCATCTTGACTCTGCACTACTACTACTACTACAACAACATATTTCATCTTCATCTTCTTTCTCCTTGGTATGCAATTATCTTGGCTGTTAACAGCTGAGCCTGAGTCTCTAAACTATGCCTTATATACATTTCTTTCTAATCTTAGGCTCAGCCAGGGTTCTGGGATACTTTATTCAGATTAAGATGCTGAAAGAAGTAAAATAAATGGAAACCAGTTATCCTTTCCCAGCAAATTCATTGCGTTCTTCTTTTGTTTCCCAGTGATTAGATTCACAGTGATCTGGAGGCTGTAGCAGTGAAGCACTTTCTACTTTGATGAACTCAGCAGGTTTTGTTTCATTTTGAAACAATGTATGGCAGATGGAAAACTGATTTTGGTTTTCTATTGTAATTTTAATGCTTCTTTTTTCCTTCCAAAATACTTTTGTTGTTTTGAGGTTTTCTTTTTTTTTCTTTTTTTTTTCCTCCTTTTTTTTTTTCGCTTGTTTTCCATCTTAGAATAGTAATTGCCCCATGGTTCTTTTCATTTGATGTCTAAAGAGGTTGACTTTCATCAGCATAGAATAACACACTTAAATCCCAAGTCTATTTTAATCTGGAATGTTCAGGAAAGGTCTTTACCATGTGATAGGGCTTGTGGCTGAATTTATTTTTGTTTCTTGTTGGAAATGTGTCTTTCAAACTCTGTGACTATATTTTAAAAATCTAAATAGAAGGAAACAAAATGAAACTTTGTTTTTTGTTTGTGTGTCTGGAATATTTGATAAGAACATCTGGAGCATACTTAGAGATTCAGGGCTAGCTCTAATGATTTTACTCATCCAGTCCTTTTTGTGGCATAGAATTTGTACTTTGAAATAACAAGCCAAAGGTTAAAAACATTATTATTCCATTTTACCTAGACAGCACAAAATAGTGCCAATACCATTAACATACTGATGAAATAACATCCAGCTGACATGCACATACATTTTAGAACAGTGGTTCCTCGTGAAAATGACATTTTGGTAGATGAACCCACCATGGTCACTGAGATACTCTCAACAAGATGAATTCCCATGTTCCAGTAAACATCTTTTCCCTCTAGGGTCCAGACATGTCTCAGAAATGTCTTATAGTTATTAACACAGACAGCCAGAAACAGAGGAGGCAGCTTGAGCAGGATGTCTTTTACCATTACCAGGAAGACAATAATTATTAATAAGACAATGTAATTAATATGGTTTCTTTTTCTTACTGCTGTGTAAATAATACAGGTATTATACATAATACCTCTATGCCGTAGGTATCTGGATGAAAATATGTATTCTGTTTATTTAATGACAAACTAAGTGTGGTTGCAATATATTAATTTATATTTGAAGCTAACTTTTTTAGCCTTGACTGATGCTCTAGTTTCATTGTGGATGAGGAAATCTGACTGGCACCTTCAAAGATCTACAGGAATGTCTGACTCAGCAGAGCTTAAGAGTCATGTGAATGCAGAAAAAAATACAGGCTGTTCTGTGTGCATTAGAGAAAGAGAGCATGGATTGTACATTCACACGGGTGTGTGTGTATAAATATATATGTTTGTGTTTGTTGGCATGCTTTCATAGGGGCATTTTGAAAGCTACTTCTCCTGTCACTGTCCCAGGTGTATTTAGAAAAGTCCCTGGTGTGTCAAAGATACCTTGAAAAACTGACTTCCAGCAGTGGCACCCTTTTGTTGGTCAGCTCTGCATATCCTGCTTCATAACTGGCTTCTAAGGCTTGCTTTCCAGCCATACCCCACAAATTGGTGTGCACCAGTGGAGAAGAAAGAATATACAACAGCTGCTATTTCCTAAGCAGAGGTGCCTAGAATTGCAACATGTGCTTACCTGTTTCCCATTTTCTTATCACTGACTGACAGTGGGAGGAAGAAGGTCCTTCGTGTGTGCAAAGAGAGGACTGCAGGGTGAGATCATTTCGCATTGGAACATGGACAGAATCAGGTCTGCCTGAACTCCTAAGATGCAGGATGCCAGTGTCTAGAATATTCTTCAGTCTTTCCCTGAGCTCATGAAGCAGGTATGTGAAAAAAAAGAAGAAAAAAAAAAATCAAACTTTTCCCCACCTTAAAACACCCTTTTTAGAAAATTTTTGCAGTTCTTTTCTTCAAACAATAGCTTAGAGTTTTACGGTTTGCTCCACAGAGAGAGATTATGACTGCTGCTCCTGTTGTTTAACTAAAGTCGAATGCAAGCGCTGCTGCTGATTTGGAAATGAGAGACCTTTTTTTCCTTATCCTTCATGTTCACAGATGCCTGGCTGTTTTATTTAGCCTTGTTGCTAGAGAGAAAATTCTGTCTTTAGACAGACCTGCTTTTGCATTAGAAATCTTGATTTTCAGAAAATGCATGATTACTGTTGTTTCTTGGAAATCCCAGATTTTTATGAGTAAAGCTGAAACATTATCTGTTTCCATTTCTGAATACAAGCTTGAGGTTATATGAGATTCAGTGCAAATTTTTTTGAGGTTACATGACATTCTTGAGTAAGATGAAAGCTGTATTTTGAGTAACACCTCCCCCCCCCCCCCAAATATTCATCTGGAGGTTATTTCACAGGGTGGAGTTAGTTGTTACTCCTACTCATCAAGTGTTTGCAGTGTCTAGAGGTCTAGCAGGGACATTTGAGTAGCATCACTTGCAATATGCTTCTGGCATCCAGCTTGTCTCCACTGAGGGAGCTGAGCAGGTGTTTCAGCCCAGCAGTAACGTGGGGTATGGATGAGAGCTGCCTCCAAACACCACTACTACAGTCTGAGAGGCCAACATTTCTTTAAGGGAGTGCGGCAGTAGCTTATTCATTTTATCCTAAACAGTGCAAGTTGGTGAAAAGTGCTTGATAGCAGTAGTTTATATGACAGTAACTGGCTCAACAAGGTTGGTTCACCTGTGTGGTAGTTTGCACATTCAAAACTCACCTGAACTGTAAGATTTAAATCTATCTGGAGATGTGAATGTGGACTTGGACAAGGGAAGGAAGAATTTTGAGATTTGTTTGTATAGTGAGTGGATTAACCGTGGATTTATTAGATTTTTATAGTTTCAGAACCTCTAACACTGTGAACCCTATCTGATGGTGTGGATTTTATAGAGAAATACTTATCTGACTTGAGTTACAGGCTAAGTGAAGCAAACATCAATATGTTGTATTCTCTGGGGTGTGTAATCATTATAAATTGGGTACTACTCACAGAGAGCCCAAAACACTAACACATTTCTTCAAAAGGGTGAAAGGGTTCATCTTCCCATTAGCTGCTTGAGCCTGCTTGGAAGTTTGCAGTGAAAGGAAAAAAAATGGTACTTGATAGCCTGTGTCAGCCAGGAACAACTTTTGGACTTGCAGGTCCAGCAGGGTTTTATAAAGTGTTATGTTTTGTAATAGTATCAGGGCTAAAAATATAAGACACTTAGAATGTATCAATGTGTGTGGTCTCACTGGAGACTAAGAAAACCAAAATGGTTGAGAAAATGTTTGAGGATATCCTAGTGGACAAAGAACTTCTAAATTGTGTGTAGTACAGAATCTGTAAAAAGTAAAGTTGAGGTATGCTTCATGCCCCCAAAACAGTTCTTTTAATCTTTATGCAGAGAAAAGGAATCCCTGAACAAATAAATAAGAAAAAAAAACTCAAGCCAACCAAAATAACCCAACCCCAAAACATGGATAGCTCTGAAAATAATCAATAGCAGAACTGTCAGACATGATGCTTTCTTTGTGGTTCTAGCAAAACCATTTTTTTAAATGATATATATTTAGGAATTAGATAATTGCCAACAAGAGGAGAAGACTGATACTAATATGGGGAGGGTTTTTTTTGTTTTCTTTTAGTGTGGGAGTGTTTTATGAGGGGAGGAGAACTGGTTTGGTGGTTTTTTTGTGGTGTTGTTGTGTTTTATTTTTATTGTGATACCCTCAGGTTTGCAGCAAATTCCTTTAGGAATAAAAAACTTAGTACATGGTCTCATTCATGTAGTCAATTCAGTGTGCATTTTTGGAGACACTGTTCTCTCAGGCCACCACTGATCATGTTAAGGCTTAGCCAAGAAAATGCTAAAATGTGCAGATGTGATGAACGTGGTGAAAGAATGACAGAAAAGCATGACTTCAGACTCAGTGCAGCTGTAGAAGAGGTGGACCTGATAAACTGAAGCATACTAAGAAAAATGTTAAGTTGAAATGAAGGTAACACACTTGGAAAATCCTGTAGAGAAAAGTGAACAAACTGGCCATATTTAACAGCCCAGCAGGTCTGTAGTTACAGATGTCTGTAAGGAACTTGGTTGGAACAGTTCTTTTCTCATATGAAAACCCTGGAGATGTGTGTCCTAGGCATCACCATCACTAATGAAAATTTAAAAAAAAGGTCTTTGGCCTTAGACTCTGAGAACAAAAGACAGTTTGATTTTTTTATTTACAGAAGGTGACTGTTAGATGAAACTAACTCTAAGCCACTTACCGCATTGGCAAAAGGTGCCTGGCAAACAGGATCTAGTGAAGAGAAGCATCATTTTCAGCAGCAAAGGCATGCCTTTCCAGAAAACAGGATTTGAGGAAAAACTGGGTAGTTTGAGATACAGATTCCGAGGCTGCTGGACAAAGGTTGGTGGGTAGTACCCCAGAGGTTCTATAGGTTCCATACCTGCCCATCTTACCCAAAGCAGGCAAACAGACCTGCCCTGGAAAGGCAAATTGAGGGGTCATTCTACTACCATGATGTCTCATAGTTGGTACAACAGGACTCTTATTCTGAGGCAATCGAGTTTTTACAAGAGAGGATTCTGTTGAAAGATACCTGAAGAGCTGCAGAAGAATATATTAACAGGGGAAAAAACAAGGTGATGCAGAGCTGTAAAACATCCTAATAAATTTATTTTATTCACCAAGAACACTGATATGAAAGTTTAGAAGAATAGTTCTTGTAAACAGCTCCAGGAAAGTGGCTGGTGGAGTAATGTATGCACAGAGGCATTTGCACTTAGGAAAAAATTATTAAAGATCTCTCTTCACCTTCTATTAATTTTGGGCTGCTGTTCTCTCTTTCCTGTTAGAAATATTTACTTACATAAATCTGGGCTGTGCAAATCAAATGCATCTTCATCAGATATTAACTATATTATGTAATGGTTCATAATGGAGTTTAGGAGCTATGAGATGAGCCATTTCCTATCTGACCTATTCAGAAAAATGTTCAATTCATCCTTCCCTTGTTTTCCTTGGCACTGTGAAATTATAGAACAACAGAAAGGGATGTGTGTTGTTACCTGTTGGCAATTTTTCCAATCTAAAACTGCAAAATAGAACACCTTCCCTTGCTAAGTGATATCAGGCCACTTAGGGATCTGCAGTTAAAGGTGCAGATAAAGCAGGTATGGAGATACAAAAGCCGTTGAAACAACCTCTCATGGCCACAGAGCTTAATTACTACTGTATTCCATCCTTCCTAGCAGAACTTCTGTGGAAGAACCAGATTAATCAGGTACAGAGAACCTTTTCTTTTTTCTAAAAAAGTTGGAAGCCCGAGTAAAGATTAATTTTTTTGTATCCCACAAGCCTTTTGGGGTGATCCTTGTGGTAACTAATCCTGAAAGATGGTCTGGCCATCCTCTTAGAAGAGCAGCAGGAAGGTGGACTGTTAGCCACGTTTGGCACAAAAATAGGTGCTCAGCAAATCTTCTCTAAATGCTTGTTTACCTATAGCCCCTAGACAAATGCAAGCTTTTTCTTTGGTAACGCAAAGTTTCAGGATTTCTTCCTGCTCTTTCCAAAATGACAGGCTTAGGCTGATAAATTGTTAGATGAGCTCTTGCAGCTCTCTCCTTAGAGGAGCTGGATAATAGCTGGGAGACAGGGGGTACTCTATTTTACGATTGCCAGGCTGCAGGGAGCATCCCTAAGGAAGTCTTGAAAAATGGTGTACTGTCAAGCATTGCGAGCCTGCCTGTGGCTGTCACACCTTGGTAATGGTGGGTAGCTGAACCAAGCTTCCCAGGGGAAGGCAGTTCTCTCCTCTGGGGAGAATGTGCACAGAACACCTGCAGCTCACTCTAAGGAATCCTTCTTAGCAAGACAGTTTTTCACTGAATGCCCATCCTGAAAGGGGCTTTGCATAGGGTGATTGATAAACAGAAGTGAAGCTGGAAGGTGGAGGATGACACTAAGTACCAAGGGATCTGATGGGCATAGACTATGTATGCATCCCATAGGCAGACTGTCCAGTGACAATCCCAAGTGACTTTCTGTGGGTTTTGCCACATGCTCACAGCTGGGGCTGCAAAGTCCTGTGGGAGCACAAAGAGACCAACATGGTCTGAGTCTTCTGGCTGATGTCTCAGATACAGGGATATGGCTAGGGAGAAGAGTAGCCACAGCCACATGGTTGCAGAGAGGAGGCACATGTGCATGATTCTGATGAGTGATGTTGGCTGGACCTCATCACACCAGTCTGCCAGGTTGCTGATTTTCAGAGGAATATTTCCTTTTGTGGCTGAGAAAGCTGGACTTGGGATCTAAGCAGAGGGGAATGCTGTCTGCAGACTCCAAAGAACTTGGTAGGTCTGTAAGTGCTGGTGTGTGGCTCCACCCCTGTCATCTTCTGGTTTTAGGTGAGAGGCAAAATGTTGCTGCTGTGCTCATTTTGTGCTGCTGGGGCAGCAGGGCATGGACAGTGATACTGGTGGGTGTAGCCATACTGGGCTGTCTGGTGAAGTATGTCTTGAGAGATAGAAATAATTCCTAGTGCAGGGAGTGATCAAAGTGCCAGGAGTAGTCCTCCACAACATCATTTAAAGGACTGAGTGTTAACTACCATTCATGCTCAGGCATACCAGGATGCACTGAAAGAGCCCACTGTAGATGAAAGATTTGGCAGTATAGACACAGCAGGGTTAGTCTAACAAAGCAGTATGTATGCAAGCTGTAGCAGAGCTACAGTGTGATAAGAGAACTGGTGAGCTGAAAGATGCCAAAACTGTAAGTGTTAAAGTCAAAAAACCCCCAAATTTGCTTAAAAACCTGAATGTTTGAAGTGAGTGGCTGCAGTTCCAAGATATCAAAAAAAAAGTACATGCACTGGCTGTAATTTCTCAGTTTTGGCTTTTTTTATAAGAAAGTAGCTGAAGTTGATGTTGACTTGATTTATTCTTGGTGTAGCCCAAAGCACAGCATTTCACTTCATCTGGTGAACATAATGATTTCAGCAAAGCAAAAATGAAGCACATTTGTGTTATGAAAAGCCATGCAAAGTTGAAATTATTAATTTGAAAATGCTAACACAATAGTGTCCAACTTCTTGTTTATTTAAAAAAAATAGAAAATATTATTCATTTGAATAATACTATGGACATTCTTTCATCTTGTTCAGTTCTGCATATTTTGATGAAAAAAATGAACCAAATATTGAAACTTGCCTGTACATTTATAGAACCACAGAATCATTTAGGTTGGAAAAAACCTCTAAGATCGTTGAGTCTAACCACAATCCTCACAGCCAAACTCAGCATGTCCCCAGGTGCCATATCTCCACATCCAGGAATGGTGACTCAAGCACTTCCCTGGGCAGCCTGTTTCAATGCTTGGTAACACTTTCAGTGAAGATTTTTTTCTTAATATCTAACCTAAACCTCCCTGGTGCAACTTGAGGCCATTTCCTCTTGTCTTATTGCTTGTTACTTGGAGAAGAGACCAACACCCACCTCATCCTAATCTCCTTTTAGCTAGTTGTGGAGACTGACAAAGTCTTCCCTGAGCCTCCTTTTGTCCAGGCTCTCTCAGCTGCTCCTCAGCAGACATAGTCCAGACATTTCACCAGCTCTGTTGCCCTTTTCTGGACACACAGGAACGCCTCACTTTCTTTCTTGTGGTGAGGGGCCCAGAACTGAACACAGGATTTGAGATGTGACTTCACCAGTGTCAAGCAAATGAGGACTATCACAGCCTTGGTACCACTGGCCACAGTTTTCCTTATACAGGCCAGGATGCCATTTGCCTCCTTGGCCACCTGGGCACATGCTGGCTCATGTTCAACTGCTGTTAACCAGCACCCCCAGGTCCTTTTCCATTTGGAAGCTTTCCACTCTTCCCCCAGCCTGTAGTGCTGCATGGGATTGTTGTGACCCCAAGTACAGAACCTTGTAGTCGCTTCACCTTTTGAACCTCTTGCAGTTGGCCTCAGTTCATCAATCTAGCCCATACAGATCCCTTTGTAAAGCCTTCCTACCATCTAGGAAAGCAATGCTTCCAACTTGGTGTTGCCTGCAAACTGGCTGAGAGTGCATTCAATCCCCTCGACCAGATCATTGGTGAAGTTATTAAACAGGACCACCTCCTGTACTAAGCCCTGGGGAACAGCACTAGTGACTGCCCACCATCTGAATTAAACTCCATTTACCACATCACCATATGATCCTAGGATCAATTTAAAATTTGAATTTACATTGCTTAATAACTTGCCTCATCTGTGAAAGTTTTGTGTTAAAACTCCTGTGCAGCCAAGATTTAACAGGAGACTTATGCAGTCTTGTATCATGGACAATGTGCTCCAAGGGTATATATGAAAAAAGAAAGGGTGATGAAAAGAAAAAAGGATTATTTATTTGTTATACTTTGGTCATCTTGCTCGCTGTAGGCAAGTTATATTTATTTTGCTCTGACCTAAAGCTATTTCTGTGGTAATCAACACCGAGAAAAGAGCGTAAGGCAACCATGAGCACAGGATTCATGTGGTAGCACAGATGCCATTCCCAGCAGGTTTTCAGTGAGTGAAAATGCTACTCATCTTTTATATCCAAGAGCAATCTTCTCTAGCTTTGCTACTCAGACAAAGCTAGTTTTTGATGGCAAACTAATGCTTAGCCCTGTGCCTCATAATAAAGGTGAAATGACACCTAAAACCTGCTTTTTTGAATTAGCATGTTCGTTTTTTTGGGGGGGGTGGGGGATTTCAAGTAGAATAGAATAGTTCATTTCTAAAATCAAGAATTTTTCTTTAATGGCTTGATTATAGCCCTAGATGACTCCTGGGATAAAATTCTAACATAGATAGGTTTGTCCTTAATACATTCAAACCTCATCAATTTTGCTGAAATTATATTCAAGCATGAATGTTAACTAGGAGAACTGTAGTCTTTGGATTGTTGTAGTTGCTGTGGAATCGTGGTGGAATAATGAAGATGAGATCCTTTTATGGTTCTGACTGCACTGTTCAGTAGAGACATTGTGCAAATCACTTGCCTAGTAGAGGCTTAATCTTTGCTACGTAAAAAGAAAAGAAAAATTCTCCCAATGAACCTTTTCAGCATATAGTTTAAAGGAGGTTAATTTATTTGCTATGATACTGATTTTTCATTAGCAATTTTTCATTAGCAATATTTTCTTCTCCCTGTCTCTTACACAAAATAGCTCAGAATTTGAAGAAAAACAGAAAAGCATGTATTGTTGGCAAGGAGTACAGCTTTATGCTTTTTATCATCAGAGAAGGAACTGTCTCAAGATCAGTCCAGAGAACGGAGCCAGCCTGTGCATTGGTTGTTCTCCACATATGGCTTCTGTTGTGATGTATATTTGTACATTCACATGGCTTGTTATGTATTTGATGAAACTTAAAACATGTCACTGCTGTTAGTTCTGTGTACTGTTGTGTGATTTGGGGGGAGGGGGGGCTCTGTAGGATCAGTAGGAAGAGCTTCTCAATACTTTGAGCTAGAAAAGTCTTAAGATCTAATGCATCCTCTTTTTTTGACAAGTTTTTGCTTTTTTGGGTCATTGATCTTTTTTGTCTTGCTTTTTTCATAGTCAATAATCTGTCCATAAGCTGCCAGTCTTTTTATTAGACTTTCCCTCTTCTTTTTCAATAGCTTGACCTTATATTGTTTTTAGTTCTAGACACTTTTACAGCAGCGGAGTTCAAAGAGTGTTTCTCTGCGTCCCTGCTGCTCTCCTGAGGCACATCTTTTAGTGTGTAACTTGGCCTGCAGCTTCACTTCCCTTTGTGATATGCTGTGGAGGGTGCCAGGTCTGAGGTGCTTTAAGCCTCAGAGACTTGCCTGTTCCCAGAAAAAGAAATATGTTTGAGCAAGAAGGATGATTACTGAGCTACTTGTATTTGAGTTTAAATAATCCCATTCAAGGATAGGTTAAGATACAGGCAACTTGCTTCCCTGCAGAAGTTGAGCATCTCAGTCTAAATCTTTATTCACTATTAGTTAATTACTGGAAACCACTGCACTGATTGTGTTGGTACCATGATATAAAGGCCTCCCTTTTTTTCTTGTACCATAACCTATATAATCTAAATAATTTCCTAACTTGGCTGATATTATTAGGCAGAGCAGTTTGAGTCATGATTTCTGACTAGAAAAAATTCAGAAAAAGAAGAAAATTACAGGATATGACATAAGTTGGTTTTTTTTTTACATCATATCTTATTGATGACAGAATAGAAATAAAATTATATGGAGAATATTATATTAAAAGCTGAAAACATATACAAAAAACCCCAACCCCAAATATATAAAGGAGAATTCTGTGAGAAAAGATTGAAGAGATAGTGAAGGAAAGGTCAGCTCTCAATATATAAACAAAGAAAGAGACTTATCTGTAAAAAGAGCAGGAAATCAGGAGAAGATTTTCATATGCTCCTTGCTGGGCAGTAGGTTTTTATCTCAGATGTGTAATATCTTGAAATCAGTGACAGTGAGACTAACATAGATGCACATCTGCAATGACACTCTACCATTCTGTATTGGGTAGGACTTCAAACTTCTCTATCTTAAAATGCCATGGGCTAAATTGTAGCCTATTATATTTGAGTACATCTAGAAAATGCACTTGAATTCAAAGGAAATATAGTGGCTACTGACCAGAAAAAAAGATCAACATTATAAAATGAAATAAAACAACTGACAGTTCAGAGTGCAGGAAAGCACTGAAAATGAAATCCTAAACCCTTGTTTTTTATTACCAAAGAGAATCTATGAATGCTCTTCTGATAGTCATTAAATGAGCAAGAAAATGCACCTGAGAATATACTTATTCTATTTTGGTTAAACACAAACCTTTGACCTTGCTGCACTATTCACTCTTTGAAGTTGAAGAATTCAGAAGTATTGCATTTTTTATATATATATATATATATATATATCACTCTTATAATTTTTATTGGCACTTTTCTCCCAATGTTATTTTAATGTCAACACAGCTAACAAAATGCTTAATTATTAATAATCATTTTTATTGCATATTTGTGCCATAACCAAATGCTGTTAGAGATGTCATTTGAAGAATTGTTGTTGTTTATTGTGGTTTTTTTTCAAATTTTCTAGAGGTCCTTTTTCATAGGGGAAAAAATTTACTAAGTATTTAGTTTCTCTATGTCAGAAAAGAGAAACAAATACAAAATTGGGTGTGAAAACTTTGCATGATAAACTCACTGCTCACTGGTCATAATGTCAGAATTAGTTGCTATGAATGTGATATTGCAGGGCAAACCATGTCAGAAGCTTTTTATTTTTTTAAACAAAAGCACTGGATAGAGTTTGTTTCTTACAGCAATGTAATCCCAAATTACTTTTACAAACTTGAAAATTAAGACCAAAATCCCCATCTTTTCGGACTTCAGCTAGTGTTAGAAAAATAATGAATATTGTGATTGTCAATATGGTTGTCAATACCTTCCTTTGGGATTGGGAAGAAAATGCATACTTTTCTAAACTCATGAAAGAGTACTCTTCATTAATGATAAAGCAAAAGATACTGCTGCTGTCCACATTTATTTTCCTTGTAATCTGAACTTTATTAAAAATGAACAACAACAAAAAATAAAACAAAAGCTCAGTACACATTACATATTGTATTTTCATCATTTTACTATTTGAGAAATGAGTTCAGGAATGGATTCAGATTTCATATACTTAATTAAGTAACTGTCACAAACTTTGAAAATTTAAACAATATTTGGCATTTCACCCTATATTTGATTAAGGGCTGACATTAGCTTTGGATTCCTGATTTTCCCATACAGCCAAAGCTCTTCTTTTGAGATGCAAATTTCTTTTCAGTTTTACTTAGGTGTGAAATTTCCTTGACAGTCTTGAACTCTCTCCTGTCTTTCAGAGCAGTCACATGAAAATGGATGAAAACTATGACCACTGGAAGAATGCACCAAATGGCAGTGAAATACCAGGCAAGACTTGTAATAGAGTACAAACAATGATGTCATTATTCTGCATGCAAGGTATTCTCTACTGCCAGCAGAGTCTAGTAAATGTGGAGAGCTATGAGAAGTTCACCAAATTTGGACCACCAATGGTGCCCCCTCCCAGCAATTTAATTGCATTTAAATTGCTTTTCAAATGTATTGAATTAGTGTAAATTATACTGACAAAATGATGGCTCTTTCTTAGTTAGGTTAACATGCCTCCGGTACCAAAAATATTTAAGCTATATCTGGTTTTGAGATTTAAGTTGAACTAGGTAGTTTTAGTCATGTTCCTCAGAAATGGCAAACTTTATTCCAAATTCAAACTTAATTCTTAATTCAAAGGAGACAACCTTTCTTCAAATAGCTAACATTCTCTTTAGACAGTGCTTCTCTTATTCAAAGCATCATATGAAGTATTAAGTGTCTACTTCAAAAAGTTGAATAAACTAATGAGGATTAAGTATGAAATTTCTGTAATATTATTGTAGGTGGCAAATTTGATGTATTTTGCTTCCTTACATCTTTAAAACAGATAAAGTCAAATATGTGACTGATCTCTTTATGGATTCAGTCTTGAAAATACTGGAATAACTATAGTTCTGTTAATTTCAGTCATTCTGTGATTTTACTGAAGGCTATTTGAAAGTCACTTCAGGATTTCCAGAGGAGAATTCTGGTCTGGACAATTTGGAAAAAGTGGCATACATTCCTTAATGTTTAATAATTTAATGAAGACTAATGCACAGTTAACCTGAACTTCAATGGAGCCTCTACACAGCTGTGCAAAACAGCTACTACTAATGGGCCACCAAAATTGCTTTAGGTGTTTTCCCAGTGATGAAAAACAGATGGTCAATAATATTTTCCACAGTTTTTAAACAAATTTAGTAGCTACTTCTTGTGTAATGAAACACTGATATACTAGTTTATAAAATGACTTTGAGATTGGATAAGGACAAAAATTGATTAGGGAAAAAACTGATCTTAGCGACATAATACTATTCCATTGAAGACAGTAGCTACTCTGGATTTACAGCAGGATAGAATATAACATTTAACCCACAATAACTCTTGGTTTTGAGTATTAAAGGGAATTAAGGTCTCAGTCCAAAAGCTCCAGAAATATTCTCCAAATTATAATATGTGATTATAATTTACATTCATAATCAACTTTTCCTGCATACTTTTGCTCCTGATTCACTCTCCCACCCACTTCAGTAACAGCCTAACTTGCATTATTGAAGAAGAAATGCTGCAGATTTGCATAGATCTAGCTGTGCTTCTCAATTAGATCAATACATTCTCACCAAATTAATTTTAGAGCTTTTGACATCATTGGCAGCCCCAGATGCTGCAGTGAGGCAGGTTCTGTGTGTTCCACATCTGTGAATAAGTGACAAATTAAGGGAGATGTCTTCTGCAATGCTGAGTTTTGAGGAATTTGATTTTTAATATCTTGTCTTTGTCACAGAATCTATACATTCTCAGATTAGTGTAAAGTTGTTCAGTGCAGGGTTGTAGGAGCCTGTGTATATAACAATTCCAAGTTCTTAAACTACCCTTAAAAAATGCTTAAATAAAGCATGTATATTTAAACTTTTTATTTTTAATAAAATATTTTTAATATTTAAACTTTTTCATTTTTATCTGTAAATACCTCCTTTTACACACAGACACTGCATTTTTATAGTCTAAAAGCCAATGTCTATACTTTTCCATTTGCAGAAAAAATGTTGCTCTGAGCCTAGCAGCTCAGAAGGTAGCAAATACAAAATTTGAGAGATGAGAGGTTATGAATCTTCAAGTACTTGATAGTCAGATGGGTGTGGGGAGAAGCCTTGAGTTCTGTTTAATGGTGTGATTTCTTTGGGAGAGGTTAAAAGGCCCTGCAAGGAATATTCTCAGCTGACTGCTTATTTTCTGGATCCTGGCAGAATTCAGTGAAAATTTAGTCAGATTTTTATTTGGTGTAGCTCTCTGCCCAAACCACTTCTCTGGATATAACAGACCTAAAACACCTAAGTTCATTAAGAAATTTAGTAATTAGAAGGCTGTGATTTCATTAGACATTTTCTAAGCAGAAAATAGAACCATATATATGAATGTCTTTTTGTCTGTGCTGCTTCATTATCTAGGAAGAGCCTTCCAGAGGCCACTGTGTGGAGATGAATTGGTACCTGTAGCTTATTCAAATGTGAGTACACAAAGCTGCAACCCATTTATTCAAAGTAGGTGGGGCATATATAAGGAAAAAACGTTCCAGTGAGGTTCTGTAATCCAGGTTGGTTGTAAAATTCTTCATTTCTTCCTCCAGGAAGATTCTGGTCAAAGAGTGGAAATGGGAATTGAATTGGCTTGGTCTCTATTATGAGCTTGTCTTTTTATTATGAGTATTGACAAATAAAAATGAGACTAAAAGATGAAGTAAGGAGATGTCTCCCTTTCCCTTAAAAAAAACCCAAACAAATTAATCTTTAAAATTGGTTTTGGCTGAATGTGGACTATCAGTTGAGTCTGACACAAATTATCCACCCTTAGGTGCTATGGATAACTGTACAGACTTAGTAAAACTTCAGTATCTAATGGCATTCAATCCATCAAGAGGATGGAGTGGTGTTAATGGCAATCATGATAATTACATCCAAGGGGTTAAAATCTATTTCAGTGATGCTTTCTGGTTAATGGCATTGATCTTGGCCCTTCTCTTGCAGATATCCCTACACAGATTTGTATGTAATGTCAATGCTGTTCTCAGCATGTGTTTTGGTTAATTCTCCAGCAGAACATATACCCCTGCTGATATATTTGATGCAGCACATGTAAAGACAGGGAATTCTAACACAGTAAGCTGTGGAAAGACAAACATAAAATGCTTCTATGTGTGTCTGCATAAACCTCTGCCTTCTATTTTTTCCAGTAATATTTCTGGAACCCAAACCCACATAAATCTGCTTCCCTCTGTGGAAGACACACCTGATTTAGAGCTTGTCCTTATTGAGTAACGCCTCATTTTGTCTATCACCTACATGATTTGTCTGTGGAATACCAAAGGCACTTTATACTACAGAAGAAATATGACCTAGTGGTACTCAACAACTGGGCTGTGCGCTGTATGCAAGTTCTTACTGAGTATTTTGTTCATTTCCATGAATGTAAAATAGTTGTGTACAAAAAATGGGGATTTTATCATGGATATAGTTGTTGAAAAAAATGTTTTTTTCCATGATGAAACTCAAAGAGCCATCTCATAGGCTCTATCTTCTAGTACTTTTGGCTTGTTTTTTGATTTTAGACTATGTTTCTGATTCAGGCCACATTTACTTTAAGTACAGCTGAACAGCTATTGTTCAATACATCATACTGCAGGTGAAAAGGTAAAACTGTGAAGTGGAGCCTTATGAAACTAGTAAAGCTTACCTGTACATTGTGCACTAATAGAACTAAGAAAAAGAGAAATATACATAGCAACATTTTTCCTTTCATGGTTCACTGTAGAATCTTTAATTTCATTTTAAGCTGATGGATATAAATCAAAAGAGAAAAGGTTGTTTCAGTCAAGCTGGGAAAGAGGCCTAGGTTTATTTGAATCCTCCAACCTACTCTTTACTTATTCTATAGTACAAAAAATATCTGTGATTTATGTGCCAGGGTTTAAAGTAATAGTAATAGTTATAGAAGATATATTCATATGCCAAATAAAATATTTTTTATTCTGGAATAGAATGGGAAGGACAATAACAAGTGGCAGAGAGTTAGAATTATTTTAATATTTCTTCCCATAACAAATATTTCCCTAAACTCTTGAATGTTGGTCAGTCTGTTTTGCTATAGATTTCTCTTAGATCAGTTTGAATTTGGAGTCAAGGAAGGTCAAAAGTCATCCTGAAGTCTTTTCCTGAGGATAGGTATTCAAAGGATCTTTTGCCTCCATTTTCATTGAAATCGTAGAAGTGCAATTATTTTTTGAGTATTTCACCTGTGTCAAATTCTTATTAAATAATTCAGTTGTTGTGAAAATAATTGAAGACTTATTCGGACATTAACAGCACAGAGAAAATTACTGAATCTGTTTGGTGTCCATGTGGAAAAAGCTGAAGTAAACCAATGAACAATTCATGATAACAGATCTACATTAGAGTTTAGAGGTAAGGAGGAGGCTCCCCACATCTGCAAGTTGAATTTAGTGCATCAGGTGTTCTTATTTGTGTAGTCACATTAGTTTGTATTTTAAAGGTACTCTAATGTTTACCAATGGGTTTCAGTGTTGCCATTTCCTTCCTTGAGACCTGTTACTATTCTTGTTAATGCTCTATCTTTTCTAAGAATGAGAATTGGTGTTACTATCATTACCTGATATCTCGACTCAGAATTGATGAAATCAATTTCTACTTTCTGCTTGATAACAGAAACAAGAATATCAGGAGATAGAAAGACATAAAACTGACCTGCATCGTGTTAGTTTTCTGAGGTATCTCAGAAACACTCTTCTGCAATCACTTCCAAAAACCCTGAAAATCTTGTGAGATTTGCAACAAACTCTTCTCTCAAAAAGCATTTCACCTTCCCCCTCAATTTCAAAAATATTTTTATTGTTCTGTTTTGTTTTGCAAAATGCATCACTGTTTTCAGTGACAGTGTTAAATAATAGTCTACAAAAACCATTTAGAACATGAATGTTAACGTGCTACTCTCATGACTGAGTTATAGTGATCTTCCCTTTTACTTATCTGTGTGTTGTTAGAATGCTTTAGTATAACCAAGACCTAAAGAGTGCTGAAGCCACGGTGATTTCAAATGAAGGGATGGTGTCAATTCCTGCAGTTATGAGATACTTTTCTGCATGGGAGTTTCTAGCTGGTGAGCTGGAAAAAGAATATTACAAGTGATAAATAATGAGCCAGAGAACCACTCATCCATCACTACATTTTGCAATGATAATTTTCTAATAAGTAAGAGTCTGTAATGCCTCACAACTCTTCCCCAAGTTCCTTAAGACATCTAATTATTCAGTATGATACTTTATTCAGACACAACTAAATTTAAATATGAAGATTTGTTTTGAGACTGTGGAATACAGTAATAATCTTATCCCTTAATTTTCTGAATTTCACTTCATTTACTTATTAGCTTCTAAAAAAATAAGAATGGGTATCTAAACAGTCATTGTAATTATACATAATTTGAAGGTCACAACCAGAAAAGGAGTCCTTTGTAGTAGATAACAGTGAAGTACAAAACTAAAACTAAGTCCAGAGACTTTTCATTATGAAATTCCAAGAGGAAGGAAAATAAAATAAGTAGAGGTGTCTGAAATATCATAAGAACAAGATCTGAAAAAGTAGATTTAATTTTTTTTTCTTTTAAGAACTACTACATAATTCTAGTACCAATAATTGTGATAACAGTCTACACCTTCTGTATTGGAGCTGTTTTGAAGCTGGAGTTGATGCCCACTTTTTCTCTGCCCACCTTTTCTTGTCCTCAGGCCAATGGAACATATGAAGGGAGGGGAGAAACCAGAATCTGGGCAACAAACAGTTATCTTTCACAGCCTAGTAAATACAACTTTTGTTATGGTTAATTTAATAGACTTTTTCTTGATCTGACAGGACTTAGGTCTGAACTGATTTTAGCTTCTTTTAACAATTTTCTAGAGCTGACTCTTGGTTATCTGCTTAAAGTTAACCTCATCCTTGATATCTGGCACACATAAGGGAGTAGATAAACAGGTCTAGCATACCAGGTAGTGTGGTAGTCCAGCAAACAGCAGCCCATGGTCCCAGCTGAGACAATGGCAGGTTATTCTGCAGCTTTCAAAATTCCTCTGAAAACCAGTGTGGGTGGCATAAGAGAGGGGAAATACTGTGATGAGAAAATATTTAAAAATAGAATCAAGGGAATCCAAGAGTGAGGAGGAAAAGACCCCCATCAGCAGCATTGTATTGCTACTCCTGGTGGATATTTAAGCGTTTTGGTAACTCACAGTGACATGTCACAGGACAGCTCTGCCTGGAGAAGACCAGGAGTCACCAATCTTCTGACTTAGGAGGATATTGGAAAGGAGACTACAACATGAGAGAAATTCAGTGGATAATATTTTTTGCTTTCATCATAGTTTTAAGGCCTTTTTATTATTAGACTATCAATCTTATTGTATCTAAATTAATGAGAAGTATTGTAGTTTGATTGAATAATTTAGATGCTCTCTGAGCTAACAGTAGATTTTTTTACCAACAACACTTAAACTGTAAGAAATACTTTTGGTAAAGCCTTTGTGGAGACGATGTTATCCTGAGCCATTCTGAAAAATATTTCTCTCCCATTTTTTTCCCTTCCAAGGTTTTGACTTGCGGAAAGCAGTAGGGATACTGGGCGGAGAAGCAGAGTGTGGTGTAAGAGATTCCAAAGTTAGACAGAGACTTGGGTGCTGCAGGGATGTGAGGAACAGTTCTTGCTCTTAGAGGAGCCTCCTGGTATGGACGGTAGGATTCAAACACATTTAAATTGCTCTAAGATACGCAGAATGCCTGTGAAAATATGGTTTTGGGGGTTGCTGTACTCTGTATCTAGGAATTAGAGAAAACACAGAGGCTGTGGAAGTGGAAGGCTGAGGAACAGGGTTGCATTGTTTTCAGTCTTGGTTTGGGAAGGTGCAGAAGGGGACACAGGGAAGGCAGCAGAATGTAGTTTTATGCTAAATGCATTTGCACTGTAGTTACTAGAGCCTTGAAGTTTGACTGGTTATATGGCATAATTTTTTTCCCCCAATTGTTTTCTGGTTAAAAAAAAAATTAAAAAAAGTCACATTTATTTCTTTGCAAGTCTGGAGAACCAAGAAGTTTTCAAATGCTTGCATTCCACTTATTTTATCTTTATATTTGTGTAGGAATCTGGGACTGTACACCTTTTGCTTGTTTCTTGCTACTCCTTTTACACATGTAACAGTCCTTTGCTTTTGAACTTTTTTGCGTCTCTCAATGGAGAATCCTACCTTCACAGGGCTTTGTTTTAGGAATTCCCTGATCTTTCCAAGATGCAATTCCAACATGCCAAGCTGCAGTTGTTGACCCTCTCCACACCACCACATTTTCTCCTGAATGTCTTTCAGTGATATAGTCAGCCCTAATTGGGTAATCAGTGCTTTCCAGGTGGAAGGGCAGCAACACATCCAGTGGTTATCAGTATCACTGATCTCTTTAAAGTGCATACAGCTCAATTGCTTTCTGTTAAAGTGTTCAAAGCAGCATTTCTCAGGAGGATGCATCCAAATGCATCTGCAACTCCATCCACCATGAAATCTGAATATACTCAGATAGGTGTGTACTGCAGACTGTACTTGGTGATCTGCCAAGAGCAAAATTCCATAGATGTACCTAAGATGCTGTAATGACAATTTATACCCTTAAGCTATGTGACTGTGAGCTGCTAGAAATCCATCTGCCTGGCTTGTGCATGTATTTTGAATCTTTCTAGCAAGGGACCATTTAACATATGTTGTTTTAGAGACCTATACCCTCCACTGTAGTATTTTCAAATTTCCTTCCTAGGGGAGTGTCTCCAGGTACTACCATGTGGAGCCATCACACAGCTGGTCTTATGGATTAGTGGGAAGGAGTGTGTCATGGTAAGTTCTTTATAATAGGGTTCAATTTGAAGTATTTTCTTCAAATAGAGCTTTATTGATGTGCTATTATTATTCATCATCTTTAGATGTGGAAAAGTTTGACATGGTAAGAATAGTTGTGTAAAATTTAAAATCAGGCTTAGAAAATTTTTCCCTTTTCAACACCTAACTTGGTTTAAAAACAGCTGTAGTCCAGCTGGATTGCTGTATTTTTTTAAAATTCTGATCATGTAGTGTTACATTTTGAACAACTGAGCTGGACCAGAACTTAATTTTTTTTGCTTGTTTGGGTTTTTGTTGGGTGTTGTTTTTTTTTTTATTTCCTATTATGAAAGACACTTTTAACATAGGGGTTAAAAGAGACTATAACTTCTTGGACGTGTAGGACAGTGTAGCATTTTTTTTTTCACTGACTCAAAAAGCTCATGTAACATATTCTTCTATGACAGACCACCCCAGAGGACACAGCACAGTATGATTTTCTGACTTCGTGGTGTACATTTGTCTCACCAATAGCAGTTTTCCTGAGCAGAAAATGCTCACGTGAGCTCCTTAGATCCATTTTTTTTTTTTTTTTTTTTGTTATGGTGAAGACATCTGAAATCCCATGAAATCTGAATTTGCAGATCTAGAATTCCTGATTTCAAGTGGAATGAGAAAAGGCAACTATTTAAAATCAGTAAGTAGTTCAGTAATGTACTTCCATTGACAGAAAATGTATGTGAAATAGGGTCCAGATCCTGTTAGACTGCTGCATCAGCAAAAATTAATTCTTGCTTTCACATTGTATTTATTGAAATCCAAATACTATGAAAGTAACAGAAATTGACATGAAGGAACATATTCAGAGTAATTAGCTGAATTTTCAGGAAAAAATGGGGAAGTTCACATATTTTCAACATTTCAGTCTTGGAAAACACTGTTCTGGGGTTTTGCTCTCAGTTTTTACTCGAGTTAAAGAGACATTTGCTTACACATAATTGAAGGGAAATTTTTGAACCCTAAACAATTCTTTAAAATAATAACTATTAATTTTGCACTTCTGTAAGTTTTTTAGAACTTTACTAAAACCAGCCCTATAAACACTTTCCAGAATGAATGATTCAATGCAGAATTTCAGCCATGATTAAATCTTCTGGAAAGAAGTGTTTGCTATGGAAATGCTGACACAACATTAACAATAAAGGTGTGTGTAGACAAAATGAACAGTTTGATAATGGGTCTTAAAATGAGTTACAAACTTTTTTGTGCAGTAGAAGTGATGTTGATGGCATTACCAATTTATTTAATTTTTATAACTGTAGATTAGCATGTACATTTGTTCATCTGCTAAAATTCACATACAATTGTTTTGCTTTCTAAAATAAAATGTGTTTCTATTTGAAAGTTATAATGGACCTGCTAATGGGGTATTGACTACTGCTTCTTGTCATCTATCTCCTGGTGGAAAGGTGATCACTACTTTTCACTAAATAATTCTCAGTTTTCTACACATTCACATAAAATTCCTTTTACCAGGAAGTTATTTCACTTGCATTTGAAGATAGCTCCAGCTAGTGTTTAATACTTATTTACTGTATAGTATAAAAATATATTTTCAGGGTTTTGCCAGGATTAAGAACTGTTTTCTTAACTTTATCAGATTTTTCAACCATATGCATGTCTTCAGATTTATAATTTGGGTGCTGTCAACTCAACTGACAAGGAAATTCTTGTATAATATTGATTTTTAAAAATATGTTCTGGTGGAATGTTTCATTGAAATGAACTGTTGTTGAGAAGTTCTTGAGAAAGAGTGAAGTTGAAACTATAATTCTTTATTTGGATTTCTACATTCTTGAAATAAAAGCCAAAGAGCAGTTTCCAACCATTTGGTTATATCAAGCTCAGCACAAGAAGCAGAAAATGCAAGAAACCTCCATTTCCCCACTTTTTCAGTAGGTCCTTGGGATAGTTACTGCTTTTATTAGAGCTCATATTGCCTTCAATTTCCTGGACAATCTTAAAAATCTTGAAAAATTTACCCACCTTAAATGTATGTGTATGGTTGAATCACCAACAACTAAAGTCAAGCTGCACTTTAGAAGAAGATGCTTAGGAATGAGATGTAGTTCTCCTTGGGGTTAAAATATTAATTCCCTGAGATTGTACTATTTTCCTAAATCCCTGCTTCAGTTAGCAAAGAGTGGCTGAAAACAGAGACACAATTGTTTTATAATATTTTTAGATCCTCGTGTAAGAATGTAGTGATTTATACTGGAAGAGCTTTGTCAGAAAGTTTTAACAGTCCATTTCATATTTTGCTTGAACTGCACTTTAGCTTTCTGATGAGCAGTTTTCATCAGGGCTGTAAAAGAAAGGATGAGAGTAGAGAGCAGAGGTTTTAAAGGTTTCAGTTATAGAGAGAATCTGTTCAGAGTTCAGAAATTTTCCAGATTTCTAGACAGGGTGTAGAACCTGTAACCAAACCAGACTCTTTGTCAAGGAAGTTTAAAGTTAGCTTTATCTGTGATCCTCCACTAAAAAACATTCCCAGTTCCTGACCTCAGTTCCCATGGCAATCTGTGGCAGCTCCAAGTGGAGAGTTAAAAGCTTTGTGTGCATACTTTAAACGTGAGCGTTCAGCTATGAGATACTCTTTGTGGGGACTGGCCTTTATTTTGTTACAGCTCTCACATTCTGAGTTTCCTCAACAGTTATGGGTATGAGAACTGGACATATTACATAAAAAGTGAACTTGCTAAAAAAACAAATTCTTTTTCTTCTCTTTTTCTATCTAGGGATTGTCTGAGACTTTGGTGTAGTCTTCCAGCCTGCCTCTGTGGTAAGCTTTTACAGATTTTTTTCCTCCACTTAAGGAATTTCTTTCATGTCAGAACATAATGAAAGGAGTCATGATGTGGTGCAAATGATAGTTCCATATGTTTAATCAGCTATAATCAAGTAATTCTAGGCAATACTGAGAAACAGACTTAACAGTGGTTACCATGCACTACTACCTGGGAAACACTGAAAAGATATTAAGATCTGTATTCAGACCTTACCATATAAGTAGACACTAATGTTGTCAGTTTCTTATTGTCTATTCTTATGAGCCCACATAATAAATACATGTAAAAATAAAATTTGAAGGCACAGACATTTATGGATAGCAAGAGCAAGCAAAATTAGTCATCTACTGAAGACTTTTTCAAAGACATTAATTTAGAATTGAGTCATTGATTTCTTGCAAAAGGCCATTGTGCCAGCAAGTTTGTAATAACTGGGAAGATGAAATAGAAATTATCAGATGAATGAAATTTATATTTAGAAGCACTTTTATAAAAAAAGCCAAACGGCTAAAAATGTGGCATTTCAGCTGCACTACATAAATCAAAGCTGTTGATATGTGTCTGATCTTTTATTCCCCATGAGCAAAAGTCATCAGGATAGCACTTTGAAATCATGGAGTGCTACTCTCTAAAGAGATCTTATTGCAGCAAATCTAATGTACCTCCTCCATATAACATGATTTTCACAGCTAATTATAGGACTCTCATTTGACCTCCTAAGAGGAGTCAGCTTCAGGGATGGTAAAATTTCCTAGCACCCAAGATTTCTGCTATGGTGGTTTGAACTTTTCATCTGTTAGGGTACATCTGAAAAAAAGTGAGAGATTCTCAGGCATTTATTGTAACTTGGGTGATCCCACATACTCATGCAAGGCATAAGGAAACTGAAAGGAGCACAGCAAGAAAGGTAAAGGTTCTCCCACCTTATCTTGCAGCTCTGGAGAGAGATCCAAGCAGGAGGAAACCCTGCAAAACATGAACTGTATGGGGATGTCTGGTTACCCTGTGCATTATTCCCCTAAGATTTATAATTCTTGTGGCAGTAGACTTTACTACCCTAATAAGAAGCAAGTTATTCTGTATAACTTGTTTTGCTGCATGTTAATACATCACCTACATCCCAAAATTACTCATCATGCAGAACTATCTAAGCATGAGGGAGATTCTAAAGAAATGTGGAAATAATTCAATTGTCCTTGTCTGCTCTTGTATTAAGAAGTTTTTATTCAATTACTCCAAAACTTGCTGTCTTTCTTGATTAACTTTTAAGAGCAAATGGTGCAGTAGAACAGCAATGTCATCACAAAATGTATTCAAACCTTAGGGACTGAAGATAAAGATTGATTTTATGGATATAACTGAAAATGCTTTGCAAATGTTCCATGGACTATAATACTACGATGCTTTTGCAGTATAAACAGATTTTTAAATTAATCTTATTTTCTGTGAGAGGAAGAAAATTTCATTCTTTTTACATTCTAGCAAAGAGGAGAATGTAGTAAGGTTTAATAATGCTGTGTATTTGCTCCTAACAAAAAAATAATGTAGTTGGCTCATTGGAATGTTACCAAAAATTATTATCACAGTTGTCATTTTTAATAGGAACAGTATCTAGGTCTTTCATCTGTGACATGGAATAGAAAATATTGTTTACTTACTCTGCTAGAAAAATTAATAATGCATGTTATGGCACAGCATGTAGTACTGCAGAAAGAATTTATTTTGGCAACCATTTTGGTCATCTGCTTTATATTTTGATGATCCCCCTTTGTCCATGGTCTTTGCATTGTTACCTGAAAGAGTTAAATCTTCCTTGCTTTGTATTTTTCTCGGTCTCTACTAATTTTGATTTTCATAAGCACTACAAATTTGTGCTGTCTCTGGATGGAGCACTCCTTTCTGCCCCTCTGCTCTCTTGCACCTGTACCCACAGTGATGCCTGAAGACAGCAGACCAGTTCTGCAGTGCAGAGGGCAGGACCCCATGGTGCACTTGAGGGAAGCACTTAGTCTTATATCACACAAGGTCCAGAAAAATCTGCTTTTTAAAATATAGCTCACATTCCTCTGGGACTGCAGAACAAACAGATATTGGAATGCCTAATTTGTAGAAAACATGCTGAGTACCCAGAGAAATGTGTGTGTATATATATATATATATATATATATATATATATATATATATTCTCATAAACTTTATCATCTGCCTAGTGTTTTTCACCATTGTATATTATTCTTCAAACATTGGGGAAAACTTGTGCACTATTAAAAGAGAGATAAGTTCCTTGAAGGTGGTCAGATGTTCTTAGCTTCCATTATTGGCAAAAAAAGCAGGAACAAAACCAGTTCTGTAGATCAATTTACATCCCAAGCCCCATGTACAGAGAAAAGTTTTAGACTGAATCTTTGTTTGAGAGGTAAATATTTATACTAACATCGATTCTGTCATTCGTATTCCATTAGTGCATCTGGATCTTTACACAGAAGGGCTTCTGAGGGGCATAGGATTGCGTGGTTTGCAGATAAAAATATGTTTGAAATTTAAGAAAGTGCAGCATCAAGTGTGATTGGGGAACACCTTTTACATTGATTTATGAGCAGTCTCATTCAATAGCCAATTGTCTCCTGTGTATCAGAGCTCTGAGGAACATAACTTGTATGAAATTTTGTGAGGTTCAAGTTGGGAAATCTCAGCCTGTTCTACCTGGCTATGGAACAAAGGTTTTTTTAAAGCCACTACTTCAAAAATTTGGTTTATTGTGGTTATTCTTTTAAAGTGATTGTGGTGAGATGATGAAAATATTCAGACAGTTCCATCAAAGAAATTATGTGTGCATTGTTACCTCTGTGGTGAGGGAAATAATGCAGGTGTGGGCAGATCAAATTGTACCGATGTCAGACTTTGAACAAAGTCTTTGCACATTTTAAAGCAACAGGGTTATGTCCAAGTAAGATGTTGGGGCTGGCACAAAGCATTGGTATAATCCCATAGAACCCATGGAATATTTGCAAAGCATTTTCTCAGTTATTTTGCATGAAAAACAAGCCTCCCTTCAGATTCTTGAATACCAGTATTTCTGTAACTCTTGTGTTAGCACTGCTGCTCTAGTGCTCTCAAAATCTGTGTAGTACAGCTTCATGACTGACAAGTGCAGAAGAAAGATGCCAGAGGCATATTTCTTGCTTCTCAAAGAAGAAATTTGTCTTTCCGCATTTGAAATGTCAGCCATGAGCTGTTGGGATACCCAAGAACCAGATACAGCACTGCTGCACATACCCTGTTTCTTTGTAATACTTGAACAGATCATCCAGGCTCCTAACCACTCACACAGCTTCCAGCTACCAGGGAAAGCAACCATTCATCACTAGATAGATAACTATATTGGTCAGAAATCACAATATATTAACATAATTTTCTAATATATCTAAGCCTTTAAAAGTTAGCTAATATAATTATGGGAAGCTGTTGATTTGCCACATAAGAAGTTTATTTAGATCCACAATGAATGGAAACATTGTAACTTAGTAGAGAGCCAAAATGAAAGAAGTTGAATTTCTCTAGGGCTTGTGGTTTTGTATTTTCTGTATTTTATATGTTTAAAAATTAAGTTGAATACTGGGAAAAAGGTACAAATCCTACTGCTTACTTCTATCTAAGCATCACTGAGTTCTACCCAGTATCATCACACAACCAGAATATTTTAAGCTCCTAGCAAACCTTGAGGAATCACTCTTGTAATCTGTACCTATGGGTTGTAGGTCTCCTATTTCCTCTAAAGAAGTAGAAGAAGGAGTGCCAGGGTCAGGAAACCTTTCAAAGTGATGAAAAAGAGAAATAATATTTCAACACTGTGAGACAAAATTAAACTTTAAATATACATGTCCCATGTGCTGGCAACTTAGTTTGGCTAGAATTACTCTGATGCTGTTGAGTACTGAAAAGGACTTTATCTGACCAGAAATGTTCCCCTTCGTGTTTTACAGTACCTGAGATAGCCTTGCATCTAATGTTATAGAGCTCAGAAGCACACAAAATAGTTACTGCTGTCATTACCTGAGTTAGAGTGAGGCAATGATGTTCTTTTTATTTCTATTGTTAGAGGACATTGTATTAAAGGATACAGAAAAGTGTGTGGGTTTTCAATACAGTATTTTATTGATGTTTCATACAGTAAAGAAATGTCTGGTACTTAAACAGACTTTATAGAATTAGAAGTCTAGCAAGCAGTCTTCTCTCATTCTCACTTTTATTTGTGTTCTATATATGTGAAGAGATTTCAGGCCAGCCTAATGCATTACTCACTGAAGAATCTTCCCAAGAAATAAATTCAATAATGAAGTAGTTGGAAGCCCTGTATATTCACATTCGTAAATGGGAAAAGTATCAGCAAAGGCATGTTGTTATTGATTTTGTAATAAGCTACACTAATTAACTAACTAATAGGCCAGCTGGAAGTCAGAATGAATTTTTTTTTTCCTGCACAGGTTGAGAGAGGCAGCATTACCACTGGAAGTATTGGAATTTTGTTTTATTTCAAGAGCATGTGCTGGGAAAATGAACGAGTCCAAAGCAGTTGTGTAGTGTGGTTCTCCAAAGAGGAAATAATTTTTTTTTAATTTTTCAGTTTATTTTTCTCTGCAAAAACATTCATGTTTCTACCTGACTTGTTTAAATTAAATTAATTTTCTTTACTGGGAGTACCATCCATTATTTTGATATGTTTTATTGTGAATGAGTATTTTTGATTGCAGCTGCATACCAAAAGAAGGAGTTTTGCCACTTTTCCTTAAAAAAAACCATCTTCAGAAATGTCAGACATCATTTTAGTGTCTTTGCTCAAGAAAATACTTCAGGAGTGCTCTAAAATGAGCTTTTTTGGAGATGGCAGCTATTGAAACAGCAACAACAGCAACAATAATAATAACAATAATAAAATGTATTTGTCTAACCATATTGGAATCACCTTTATACAAGTGTTCTTGTAGGCAGATAAAAAATATATTAGTCATGTGCTCAAAGCCAGGGTGCCCCATAGGTAAGAATATTGGAACATTTCTCACAGAGACAAATTCACAGGCTTCTTCCAAGTAAGATTAATTGGACTGATTTCAGTTTGGCTGGTTTCTCATGGATAGAAAAATAGGACACAAGAATTGCTGTAGTTTGTTTGCTTCTTTTTACTGAAATTTCTAATAAAAAAAATACTCTGGAGCACAGGTACTGAACCTCTATTACTTTGTAAGTGTATAGTTTACAAGGCACTTTGGAAAAGGAACAGAAAAGGACACAATTGTTTTGTATTCTGGTATGCATTTGTATATCATTCTGGAGACCTCAGCAAAATTTGAAATGTTTCTTTATTGCTGTTTAGGTGTTTCAGTTCATGAGCTTTGAGGTGAGATGTCAGAACCACCATGGTCATCTTGTTCTGACTTTCTTTGCACAGAAGCTATAGAACTGTGGGGGATATCTGACTGGAAGATGCACAGTGTTCAGTAGTCATTGCTTCTAGGAAAAAACCCTCAAGCCTTGGATCTCTTTTAGTGATAAACAATGCCTATTAAGTTATACCAATGGCTAATTTAGCTCTCTGTTATAAAGATGGCAAAATTTTTTATATTTAATTTATTAACCTTTAGTCTACAACTTGTACACATCTCATTATATCTTAATTTGAGAAACAGAGGAGATAGATTTAAAAATCTGCTTTCTTTGTCTTTTATATCCAGGTTGTATGCTTCTTGGCAAAGTACTACATTGAATTAACTTCTTAACACAAAGATTATGATTCTTTGAATGTTCATGGGAGTTTATCTTTTTTTTCCAATTTATTGATATTCTTCCTAAAATCTGAAGGTCATTCCTGGATATAATGCTCTAAGTGTGGTCATATCACTAGCGCAGTATACAAGAGGTAATGTAACCTTTCTTCTTCTGCCATGGCCTACATGATAATAGAGTGAGTAAATAATCCCAGGATGCAGCTCTTTATGCCACAGCCCTGCAAGTTCAGTGTATGATGTGATGTCTTCAAAAGTGAGGAGTTGTGCCTGATAAACCCACTCCCTGCTTCTCAGAAAATTCACTTATATCCAGGAACCTGTGTTAGTGGACATGAAGATATTTCCTGCCCCTGAGACACTTGGATGAATCCTTCAAAATGCCCTGAGCCCTCCCCAAGTTCCCAAGAAAAGGTGAGAGCAGCAATAAAAGGCAAGTAGCTGATCTTAAGGAAACAATAGGCTTCCTGGTTGCACAGTGCAGAGATCCTCTAAACTAGCTGGGGTTTTGTGTTTCAAGCAAACTCTGAGTTTTGTCTCCACCAAAATCAACAGAATGCTCTGTGGCAAAATCATCTGCTGCTGGTACTATGCACTGAAATGATGCTGTACTTCCAGAGCAGGGGCATTCACCTCCAGTCACAGCTCTGGCAGTGACTGCCCAGTAATGTCAGTTTGTTTTGGTTTGGTTTTGTTTGTCCTTTTAAAATTTTATTTAAAATTGAAATTGTATAGCCACATCCTATGAAACAGTGTATCATAAGATGTAATCCATATGTAATCCAAATTCTGAATAACAGAATTTCAAAAAGTCTCTAAACCTGGCACTTTATTTTCTTAATAAATGTAATTTACAGACCTCAAAGTTTTTTTATAAACCCTATTATTACACCTCAGCATGAAACCAAAACTTGCATGACTGCAAAAAGAATTCAGTCTTTTGACCATGTTTCATAGATTGATACTGACTTTACATCTAGTAGCATGCAATTAATTTAATGTTCTCAGAAAATGTTTCTGACCTTGCTTATATTTTATGCTGTTGGCCCATTTTCAGAGAGTGAGGGTGCTTGTTGCTGTGTTAGACTTCATTACTCACCTCATAGGAAGCAACAAACCTCCAACTGATGAAAATGATTTATCTGGAATACTTTGTTGTTTTACTTTGGCTGGTGAATGTCATTTTTATATCTACACTTTGCTTCCATTTGACCATACTCCAAATGTGGTGAAATCTGATTACACTTTTCTGCTGCATGACAGAGCAATATGAAATATATGTCAGCAATGTGTAATATATGTTAAATATGAAGTGAAGAAAAATGTTTAATTGTTTTACAGGTCAAGACTTTGCATCATGTTGTTTGCTTCTATTCCTACCATTGTTGTAAACTCTGTTGGCTTTCTGCTTTGTAGATGACAAGGTAATAAGATGCAAGTCTTGACTTTTGCCTACCAAAATCTCCTGTGTTGAAGTTCTGACAATGTACACTGAAAGTGCTGTAGCTGATAATGAAAGAACAGGGAAAATATGCCTTCTCTGGCAGAGGTTAATTGAATTTGTCCTTTCTGCTTTGCTTTATCTAGTTTTCAGTTTTGTGTTTCCTTCCTTTCCCCTCAGAGGGTAGGAGCATTTGTGGGAAGGCTGCAGTGCTGTCCTTTATGATTTTTCAGAATACATTTTAATTTCACATATGATCTCCATCCTGTGTGGTCTTGGTGTCCTACAAGGGTGTGGAATGTTGTCAGGCATTTCTGCATGCTTCATATTTCTTGAGAGCAGATTTCTTCTGTTTGAACTCCATTGTAGGCTTTATTTATCCTAATATTTTATCTTCAATAATTCAGCTGGAAAATATTAAGAAAGAATGAAAATGGCATTATAGACAGAGCAATAAAACTTATCAGGTTTATAGTAAACTTCTTTTTTAGAAAGTACTTTTAATTTTTCAGGATTTTTTAAAATTTTTTTTTGGTTTTTTTTTTTGGTAATAAGAATCTCATAGCTTGAGTCATGAATGTTTTCTTTCTGTGGGAAAACATTCATTACTGCACTGAAGTTTAATTTGGCTTGGTTTACAATATTTAATGATTCCACTGACCAGAAAATTGGTACACCTACATCTTAGATGTGTTTTCAGAGGAATTTAACACCACAGGTGTGTCAATTACTTTTTTCTCCCAGTTTAGATGTGTGTTACCCCTGTACTTATTTTCATCATGTGTATAAACTCAAAACCACTCAGTAGTGCCTCTGAGTAGATAAAGGAAACCTTCTAAGGATAAAGTGAAAACCCATCAACTTCTTGTAGAACAAGACTAGAGTGAATTGTCAAACTGGATCTTGCAGTCTTTTAGTTAAACTGGTTGTAGTTGTTATAGGTACACTGTCTTTAAAAAACACTTGATATTAGTTTTACTTTTCTGATAACAAGGATGCTAAAGATCTGTTTGCATGATGCCCAGTTCTCACAGCACCAGCACCCTTTACTGACATGGCTCTGGCAATAACCTCCTGTATGGTATCAGTCATTCAACTTAGACAGTTTGTAGCAGAAGGGTGAAATGAAACACTGACCCACCTTCCAGTTGCATAAAATCTGGGACAATTCAGAGTTTCCTTGCCTTCTATCCTTCCTTTCACCTGCAAAGTTTATATTTGTTCACAGTCCATACTAGATAAGTACAGCAGTAAAAGCTGTGAATGTTTTTAGTCTTTATTGTTTCAGTATGTCAAGTAAAAGTTTACAGACCCTGCTGAGTGGTGATAGAACGAAAGATGGATCATTAATGTTCTTAATAGTATATAACTTGTCATATTTGCTTTCTAAAGGTCAGCCAGTTTTGATCTGTCTTTTTGCTTTCTTGTTTCAGCTCTGACATAGTTCTGCATTCTTATGTCACTTTTCATTTTGTTATTCAGCTTGGATATAATTTATAATTAAAAAGTCCCCCAGTATTGATTCACTGACTTATTGATGTGTTCACCAAATAGTTCAAATGAAGTCATTACCCTGTTGACCTCTGCATTTGCTATTTGCTTGTTTTCCTTTTACCAGTCTGGATAATGCAGAATTTTTTTTTTTAAGAGGTGTGAAAACAATAGGATTTGCAAATTGTAAGCATGCTGTGATTCTTTATGTTTTTTAAAGACTTCTCATTTAAGCATTTAAGATTTTTTTTTCTCCCTCCAGGATAGCTATGTTGGAAGAGATTGTTGCTTTTGTGCAAGTGACATAGTATTAAAGCCCTCCTAGGGATTAGTATCACACCAACTTTGTTTGACTGTTCAGCTCCTCTGTAGTAAAAATTTACATTTTCCTTTCATATTTGCAAGGCTTACAGAGATTTTTTTTTTCTTTTTTCTATTGGTAGAAAGGTAATGAGGTAAATATTTCTATGTACTCCCTAACAAGGCAAAAAACCTTTTTTTTTCTAAAGGAGAAACAAATATGCTTCTTTGGTCTCCACTCATGTTTCTCCAAGACCAGAAGTTGAGTTCCCAGTTTTGCCTGTTAGTCTTGGAAGAAAGTAAATTTTTTCAGATGAAATTGCATGATAACTTGCAGTTTCTGAGCAAGCCCCTTTAGAACACCACAAGTCCCTAATTACTCTGCAAATATAGATCAAAATGAGCCACAATATAGACTTAAATCAGAGTCTCTGACTAAAATATGGAACAAAAAGGTACCTATTTATTTGACAGCAGTTTTAAAAAAATAAGTCTAATTCTTTGTAAATATTGAATAATTTTTAAAACCAATGTGCTTAACTGGGACTTTTGCTTGCTTGCTAATATTTTTTAAATGTGAATACTGTACTTTACTTTTCTATTTTTTCGGAAGTTATCTAATCTTCATTTGCTATAGTAAAACCTATGAAAGAAATAGAAATAAGAAATCACCAAAAAAAGAAATCTCTCCACGTGCATAGATGTCAGATACTTTCTGAACTTTTATTACTTCTTCTTGTCCATTTCACAGGCAAAAAAAATTTGACTAACCACTCTATCATATTTGTGTCGGTGCCTGGAGTTAGCTACGCACTCTTACTGTATATCTGAAAATGCTAATACATCTACAAATGCTAGAGAGAACCAGGAAAGATGGATGTAAAATTTTGAGGGACTTAGAGAATCCTGTTGTGCTTGTCAGGTTGTTTCAGCAGGAATTTTGATACCAGGAAATTATCAAGAAGCATATATATATATATATATATATATATATATGTATGTATGTATGTATGTATGGTTTTTACCCCAGATTTAATGCAGCCCTGGGAGAGTTGGATGTAACATGATCATCTGTAAGGAGATAATAATTTTAATACTTTTCCTCACTGCAATAAAGACATAAACAACTCATAAGTCTGTCCATTGAGCTAGCATGTCAGTGATCTTGGATATCACTTCGTAATTTGTAATGAAAGTCTCATTTGCCTTGAATCCTGTGTAAAGATTTGGCATTTCCTGGTCATTTATTAACATACATAAGAGAGAACATGTGGGTGTTTCTTTTAATTTCTGTTCTCTTAGGTCAGTTTTATAATTTTCTAGCATAATTGACTAAAAAAGGGTTATTTTTTATTTATAGCTCCATAAGTCAAAGAACAATCAGTGTTGTATTCTTATTTTTTTAAAATAATTTTTTAATTTAAGACTTTCTGTATCAGCATGATAAATCTGTAAGTGATTTGTGCTTGGGTATATGCACTGGGCAGAGAAGGGCTTGGCATTTTCAGAGGTGATTTGCAGTCTGGAGTTGAATACAGTCAGTAAACAAATTTAAGTCTCTGCATTGTCTGAAGTCCTGATGAGACCACATGAGATGATGTGCAAAGTTAATACAGGGCCAGCCTAAAATTTCAGATAAAGCACAGTGGGGTAACTGTAGCTCAGTTTGATTGTAATTGGGGATGAGAACCCAGCAGGTTTCTCTGTGATTTGAAAGGGCGAGATAAGAAAGTAGAGAAAAAAAAAATCATTGCTGATCATTGTACCAGTTGCCTGTGTGTGAGAAACAACATTGAGCATACAAAACTCTCCACAGATTAATCCTTTCCCCTTGATCATGTACTCTATTCAAGTCCAAGGTGAAACTATACAATCTGTACAATTATTTTGGCTTTTATTTTTTTTGTACAGACAGCTTGAAATGCTGTAAAGGAGTGATCTGGTTTCTACTAAGGTAGAGTTAATTTCTTCTCAGTAGCTGTTGCAATGCCATGTTTTGGATTCAGAATGAGAATGTTGATAACACACTGGTGTTTTGATTTTTTTTTTTTTTTGTTAAGTCATGTTTGTCCTAAATCAAAGACTTTTTCCTTGTCTCATGCTCTGCCAGTGAGGAGGCGTACAAAAAAACCCAAAAAAACCCCCAAGAAACCCCAAAAAACCAACCAACAACAACAACAACAACAAAAAAACACCCTGAAGAAAACCTCTAGGAGGGTACATAGCTGGGACATATTACCTGACCTGATCAAAGGGTTATTTCCCACCACAAAACGTGATACCTGCCATATAAACCAGGGAGTTACCTGGAAGGAGGAGCCAATCTGGATTCAGGAAGAGGGGGTCTGGCATCAGTCAGGTGGTGAGCAATTACATTGTGCATCATTGGAATTTTTTTATACCTCATCATTATTATTATTATTCACCATTTTTATTGTATTTTGCATTATTTTCAATAACTCTGTTCTAATCTCAACACACAAGTTTTACTTTGATTGTCCTCCCCATTCCACCAGAAAGTGGGGAAGAGATTGAGTGAATGGCTGCACATGTTTTATCTCCAACTGGGTTTAAACCATTACAGGGAGAAGTATTTTTCTCAGTGCCGCAGCTCTTGAAATTTCACTTGGTTGTCTATACTGAAAGCAAGAAACCTGGTTGCCTTTCAGCTTCTTCAAGGAATCTGTCTTATGAGTTCTGTGTTTTGGCAAATTTTCTGCCTTTGACAATGCATTATCAGGTGATATCTCATTTCCTACTTAAATACTTTCAGATATGTTTGACAGTGGAAGCAGTTTATAGTACTTATTATGTGCATGAATTATACCTTTAGATGTACCTAGAAATCTAGATGCTTCTTTAATTAAAGTTTCTGTCAGGCTCAGAGCCAAGATTTGATTTGTATGATTAGTCTCTATCTTAGATGAATATCCTTCATGCCATGCAGTTGAATGTACTGGCATGAGTTGCTTTCAATCTATTCTTTATAGTCTATAATTAATTAAGTATCCATAGGTTCAAAGAGTAGGTGTACTTGCCCACAATATGCCAGAATCAACCACGTCCATACTCACCTGCTTCAGTGCAGATGCATGCATCTGAACAATCCTTCTTTTGGTTTGAAATTATGTGTGTAGAGAGCTTGGTCCAGGCAGAAAGTTTTCACAGAACATTGTACTTTTTTCTTCATTTTTAATTTTGCAATGGAACAAGGTACTGTATTCAGGAAAGTTCCATGTATCTGTAAGTACTGCTGTGCCACACTTGTAGTTGTCAGTGATCAATAGCAGTTTTCCTTGGTTTGGTTTTGATGTCACAGATATGCTGACAAAAGCATTTGGTCATGTAAAAAGCAGCAGGGAAAGGAAATAATGGGGTATATTCAAATCATCAGTGTGGTTAAGTTAGGCAGCTCTCATCCTTCCTGCACCACTGGAGCTTCTTCTTCATTTCTCCAGATGATCAGGATAGGAGATTCCTTTTTTTTCCCCCTCTGAATTGCACAAAACAATAGCCTTCTTTTCTCCAGGATCTGCAATCTAGCTCTAAGGAGACTATTCTATCAGTTTCAGCCTAAGGTAGATGGTTCAGATTAGAATATGTGAATATTCATCATGTCAATGTGTAAATTTCTCTTACTTTCTGTTTCAGTGCCTAGAAAATGGAGGACTTTGAAAAGGGAATTAATATGTTACTCAACTATGGAAGGTAATGATCTATAAAATTACACATAAAAATATTTGTTCTTGGTAGGATACTTTTGGTTGACTTTGGGGTATTTTCTTGCCCCTCTGTGAGGTGTTGAAATGCAAGGATTGTTTTTGTTTGCTTTATTTCATTCACCTTGAACGACTGCTCATATAATTAAACAGAATGAAATCCTGTGTCTGATTACATTTTGGGAATCTCATTTCATTTGGAAAAGAATACTGCATTGTTTTACTCTGAGATAAATGCAAGATTAAATCCTAACAGGTGTTTCCTTAAGGGGGAAGGTTTTGAAGTCCTGTTGAGTCCTCAGGTTATATGACCATTCTGTATTTCTCAGGCAGAAATAATATTTTCTTTTGCACAGTAGAGGAAATCAAGTTTTTTGAACCCTCAAATCTGTTCTACTGTTTTAACTATTGATCGGTGCTTTCTTTCAAAATATTTCTTTGGACTGAGGGGATTTCAGGAACAGAAGTAGTTTTTTATGTTGAGATGTCTAAACTACCTGGGAATTTAGAAATTTTTATTTTATTATCATCCAGTTATTAAGACTATGCACAGTCTTGGTCAAAATAAAGGCAGTACAGGGGTTAAAACATTTAAAATAAATTATTGCATGGTAATTAGATTAGATTCCATGTCAGAAGATTTGTTATTACACTTACATATTAAATGGCATTTTAGTAGGAAAGCAGTAGAAATTTCATTGGAATCCAACACCAGTGCCACAAACAATTAACAAGCATTCTTCTTATTCCTGTAATTTACTTCTTCTGTATTTATCCAGAATAATAAAACTTCCTAGGAACATATTTCTGAGTAGAAGAGGTTTTCATGTGTGCTTGTGTATGTGTGTTGCGAGGAATGAGAAGAAGCTAGAGAAGGGGAGGCAAGTGAAAATAGATGAGAGCATCAGTATGGCTAGGGAGTGCTAAAGGATCTCATATCCATTTTTGCACTGTAAATGCTACACTAGATCTTGTAAAAAGCTGCTCTATCTGCAAATACCTCAGCAAACGGTTCCTTGAAATCCACTGTCCTTTGCAGCTCTGCCTTGTTTGTAAGCTCCTATCATTTATCATGGGAGCAGCTGTCAAGGCAGGGCTATAGGCTGAGACAACCTGGGAGCCAAATGCTGCTGGTGTATGCTTCTGTGAAAATTAGCTTGGATTGTTTGTGTCTGATCAGGATGGAATCCATTCAGCATGGAAAACAGTCTCAATGGGAAGAACTTGCTGAGTAAGGATTAACAATATATTTGTAAAACCAAGTGAAATGGATTCAGCAAATCAAGATTGTGTGGGAATTGGTGAAGGCCAGTGAAGTCTGAGAGGAATTTGCAGAGGAATTGCCATCTACAGTCCCTAGGTTTTACTGGAAAAGTCATCCTAATGTATGAAAGGTGGCAAAGTCAGCCATTTTTGCCTTGTAAAATCCAAGATACTTTTAAAAATTATATCTATCTAAGACCTGTCTTAGAAAAATATGGTTCCTAGATTATAGACAGGGGTGTACTTTTGCTGTCGGTTATGTATGAGAGGAACCTAGAACTTTTTAGACTGCCTCAGAATCACAGCCTCCCTGAAAGCAGACAAGTTTTTCAGACAAACACTTTGGGTGTCAGTTTTTACTAGTTGATTCAGGAGAAGTTATCATATCTAGATTCACATACTTTTTCCTAAATAAAAAGAATTAGCATAATCAAATTCTTTCCTGTAACAAGGTAAGGGTGTCTTTCTCCCTTCGTGCTGTTACATACCTTATTTCCTCTTTGCAAATTGAGTTCACAATTGCAAATGTGAAGTGAGAAGCAAAGAACCCCCAAGGAGTAGAGTTTATTTTTATTAATTCATTGATTCAAATAGAGTGAAATCTGTGTTATCCTTGCTTTCTGGAGGTGTGCATTTTAAGTTCACCATGAATTAGTTGTTTTAAGACCAATGAGATATTTTAGGTTACTGATATGCAGCCAGTGTCATGAAACATGCACAACCAGAGGGATCAGGGGTTTTCTTCAGTTCATCTCACAAGAGTTGCAAAGCAGTCTACAGTGATGTAATTGCAAGCAGTATTTTGATTGAGGTCCTGTTTTCATACAAACTCTTTAAAGCCACATGATCTCACATAAAAGCTGTAGGTAGTAAGTAGGCCTCCTACTTTCACTAAAATGAAGGAATTGTCATTGGCTAAAAGTTATGTTTTGTGGAAAAAAATAGAATATAGGAGAAAGAATAGAAGATATAAATCTAGCATATGGGGTTTTGGTCATGTAATGGCTAGAACTAGTCCAAAAGCTGGCAGTGAATAGGGTAGAAGTGAAGTAAATCAAAGAAGATGGTTGAAGTTACTACATTTGCAGTTATTTATAACCCTAGAAAATGGAAAACCTAAAAACTTGGCTGGAAACTTAGATGTATAGCTTAAGTTTTTAGTGTGATGTACCTCACCTCTGAAATAAATGTTTAGCAGCTGATATTGTAGAGTAAAATTATACAGATAGGAAAAATATTTGCAACTTTTCTGTGCCCAGGCTCTTAGTGAGCTCTTGTCATATTAAAACTTGTTAGTTGTGTGCAGCAACACATTTGTACTCATTGCTATATTTCCTTGCTACAGGAAAACTGGTTATTAAAAAAAAAAATATTGATATGTGCTCTACTAAGTATCAAATATTTCACTTAACTGAAACTGGAAAGTTATAGATTTTCTAATATTTATTATTAAATATAAAACTTGTCTCTTAATAACTTTTTTTTTTTTTGCTTTAAAGAATAGATTCAAGAATATCTTTCTGTGCACATGGGACTGGTAGTTTTAAAGCACAGTAGGTCATTAGTATTACAAGCTTCTTAAAAGAATTTTCTATGCTTCTTTCACCTACAAGCTGAGTGTTGGCTGTTGTGGGGTGCTCAGTGGGAAACAAAATTTTACCTTGAACCCATCTTTGCAAAGCCCTTAATTTCTCTGTTTGTACTATCTCTCTGCAGGTAAAAAATCTTTATTTATATGCATCATAAAGAAGAAAAACAGGATTTTGTAAATCTGAAAGGCTTATAAACTGAGTGTTTAACTATATTTGTTCATCATGAATTTTGAATGATTCAAATGGGCAAGTGATCATTCTCTACTGGCTTTAGTTTGCAGTGTGGTCTTACTGAAATCTAAAGCTTCCTATCTAGTAAGCACAGACTCCACATTCAGTAAGAGTTTGGGAGAGAAGACTCATTTGAGCTGCCATCCTCCTTGACCAGTTGAGTTCTGGAGGGATGGAAAATGAGAAAATAATTTATGCAACCAGACTTTTCTATTTGACTTTAACAGCTCTACCGTGGTAGAGGAAACAGTATAAGGCTCTTTTATCATCATTAATAGTAATAGCTCATCCTTCAGAGAAGATGGCTACAATCTAAACCATCTGTATCTTTTCACATTGCCACGAGAAGCCAAGTCCTAAACCGAGGAGGGCATATGCTCAGGAATCTCACAGGGAGAAAATCATCTGCCATTAAGTCAGTGGTGCAACTGTGAGCTTCTTCTAAATGCTATTACCTACTGATAATTACTAATTTGAATGAGCTGTCAGAGACCAGGGGGAGAAGAGACCAATATATGAGAAAAGATTTTTTAGGAAATACTGTCTCTGATTATTCTGTTCTGTCTTTCACCATAAAGCTGACAAGAAAGGTGTATGTTAAGATGAAAGTCTACTGAACATTTAGGAGGTGATTCCTCCTAAATCTCACCAGTTTTGCTCTGGTGAGATCCCATCTGGATACTGCATCCAGCTCTGGAGTCCTCATCTTAGGAAGGACACTGACCTGTTGGAGCAAGTCCAGAGGAAGGCCAACAAGAAGATTAGAGGGATGAAGTGCTTCTCCTATGAGGAAGGCAGTTTAGATTGTTCAGCCTGGAAAAGAGGAGGCTTCAGGGTGACCTTATTGCAGTCTGAAGGCAGCCTACAAGAAAGATGGAGAGAGACAATTTACAAGGGCCTGTAGAGACAGGAGGAGGGGGAATGGCTTCACACTGAAAAAGAGGAGGTTTAGGTTAGATATTAGGAAGAAATTTACCCTCACCACCCTCTCTTTACTGAGAGGGTGGTGAGGGTCTGGAACAGTTTGCTCAGAGAAGATGTGGAAGTGTTCAATGCCAGGTTGAATGGGCCCCTGGTTAAGTGAAAGATGTCCCTGTGCACAGCAAAGGGGTTAGAACTACATAATCTTTAAGGTACCTTCCAACCCAAGCCATTCTATGATTCTGTGATTTATGAGCTATTTGTAAAAACATCCCATCCATATATGAAACAGAAATAGTGGTTGTATAGTTCTAAATATATAAACTCCTTGGATATTGTTTTCCCTTGTTCTTATGTCAGAAAGATATGGTCTTCTGTGATGTAAAAAATTAAAATAGGGTAAAGAAAGGGCTTTAAAAGAAGTCACTAGACCACTGTGATCTACACAGATACTGTTGGTGGAAGATATGGCAGAAGAGAAGACAGGTATGATTTCTCATTGGCAATGCCTTGCCACAAGTACTGGCAATGACACCCTTGCAGCTGGTGTTGATGGAGGAGGTTTCTCGTGCTTCCAGATAGGTGGAGTACACTATCCTATATCTAGTAGAGTTACCTCCAGTGGTTTAAGTTTAAAGTGTTAGATTTGTGGCAGCATGAGATTCTGTTTTGCCTAATTTCCCTTGCTGAGAAGACAGATGAATCTGAGCTCAGTATTGTGCTGCAGCTGGTGCACACTGCAAAATAAAACATCCCTGGACTCTCTGCAGGACATCACACTGTAATCTTGTATTTTCCCTTCATCAGGCCTGGGCTGAATAACTTTCCTTTCAATAACCTGCTAGGCCCTGGGAGTGCATACTGTCATTACTGTGTGTGTGCATGCATGTGTAGATATGAAAGTACCACTGAGGCATTCCTTTTATGACTTGTTATAACTAGAAGTGGAACTCAGTACAAAAGTCCTGGTTCAGCTGCAGCAATTTTTAGTTCAAAGCAATAGCATAGATGCTCTTTGTTGGAGCATGTTAGACTTAGGTTATTGCTTTTAGCGTTACCTGTGCACTTCCAAGTATTGTCAAATTTGTCACAGACAGTAGCATATTTCCTTTTCTTCCACTGATGTTGCCCTGCAAACTTTTTACCCAGGATAACAGAATAAGAATACAATTGGAAGACATTTTGTTGTTACTCTTGGTGAAATTTTTGAGGGCTTTTGCAGTCATTCTGAAAAATTTGGAATAACAGCACTTCCAGAAAGTTGGCCAAAGGTCGAAATTCATTGAAATATGTGGCATTCTTATACAGCTCAAAAATGTTAACTACTGCTGGAAGGAAAACATGCATATGAAAAAAAATTTTATTGGCTCTTTTCCTAGAATCCTATTTCTGATTTCATGTCCTGGTAGTGATTTGGATCTATGTTATGCCCAGCTGAGTCTTTTAAGTCTATAACTTCGTACTTAAAGTAGTAGATTTATTTATTTATAATCTTAAAAGTCCTTCCTATGTATCAATACAAACAGTTGAAGTACCAATAGCGAAATAAAGTATCATTAGTTCCAACGGGAGGTGAGAGCAGTGTTTTTGATAATGTCTAAATGAAAATGGTACCCATTACTTATGAGAATATTGTTGTACAAGCTCTGAGAAAGCACCTCTTTACTTGAACTGTTATGTGTTGTCTCTGTCCTATAAGTATACATTTTATTTCCACTATATTCTTTATAATAAGGAAGTAAAAAACTTAAGAAATTTTGCATTTTTGGGTTTGATATTTTTTTCTGTTGAATTTGAAATGTGAATTAAAAAGACAAAATTTGTTGTAGAAAATTCCCTTTAAATTCTGACATAAAGTGAAGGAGTGTCATTCTAATCTCACAACTCTTAATTGTCTTTAGTGGATAAAAGGGAAGTGGAATCTATACCATATTTGAAATATGCATATATAAATACACTGATATATTTATATATATATAAAATATATATATTAATATATACATTTATATATATACATATATAAATGCATGAAATTGCAGAAGATAGAAGCCAGCCTCACTCAGAAATTGTTGCTAAAGGAGTGGGATGAAAGACACTAAAAGTATTGTGCTTGATCAAACAATTAAATGTCACAGTTGAGATGCAGGAAAACAGATATGTAAGGTGTAAAATGTAAACAGAATAGTGAATATATTTTCTGGGACGAAACCACAAAAAAAGATTCTCCCCAAATAATCGGCTTAATTTTTACTAAATCTGTGCCATTTTATTATTTCCACAGCACCAATAGCAATAATTCTGTCTCCTACCCTGCTTCTTCCTGTAAGCATTTCCTTCAATTTCTATGAAAAGTTATTAATTTTCCAACCTTTAGCTGCTTAAGCAACTGGGGAGGAATGGAACTCAGCTAGTAGACAAAAAATGTTATTGCTCATAAGGCTCTGTTTTTAGGTGGATTTTCTGTTGAAATACCCAGGCTTTGTCAACTTCTTAGACTACAAAACATGTCACAAGAGCTGTTTTTTCTCTTCATGTGCCCTGGCCAGCTTTAAATCATCTCTCTGGCAACTATCTATCTTTCCTACCATGTATCTAGCTTAGGGAATGTACTGTAGGGTGGTCTCCAAGTAGTTTGGTTGAGGTTTTACTTTTTTTATGTCCAGTGAATGAAACACTTTTGACAAATATTAGGGAGTTACCCAATGACTGGTTTGCACCCACATGAAAACAAAAAGCCATTTCCTAATGGTATGAACCCAATGCAACTTCCAAAAAAAGTTTTTATTATTTCAGCTCTGGTACCTCTGTCTCTGGGATGACTAGAAGGAAATAAATGAGTGTCCGTAATTTTACTTTTTTTTTAGAGTGATCTTCAGTGTATGTCATGTAATTGCCCTAGCTGGACAATCCACCTCAAACTAATATAGAGTTCACTTCTCAGATGAAGGTTAGAACATGAGAAATCTCACCCCATAAAATATTAGGAGCCTGCATGTGAGAAAACTGGAGAATAAGCAAGTAAAGTTCCTAAGCCAGAGGCACAATAATAATTCTTAATTAAAAAAGGGACCAAATAGAATAGTTAAAACAATTTATGATACAATTGTCTATAAAAGAGCCATTAAATCTGAACAAAAAAAAAAGCTCAGCTCAGTAGCCTGGGTTTACCCTAATAGAAGCACTAAATAATGACCTCCTCTACTGAAAAAAATATGTGAACTTTTGGAAAAAGACTAGTATTAAAATGTTATATTGCAAATGCAAATACCTTTGATTTTATTCCTTAATAGTGGTATGTCAGACATAAACCTCAACAAATGACATTATCAGGAAAACAAACCAGATTATTAACAGGATAGTAACTTTGCCTTGTAAAGGACACTGGCAGTCTCTGGTACTGCTTGAGCTCCAGCTGACACTGCTGCAGGAACTATTGAAAGGTTTCATGCTCAGTACCATCTCTGTTACTAGAAGGAGATGTTGGTATTCCAGGCAATTCCCCTGCTTAGCCAGCCATAAGAACATTTCCTATCCCCTCTAGCCATGTATTTTGCATGTGATCTGATGAAGATTTTTTAAACTAGTTTCTGTCTTCTACCTTTAAACACAGAATTATGAATTGCAGCCTTTGAAAGGATAGAATCATGTTGCCATGCCACAAAGTTAGCCAAGTTATTTTTGTTGATTCAGTTCACATGTCATGAAAAACTCTCATTAAATTCTGGAAGGACAAATTTTAGCACAAGAACAAGATAAAAATTTTAAATCTCCAGCTGATTAAACTCCTTGTAATTTTAACTAAGTCCTTAACCCATGGTTTTTTTTGTTTGGTTGGTTATTTTTGTTTGTTTGTTTTTGTTAATACTGATACTTTCCCAGGATCAGGTTCCTTGTATTGAGTAAGGATGAGATTCAGTCCTTCATGATAGAGGAAAAAAAGCCAGTAACACTGGAAGAAGATTTGCTTCATTCATGTATTTATTTAAGTATAAACATGGGAAATATAGTGATTTCTATACTTCTTCTGTATGAAGTAAGAGGTTTGCTTAAATTTAAATGTAGGAGAAAAAAGTGTAGTTTATTTGGTCTTCAGGGTTTCAGCTGGGACACCAGGAAGCAGTACCTGCTGTAATATCAATTTCTACTTTGTTCAGTGTAATGTGACATTATTGACACCTTTATGTAGATGGTCCTGCATTCATAACAATGATAGAATTATTTAGAGTTTTACTTAAATTAATTGTGGCTTATATCTTCTAAAATACCTTCTCTGCAAGATACCTGTGACTGTCAATCCCTATTGTGCTGAACCCTAGGATACCAAATGTGTTTAACTCTTTCAACAGTTATCAAAAAGGCATTTAGTGAAATATGGATCTCAAAATGCTGAATGTATTGGTGGGCTAGAACAAAAGGGATGGGAAAGAAAATGAAGGAGAAGCCAAATCTTGTGGGGAATCGTTGCCTCTTGAAAGAAAAAAAATGGTGTCAAAATTCAAATAATCAGGGTCTGGCTTTTGAACGCATCTCTTTTTAATTTTTGTGGGTTTTTTCCCCCACTACTTCAATGATATGCAAAGACATCATAGATTTTCAAATAAACTAGCAAATATTCCTCAAGAGAGAGTTTTCAAGCACTGTGGACGTCAGCTAGGATTAATGGTCTAGAAAGCTGCCTGCCTCTCTAGTAACTCTCTCCACTGATCTAACCTCTCTGGAATTAATTTTTTATTGTCAGATTAGAAAGATTAAAATAAAACAGAGCTGAGTGTTGAGTGGTGTGTTGTAATATGAAAGAGAATATTTGAGCTCTTTCATTTCCCTAAACCACCTATGCAAACACAGTTTTAATGGCAAATATGATAGAAGTATTCTGTCCTATTTGTAAAAGAATTCTGTCCTCCTAATGTAGAGCCTCAGCTCATCTGAGGCAGCTCTCAGACCTGTACTGAGAGGATTACCTCTTTGAATTTGCAATCTCTTTCAGAGATGGACTGGTTGTTACACAGCTGGCACTGTTATTGCACAGCCCCATTTTGGTAATCTGTAATAGCCATCTGTGCACTCTCAAAACCCTTCCAGATAAAACCCAAGCATTTCTACTGTCCAAAGGTGTATACTAATGTTTCAGGGTAGATTTAGGATGATTATTTAATGGGAACATAAAATTATGCTATAAGGAGAATATTGGCTTTAGAGGAATTGTTTCTATGTATTGAAAAAAAGATCCAGACCTTTGCATTAACCAATTTGAGCATTTTTTGTCCAAACAAATTTTATTTTGAACTGATAAAAATCAGCAAATTCTTACATTGTAATGGTTTCCTAAGCCTCTTTAAAGAAGAGGCTTTATAATTTCTTACGGACTAAGACAATTCATTGGATAGTTAATTGAGCTTCAAAATACAGAATTTTTAGAAGGAAAAGGAAAGTTTGATTCTCTATGGCTTTTATAAACCTTTTCCTAAATGAAGAGTGGGGCATATAATTGATACCTCTTTACCACAAGCAATTGAGTTTATTTTCATTCAGGTATAAAAGATGAGTCAGCAATGAGTACGGACTGAATTTACTGTTTGGGGCTTTTTTTTTTTTCTTTTAGTCATTATTTTCTTTCCTAAACTAAAAGGAATTTTAATTTCAAAGAGAAAAAAAAAGGAACACATTTTCACAATTCTATCAAGCTTTGTGTATTTTGCCCATAGGTGAACTTTGTACTATAGAAAACAAATTTCAATGCCCTTTTGTTTTGTTTGCAGGATAATGCTGATAAAATGGTATAAAACAGAGTTAGACATGCTTACTTCTTGTCACAAGCTAAATATTTGGGATCGAGGACTCTGGTCTGCTATTGGTACTTAGATTTTTTTAATACACAAAAAGGCAGCGAAAATTCCATTGCAGATTTAACTTAAACAGTTGCTGACCCCAATTCTACCTAAATTATGAATTTACTTGGAGACCAACATCTGCTTTTGTTGCTCAGATCAGTGGGTAAATATAAAGCTAAGTTCCTGCTGAAAGCTATCAAAGACAATAAAATGTTTTTTAGAACATTTTTTCTGCAGTGGATGATGATAGCAAGCTTTGTACAAGCAGCTTCCTCAGAGGAAGACAGTAAAAGGAGAGGGGAATTGTCCTTGCCCCTTTCCTGTGTTTTAACACCTCTGTGTCTCAGGCTATTCCAGCACAATAACAGATTCTGAAGGGTGAGAACGGGATGATGAGGGAAATATGAGGTGTCTTAGATCCTTCTACCCTTGTTCATAAAAGAAGAATTTGATTTTTTTTCCTCCAGACAGGTAGATGTGTTGTCACCTGCTGAAGCCTTTGTTTTCAGTGTGCTCTTTTCTGCATCTTGAGAATAGCAGGCCTTGAAAAAGTCTTTCCACATGTTATGCAAAGTAAACAACCCAGTCTATTTGAACCTAAGTAGTGGCTTACTTTTAAGTATCAGTTGATTTCCAGAAGTTCAGTAGTTCAGAAAGTAAAATATGATTGCTATATCTGGATGAAGTAGTCATGAATCCTTTTCAGGCTTTTTTAGGTCTTTTCACATAGTAGTGAACCCAGAGAAGTTAGTTTCTCTTGCTGTTGCAAATCATATTGTGACAGTGTATCATGTGCATATGTTTGCTTCTATGGCTAAAGATCCAAGCATGTACGCAACATAGAAGTGATAGCAAGGATTTTATTATTCATATCTACTTCTGTTTTCAGAAGTGAATCAAAGATCAGTTCTTAAAATTCTCTTTTCTTGTAGCTTGACCATGAACCCAGAAAAAATATTGGCAGCTAAAGATGTTATCGCAAACTGAAACTACTGAATCTATTTTCTGAGCACAGAGAATGTAATTCTTGGGAAAATAGTTATGATTTTTTTTTCTAAGAGTTAGGGAATGAAAATGACCCATGGAATAGTTCTCAGAGAGGTGGGGTTATAGTTATATAATTATATATAATTATATTATTATATATAATGATATAATTATATACAGGTATATATATGTCACTACAGGAAAATAAAGGTGTTTCCTTACAGTCATGTAGAACTTTATGTAATTTTCTTAATTACATTATCGAACAGACAATGTTTTCAGAGTAGTCATCCCATATAGCCATAAACCATATTGGAAGCTCAAGTCAGAGAAAGCCTCAAAGGTGTTTGAAGATCTAATTTCTTATGGAAACTCTGATCCTGCCATTAACCCTGTGACATTCTCAAATAATGTGAGGTTGTAAAAGCCCTTCTTCCAATCATAATAACGATGTTAGAGTGATAGTAACTTTCTGTGCAGTAATAAAAAGTCTTGTTTAATTTATTGTTTAATCAGTCATTATAAAATGTCATTTATTTTAATCCCTCTAAAAGATAATCCTATTTAAGGATTGCAACAGGATTTGAATAATATTCAGAGATAGAAGTGAAATTTCTATTTTACTATAAAATATTTGTTGCAACACCTATTATACTATTTCAGTACCAAAATTAAAAAGTGACTCTGCCTATACTGGTTTGCTTGATTATAGATCTCTATGTATTTGAAATTAATAGAAAATTAAATAGGGAATGAAATTTAATGAGATGAAAATTTATTAGCAATACAAATTTTCATTAAGATTTCTGTATCAAAAGATTTGTGGTCCACAGATTCAGTAAGAAGCTAGGAAAAATAAATCACTCTGTTTTCAGAACATTTTGATTTTACTGTTCTGGGAATTATCAGCCTTATTTATAGGTAGTATTCAATTTGATTTATATAATGATTCTACAAAGAATGTTTTACAGTGCAATAAAATCATAGAGCTTAACACTAAGGTGACCTTCATCTGAAATATGCATATGAAAATACTGAGTTCTTGTAAGGATCACTGTTATTATTTTTTAGCTACATTAAATGATCATTTCCCTGTATACAGCAGATATTGCTGATCTGCCCCAATAATTTACCCAGCAGTTTCTTATCTAGCTTGGTGGGAACATCAAAAATCTAAACCATGCAATGATGGTCATATGCCTTTAATGATTTGATGAATCAATATTGAAACAACTGAGAAAAATAGTTTCCTGTCACTGAGATTGTCCTTCTGAAACTTCTAAGTCTTTTTGTTTCACTGTATTTTGAAATTTTATCTAATTTTTTGCTGCCCATTTTGGGCATATTTGGGAATTAATATAGATATCTGTACATCACTACACAACAGCACAGGTTGTGATAATCATTAACACTGAATTCCACTGTTATCCCCTCTTCGTTCTTAAAATAGTAAGTCATGAAAAAGAATTTTGTTGAGGAACTAGAGCATAAATCTTTAGATCTGGTGGTGTAGAGATCAAAAAAATTGTGACAAAAGTCAATACTGTTATGTAACAAAATGAGTCCCAACAAAGAAAAGAGAAAAAAAATGTTGAGAAATAGCACGATGAATTGGAAAAAAAAATGGAGAAAAATCTATAAAAGAGTTGGGTACATCCTTAAATATTTCCTCTTGAGCAACACTTCTCTGAGTATCCCTTTATCTTTTCCTGTGCTCTGAACACACTATGTATCGTTGTAGGAACACACTTTAGCTTTAGTTACCCTAAGGCAAATTTCACAGGCTGGCAAAGCTGCCTATTTTTAACTTTTATGCTTTATTATTTGGAAATGTAAAGATCAGTTGCTACTATTATTTATGTGGGGGAAAAAGTAAATATTTCTTCACTTGCTTTAGAGAAAATATATCTACAGATGTTCCTTCCAACCCTAAGTATCCTTACCAATTCTGTACTTATGATGTAATAGGCAATACTTCAGTGAAGTCTTTGTTTTCCCCCCTTTGGAAAGTGCTGATGGACTGACCCTAGAAATAATGACTGTTAATTACCTTTTTGTAGTGTCTTTTTCTCAAACAAGCCTTTCAATGTGGGAAGATGCTGCATGCTTTTTGAAAAACACGTTTTCTTTGTGATGGAGACTGTAGGCAGAATGATAATATTTTTAGTGAGTGAATCTATTTAGTGAGTGAGTCAAAACATTTTATATTGCTAAAGTATGATCTTTAAAATCTCTATTCTTTTAGAGGTCCATTTTTATTTAGAGTGGATATTCATATTTATGTACCTCTGACCCTTTTTTTCTGATTGTCTAGGCTTTTACTCTTTGTGCTAGTTTTCTTACAATGTAGTAGTGGCTTTCTAGTTTCACCCCATTGATTGCAAGAAGATGTCGTCATTCAGATACAAAGTAACTTCTATCAATTATGCTGTAGGGAGACTCACTTTGACTCACCATATACAAAGAATCTTTGTTTAGAACTTTATATGAAGATGCTGGGAATATTTGCCAGATTAAAAAAAAGAAAAAGGACCAACAACCTACAAACAAAAAACCCCTCAAAGCACAGAAAAATACATATTTTTTAAGGAACTGAAATCTCTCTTCAGTGGTTGTCAGGGCAAGTTCTTAGGCAGCACCTAGTCAGCATGTTGCATATTGTTGGTGTACACATAAAATCATATAGAAGCTTGTTAGTTCTACCTGCACTACACCTGTAGTGTATCATCTACATTGGGGACTCAGAAGAAGCAGAACCCTGGTGTTCTGCTTCTGGGCAGGAGGTTGATTCTTAGAAATAATTGAAATTTAGCCTATTTGTGCAGCATGGGTTTATCAGCCACAAGCCTTGCTTCCAGGTTTCCATTTCTCTCATTCTTTCCCCCCTCTGTGAGTACACATGAATTTACTATATGGTTCACAGATGGCTTTCTAGCAAAAACTTCCTTTGTGAATAAGACAAGCAAGACCTTGTTTGGGCAGGGCACAAGGCACAGTAATAGGAGAAGGCAGCTATTTAAATAGTGTAGGATAGAGAAGGTCTCTTAATCAGTCTAAATATTAATATAGAACTAATTACAAATGGTTTTATATTAATATTTAGAACCATTTGTACAAGAACCTTCCAGTACTTGTACTCAACCTGGGATGCAGATGGTAGCAACATCACTTCATTCAATACTAAATAAAGTGCTTATTTAATAGTTAATCAACATAGAGCTAGATTTAATAGGAAGCAATGAATCATGCTACAGTCAACACTTTAATATCTATAATTCATAAATAAATAAAATTACTAAGTAAGTCAGAATCACTTGGATTTGCCTTTGATCATTGTATTGCATGAGAGAAAGCCCCAGTCAATGACAGTAGAGAAAAGAGCACTGATAGAGTCAAGCAACAAGAAAATGTAAAGAATAAAAAAGAAATTGCCAAATACTTGTTTTCTCTGTGAACCCAGACACTGAAGTAATTATAGGAAAGAAAATTTATATTAAGCCAAGAATTTTCTTGTGCACTCTGATATTGCAAAAAAAGGTGACTATTATATAATTTTGTCATGCTCATAATCTAAGATGTTCATTCTCTTCTCATAATCTGCTGAAGCCTTATGTGCTCATCTTTTGCCTTTAATTAATTATATTTGGGTAATTATGTAATCCCAACAAATAACCAATTATGTGAATTTGGGTCCATTATATTTTCTTTCCATTTAACATATTTTAGGCCTTCTGGTGTCTGACTTTGCCAGCAGTAAACTCATTGCTTTGTTTAATTAATTTAATTTGTCATGCTTTTATGAAAATAATTAAACAAGGATTTTGTGCATTCTCTATAGTATTTACTTTACCTTTCCCTGAGCTGTTTAGACTTAGATTCAAAGTGCTCCATCTTTGCTTTTTTCTTATAATGAAAGAAATTTGAAGAAGTACTGTTATCAACTTCTTTTACTGTAGTTTGTTTTTAATTGGGGGTGACCTTTGCTAACTCGAATAGGAGTCTGTTTACTAGCAGACATGATTTTTGAAGTAATACCTATTAGAATTCTGCTTATAGGAACTATCTTAGCATCTCCAAATTCTACTTCTCTTTCACAGCTACCTTAAATATCTCAAGACTGTTATAGCATAGTCTTATGTGTCCCAGAAATAAAATGTTCTAGCAGTCAATTAGAAATGTTGTGTGCAGAGGTATGTCTTAAATCTAGCTCCTACAGAAGGCTGTTGAAAATCTCCTTTAGGGATTTAGCACCTACAGAAGACTGGAAGAAACAGCGTATACCCAGTCATACCTAAACTATGGTCCATGAAAAGATAAAAAATTAACAGATATGTGTGTAGGTTATGTGAATTGAAAATAGATTAATAGGAAATTTTAAAGAATCACAGAATATTCTGAGATGGATCTTGCAATTCCAATTCTCATGTAGCTGTCAGCTGAAAAAGGGAACCTAGCCAATGCAGCTCAGGTACAGTGCCCATATCTTTTGACATTAGGAATTCCCATTCTGGAGACGTTCCCACTCAGGATTAGGGAAGACTGCAAACATGGGAATATATGTGGGGTACCTATTGACTGAAATTTGGCCAGTTTAGTCACTGTACCTGCCCAGTGTCCGTAGCTTGTTCTGCTCTTTCTGTGCCAGCAGCACTGTAAACCTGGCGGAAGGTTTCACAGCTGTTTCAAAGACCAAGCACAGCTTTCCTACCCTTGGAAACCAAGGCAAAAAAGGACACATTCAGAATTTTGATGTGTGTTGTTCCTCCTGCCCAGCCATGCTGGGCTCTGTTTCTAAATCTTTTATGTGAGACATAAATTTAAAATGATCTAGAGGGAAGTCAACATTTTTATTATATGTTGAAAGATAACTATAATTTACTTTTAAGAATGGATAAAATTTATTTTCAGCAGTTTTTAGAAAACATGAGAATCATTTGCATTAAAATTCATTACCTTTTAATTTAGGCCAGTAAAAATAGACACATGTTTGCATTATAGGACACATTAAAGACCCTGGAGAAGCAGTTCCTGTATATTGGAAAGCTATCACATATATTCAATTTGACATTAAAATATTTTTAAAAATGCAGAGTCCAGCAGCATGCATCAGATTAAAAAGCAACAATCCAGATTACAAATTTTAACCACATTAGTAACACTTTTCTTTTTTTTTTTTTTTTTTTTTGCAAAATTACAGAAGTCCAGGAAGTAATCTGGTAGAATATAGGACTTTGAAGCAGTTAAGACTAACTGAAATGTTAGATTGACAATCAGAAGTGTTTGAAATGAAAGCCATTTCCTTCATTATCAAGAACAATAGCACTTATTATGGGAGCTTTATTTGTTGCTGGCATTACACTAAAATAGTAAAGTATGATTGTGGTCCATGCAGACTAGGTCTTTGCTGTTAATCCTTCTATGAGGGTAGCATGATACCATGCAAATCTTCCTTTCAGGAAAGAGAATGAAATCTTGAAATCAGAAAACAAAGTGTAACAAACACTCTGGCAAGGAGATATGATAAAATAAAATGCAATTGAAAAAAACCCCAGAAAATTTGGAAATAGAGTGACTACAACCAAATGTATTGAGATGAAATGTGGTGCAGTGAAAAGGACCAAAAGGAAGAAAGGTAAACACAGAGAGAGGAGAAGTAATTGAAGAAATTAAATGCTAAAAAAAGAGAAAATTTTGAAATGAAGTGCAAACCAGAAAAGTAAATTGGATGGCACAAAGAGCAGGGAAATGGACAGAAGCTTGCCCAATTGATTCTCATTGAAATCACAAGATTTCATTCCCTTTCCTGAAAGGAATCAGAAAAGTGTAGTTTCATGTAAATACACAGACTTGTAAGTAGTCTGGGTTTTCTAACTCATAGAAATTAATATTTCTCTAAATTTATGCCTGTGTTTCTAATTATGTTTTACATCTCCCTGAACCATTTAATTACAGAATTCTTTCTCAATCCACGAACTTGCTATCAGAAAAAGACACCTTTGACTTGGTGCCTGTGTGAAATGCACTATATTGGTTGAAGCATTCTTTTTAGAACTTGTTTTGCTAAAATAATAGTAAACATCTGTGATTCTGCTAACAGAAATAACAAAAGGAATATAAAAAATGAGATACAATTATTCCTTCTTGATTTATTGAAATACTACTGCCATAGTGATCTTGTAGCCATGATTCTGATGTAGTTGTACTGCAGACTGTTTCTGGATTTATTTGCTTTCATGTTCTAGCTCTGCTGTTATGTTCTTTCCTTGTAAGCACCTGCAAAACCCTGCAGTTATGAAGTGTTATTTGTTATTCATCCTGTTTTCTGGGGCAAGTGGGAGACAAGAAGGACCACAGGTCACCATAAACCTTTCAGGTCAACCAGTTTGGGTTTCAGAATCACTCAGCTGTCATCCTCCTGCTTTCTCAACAGCTAAGAGCATATCATAAAATATCAGTAGTTTTGGTGTCAAGAAAGGAGTAAAAAGTAAATCCAGAAAATAAATGTAATTCCTGTTTAATCTGAACAAAGGTCCTGAATATTGTTGCAGTTCTGCAGGAGTTTCTGAAATTTATTTTCCAGTTGGCCTTAACAACAGTCCCTTAAGGTATGTGGGGAGATCTTTGCTGACTAGAGTGCAATACCATCAGTGTTCAACAAAAACAATATGCAGAGAGGCTATTGCCAGCTTGTATTTTGCCATGTGTTTTCATTACATGTTTGTGAGTAGCATCCTGTTCCACCTGTTTAGTGACTGTTCTCAAAGTCCACAAAAACAAGAAAGAAAAGGAAACTGTAATAATTCTGAAAAATATCAAATATTAGATAGACACTTCTAAAGGCGAGATGTAAAAGTAATTTGTAAAGGTAAAACATTCCTGCTTTATCTTCTGCCAGCCTTCATATGGATGTTTTTTCACTATTGTTAAGGACAGAGAGGTTCAACATGGAAAATAAGATTGTAATATAGGACTCTAAACTTGTTTGTGTTGGAGAGTTTTTTGAACCTGTCAGTCTTCAAGCAATGTGCCTTTTTTTCTTCAGCCACATTTTTTACATGATGTCCATGTTAAAGCAGAAGTCTGTGAAATACCAGCTGCTGATATTTTTGCAGATGCATGGGGAAATTTGAGCCTTTTGTAAAATGTGTCCAGCAGGTTATAGAAAATCTGGGGGAGAAAGGCCACCTTTGAACAAAAATGCAAATATCTTATTTTTTCCCATGGTAGCTTACAGAGATCTAATTTCTTTTAACTTTAATGGTAGATTCTACTTTAGTAGAATTTTGGAGCAGTAAATTAGCTTCTGGCATTTTGCATACTGGACAGCTGCAATGCCCAGAGCCACAGAGATGACAATTAGTAAAGAAAATTCATGAATAGTGTGGTAAACTGAAGGGGTAAGAAAGAGTTGTCTTAGTCCAAAGCATTTATCCAGAAACGATTTCATCAGGCTAATGTCAAACAATGTTCAAAGGAAATGTACTTTCTCTTGCCCTGAAAACAACCTGGTTGAATTTTAATCTGTTCCTGGCATATTTGCCCTATGTGCTATATTCTCCATCTTCGCCCACGTTATAGTAAGCTAATCACCATTATTTATAGACTAAGTTAGAAAAGTAATTTCTTCTCCAGTAAAAATTATAAGTTGCTATACCTTCTTGGAAGAAGTTAATTTAAAAAGTAATTAAATTATGTGTGTTTTGATTTTGTTTTTTTTTTAAGTATCTTTAGGGAAAAGGCAATACATCCTATACAATTACATCAACTGCTAAATCTATTATACCCCAAGTTTGTTCATACTCTTTTGGAGAGGAATTTTTGGTTTGAGTTGTGGGACTGTATTATATAAACAGTGTTTTGAACTACTATTTCTTTTTCTCCATTTGCTTTTGGAAAATTAGAAATGCTACTTCATTAGTCTCTAATGGTGAAAAAAGTAATGATTTCAGCACTTTGATTTGACTTCAGTTTCTTATTGGAAATAGGAATAGAGAATATGGCAAGGAAGGGAATGATTGCATGGGGATCTTTGATAATTATTGTATTGAAGAAGTCAGTTATTAGACCAAACTAAAAAAAAAAACCCATTTTTGTTTGACTTTGCTTCTGTTTCAGTGGTTTATGTCTCTCAGTTTCCATAAATTAGTTTGTGCAATCTGTCCCTGTGACCCCAGGAACGATTCTCCTTCTGTTTGTGTGAGGCATATGAACAGGGATGCTGAGACTGGAAAACTTAGTAGAGCTGATAATTGATTATTTGCCCTGGAAAGTAAACATCAGCTGTGGCTAACATTGAGTTGGATGGGTAAATTTCTTGTATCACAGCCTCACACACCACCACACAGCAGGAGGGAAGGGAAACTTGTCAGCTGCTCCCAGATGAGAAGGAAAGAAGGGTTTTTTTCTCCTTGTCAGACTAGCAAATTGTAACAGATTTCTAGCACTGAGTGTGAGATAGAGACTGATGTGTTCGTGCTGGTTCCTTCTGTAGCTCTGACCCCCTAACATCAAACCAAATCTTTGAGAGCTCACATGGTTGGGAGAGAGGAAGGGCTGGTGATTAACATCAGAGATGGTGGATACAGCTAGAAAAGGAGAGGAAAAAAAGGTGATATAAATAACAAAGATAGGGTGGGCTTTGAGATACTTGAGGCTCTGTTCCCTTCCCTACTCTTACATTTTCACATGTATTTATGTTACTTGATATTTACCTGCCCCTCATAACAGTTAATAAAATGCTTTTCAACGCACTTTGATAAATCTGAGATGTACAGAAAGAGGCAAAAGCATCAACTGTAATTTTCCACAAGATTAAAGCAGAAGAGATCAGACATTCAAACAACAGTTCTGTTCCTGCAAACCTTACCTTTGAGGTAAAAGATGCCTAGGAAAGACTTCTAAACCGAAGCTTTCTGTTTTTCTCCATGATCCCTTGCCAGATTTTCTCTCATTTGCAAAGAACATGAATGCTCCCTCCACATTTTAATTTCCATTTTAGAAGGTCTGCCTGTGAAGGCCTGGAAAGTACACTACTTTTCTATTAAGTTATTGCAAACAGAATTAATTTTAGCATGACCACAGACAATTACTTCTCGTAACTGAAATAATTCTTCTTTCATCTTAATATTTGCTCCTGTTCTTTCAATATTTGCAGACTTTATCAGCTTCCCTTTTCTGTTTTACCTCTGTAAACTAAACAAGCCAGGATCTTTTAATCTATTTTTCAGCTAAAGAAAAAAATTTCCAGTCATCTAATCATGGTATTAGTCCTGCTGTGGAATCCATTCCAATTTAAATAAACATTTCCAACAACAACAACAAAAAAATTAAAAAAGGACCAGAAATACTTGCAATATTCTGAGGTTTTTCCAGTTTGGCAAGTGATTCTGTGTTAATTTACCAGTAGCTTTAGAACACTAAGGCTCTTAGTCATTCTTGTATTTGTTAAGTTGTAGCATTGCCTATAATTCCTTTCCTGGCATTTCATGTCATAAAAAAGGAATCACATTTATTTCTCTATTATAATTTATTTTTGTTTTCTTTCATTTTGTGTGGGTTTTTTTTTTTCTCATTTATAATAATAATAATAAAATAAAACCAGCTGGTGTTTGCTTTGGTAAAAGGTATCATCACATGCCATCACAACCAGAGAGTATATTATAGTGATAAAAAAAACTTACTGTGAGCATGATGTGTTATTTGCTTGTCTCCTTTTAAATATTTCAAGTAACTTTGAAAATAATGGTCAAGGTTTCCTATGTCTATAAAATGTCCTAAATGTTGCATATTAACACAGCTAAGAATATGCTACTGCAATAAAGTATATTTTTTTGTTATCCAAATAGAGTAATGTTATACCAGTGGAATATTTATTTTAAAAAAATCAATAGAGCCGGCATATCAAGTGTTTTCTACTGATCTGATACTGCCTGTGGATTTAAGCATGTTGCCTGTGGCCATCCTTCAGCTTTAGAGGAAAATGCCTAGAGGTTATAAAGCTGACTGTGATCCTGTACCTTGACTGAGCAAACAAGAATGGGAAAGAGTAGGTATTTGATCACAGTAAGTTGAGCTTCTATTATACTTGTTTTTCTTGCCAGTTTAAGAGTTAACAGAAGAAAAGCAATATAATGAAAACATAAGGTAACAACCTATTCATAGACATCCTTGAGAGAAAAGATAACACAACACAGTTCCAACAACTGTTAGAGAAAATGACATAGTATGTATGGAAAATAAGATGCAAACTCCAAGCTTAGGCTTTGATCCTGTTTCCTTTGGGATCAGCAGTTGATTCCATGAGACAGATACAAGTGGAAAAGGGAGGGAGATATAAACCATTTTCAGCTATGAAGCATTTGCTAGTCATGATGACAGGTTTCTTATTGCTACTGACAGGAATGCTTTTTAAGATATTGCTAAGGCTTTCCTTTTGCTCCCCTGTCAAATACCAAACCTGCCTATTTAAGCGTTTCGTCTGATCACTGTTGTTGGATGCCCTTGGTCCTAGATTATCCTGCTATATGAATCAACATGAAAAATCCTATATTTTTTTTCAGAAAAGTACATCTATAAATATACAGAGAGATAGATTGGCAGGGGGTGGTGGGGGTGAAGAGTTTTCATTTCTGTAGAGGGTTATTAAAAGACCATTTAGGTTATAGTGATATTTTGAGTGGGACTCGATTCATAGACTTTGTTTACCTATTGTGCTGAGGTGAATTTTATTTAGGCAGTGCAAATATTTTAAAAAAAAGTGAAGAACAGCACAGTTTAATATTAAGATGCCATATTCAGATGTAATATATCCAGTGGATCTTTGCTTCCCCAGAAGAATTCCAGTGCCCAAAATACCAGGTTTAAATTCAGTCCAAATCATTTGAACTGCAGTCTTATTTGTGTTATAGAATGACAGAATCATTGTGTCTGTGTCTGTCATGGAATCACTGAATAATTTATGTTGAAAAGGACCTTAAAGATCATTGAGTTCCAACCCCCCCTACCATGGGCAAGACACCTTCCATTATGCCAGCTTCCTTAATGCCCCATTGAACTTGGTCCTGAGCATGTCCAGGGATGCAGCAATTTTCTGCTGCCTGTTGTGCTTCATCTCCAGTCAGTTGTGAAAAAAAAATAAATCCAGAAGTGCTAATTAGCTGAAGGTAATGACTGCAGAATGTGTCACTAACCACTGAAATACAGTCTGTGAATTAAAAAAATAATCAATAAATCATCAGACTTTGTTAAATCGAATCAGTCACTATAATAAACCAAAGACAGTGCAGTGATGTATAGAAAATACTGAGTACAAAATATCACCTATCATTGTACCCCAGACCATAATTCACCAGCAGTTAAGATAGAATGTAGTTTAATAAAGTCTATGTGCAGGTGCCATTATACTGAGAAAGACTGACTTGATAGAGTCTATGCATCCAGTGAAACTCCTGTCACTTCTAGAGGCAATTGAATCTTATGCTGCTCGAGCCCTTTAATTGGAGTTTCCCTCCATTTTTTGGAACTATCTCTGTTGAAAACTGAATTATGCAAAAAACAGGAATAGATTTTTTTCAATATGTTCTCTTGCAAATATGAAGATACTTTGGCTTCTAACACAATGCTTCCCCCCCAGTTTGATAAATGACTGCAGTATTTTAAATTATCAGAATCAAATGTCATTCTCCATTCAGTATGGGTTTTGCCTATTTTTTTTTGCTATTATTTGATTTTTTTTTCCATCTACATAATGAAAAAAATAATTTTGGAAATTGATTCATGGCTAAATGAAATCGCAATGCTATAAATTTAATTTCTTCAGAATTGAGTGAATATTACATTTTAATTTACAAGCTGGATGTCCAGGGAGCACAAAGAGGTAAATTGTATCTTAGAACTTAAACTCTGGATGTTTATAAGTACAATAGTAATAGTAAAGAATGAAATAATAAATTAGGTAAGGCACAATATAAATAACTCTAACCTGAGAATAGTAAGAGTATATGTGACATGTCTAAGGATGCAACAGTCTTGCAAGCTCTTACTGCTGTGACAGCAAAGATTTTGTCAAGAACACAGCCAAACTAGGTGTTGTACACATTCATTAACAGAACAGAAGTGGCTAATGTATAATGCTGGTTTTTGTGCCATCTGTGACACTGTTGGTGTCACCCAGCTCTCTGCCTTGTACAGAACAGGAAAGTACATTTGCAACAGAAGATGGAAAGATCACCTCTCCTGTGCTCTTGGAATCCTGTGTCCCAGAAGGTAAGCCTGTAGTTTGGTCCTTTCCAGTTTAGCCTTATTTTGTGTCTAGGGATTTCCTATTTAAAAAAAAGGTGTCAGTAATAAAACTGGGTGCATTTTTATCAGCTCTGAAAAACCTGAATTGGTTGAATTCAGTGCAGTGATTAATTCAAAAAACAAAATGCAGATCAAGAAATGCTGCCCAGCTGTCTTCTGTAGAAATATTTTTGTAAGATCTAAAAAAGATTTGTAGCATTTTTAAATCTCATCATGGGACAGGCAGTGTAAAAGCAGCAAAGGGCAACTTCCAGCTATGATGTTCCTTATGTTCCTTCTCAGTGGTCATAGTTCTGAAGGAATGAGGTGTAATCCAGCAGTGCTGTCATGCTGTTGGGCACCCCCAGTCACTGTGAGCAGTGCTCCCCTTGTATGTGACTTTCAGGCAGCACAGAAAATGCTGGAACATTGTTAAACAAGTGGCTGGTTTATGAGACCACTGGGAGAGGTTGCTGAGCATTGAACTCTCTAGTTTAAGATAATAGTCAGGTCTGGAAATTACCATGGTATGTCTTGGATTATTTTAATGTATAAATGACCGAAATGAGAATCCTCTCTCTGCTGGATCTTCTTGAAACTTGAAGCTCCTGATACTTCTTCACTGGATTTATATTGTTTTGTTTAGTTTTGTTTTGTATGTGATAATCATCCTAAACAACGATTAGTCTAAATGGTTATTTTGGCAGCTTTGATTAGGTGCCAACTACTACGAAGTTAATGTGTAATTTTATGGTTTGGTGTACTCTTGAGTATCCTTACATCCAATAATGCCTGAAAGGACTTTCTATTATTTCTACTGCTTCTATTTATGGCTGCAGAAGTTGGGTTTCTGTAAATATTCCTAGAAATCTGTCCATAACATGATTTCTCAGTGAAAGGAAAACCTTTGTAGACTCATCCTGCATTTCTTGTCCATTCAGACTTTCAAAAGCATATGTTTTTGGTCCTGAAGTTCAATTGAAGAAATAGCATGGCTAATATGAGGTATTTTGCTATCCTCAATACCTTAAAAATAGTCACCCCTCTCCCTTGACAGCCCCGATTTACTGATTAATGGCCCATCATCTTGCCTTTGTATGAAGCAATTGCACTCAGCTCCTCCTGAATTACCAAAGGAGCTGTATAACACACTGCTGCACACTGTGTTTCTACCATTCAAAACTCAGTGAGAACCACCAAACCATATTAGAACAGCAATTCCCATCTCCTGATGTGCTCCTGAGGCAGTTGACCTATTGTTCCCGATGAGGACAATTTGGTAGCTTGAGACTGTACACATCAGTAGCCTCCACTGGACTGATCTGGGCCCCACTAAAATAGTGTATCCACACTTTCAGCTTTAATTTCTATTGTGAGGCCCCCACTGAGAAACCAGCATAAAAGGATTTACACAGCTCTTAGGCCCTCTTTTTATTTCCATTGAAACTCAAAGTAGGTCTTAACTAGTGAGTAGTTAATTGAGTTAAGTTAAATCAGTTGTCTGCAGGCCTGTTGTCTGGGATGGAGATATTGTAAATGTCTTGGAAATGGAGGTGGCAGAATACAATTCTAGTTGCTACTGACAGCAGGTTGGAAACATGAAGTTCTGGAGGCGTTATATCCTTTCAGAACTCTTCAGTTAGATCTGTAGTGTTCATGCCACCTTGTCTTTTGGGTAAATATTTGTATTATGGACAAAACATTCACTCATCACCTGAATGACCACAAGGTACAGTTATTCTTTGGAGTTTGTTTTCAAAGAATATTTTATTCTTCTTTTCCTGCACTTTTTTGTGCAGACAGCTGGTATACCTTGCCAACCTGTTTCATTGCAGCTGCCTTGGCTGTAAATTCCTCCTTTGATTTTTTTGCCTTCCTAAATTATAGTAGTTGTGGAGAATATAAGATGCTGCTTTCTCTGTCTTCTGCAGCACTGTTTTCAGCCCTGTTCACTTTTTAAAAAAAATTCTCCTCATTTGTATCCCAAGGGTAATAGCATTTGTTGGCAGGAAAGAATTCAAAGTGTAGAATTGCAAGGATGATAGTAGATTTACTTGAGTGACTTGTAGCTGGGAATGCCAAGTCCTGGCACACAGCAGAGTGGGAAGCAATATATTATGCCTAGTGCTGCTTAGCCTCTGTTTTGAGAAGTAGAATTTCTGTGTAGATATAACGTAGGTGTTTACAGAGAGTTGGAGGCCCTCGCCAAGACATGCTTGAGCTTCCTGTCTTGGTAGAGAGATGAAAGCAGAGGTCATAAAAAGCACAGAGAAAATAATGGAGGTACATCGTGCATGTGCCAGACCCTTTGATATGTTGATGCTGGGGAATAGGTCACACATGCTTTTTGCCCCTGCTAAGAGGGAATGAGCTTAGCAGAGTATGCGCCCCAGCTTGCTCATGAAACCCTCCAGCCAGCAAGGTGGTGGAATAAATCTATTCTTATCACTTCAGCAGTGGGTCAAGGTCACCTTTGTTATTTGCATCCATGTTCACGCAGTATTATATTTAATAATTAATGTTGATAAATTCAATAGCACTTGTGGCTGATATCCAAAACCATCTTTTCTTAAGGCTGGAGACAGAACATATCAGGTGTCTAGCTAGCTCTCTAGCCCTGCAGTTCGTATTTCACCCCTGCCAGCACTGTGTTTCTTTATATGTGCACATGTCACCATTTGACATATAGCTTGTAAGATCTTCAAGATGTTATATGTTAATCAAATTAATCAGTTGAAGAGAAGGTTCATTAACTGAATAAGAACAGATGTGTGCATAAGGTAACTTATTCCTCATTAAAGGAGAATGTGTATGACCTTTGGAGCACTTAAGCCTCACATAACTGATAGGTAGATGGTATGGAAGATTATCTTTCTTTGAGGATTTTGTCTGAGCCATTTGGTGCTAGTTTATGTTACATATAGCAGCTAATGCTCAATAAATCTTTGTCATACTCTAGAATGTGTGATAGATTCTGACAGAACCTAGCTGATGTAAATAATATATTTGTTATAAGTAAATGGTTTACCATGTTTAGCTTTTGAAATTTTTTTTATGGCCATGAAGTGGAGTTTTACAGGACTCCACTGCTAGAACTATGTCTCAAATTAGCTTTTACTCTCACTACCAAACAGAGACTTGAATAAAGAGCAGGAATCAACAAGATTGTTTGTTTGAAATTGTCCTCAGTGACTATTTGTCATTTGAATACTGACCAATGGTGATTTACCTGCCCTTTCCTAGGCACAGCTGCAGATGAACACAGTCCCATTCTCCATGGATATTTTCTTACTGAGTGTTTGTTGAAGATAACTATCAGTAGGATTGTGTCTTGCAGTGGCAAAAGCAAAAGGTTGGGCTGAAAAACACTGGGCTCTGACATTCACCATAAATTTTTTAGAGATTGCTTTTCTCAACATCTCTACCCTTCTGGCTTGTTGTGCTTTCTTTACTGATATTCAGCACAGACTCTGAACATACCCTACAATTATAATCCCCACAAATAAAATAACTCCAGGCCATTTAGATAAAAATATAGCATTTTAATCTTTCCTGTTTTAGTTTGCACCCTGTGGAGAAGGCCAATGAAAAAGGTTCACCACTTTTATCACCCTAGTTAGAGCTAGTCAGAAGACTGAAATCAGATACCCTTTTGTCTGTGTGGTAGTGTATCATCATATTCTGCCTTAAATCCTCTTTGAGCCTACTAACCCAAGAGTTCTGTCACCTTCTGTTCTCTTAGTTTCTTTCTGGCCCCATGTTAGCCTCATAATCTATAAATCTATTTCAAGTTTCATCCAGATGTAACAAAGAATGATTTTAAAAGGAAAACTCAAAAAGCAAACACACAGACTGCCAGAGGACTTAATGCTGTCCTCAAAACCTCTTGATTTTTTAAGGATGTCTAACATTCATAAATGTGTTGTTTCAGCATGTTAGGAAGGGCAGCAAATACTGTGCTGGTAACAATCTGAAGAAAAATTCAACTCTTTTCTTGCTGCAGTGCATTAGAATTAATTTTATAATTATAAATACATATTTCTTTTTTCTTGAATTTAAGAATTTACAGAAAGTTATCAGTAGTTAATTTGGAGCTTTCTATTAAAAATCTCTCTTAAAACCTCTGATACAAATTTTGAGGCATATTTGTTTTATATGCCTACCTTTTGTGCTTTGAATTTTGCCATTTAAGTGCTCATCCCTCAGGTCTGGCCTCAAGTGTGATAAAAAATGACAACAAAATATCCCTAATCTGAGTCCAGTCTAAGTTTGTCTTTGAATAAGCAGTTTTCATTTTGCAGTCATAAATTTCACTCTAACACATCTTGCAAAGTCCTGCTTGGGTTTATTCCAGAGACCCTTTTTTCCAATTCTTACCAACTCTTACCCTAGGTCTGGAAATTACTTATCTGTGGAGGGCTTTAGTTTTAACTACCAGTAGATCCACAGAAAATTGCTAGGGTTAGTTCAGGCAAAGACTACTTCTACCAGCTGAAGTGCTACATTTCTTTATTTGCTGGATCTGAAGGTAAGGGCAATCTCACTCTATACTTCAACTTTATTTACTGTGAACAAGAGGTGATAGAATATAACAAGAATTCTACATAAAACATTATTTCAGTTGCTATGTACTAGACCAAAAAAAAAAGCATACATGCTGCAGATTTTTTTCGTTAGAAAATAATGTCTTAACAGCAGCTTTTCTAGTTGTAGCTCCGAAATTAATCCATTTAGAGTGCACTTATAATAAATAGGAAATGTTTTGTAGATGCAATTGTTCTGTTGCATGAAATCACATCCAAATCATTGTTTTTCTGGGCTTAAAGTACTTTGTATAACTGCAGTTGTGTAATGAAATGAAGATTAGTGTACTGCATGCATGAGACTTGCAATGTAATTGCAAAGAAAAATTACTTTCCTTGCATTCAGACTAACATTTTAGAAAATGCTAGGCTGAATGCAAGGAAAATCATTTGCATTTATGAAGTCAAGCCCAAAGGGAGATGTTTTTTTTCTTTTTGGAAAATGTGAACCTAAAACTGAAACATGGAAATTAATTAAGGTGTGCTGTATTGAAGTGTATTACTGGACAGACAGAATCAAAAGAGCGAGCAAAATGAAGATCTTTTTCTATTGGAAGTATCAGCATTCTAAACTGAAAAGAGAGAATGAAAAGGCTAAAGAAAGGTTCCAGTGGTAGCACTGTCTAGGTAAGGCAAATATATGGCACAGCTCAGAAATCTGCACAAGAGGGCTAATCTTCTGGGATTTAGATTAGTCAGAATTATTTAGCACTTTCTGTTTAGCAGAACAGTATTTTAAACAGTCATTGAGCTGATTTTATTGCAGAATTTGTATTCATTGTTGAGTTAAATCTAGGGAACAGAATTAATAATCTAAATTTTTATCCATTTTATGTCAGATCATCCATCATTAATTTCAAAATTTACCTGTCAGTGACAAAGAAATTTGATATGGGTGTTGCTTGTTAATAACTCTAATATACTTTTTAGTTGAAGAGATACAAGAACAAGAAAACCACTGAAGATAACTGAAAAAATCCCCTTACCTGCATAGCTATGTATTGATGTTTAATGAACAAATATCAATTTAAACATGAATTAAAAACTGAGTTTAGGTTAGGGACAGTCCAAGTGAATTAATGTTTTACAGCTGCAGGTCAGAGAGCACAACTGACCCTAAGGGCAAAGCAGGTGAGGAAAGCAGTTAGAATAGAAAAAACGTAGAATGCAGGAGGAAAGGTGCAGTTGTAGTTAATCTGCTAAATTAGTGAAACTAATTTCACTCCCCAAGATGTGAGTAGGAATTTTACTTCTGATTTCAGTGGGAACAATTAAGCAAAATCAGTCAAGACCCTGACTCAGTCCTAGTCTACATCTTAAAATTATTTGAACTCAGTGGTGGGCTGATTAGATTTTATGTACAACTTTTTGCTAAACTTTGCCCTATTCTTTTAGGAGAGTGCCAAGGCAGTGGGAAAGTGGTAAGAAAAGTCCTTGTAGCAGTAGCTGTTTAAGGTAAGAGCTAGTTTAATGTGATGATTGGAAAATATGTAAAAATCTTGAAGGACAGTCACAGAGGTAGCTTTTTATAGTGTTTTGGATTACTGTAATATTGATTATTCTTGTACAGAAAAGTTGAATAATATTTAATGATGAGCGTCTTGTGCTAAATGCTATAAAAGGCAGGAACAACTATTATGATTTTGTAATAACTCATAATACTCTGTCTTCTGTGCTCCATCCCTTTGCTCTAAATGGTGAATCCCTGAACAGACAGCTCCTTTGGGTGCATTCCTTGCAGCAGCTTCCAAGTGCTGTCATGACCTGGCGCAACAGAGAAAAAGGGCATCTGCTGGGTCCTAGTCCCACTAAGTAAAGAGGAGGAGTGGATTAGAGTTGCTTCTTCATGGTGAGAGAATCCAGTCAGAAGATGGGATTGACAGAGATGATGATGAGCTTTTGCTGAAGAACCTCAGCATGTTTCATTTGATGTGTGTTACCTCCTTGGGAACATGTTTCTTCTGATTTTGGTTAATAAGAAAGTAGACAAATTCCTATTTCTGACCTGTTTTGCAGCTGTTCTCAAGTTGTCAGAAAATGGCTGAGGGACACAGAAATATTTTTCTTCACTTCCTATGAGCAGATGATGAGGTAAGTATTGCCCTCCATTGTTTCCTCTCAAGTTGAAGCATGGTATAGAAGTTCCAGTTATTTAGTACTCACATCCTGAAAACCTGTCTCTAAATAATCTATGTTGCCTGTATTCAGGTTGTAGCTTCAGTATTTCTTATGATCTATAGGATAATTGCAATGGATGTATCTGAGTCAGACAGAATAACTGATAAAAGGGAACTGCAAAAGCATGCCTGGGTCTTTTATTGATTACTGCCACAATAAGAAGCTATTTTTTTTCAATATAATTGCTGGTAATGTTTAGAGATTTTGTTAATTTTGAGATTAACTACAATTATGACTTTCTCAGTGACCTGTGTGATTTAAACACACAGATCACTGTGAAATATACATGTAAAATTCTTAAAGGGCATTCATCAGTGTCAAAGGCTCTGCTTCCAGATGAAAGGAATGATCCTTGAGTTCAGGAAAACAAAATAAAACAAAATTATTTCACGGAAAGTCAAGGTCATTTAAATGATAGAGTTTGTAGAAAATAACAACTTGCTCCTTGTGCATAAAAACCAAATATTAGTGCTGCTGCAGAGAACAGGGATCAGCTTCTGAGATCCATCTAAAATGGTTTTTCCATTGGCAAAAACCATTTGGGACTATATTTTTCCAGTTTTCTAATCAAACCGGCTGGTTCCTGGGGAAAAAAAAATAAAGGAGAAAAAGTAATCAAAGATGTTTGTTTCCCTCTGGTGAAACCAGGATAGAAAACAGTAAAGGAAATCAAGATTTAATTGTTGAAGGTTTTTCACAAAATTCTGTGCTGATTCAGGTAAATTTTGAATTTTTGGCTCAGCAGTGAGTAAGGAACTCCATATGATAAAGGTGATTACATTTTCCACATAAGTGACAGAACCAAAAGTGTATTGGTATTGTTCTGCAAGAATGGAGTTGTTAGCACTCTCTTCCAATTCCAGTTTGGATCATTATTTTCTTACTGAATTTTACCTGCAGTTTAATGGACAGGTAAATTTTGAAATTAATGATGGATGATCTGACATAAAATGGATAAAAATTTAGATTATTAATTCTGTTCCCTAGGATTAACTCAACAATGAATACAAAATCTGCAATAACATCAGCTCAATGACTGTTTAAAATACTTTTCTGCTAAACAGAAAGTGCTAAATAATTCTGACTAATCTAAATCCCAGAAGATTAGCCCTCTTGTGCAGATTTCTGAGCTGTGCCATATATTTGCCTTACCTAGACAGTGCTAGCACTAGAACTTTAATTTTACCTGCAGATGGAAATTTGTAATATGAAATATTGTGTAAAACCACTATAGCCCCTGAAAATTCATCTTAGAGCTTGCTATGATTACTGGGCCTAAAAAAAAATTCTTGCATGGTGTACATTCTATTTGGAAAAACCTGTGATCCTGGTAAAGTGATATGTGTTCATGAATATATAACATCACTAAATGTAAGGTACAGTGGGAATTTCGAGCTAAAACAGTCAAATGGTGTAAGATTAGCAAAGCCTTTGATAGGAGGGACTGAATCAGTACATTACTCTTTAGATCTTTTTTCCTCTTCATTCACAGTTCTGTCAGTTACTTGATCAGAACAGTTTCTGTGGATGAAGGTGGGAGATGAAAAGTAGGGAAGAAGGCTGACTAAAGAGAGAAATTATGTTTTAGCTTAATCCTCAGTTGAAAGAGCTGTAACATTCATGAAGTCAGATTGTACCACAATGGAGCAGCTCATTCCTTCCATCACAGGAAACATCCCTCCTTCATATCTCTCCTCCATCTCTCTTGTATCTCAATTCAGGAATACTGCTCTTACAGCTGTACTTTCCTTCCTAATGTTAGACTGGCTCTTAATACAATCAGGAGATCTCTGAAAAGCAGGGGTATTTAGTCCACTGCTAAATGCATCAAGATGGGAAAAGAAGAAGGTGGAAAAAGTCAGACATGCATTTGGGGCTACAAATGGCAGGTAGGACATTGACCAAAACAACAAAACTTGTTGTCTTCCAAAATACTCCTAAAGACTCATTAAAAAATAGAATTTTTAGGCAATAAAAAAAATTACTTGGTTATTTTTTTTCCTACTGTCCCAGTTAGCATCTGGGATACATGACTTATTTTTCAAGCTTGAAAAAAGATATTCTTAGATAAATCTCCTTATTTTTCTCCCCACATGTAAAATTTAGCACCAAGAGAGGTGCATGACTTTTATCAGCAGAAAAAATTTTTGTTATGTGATTTCCAGGTGCTTTTGCATTGGTCTTTTTCTTTATAGGAGTCTATGATTTGAATATATTCTTTGAATTGAATATTTGATTTTGAAATTATGTAATGTTTATTTTTTTACCATCTTAATGTTTTTCCTTGTGCCATCTCTCCAAAATTTTTCTTCTAATGCTGTACCTCCAGCTATTACAAGTAATTTGAAATGGTTGCCAACATGGCTTTGAAGACTGAAAATTATTACATAAGTTCTGGTGGTTTAGTCACAATGATTTTTAGCTCCCTCAGCACAAAAAATGTGCTTCTCTTAACAAGGATTTTTTAAAAATCCTTAAGCCAAGAATCCATAGTAGGATAGTGACACCCAGTTTCATTATTCACTTCCTAAAAATAAGCTGGAGATAATTATTACTGGTTGATCAGTAACTGATCACTCACTGATCCTGTTGAGAATTTGAAGATAATTTGTTTTTACTTCTTTTTGAGTGAAGTTCATATTCCTTCATTCAATATAGAAACTGTCAATACTTTATGGATTGTTTGGTTTTTTTTTTCTCTTAAAAGGGTGCAAATGGCACTCCTTTACCCATTCCCTGTTCAGATCAATGACAACATCCCTACTGAGTTCAAAACCCCCAAAATCACACTTTTTAATGTACCTTAAAGGAGCAATTATGATAATTTCTGATGGCCAGTGTCTATATCAGACATAGTGGATTCAACCCATGTTCCCCCAAATCAAGCTGAAGAAAACATAAAGATCAGATTTGGTGGTAGAGTAGGAGATGTCTCAACAGTAAAAACAGTAATTCTACAAAATTATTAGTTTCAAATGGCATATTTAATTTTCTATGAAATATGTGTCACCTGTACAAATGTGTGTTGCTGTCATGAATTTAAAATTTGCTGGAAAAGAAGAATTTTTCTTTTTTATACTGTACAACCTAGAGAATAAATAATAAAAAAGTGACATCAAGTGCTTTTAATGTTCAAACCTGTCAGTAAATGTTATAAATAAAAAAAAAAAATCACTATCTGTGTCCATAGAAATGAATTCCAGTTTCAAAACTAGATTGTAAATTTGCATGAATTTAGACAATTTGGGTAACAATTATAATGTCTCATTTTCTTCAGGGATTTTAATATGTGTTACCAACATGTCTGTTCTAGATTTGGTCCAGAGATAGGAAAAAGAATTTTCATATGACCTTTCTGCATAGTTATAAAAGTATAAAAAATCTCTACTGCTATTTGCCTGTCCTGAATTTACATAACTTATGTCTGTGTAGTTATTCCTCCAGGTTAGGTGTCTTTATAAGCATCAGCTATTGAACAAAGATGTTTCTGTTGTTTTTCCTTTGTAGGATTTCCCTTTTTAATGATAAATTTAATTGCTTTCACATCTTTGGGTCATAATGACTGTATGCAGTGATTTCTAAAATGGCAGTTTGAGAGGTGCCAAAAGCAAGGGTTGTCTCATGGGAAAAAACCCATAAGATAGTGAGTACTGAGCCAAGGAGCACAGTCTTATTTAATTACCTGTTTAGGAATTGTCCTCTGGATGTGATGAATACAATCAATAAATTGACTGTCTCTAGTAATACCTGATATATGTCCATACTTTCATTTTATTGATAATTTCAAGCATGTTTCCTTTTTGACCTCAATTTTACGTACATTGCAAAAACTTCTTTCTCATTTAATTAATTGTGATCACCAGTTTGATCATCCAATAAATTTGATCATCTAATTTCTTCAGTGAAGATTGAGAATTATTGGCCCCAAAATTTGTGTACAGCATGATTTATGGAAAAGAAACCTAATTCTCTAGAAAACAGATTTGTATTTTAGAATACTGTCTGAAAGACTGCTGTATTTCTGCAAAACTTGAATCCCTTATTTCTAGTGCATCTAAAAATGCATCTTTGTGCTTTCATGAAGACCTTGAGCTTCATACAAAAAAATACATACTAGAGAGCAAGGTGTATAATTTACACTTTTAGTCTACACTAATCAAAAAACTTTCATTATCTATATTACGTATTTTTAAAACGTCTTATCCTGTATTTATTTGAAAATTCTGTTTAATCATATTAGAAGACAAAGCTTGGAGTGACACATTAACAACAAAAAAAAAAACTCTTGTAGTTTTAAATTTAAATCCTCAAGACTTCAAATCTTCCTGTATTGCATTGCCATCAAAGATAGTGACATCTATTATTTCCTTCTCATAAGAACATAGTGACCTACTGCTACTTTTTTGCCTTCATAGGCTTTTTTTTGTAAACTATGTGGTAAAGGAGAGGTAGCTTTTTATAATACTTGGCATGTTCCTGGAAAGATGAAGATGATTCACATCAGAATAGGGACACTGACAGATGAATTGCAGCAGTGGTGTCTTTAGCAAGCTGGATCAACTTGGCTGTAAATATGCCTGAGTCAGCAACTTTAAACATTGTAGTTTGTGAGGTAAACAATGAAATATCAGATGTTCCTATTTATATGCTGATATCTTGGTTAACTAAGCCTTCAATGCCTCTTACCTAATCGGCAAGAGGAAGGAGGGCGGAAGGAGAAGGAAGGGACAGGAAGGAGGAAGGCAGGAGGACGGAGGCCGAAGGGAAGGAAGTGAAGGAAGGAAGGACGGAAGGAAGGAAGGAAGGACAGGAAGGAGGAAGGAAGGCAGGAAGGAGGACAGGCAGGGAAGGAAGGAAGGAAGGAAGGAAGGAAGGAAGGAAGGACGAGAGGAAGGACGGAAGGAAGGAAGGAGGAAGGAAGGAAGGAGGAAGGAAGGAAGGCAGAAGGAAGGACAGGAAGGAAGGGAAGGAAGGAAGGAAGGAAGGCAAGGAAGGAAGGAAGGGAAGGACGGAGGAGGAAGGAGGAAGGAAGGAAGCGAAGGAAGGAAGGAAGGAAGGAAGGAAAGGGAGGAAGGACAAGGACGGAGGGAGGAAGGAAGGAAGGAAGGAAGGAAGGCAGGCAGGAAGGAAGGACGGAAGGAAGGAAGGAGGAAGGAAGGAAGGAAGGGAGAGGCAGGAAGGCGAAGGCAGGAAGGAAGGAAGGGAAGGAAGGAAGGAAGGGAAGGGAAGGCAAGTAAGAAGGAAGAGGACGGAAGGAAGGAAGGAAGGAAGGAAGGAGGACAGCGAAGGAAGGAATGAAGGAGGATGAATGCCATGAATGGCTAGGAAGGCCTTCAGTCCTTCCGTCCTTCCTTCATTCTTCCCTTCCTTCCTTCCTTCCTTCTTCCTTCCTTCTCCCTCCTTCCTTCCCTCCTTCCTTCGCTCCTTCCTTCGCTCCTTCCTCCCTTCCCTCCCTCCCTTCTTCCCTCCCTCAAAATTGCATCGTGCAATGCCATTAGTCATTTCATTAAAATCCACATTAAAAGCATTTTGATGATTGCAGTTCCCAGTATTTTGGTAACAGGGCACTTGCTTTGAATTTCCAAAAGGATTTCAGTTCTTCATGCCAAATTTATGGCCTTTTTTTTTGTCTTGTGTCACATTATCCTTGATTTGAAATGACATTTTTCTCTTTTTGATACAGTGCCTCTTGATATGTCTGCTGAGGGCAATCATATCAAACCCTGGACTTTTGGCAGGCTAAAAGTCTGGTTTTCTCTCCCACAGCATCTATTTCTCTGTGATATCTATAGCTCTTTTCCATATCTGTAGCAGGAATGATCAGAAGATTTGTGAAATTTGAAAGCCCTTTGAGCCTCCTGTGGTCACAGAAATGCTTCTTTCTCTCTGCAGAGGTTGAGAAGCCCCTGCTGAATTTGCTTAGAGGGATCTTGTTCTCTCTGAGCGTGGTGTGGGCTGCTGTGGTGCTGAACAAGGCAGGAACTCTGCCATAATCCCACAGCAAAGAAAATCTTGTCTTCTCTTACACCTGTACTGTAATAACTAATAAATTTGGATGTTCATAATCTGGCTCAAGTGCATAGTAAAAGGTGGTTTAGTTTATAACCTCACAATGCTGAGTATTCTGACCTGAAATCCTGCAATGTGGGACCATCCTGGTGCCTGTTTATTTTTGTGTACCTAAATTGCTGAGTTATAATTTGTAAGAAAACATGAGTTTTAGAATGCAAGTAGAAGATAAATAGGGGTGAGTAACTTTCATTTTTGAACTTAGCATGTTTCTTTTGCAGTTGCAGAAACCTGAGCTGCTTGGATTCAGGTTATAATTTGAATGATTCATTCAAGTAGCAATGTGGGTGAAAATAAGGTCTCAAGAAGGTCTGCCAATGAAGACTGCCACTCCAAGACAGAAATATTATTTAATAAGTAGAGATAGAGATTCTTAGAAAGATGTATTTGAAATAATTTTCAATGTAATATGAAAAGAATTGAACAAGCCCAATTGATGCAAATTGCATGTTATGCCACTCTGTGTAATGTATGTGTTTTGCTGTTGAAGACTGTGGTCTCATCACTGCACTGAAAATTTTATAACTAAGTAGGCTCAGATGAAGATTTTTCTAGTAGTCCAATCTCAGCTCAGTTACAGCTATTGTGAGACAATAGATGCTCTCATTCTTTTATTACTTTGTAACTCTCATCATGTGTGACCAAATTGTTTGAAACTCCCATGGTTATCCAGAGACAATGCAGGGCTGGATTCTGGATAAATTCAGTGAATACAATGCGGATTTCTTATGGATCTATGTAAAAACACTTAAAAATATTGGTAAACAAATCTATCTGAATGCATTTTCCATGTTTAATTTTTTAGAGTAGCATAGACCATGCTACCATGCATAAAATTTTCAAAATTAATTACTTAAAAGTATTTATTTGTAAAAATTAACATTTAGCATGAAATAAAGTCAAAATTATACCCACTTAAGAATTAACGTAAGAAAGATTTTGATTATGTCTAATGACAGCTGCAGAGGAAGATTGTTTCATTTTAGCTGATTTAAAATAGGATTTATAAAGAGGAAGGCTTTGTAACAGTGTTTGCTATTCTATTTTCTTCTAATTTATTTTTAGAAAACCAGTGCCTTTTTTTTATAGGACTCTGCAGGATATATAAGACTCTCACCAATGATTGATATTTTCTTCTTCCATTTAAGAAGTGAACTGTAATTCAGAGATAATAATAATGATAATGACAAAAAATACTGGGAAATTTGGATGCATCTTTGGATGCATCAATGCATCTTATTTTATGTCTTTTTTTTTCTTTTTTGTAGCAAAACCAGTTTGGACGTGTGTAAACAAAATGTACAAACTAAAAGAAAATAAACTTCTTGAAAATCAGATATATTGACAGAATGGGAAGGTTGGAAGGGACCACAGTGGGTCAGTCTGGTCCAGCCTCCCTGCTCAGGCTGGGTCATCCCAGAGCACAAGGCACAGGATTGCATCCAGACAGTTCTTGAGTATCTCCAGTGAGGGAGGCTCCACAGCCTCTCTGGGCAACCTGCTCCAGTGCTCAGTCCCTGCACAGTAAAGAAGTTCCTCCTTATGTTCAGGTGGAACTTCCTGTGCATCAGTTCTTGCTCTTGCCTCTTGTGCTATTGCTCAGCACCACCAATCAGAGCCTGGAAACATCCCCTTGGCAGCCTTTCTTCAGATACTGACAGACCTTGATGAGATCCCCTCTCAGTTGTCTCTTCTCAAGGCTGAACAGGTCTTTCCTGGCAAGAGAGATGCTTCTGTCCCCAGTCATCCTTGCTGCCCTCCAGTGGACCCAGATACAGGATGAATGATTTAATGGAAAAGGAAATAAAGGGCTATAATGGCCAAGTGAAAAATGCTTTAAATCATGTACTAGCAAGTGAGAAAATAAGACTTTAAATTAACATTTCATTAAAATGAATCAGAGTATAAAAGCCCACAATTTTGAAGAGTATGAAAATAGTGTTTTGAGCTGTCTGGTTAACCTTGTTTATCACAGGCATACTGTAATATCAGCCAATAACTGTGGAATTCATGATAATTTATTCTTCTATTCTTCATATTTATTTGGATATAACTTTTGAAAGCGAGGTCATAAATGTTTCCTTAACTTACTAAAAGACATTTCTTTGTTTTTTATTCAATAACCATGCTGCCATTAAAACAATGAAAAGCCCAATATCTGCAAGGTATAGATGAGTATGTGAAATAAGGTATGCACTGTGAATTATAATTTACATACCAAAACTCTTTTTAGGATAAAGTTTGGATAAAAACAGAGCCAAAGTAAAGACAAAGTATATGATGCAGAGGTGAACTCAATACAGAAAAAAGAAATCATCCCAAAACAATTGTACCTGAAGGTGCTAGAATGAAATAACATAAAAAGTATTCGTAAAAAAGTGAAACATCATGTAAGCTAAGACATAGAGTTTATTACCTGTATGTTTTTGTAGGATTGCTTGAAAGATGCTATTGATCTATATCTGTCAAAAAATGTAACATCACTCATCTTTTCTAGATAAATTTAATCTCCTTTATTTTAAGAGTTGAGGTACTGGAGTGAGTGGGCCAGAGATATAACTTGCCCAGTATTGTTATTCTGACCCTAGGAAGGATATTATTTACTGTACCTGTAGCAACAGAAAAAAAAAGATAATTTCTTGGTTGTTTAGTTTAGAAAAAATTTCTCTTTTCCTTTCTGTTTCTCTAGGTCTTAAACTTTTGATGGACAGAAAACTCTTGGCCTTACTCCTGCAGTTTTGTACATATTCCAAAAGAAAGATTGTTGACACTTGCAAGAATTCTGGATGTTGATTAGAGATGTTATTTTTGGATCTCTAAGATTTTGGACTCAGTAAACAGTGAATTCTATTCTTCTATGTGGAAGAAAAAGTACTTATTATGAATTTAGCATCCTTTAATTGAATTTTTTCGTGCCTATTTATTAAAAGAAATGGAGATGAGAAGCTTCCAAACATTTCCAGACTATCAGTACATATGTTTTTTTAATCTGATGTCCTTACATTAAATCAAAGAGTAACATTTTTGTTACTCTTTAAGTAAAATGATTCCAACCTTACTGAGTGTTTTTCCACCCAGTTTTTTTTTTTGGTTTTTTTTTATTTTATTTTTTTTTTTATTTTTGCAGAAATTTGAGCTTCCTTTTCTGAACCTCTGCCAGTTTGACACTTTTTTTGAAACCCTGTCATCAATGCTGCACATAATATTCTGGAGAAGATGGCATTTTAGATGGATATGTGGTAATTTCTTGACTGTGATGGCACATTGAGCAATTGATGTTTTTTATTTCCCCCTTTTCTCTCTCTTCATTGTCAGTAAGTTTGGAAGGCACATACCCTGTACATGAGTACCACACAGAAATTGAAAGGAGATATGATCACTCTTTTGATTCTCTTCCTTCCTATCACTGTTGAATTCAATTACTGCTGTCTTTGAAGTTTTCTGGCTCAGAAAGAAATATACTCTTCTGCAGTAAGTGATTTGGTCTGGGGAGAAGTACTGGGATGTTGTCTGGGGTAGGAGCTTGTGCTGCTTTCCACTGAAAAAGCCATGCCTCTCAGGGCATCAGAGCTGTGCTGGGAGCTGGTGAGGACAGATGTCAGGAAAGCCTCTGACTGCAGGCACTTTTAGACCCTTTAGAGTCTAACCTCTAAAGGTTGGTGTGCAGCAGGTTGGTGTGACAGCCTCTAGTCCTCTCATGGTGAGGGGTTTACTGTAAGGGAATATTCATAGTCTCTTCCCACATAACCCAGTCTATGATTTGAGAGAAAAGAGGAGTTTTCTATTTTGTCAGAATATTTTGCTTGGTTGTATTATATATTATCTTGTTTCAGGGAATATCAGGGGGTTTCATTAGAAATTGTTGCAGAATTTCTAAACATAGGCAGTATCCTTCAACACTTTAGCCTTCCTCCTTTGCTGTGTTTTCATTTTAAAGGCTTTTGATCTTTTATACTAAGGGCTCCATTCTTTGGTCAGATGCTGAGGCATAATTTGTGCATTGAGGGGTGTTTGATGTGGGTGGGACACTGAAGAGTTTCACACCATCTGTGTATCAGATGTACTTCTAATTAACTTGGTGGAAGTAGCCTCATAGGAGCAGTGCTTTGTACTCTGAGCTCCTAGGTGTGTGTGGAAGGAGAAGAGGGAAAAGAGGAAGAGGTCAAGAGAAGTTATAAGGAAAGGAAGGATGTGGAGTGAATGTGAACATACCTGCACCCTTGAAGAGGGATGTGTGCTCTGTTTAGAGGGTGTGGCCTTAGACAGGAATGCAGACTCCAAACCTGTTCATTGATTTTGCTTCAAGTAGTTAGAACATTTATCCCAAAATTTCTCCCTCACCATAGGCTGTGTTCTAGGCTGCAGAGTGCCTTTTCCACTGTCTAATCCATTTGCTTGACAAACATTATATGGAGCTGGCTTTCAGCTGTGCTCTGTGATTTTTGTGGGTTTTCAGACTCCTCTTTCTCCCTATACTTCTTAAGCTGAAATATAGGAAACTAAGTCAGAGGTATATACCTCATTAAAATGAACAAACAAGAAAAAACAGATATTTCAGTGCTGTGGAATTTAAATCTCTCTTAGATTTGGATCTAAGATCTGTCTTAGATAGAAAGGCTTTCCCTAATAATGAATTCTACATGAATAGTCATAATCAGAAGAAAACATCATGGGAAATTGTCCAAATGCCTGAAAAATATCCAAATTTATCTTCCATTTCACATTTATCTTACAAACTTGGAGATTACCTAAAAATGAAGTGTAAACTTTGGGCTGTTATATAGGTTTTTCCAAGTAGTTTCTTCTCACCTATCTAATGTTGTATGGTATCAGTGAACTCGGAAAATATATTTCTTTTTCTTTATGGTATTATTATTTTAACTTTTTTTCTCTTTGAAGTACTCAGCTTATCATGAATTCTAAAATCTAATCTTCTGTAAGTGTTAGTAATGAGACAGTGGAGCAGAGAGTCATGGCTTCTTCCCACAAGGTTTTGCTTTCATAATGAATTAAGTCATATGAAGTGTGGAATCTGAGATAAGGCATGAAATTTTTAGATGGGGCCAGCTGGAGTAGCTCCATTAAAATCAATGGAAAGACACTAGTTTTCACCACCAGCTTGTGACTCACTCCCAGGGGAAATAAAATGGTTGATATAAATGTTTCAGTCATGAGCCTCTTAGAGTGAACAATTGACATGGCAAGGGCAGATGCTGGCATTCAGAACTGAAGATAATTTGGGATATTATATTCTGGATGTGATAGAATCTGTTGATTTTCTCTCTATCACCCAGTATCACTTTGAACCCGACTCATATTTGAGCTTCTTAGAAAGTAGTTGAATAATGTGAAGTTTCTTAGGGCTATGGAATAAACTGTGGGCTGCTGCACAGCGTTAGGAAGAATTCTTGCTTTTTATTAAGACTAATCAGGGAAGGAGAAAATCAAATCTTTTCCCCTTAATTCCTCACAAGACACTCACTGAATTGTACTACCGAGTCCTTCGCAGAAATATGACTATTGACAGATAGTGTTACTACTAAATTCAGTAAAACCATATTTATGCTGATAAATATGCATGTAGTTTTTTGTCTTTTACTGTAAGGCGGGTGTGGGATGCCATTTTCCAAACTGAATGTGGCAACAGCAACAGCCAAACCCATGTGTGAGAATGCATGAATGGGCTTGGAAAGAAGGAACAGTAGTTATGGGTTTTTCAAGAGCCACTTTCAGATTCTGTGATTCCTACTGTGAGCTCAGGAAGCCCCCAGGCAAGAAAAATCCAGACTAAGAAGCACAAACATAGATGATTTATCTTTTTTTACTTTACTGTTTAATAACATGATGAAAACAGAGAAAAAGAAGCAGGTAAGAGGTAAAGCAGAAAGGTCCCTTCCCTGGGAAAGAGTGTTAGACTTTCATGAATCCTGTTTGTATAAGATGTGAAAGTGTTTCATTTCACGGACAGCCTGGTTTCCCCATTTGCATCACCCTTGGATCAGCGCACAAGCAAGTTTCTCCCTGTGGAGTTTTATTAATGAGGTTATTGTTAAGCAAGAAAGCTCACCTGCTTTCCTTCCCAATGAAAAAAGGAACATTTCCATGGGCTAAGATTTGCCCTCTAGTGCGGCTCCTGAAATCCCACCAAGTTAAAACTTATCCTCTATGCATTTTAACTATTCCAGTGACAATGAATGGACTTTTAACAGTTTCAGAATATGCCCCATTAACTTTAATATGTGCTAAACTTTGTAGCATAATTTTAATTTTTCAATACAGCTTTTTAATGCAGCCTTTCAATACAGCTTTTTTCAATACAGCCTTTCAATACAGCTGTGCTTTTCTCTCTGATGAAGCTTTTCTGCTGAGGAGAATGCTCGCACTAGAACAATAATGATCTCATTTTTCCTGAATTCTTAAATTATTCAACTCACAAGTTAGGATCATAAGATATTTCAGACTGGAAAGGAGACATCCTCATGCAATTTTCTACTCAAAGCACTGTCAGCTGTGAGGTGAGAGCAGGTTACTCAGGGCTTTATCCAACCAACTCTTGAAAACCATATTAAAAAATTGTAAGAACAGAATGGAAATTGTAAGAACTTGTAAGGTCTTGAAATCGGAGAAATTACAAATCCACAACTATTAGATTTTAAATATTAGGAGGTGCCTTTTTGACTATTCACTTCAGTGCCTGTTTATGGCCCTCTTGTCTTTAAATATGTCTGAGGATTTTTTTTTAACCTGCTGCCTTTGAGAGACTCCTGGGGCAACAAATTTCAGAAGTTCACTTTCTACTGTACAAAGCTATTTTCTTTTAAAAGCTTTTAACTGATATGACAAATTCATCAAGAGCAAGCTGTTTCTCTTTGGGCTTATTCAGTAAATAGTTCTGAGTTCACTCACCCTTGTTATTTTACAGACCTTCAAACATACCCCATCATCCTTCTCTTTGCAACAAACAATACTAGTCTTTCTCATCTGTCCCTGCTAAGGTTATGACTGTCTCCACACCTTCTTAGCTCCATGTTGTTTTCCTTGAGGTACAGAAGTGTCCACAGCACTGAAGATGTTTGTGTGGAAGAGGCTGCTTAGCCATCCCTTGATGCCTGAAGTCTGCCAGAGACAGATGTATAAACCACAGCTTTTAAATTATATGGTAATGTTACTGAAAGGGACTGTACAGCTGTGGTGTAAGCAAAAAAGGAAATTCATTGTTGATCTTAATGGTGGTGGTGGACATCCAGTTTATCAGAATGTCTTACTTGCTTTTGGGCTGAGTTTTTCCTTGCTCTCTTCCACTGCATCATTGAGTGTGGTTGTATTGTGATGACTAATGAGTTTGTAAATGCCTACTAAGGAAAGCAGTTAATATTTGTGACACTGTTACAGTAAGAGTAAGGCAAAAGCTTCAGAAAAAAAGAAACCAAGAAAAGCTTTTGTATAGATTTCTGGACATCAGAGAATGATCTAGAAATCAACAATCACTGCTTATCAGGACTGCAGACCTAGCTGCGGTGTGCTCATCAAACTCTTACACTTGTTCCTGTTCTGGCACAGCAGGAAGTAGGCTAGGAGATATGGATGCTTCAGTGTGGCAGGGGGCTGGAAGAGGCTCTTAAGTCTGCTAGGAAAATGTTCCTGCCTGTCTTGTTCATAGCTGCTCAGTTATGTGGCCAGAAGACACTCCTCATAAGAGAAAAAGGTGAGTACACCTAATTAAAATTGCTAATTTAATGAGAAGTCAGAAACATTCTGTTTCTCCTCCTTCCTTAAGTCATGCAGACAGTTTCCAAACACTCAGCTAAATGGCTTTTTCTCTGACACCATCTCTGAGAGGTACTAGTCCTGGCTTTCAAGATTCATATCACCTCATAAAAGAAGTTCCTGTGCTACAAGAGCTGAACAAAAGTTAAGGGAAATGAATAATATGTAAAAGAACTTTTGAAAGTTTGAAGTCAGATTTGATTCATGCAAGTAATACAAATTTTCTCAGAAAGCAGTGACTTATTTTAACTGGAATTGGAAAATATTGTTTTTTAAAATATAAACTGTCATGTTACACGAAACTTTATTTCCTCATACCAGCAGTGATTTTATTGACAACTGTTCAAAGAGGTTTTTTTTTTTTAACTACATGCTCAGTCATCACAAGGCCATTCACTGGAAAGGGGGACTAATTTTTTTTGATGGTTCGCATTTATTTTTGCTCAGTGATGGAAATGAATTGTTTTCATGAAAGATTCATGTCAAAGTATGTGTTGTGGAAGCAGAAATGTTTCTTATTCATATCTCTCTGTGTTCCTCTCAGAAAACATCTAACTTTGGAAACTTTCCAGTCAGAAACTTTCCAAGTTAATACAATGCTGAGCAACATGTAACTTTGGTTTAAGAAAATATTAACCATATTAGCAGTACTAAGTATTCTAGTGTCAACAAGTCTGCAGTCACAGGCAAATAAAAGCAAGAACATTCTGAACAAATTCATCACTACATAAAGGTATTCTAGACTAACACTGGAAATTCAGGAGCTAGGTCATCCTTTCTTGGAAATTTTGCTAAGATTTTCTTCAAATTAGGTAAGATATGATCCAGTATAGATTAGTTCCCACTTGAAAATCATTTGGTTAAGGTATTTACTTATGAAATTTGCTAAAGGGAAGCCTTTAGAGATGCAGTATCTCACTTTCATTTCAGTCCTGAGGGACAGGAAGAAACTCATGCATAGTAACTATCATTTTCATAAAGCTAATGAATTCACACTGCTTGTACGTAACAATTGTGTATCAAATGTGAAAATAAGCAGTAGGAGGTTACAAATTGCTAAAACAATGACAAGATGCCCGAGAGAGAAATATAATTTGTTTTCCAAGCAACATTTTCAAGTTACTCTTTACTTCTTCCTCTTTTAGATGAGTTATGAAATAGTAACATCATTGAGACAGTTAAATGTTATGATACATTAGCAGATTACAAAAAAAATAAAGAGGAAACAACCTCTAGATTATTCTGTGCAGTTTAGTGTTTTGTTCCTACATTTAGATTATATTTTCATCACTATTCTAATTCTTCCCTATGTGTAGCAGATGCTTTTAAGAAGACGTTTTAAGAACAAAGTTTAAGTAATGCTGTTTTAAGTCATGAGAAGAGCTTAGAATTTTGACTCAGTTGTACTGTGATTCTATTGCAAAGTCAAAATAAATTCAGAAACAGGTTTAACACATTTTGACTTTATGCAGTAGGGGCAAAGGTTCCATGCCAACCTTCAGTTAGCCTTATCTTGATAGCATCATAATATTGTCAGTCTCTAAGTGTATCCAAAGTGTCATTACACAGACTGAAAGTCAGCTAGAGAGAAGTGGCACTCTGGCCTGTCTGTGCCATCAAGTCTCCACAAAAATGTCGTTGTGGAGATGAAGTGGATGTTGTAGTGACATCTCTGCCATCAATTGGTCATTAAGGGATCCCCCTAGCTGCTTATCCAGACAAGTTTTATAACTCCTCTGCACATTCATACCATGCAGCATATCAGGATAAAGATCATAATGTTTTTCCAAAACAGTGCTGAAGCACTTTAAAATGGGCACTGGAAATATTTTCTCTAGTCGTTATCTTCCCTTTTGTCACACAATACTGTAGTTCCACTACTGTAATGTAATAGAATTTTATAATGCATATAATATCTGAAACACTCTATCAATGCATATTTTATGAGAAAAGCTCATTTATGTAGCTCTTTTGCCTCGTAGAAGCAGGAAAAAGCCCCTACTTCAACATTTTTAATCTGATTCCTAATCTATAAATAAAACTGCATTGTGTCTCAAAATCCTAACAAAAACAACTGTTGTTACTCTGTAACCCCCTTGCAGCAGAAAAAAAAATCCTCACTTGAAAATGCACTAGTCATACAAAGACAGGGAAATCTTTAACAGGAAATTTAAATGTAATCATGTAAATATGAGAAATGTGGGAGTGATATGTAGCATGTGTACATGGAAAGGTGTTTTCTCAAGCAGCAGTTCACTGTTTGCATCAACTCTTGCAACCAACCTTCCTCCAATTCTCAGCAAGAATCTAGCAATAACCTATGTGTCTTAGCAGGTTTTTATTAGGGCCCTAAGTGCCTTTTGCCCGCTTTTGACTCAAGCAAAATTTGTTAAACCAGTGATTTAGTAAGTTACTAACTACCAGCATATCCATACAGTGAAACCCCTTGTGCTGTGATTCACTTCATTTGTTAACAGTAAATTTATTAATTTGCAGTAGCACCTCATCAAACTCATAATGGAATTAGAAGTAAGAATAGGATTGGTGAGATCCAAAGAAATATTAGGGCACTAACTAATTACTGACATAACTACATTAATCAAAATATAGGTTAAAATCGAAGATGTTCACAGAGATGATTCAATTTAAAAAAAATTGTTTGATTTGCTGTACTTCTAGGGTTGCTTTAATTGAAGACGAAGAATAAAATGGCTAGAAATGATTTCACTTGCATTATTCCTGCCAATGCACTAGAATTCATTTTTTTGACTGTGTCCTGTACTGAGCTACTTTGTCTTGTTACTTTTGTTGATATTTAGAGTGGCGAAGATGAAAAACTAACAAAGTAAAGCAGAAACCCAGAAAATGAAGACAAGAAAGACTCATATATAAGTCCTGATAGTGTTTTCAGACCTTTGGACTTGGCTAGATATCAAAGCAATAATTTCTCTGTAGAAATAAATATTTGAAAGTCACAGTCTTGCATGCACCAAGTCCCTAATGATGGTTACTATAAATTTATTTTATCTCATTGAATTGCACACTGGTCCTGAATCATTTCCCTGGCAAAGAAGGTAAAAATATCTCATTTGTGGCTGCTCTAATTTGCTGTTACTGGTAATTTAGTGTAGGCTGAAGCAATCCTGAAATTCTTCTATATATCTCTCCAAAATCTTGACTCGCTTCATGGTTGGGGACCTAAACAACTGCTGCAGAGCAACTGTTTTCTCCCTTGTCAGTGCATAAGCCAAACTATAAATGAAAAGTTGGGCTATAAAATTGCATTTTTCTCTCAGAGTAGCCAGAAATGTTAAATGTTCAAATTCATATAATCATTATGTGTAATTTTAAATACAATAAAGCAGATGGCTCAGAACAGAACCAGCCTCTTTTGGCAGTTGACTTGCTAAAAGAAAAATGTCTATTGACATTAGTGTAGGAAAATTTTAGCTCTGAAATTGGGTTCCTTTGTTGCTTTACTCGTCTCTGCAATTAGGAAAATATTTCAAAAAATTCAAAAGTTGTTTTGTAAGCTTTCTTGTATTTCAGCCAGCTGATGTGTTCTTTGACTGTTTGATTAACACATCCTTGTTTTTCTAGAGTACAGATAGCAGTTTTTTAGAAAAGTAGCTGCCAGTAATAAATTATCCAGAAAAGCTGATTTCAAGGCTGGCTTTTCTAGAGAGTGGATGTAGTTTGTCTGTAGGTCTGTAGCTCAACTATCTTTGAGCTTTAAATTTCATAAGAACATTATTAGTAAATTTGCTCCCATTTCATCCCAGAATATCATTGTTCAGCATGTTGATTTGGAAATTTAGCAACAGCTTCAATTTTGATTTTCCTTTTTCCCAGTTGTGGTATAATCACTGTGCATGTCTATTAGCAGAAAGACCCAGGTTTAGGTTTCTTGTGATTTTAGAAAAAATGTAACATTGCAGCTATAGCTTGTGACCTATTAAGTATTGAAATAAAAATAAATGGCCTCATCAAGGACTTCTAAAAGCAGTAACTTTCTTTGGGTTCCTGCCATTTGATGATGTCTTGTTAATGAAACTGTGCTCCCCTGTTCCACAAACTACAGACCAGTGGATTGGTGTCTTTCAGTCACTGAGGAAAAGCCTTGAAAAAAGTCATAAGCATTGGATTTTTTTTTTTTTTTTGGTTTTGGTTTGTTTTGCTTTGCTTGTTTTGGTGTGCATATATTTCTGTGAGTAGAAAGACTGAATTTTAAGTTAATTAATAACGATCACACATAGGACTTAAAAGTATTTTGTGGCTTATGGCATTTTTCTCTCATCATTTCATAATTAAGAAAAAATATGGTGTGTTGATTTACAAATATTATTCTAGAAGTTAGTGATACTTGTGCAAAAATAATCCAAGCTGTGCAGATAGTGTAGATCACACTAAGTTAAAGCAATGTGAGCCTAGAATATCTTGTTATTTCTTTTATTCATCGAGCCACATATGTGCTTTTAGAAATATTATATATAAGTCTGATATATTTATATCAGATTTATATTATATATAAATCTGATATAAATATGTCAGATTTATATTAAATATAAATCTGATATAAATATATCAGCACTGATGTATTTCAGTGCTGATTGGGGTAGAGCAGTCAAAGAGAGCTGCTGGAGAGTTCTGGATAATGGGAACCTGAGTTCTTGGCAAAACTGGTAACACACATGTGCAGGAGCATGGGTGTGGAAGGTAACTATGGCTGGCAGCCATGCATTCTGGTGGCTTGCAGCTTGCCACTGAGGACTTCCTATTTAAAGGATTCCATATTAGATGTAATGAAATTTCTTCACAATATGGAGTGGATCAAGCTTACCAGACATGCTGGTGGTACTGGAACACCAAAGAATATGTGAGATTACTCTTATGGCCTGTGTCTGTATCACAGAGACACATAGAGGCAAGTGAAGCATGAAGATATGTTTTTTTCTGGAAATGTTTAATGAAAATATAGTTCTGTTTCTCATCTTTCTGCATGTGTTGGCAGACTGATTTAGAGGATTCTGCAGAGGCTTAAAACTACAACAGAGAGAAACAACTAAGGGACTTTGTACTCAGTGAATCAAGTGAGCTAAAACAGAAGCTCAGGACCTGGGAATTAAATGTTTAGTTACAACAACCTATGTCTTTGAAAGCTGAGAGATCATAAATTTATGTTAAAATGTTGCATTATATCTAAAAATTGCCTTATTATGTAATAGTGAAGGGAAATTAACTGGAAGAAAATCACTCATGAAAGAGTACTTCTAAAAATATATATCTGTAACTTCAGCAGAGAAAGAAAATCTGGCTATTTAGCAAAGGAGAAAGAGTGGGGTGGGGGAACAGACTCCTACAGTGAGAATTAATAAGTGAAGTTTTACAATGGACTGATTTTTATGGCTCAGACATGAACCTTTGAAAGCAAAGGTTTATAAAGTAAATGCTGACACTTTCTTAAACACTGTAAAGCATTCTGTAATGGTACCAGATTTCTGGTATTTCTTTATAAATAGATATATATTTTAATAGCTAAGCCTTTTGCAAAGAAGTAGTACAGATTATAGTAGGAACTACAGATAAAGGTATCTTTTTCTTTGCTCCAGCATAATAGGTGTCAGTGATTTTCCAGCAACATACTATAAGTAACCACAGTAAAACTCCTGACCTTCTGCCATTCACTTAAAACCTTCAATGTGAATTACACTTTTAAAAATATAAGCTACTTACTCAGTTATTTGAAATAATTTTGCTGACTATTGATTTCTTTTTTGGCATTATATTCACATTCTTCACTCAAAAGAAATGACTTCTTGGTTCAGAAATGAAGTATCCATTAGTGCCACATTTCTTAAAGATGAGTTGGCGTGCTTTTAGATAACCATAATCATTCCAACCAGGCACCAAACTTGTAATATTACTTACAGTAATATTGTAAATTCATAATTTTGAGCCAGAAGTTGCAGAAATACTAATTTATTGTTATAAATCTGATTTAATCTCATCTTTTTTGAAAAAAACCCAAAACTTCCTGATAGGTAAGGATTTTAAAATATAAAGTCATATTAAATTGCTGGTTTGTTGGTTTTTTTTTTTTTTTTTTTTTTTTTTTTTTTTTTTTTTTTTTTTTTTAATGTTGTGAACTTTTTAATCTACTACTATTTTATTCTTTTCAAGTTATAATTTAAAAACCTCTGTTATGGTCTTTTATGGATAACACGTATTTGTCAAGTTTAAACTTGTTCTCACCTGCAAAGCTGAATCTTTCTAGAGGTTTTTACTGGGAATTGTAATCTGTAAAAGGAGGAGTAACTTCTGATTCATGACAGCCTTAAGCCTTTCTGTAAGTAATGTGGGAATTGATTCTATTTAGAAATAAAGAATTATTATCATCAGCCCTTCCCATTCTTCCACAGCAATGACTGATTATACCCAGGTTGGGATGAGCATATAACACCTTTTAAAAAGCAAGATGCCTCCTTTAAAAAAAGGAGCTAGAACCTAGTAGTCACTGAAGTAGGTGTACACTGAAAATGCTGAAGGTGAAAGCACTGCATATGCTTCAAAATGAGCTCTTTGCCTTTTTCTCCAAATCCTGGTGTCATAAGCTGGTGGTGTGTAACTAGTGCAGTGACTGAGTTTTAGGGGACTGGAGTGTCTGCTCTGACTGTTGGAGACTGTCCTTTCTCAGGGATCTGGTACCATCAATTCCAGACCATGAGTGCCCTCAGCCTTTACACACAAGGCTGTTAGAAGCCTCTTGTGATATGACTTCATCAGCATTTGTGTGCTGGGCTGAGCGTGGGAAATTGTTTAAGCAGAATAATTTTTATATTGCATGTAAGGGATGCATTTTTCTTTTTAGCCACATTCCTGTGTGGTACAGCATCTAGGAGATGAACGAAGAAGGTTGAATAAAAATCAAGGGATTTCTTTCACTGTAATGTAAACATTACAAGATTAAGCAATGTTGATCAAAGTTTTAGAGTAGTGGAAAATAAGGTTTACCAAGAGAATGTGTATTCTAACAACTTTTGCTGTGTTGGAACCAGTGACCTCTTTGGAACTGACTTCTCTGGAGCCACAGAAGGGGAAGCCAGGAGAGAATGAGTAAATTCTTTAGTATGGCGTTAAGTTTGAAAAATATATTTTTATGGTTTTTAGCTGTTTCTAAATGTCTGCTTTCATAAGAGATGTTTGCATGTATCTGTGTAGACATTCCTTTCTTTTTGTCTGTTAACAGGCTGTGAGTGTTTATTCCCTCAAGAAATTCCACATGCATAAAAAAGATTCCTTTGTTTTTCCTCTCTTTAAATTTGATTTCCTACTGCTGCTTCCATGAATCTTATGAAAAGGCACTTAGCATGGTTGCAAAGACCCCCAGGGTATTTTCTGATTTTTCTGGGTTTATTTCATCAAAGCCTTTTTGCATTTGATTTTTTCAACCCAGTTTTAAACTTAAAAATGTTTAGTCTTAATAATAAATGTCTAATCTAGATTCGCATTTCTATTTCCAAGACAGAAATGTGTGCATGAAGTATTGTTGCAACATTCTCTCCTTATTTTAGCCATCTGATACTTTGGGCTGATGCTGTTACCAGACAGAAAATAAAGAGATTTTGTGGTTAATCAGGTGAAGTCCACAAGTACTTTTTGATTTAGCTCCTGGAACTTTAGCTTACTCTGGGAGGATATATTGAAGTTTAGAAAATAGTGTACAAAGAAAAATAGACACACCCAGAATCTTCCCCTGCTTTTAAGAACTAATCTAAGAAAAGTGGCACTGTAAAAAAGGAGCTATAAATTGAAAGTGAAAACACATCCCCGTGGCTTGTAACACCAATATGGTTCAAGATTAATTCTGTAGTGTATCAGTTGCAACATATCTGGCCCTTGTTATCTTTGCACTATTTTTATATCCCTGTAAAAGAAGACTAGTCCATTATCTCTTAATATCATGTAGAGAAAATTACTTTGTGACACAAGGATGGCTGTGGAATTTTTACCCCATGAAATGTTTTTTCAAAGTCAAATCACATCAGATTCACCTTTCTGTCTCCACAGAGTCTAGGCACTGTTAAGAAGCAAACCAGGTCATATATTACAAAGCATTCCACGCTTTGTGTTACAGTTTTAGTAAGTGCTAAAATACACTCACCAATTACAACAGTTTATTTTGCTATCCTATTTGAAATCCTTTTTCAGTTAACAAGGTGATGAACAGTAAGGAAATTATTTGGATGTTTTTGATAAAATGGAATTTATTATGCTCTCGCAGCTGAAAATAATTTTGTGTTGCCACTGTTCTTTTTCCTTAGGCAGAACACTCTCTTATGAGTACTTTATTTTTGGTGGTACAAACCAGTGCATTTTGAGATTTTATATTTGTACTTTTTTAATATTTAGCTTTTGTCAACAGCAAATTCTAAAGCAGTAATTGAATTTATAATCCAAATTCAGTCCTTAGCTGCAGGAGCCACTTGGAAATTTAGGACCCCTACAAGGGTTCTTCTGTATTTCTTTCAGTGTTGTGCTTTGAATTCACATGCTGTATTCTGTATTATACCAGTATTCTAAAGAATGATTTTTGATAAAAAATCTTTATAAATGTAGTATCTATGTATATAACACCATGCCATTTCATTAGGTTTGTAGCAGGTACAGAATTAAAATGTCTTGTTGATTGAGGGGAGGATTGAACTTCTGGAAAAGGTGGCTGGCCATTCAACCACGCTTAAGCTTCCTCAGTTCATTGAAGACGTGGTTTGATAGTGTATCCATTAGCTGTAAGCAAACCTAAGGTGTAATTATCTCTTCTTCTTCTTCTCGTCCTCAAAGATAAACTTTGAAGTAACCTGCCTTTGTCTGTGAGAACAGAAACCTATGTTGTAACTTTCAGAAATTTTTCCTTTAACAGAAATTTTTCTTTCTTAATTCTAGCTAAAAGACATTTGGAGCTTCCAAACACTTTTGCAGACGTGCTGGAAGTGACATTCATGCCAAGTTATTGAATGTAAAAGCAGTGCAGTGTGATCCAGGGTTGTGACTCGAAGGTTTCAACTGCCAGAAAAGTGGAAAAAGCCCGAAGCAAGTACTGGAATTGTCAGAAAAGGTAACCAAGTCATATCTCCTGTATTAATTCAGTCACCTAGGATGCAGGGGAGAAAGTGAGCATGGATGGTGGTCTGTGCAAAATGCTGGGGAACAGATTGTTCACTCCCAAGTTTGCTTGTAAGAAACAGTGAAAAGACACAAAGTATGCAGATGCAGCAACATTTACCCTGCTCAAAATCATGTTGACAGAAATATATTTTCTTATGAACTGTATTGTATGAAACTTGAAATGAGTGTACTCATGTAGGGGTTTACACTTTTTTGTTATTACAGGCTATATATAGGCTGCATTTATACAGCCAGTTCAGGATCTTCCTGAACAAATCACTGCTGAGCAAAATAGGGATACATGGAACAGAGGAACTGTTTGTGACTACTGAACATGGGAAGAGACAGCTGTGTGTGTGATTAATCTGTTGATTTGGATAGCTATGAATCACTTTCCTAAATATCAGGATGCTGTGCTCTTATTTTTAATCTGCCCTCTCTGATGAAATGTAAACAGGCTGTACATTAGCTACCACTGTATCTTCAGTATAAAAGTAATATCAGATCTCTAGTCCCAACTTCCACCAGAGTCTGCAGGGTTTTACTTCTGTATATGCATACACAGAGAGACAGAGGAAGGGCACATCCTTGTCACCAGGAATTGTTCCTTTAAGAAATTCTAAACATGAATTTGACAAGTAATTTATATTTGCTACACAGTTATACCTCTGCAGACTGTGGAATGGCTCCCAAGCTCAGGTCTCATCATATCCCACTCTGCTTCTCAAATTGTATCTCCTTCTATTTCTTTGTTTGTGAAGGCTCTGTGGGTTTCTGCTCCCTGCACACTAAAAAAGCTTTGTGAAAAACCAAGCAAGAGGTAATACTGTGTGTTCCCTCTGTGGCTTTGGATTAGCTTCCCCAGGGCTGGTTTGCCGTGGGGTCTTGATTACACTGACAAAAAATGAATGATGCTAAGTTTTTAATCAAAATTGTATCCATTTAGGGGCAGAGGATGTAGATGATGTCCCTTGTCTAATCATTGTCTTGTTTTGCAAACAGGCAAGCACTGAAATTAGGTAAAATTGTAAAATGTGCTCTGTGAATTTATACACTCCAGATTTCCCTATAAGCTTCATTTTTAAAGAATATATCAGTAAGTATTTTTATCACTAGTGTGAAGAGTGAACTATATATTGCTTTGAGTATTGATGTAACTTTCTGAAGTGGTGGACAATAGAGCTAAATGAAAAATGCAAATATTTGCTGTTAAGATGTATGTGTTTTGGTTTGGTGGCTTTTGCTTATTTTGTGTTTTTAAATTAAAAATCTGAACAAAAGGTCAGCTCATAGACCACATTGTCTTCTATGAGGTTTCTAGATATTTTAACAACTGGTGTGGAATTTTTTTAGTTTGTTGGAATTGCCTGCAGTGAATGACAATAGCTTGTGCCCTAAGCTGCAAGGCTACCAGGCTGCCTGAGAATACCAGGAACCAATTAACCCAGGAGCTGGGAACCTTAAACAAACTGACACCTAGGACTTGCTTTGGAATTTCTTTCTGAGACACTGACAGTTGACTTGTTTGGAATTTACTGCTAAAAGGGCACTCAGTCACCATCTCTGAAACCCAGTTAATTAATCCTTGTCGGAAGAGCTTTGCCCTGAATGCCTAATGTCTTGTTATGCTGACCTTTAAAGTAACACTTGCAGCTGAGGATCTACCTAAGAGCACCCTGTCTGCTGAATTCTGGGTTTCAAAAATAGGCACAGCAGGGTCCTCACACTCTTTTCCTTTTGTTCAAGACTGTTGTACTCGTCCTGCTTTTATTCAAAACTTTTCATCTAGCCATAGTGCAGACACAGCTGTGGCTGAGAACACTTATGCTTTTCATGTTCCCTATGGCCTCTTGCAGACATAGCCAATACCTTCCCCAAGGACTCTTCTGTGCTTGTAATTGCATTGTCATCCTTAAAAAGTTTCTCCTGGCTGAAATGAATTTCTCACTGCTCACAAAACTTTCACCTGTTATAACAGTTTATAGCTCTGGTCTCATAAAACTGATTCACAAGGCATGCATATAAACAGATCCGTAATTTCTGATTTGCTTGTAGCTTTTAGTGCAGACCATTTATAAGATATAAACATGAGGTTTGCTTTTAAGAGTGGATCATCCAAACATCTCCTATCTACCTTTTATCAGGCAGTGGATAAGCAGCAAGTCAGGTCCCTCAGCAGCTCACACATGAAGAAGCCATCACAAAACTGACATCCTCAAGATTACCAAGCTTTCTATATCTGCCACCACCTGGGCATTAAAACCTCTCACGAGGCAGCATCCTGTGCCCTGGGGTTCAGAGTTACTTCTGCAGGCTGCTGCTTCCTGTGCAGGTGATGAGCCAAAAGGTGTGTGAGTGGGCAGGTCAGCTCTTCAGCACCATCCTGCTGCTTCTCCTGTTTGGCACAGGGTGGGAAACACTGGAAGCCATGATTTCCTGAAACACCACGAAAAAAGTGATTGGGAGTCCATGAAGTCAAGGAGCTCCATGTTTTGGGACTGTTTCTAGCATGAGGAGGTTGGTGGCTGGCAAGATGTCAGTCAGGGTTGCCTCGAAAACTGGAAATCAGATGATTCCAGTTTTTCTGAATCAGCATTTCCAGAGGAGAGCTGTTAGGTCAGAAGATTTTTGCACCTAATATCACAAGCAGAACAGCAAAAGCAGCATATATTGCAGGAGGAGATTTTGAAAAGGTCATTGACTAAGTATTCATTTTCCATTGAGGATTACAATCATACTTCAAGAGAAAAAGGATGCCCAAGTGCTAAATTGTCTTTGGAAAGTTCCATTTTTTGTCTGTATGGCCCAGCCTGAATGACTGAATGTCTGCTGCCTACCTAAGACTGCCCTTTGGAAAATAGTCCCCACGTGTGGTTTGTACAATTTGTTCAATAATTTAAAGTTTGCTCTTTTTTTCCTCTCTTTTTCTGTCCAGAACACTTTTAAATTTTTAAATTACAGTATTCTAGGAAAATAATTTTATGTAATTCTGATTTATATGCAAGCAATAGAGCAAAATCCCCAGCTTAAAATACAATTTGACTTCTCTAGGGGCATAAATCTGACACTGTCCCTCAGAAAATGTGAACTTTCTACAAAGGCTCTAGAGTCACCCAGTCACTTGCCTGCAAAACTAGACCAAAAAAAGAAAGATATTTTATAGATTTTTTTAAAACCACACTTTACAGCTAAACAAGAAAAGTGCACTTCAAAATCCAATGATGTTAGCAATGCCATTTTACCATTTCAACAAGGACAATAATTGTTTCTTAAACATGTGGAGGCAGAAAGAAGAAAATAGAAACATTGTTAATCTGAAAAGGAAAAAGAAAAAAGGAAGACAATGACACATTGTGTTTGTGTTCTGATTTGAAGGCATTCTTCCTGGCACACACACATAAATGGGGAAAAAGGAATAGAAATAAAAGGATCCAGAAAAAAATTGACTTTACCCATTGTATTTTACCATACTGTATCAGGATAACATATAACTAAAACTAAACAATTGGTTCTAGAGAGAGGTTGGTCTCCTGTGCCCCCTGTGCATCCTTTGATCACAAAGAAAGTGATGCTTTGTATTGTGCTGCTCATAATCACATTTCCTTGACTATTTAAACCAAAATTAAAAGGAATCAGCAAACCTGATAAATCAAATATCAAAATGGAAAACAATAGAATTCTATTTTCCTTATTGCATGGCAGAGTTTGCACTCATCTCTGCCTTTTTCTGTATTCAGTTACTGATACCAAATTAATGAGATGATACACAAGTGATTATCTGCCATTTGTATTGGACATCCTCTATTCAAAAGCAATAAATGATCTGAAGACTTTTACAGTGACAGAAATATATATTAACCATTATTAAATTATGAAGTAGCATATAATACAATGTTAATTATAGTTAGAATTAAAATTTTTGAAGCATGAATTTCACCCTAGATATTTAAGAATTTATTTGAGCTACTTTTGCTGCAAATGGGATTGTGCTAGGTGCTAGACAAATTCATTGCTTGGTATAGATAGATCTTTTTTGGTGTGATGCAAAAATTGTAGTTGCTGAGGGACTTTTCACTGACTCCAAGTGTTTTGGGTGAAGCCTTTTGTTACTGTACTTGGTTATTTTTAGAAACATCTGTGCTGTTTTCTAGGAAGCACTTAGAGAGCACTCCCAGTTAGGGAGGAGCAGGGGATGAAACAGGAGTTTGCAGCTTCTTGCTCTAGGTGCCAAGATGTACAGTTTGTTCTCAATTGCCTTACAAAGTATTGGAAAAAGCCAAGCCAACACTCAGTCAATATTTTGTTTGCTTCATTTCGCAATATGTCCAGGCTCTCTACCCAAACCCAAATAACAGAAGGATTGCGTTTGAGCTGTAGTATATCATGTTTCTGAAAGAGAGAGCAAAGTGGCATGGAAATTGAATAGTTAGAAGCCTTAAAGGGTTATTCTGAAGTGGAGGGTAGAAGCAAAAGGAGGATAAAGATAGTAAATCCCTAGAGACAGATTTATAAAATCATCCACAGCAGTTCTTTGTGAAATCCCTCAAGTAAACCAATATTCTCTGTCCGATGTACTTTCTCACAAAAGCACGTTTTCCAATATCTGTGTCCTTACAAATATTTTCATGCTTTTGTAGCCACTGTAGTAGTACCAGAGCAGTACAAAAATCAAATGATCTGCACTACTTTTGGTTCCATATATGGGGGTATGATTTTATTCCCAAAATGATAAAAAAGTAACAAGAAGGTGGAGTTTTTAAAGAAACTGCAGTATGATTCTGTCATTCTATCATGCTCTCATGAGAAGAAAACAGCCACTTTTGTCTGATGTAATACATGACAGAAGCTCTAAAAGGGATGAGTCATAACTGGAGAGAAGAGTCCACTTCATGAAATGCTCTTTAGGCAACACCAGTGTGTAGATAGATAAATATTTTCCATTTGGTTTTGGGCTTGTTTTTTTGCCAGAAGTGAAGCTGTCAGTGGTTCAGTTAGTGGCTGATAGACCTTAACATTGTGAACTTCTCTGCTTGGTGCTTATAGCAAACACTGTTTACAACAAATGAATTTATTTATAATTTATAAATTGCAAACTTCTGCTCAGTAGGCAAATGTGCAGTAGCTGGCACACCTTTTCATCCTTGACTCTGTATAAGATGATCAGTATTTCTGCATTTAACAGAAAGGTTTGTCTCTTCTGACACTGAAATTCATAAATGTTTTACTATATTGGTCTTCTCATGTGAAAACAGCAGTCAATGCCAACTAAGGAAAAAATAATGTAAAAGTTGGTCCTATAAAAGAATTCACATGGTGTCCCTCTTCAAATCAAGTTTTTTCTTTGCATGTATGTCATATTGCAGGCTGTACATGCATTTTTCTTGAATATGCAAGAAGTGTAAGAACTTTAGCAGTTTGGAAAAGACAGAAGGTCCAAGGTAAGGTTCCTGAGAAATCATCATCTTTTCTGTTTTGAGTACTCCAGTAATATTTTTGCTACAAAGAAAGTTTTTGCAAATAACCTTTTTATATTTGTGCTGATGAATAGATGGGAAAATATTGGGCTGCTAAAGTTTCTGAAACTGTAATAATTTATGGTATCACCATATATATTGCAGTGCTATAAATTTCACAGATCTAAGATTGGTGCTTATTAAGCTCAACACCTTCATCTGTTATAGTTTAAATCAAAAGATTGTTATTTATATCTGTACATATATTTGTATAGTTGCAACAAAATAAGGAACAATGAGACACAGAAATGCATCCAAAGCTGAAATATTGTATGGCTAATATTAGGAAATTGAATCTTAAATAATTTGAATATTAATTCTTTTCTGGGACATTAGAATGGACTTTTTCTTTAGAAACAGGATAGTTTAAAAGAAAAACAAAATTAAAAGTTATTTGAGCTTGCTGCTTCCACCTATAGTAACTTCTCATCCTCAGAAGACAGTAAGCCACATCAAGCCAGAATGGAAGTGAAATTCTTATTGAAAGTATTACTGACTTCCACATGTTTATATACTGGCTGAGTTTGATCTAACATAATCCAAGCCTAAGGGAAAAAAATCCTAATGTAGGATTTGGAGTCTTTTATGCCGAACTATAATTTCCGATACAGCACTTAAAAAGCTTTCAGTGGCATTGTACTTATTTTACATGAATTCTAGGCCATTCACCTTGCTAGCCTTTCTCTGCAGAGTTAAGACATGGTTTTGATTTTTCTAAACTCAAAATAAAAAAATAATGTCTCAGTTTCTATTTAGAAAAATAACTTACACCATAACAGCAAGAAATCCATAGACAAGCTCATGGGAACACTGTAACTTGCAGGAACAGGATCAGAAAAACACTTTTTCAAGGTGATAAAGCACTACTGCAGTGACCAAAAGGAATGATTTAGCTTCTAGAAGGTGAGTTATTTTCAGAGAGCTACAGAAACACTGTTATCAAAAGCTTCCACGAGATGCAGAAACTTTACACTTCATACGTGACAGATTTTTTAGGAATCTTCTGGCCTAGGTTTTATCAGCTGTGTGATGCTCCCAGCTGATTTCTGACAAGCTGAAGTCCCCCACAGGACAAGAGCAGTTGACTTGGAAGTGTGTCCTGATTCCTGAAAAAATAATTTTTTTGTCATCATCATTCTGAATTGGAGAGCCATAGCAGAAACCACTGTGAAATCCACATTATTTGTTTGCCCCTTGCTTTGTACCCAGAGGCTCTCAACTCTGCCAGTGCCTCCTGTGAGCTCCACACAATCTGTCCCTTCCATTACACACAGTGCCATGCCTCCCCATATTCTGTCCTGAGTATCCCTCCAGAACAGCCCAGGACAATCCAGCATGGCACTCTGATCACAGGACTCACTCATCAGGTTTCTCTTATGCAGGGATATCAAATATCTGGGACTGGGCCAAAGCTTGTCTTTTTTGTTCCTCACTCTGCCTGCATTAGTGTAGAAACATTTCAGGTGTTCTTTGCAGCCACAACACCTCCTGCAGCAGATGAAAGGATCCCATTATTGATCATTTCCTCAAGTTTAGGCACAATATCCCCTTGCTCATCATTGGTAAGCCAGATATTTTCCATTTCCCCCTCCCAAACTAGTTAGTGGCACTCCTTCAGCAGAGCTTTTGTAGCTTAATCTCATGATTGTTGAATTTTTTAAACACGTATTTTCTCTAAGATAATCTTACAAGTGAGGATTTCTGTAATGTATGAAAGAATAATTATTTAGGTGATAAAAAAAGTTCCTGTGATAACTGCTGTCTGCACTGTGAATCAATATATTTTATGAGAGCTTTCCAAAGTTACAAAAAAAAGGAAAACTGAATATCATCATATTTCTCACTCATACCAACAGTAAGTCTTTTGCCTTTTCCTAGTTATGACAGGGTTTGCATACTTACAAGAATCTGGCCACTTCCTGGACAAAGCATAGTTTTTTCTTCTGTAGGGAATCCTGAAAAACATGATAATTGCTAGGGATTTTTCCCAAAAAGTCCAAATGAATTTGTGTTTGCTTATAGCACACCAAATTTCATTAGTTTTTTTTTTAACTGAAAAGTGTTTAATACATTTAAAAATTACATATTTTAAACTCTGGGAAGTGTAGCATCTTAAGTGTGTTGCTCTTCTCAGTCCTATCAGCATTTTACTTATTGCTAAGGTCTTTACAAGAACAAGTTTTCAGTAATGCCAAAAAAATCAGTGAAGTCCTTTATAAAATATTTTGTTGAAGCCTATAATTCTATGGATTGAAACTCAAAGTTGGATTCCCTTAGAGAATGAAAGCTGTCACATAATTTTAAATCTAGATATAATTACTCACCCAAATCCTAACCCCAGTTACAGTTTTGCTTTGATTGTTGTGGGTTTAGGGATACTTCTCACCACAAATTTAATGTAGCAGCTCTTGCTTTGGGAAGAGAATGGTTTTGTGCTTTGTGCAATGAAACAGATTAATGGAAATGTTCAAATGTGTCTCTGTGGGGGGGCTAAAGTAATTTGTGTTGCATTATTGATCATCTTCCATACTGGGCATTATTATAAATGTGGAAGAGAAATTTCTCTCTCTTTGACTAAATTCCTAATATTTTAATTTACTGTCCATGGAACATAGGTACCTCAGTGACAGTTTGTCATGGTACAAATATGCTGATACTTCTTTCTTTTTCAAAGAAACATAAATTTTAGTTTTCAGTGAAATAATGTTTTTACCAGAAATTTATCCCTCTGGGCCAAGTACTGTCACAATTATGAAGAGTAGCCCCTTTGCACTGAAGAATGAATTCTCAGCTATTTCACAGGGCTGTGAAACAATGCAAGAGCTCTTGAGGCGGATCAAAACAGTAGTCTCTAATATAATTTATTTGCAATCATTCCATCTCTACAGTTTTCAGAAGTAAAACTGCTCTCAATTCAGTCAGTTATTCAAGCATTGTTGGGAGAACACTCCCTAGAAATGAAAAGTGGGCAGAAACTTTAATTAGCACTTGCTATTTTTTAATGAGTTGTGAGAGTTGGTCAACTGTACAGCATATGTAGGGCACAATTTATGCAGTGCATATATTGTGAACTAGATTGTTCAGCTGCACAATGCTTTAACTCCTCTAGACAGCAGAGAATCTGGTAAGGGGCAAAATTATCTAAAGGAGTTTGTGCATGTGCTAACCTCCTAAAAAAAACATTGCTCACTGATGCTTCCATTTGTGAGGTATCTCTTTCCAACCTGGAGTGTGCATGCAGCTCCAAAACCGCTCCCCTCTGAAGAATGAGACCCATCAACTGTCCAAAGCCTACCCAGAGAAGAACTGCAGTAGCTTGAGAAACCAAATCCAATAAATGTTTTCCAAATGAGAAAGATGCACCAGCAAGTGCCACACACTCTGTGAGTGATGCAGTGCTCTGGCATGGTCCCACTGACTGGGTGTGACTGGTGGAGCTGCAGGATACTGTGCTGCAGCATCTCCTCAGTCAGAAGTAGTTCAGCAGAGACTCAGCATGGAGCAGTGATTTCATTCACAGTGAACAGAGGCACCACACTTTAAGGCAGGGTAGGAAGTCAGAAACATGCGTAGTTTATGATTCTCCATTGGTTTCCTCCAGACTGCTTTCCTCCCTTTCTCCTATTGCATTAGGATTATTCTCAGCAGGTGGCTAATTTCTTTCCATGCTTATAGGAAGCCAAGTAGGTCTCTGAGTTCTCTGGGCTAGGATCAGCTAGTATGCTTTTAGTTTTATATGTGTGATCTGTGCTTCAGAAGTATAGCTCTGCCAAAGGTAAAAGGGTTTTTTTTTTTTTGAAGAGAATCTGGAGAGGTTGGTGAAATAAATGCAAAGCAATCTTTTGAATTACATGTCATGCTGCATGTCTTTCACTGAGTTGTAGAGAACATCAGTGCTGAGGTTATCAGTCTGCTGTTTCCACCCACTGAGAGAATATTTAAATTCTGGTGACAGATTATGAAATAGATACTGAAGCTTCTCTAAGACTAGCACTTCTGAAAAAAGGGGAAAAAAAAAGAAATAAGAGATTTTCATAAGATAGCAAATGTCTCATGCTTTGCATGCTGTACAACCGGACAGGTGTTTTGTGAAGAATCCCCAGGGAATGTCTGGATTGATGTAAACAGGAAGGAGTTTTCATTTCATGAATCACTAGATTGTCAGTGATGCATTATAGGTTGTCACAGATATTATGGAGCAAAAATGAGATATTACCCTGAGTTTTATACCCCATGACTAGAAAATTTGAACCAAGGGATTTGTATATTTTAACTGTAACCATCAATGGCAATTTTTTTAACTGCAATTGTAACTTTGAGTATTTTTGAGACACATTTTCTTTGTAGATTTTCTAACTGGATATAGCAATTAATCCTTTAATATTTTCTCACTGATAGCTCCTCTCTTCTGTCAATGGCAAAATATGACACTGCTGAATATCAAGCAATTGATTTGTGAAATAAATACTGTAACATATTAGTATAAAGATTTGTGAGTTGATCTCTGAATAGTGATAGATAAAATAGCCCTAAAATATACACTGTGTGTAGTAGTAGGTGTACTGGAGAGCCAGGCATTTATGAGTGACACTATGAAGCAGGAAACACTTTTGTACCTCTCATCATGCTCAATGAAACATGTTGGTAGAAACTGGTGGAGAAAGCTGAGATAGCCAAGGTAATGACATATGCTTACCCTTCCTAGGTGAGAGGAGAAGACTAGAGGAATTGTCATACAAGGCAGAGAAAATGGCATTCTTCAACAGTGCTGTAGAAAGAGTGTGGGATTGTTGGTGTTTGGCATTTTTTACCCCACCTTGCTGGTCGTTAATTTCACTAAGAGATATATGAGTGGCAGATCTACTTGTGCAAGATTTGAGGAAACAGTACTGGACTTAAAAAATTAAAATTAGGTGTCTGGCTATTTATAAAGTTCTTTTTGGTTTGGAATTCTTTTATTTCCTCACAAGTGTCTCTCACTGAAGACAGTGTGTCAGTCTGGTGTTCACAACTTGGTAGATTACCTTGAACTTTAAGGATAAACCTGCTGTAAACTTTTTGCTTGGAGTTTTTGTACCACTAGCTAAACATAACATATCCTTCTTTAAAATGGTGTATTATTATTCCTGACTACATTGTATAAAATGAATACGCAAATGAACTTGGAGTTTATTCACTTATGTGCAGTAGAATTTTGCCTTTGACTGTTCCCAGCTGTTACCACTTTGTGGGAGTCATTCAATAAGGGCAGAAAATGCAGCTATCACCTTTGCAAAAAATATTTTTGACCTTGTGAATTTCCAAAATTTCATTCCATTAATTTGAAAGCTAAGATTTAATGTAGTGAACATCAGGCAATCTGTAGCACTTAATCTACTAACTCAGCAAAACACCAAATTAATTCAAATTTGAAAAGGCCTCTCCATCTGTAGCAAAAGCATGTTATCAATTACATATTGAATTAAATAAGAGATAGGAATATTTTTGAAAGCTTGAAATTTATGGTTTCATTAGACTGAAAAATTAAACCTAAAAATGGGTAAAAATCCACATTAATAATTTAGTTTTAGCACATAAATGCAAATGGCTTGGAACTGAGCTTCGTTTCAGACTGTAAGTGGTAATTACCTTGTGACACCTCATGAGGTTCATTAGAACCCTGCTTTTAATAGAAGTGGGGAGCACTAGGGATCTACACAAATATGAGAGTTATGGTATTCAATCACCACAAAGTGGTAATGATAAAACTTCATTAGATGGGATTTCCAAATATGAAATCCAAGAAGACAATCAAATATGAGTGATTTAAATGACCATTTTAAAGTATTTTATTTAGTGAGTCCTCTTTTCTTCTCTTCATGAATAGGTTGCTTTATATGAATTATTTTCTTGCTTGAAATAATAATATTCAACAATTAGTAGATGGAAATTTTTTTCTTCCAAAGTGTTGATCTTATACAGGGCCAGTCTACAAATTGGGTTTAGTTATTCATTAGTATTTTAGGATTTGTTATCCATTATTTTTGATATCTCATAGCTATTTCTATACAAAATTATTTCTGATCCTTTTCTGGCCTATTAAGCACAAGATATATGTTCATACACAAATACACACATGAGAATTTATATTATGGTGGAAGTAATGATACTTCCACCATAAATAAGGATATTTACTTATGGTGGAAATAAGCATACTTCCACCAGAAGTCTCCTTTTGACCAGAATTTTATGTTGGTTTGAATTAGTATTTAAAAGACAAGCACATGACTGAGGGTTTTAGGGTGCATGCATGTTATATATAGAGATTGAAATACAAAATTAAAATGACAATGAAAAGAGAAAGATCTATTTCTCTCTCTCTTCAAAGCAGATTTTAGATAAGAGGAATCTCTTCTGCTGTTCAAGTTTGTATATGTATTTCCCATAAGTAAGATGGTTTTCTATTTTCTATATTTTCTTTTCTTTCTTACATCAGTGAACTCGGATTCTGTATTTTTGCTGATGTTTTATTTGCAATCACTACTAAATATGTTGCAAATACTCTGCCTGTATATGTGTGAGGAAAATTCTTTTGATGACAGTTTTGTGAGCTTGTCTAGAATCCAACACAATATTCAGGACCTCATGATCTACTGTGACATTTTATTCAAATAGAAAAAATGTACATCTACTACTCTTATAAAGCACCAAGGCCTAAAATTTTTTGCATTCTTTGTTTTATGCCCTCCTCATGTTCTCATACACTGTCTTTTTGTTGATAACATAAAATTTTATGTCTTATTCCATTGCTTTGTCAGTTGGCTGTATCTCACGATATCCTCACCACTGCAGCTTTATCATCTGTGAGTTTATAACTATGCCAAGCATTACCCTTTCAGATTCCTCTTTCATCTGTTCCTATGAAGATCCAAATGTTCTGTTCTTTTCATTTTGTTGTGATAAACTTGTGCTTGTACAAATGGGAAGGTTCACTAAAGAAAGGTGCTAAAACAGTTTGGATAACTTCAAAAATGGCCTACACAAAATGCAATTCAGGAAGAGCATGTCATTATTGCACATCAGCAACTGTCTTTTTAATCACCCCAAATGTCCAATTGCATGTCTTGAACTTGCTGATCTTTACATTAATTTGAGGACTGAGGGCTATTTCCGAAGAAAATAATTTTAAAGTTCCATCTTTAAAGCACATAAAGTTTACAGTTGAAAATGTCCAAGCAATATTGAACATCCAGGGTGATTCTTGGAGAATGCTTATTCTGGTTGGGCAGATGGAATTTTATATTATTTTATATATTCCTTAGTAAAAGCCAGAATTTTAAGTCATTATGCTACTCCATCGATATGTAATCTAGATAGTCTCAGCAATAATACATTTATGAATCTATTTTAACTTCTGTATTTTTTCCTCTTTTACACCACAAGTTTCACTGGTTTTGGTATTCTCAAATTCCCACTTTTCCTCTTGCACTGTATAACAATTCCTTATACCATGTGGATCTTAACCAGCACATTCAATTTAAAATGCAGTACTTTACCCAGTGGTCATTACACCATGCAGTTATAGCTTTAACAAAGCATTAGTGCCACTGTTTTTCTCATTAAGTTTCTACTAAAGATGGATTTCTTTCATCACAATTGCTGCTTCATTGCATAAAAAAAGACTTTTCTCTCCTGTAGTTTTTCTATAATTTGCTCTGTAATTTCTCATTGTTTTCCCCAGAAAGGTTACAATCCCTGCCAGTCCTACTGTGTGTAATTCACAAATTTCTCAGAATGACATTTCTATAGTATCCAAATTCTTCATACTTAGACTTGAAGAAAAGTAGCATTAAGATCAAAATGCTTAGGTCTGTGCTGTCTCATCAGCAACTGACCTCAGAGAAGATATTTTTATTTAATCCAACAGCAAATCAGAGGGATCATAGAGGAGTTTGGGTTGAAAGCAGCCTTTAAAGTTTATCTAAAACAACCCCCCTGCCATAAGCAGGGGCATCTTCAACTAGATCTGGTTGCTCAGAACCCTATCCAGTCTGACTGAATGTTTCTAGGGTGAAGACATTTATCATCTCTCTGGGAACCTGTGCCAGTGTTTCTCCACCCTCAATGTAAAAATTTTTCTCCTTACATAAGACCTGAATCTACCCTGATTTAGTTTAAAACAATTAACCTTTGAAACAGAGTCTGCTGAAATGTTTCCACCCATCTCTTTCATGAGCCCCCTTTAGACGCTCTAAGGCTGCAATAAAGCTTTCCTAGAACTTTGCCTTCTCTCTCAGCCTTTCCTCATGGGAGAGGTGCTCCATCCCTCTAATCTTGATGTTTCTGCTCTGGACTTGCTCCAACAGATCCATGTCCTTCCCATGCTGTGAGCCCCAGAGCTGGATGCAGCATTGCAGGTGGAGCCTTACCAGAGCAGAGGGGCAGAATCCCCTCCCTCCCTCCCCTGCTGCCCACACTGCTTTGGATGCAGCCCAGGGAATGGCTGGTTGGCTTTCTGGCTGCAAGATCCTTCTAGAACAGAAAGAGTGCATGCACATCCTTTTTCAAGCAGTCCAATAGTTCATAACATCTTTGAGATCAGATAGTGTAAAAAATTTCCTGTTGATCTCAAATTACTTTTGATTTCCTTGAAACCTTTTCTGATTTAATAAATTGTTCACAAGTAGTGCTTACACTGAGAGGAAGTTGAAAACTCTCATTATGTCACAAAGTAATGCTAATGTCTTTGTCTTTGATATTAAGTGGTCTGTAGGTGAATCCAAGCTCATTTGTTGCTGCAGCAGTTTGCAGGACTGTTCTTAAAATCTGAACCTGTCCATCATAAGAAGTTTTGCTATTTAAGAAACAGTGCCTCCAGGCTCTCAGAAAAAATACAGCTGTTTCATTTTCCAGTCATTTGTCTAGACTGAAACACAAACAAAATTATACAATATACAGCATCTGTATCATTTAGCTCTAGAACTGTTAATGACTGAGGGTCAAAGTGAAAAAATCCCAAAACTTAAAACCTTTCTGGTTATAAATCGCTGTTTAGTTAGAGTCAAACCATCAAATGTTGACACTTATGTAATAAAATACTTTATTAATAATAATGCTTTAGAAATGCCTACTCTTTTCAAGTTGAAGTAGGAATATTCAGAAAATATATATGAAACTCCCTGGACTGACCCTGGAATTGTTTGAAAACAAAAAAGCTAAGTTAATTTAATAATGAATGTCCAACAAATGAATAATTAAAAAGAAAGATAAATAACTGCATTATCCAGTGGGACAGTTATGTATTATCTATAATGAACATATGTGACCCTTTGCAATCTCTAGTTTGATCTGACAGCTACTCTCAAAATAGCTGACTCACAATATTTCTGAGTTTGCAGCCAGATGCATTGTTGATGGGAAGGGAAGGAAAGAGGAGGAAATGAGGAGTGGAGAACAGTACAGTCTTAACCCAGAAGTGCTACATGCTAAAAAGGCACATCAAACCAATGTCTTATATGATTCCAAGGATATTCCTATACTACACTGTTCCCTTGCCTAAGCACTATAATGCTAGCTGGCCCATGAGATGCCCCATTAGTAAAATAACTTGTGAATAAATTGCTTGCATAAGATTTTTTCTAATATACTGTTGCTTCACTTGCCATTTGGTAGTCAAGAAAACCACCTCCTCAAAAAAAAAAAAAAGATAAGTCAGATGGATGTGGTCACTTCTGGATGGCTGGCATATTTGATCATAGAGATACAGTTAATTTGGATTACTGCTGAGGAAGGACAATGAGGCAGAGGAGACACATGGAAATTCAGTGTTTGTAATTAATGACAACGTACAATTTCAGACATGAATTGAAGTATGTTCTTGTGTGCCCCAGAAGTAAAATAAATCTGTGGAGGCTCTGGACTAGGAAATATTATTCTATAGATGATGTAGCAGAGGGTTGTGTTTTATGTCTTCTTAATAAATCTCGAAAGTTAAGAAACACCAGAACCAAATTTATACTGATTCTAAGATGTGAATCTGACATTTTTTAGCTCATTTAACCCTATTAATGTAACTGATGTTACCAGGATATTTCTCAGTTTGCAGTTATATAAACACACGCAGAGTGTAAATAAAGAGAAGATTTAAACATTATCCTTTAGAGCTACCAACTTCTGGCTCAAAAGAGTTTTACTTATTTTGGAAAGATATAATTCTATATTTCCAAACAGTTAAAATACCATCCAGCCTAACACTTTTTTTTTTTTTTGGAATTATCACAAAAATTAATTCTGTTCAATTTTCTTTTTTTAATTCCACTACCTGTGGCAATTCAATTCTAGCAGAATGTAGGCAGCACCATAAAATGAAAATTCTTGTGATTAATTGTTGCTACAATGACCCTTGGCATAATAAATATGTAAATATTGGATATTTCTTCAGTATGATGACTTTTACTCAGTATTACAGAAATAATAAGATAAAAATCAGTTTAAACATACATTAGTAGAAAACAAGCAAGTTTTAATGCTTTAATTTGGAAAAGGCTGTGCAATTAAAACCAGACAGCTGTTGTGGAAACCTTAAGGTTTAATGGGAAAATTTATAAATCATGATTTATGGTGGGACAATGCAATTTCTTGGAATGGATCAAGCCTGAATTAAACCTGTTCCAAGAGTGTACTTTATAATTTTTTTCATATAACTCTATAAGATCTGCAAAATGTCACTTAAATGGTAGCCAGGGATATAGTTTTTGCTTCCCATGTGAAGAAAGAAACAAAATTAAAGCTAAAGAGAGTGTAAAGCAATTGCATGTTCCAGTCGTCCATTTATCCTCACAATATCTCTACAAAGTCCCTTTTTACTGCAGTTATTTTTTTGCACTAATATTGAACAGTTCATGATATGTCTGGGGTCTTTGCCCTTCATGGGATCATAGATCTAGGATGCAGTTTGAACCCCAAACTAGCAAACAACAGAACAGCATTATTTCAGAGTTCATCTTCAGAGCAGGAGTTTACATGAAGGCACAGAGAAATGTTAGTGTGGGGAAAAGCACTGGGTTTACCAGCACAGCCTTGGATTGCCAGCCCCTCCCCTGGCTGACAGGGTTGAGCAGCACGTGCATGTTAGAGCACATGACTGGAGCTGTGGATGTGTTAATGACTGAATATGTTAATTATGCCCATTGCAAAAATTTTATATAGGGACATTTGTCATTTGACATTATAGGATATTGGGACATATAGGATATTTGTTTATAGGGGCAGATCATCAATATCTGACCTTGTCCCAGAGCAGAGGAATTTTAAATTGTCAATGGAATGTCAATGGATGGGAAAATCTTGGGCAATAGCCTCGTCATGGAATGGTAGAAGCAGAACTTCTGACAGATTTTTTTTATTTCCTGATGCTTTTGGTGTCCTGTTGGATGGCCATGTGTCTTCATTGCTAGAAGGCCCAAAATATAGATCTTCAACACCTCCTTCCACTTTGCTGGAGCAAGGAAGATTTTCAGCAAAGTCACAGAGATAATTTTCTTTTATTCATTCCAGAAACGGTGATAACCAGCAGAGGAGATTGAGATTGGTGCCTGTTCTTCTTCAGTTGCCAGAGGCTTCACAGAAGGTAAGCTATTACTCAAAAGGGGAGCTTACACAAGGAAGAAAATATCCATTCTATGGGAAATTAATGTTTAAGTCAAAACCAAGCTGCATGTTGTTTTCAGTGTCAGTTGTCTGTGTCAAAATCTGATTGAACAAGCCTATGGTGGGATTTATTTTGATGCTGATAATAGACATGCAGTATTAGCACTGGTGCCACAGACAGGAGCAAAAGGCACATGGGTGCTGCCATTTTCAGAGCTATTAGCATTCCAAAAACTGAGAACGCACAGAAAAAAAAAATAACCCAAAATATGTAAACACATAAAAATTATTCCAATTCAGGAAGTTATTTAAGCAAACAGAAATAAAACCCAGAGACCAAATACTGAGCAGCATACTCAATTTCCTAATCTATTTTCATAGCCTATTAGGCCTGTATATCCACAGTAGGAGACACACATTTTAAAATTTAGTTACACTAGGTTAGGACTGTAGCATTCCATAAAATGGATAAACCCAGAAGTGTTACAGTTTTTATCCTCATTTTCTGAGCTGTAAAATGATAAGCATGAAAAGATGATAAGCATGGAAAGATGCTGTGTAACTACTGTTTAGTACTTTTAGGAAATTGAAGCATTCTGGTTGTGTTCTCCTTTAGAAAAAATAGATTGTTGATTACTCAAATAAAGATTCAAGTCTTCATTTAGAAATTTTCATCAGATCCATGGATGAGAGGAACCTGTGCGTGAAAGTACACAAGCACATATATATACTGGGACCCTATATTTAAGAAAGACAAATGGCTCATTTTGTTTCTATTTTTCCGTAAGCCCAATATTTGAATCATGCTTTTGCGTGCATTTGGAGTTTCTTTCTCCACGTTGTGTTGGGTTGTCAAACATCTACTTGGCCTATTGCTTACTCCCTCTCCTCAGCAGGGTGGAGGGGAGAAAAGAGGAAGAACAGTAGGGAGAAAGTTTGTGGGTCAGGATAAAGGCAGGGGAGATTGCTCATCAGTTACTGTCACAAGCAAGGCAGGCTCAACTGGGAAAAGACAATGCAACCACTTCTAATTAAAATAGACATTTATTAATTTGGGTAGTGGGAAACAGAAATAAGACTGTTGAAGCAACTCCTTTCTGCCCAAGTCTTCCCTGCCCCCCTTTCCTATGCTTTACATCATTCTTTCATTTCTGACTCTTCTAACCCTGCTCCCAGTGGTGCAGGAGTTTACATCAGCACATGGCAGTTTCTTTGCTCCTGTGTACTGCTCCTTCCTCCTGACACTTCTGTGCTGCATGTGGACCCCTCACAAGCTGCAGGAGAGACATCAGTTCTTCCATGGAGCTCCTCCTTCTCTGATGTCAGTTTTCCCTCTCTTATTTCTCACTTCTTTTCCCCCACCTACTCTTGCTTTCTGGCATTTTATGAATTTTTTAAAATATGTTTTCATGGAGGTGTCATCGGCTTGGGTGATGTGTTCACTTCTGTCCTGTGGTGGGTCCATTGTAGCTGATTGCACCTGATTGTGGCACTGAGCAACCCCTGGCTCCTCCCACAGAGACCCTCCACAGCCCCCCCTGGATACCTTCCACCTTGCCAAGGACTGGAAAATTTTGTTAAATTTTAATCATATAGGAAATTCAGTTCCTTTCCAAATTTTTTCGTTGCTGTTTCTCTCTGATGTACATCACAGGAGAACACTTGCTCTGAATGGAGTATGAAAGTTGAAACTGCAAAAGCATTGATTAAAAATGAAAAAACATGGTCCAGAAAACCAGCTGTGTTACTAAGTCTTTGCTTTCAGGATACATAATTTCTTTTCTTCCTTACCACTGATGACTTAAACTGCCATCTTCCCTCTCACCACCAAAATAATTCTGAAATCTAGCATTGGTTATGAAGAAAAAGTATATCTCCTCTGGAAAATTTAGCCTTAAAGCTTCTAATTTTCAATAACTGAGATGCAATTAACCAATTACTTTTATTGTCTAATTCTCAGACTTTAACACCTTCTAAAAGTTCTGCTATAAACATCAGCTGTTTATAATCCTGCAGTTGTAAGACAATGCTATTTGCAGCTTGGCAGGTGTTTAATCTCTGGTGGCTGTGAGATAGGTCATTTATCTCTGCCTGAAAGCTCTTTGGTAGTATTTTGTATTTCCTGCCATTAGCAGTGAAGCTGCAGGTCTACTCACATCCATTTGGGCATAGAAGTCTGTTCCTCTGGTTCACCTTTACAGCAGCTATTAGAATAAAAGATATCTTGGATTTTAGTCAGCGCACTAAGAATTTTTTAAGGATTAGTAATCACAGTTCTGGCATGCTAATAAGAGAAACACAAAGACTGAAAGACTGGGTGTTTGACCTTTTATGACAGGAACTTGCAAATCATAGTGTTACAAGCTTTGCTTGCCTACCGCTTCAAAGTAAATAGCTACAAAATGTTCTGCTATAGTGCTGAACTTTTAAAAGAAATTAGTAAGGAGAGATTCAGCTGCTGACAAAAGAGAAAATACTTCACAAAGGGGGCATAAAGAAAAGCACAGTGCAGAAAAGAAGCAATCAGAGAGGAAAGCTAATGCAGGAAGTAAGAAGAGTACTTTATGTGCTGGATATGATAAAGGCTGGACAAAAAATTAATCACCTTCACTTGAGTAGCCTACTTTTTAATGAAGTACAAAGCTGTCAACAAAAGAGAAAATGTCACCAAATGTCAGCAATAAAATAAGCACAATATAAATCAGAACATATTCCTTGAGATAAAAGTTGCATAAACTTCATGAAACTTTCCCAATCAAATTCTAAAAGAAGAAGAAAAAATCTTTACAGAGAAAATGTCAATGCTAATACAGTCAAACAGAAAACTACACTAATGGGACAGAATGAAAAATAAAATTATCTCAAGTGACAAACTACAGAATGACCTGATGAATGGCCTTGTACATGAGCCTCCAATTTTAGAGAAAATAAAAATTTTGTAATAAAACACAAGGCAGTGAATTGTTTTATGAAAAATTAAATATTTTTTGGTAGTGTGTGAGTTCTGTGTAGTGCAAATTAGGTGCTTAGTAGTCTTCTCTTCTTCTACTGTAAATAAATTATGCCCTTTTACATCTTTCCTCTATTTAGATGCTTTAGTTCTTCTTTGGCAATTAGGAATAACTTCAGCCACTTAATAGAGAAAGAGCATCTTGAGCTCATCTTCCTGGAGAGCATAACCTTGTTTTCCATATTTCACTTCCTGAAGAACATTTTTGTTGTTTTTTTTTTTCAAACACCCCTCTCGTATGTTTAGGGGAAAGTGTCCTCATTACCATCTCCTGACATTTTTTTCCTTTGTATGAAATCAAGATCTGTTAGTAAAAACTGTGAAGCATCCCTAATCTATAGTGGATAATCCATCTCTGGATAATTTTGGGTTTTAATTATACTATGTATACTGTATACAATAGTGGGAAGGAAGGAAGAAAGAGAAAGAAATAAAGAAAGATGTAGGTAAAGGAGAATTTGGTAGAAGAAACCCATTACCTTGAAACCAATTGCAAAATTTTGTTTATATCAAAAAGGAAAGAAAACAACTGAGATAAATAAAATAATTGTAATTCTACTGTCACGGAAACTCTGGAAAGATCACAAGTCTCGAGGCTTTAGGTGTTCTATGAGTTTAGTAGCATGTTTGCTGCAGCATCATCAACACCTTAACAATGCATTATGTGCTTTGGCTGGCTCTGCCACTGCCAAGCTAGGTTCTGAGGATTAAAAAATTAAAAAAACAAAAAAAAAAAAAAAGAAAAGATGAAGAAGTAAGAAAGAGAAGAAGAGAAAGTAAGAACCAAGTGCCCTGCATCAATGTAATTCTTGAAATAGGAAGTATCTGTATTTCCTTGCCAGTCATTACAGCAGGAGTAACTAACCTAAAATTTCATGACTGTTTTTACTGAATTTGGCTGGGACAGAGTTAATTTTCTTCATAGTAGCCAAGATGAAACCGTGTTTTAAGTCTGTGATTAAAATGGACAATAATGTTTTAGTTATTGTAAAAGTGCATCATATTCCATGTACTTGAAAGAGTGATTGTTTCCTCCTCCTCTTTCCCCTCCTGGACTGCTGTATGCTACAAGAGAAGGGCTCCACTAGGCCCTCTTTTGCCCAGTATGGTAGTTCAAAAAGTCACTAATGGAATGGCAGGTATTCAAACAAAACAAAACTGACAAAATTTTATATATATATATATATATATATATATATATATATACAATATATAAATATATATATATAAAAATTTTATATATATATATATGCACACAGAGAGGAAATCCTGAAAAAAAAGATGCTTCAAGAAAGAATACCTTAGAAGCAAAAAAGGCCTGAGCAATGCACAAGGCTCTTTGTTGAAGAAGTACTTTACTGTGTGGAGAAAAACCTACATTTCTTTATAGAAACCTCTGCTACTGATTAGTGTGCTGATTTAGGTATTCCAGAGATACAGGACCATCAGTCATCACTTCCTCTTGATCAGCCTGACACTGGGTTTTCTGATTCCTGGGCTTTCTTTCTATAAACTGAAGAGTTGAGATGAATCATGTAGGACTGTGAACCCTACAAGATGACAAAGTACTTAAACCCAAGTCACTAGCACCTCCGAACCCCCCTCTGCCCAAGCTTTATGTGTGTATTGACCAGGAATAGTGACATCAGAACAGTGAACAAGTGGCCTTCCCATTATTTGCCCTACCTTTGACTGCTGAAAGATCCAATTCTCAAAGAGTTATGCCCTGCGAATATAGTCCCACTGAATTCAACAGCAGAATTTATGTTTGTGTTTATTCAGTATATGGCTCCTTCAGGCTTTTCATCCATGGACAAAGGCAGCCAAATAAAAACAACCAGAAACACAGAGGTCCTGCTCTCTCTGATGGTTTTCTGTGGTGGTTTTTGTATTCCAGCTCTCCCATTCTTATTTTATCTCCATTGAAATTACTTGGTAATTTAAAGGGTGCACTTAAGGCCTGTTATTTATTGTGAGATTAGTGTGGACATTCAGACTCAGACCAACAAAGTACTCACCTAGGGATATAGGAAAGTTTATGAGCTCCAAGGGTCTTGTTCTCTAGATGGGAGGAATGTTAGCTGGTGCTACAGTAATTAATGGTTAAATTACCCTTGGGTAGTAGGTAGTAGGTAGCATAACTTTACAATCTGGTAGCTTTAAATTTCACGACTAATTGTAGCAGTGGGAGTTAGAATGCAGGTTGAAGACATAATGAAATTACCACAGGGAGGAACAGACTAATGAACTGAAGTCCAACAAAAGTTATGGCTACATTACTGTCAACTTGAAAATCTGTAAATAAGATCTTTGAAAACCGTTGAGGGCACTAGACAATGGGTTTTATGTGTATATAAGTATGAAATGTGGATTGGGAGGAATAATTGAGTTTGCTAGATTGTCAAGTATGTACTTGGAAAAAAAATCACTTGGTCATCATTTAATCTTCTTTGCACACCTTTTTCATCTTATTTGCATTTTTAATGCAAACCCCCACAGAATATCTCTTCAATCATACTGAATTGGTTTGTGTCAAGCAGTTAATGCATACACAACTTTGCAAGTCTTTTAATTCCTCAGCAAAAAAACTTAGAGGAAAGCATAATAAACTTTTTATGTTTTTGGTACTTGGAAATTCAAAGTCAAACTTTCCTAGTTTTATTAAGAATTCTGAAATCTTGGTTTATTGAATAGTAATTCTAAACCAGCTTTTTAATCTACTCAACTGTTTCAAACTAAATTATTTTCAGTTAATAAAATATAGATGAGTGAATCCAGTGCTTTAGGAAATGTGGCTGAAAAATGATCCTTTTGGATATTTTTTCTTCTGGGTATTTTAAGATGAGTTTTTTTTAATGTTCCTGTTGTTTGGAAATGTTGCCTGAAAATCAGGTGTGTTGCTTTACCTGCTGCAGAAGTTTGAAAGAGCAGCATTTGACCTTCCAAAGGATGTCACAGTCTGCATTTGTCGTAGAAGCTTAAAAGCATTTGATGGAACTCTTAATCTAGAACATCATTTTCCTATGTATTGTGAGACTTTATCATGGATTACCATTTATATCAGCTACATCAGCTGTATCAGTTTCACCTGTATATCAACAATACTGTTTTCACCTTTATTCAGACCTGGATATTGCATAGCCTGTGAATTGTTCCAGTAGTGGAAATTCCATTAGTTTACTGCTCAACCTGTGCTATCACATCTGTCCTTCTAATCTAAATTATTTCCTAATATCCTACCTTTTCTACTGTAAGTGAGGCTTGTTTATTCTTGTTCTATATGTCCTGTAATGCAGGAATAACTTATTATCACTTTGTCCCACAGCTTTTAACATAATTAAAATCTATCCCACATTCACACTCATGTTAAAAAGATTTCCAGTCTTCTCTTTCCATGTTTTCTGTACCTCTGACCACCTATTGATAATCTCTCTAAGCTGTATCCATTTAATTCCCATCTTAGACTGCAGTAACCAAGGCTGCTCAGTTCATGGAGGTTGTGTCCGTGATAATTACAGCAGGGGACAGGCATTTAGACTCAGATCTGCTACTTAGGTGGTTCTTTTGCATCCTGTGCCCTTTATCCTCTATCTGTTTGGCTGCTGTTGGACAACTGGAATGTCTTGCACAAAATTCCAGTTCTTCATGTGTATGTGTTCCTGCAGTTTAGGTGCCATCTCCCTTACCTTCTTGCAGGTTCACTAAACATCCTGTGCCCCACTATCTGTGGCATTAATGAAGTCATTGAATGGATCCTAACAAAATATAGGGTTCTATATATCCCCCCAAGTCCTCTGAATTTCATTATGCTAACTGCTCTCTAGCTACAATTTTCTATGATTATCCAAGGTGTTTTGCACCTACCATCCAGAAATTAAATCCATTTGAGCTTTCTGGCTTCTTATGGGCCTACATTATGACATTGAAGTATATGATCTGTATTGCCACTGCAATATTTGTTAATAGTTTGCTCAGATTTTTCTCAGAACTAAGCACAAGCTGGTTATATTCCTTTAGTTCCATTTTGCTTGCTTTTTTGTTGGTTTTTTTTTCTATAAGCACTATACTTTCTACATTTGCTAACACTATTTTTATTAATTTCCACTCTTGTGGCTTTTAAATATGTCTTGAGGGTTTCACAAAGAGAATGATTATATGAGTTTTCAGATCATCCTTTAAGTATCTCAGGTAGAAGTCCATCATATCTCAAGGTTTTGAAAATTTGTAATGTAGATGTAACCTTGTAAACTTTTCCTTCCCTTTTCTGGGTTCACACCATACTACTTTCTTTGTTCCCCTAATTAAATTAATCAGGCAGTTACATGCTTCCATGTAACTTTTTATTATGAAGACTGATGCAAAAATGTGCAAGAAACATTTCAGCTTTCTCAACACCCCTGTCACTTTTTCTTCCTCCACTTATTAACAAATTAGCACTTTCCCTGGGGTTTTTCTACCTATCAATAACTTTAGTATTATTTCATATATCAACCACTCATCCCTGAATTTTGCCAAAAAATTGGTATGACTAGATTGAGGTCATTTTCTCAAAAAGTAGTTAGTTGGTGTAGTAGGAAGATATTCAGAACTGGATAATAATAATTTTCCTTCCTAATACATTACGGTGGCGAATCATAAAAAACATGGTTAATAATTTCTGCTTCATTTTCAATTTCAGTTTTTCTAATTTGAGCTCCCATTCATTAATCCTCTCTTTGGTACACCTCTTTTGCTGGATTAACTGCCAGCCTTTTCTTTCTGTAAATGCATTTGTAAGCTGTGATGAGTTCAATTTGCATTTCACCTCTGAGAAAAGAGTCTGAATTCTCCTTGCAAATGTCTATCTCCAACAGTAAATCTATAAACCCACCTGGTTTTATTCAGTTTCCTGCTGATAAATGTCCTAGGATATAATTAATCAGTTCTGTGAGGGGTGGTAAAATGCAAATGTGCAGGGTTAAAAAGAGCTGACTAGATAAAGGTATGAGGTTTGGAAATAGTGGGTGCTAAAATGTGAGAGGAAAAATGAGGAGAGGAGTAAGGAAATAGGAATTTCTATGCTGAGTATAAATAGTGTAAAGATTTTTTTTCTTTTTGAATATCTGGATTGAATGAATTTTTGATTTTGTAGGTAACACTTGTTAAAAAATTAAATTTCATTAACACCACAAAGATTTACAAATGAAGCGTTTTCTTGTTTCTGTTTAATTCTCAGAATGTAATTGAGCCTGTCTGAAGACTTTGTTTTGACACATATGCCTGAAATACTAAAATATTCAATTTCTGTGTTTATGGTTTAATTAATAAAATATATAGTACAAAAGCATACATATATAGGTGGCAAGTATATAATAGCATAAAACAAGGTTGAAATTTAAATTCCTACACTTGAAAACCATGATACTATGATTTTAAAGGGATTCTTTTAATCCCCTCCTACAACGTTCTTTGCAGCATATACATTTAGTCATTGTGTACAGTTCATATGATAAAAATTTTGATTTCAGGTAAATTTAGAAGAATGTAGAGCCCTAATTCAGGACCAAGTAAACATTAAGAAATTAATGAAAATAACAATATCCCCTCCCCAACTTCTTATTCATTATCAGAGTCATAGCTGGCTCCAGTTCAGTACTAACTCAAGCTACCTTTATTTGAATTAACATCTCAAGTCACCTTAGTTGCAATGCAAATGCTCAGAGTGCAAAAATACACATGGAACTTCAGCTGATGGCTCAGTTAGTACCAGAACACAGTTGCACCATCCTCTTGGAGTACATGGGACTCCTGGGCAGTGCTAGGTTAATCAGGAACATTCAGCTGTCATTATTTTCCCGCTGGCAGACCCTTTTTGAATTTAAAGTCCTATTTAACCTGAGGTGGAAACTTATGTATGTACCTGAGAATGGAGTTCTCAGTGAGGTATAACTCCTTCTGCTTCTGAGACTAGCATTGCACTGAAAACAAGAGCATGAAACAGCAAAGCACTTCACTAATACTTGCACCTCCATTGGCCCTCAATTTCTGTTTTACTTTATTCTACCATCAACCTTCTTCATACAATAAAATGCATAATCAAAGCAGGGTGCTAAGATAAAAGTGAAAAAAGCACTAGAATCTCCACTTTGTGTAGGCTTTTTTTTCATAACAAGCTTAGTCTTTGATCATTTTCCATTTGATCAAAGAGAGCTTTGATGCTCTTTGAAGAAGTACTGAATTATTGGAATAAAGATATAGAATTTGATTCACATTTTCATCTGAAGAAAATAAGCAAAAGAACTGGACTAGTACTTTGCAGTAGATATGTCTAAGGATCTACAAATAATTGGAAAAAAACCCCCACAAATATAAAGAAAAAAAGGAGTATAATCTACTTACAAGGAAAAGTTAACAGCAGGAAAGAAAGCCAAATGTATAGCATGTTTTTTTCTAGAAAATATGTCTCTAACTGCCAGTCAAACTGTGATAAATGTCTTCAGCTTGGAAGGAAATGTATGCTTATGAATATCAAAGTGCAAAATGTATTGCAGATCCATGCCTGAGCAATATTTACCACAGCTGGAACACTTTACTCTAAGGAATGCTAGAAAAGAGGAATAAAAGTCTAGGAAAAAGCAAGTACAGTTTAGCTCTCTATGTTTTATGTAGTGTTGCATATTAAGTGAGGTGAGGTTTTTTTCTGGTGGGATTTTGTTGTTTGATAACAGAAGTGGAAGAGTTCATACTTCTTTTGAAAATCATCAAAATGAATATATATAAAGTCCATAATCTGGGTTTAAACTCATGTTTTTTGGCCTTTAATGAAATACTTCAGTTTCATTTTGGAGGGTGGATGGTCAAAAGCAGCCAAGAAACCAAGCCAAATTTCAAAGTACATATTCTTTTGTTGTTGTTGGGGGTTTTTATCTTTTTGTTTTTTTCTTTTTTCAGTTTTCTCTTTTTCCCTCATAAATAGCCCAGTGCTAGGAAGTGCCAGCAAGGTCAGATAGAAAGACTGGAAAGACTAAAAGCTGCATTTAGTCTAGAAAGGAAAGGCTGCTATTCATATATACATTTTGGTTAGATCACTTTTATTGTAGAACAGTTATTTAATTAGTATTTTGTCTCACTTGTAAATATTGATTTAAAGCTGTAGAAACTTTAAAAGTTAATAACTAATTATTCCTGTTTTCAGGAGAATGGTTACAGTGTTGGAGCTGTGTCTACCCTAAAGCAACTTTAATGGCTAATGGTAGATGTGTTTTAGGTCTCTGTGATTTAACTGAAGTAATGTTAGTCAAAGTTCTGGTGCTCAATCTATTCAACAAAATCCCTTCCTTCAATAGAGATTTTAATGATTTTTTTTTAAGTGGTATGAAAAGATGAGGAACCTTCGTAAATTCAAGCTGCTGTTTATTGTAGATGGTACAATGAGATTCATCTAAGACAGCTTGTCAGGCTATTTTGGCTCTGACAGTAAATAGACCTAACCAGGCTTGAAGAGAGGCAAATGAGATCCATGCTAAGCAAACAAACAAAAAAAAAAACCCAAAAAACCCCCAAAAACCCCCACCCAAAACAAACCAAACACAAACAAAAAAAAAAAAGAAAAAGCAAATTTGAGACAGAAATTCCAAACAAACAAAAAGCAGACAACCAGGTCTTGAACATGAAAAAGACTTTAACCACAGAGAATACACCACGAAAAAGGAGGAGAAAGATGCTTCATATTCAAGGGAGGGAGCATTTGAAAATTTATTTTATTTGTTCCACCAATGCATACAGTAGAAGAAAGAAGAATAAAGCTGACTCCTACTCCATCTGCCTAGCAGAAAACAGAAGCAGCCTCAGATGATGACTTAGACAGTTTTTCAGGTATTTTAGATCTCCCCAGAAAATTACTTGACTTCCTAACTCACTGAAGTCATCTTTACCACCCTAATGTTCTTTTTAAAGAACTCTTGGAATAACAGGAACATTACAGAAAATTGCAAAAATGATGTTTTGAATTAGGTGGATCATGAGCAATTGCCTCACTCTAGATTAACACAGGGACATTAACAAATCAGAAATGTTGTAATATGCACATATGTGAAGTTAAACATTTAAGAATAAGGACCACTGAAGATATTTGAGTGAGGAAAGCTTCAACACTGAGAAAACTCTGGGAATTATTAAGAGAAGTTAATGAAAAAAAACCCCTACAACACAGGGCTCTGTCTAAAGGGGTTAATATAATTCCTACATATTTAAAGGGAGTAAGAGTGAGAAGCCATTCTCCATCTGTCCACACACTGGTAAAATCAAGAGCAGGATATTCCATACAGTGTGATAGACTTAAAAGAGGTTGGTCTGTCCTTGAAAGAGGTCAGTTTGAGGGATGATGCTTACAGAGCTTGTCCATCAAAACTTCAATCCATATTAATTCTGAAATTAATTATTAAATCATGATAAATTTCTGTGCTTATAGTATTTTCCAGAATGAAAATGCATCTCTTATTTTAGCTGAATAATTCCTACCTTTCAAATTATGATAGGAATCTTTGTTCATATCCACTGATAAAGAGCTTATGCAATTTAAACTTCTCTCTGTTTTGGGTCATTTTGTTCTCCTGCTGTGGCTTTGCCTCTGAAGGCAATGCTCTGGTTTCTTTGGGGACTTGATTTTCATCATAGAATAGAAGAGAAAATGCTCCAAATGACTTCTTGTTTAGCTATATTTGCTGAGGAGTGTTCTTTTTGTTTTTTAGTTTAAAAAGAAATGAACAAAAATCTAGATGGCTAGACTCAGGGAATATGAAATAAAAGAACAATCAATAGCAATGTAAAGATTAGATTGAAACAGTGGGGAAAAACTGCATGCAGAAAATATGATGCTTTCACAGAAATATTGTTAGCCTCTTGCAGGTACTTTACTGTCATGGTAATGACTTTTGCTACTTAAAAAAAATACTATAAATGTTTTATATATGAAAACAAATTTTAGGAAAAAAAGACATTAGCCTGACATTTCAAATGCTAAAGAAAACTTTAATAGAGTGGAAAGATACTTTCTGGAAAGATATTTCAGATGAGAAATTACTGAATAATATAGTTGAAATTAAAATTATAGGAAAACATAAAAGATGCAGATTTTAACTTGCAGTATGAACACATTACCATGTGAATGTGTTCTATGTCATTGGGGCTTTTTAATTATTATATTGTGAATATTCCTTGTATTTTATGCAAATCCCACCAGATTTCCAGTTACTTCAAAAGATTCAGGCTAAACTGCCAGCCTCTGGCCTGCATCAGATCAACAATGATAAAGGAAAAACTTCCTGTAGGTAGATCACTTATTAAGAGTCAAGAAACAGATAAGAGAATAGTCTTGGACCAATGGAATCTCCTTAAAGTCTAGGAAGGATGGATATCAGTGTTCTCAAAACCAGTAACAATATGTACAGCTGCAGAAAATATTTTACTTTCCAGGTTTTGACAATGACAGCTGCTTTCAATCGAATCACATTTAAATGGTTTACTGTGGTATGCTGGTCACTTTTGTAACAGAATGGAAATAACATGCATATTTACATATAGATGTCCTAATTTGCTCTGATGGGTCTCGTCTGCTACAGAAAACCTGTACATAGGAACAGTGTCCATATTGTTATTGCAGTACAAATTTATTTCCAGTTTACAAAACTATTTCCTTTATGAAGGAGAAAATAAGGGGTTTTTTTTTGTGAAAGAAAACTTACAGTGCCTCAAGGTTGCAGTCATATAACTGTGCTTGCAGTTGTATATGTATGAAGCGGCACTGTCGTGTTGAAAGTAGATCTATTGTTTCTTCTGATATATGTCTGCAAAAGTGTCAACTATTTGACTCTGCTACTGTATTAGAAGTTTTCATAGAGTCAATTCCAAAGGCTCCAGCTTCTTCTTACTGTCCAGTCCAATTTATCAAGCGCACTGAAATGACAAGTGCAACACAAAAAGTTCTTGCTGCCCTTGGGCTGGCGAAAGCAGTCTGGTCATCTGAAAATCAGAATAGGGTTTGCAGCTGGATATTACAATTTCATTTGGTGATTTTTTTTTTAAATTGGTGAATTGCTTTGCATACAGTTTGATCCATAAGCAGAAAAATAATTTAAGGCTGGAAAAGGAAGGAAGGTCCTAGCATATTCTGAATGAAGATATATGGATTCAATTCAGGGCACTGTATATATCACAGATGCAAATATTCTTGGTTGGAAAACTCCACAAAAAACATTTTATTCTTGTTGAGCTGTCTTCAGGTCTCTAAGCAACTGACTAAATCCTTGAAAGTGGGCCAGGTAGGTGCAGAAACAGGATTATGTGGTTAACCATTGGAGTAAATGAGTATAATAATTGCCAGGTTGGTTTAGGGCCATTGTTCTCTTTGATGGTGGGTAGAGCTTGTGAAAAGCAGATAAAGGTAAAAGAACGGAGTGTTTTAAAATAGGTTGTATACATCCTGGGCTGAAATAACAAATGTGTATTTTTAGCCCCTATATGAACGAAGTGGGTGTGGTAGCACACCTGATTCTTTTTGAAGGTAAATCCTGCTTCAGCTACAAAAAAAGCACTAAATAAGACTCAGAGCATGATCAGGTAAGTGCTTGAGTGCCTGATATGCTGGTTTTAAAAGTTCAGCTGAGACACATAATTAAGTGTGTTATTCTGCTGCAGTGGAAATTAAAATAGAGACATTTTTTGTGAACCTATGTACAAAAGTACAGTCCAGGTTTTAGAGGTGCAGGATTTTCCTTTTTTATTTGAGGAAAATGTTATAATAAAATTACAGAATGGTTTGGGTTGGAAACCAAGATCATTTAGTTGCAAACCGCCTGCCATGGGCAGGACACTTTCTGCTAAACCAGGTTGCTCCAAGCCCTTTCCAAATTGGCCTTGTTCATTTCCAAGGATGGGACAACCTCAGCTTCTCTCAATAGCATGTTCCAGGTGTCATAGTCCCTATGGGAAAGAATTTCTTAATCTGCAACGTAAATCTACCTGCTTTCAGTTGATAACTGTTAGCTCTCATCCTGTCCTATCACTACACTCCTTGACAAAGAGTCACTGACAAAAAATGTTTGTGGCTTTTCCTGTGTAGGGAGTTTTATTATTCCCCAGGATGGGACAAGCAAGGAGCACACTACATTTGATGACTGAGTTATCTTTTCTTCCTCTTCCCTTTTCCTTGCTACATAGCTGAGTGGAAAAGTCCTCATACCAGGCTCAAATAATGAAACTAGAAAGTAAGAGTAAGAAAGGTAGCAAGTTGAGAAAAAATTCAGATTAATTCCCCTCTGGAGTTTAAAAAGAATTAGGGACCTAACTGTGCTCTTACATTATTTTCTGCCTGGTCTGCTCCCATGGTAGTAGAGCTTTTTTGCCATTTCTTGCTACTGACTGCTGAGGAAATTTTAAATCTGAGTGTACATTGTTGAACCTCACCAGCAGAGGTTTGATCTTTAAAACAGAAGCCCACATGCTTCCATGTGATGTGTATTGCATACACATACAAATGAATTACAGTAGAAATAAAAAGAATTCAAATGCTTTTAAGATGTCTGTAATTTGAAGCTCAGAATGAGTATAATGAAATTGTGGGTGTCCTTTGTAAAGAAAACACCCAGATGGGCTCACCGTCTCTACTCCATATGGCACTTAGTCTCTGCTCTGCATCCTGCTGTGCTCGCAGTGTAATCCATATGGACCTTGCTTGATTGGTTTCCTGTTCCTGCAACACTGACTGTCTCTTCATGGCTTTCCATCAAACATGCACTTACTGCTGAGAGAACACATTATTATGAGATGATTTCCTAGATTGCTGGAAATGTGACAGCATTAATTTTTTGTGTGTTTTAATCTATGCTGTGGCTTTGGCCATTAGTGCTGAGGTAGAGTACGTCCATATAAAGCCAATTAAGAGTACTTATACACACCCTCTAAAGACAGCTAACGAGCATTTCTCTGTTAATGCAGCGTGCTCCTAGGATGTGCAAGCCATGAAAAGGAGGGCCAGGAATTTGGAGGAAGGCCATGGGCAGGTATCAAGTGGCCTTAGCTCTGAATGGGGTATAGAACATAAGGAGAGCTCTGCAATTGTGAAGGTGTCAATCGTATACTGGTAGGTGAGAGACAAAAATGACAAAGGAAGTGCAAGAGGCACTCTGTCGAGGTTTTCTGTTTTCAAGGTGAATTAACAGTGCTTGACAACTGCAAGCTGAAAGCATGAGATGCAGCTCTAAAAGACGGTTTACACCTGAAGATCCCAGGTCATAGAAATTCCAGCTTTAATGCTCACTAGATGTGTGCATAAAAAACCTGCGAGCAGCTCATTAAGTATTGACACAAATTGTAGGAGTTGATCTCACAATCATATCTTGCTAGGGTTCACAGGAGAGGGGTACAACTTTGATGTTATCAAGTTATTTTGAAAGCTACATTCACTTCTGATTGTCCTGATTCTAAAGAGATTAAGCAAGAGGATGCAATGCTGTGTGATGAAAGACCATGAGAACATGGCAGACAGACTACAAAGATAAAAATGTGGAAAAAGGCAAAGGAGAAGCTGGCCTAATGACTGTATGGTAGAGATTAAAAAGGATAAAGAGAAGGAAAAGGCTTTTTTGATGTATCTTTTGTTGTAGTGAACCATGCTAAAAAGCATTCTTTTGAACATATTGCAATTATCCTGTGGAACTCTGTCATTAAGTATTTCTATGGCAAAGAAAGTTGTGGTATTCAGTAAAGAATCACATAATTGAACTGATGATGAAAACATTCAAAAATTTGTTACATGTTGTATAAATGATCTATAACTATACATTTTAAATTTTTTAATGTAAAAGTATATGACTGTGTCTTATAACCTTATAGACATTTACCTAGCTGCAGGCCAGTAAGATTTAGGATTATGCTTTTCATATATATATATATATTATATTTATATTTATATGTATATACACACAAAAGCATGTGCTCACATACATAAATTTACATATATATATAATATATATATATAAATAATAATAAATAAATATATATATATATTTATCTCACAAAAAGCTCTCAGAGATTTTGGCATCTTCCTTGAGCTGTGCATAGTAAAAAGCAGCATAAAGGAAGCCTTGGGACTGGTGACACAACTGAAAATTCATAAAATATAGGCATGCTGGAGGACAAAGGGAGAAATCAGCATCTTTTTGACAGTCAGTATCTCTTCTACATGGTAGTGCTTATATAAGGGAAAATACTTGTGATAAAATATACCCTATTATATCCTTTATTTTTATTGCTGTCATGACAGCTGATAAACTCAAACTGCTGATTGTGTCTGCTTTAGTGACAACTTGTAACAATTTCTCTTTCTTTCCCTGCATTTTGCCTTTACCCTTTTCCACAGATCCAAGAATCATTTAAACAAATTACTACTATAATCTACATCACAGTTTCTCACTATACTTATTTTCAGATATAATATATTCATACCTGTAGATTTACAGATGTAGATATGGGTTTTTTAGGCGCCAAATTTGCTCCTACTCTGCACACAGTTCTATGTGCCCCCTGGCATCCAATGTATAATCACCATATGTCACATAAACCAGAGCAGGTGAGGTTGGCACCTCTGGATCATCTGGTTGAAACTCCATCTCAAGGCAGGCACACCTAGTGCTGTTTGCTCAGGGTTGTGCCTGATCAGGTTTTGAATATTGCTAAGGAAGAAAACTCCACTCCCTCTCTGGAGAACCTGTTGGGGATAAAAAGAAGCTTTTTCTTGTACTTAAACAGACTTTTCTCTGTTCAAGTTTGTGTCTTCTTGTCTAGTCATTGGGTCCCATGAGGAAAAGTTTGGCTCCATTTTCTTTTCTTCCCCCATTAGGTATTTACAAATATCAAAAACATCTCCTCTGGGCCATTATTTCTTCAGTTTAAACAGTCCCAGCATTTTCAGTCTCTCTGTATATGACAGAGGCTCCAGTCCCTTAATCATGTATGCTGCCCTTTGCTGGACCCTCTCCAACATATCCCTGTCTTCTGTTGGAGACCAGACCTAGGCACAGTACCCCAGATGCATCCCCCTTGCTGAGCAGCTGTCCCACTTCTGGCAATGTTCTTGCTAATACAGTCCAGGAGGTTCTTGGCTTTCTATAGCACAAGTGCACATGGACCTTGGTTGATTTTCAACTCATCTAACAGGATCCCAAGATCCTTTTTGGCAAAGCAATCTGCAGCATGTGGGTACAGGAATTTATGTTTGCTGTATTTCATGAGATGCATGTCAGCTCATTTTTTTGACCTTTGAATATCAGCACCACTTTGTGGTTTATCAATTGCTTCTTTCAGTTTTTTTTATCATGTTCAAATTACTGAGCATCTAATGCTGTCTCATTATCCAATTAATAATGAAGATGTTAAACAGTGTTTTCCCTAGTATTAACCCTTAGAGTGCACTACTTACATCTTGATGTGCTGCTGCTCTCCTGTGTTGTTTCTCCAGGAGATACTGAGGTTATTCAAGTCTTCCATGAGTATCATGGCTTGAAAAAATGAAATTATGTGAAGCTTTTGTTTGCATTTTTCTGATCAGATGTCCTGTAGTAGACACACACAGTTGTACTGACCACTTTGGTTTGACCTCTAATCCTGATCCCCAAGGTCTCAGCTAGCTCATCATTCATCAGAAAGTACTCCTTCATGTATTCACTCCCTTAAAATGACTTTCCCTTTGTGCCATCCTGGCCTGTACTTAAATGTCCCTAAAGTGGGACATGCCTCCATCCACTGCAGCACTTCAGCTGTGTGAATTCTTACCTCACCTCTAGGATGCTTTCACAGCCCTGCAGCTACACACTGACCTCTGTTTCTTCATTTGTTCCTCTGTTTCATGTGTTACTATACAGGCACTTCAAAGAGGTACCCAGCCATGCTCATTTCCCAGAAAAGGTATGAGTGTGTTCCCCACGATGCTGTCTTTGCTTTCAGGTGCTCCTTTATTTCTGTGCCTGTGCTTAAAATGGACCTCTTTCAACTATTTTTTTATATTTTTTCATAAAAAGGATATTTCAGTCCATATCACCCTGGAACTCTTGCTTGCCAACCCAGTCCACCACTTCCTCATTTAATTACTGGCTGCAGACTTTGTCCCATTGCTCCAATTTTAAAGCTCTTCCCACTTGCTTGCACAGCTTGATGACAAAGATGATTTTTTCCCTCTTTGAAAGGTGGGTCCTGTCTCTTTCCAGCAGTTCTCAATCCTCAAACAGTCCCATGGTCACAGTAAAGCTGGCTGTTGACCCACAGAATCAGTGAGGCATCTCTGCAGCCCCTGACCTGAAAAGATGCATCTATACTCGAGTTGAGGTCCCAGATGTGCTGGGGAATTGCTCCAGTGGGCTGGGGACTGAGCCCTGCAGTGTGTCTCCACTACTGCTGAGCAGCACATGTGCTGCTCTCCCCAGAGTGTCTGCCCCCACTGTGTGCCCTTCTGCATGAGCTGCTGCCTCTGTTACAACACAACCCATCACCAGAGCAAATGAATTTCTAGTCTAAACTAGCTGGTACCTAGATATTTCTAACTCTGTGGTGGTTTGCTTCACCCTGCTTTAATACAGTGTCAGAAAAATGCTTTGTGGTTTAACAGCAGGGGACTGTATTGTTTATTCAACAATAGATTAGGCCTGGAGAAGGAAAGGTGTGAGGGCAGGAATGGGTACACATAATCTCAAATACCAGCAGAATGTCAGACTTTTAATAACTTGATCAAAGCCAGAGATGTGTATTAACCTGTTCCATGCTAAGGGAGATGTGACCTGGGCAGAGAATAATTGAAAAGGGGTTAGCAAAAACCAAATAATATCTCTGGGGTTTTTGTTGGTTTTTTTTTCTTGTTTTGTTTTTTTCTTAGGCTATAAAGACCTGCATTTTAGTTCTAGGGCGTTTTCCTCTTTTATGGTATTCTGAGATGCAAAGTCTTCATTTATAAGTGGAGAAATAGTGAGAAATAGTCTTTAAAATGTCATTTTGCCACAGGCATCAAGAAGTATTTATACACACAGATTAGCAGCCACTGCCTTTTTAATGAGAAATGGGATGTCATTTTTCATGGTAGCAGATTCTGCTGTCATTGTTCTGTACTCTATTTTTAGCAACTCCATAATAAATGACTGAATACAACAAAGCTGGATTGCTATGTAATGAGGAAATCTTCAAAAACCTTCACCAAACCTCCAAAATGGTTATCTCTAAGGAATAGAGAGCTACTTAATTTTTTTTTTCTTAAATGTATTCTCTTTTAGTAACATATAGTAACAGCATATTAACAAACTTTATTAGACTCTAAATAATGATTTTAAATGTTAACATTGCATCTAAAAATGAAAAAAACCCCAAAACTGTAGGTCTATGTAGGTGGTGGGGAGACAAAGTTCCATGAATGTGGAATCATTTTTTAGTTATGTAGTCCCGAGTGCTACCAGAAACAATGAGTGAAGCCTGAAGTCCCAGAGTAATTTTTTTCCTCCCAGGTTCATTTAGGCTCCTTTATTCCAGTTAACACATCATGGCTCCAGCTGTCTTTGAAGTACATGTGAATTCAGACATTGATGTTAATAGAAGCACTGCTGGACCCTGAGTAACTGAAATAATGTGGGAAACTACATTCCTCACCATGAATATTGCCTAAAAGTAAGAGACCTGAACAACATTTCTATGGAGTGGACACTGTATTGACTTTGCAGTAAAATGAGATGATGGTAGCAAGTCTAGTCTAGTCATGTCTGGTGCTGCAGAGCTCTTGCCATTAGAGTTTCTCACAGGTTGAGTATTTGTGCTCCTACAAAGGAATGAAATGTTCCTTTGTTTATCTGAGCACCAGGTAGAACTGTGACCTGATGGTGACCCTTGTGAAGGAAGAAAGGACTGGTTTTAGGGATTTTATGACCTTTGAGTTTGTTTGTGATTTCTTTCCCCCCTCTCTCCACATTTCCATAGCAACATGTTTTTGAACCTATTACTTCATCATTAAAAGAAAAATTTCAGAAACAGGAAAGATAAATAGTACTGAAGTCCATAAGTCTGGTGCTCACGACAAATACTGAAGATTTATGAGGAATTACCTTTGTATTTCATAAGTTTACATTATAATCTCTTTTTTATACATGAAGGGAATTTGTTGTTCTTTAAATAATACAACATTTATGCCTTATTTTCTTCAGTGCAAATACCTATATATAGTAAAAATTTTGATGGGTCACAATTCTGATATACACCAGAGTTAGACACATCATTATTCCTATTGAAACTCAGTGGGATGAAAGATTAGGTCAAATATCACTTTGAAGTGAAATTTTTGTATTAACCTCTCTTCTAATCACTGATTTTCAGACTTTCAAAAAAGGTCTAAGTGGATGTGGATTCATATTCTTAGGCAAATGGGAATTTATTTATTTTACCTTATTTTACAGAGACAAATATCATGGATATACATTTCTTTGATATATATTTGTTGCTATGTGTAAGCTTCAGAATTTTCATATTTTCTGCATATATTAGTTGCATGTAATGCAAACATACAAGGTTCTGGAAGATTAAAAGGAGAAAATGAAGCAAGTACTTTTAGTGAGTGTTGTAAAAGTATGTAAGGTAACTGTGCCAATTACCTGATACCATTAGTTACTATTGAAAGAGGTGAGCCAGAGCTGCAGTAAATGCAGGAAATTGTGCTTGGAAACAAGAAACCACTCATCAAAACAGAGCTTTCCTTAGCCTTGGTGCCATCATGACAGACCTTCAGTTGTGCTATTAAGGAATATTTGTATGTTCAAGCTAAGTATATCAACCTAGAAGGTAAAGAGGAATGAATGAATGAATAATATTTAGATACAGATCATAATGTTTTCTAACCTAGTGACACTCTAGAACTCCCCTTGTTTGAAAGAAGCTTCTGCAGTGGGAGAGTAGACTTTATTGTTATGGGCTCCTCATTATTCAAAGTTAGTAGGCTTTTCCTCTGTTGAGAGCATCAGACAGGAATGCAGAGATTGTTATTTCTTCAGGTTCTTTCTTGAGACATTTGAGAAGCTGGGCACACTGATAAAACCCCTGTACATGTAGAAGGGTGAACACAACCAAAGTGTAGCAGTCATGATGCTGATAGGGTGCCCCACGTTTGGTAAAGTGTGACAGAAGTCCCACTATGGTGCCTCCCCTCAGCCCCACACAGTCAGCATTCTCTGTGATGTTAGAAGAGTTTTCATAGTGTGATAAAATGTAATTAAGCAACACTGAGTTTGAAATTAATTTGGCAACAACTCAGATGTTTCTCAATACTTTGTGTTGTTCATTAGTATGAAAAACTGCGGCCTTTACCACATTTACATTCATCTGAGGAGTATGTAATGAGGGAAAGGAGCAAGAAAACATATAAAAGCTGTCTGTATAGCAGTGCAATAGCAATTTAGAAATATAATAAAATGAACACAACCACCTAGAATTAAATGCTAATTAGAATGATGTATTGTGGCCATTCACAGAGTTTGATCTGAGCTCTTGATTACTGGTGAGCACAGACTGTTCAGCAGCAGGCAGATAAACTTTCTGGATCCATCTGTCTGCCAAAGTGGTCCTATTCAAAGTGCTTTTCTATATGATGTTTAACTGATTATCTGAACCAAACATTTAACTCAATGTTTCAGCACCAAAATGTGTGTTTTATCTTCTGACCATGGAGATCCCTCATCCCTCTCTCACTGTGAAAAAATGTTATTTTATTTCTCTGTGTAGGAACAGAGTCAGAGAGAAATCAGCCATAGGGTTGTTGATTTCAGAGCATCACAGCTGTAGGGAAGCATTAAATACAGTGGTTTCCAATCCCTTCTAGCAAGGTAATACAACTGGAAAAAATATTTAATTTTGATTTGGGTTGGTTCTTTCTTTGATCATACAGACAAACTCAAAATATTTTATTGTCATTGCTTCTGAAAATCTTTGACTCTCTGTTGTATTGTGGAATTAATTACAGTCTACTTTGTCCTTACTGACTTCAGAGGTATTGTTTGGAATTATGGTATTATTGCATGGTGCAGCAGTTCCATGGTGCAGTAGTTCAGAAGACAGCTGCTATACCATTAGAATATTTTTGTCTGCAGTTTAAGAAATCTGCAATGTAGTACTGTGTTTCACAGGGATTTTGCAATAGCTTATAGCACTTAGAGTTCCACTTACAATTCTGCAAGGAAAAAAAAGGAGAGAAAAATGGGCTAGAAACCTTGAAAGAGTCTATCTGTCTTTAATTAGTACTATTTAATTTATTCTTTTTATTTTTCTGAATCATCTGCCACCCTGAAGCATAGATGCCTTCATTAAATTGTTTTTCTCCCTCCAGAAGGAACTTTCAATCTATTTTATTTGACAGCTAACTAAAGTGTACAGTTTTCCTTTCTTCACTTTCATGGCCTATTAATTTCCCTTATAAGGCAAATCAATTTTGTTACCATTAACCAATGGTACCACATTAGACCAAGGAGTAGAAGCTGTTCCCAAGCCACACCTCTGTGAACTCTGGTACTAAAATGGTTCTCCTCAGTGCTGATAAGGGCCAGAACACTGTGAGCTTGGAGACTTGTATTCACCTAAAGCAAAGCAAAATTAAGTAATTTTGCCTAGAAAGCATGTAGTGTGAACAGCAAAAAGGTAACTGACAGCTTTTTGAGAATAGCTGTCAGGTTTGTGAACCTTGCATGAAGTGAGAAGCTCCCCAGTGCCAGACTGGTTCCAAGGACTGCACATTGCACCCAGGGTGCTGCGAATTTGTCAGCAGTACCCAGCATTCTATTTCAGGATTAAGACATTTGCACTTGTGCTGTATGCCACTCTCCATCAGAAATCTGGGATGTGGGATAATGTAGGTGATACCCAGAAAAAATGGTGCAAGCTTCATTGCAGTGGTAACAGGGGAAGCTCCTCAAAAGTAGGATGAAGGATGAATACTACATTTTTTAGTAGTATTCAAAGCCACAGAATGATTTACAAAGAAAGAGATTGATTGATTTAGGATCACAGAAAGTGCAGTCTTAAGGATCAGTCATAACTGGGAGGTAATTGCAGAGGTGTAAGTAATTCTATGATTTAAGAAATAAATATGAGCTCTTTTCTGGAGAGGAGTGGCAGAAATCTGCTCCCCTTCCTGGGTGATGATGTCTGTTAAAAAAAGACATCAAGGCCCTATGCAGGACACAAAACAGAATTTTCTAGGAAAATATTTTGCTGCTTTAGTGAAAAAAACTGTCAGTCAGTAATTTCCATGTTATGTATGTAGCAGGCTTGGGTGGACCTGGAATGAGGAGAGGAGAAAAGACTCAGACTCACCTGCCAGTTAATGCAGTGATGCCCACAATGTTTGCTTGGTAGGTGAGAGAACCACACACAAAGTGCAATGCTTTGCTCACAATAGCAGGTTAAATCTCTTACATCTGTCTCAAGAAAATACTTCTATTAGCTTACAGATCACAACAGAGTAAAATTTGCTCATTCATCTTTGCTGGAGATTTTTTCACATTTGGTAATTCAATACACAATAAAGCCCTGAACTTCCACCTTCCCCAAATCAAGTGGAGCAACTTCACTCTTATTAACTCTTTCTTCTGATTCTTCTTCCTTCGTATCACAGAGAGAAAGCAAATTTAAATAATAAAAATTGTTTCCTAGCTTTCTCTGGCAGGCATGATGTTTAGGGTTGTTTTTGTATTTTTTTCCCATAGATTTATGTACCTCTTGGTCTGTGCAAAGTAAGATAGATCTTTGAATGTCTGTTCAAAATATATACCCAGAAATTCTGTGGTCCAGGAATTGCATGACAAAATGTGTGGACACATCAATGGAATTTTCTCAAATTATAAAATTTACACATTTACTGATCTAGAGCTGAGATTTAAATAAAATGGTTTAATAACTAGCAGATAATTTTTGACAGACAAGTCTTTCTGGCTTTAGAAATGCTGAGGATTAGAATTAGAAACTCCAACTTCTTTCAGGTAAAAGAACATTTTCTACTTGTATTGAGGTAATAGATACATGTAGCATATAGAAAATGGTTAAATTTAGAGGAATTTTACCTTCACTTAAGTATAATAAGAATTTCAATCCCTAGTATTTTTACAAGGTCTAATTTCTCTATGACTCAGCAAGGAATCTACTTTTATTTGCTCAATTTTGCGATAAAAATTCAGGGAAAGCCCCTTTATTCACACAAATATTTAGAGCTTCTGTGTGCATGAATAAGGCTACAGACCATGAATGTTTTTTTTTTTTTTGTGCAAACGAGAGTATTCATGCTGAAATTTCTTATCTAGCTCTGTAATATAAAAATGCTTTTTTGCATCCAAGAGTTATGGGTTAACAACCAGAGGGAGACAAAAAGTGTTTTAAAACAAGAAATAGATAAGCTTTGGTATGTGCCATTTCCAGATGAATATTAATATTTATTAATTGATCTGTAAATTTTTTACTAAGGCATTTAAAATTATAAATTTCTGAACCTATAAAATGTGTAATAAAGTACTCAAGATGAAGGTGTGGGAATCTCTTGAATACTTGTTGTCACAATCAAGATATTCTTACGCTGTTTCAATTTGTCCATGTTGCAAAATGAATCATGGATAAATTTACATTTCCTAGAGATGTTTCATATGTATTTAGGCCTAGGTGAAACAAATATTGTGGTGATGTAGAACACATGAGCACATTTCCAGAGGCTTTAAAGCTCCTTGTAGTTTACATAATTTGCCTGACTCATGGTCAAAATTAATGCAAATTCATATAACATTTCTTTTGAAAACTTGCACATTTTTACAGCTGAAATCAAAATTTGAGTGAAATTTGGCAGGGATCAATAAGAGTCAGCAGAGAGAATAAAATAAGCCCAACAGTAAGTATAAATAAGGTAAGCCAAGCTGAGACAGCCAAACAAAGCAACCTGGTTGTTCAACAGGCAGGGCAAGAAAATTGATCCAGTGGCACGACAGCCTGCCTGGAATCAGGAGCAGTTATGTAATGCCCTGGAAGTCACCAGCAGCCAAAGCACAGCTGCAGCAGTAATTCTTAAGGAGCAGAAAAGGGAAAATAATCAGACTCAAAAAGTCAAGACCTTATTTACCTGAAGAAATGAGTTCTCCAAGGTAGTTGATAAGACTACACAATAAATTCACGAATGTAGATAAGAGCAATGTGACATAAGTGCCTCAAAGAAGATGCAACAAAACTGCAAGGGAACAGAGACTGTTGCCTGCCTCTTTGCTTGTAAATTGTGCAATCTTCATTCCTTGAAACTCCACACAGATGGACGAGATGTTTGTTATTTAAGTATCATTACTCCTGATTATGTGGTTCAGTAGCTAAAAATGTTAGTACAGATTCCTTTTGTGAAACACTACCACAGCTCCACTAAATGTTTTAGAAATGCTCAGTGAATCTTTCCTGAATTCCATCTGTACTCCTGTGAAACACCCCTGTTTCAGCTTCTTTTCAGTCTTTTCTACTGTTTCTTTGGGGGTCACTGCAGAAATTGGGTAGGGGCTGTCTGCAGATTCTACCTGTCTATCTGCTCATTGCTAAGAATTGATTTTCACCTACTTCTTATTTTCCTCAATACCTCACCTTCAGGATTCTACACTTCCCAGAAATGAGGAGTAACCTTTCTGATAGCTGTAGTCTTTTAAATTTCATTATTTATCCATGTAGAAATGAACTATAGTTCCACTTTATAATGGATTTCATACCTTTGAATCCCTGTTATACCATTCATTTTTATACGTCTTTATCACTTTTTCTTGCTGCATGTTACAATTTGTTCTATTCTCTGCTGCTGTTCTGCTAATCTGGGAATTTGCTCTCTCCTGCTAAACACAATTCCAATAGTGATGTACTGTGCTGTAAAGGCAATGCCCTTAGGTTCAGCTGAACTAAATCCTTCCAACCTCTGTAGCCTTTTGAATTATCTCTTAACTGCCTCAATTCTTTTTCATCAAACTGTTCAATCACAGATGCCTGTGATGTTACATTCTGAAATACAGACTCTCCGGAAAAAGAAGCTTAAGCAGTCTGCATTAAACTCTGTTTCTTCTGTTCATTAAGCTGCAAGTCACCACCAGAGAAAAATATTCCAGAGTTTCATGTCCTGCAAGTACAGATTTCATGTACATTTATGACAGGTTACACTATTCCTCTTAACTCTGCTACAAACATGCTCTAATTCGTGTTTGATTATCCAGAGTCAGATAGAATCCATAGTCATGGAATCATTGAGGCTGGAAGAGCCCTTGAAGATCATCCAGCCCAACCATCCACCCAGCAGTAACACCATTAACTCCTAAACCACATTGCCCTCCCCAGATCCAGACAGCTCTTAAACACTTCAAGGGATAGTGACTCTGCCACCTCTCCAGGCAACATATTCCATTTGAGGGCCTGACCACCCTCAAAACTGAAGGTTTTTTACTAATATCTCATCTGAATCTCCCCTGGCTCAGCTTAAGGCCATTTTCTCTTGTCCTCACTGCAGGCACCGCTGGCTCTCTTTTGGATGGTTGCAGAGTGCAATAAGGTCCCCTCGAGCCTCCTTTTCTCCAGGCTAAACGATCCAGTTCTCTCAGCGGTTTCTCACAGGACATGTTTTCTACACCCTTCACAAGCCTTGGTGCCTTTCCCAGGATGTGCTCCAACACCTTAATGACCTTTAGGGAGTTAGGGTCCAGAACTGAAGGCAGTAGCTGATGTAAACTCAAAGAAGCATTAATAATAATACATCAAACTCTTTTATGAAGTATCTCTAATTATGGCCTAATTTTCTCATATGTCTCACAGCTTCATGATCTTTGTCTTTTGGATTTAACCTGCTTGTAAATCCTTAGCATATGTATGGGCTTAGCAATTAAAACAAATGTAACCAGTTTAATTTTTGGTTTTGTTTTTCAGTTCAAAATTAATTTATTCTCCAGGAAGAACTATTTTTCCTCTTGAAGTTATTTTGGTGGGGACTTTAGTGACTTTGGTATTTTCACTGAAAAGCTCACAGTTCCATTTTCCTGTCTAATATTCAATTTGATATCAATAGCCAATCTAAAATTCAGAAGTGTTCACTCAGTGTGTAGGGCAAGATGTCAGCCCGCTTTAATTCCTGCATTCACCTTTTGAAGACCTAGGCTCTCTCTAGAAGTCCTCTTCAGCTTTTTTGTTTTGTTTTGTTTTGTCTTTTTTTTGGCCACTTTTTCTACTGATATGTTGATATTTAATATGGCTAAATTGAAAATTACTGTAAAATTGTTATGCTCATGGTGTCTAAGTATGGGTATTGGATGCTTGGATCTGTGCATGTTTTTACAGTTAATGCACTTCTTGTCCATCCCAGCTTCTTCTGGTTCTATGACTTTTCTAAATTATTATTGTCTTTCCATTTTTTTCTTTCCCTTTTGATAATCTGTTTGGCCAGTGTTACTGCATCTCAGTTTTCTTCTAATGTCTTTTTTGACATGTCCTTATTGCTTCTCCTGATTTAGATTTCTATTTTGTAGCTGTCATTCCAGTAGCTTTATATCTTTGATTCCAGTCACTATTTGATCTTTTCTAATGGAATCAGTCAGTATGCCATAATTACATGGCAGACTTGTTAAGTGACTGTCAGTCAAAGATTCCTCAAATTTAGAGAAATGAAAGAAATTCTGTTCTTTGAGAAGTGCATGTGATGAAACTTATGTCATTCAAAAGTTTCCCTTTTCTTAGGAGCACAGTATTTCTCCTGCACATTTTCAAAACCAGGTTTTTCATTCTCTATTAGTACCAAACTAACAAGTAAATGGAGAATTTCAGGTACTTCTATATTCAAAAAATAGCAGCACCTTTAGTTGATTGCTTTTGAGCCAAGTTGGTCATGGACAGGTTCAAAAGCCTGCATAAATATTTTTTGATTCTGCAGCATTCCCAAAGAAAATCAGTTGCTGCTCACTCTCAATAATATTCTTCTCTCTGTTTCAATTTCTTTGAAAACTTATTTTTTCAAATGCTTATTTCAGTATAATGCAGCAGCTGTAGGATGTCTGGTTGTAGAGCAGCCACTCAGAAATTACAAACATTGTTTCTGTGTGATCTAAATTTCTTTGCTTGTGTAAGAAATTACCAACACACACCAACACTTAAAAAAAAAAAGATAGAGAAAGTAATGTAACTGACTTCCTGCCATTCAGAGTGTTAAGTGTTGAACTGTCTCTTTCAATCAGACTTTTCTTGACTCAGGTGTTTTGGGGTTTTTAAGATTTATTCTTAATTTATTTTGCCACTCTGCCTTGCCCCTCTGCCTTTTGTCCTCCATGTTCCAAGACCACAGTCCTTCTAGGACTGCTTTATGTCTATATATACCACCATGAGAAGGTTGTTCACTGCACAAGATCACACTTCAAGATCACACTGGCTTAAGGTGCTCAACCAGCTTAGGCTGCAAGGGAAAGTTCATGCAGGGAAACCTTGTGGCTTTCATTTGGGATAGTATGGTGTGCTGTGTTGTCTTGGTCTCTGTTTTTAGTGCAGATATTTAGTGAACCCTATACAGTCAAAATGAAGTATTTGAGAAAAAGCTGTTAAAAATTCATGAATAATGGTGGGATTGCTGTTGTATAAGAGTGGATGTTTCAGCTCAGTTTGCTATTTTGGCTCTACCATGAGGAATTGTGTAAGATCACATTAAGGATGCCCGCAGGACTTGCTGACCTGAAGTGAAAAGAATCACCACATGATAGAGTTTGAAAACTGCTAGCAAAATATCAAAAAAGTCATTAGTTAGGCTGTCAGTGTCTTCTTTCACCTTTCCCCCAAAATTCTCAGAGATCTCGTGTCTAACCCTTCATTTATGTAGCTAAGATTTTCAGTCTGCTGCAATGCTGAATTTAAGAGTGAGTGCAGAGGCAAATAGTCTACTTTTGTTTTCTGATAAAAACATGATGAATATATCTGAAGAAAGTTTGGAAGCTGGTAAGATGACCTAGAGGGGATTTAAAATGAAGTATGGAAATGTGTTCATTGTTTGAAAGGATAGATTAAGCTTGCCACAGAAAGCCTATAATATGTTTTAATGAAAATACTGCTCAGTCATGTTCAGGGGGGAATAGTTCATTTAGGTGAGAAGATGTATCAGCATTGCCAGTAATATTAATGACATTTTGTCAACAGCTTGTCATAGCTGCAGTTTCATTGTCTCTTGCATCCTCCTCAACATTCCACAGTGGACCAGACACAGTCTGATACAGAGGTTACCAGGGAGATTCCATGCAAGCAAAACCTCCTATGCCTCTGTGATCCTATGCTGCCCATAGGCACTATGATGAGGAAGTTGAACAGTCTGTACTAGGCTTGTCCTTTTCATATAAATTTCTATAGGCACTGTTGAGCAAATTATGGGCTTGATGAATGTTTTGGTATGGCTCAGTACAGTTATTTCTTTGTTTTGTATAGGTGTTAGAGAGAAGAGGAAATGCAAATATCAAGTTGTCCCCTGAAAATTTTATGTTGCTTTCATATTAGTTTTGGCCTTTTTAAGAGGAGAGCTCAGTGCATAACTCCTGAAACATCTTAAGTATGTTGTTCGATGTGAGTATGCCTTTCCCTCAATCCACCAAATTGCACAGGTCTGTCATTTGCTCTGTCCTGTCATTTGATAAACTAATAATTTTGTCCTAATGAACTTCTAACCCCAGAATTAAATTATTTAAGAAGAAAAAGAGAGGTATTTGAATGATAGCAACTCATCTATGTTGGATACAGGCACTAAAACTATCCTTGAGAAACTAATCCTGTTGCAAAACTATTAGTGTTGCATACCATGATTGCAAAATGTATCTTCTCATCTCAGTTATTACACATCCAGATGCTGATGGAGAAAGCAGCTAAAGATAGTTCTGTATTTTTGTCTGTGAGATTCTATGATATCTGGATAAATATGAAGTTCTGAAACTATAAAGTAAAACTTAGGGAAAAACAGGGAAGTTATGCAGGTAATTCAGGGAACACATAAAATGGCTATTACTTACCTTTGCAATTTAAGATCTTGACAAGCTATTCTGTGAAAACAGTAAGGAAACTGTAGGAAATCTAGCAAACAGTTTATCTGAATACACCAACAGTGAAATACTCCATCATTCATCTGTTGATTCCTCCATCTATTCATTTGGTGATTACAAAGCATTTCCTTTGTCACAAAACATGCATCACAGACTAGGCTTCTTGCTGAGGAAGTCACTTTAAAATGGCAGCCCACACTGAGAGACATCAGAACAATTCACAGCTGGGCAGATGTGAAACAGTGCTGGTATAATACAGCATTTTTAAACGGCGTCATAGCGATTCATTTGTGGATTCAGCCTTTACAGCTACAACATTTATCCCAGAGTATTCCAGTGAATTGCCCTTAGTTAGGAATCTAAATATGTCTAACCATACATTGTTTGTTGTGAGAACACTTGACTGGAGTGTCTGGGTGTTAAATAATGATCTTAGACATACCAATAATACCTCTTTCCTCTTCTGAGATAGAGCATTGGAATATAAATGAAAATTACTTGTTTGGATTTCCAAAGCAATCCATTTTTGCAATGAACATGTCTATGAAAAGCTATATTGGGCCTCTTTTACCTTCTATCTCTCAGGAAAAAAAGTAAGCTTTTCTGAAAGACTCTTTAGGCTGAGATTTTGTGGGAAGATCACTATATCCACCTGTTAGGATACACATTTAGGATACAAAGTATGAAACCCTCAAAGTAACCAGCATGGAGCTGTTTGTCTCTTCTGCCTCAATTCTGAATGTGCTTTTCCTCGTGGCTTGTACCTGCAACCTTAATGGTGTTGACTGTGGATTTCTCTCTTGCATCTCTCCTGGGCAGTTCTCAGGAGTTAAGTAGACCCTCTTGAGTGCATCTATTGAATGGAGGAAGTGATATTGACCATAGATGTATATTCTTGTCTAATGGCAAGCCTAAGAACATAGCCAAGTTTCCTCATATTTACTGTAAGCTTGGAGTAAATGCCTGTGGCTATTTAGTGGATTAAAAGACACTTGGTAATTTGTTCAGTCACGGGAGTGTGATTTTGGGCTTGATGTATGTTCCAGTTCAGCCAAGAATATAATGCACCATGGCATGTACACCAGAAAAATCTGAGAGGCCTAATGGTGAATTGCAACAAGCTTTCAGGAAGGGTGCTCAAGTTCTTAAGCAGTAACTATTTTGGGAATCATCCTATATAAGGAAAGAATTTTTGTGTATAAATCAAATCCAGTTTTTGAGGATTACACTTTACCTATCAACCACTGATATCCCAAAGTAGATGAATATCCACCTTGGTAGGTAGATACTCAGTAGGATCATTCTAGCTCCCTATACAGTAAATGGTAGATGAAAAATAAATAAGATGTCTAAGATCAGGAGTGTAGATTTTTGATCTCTGATGTGCCATAAAAGAAGTGGAAGCTTGTGGTTTGTGCTTGTTATTGAGTATACAGCACCGACTGCAATATGAGTGACTGCAAAGCTGGTTATATGGTTTTGTGGAAGATTACTTGTTAAATCACCTGCCAGGATACACATATAAGGCTCTTGTGAGACCCATCTCATATTTAGGGCTTGAAAGGGGAGAAATTGCAATGAGCTCACTGTAAAATGCAACTTTTTGGTGCCTCTAGGAAATTCTATGTGAGTCATTTACTGGCACCAGTAAATGCTGGAATTAAGTTTAGCAGAAGGAAGGATGTCAGTCAAGGGTTACAATATAGGATCTATTATGAATTTTTGCTTTGGAAATTGCCTGTGCTATGCACTAACTAACTGCTTATTTGACATGTTGCTGTCTAAGGAAAGGTAGCATTAATGATGTTTATTTTCAGAAATGCACTGTTATTTCATTACATGTAAAAAAACAGATTTTAATTTCAGCATTTATTAAATTGTTAGTATATAAAAGTAAAGAAATACCAAGACCTACAGTAGAGACTTTAGGAAGAAAGGATTTAAAATATTATTGGATGATGACATAAATAAAAAAGAGCACAAGCATATGATATATTGTGGGGAGCCTATCACCAAGACTGAAAGTATATTTACATGTGTATGAATGTCTCTGAAAAGTCTGAAGAAATTTTCTTCTACTTGTGACAAGACAAAAAAATTGTATTGCTTGCTTATTGAACATGATTTAATTTAAGTTAAACTAAGAAATATGCTGCTGGCCTACCTTCAATTTTTATGCTAATTTAGTTGGAACATTAGACCAAGAAAGCAATTCAGGCCACCTACTTTCTTTTATCACCTACCTGGGAAACTCCTAATACAGTTTCTATTCTAGATTTTGTATTTTTCTATGTGTCTGGGATTAAGTATCTTTGTGTAGTATAGAGTTTGAACAGCTATGTGTTCAGATGACAGCTAAAGTCCATTACAGTTCAGAGATGCAGGGCCTGACTTGCTAAATTCTTCCGAGATTTTTTGCTTTCAGGAATTGTCAAAGTAGGCACTTTACCAAGGGACCAGAGCTGAGGCAGAGGCATCAGAGTTTAGTTCAGAACAGCATTTGAATTTTTACCTTTTTTAAAGGTAAAGAGTTAGGATACACCTCAAGACACTGAAATATTAGTTTTTAGGCATCCTCTGCTCAGAAGCTGTTTCTGCTCCTGAGATTGCTGTAATCACGGAGCTGATATGAAATGCTTTAATTTTGCTCTTTAACTTACAGAGCTCGGCAGCAACAACATGATTCTTAGAATGGAGAGGGTCTGGGGAAGACAAGATATCACCTGGGAGCAGGAAAGGAAATTGTCCTGTTCATGTTTCATATTAATGCAATCTTCCAGTTTATTCAATTTTCTTATGAGTTAGAAGTATGTGTATGAGGCAGAGAGACAGGGGAGGACATTTAAGTATTGTCAGAGAGGATTGTCAGAGAGTTTTAAAGTCAATCACTTCTGATACATTTTCCCCAAACTGATCTTTAGTAAAATTCTTTCCCCCCTTGAGATTACAGCACTTTTATATAGTTGTATGAAATGCATAATATGAGAAGGGCTGCATTGGTTATGCCACTGGGAGCCTGAGACTAGTGCTGTCTCAGAGGTAATAAAAATTTGTATGACAAATGTTCATTTAGCATGAAACAGTCTCAGTATTAAAAAATATTGTTATTCAATGTAACTATTTCAGTACATAGTAATCTGAAAAGTGTTTATTTTATCTAATTTTCTATTTTAGGAAGATGATATTCACACTATAAATATCATAATTACTGGACAGTTAACAGTGTTTAATGCTATCTGTACTTTAAATGATCATGGGCAGTCAGGGGAACCAGATTAACTTCAATGGTAAAAGGCCAAATAATTCTACTGTTTAAAGTCATGAATGACAGTAAAGATTCTAAATGTATGCTTAAATATATCTCTATTAACACCAAGCATTAACATTTGAATCCTGATCTCGTCATAGAATCACAGAGCATACTGAGTTGGAAGGGACTCACAAGAATCTTCAAAGTCCAACTCCTGGCCTTGCACAGCACCATCCCCAAGAATCACATCCTGTGCCTGAGATTGTTCAAATGCTTCTTGAGCTCTGTCAGGCTTGGTGCTGTGACCACTGCCCTGGGGAGCCTGTTCCAGTGCCCAAACACCCTTTGGGTCAGGAACCTTTTCCTAATATCCAACCTAAATCTCTCCTGACATAGCTTCGGGCCCTTCCCTTGCATCCTGTCACTGGTCATCTGGAGATCAGTGCCTCCCCCTCCTGTGCCCCTCATGATTTTATTAATCTGCTATAGCTGTCAGCAAGTACATCTCTATTATGTGTGTAATTTTAAACTTTTAAAAGTAGTAATAAATATGATAGCTACCTTTCAACTGCTAAAATGGTAAAAGCATGAAGACAGAAAATAACAGAAGTTTCTGCTGAGATTACAGGTCTATAAAGCTCTGTATTCTGAATAACTTCACAATGTGCATAATTTATGTTTTTGATCCTTTAACAATTAGAATCTGGATTCTTGGTGCAATTATTAATCTCTATAAGCAGTCAAGCAAACAGGTCAGACACCTCTAAAGAGTAAATTATAAGGCTTAAAAGATATCATCTTTCCAGCATGCAGTATTTGAATAGTGTGGGTAACCTTTTTTGTTTGCAGTAAGCAGATGAGCTCCAGCATTAGGGAAGAGCACACACTTGACTGAAAAACTGAAGGAGCTCTCTGACCTCACAGGTGTCAGAGCATGGCTTCAGCACCTCCCAATCCTCCTGTCTGCATGGTGGATGAAACACCTACATGTCATCGAGAATATTCTGACTGTGTGGAGCTACATTCAAGGATGGAGGTGGCTCCATTACCCAGTACAGAGGCAACGAGTATATTTAGATGACTGAATCATCTGATAGGATTATTAAGTAAATTATTGCATTTCATTTGAGAACAAATACTGAAAAGCCAAGGAAGAGTAACTAGGACTTGCATCTGTACTAAGAAAACATACAGGAATGAGACTGGGGAGAAGGAGTGCTCAAGCAGAATAAAAAAGATGAATAAATGATCTGCACAAATCTTCAGCTGTAGACATGTGAAAAGGGATTTCCACTAGGTGTCCTCTCCCCCTATCAGCTTTTGCATCACCAGCTTCATTATTTTCAGACTGCTCCGCTCCCTCTCACACAAAGTTTTCTCTTACATTGATATATAGCTTGTGTAGCATTGTAACAAGAGAGTCTCATTCAAATTTCTTTAAAGCTTATCTGCATCAGACATGACCTTTATCCATTACTGTTAATGTAAGGTATTGTAATGTATTTCCTGTGTATACATATACTGTAATGTATTTATGGAAATTCAGTCTGTTCAAATTGTCTGGTATTTACAAATCTGGAGTTTAGCTGTAATGCAGTTATGACAGACACCTTTAGAATTACTAAGATGCATGTTTTTTAGGTATTTCATGAGTTTTCTTAAACAAAACTATTTTAAGTTTCTTGTAATATCAAGAAGATTTGAAAGATGTCAGCATCAGAACAGACTAGATTTGTTACCTGGAAAGGTTATCCCAGTTTTACTTCTCAGTTATTTCAGCAACTTGCATGAAAACAAGAATGTGCATCGTTTGAGCTTAGATAATGGATTCAAAAAATAATTTCATATTAGCAGTTAATTTTCCATTAATAGATTGGTGTCTGACTTGAGTGATTATTTAAAAAATGCAAACCCTTTCCCATTATTTAGGTCTGGAATATGAGGAAAGAGAAAGGTTGCAAGGGAGAAAAGCAATGAAGGGTATTTGTGGGACCAAATGCTAAAGCTAATCTAACTATCTAATAGTTGGTTGGCACTAGGGGGTCACAAAATGTCTCTGTCAGGGTGGCAGACATCCCTCCCCAGCAGGGCTGATTTGATATCTTTGACAGTGTGATGGATGACTTTACACAGGCTGAGCTTGGTTTGCCAGGACATGATGTGAACCTCCTTCAGCAGTTTGTGCCCTGTTTCATGCCAGACATTGGCTAGAATGGTTCATTAGCTAAGGAGCCCTCCTGCTGTATTTCACTGCCTTACAGATACAGCCAGTCTACTTTCTCATGCAACAGATATGAGGAAATAGCTGCTCTGTTGTTTTGTTTCAGATTTGTACACTACTGTAGCAGCAGGCAGAAGCTCAAACTATAAAGCTGGGAAAAGATCCATAACTGGCAATTAGCAGTAATTGTGATAGCTATAACACATTCATATCACACTGGTTTCAAAATGTAGTTCTTGGCACTTGAGTACATTTAAGGAAACCGCAAATAATTTTTCTACTGTTATCAGTTTTCAGTACTGTAGCAGTATTTGGAGGATGTGAACAAACTACACTTGAAGGGAGAACATTTCCCTGGAGAGCTGGACCCCAGCTTCCTCTGTAGTTTTCATGTTACTGGAAAATGAGAAAAAAGAAAAAAAACTCACGGGCAGTATTCAGGGATTCTGGATTACTGTGGATTCTTGTATGAGGAGCTCTAAAGCGATGTAACTTCTTTTTCTTTTTTTTTTCCTTCTTTTTCTTTCTATTCTTTCTTTTACTAGTGAAGGGTCTGGAACACAAGTCTTATGAGGAGCAGCTGAGAGAGCTGGGATTGTTCAGCTTGAAGAAAAGGAGGCTCAGGAGACCTTATTTCTCTCTACAGCTACTTGAAAGGAGGTTGTTGGCAAGGTGGGTGTTGGCCTCTTTGCCCACCAAACAAGTGACAGAAGAAGAGGAAATGACCTCAAGTTGAGCTGAGGCAAGTTTAGATTGGATATTAGGAAAAAGTTCTTCACTGAAGGGGTTACTAAGCATTGAAGTAGGCTGCCCAGGGAAGTGGTGGAGTCACAGTCTCTGGAAGTGTTCCAAAAAGGTGTAGATGAGGAGGTTAGAGATATGGTTAAGTGGCAGACCTGTCAGTGCTGGGCTAATGGTTGGACTTGATGATCTTAGAGGTCTTTTCCAAACTTAATGATTCCATGATTTTATTATTTTAGTACAGAGTACCCTAAGATCTAGTTTAGCATTTTGCATATGTCATTGAGCATCATGTCATTGTGTGAATCTTACCAGAGAAGTTAGAAGAGTACCCACAGGAACCAGGCATTCAGATCAGCTTGGTACAGGAAATAACAGAACTTCTTTAGCTGATAATCTCTTATAAGCATTGGCAGCTAACCAGAACCTCACGTTACCAGCACATTGAGTAAAGGTATTGCTGAGCCCTGCTGCCTTTTAATTTATGTTTCTATTAATAGCATCTAATCTCCTGCACAAATCACAAATATTTAATGAAATTTAGAATCATCAGTGTCTGTAATTCGTAATTTACCCATAATATATTAACTTTTAAAATCCAAGAACTTTCTTTGATTAATTTTTAACATTATTGGTTACCACCCTTTTACAAAGAAAAAAAATTCTGTTAAATATTTCTGCTAGTAGCACTGCCAATGCCAGTGAAGTGAGCATGATTACTTATGAAGTTACTAACAAGTTAAAAATTTACTGTATCTATTTAGAAAAAAATCTAATGTTTGAATAATATATAATCCTGGAATCTAAATTGTTGTTATTTTTGAAGAGTTAAATCCCTGTGTGATTCTCTGAAGAATTTTTCTATTTAATCTCTTGAATCACTTTTATGCTAGTCTGACAGTCTTTTTACTTTCCAATTTTTCTTGGTAGGATATTTTATATTAAGCTTTTTAACATAGATATGTGCTTAGTATTTGTTGAAAAGCACAGGAAAAGCACAGAGCAATGTTTATTCAGGATATTTTTTGTACTTTGGTTGGTTCTCATTTTCTTGTTTTCCATGATGATTCATCCTCTTCCTAAAAGAAACAAAATACTTCTATCTTGTTATTCCCTCATTAGGAAGTTAGTCTCTAAAAAATATTTTTCAGCAACAGATGTTTCTTCCACGAATGTATTAAGGGAATGTAAATATTTGCTGCTCAACAAGCTGTTTTGAACCAAATCTTCTTGGACCATAAGGAAGTCCAAGGACCAGAGTTACAGAATATATGCTGATGCAGTGTCATTTTGTTTTGCAAATGCAAGTTTAGTTTTCAATTAAGGTCTGGAGAAGATTGCAGTAAAATATGTATTTTCCAGTGATATAATTAAAAAGCTTAATATAGAAACAAATTAAATAAAATTCAAACATTGTTTTCCAATGTAAAATGAATTTCAAGAGCATTTTATTACTGACAGGACATAAAGTATTAAAGCTTATCTTGAACACACAAGGTCCCTGATAGAAATTCAAATCTAAAAACCAGCCTTAATTCTTAAGAAAGCTTCAGCACAAGGCAGAGGAAATTTTGACCCATCTGTAATGAACATAATAGAATATCAGCCAAGTAAGAATCCTTCTCTTGTTAATTTTCTTTTGTCTTGTATCATGATAGTCTCTCAGATCAGAGCTGTTTCCTGCTGAACTAATTTAAAAGTCAGTTTTTGGGCAAACTTCCTTTTTGGGGTTTGTAATAGAAAAGCTTCCTATTAAACTCTTCAGATGATATTTTTAGGGAATCATTGTCCCAAGAAATCTCTGATGGTTAAAAACTACAGAAAATGATAAAAATTCAAATGTTGATTTAAGTTAGATTTAACTTTGGCAAGATGGTGCTCTGCTCTCCAATTGCTTGTGGTATGGCAAGCAATCAAACTACTGGTTTAGCAGCTGAGAAAATCATGCACTTTAGCTAATAATTCTACATATTTGGAATGGAACACTTTATTATTAGAAAAGAGTTTAGTTGTGGAGATTAACAAATCTGAGGGAGTAATCTGGAGCCGACACAGAAATGCAGGAATGAAATATGGTACCTATATGGTACCTGCAAATATATTGTTACTGAAGGGACCTGAAGAAAAAAGGCAATAGAAAAAAAACAATGCAGAATGTCAAAATATCAGTCATTTAAAACCTGTTGTGACTACAGTTGGGATTTCATTTATGTCTTGGTAAAAGACTGTATTTTACCACTTAAATTGTCAGCTGATCATTTATCTGAATAATGCTTTATCCCTTCACATCTTAAGAAGGATGGTGGAGGTGATGAGGTGCTGGAGTGGAGATAACATTGCAGTTGATATCTCCCTGCATGCTGGAGTGTCCTCCTGATTACCTTTCATCACATAAAGATTTCTCTGTGTCTCCTGCATTTCCAGCTCACTGTCAGCCTGGAGGCAGCAGTGTTTTGATTTATATACTAGTCACAATACATCCTTGTAATCTATTTATTGTAAAATTCCAGTTCCTTCAATCCAGATAATTTTTTATAGTTTTTGCCTGGAGTATCAAAAATAGCAAACAGCTTGGAGTATTTATAAAAAGCATATAGCTTTAAAAAAATTGCTTGAAATGAAAGAAAACTAGAAGAGTTCTCTTCTTTCTTCTTTCTTCAGATGATTTTTTTCTTTCTCTCCTCATAAAACATTTGTCAAGGTTTCTTCTTTGAGTGTATATTGTATTTCAAGCTGCATCTTTTAGAGTGTTAACCTTTCCAATCTTCACCACAGAGCACTCCCAGAGGGTACCTCCTTCTGGTGTCTCTGTTAACCTTTATAGACCACCACTCTTTTGAAATTTTCCACAGACTTCAATAAGATTAATTCTTTCTACTTAAAATTCATCCAGGGGATCGTTTAGCTGTTCTTCCTCCAAATAAACTGCTTTTCTCTGTTTACAACAGAGCCTTGACAGAGGTGCCATCAAGTCTTTTAGGTGTTTTTGGATGTCTGACCCAGCCTCTAACAAATGACCCAGGAGGGCACAGCTCCTCTGTAACTCCTGAGAGATGGCAAAACCTGTGTGGTTGTCTTGGATACCTCAGAGCACTGGATTAAGCTCAAATTAAGACTTCTAGCTTTTCTGTTTCGTTGTTTTATTTTGCCTGAAGCTAGATGTGATTATAAATGTGCAGCAGCTCCAGGCAGCAGCAGCAGCTTTTGAGTAACTGATCCTCCAGTAATTTGTCTTAAGCATATTATAAGAAAACTGCACATAAATATGGCACAGCTGAATAAAGTCAAAGGGTTTAGGCAAACAGTCTTTCATATTTCAGAAACAAGGAATTTGTTATGCAGAAGTCATGGAAGTAGCATCTGGGTAAAAGATGAAAAAATAAGTCTGCAGTGATTTTTTTTTCTTTTTTTTAGAAAAATTAAATAGCTATGTGCCTTACACATGTCCATCAATGTACTCTCAGAGGCTTCTAATTAATTTTCAAAGCATACTGTGAACTGTCTGAATAACTATCTGAATAACTGATTTCTATGGAAAATGAGTTTCCAAGACATGTTGGAAGTATTAATTGTAGCTGAATACATAATGTCCCTCTTTATAATTTCTTTTCTGGAAATGACTTCCTCATCTTCTAAAACACAGAATATCATCTGTCTTTGCTCAATAGTTACTGCTGCAGTGTAGGTTTCTCTCATGCTTAGCAAGATTATTATTTCAATTGTTCAGTCTGATTCCTACCAAAAATCCCCTACAGCTTGTCTACTACTCTGAAAGGTAGAAAATTGAAGAAAACTGAATTTACTTGCCTACATTTCATTTTCTCAGTGGTGGAAGGTGGGTTGCAAAGCTACCAGGTTTTTTTCTCAGTCTGCATTTATCCAGCCAGTGTGCACTTTAGAGAAGAGGCCTCATTCTCTCTATGGCTTTCTCACTGTGGGAAAGATGATCCTGCAAATATGTGTTTTGCAGGCTTCATGAAAGGTGTCCTAGCTAGCTCAAGTAATAATAAGAGATTAATTGAGGTATTAATCTCACCTAATTTTAGACTTGTACTGTGCAGATCTGAAATAATCAGCATAAGCTATTTTTACAGTCCATGAAGAGAATTAGGCAGTTGCAGGAAGGTTTTAATTCATCTGACATTTTGAACATTATTTTTAGGGTGAAATAATTGTATTCTAAATTGGTCTCCACTAGTTATGAAGGGAAAGCAGATGACAAGTAAGATATAAACATCTATAATATAGAGGTCTGTATTTGATCACATTTAAATATTTACCTAGGTCACTCCAAGTTTTGAATACTGTTTTTTAATTTTCAGTTTGATTATTCTGTCTGTTATTAGTCATCTTCCCTGACTATTTGAAGGCCAGCTCTCATTGACCTATGTGCCTGCAGAGCAATAATCCATAAGCACAGTGCCCATAACTGATTTCCTTTCCCATCTCCCTCATATCCTTAAATCAAAACCAGTCAAACTAAAGCCACATGTATCATTTTTATGCTTCAAGCAATGTTGCACCATGTCACAAAACCAGATTAGGAATATTCATACTTCTTATCTTATGTATAAGGATCTCATCTCTTCAGATGTTAAATAATCCCTTTTTTCATTTCTTCTGTTGAAATATAACTGCACATGTTGCACTTGCATTCAAGTTATATTGTATAGCAAGATCCCAGAAAAACAAATGTAAAATAGGAGTCTGAAATGGAAAAAAAGTTATTACTTTCTATCTGATTTAATTCAGAAAATGTATTACTAGTGCAACTACTTACAACAAAGGTGTGAAAACAAAAAGGCCAGATTTCAATCTGATGTAGATCAAGGTATATACATCAAAAACAGTGAAGGATCTAATTAAAGGTAAGGCCATTGTGTGGAAGTATTCTGATTTGGGTTTTTTTTAGTTGTTTTTGTTTTGTGAACAGTTACAATGTGGGAATAGGAAATCAAAGTAACATTTTAAAATCTTAAAGCCATGTTTTATAAAGCTGATGTGTTCTTCTGTTTCTGCTGTACTTGCATAAACTCCCTAGGTAAGGGCTGAGCATATGAAAGATTTTTCATTGTCTCACATTTTCATTTGATCTGAAAGAAAGCCTTGGGAAAAAATCTACTATGTTATGGTTAGAAAAGTGAAGATTCAGAATGTGGGGTTCCTCTTGCTCTGGCTTTGCTCTGCTGTAGCTCTGTTGATTGCCACTCTGTTCTGATTGTCATACTGACTTCTGATCAGCCAGCTGTTGCCTGCTTTTTTCTTTGATAGGCAGGGACAGCAGGGACTGGAGAATGTGTCTCCATAGAAAAGAGAGTTAAAATAGAAAAAGCTCAGTCAGAAGGAAGAAAAGAGCTTTACTTATTTTCTTCTTGATACTGTATTCCAGTAGACAGACAGAAGATAGACAGACAGACAGACACATGGAGTGAGAGATTCCTGACAAGTACATTGCCTAATGCTTAGGCTCCTTTGGGAGTCTATCCTTGTCCTTGTTAGAAAGTATTTCCCAATGGTTCCTTTACAATTCCACAGGTTTTTTTGACACCAAATATGTCCCTATCTTGGAGGGCTATCAGGAAGTGATTATGCTTTACAGTTTTTTTAAATAGATTTGAAAATTATAATATCTGCTAAAAGTTGTGTGTGGGGAATTTGTCTGTTGTTGTCTCTTTGGGTTTCTTGTTGGGTTTTTTTCCCCATGCTTAATAAAACCCTTTCTCCAGTATTTTCTATCAGTTTATATATTTTTTTAATTGTTTTTCTCATCTGGTCATTGTCTACCAAAATCACATTTTTCCCTCAGTTAGAGTACCCAGCACTCAATGCTATGTTTGCATCCAGGTTAAATTGATAGTGAATGGAAAGCAAGATTACCTACATGACAATTTGTTTTTATATCCTCGTATAATTATGCCAATTTGGGCAACAATTAGACACTCCTGACTTAATGTCTTATTGATTCTGATGTTCTTGCAGCACTTTGTTGCTGGTGCACAGATGCTGATGGAACCTAATAGCTTTAGAATCTTTTGGGCCATGGAGTGCATAGTTGTGTCAGGCTAAGTATAAGTACACATATTTTTTCTCCTTTATGTAAGGATAGGTCTTAAAATGGTACAAAATGAGGTAGGCCATATGGCTTTATGTCTTATGGGATGCAAAAGAGGAAGAAATGGTTTTCCCTCCTTGCTATAGCAGCTCTCCTTTGCTTTCCTCAAGTGAGATGCTGAAATGGGAAAGGAAACAGCTCCACTGATGACTTCTGTACTAGGCACATGGGTGAGAACATTGCTCCACATTCATGTACAGAAGAGGGTTGCTCCACTTTGCCCCTGCTGGTACATCTAATATCCTAGTCCCTGATTTGTGCTGCAGAAGGAAAATACAACTAGCTTACCTCAGAGAATTTAGTTCACACACAAAAGAGCAGATTTCCAAATCATTTGCGAATTTGAATCTCAAAATGAAAAAAAAAAAAAAAGATTATATACAAGATGCCATGAACACTATGAATTTTTACTCTAAAAAAGCCCCAGAACAATATTAACAAATCCTTAGAGATAAAAGATATCCCCCATAAAAATTCAGGATTCCTTTGGAAGAAGTTCTAGCTGTCCAGAGTTTGTTTCTGGAATGTACCTCAGTAAGTGAGATTCAGATGGTTGATTGCAGAGAGGCAAGATCTCAGTTCCAATGAGATTAAATCCTCATGTGGTCATATTGACATCACATCTGTGCATCCAAATGTGAAGAGCTTTCTTTAACAAGAGCAAGTAATATAATTTGCACTGTTTTGATTGGTGCTAATCTGATCAAAATAAATATTTGCATTTATACTGCTGAGGCAGGTCACACTTTGCTCATATTTATCCATTATTTTAACAATTTGGGGATTAAATTTATGATTCCAGGAAGTAACTGTTGTGAGACTTTGATGCAGAGTATTAAAAAAGAGATTAGGAAAAATTAATAAAAATCAAATAAAACAATCACTTATAATAATTTTGTATACTATTGTACTTTTCAGTCCTTAATGTGAGAAATTAATCCTTATTTTTCTGTAAAAACATATCTATTATCCCCAAAATCAGTGGAGAAACAGTTCCTGCAGGAATCTACTCCTTGGCACAAAACCTTAAGTGCTGGGTAGGTGGATCTTTTACAGTGTGGCTCTCCTTAAATAAAATGGTTGGTATTTTAATTTCCAGGATAGGATTATGTGCATGCATGTGGTGTGACACAGGTACTGTGAATCATATGTGTCTCAATTACTCCTGATCATGGCACACATCTGGATAATACATTTGCTATCTAAATTATAAAGGATGTTGAATGCATCAAATTATTTTGTTGTGATCTTCTATTCTTATGTCATTTCTTATTCATTCTCTCCAGAAGTTCAGGAATCAAATCAAGGTGCAAGATGTCCATAGAGACTAGAAAATGCACCAAGTTTTCAAATTCTGTTCATAAGAAGTATTCTGCATCACAGGAAAAAAAAACCACAACAAAATCTTGCCTGGTCTTACTCAGCAGCAAAACATTCAAAAAATATACAAAAACCACACATAATGTACTACTGGTACAGGATATGGTATTCTGTATTTTTTCCTGGAAACTCTTGTCAGAAATTTTGCATAGCTGAACTTAAAAGTTCACTTTCTTGAGCATCTATGTACTGATCTTTTTCACACAACTTTGTCATAGGAAAGAAACCCTTAGTCACATATATTTTGTCATGCCTCAGGAAAGTTAGTAGTGACCTTTAAAATGTATAAATAAACAGGTAATATTTTTACCTATATTGTAGCACAGATAATTACAGTAGATGTAACATAATATTCCATTGTAATATTCATTATCCATTTATCTTTCCTATGTATTTCACAGCAGTTGTAAACCTCTGAATTTTTAAAAGCTTGCCTTAGAGAAAGAAATGCATTTTTAAGTTATAGTCTCAGATTAATCAAGAAAGTAGAGACAAAGAATCACATGAAAATAAAAAAAACCCTTAATCTCTCTTGAATTTTCATACTTGTGAGTTATAGATGGGAACTTTAAAATAATTTACTTTCAATATTTTACATTCTTTTACTGTCACTGAGAACAAATGGCTTAGATAAAAAGAGCTTAAGAGAAAAAAGAGAAATATTTATTTTTCCTGCTTTATCATTAAGCTAGGAAACATAAAAATAAAACTAAAGTCTCAAGCTTTTCCCAAGACTAACATTTTTCATTAAAATGCTACACAAATTTCAGTTTAGCCTTTTTGTATGCCTGAGGCAACCGCTGAAGAGCTCTGAATTTTGAGGCTTTTCCCACCTACAGCTAGAGAGAACAGTGTAAAGTGTTTTGTGCTATTGTGTGGTTCATAGGCAGACACATTTTTTTTTCTTTGATCCCTTTGTGTTTAGCAATCATTTATTTCTTTTCAATTGTGGTAATTTTTTTTTTGTTTTTGTTTGTTTGGGTTTTTTTGTGTGGTGTTGTTGTTGTTGTTGTATTCATCAGGACTGTTCTGTGCCTCAGCACCTGGCATCACTTGGTGACCTCCCTGAAGCTGTACACAAAGGAAATTGTTGGATTTCAAAAGCAAAGGTCTGTCCTCTGCTTGCAGAATGCACCTTTCTAAATGAAGAGTCACCAAATGAGAAAGGGATGGTTTAAGTACAAGTTACCCTCCATCAATTTTGAGCAAGTTATAAGAATAGTAGCTTCCATAAGGTAAGGATAGTTCTGATCTGTCAGCAACTCCCTGCAAGTAAATTTTTCTAATGCTTAGCAGTAAAATTAAATTATTTTTAAAACTCTTTTGAAGCTGACTAATTTGAAAGAGGAAATAGATGAAAGCAATTTCCTTTGCTGGTGTCTTACTTTCCACGCAAACATCATCACTGAGCACCATCAATGAAACGCTCAGAGCTGGTGTGTCCTGCTTGTGCAAATAGGTTGCTGAGGTAGCCAGGGCTACCTGCAGTGTGCAGGGAACTAAAAGACAAAATTAAAAAAACCCCAAAAAACAAAAGAAAAAAAAACAAACTAGAAAGAAAACCAACAGAAAAGAATATTTAAATCTAAACCAAGCAGTATTTCATATTGCAACTACCAATACGAAGCTGGCAATATCTAATTAGAGAGTCATGTGCAGGTTATCCTGATTGTGATCTAGAAGGCTGTACCAGAAAGGACTGAAATATTCTGGAAAACAAGTGTCTTAATGCCTACAGACTCTTTCCCATGGTATGAATTTTAAATCTGGTTTGGACACCTTAATTTTCATCAGAGAACCGGTGATAAAGAGGGATCCAGGGAACCCTGATAAAGTCTTGATCCTAAGATGACAAACTAAGTGTTCATTATCACATTGTTATCTTGAGATAACCAAGTTATCTGAATCTAACCAAGTTAAGTGCAGTGGGTTCTGGTTAAAGGCCCAGTACAATAAAGATGGGTGACAGAGTTCTCTCTGGTTTCTCTCAGAGAAAATGGAATATGCCACAATTTCCATTCTATTTACCAATGGCCTGACACTTTGTGCTTCAGAAAATCAAGCATAAAGACATACTCAAAACCCAATGCAATTACAAGACAAGTCTGATCTGAAGAGTTTTGGCTTTATTTGCCTGGATAGATTTTGAAAACAATTTTTGAGGAGGAAGCTGTTATACGACATTTAAAAATTCAAGCATCAAAAAGATGTAATGCCTGGAAGGGGAAATATGAATGGTAAACTGAAAGAAGATTAAATGAGTAACTCATAAAGTCTATAAGCTATGGAAAAGAGGGAAGATAAATTTGATGCTACAGCTGGAGGTCCAGGTTTACAGAGAGACTCCTTCTGTTGCTTTTACACAGACTCTTTATTCCCATCAGGTGATGAATGCTTAGGGAGGTTAAGTTATAGGCATAATAAATGTTCAGAACTCTTCCAAAATGCGTGCAAATTACAAAGCTAAGAGTACATGCCTAAGAATAATTTATAATCCCCATATCAGTCTGAACAATGTAACAGCAGCACAAGTTCATTTTGCACAGGAGCAGACCGGAATCTGACAGCTTTCCTCTACAGTTTACAGGAAAAGAAATGTCTGGGTATCTCTCAAGTAAATGCTCTCAATGATACTGCTGCTGGCAAGCTATAAGTTAACACACACGATTTTCCTGAGCTTCCTCTTTGCAAAGAAAGAATAAAACTGCTGAAAATATACTGATGTAGCAGTGTTAATTTTCAAATAATTGTCTTTACTATTTAATGATCACACATCTAATATCCCAAGAAGGGCACATTTTCTTGACAAGCATTTTATTGGTGTTAAAGGAAGAGCCTGGCAGCATGAAAATAGTGTAACAGTTTAACAACAGGAAGAATTGAAGGGCTTTGGTTTCCTACCTGGGGAATAGTGAGAAGTTTTTTTTAAATTTTTGCATGTGTATAAGTTCTATGGAAAGCTTTACATAATGGTTGGTAAAGCAGTTCACATGAAATTTTTTTATAGGCAGAAGTTCTTGTGGTTCTTTGAGATGACATTCAAATTTCAGTAAAACCATGTGATTTAGATGGAAGAAATATTTTAGGGACAACAAACAGGGTACTGACTGATTGTGGTTTAGACCTGTTTATTTGGTATTGAATAAGGTGTGCAAACTCAAGCATAGCTATGGAGACATCAGGAAAGACATGAAGAGAATTTGTCCCAAAGGCTTGCAGGGACATGTTAGCTTTCAACAGAGTGAAAACAAATAAAACAAAGACACTTAATTTATCCTGAGTGTAAATTCTTACACAATGTAAATTCTCTGCTGCCTGCCATAAAATAGGTAGGTAAAGAAAATTGGAAAAAAAATAATTGGAGGTTCTGAAATGTTTCATTTGCAAAGGCAGACACTTAATGGGTCACATTTTCATTTTCCATGCAGCTTTGGTCCTGAGTGAGGCAATAGCCTGTGGTGAATATATTTGATCCTGTAGCTGAAGGTCATGTCATAAACATAATGACAAAGCAATTACAATTGTCCAAGGAAATGTAAGTCTTTCATGGCTTAACATTTGTGACTTTCTACATAAATAACCCTCATTTTATCTATTTTTATATAAAGATTATGTAATTGATTAAGATTTACACTTAATGCAAAGCAGGCAAAAAAGCTATGAATGTGTTTTCTCCAACGTAATGTGGAACTAAATTAAATTTACAAGATCTTAACATCTGGGGGTAATCACGGAATTCCTGTGCTATGTTTATTGATGCATTACCATTTCTGTGTGGCTGTGTAATTGTCACATTAAAGCATCAGTTTTTATTTTCTGCTTTTTCAGAAATACATGCACAGAAGGATGTTGGATTTTATAATACACAGGAAACTAAAACCCTTTTCCACTAGGAAAGTTAAGGGAGGGAGGTGCTTTCTTTTCCTGAAGGTTTTCTCCTGTCAGTGTTCACAGGCCTGTCTAACTAAGAAGGAAATGGACATAATAGATCTTGAAATCATCCTGTGAGCTTTTCATTTACTGTAGGAAAAAATGGCTTTTTAGGATTTCAGAGCAGAAAATACAGAAAAGTTTGTGAAATTTAAAGAATAGATAATGGAGTACTGATCTGGTCTGTCTAATCTGTGATTTTTTTTTTTATTGTTCCCAACTTCTTTGGCTCTCTCTCATCAATCTCTGTTATTTTGGTTTCAGAAGTAGTTATTTTGATTCAGAAAGTATGATCATTGCTGACAGTTTAGACTGCTGGGTAACAGCAACAATTTTACTCATGGACAGCAATTTTACCCATGGACAGCAATTTCTTTCCTCAGGGACATGATCCCTTGTGAGAGTCTTGGTGGCTGGAGGAGAGCAGAAGGCAGTCTCTGTCACCTCAGTTGACCTCACCTGAAGGGGAAATGGTACATTCTTTCCTATTCCAACACTGGAAGTAGTGCTAAACCTATGCATAAGATGTATGGAGATGTCTGGGAGTCAATCCTTAGTCCTAAACTGTGCTTCCAATGATTCACATAAAAAATAATGACAGGGGTTTAATCACAGAGCCTATAGTTCCACATTATGACAAATCTAAAAGTCTCTTCTCTCATGCATTGGGGCTCTACATTAATGATAGGACAAGCCTAAACAGTTCTTGCCAATTGGTAACAGCTGACAATGTTTAGAATAATTTATGTACAGACTGGAAAGCACTCTGTATTATTGTTGGCATAAATCTATGAGAAAATTTCAGGTATGTACAAGTTTGTAAAAGTCATCTTTTAAGTGTATTGACATTTTATATTATAATATGCCAAGAGAGAACATTTATTCAATTGATGATATCCAGCCATAACTGATGATACATGCAATTTATGTTACCAAAAATACTTATATTTTGATTTTGAATCACAAAAATTGTAAAATTATAACTTTTTTTAAATTTAGATCTAGCTGTTTGATCATTAGATATCCTTTGTTTAAAATAGCTTGAGCATGTTTTAAAATATCAACTGTGCTGTGGTTTATTTCTTTTTGCTTCTGTGAACTACACAATTCATTTTTATTCCAATTTATCAGCATAACTCCCATTAATTAAGTTTTCAATTTGATTTCTAGCTGCTTGTTTAGCAAGGACTCAGGCCTTGCTGAAAACTTCCCACACAGAATTTAGTTTAGAAGGACAAAAATATGGTCAATGGGAAATCTCTTTTGCTCTCCTGATATAAAAAATGTTTTGAAAGTGAGACTAGTAGGTGAACTATCTATCTTTCTGACCTTGTAGTTCTGAGCCGAGTTCAGAATCTTTAAGGATGTACTCTCCTCCTTTCAGTTGTTTTGCTTTGTAAATGTTGGTTCCCTTAATTCTTCCTCCTTTTAATTCTACCACAACCAAAGATTTTTATGTCGTATCTCCAGTTACAGCTCCCAGCTTGTCCAACATTGGAATTTTATGTAAAAATGAATAATGTATATGAAACAGCATTAATTGTTCTACTCAGACTGTCGTGTTCTTCCTCAACTCCCCAAACTCACGTCCTACCACTCTAGCTCAGAAATAGAATTTTGCTTGTCCAACTCAGTAGATCTCTGCAGCCAGCACAAGGTAGGAACACACAGTGTTATATTATCACAGCAGTAATAGGATCACTGGACTTTAAAAGCCAAAACAGCACTAAAATCGTAAAAATGACAGGAAACATCTTTCTTGTATCTTATATGGTGAGAAAAGTATCTTACTTAATATGCAAAATAAAACAGCATTCCTGTGTTCCTTGGCTCAGAAGTCTGAATTTTTGGATTGTTTCAATATAGAGTAATTTTAGGCTGCCTTCCAGGCCATAACAAGTTTATGCCCAGCTCACTTGGTGCTCACACAAAGAAATTCAATTCTCTCTGCTTGCAAATATGTATGTTGACTGTATCCTGAATTGCTTTCTTTGAGGGGCCTTCTAGGGAGGAAACAAGACCAGAATCATAGTGACTGTTCTCTCACATGCCAAACATTCAGCTGCAAGCTTTCTACTGCACTTTTGCCCTGGGGAATGTGTCATAAGGTGCAGATTCTTTGGGGCAGCTCACCGAATATTTGTTTTGCCATACCAGGATCTAGTTCTGCATCCTTTGATCAGGTTGTAATTAAGTGTGCACTGTTTACTCCTCCTTTACTTCAATTAAAGTAGGACTATACACATCTTTCTGAGTATGAATCTTACAGTATTTTGTACTTCATCTCAGGATGCTAATTTTACATCTCATCTATGAAAAGGTCATAGTAAATATTTTATTTCTTGGCTTGTGAATTGGTAACAACAACCGTAATAACCACAAATATCTCCTGGCATTTGTTTATCTGGCTTTCCAGAAAAATTCCAATGAGTATTTCTTCCAAGCACTTATGCACATGCTTTTATTATTTTTCTCATTTCCACTTCTCACAGCATAAAAAGATACAATTCATGATGACTTGCTCCTGTAGCTACAGGTTTTGGGCTGAACTCTGAGTCTAGGGCTGTTGGGTGCTGAGGAGCAGTCTCCACTTCATACCAGGACTTATTCCTCTTGGATCCCATATCCATACTTTCCACATCAGTCCTTTTTGTTCTTGTTGAAGTTAAAGTAATGCTTGTTGGTATCCATTGAAGAACTTGGGCATTTTTAATGACGGAGCTCTCAAGGAGAGATTAGGCTGACTTCATTCACTCTCCAGCCAGTCATCCTTGAAATGAAACCTAACAAAATAAACTTTTACCTTTAATACTTGGGCAAGACTAACCTGGACTAAAGGAAACAAATCCTTCCTAATGTGCCAAGCAGCAAAATTGGCTCAATGAGCTCATCCTTCTGTGGCATTTTTGCCACTACATCAGGAAATGGTTGCTATGGAGTGAAGGTTGCTGCTAAGGTGACTGTAAGGTAGTGTTTCTTTCTTCCTCCCTTTATTTTCTTGAAAGACCTTATGTTTTGCACTTCTTGAAATGGTAACATTTTGCTTAAGGAAACCCAAGTATCCCAAAACGTGCACTGGACTTGATTCAATGAGAATATCAACCAGCAAGAACTACTTTATTGAAAGCCTATGCAAAAAATTCTCATTCATTTGTAATTTCCACTTAAATTATGGAAATGCATCAGTATTTCCTCTTACTTCTGCTACTCTTTCTGCTCTGTTTGACGTCCTAATTGCCTAAAGATAAAAGTGTTCTTCCTTTCCTTTGTTAATCTTTCAGGATTATTAAGTATAATTGCTTATATCCAGCTCCTGTTGACTGATGTTGAGACAGTTTCTGATGCAGAGAAACGATGAGCTACTTTTTTTGCTGTAGGTGTATTATCTGAAATACAGGGACTGTGATAAAGCTCTATTACATGCAATGAAGATGACTTCACTGTTTGCTCTTGTACACTGACCTTTGCAGTGAAATATGTAAAACTTGTTACTGCTTAGAATTCTGACTATTGTGTTTTGCTTTCTTTTTCTGTCAAAATTTCTGTTGTAAAGAGAGAAGTCTTAGTAGGCTTTTAATTTAATGTATGTGCATTTTTCATATTACTAATAATTAATATTTAAATGTGCCTCAGTACATGTAGAAAAATATGTTATGAACTGATTAGAGGTGATCATTAATTTGTAATTAATCAAATGAAATCCTTAATTTATTTAATTCAGCAAGAAATCTACAAATTTCTGGTATTTTCATTTTTTAAAAGGGTAATTCCAGGATAGAATAAGTGGTGGGCTTGCTTTCATGGATCATGCCATAAAAAAAATCAGATTAAAGAAACAGATGCCAACTTCTAAGGCAAAGAGTAAAAACTTCAACTTCCCAGAAGTGTTTTTGTAGATAGCTCTGTGCACCTGCTAGTGAATGAATGAAACTGTAATTTCTAACAAAGGGAAGTTTTGTTTCTTTATTTACTTATCTGTTTGCTCTCCCTGGCTGCTCTGAGTTACAGGCTGCTAGGAATTTCATCCAACAGACATTTCTATCTATCTGATATATATATATATCAGAATCTAAGGAAGCTGCCACAGCTGAAATTCAGTAGTCATTGAAAATAAACTATTAATTACCCAAGTAAAAAATTTCAAGATAATAGATGCTGAAGGAGCATTTATCATCTTTTTCCATTTTTCAAATTGCTTTTCAAAATTTTTTGTCTTGGAGTAATGGTGCTATTTGGAAATGTGAAACTGGATGAACACTAGGAAAGCCAATGGTGTTAGATGGTTGGCATGTGGTTAGCAAAACTACCCATCCCTATCAGAGAGCATGGTTCTGACTCTGTAGAGGTGTTTTTTTTTGAGCAAGTATTGTGGGATGTGACTAAAGAAACAGGGTGGGGATACCAGTCTGTCTTAAAAGGTTGTAAATAAAAGATTTCATTTCTTATTAGTTCCACAGTATTGTTAATAAAAATAAATCTTCTTTTGGGGATAGATCAATTTTTATTGGCATTATGGACTAACCAGACAGAAAAAAATATCACCGAAGTTTACAGTACTCTCTGTGGTTCACTGCTAGAGCTCCAAGCCTAGACTTCACACTACTGCCATAATTTGCTTAGCATATTGAAAAAATGTAATTGCATATTAATCTGAAGTGTAGGGTTGTATCAATTTTATAAAAAAATTCTTTACAGAATGCATTTTGTTTCTGTAATGGTGGGATATATCTCTGTGTGTATGCACACATAGCATTTGTGTGTTATGAGAGTACATATGCATTGTGTGGTCTATATGTAAATTTATTCACAAAATAAAAAAAAAATTAAAATATGGAAAAAATACAAATCTAAACTAAACAAAATATAAATCTTAGTTGCTCTATGCCCCCTTAAAATATATTTACATTATTAAACAAGATATTCATGTTAAACTTAGCATAAATGAGCTGTGACCATTCTATAGGTACTGCACAATTGTTAACACCTGCATACACTTCATAACCTTGGTTACTGATATCTATCTCATGTTGTACTCTTGATCTCTTCTTTTCTCCCTCTCACTTTTCCACTCATTAAGTGGCTTTAGAAACTCTTTTCTCAAAGCAGAGGCAAATGAATAGCTGAACTTGTGACTTTTTCAAATTACTTGAAGGATTTACTGAAATTTATTTTATCCTTTTTATGACTTTGTTATATATGAAATAAAAGAATACAGAGCCTTCAAAATACTTCTGAATAGCTCCCTGATTTTAGACTGCTATCATACTCTCTGATTTTAATGGTTAAACTGAAAGCTACAATACAAATATGTATATATATGCAATATTTGTATTAGTAGCAGTATGGAGAAAGTGTAAAAAAATTAATCAACATATGAATAAAAATATGAATAAAAAACCCATATGAATAAAAAAAACCCCTCAAAATATACCTTCACCTGTTTCTCATAGATGAAAAACACTGTGATAATTCTCAGCCACCAATACATCTGTCTTATTTTAAATATCTTTTTTCCACAACATTTTGGAAGGCTTGTCGCTAATCAATCCTTATGACTTAAATATTTGAGAAACGAGGGAGATGTTGTGAATCCTATTTCATTTTACATTTTCACATCTCGGCACTTACTGCCTTTTAGGAAAACTCCCACATCCTCTTGCTTTTTCCTGCATTTCTCCTTCCAGTCTCATGTCCTTTCTACATCTAAAAGTCAAAGTATCTGTGTTGGCAGAGAGGAGCGTAACTGAATCTTCAGTTTCCTCTGATTTTTATGAGACAAATTAGAACCAACTGAAAGATTCAGGTGACAATGTTGAGATAAATTTCAGTGGTTTTGTTTCACTTTATGTCTTGTGAATATTTCTTGGTAAAATGCAGTCCTCAAATTTGTAACAGAGAATTCTGAGGATACGTTTTGAATGTCATCTCTGTTCTCTGTAGTCCCTTGAGTGAAATCCTGGGGAACAATTGTCATAGTCAAAAACTCTTAACCTTCAGATCTTTCTACACTCTTTTCCTTTGAAATATCTAACTGTGAAATTAGGGTGTACACTGCTGTGTTTCTGTTCTTTATGCAATGTACCTGAGACGCTCCCTGATATGTTAATTTGGCTAGCTTATCTTTCTTTGCACACTCCTTTGCATCTCATTGTCCATCCATGTCAGCAAAGTCTAACAAATTCCTTCATGGAATAATTTGATTATGCTGTAGAATTTACAGTTTTAAAATCCTTGCAAGTTTTCATGCCTGCATAGTTGAAATTTGCCTTTTAGAATAATACACCCGTACATCAAAAGTCTTTCTCAAACCAGGATTTTGTATATAATGTCCTTATTTCATTCCTGTCCTGTGTGTTCTATTTATGAAGTAAGAAGGAAAAGTAGAAGTTTGAATATTGAAAGGAAACAAACAGGTCAGCTTCCCAAGTGAAAATAGCTGCTTTACCTTCTGGTAAAATTGTTTCCTAAAATATGTCAAATAATTATAAATATATAAAATTAATGAATTTAAGTAAATTATAAAACAAAATCCTTGAAAAATAGTTTCTAATTTACTGTAATTTATGTATGCATTTATATTTACTATAATACAATTTTTTAAACAATAAGGTTGCAAAACTAATTAATTTCTTCTTTTTGCTATATTCATCCTTTAATTCCTATAGAATTTTGCCTCAATGTACCAAAAATAACTTGTTGAGATCAGATCAAGTCATCTATCACTATAGGTAAATGCAAAGTTATTTAAGCTGATCAAAAGGTAAGGAGACCTATTGTAGAGTTTTGTTTTATTTCTAAGTAATACTGCTTTACTCTTGTCCCTGCTTCTGCCTCCCTAAATGACACAAGGTACTCAGGGACAGTTCAAGTCTCTGTGGTGCTGTTTCAGTCAGCCTTGCTCCGAGCTAGAGCTGCAGGGAAGCAGATTATCCCTTTAGTCTTTAGCTGCTGGTGCTGCTGGTTGCTGGGCTGTGGTTAGTTTTCTTGGCAGCAGCCTCAGTATGGGGCTGTGTTATGGATTTGTGCTGGAGACAGTGTGGATGATCCAGGTAGGTTTTAATTGTTGCTAAACCATGTTTGCACAGAGTCAAGGCCTTTTCTGCCCCTCACCTCCAACAGTGAAGAGGCTGGGGGTGCACAAGACAGTGGGCATGGACCCAGCTGAGACAGCTGACCCCAGCTGACCAAAGGGATATCCCACACCATATGGCCCCTGCTCAGCATGTAGAGATGGGGCAGGATGAAGGAAGGAGGAACATTTGAAATGATGATGTTTGTACTCCCAAGTAACCCTCATGTGAGATGGAGCCCTGGTTTCCTAGGGGTGGCTGAATATCTGCCTGCCCATCAGAAGTGGTAAATGAATTCCTTGTTTTACTTTGGTTATGTGAGTGTGGCTTTTACTTTCCATATTAAATGTCTTTATCTCAACCCACGAGTTTTTTCACTTTTACTTTCCAGATTCTCTCCCCCTTCCTGGGGTTAAACCACAACTTCTCCACTGAGATTATTCTCTGCAGCTCTTGTGTGTAATGCTGCCCACTGCAAATTGAATCCATATGAAATGATTCTCCGTATCTGTCTCACAGTTCACCAAACAACCATGAAATGAAATTAGCTTTTCTTCATTACTAACTCAAACCAGATTCAAGTGAGAATATTACAGGAAATCATTCCTGATTATCAATTTTCTGACCCATGTATTATAGCCTAATTTTGAGCTTTTATGCAGTTGATTTACGGTTGTTTGTTTGTTTTGGTTTTTTGTTTTTGTTTTTTTGGTTTTTGTTTTGAAACAATAGTTTCTGATTCAGGCACATAGCGCCTGAGAAAAACTCTAAAACTTCTGCTGTGTCTCCTTTGTTTTGCAGATGATAAAAACTTTGAGTCTTTGTAAGTGCCTGCTCTTTAGCCATTATTTCGTATTTATTTTTTCTTGCATTATCTTGCATACCTTCCACAAACCATCTCCAGGTTTCCTTTTCCAGTGCATCATTTTCATTATGAGTGAGCTAAAAGCAGGAGAGCTTGTTAAGACAAAATGTTTCCTCTTTTTTTACCTATTTTTCTCTTTTCAATTTATTTAGGTATTTAATCTATATTTTCCATTTTCCAGAGAGTACTTAAAAAGTAAAATTAAAATCCTGTTGTCTGGCATACTAAAGGGTGTAGCAAATGATGATGTTGCATGAAGGCCTTGTAGATTTCAAATAAAAAGTCAGTGATATTTCACTCACTGGTGTTTCTTATTTACTTTATTTCAGGTGCCAGCAAAAAGGTAAGAGAGAATAATTCTTTCATTGACTGAATACTGCACCAAGAAGGGATTTCTGTAAAAAATATGTAACTTGCATAGAGAACAAGGCACTGATATAAATCTCAAATACATATAGTCTTCTAACATCAACCATCAAAAATTTTACATTTTCCTAGAGCAAAACACATGAACATATGGACAGATTAGCTTGAGGATGGATGGAGAGAGGAGTGGAAAATGAATGATTTATATTGTATCAAGCTGGGTTCTCCCAGACAATTTTTTTTTTCGATTGGTGATTTATTGATTTTATGGAAAAAAAAGGGCAAGTAGCTATAGCTTGCTGTATATCCAAAGCAAAACCCTGCTCAGCTTCAAATTGGAAGCACTGTACATCCATGTGTTTCAGTACCTGGAGAGAAATGCTTAGTCAAGATTCCCATGCCAGGTGCCCAGGAGCTGACAGAAGGAGCTGCAGGGCAGCCTCTGAGAAGAAAGGCCAAGGGCTACCATGAGCCAGGCACAGCCCATCCCAGCCACAGGGAGCCACCACTGGGCACAGCTGAGCCCTTCAGCCACACTCATGGCACTTTTTGGAAGGAGTATTCAAGAAAGGGCACAAAACTCCAGAAAGAAAGGGGCGGAGAGAACAAAAACGAGTGTGATGAAGGTCAATGTCAGATGAGGGGAAAGTGTTGGCACAACAGACCAACAAAATGAATTTAAATTTCTCCAGGTCCAGCCTGTGCTGACCACAGCAAGAGCTGGGAAGTGCTTCCCTGCCTTTATCCTGACCACAGGATTTCTCCTTCATGTTCTGTTTTCAGCCCTCTCCCACAGAGAGTGGAGAGTGAATGGGTTAGGTGGGCACTTGGCTGCAGCCTTGGTGGTCGTGGACTCAAGCTAGAGCACAATGTGGAGCAAAAGCAGTTGCAGAAATATACGAGAAGAGCAAAGAGAGCTGGAATTTGCCCCATTTCCTCTTTCTCCATAGATCAACAATACAAGTCATCCATTGCAATTAGTCAGATTTACAGGTTCTTGCTGACGGTTTTTGGATAAAACAATAGGATTGACAGATGTCACCACTTGATGAGATCATGTACACAGTTTTGTCCTCTGGAGAACTTCTTAGTAATTTTGGTGCACTGGCCAAGCCTAACACTTTTGGCAGTTCAAAGAAGGGCCAGCAGATCAGCTAAGTGCCTGTTCCAGATGTCATTATTATTATTATTATAAACCTACTGATCCCCCAGGAGGCCCCAGGGGGAGTTTAAGCTGCCTTAATACCTCTACACCACTCTCAGCTCCCACCTCTCCACATTGTGTTGATTAGTGAACACCATCTCTCTAGGATTTTATGGTAATAAGTAAGTTTATAACAGTATTTTGTCAAGTAAGACACCAAAAATAATGCAATTATTGTAAACTGCGTGTTTTTTTAGTCACTACTTTTTGAACATTGGTGCAATAGTGTTTCATTTCTCTGTAATAGATCAAATGCAATTATGCTGCCAATTTTAGATTCAACTAATAAAAGCTATAAAAATAAGGTAAGTAAACATATGGTTGTTTTCAGCTGTCTTCCATGCAAATAGCAAACAGAAATATTTATTTGTTTTCCCAGATATCAAATTTCTGTTGGCCAAATTGTGCCTATGGGTATAACCATGCTGAGGTTGTTTAAAGTATGTTTTTATTTTCTGTTACGATTGATGTGTTAGTGAATCTCGGGAAACTTGCCTGAAGGAATTTTTCTTTATGGCAACAGGAACAAACCCCTACTCATTGAAAAGATAAGCCACAACAATTTCCAGGTTCTAATGAACATTATAAATTAATGGAACTCCTAAAGAGGGATCAGATTTATTTTGTTTCAAAAAGTATTTGCTTGGATTTCTCATTAATTAAATATGATTTCAAGTATGAAAGTAGATAAAATTGATTCTGTACTAATCAACACATATTGCCTGCCTATGGCATTACTATTATGCTGATGCACTCAGTGAGAAGTGGTCTGAAATCAATATAAAAGCCCTTAGAGCAATGTTCATAGCTTTCAGCTGTGATGTTTTCAGGCTGTTTGCTTCATAATTAACAAAACTAACAAATTGTACAAAAAAATAAAAATTAAACCAGATTCTCTGAGAAGGAAAATAGAGTATTTTATTAGGACTGAAGGTTTTTGTTCTTCATCTCTTATAGCAAATTACATTTTTTTATGCAAGAAGTTAATTATGGAAAGCACTTATAAGTTTATTGGCTTCATTCATTTGGGACATACTTAATTTGGAAATTGATTCGATTTTCTTGCTAACATAAACATTCAGATTTATAATTTTTTGTTTGATTGTTTACCATTTTTGGTCAAAATTATTTTTACTTAGACTATAAGAATTCTATGGTCAGTATCTTGCCTTCACATATTTTTGTATTATCACAATTTTGTATGGATGAGAAGTTTTGAATTCACTTGCAAGATCTTACCATGTAAGATCAATTACACAGTAACTGTAGTGTATCTTGGAAAATTCTGGCTTCCTGTTACCTGGGAAAGACTTTGTATGTTACATTTTAACCTCAACAGAGAAATAAGGTAATGTATAACACAAATGCTAATAATTTAAGTGATGCTACTTTAAACACTGGAAATACTTGTAAAATTCTAACTTCTTATGCTCTCTGATTCATAAATGTTTCAATTTAATGGAAAAAAATCAATAAACCCCCCCCCCAAAAAAAAAGACTCACCATGCAAGAAATAACACTCCAGTACTAAAAAGTTCAGTAATTTATTGCAACTGACTTTTCTTGAAAAAATTTAAATTATTCCAGCACATATTATGTTTGAAATGACTAAGAAATATCTATACCCCAAGACCCCAAAAAGAGTTAGAGCTGATGCAGCCTTTCATCAGGACCCAGAACCGTGCAGAACAATTGCACATCTCCTTTGTGTTTGCCCTTCAGAATGTTAACAGGTTTGACTGGGATTTAAATATTGGAAGTAGAAAGTAAATTTTTTTAGTACCTATGAGGACTGTGGGGAAACAAGTAATAGCAATCTTACAGTAAAAAAAGCTTTAGAAGACAAGTGACATTTAGTTCACATGAGGCAGTAGATGCTTGGTCTCCTTTCCTCAGCTGTGGAAATATCCAGGCTTTGGCTCTGTTCCTGCAGGATGATGCCTACCCTTAACTCCAAGTCCTGCTCTCCTGGTTTACTGACAAGCAAATTTGGAGACATCTCATTTGTCAGGACAATTGCCACTGATTCTCATCATTTTAGGGTAGCAGAATTGGGCATTTACAGTTCAGTGCAGGGTCCTTCCAATGATGTAGTGTGAGACCCTGTCTTTGCCTAATGCTGGAAACAGCAAACTCCCACCAAGAAAGCAGCACGCATCGTTGTAATTTTTTTCCTGGTATGATTGCTGAATCTTGTGATTTTTTTTCCTCCCTCTTGTGTGATAACATGCCTGTTTAGATCAAAAGCTGTGGAAAATATGAAAAATAGGCATATGAATGCTGGGGTGAGAGCATGTCAAGGCGTGCAGCTGTATGGCTCAGACCATGACTTGTCTTTGAAGGCAAGGCCTCCTGGAGCTCGTTTGTCTGCAAGGCTGTGCACAAACTGACACCTCTCAGTGGGGTGCAGAGCTGTCCCTCAGCACAATCTCTCTCCCTAGCTATAGCTTTGCCAGTGTGCTACCCCTTCCTCTACATTTTGGAACAGTATGCAGCCTCAGAGAAACTAAGGGGTAGAAGTGTGAATTCTGTCTGGTCCATATGCTGGGGAAAAAAAAAAGTCAGGAAAAAAGACAGATGGAATGTTATCCCCAGGATCTGAAACAAGGCAGCCAGGCATACTGCAGTTCAGATGTGTTAAGGTGGTTTCTTCATTAAACTAAAGATTAGTGGCTCATAAAGAACCAAATTTGCTGCAAAAATTGCATTTTTTTTTTATCTTGCTGAATTTGCAAGATGTTGTTTAGGCATAACAGTGATCAGAAAGCATGTAAATAAATCATACTGCTGTTGGGGATTACTTTGGTTTCTAAGTTCTCTTAAGCCTCTCAGGTAGTTAAATCATATTTTTAGGAGTTTTGTTAAAGATGTCCATATTTTTGGTTAATGTGGTTATTTTATCCTTAAAAGTAGCATCATGACTGCAAAGTGAGTTGTAGCATCAGACAGGGATCATTGCAACCTACAGCTACCATGAACAATCTGGTTAAATATCAAGAGGCAGGTTCTATCAAGTGTTTAGTCACTCAGGCTTTTGAGTAGGGACAATTTGGGACTTGGGTCTTCTGTGGAGTGTAGTGTTGGAGTAGGGTTACCATTTGTGCCAATGTCTGCAAAAGTTATTTATCACTTCTAGAAATATTTCATTGTCAAGAAAAGAGAAGAATAAGTATTGTGTTGAATTTTGTGGATATAAGTGCTTTATGAATATTGCAGACTTACTGCATAGCATCCAAACACATAGGAACATTGACAGCTGCTCCTTTTCAAGAAGAGAGAACTGAGGCATCTATTGACAAAGACCAAAACTATTAAGTGGCATCCACACTTTCCATTCTTATTTTGATAAACCTACTCTTGTGTTGCTGAGCACTGGAGGCTTTTTCCTTGGGTTTTAATTTTTTTTGTCTTTTTCCCCTGTGAGGATAATAAATCTGCAGCATGGCACATCTTTGAAATTGGCTCTCTTTGCGTTTGGATGCAGTCATGAATACTCACTAATTCTACAAATGTAGTTCTAGTTATCTTGTACTGGGCATATAGAAAAGGAGGAAGATATGACTATTGATAAATATCTGTGTTCTAGTTGTTCAGCATCCTGCTTATGAGTAAGGTTTCTTTCTATTGTCTACAGTAATATTTTTCTAATTGCAAAATAGTCTCATTTGTTCCTGTGCTGTGAATTTCTTGTTTTTCAGTCACAGAAATGACTGAAGCAGAGCTTAGATAATTTTCTAGTGCATGACATACATTCACAAGATTCTGTTTTTATGAACTTATATCTGAGTATATAAATTGTAATTAAATCTTTAGAGATAGCCAGAGATTGCAATTGAAAAGCACTTCTGAAAAATGGTATCAAGTCACCTCCTGGGTATAAATGACATAAAAAAGACCATTATCATCTAGAAAATTATATGATAAGCTGGAAAGAAGGACCAGAGAAAACAAGCAAACAAAGTATTAAAGAAGAGATGAAGGAAAGAATCCTTACAACTTGTTCTTTAACAAATTTTTAAGCAGAATTGACTGATGGAAAATAAGCACTGTCTGTGCTTTATGTTAGCATTTAATGTGCATCATCAATTTGTATTTAGGCAGCTTTACTCCATGGCAGAGGTTGAAGTTAGCTGAAAATAAAGAAGTAAACAAATGAATACAGTTAACTAAGGGATTTGAATAATGTCATTATTTATCAAATGATTTATTTGACAAATAGTATTTTGACTTCTGCAGAATTGGTTGACTATTATAAGCAGTATTTGTTGAATAAATTAGTCAACGAAAAATGATAAAGATTCAATGAATAATGTATTTGATAAATAACATTTAGCAAGATGAACTGTGTATAAAATTTTATTTTCTGAATCAGAAAGTATTCAAACTTTATTCCCCTCCTTCCCCCAGCTCCCAGCTCTCCTATGGCCAAGTGGGAAATGCTGGTTTTGGTTCTAGCAATACTGTTCCTCAAGTTGTACAGGAATGAAGCTGAAAATTAGCTACTTCTCCTAGAAAAACCATATTTGATAGAGATAATGACATTAAAGTTAAGAAAGACTTCATAATTTTTAAAGGTATAACAAGTTTTTGTAGTGCTCCACATTTAAACATAGTGGAAGTTTCTCCTTAAAACCAAAATCCAATTTTACTTGCACCCCTTCTACCATTCTCTTTGGCATAATAATGATTGGAGACATGATTTACTAAAAGCATTATTTTTTTTATCAAAGATGTGGAAACAAACTAGAAACGAGGATTGGACACAGCAAAATCCTGATATTTAAAAGTAACTTTACTTGAAATTGGGATTTTTAATATCTCTAATGCAGGAGAGTTTTGAGCTGCTTCAGTTGAGTAAGTGATGAACTTCCATTACACTGTTCTGTGTATTTATCCTTTCTTCCTATAGCTGACTATAACAACCTTTAATTAGTTCAAGTTTTTTTGGGAGCAACTCTAGGAAAAAAAAAAAAATCCCAAATGAAGATGATGGTGGTTATTTGAAGTCACATGTCATTTGCTTTTCTTTCTCTGTGAGATATTTCAAAGATTTTTAAAAGATATTTCAAAATCAGCTCCAAAGGAACTATTTAATGCCCTTATCTAGGGGGTCAGCATATCTGGCTCATATTTTTCTTCCCTTAGCAGTCAGGTGTCCTAGTTAGTCCCTGAAGACATGAAAGATATAAATTCAGGAAGAGATGTAGATCAGAAGAAGAAAACAAATGTCAAGGCTGAGAAGCTGCCTGGGCCTGCAGAACTTGAAAGGAAAGAGCTGGCACAGCAGCAGTGATTCTGTCTGTATGGGGCCTTGGGCACAGCCTTTCCTTGGTGTCTGCTCCACCTCACCTCTACCTCAGAGTTTAATTTTTCTGAATATTGAAATACTTGCTAAAGTGTTTTTACCTGCCAGAGAGGTTTTTGATATTTCTAAGGAAGGATGGCACAGCAGGGGTTAGAGATGAAAAGGTGTTTTCGAGGCCTTTGCCTGCCTCTGTGTCTGGCTTATGCTGCAGCTCCCTATGGGCTGCTGGAGATCCTGCAGGATTTTCTATCTTGCTTTTCATTCATATCTGTTTGGGAAGCAATTGTATGTGTAGGGTCATGGAATGGGACCACTGGATTTAATGTGCGTGACATGAAGAAAGTTTCCAGAGGAGTAAACTATTTGCGTCACACAGAAGAAGTTCAGTTCAGACATTCACTGTGAAAAGTGAAATTGTATAAAACACAATTGACAGAAAAAAAAAAAGAGTATGTATTGCTGCACTGTAGTGGTATAAACAGGATGAAATACTGTCTTTGTTGCAGTCAATGAGAGATTTATGCTTGATTTAGTAGTCAGGAGGTCATCACACACAGAACTAAATAAGATGTTAAAATGAGCTTTTGTCCTTTGGTTTCAGCAAATATTCTAACCATTATCTAAGTCAGATTAAAAAATTGATAGCATGGATTGTAAACATCTGCTTGGATAGTTTAACTGATAGTACAGAATCATGTTTTAGTATTCCAGAGCAGTGAATAATCTGGTGAAAAACTGGGTGAAAAATCCCAATAGCAACAACTCTAATTTCTTTGTGATACATTGAAGTATATTTTACCAGTTTCCTTATGCTAGCTTAACCAAAGAAGTGGACAAACAAAATCAACAATACAAGACATTCAAATGCAATAACCCAAAATCATCTATCAAAACTTTGCCTTTAATCCTTAAACTGTGCTGCTTTAGGAAACATAACAGACCAGGTGCCATTAGCCTGTGTGTGGTATATCAAATATCCAATTATAGCAACACTGGTATATCAAATATCCAATCTTGAGAACAAAAAAGAGACACCATAGGTTTACTTTGCTTTGCTCTTTTTGTTGCAGCTGCAGGGTTAGGGTGCCTGTTTATTTTGGTGAAGAATTTAGGGATTTAAAATAAAACCTCCTTAAATTCGGTGTCTTAATAACTGAGTGCATTCACAGGCCATCTCTAATTTAATCACAGAAATGCCTTCTAACTGTCATGTTGTGCTTTTAGGATAAGGTATAAAATTTAGACAAGTATGGTTTCCTCCTGCTCAGCTACAATCTTGCTGAAATTTGGAAACAAAGTAATGGATGCAAGCCATTGCAAGATATTTTACCTGATATATATATATATGTCACTGCCAGACAGCAGGTAATATGTTTCCCACAAAATCGACATTCCTTTTCCCAATGAGTCGAGGACTTTTCCTGTTAAAGTCTATGTCAAAACTTGTACTAAATTAGGTTCTATCAGAGCAGAACAGTGATACAGCTCCAGAACACATATCAACATTTTGCTCTTTCTGTAGACTTTTCCTCCTCACGATTCTGCACCTTTGATTGCAAAGCTCCACTGATGTTCTCTCTCAGTTGGATCAGAAAGTCATCCTGTTAATGAGAACAGTAGTTCTGAGCTGTTCAAGCATAGTTTTCAGCAATGCTGTTCTGACCTTTTAAATTGGACTCAGAGTTTGTGCCCTTACTGTGCTCTGCCACATAGAACTCAATTTGTTTTACACACAGGGTGATGAGGGAGCATTAAGAAGAAGTTATGAAAATTTGTGACTGTCAGGACCAAAAAAAGGGAGAGAAAAGTGTGTGGTCTAATTCAGGAGAGTTCGAAGTAGTGAAGGCAAAGCATAGACTTAAGCAAATGGAAAGAAAAATTGGAAAAAGAAAAAAATAGGAGAGGATTATGGAAGTCAGAGAGGCTACATTTAATTTAAGCTGACAAATTAGCTCTCACTGTACATTTACACAGCATAAAATTTACATCTAAATATTTTACTGCATGTAAATACATGTATTAGGTAATACTTAAAGAAGTAAGTGCACAGAAATGTAAGTAAAAATATTGAATTTAAAATATTTAAACTGACAACTTTGTGCAAGAAGAGGGGAAAGACTGAGTGGCATGTAGCATGCCTCACAGCTGTCACAGTGAAGATGAGCAGAGGGATGCACATTATCAGGGTATCTGTTGATATCCATGCAAAAAGGTTATCTCATAGGAACAAATGAGCAACACAAAAGGGGCTTAGAACTGTGTCTCTCAGACAGTCCAAGGGTTGATTTAACCCCATTGCAACATAAAATTGAGGAACCGATTCAATATGATTGCTCTGTTATTTCAAGGCAAAACCCCTAGATTTTATTACTTGACAAGAAAATAATGCCAGGGTAGTTGTGCTGGTGAACAGAACGCTTTCTGGAATGCCTGTTGCCACTCTGACTGAACAGCATGAACTCCCCTGTAGATTAAAATGTAAATTTTATTGAGCAAAACCAGCAATAAACAAAAATGGAGTTTTTCTACACTTTGTACAGAAACCTGGCCATGAATCTCAACACATTCAATTATCAATCCTATTCTTACCTACCTGTAAAACCCATAAAAGCCCTTTCCAATGTGAGTTTGTGAACTGGAGATGCCTTCATACTGTCAATTGTTGGTCAAAGTGATTTTGATAAGTTTAATTCAAACCTATCATCCTAAAAGAAACCATCCTGAGCTCAGTGTGCTGGTTTTGGCTAGAGTAGAGTCAATTTTCCTCTCAGTGGCTGGTATGATGTGTTTTGGATTTGTGCTGAACAGAGTTGATAACGGAGGGATGTTCTTGTTATTGCTGAGCAGGGCTTACACAGAACCAAGGCCATTCCTGCTTTCTATGGCCAGGCTGGTGGGGAATTTGAGGGTGCATGGGAGGCTGGGGGGAGACAGAGCCAGGTGACCCCAACTGACCAAAGGGACATTCCCACACCCTGTGACATCATGCTCAGCATATAAAGTGGGGAGAAGAAGGAGGATGAGGAGGATATTTGGAGTGTTGGTGTGTGTCTGCCCAAGTAACCCGTACATGTGATGGGGCCCTGCTCTCCTAGAACACCTGCCTGCCCATGAGAAGCAGTGAATTCATTCCTTGTTTTGCTTTACTTGTGTGTCTTAATCTCAACCCATGAGTTCTCTACCTTTTACCCTTCCAATTCTCTCCCAGTTCCTGCTGGTAGGGCAGTGAGCAGGTGGCTGTGTGGGGCTTGGCTGCTGGCTGGGGTTAAATCATGACAGCTGAGCAGACCTACTCATTAGCTACTAACAAGAAAACAGATCTGGTGTGTGGTCTTTGAAATCTCTGTGGGTTAAAGAGAAAAGCTTGTGCAATCACTGTGACATCTTAAGATTTAAGAACTATAAGATACATACATTGACATCTTTCTTAGGTGTGTTTAGAATTACAAAGAGATTAATCTACTACTTCAAATAACTTGTACAATAACCACAAGGTATGTGTATAAAGTTTATGAAAATATATTTCTTGCATTTGCAGCTGAGAGTGCTCCTGTTGTTTCTGATAGAGTTTATTTTAGTGGTAAAGGATTTTAAATAGGGTATTAATATAAGCATGAAACACAGACCTTTGGAATTAACACAGATTGTCACATTCAGATATCTGTTATGACAGCTGTAGGTTTTTCTGTTTTATTCATGTTACCCAAGGCAATTTAGGTCATTTTAATTCTGAATACTAAGAGCCAGCAGAACAGAGGTGAATAATGTGTTTCTTAGCTAAACTAGTGAGACTACAGACATGATATCCAGTATTTTGTTTTCTTGCATAGTACCTCCAGTCTAGACTAGGAGATGTCTTAACTACTGAGCTAAGGTAGATGTTTTTGCTCCCTAGGTTCCCTCTACAAGCAACTGGAGAGAGGAAGATTCTTTAGAGGTTAATCCAAGGAAGATTATGTTTAAATTCCTTAGTAGTATAGTAAGTATTTTGAATGAATAGAAAAACACTAGGAAAAAAAAGTTTATTAGTTTGGGTGTCCAAAGTCAGATGATATGAAAAACCAACTAAACACCCCTTCCCAAACTCACAATAAAAAACACCATAGCATTTTTTCCCAGAATACTATTTTATTATAGTATTTTCCTAACTTTTCACATAAGTTGAATTTTAGTGTAAACTACAATTATATAAATATTTTGGTACTATTTCTCAAAAAGAAGTCTTCCTAAGCTAATGAAAACAGACTCAGTATCTGTTATCTGTGGTTTTGGAAGTGGTGATAACTACTCACTGGCACACTAAATATCTCAGGAAACCCTGCAATTAATTTCAAATTCTTGGCTTCCCTATCTGACATGGTATGTCCCCTATTTAAATTAATGCCATAACCAGGAATACACCAGTATCTCAAACAATGTAAATTAACATAGATCCAAGTAAATCCAAACTAGATGAGAATACAAATTAGTTGAGGTAATCTTAATCGGACTGAAGTTTTAAATAGTTTATTTATAATTTTTCATCCACTTTCCTTGTGAATTTTGTTAATACCCAAAATAGGAAACTATCAATGAATCACACAGAACTCCATCAGATAATCCCCTATTGCTGTTAGTTATTTATTCAAGTGCTGTGGCAGTCGTGGATTTTGCTTGGGGTTTTTGTCCCTTGCTTGTCTCAGCATCTTTTTTTTTCTTATCATATCTCATGTCTTATATCCTGTGTCCTGTGGTATCTGAGAGGAAAAAAAAAACTAGACTTTTTTTTCTTTTTGAAGAGTTGAAACTAAGGAAAATATGTTGACACTGATGCAGTGCTACAACAAGTCTGAAGGATGAGGGAGACACCAATGGTGACAAAATAAGGGGTCACCTTTTCTCTGGAATGATAATTTTAAATGATACCCTGGTGGAACACTGTAGAGTAACTTGGTCAAGACCTGGTGGCTACTGAGCTGCTGTGTAAATGGAAGGAGTTTATATTTGAGAAGCTTAAGGAAACCTCTACAAGAACACAGAAAACTGAGGAAAGGAGTACTCAGAAAGAGATTAGATGCTGGATATAACACATGTAGTATAAATGATGAGTTTGCAGGTAAAATATGAAAAAGAAGAATAATAAGTAGAGGAAGAAAATAGCAGCTAGTATTACAAATGCATAGAAAAGGATGATGTGAGACAGCTGCAGCTGGAGAACAGTTTGAAAAATGAGACCAAGTTAGATGAAAGAGGAAAGAGCAGCAGGAGTTTATTTGAGGCAGAATAAGAGCCAGAGGTGAACACAGTGGAATCTGCTATTCATCCATCATTGTAGATTTGACAGATTCCTTCTAAAGTATCAAGAATATGCCAAACTGTGAGGCCAATGAATTATAATAGTAAAGGTTTTCAAGTGTTATTTTTCTTGTATTCTTTTAACATAAAAAACCCAAAACAAAAATGTAGGTGGAAGGGGTGAATAAACTGTGATAATAGACAAATGTCTGCAAAGATAACATTACATTTTCAAGATCTTCAACTATAGACAGGTCTTCAGAAACACAACACAGTGACTGGATGGAGTCCATTTTAGAGAAAAAACACCTTCAGGTTACCATGACTGCAAATACTGAAAATCAAAGGGAGCAAATTTGCACTCACTAGGCAATTGCCATCCCTACTTCTGAAACACAAAGAAAAGGGGGAAAGAAAGTCACATGACATGTTGCAATAGATAAATGATCACGAGGGAGGCGTATTTAACAATAGCACAATATCAAAGTAGGTTATAACTGTTCATGGAAGAATTGGGCATAGATGGTTGAATATAGTCGAAAAGAAATAACTGCAAAGTTTACAAAGTCCAAAAACATATCTGGGAAGATCAATAAACAGAAGGAAAGGAACTACATGAGTGAAAGAGGGTATTATACAGATATTTGAAACCTGGTGGGCTAATCACTAACAATAGAAATCGATTGTTAAATTTTAAAAATTCAAGAAGCAGTAGAAAAGTATCCAAGGAGGAAAAAGCATTAAAGAGATGAAAAAATCCACACACAAAAAAAAAAGTAATGAAAACCTACTAATTACAGAATTTTTCTGGTACAAATTATTTTTTTTAAAAGGTTGACCAATTATAAAATCCTGTGGCAGGATTTTTAAAATTTTATTACTCACATTACCAAACCAGTAAGAGATGACTCTACCAGATTCAGTTTTGGTAAAAGTTAACTGAGATGGGGTGGTTGAAGATAACATGGGTTTAGTCACAGTAAAGCAATTATTTTTTTTTAATTCAACGAGTGGAAGAAACATGTGATATAAAGTCTTCAAATTCAAAAGATAATATGAATGCTCAAGAAACTGCAAATTACTTTAGGCTAAAGAAACTCTATAAAATAGGAAAAATTTATATGCCTGGCAATCTTAATAAAGGTGCATTATACTGCCTGTAGTGAGTTTTAATTTTAAAATAATGTTTTATTCAAGTATTACTTTTATTCTTTTTAACCTGGAAATAAGCATTTCAGGTCTTATCTGATTCTGTACTGAAAATTCATTATGTGACTCACAACACTTTCTTCACTTTCTCTAATACATTCTTGGTGGTTAGCTATTGTCAGTATAGCTTCAGACTTCTTCCAATTATTTAGAAAAGCATGCTGTTGTTACAAATGCTAACTACATATAATTTCTCACTATTCTTAAGTGGGACCAATTTCTATGACATTTCAGGATAATCATATCTTAAGCCTTTCTGAGGTAAACTTGAATTTTAATTAAGGACTCAAAACCATGAACTTTCCAATACACAGACTGAGAGCTTTAGATTTAATGCACTTATTTGATGCTGAAAGGTGTGAGAGGGTCAGGAATGAAAATACAGATATTGTGCTAATGCTGGCAGTTTCAATTCTGCATCTGTTGCCATCTCCATATTGCAGATGAACTCTGATAAATTATACCAACTCATAATTTTAAAACAGTCTCATGGGTATCTTTTTATTATGCATTTTAGTATGCATCTGCAGTGACACAGTTCTGCAGTTCCCTTTGCAAAGCAAATGCAGCAGACACTTTTTCACTGTAATTGTCATGTTGTACATGAGTGCTGCATCAGGATTTGAGGAAAGCTGGTAGGAGTATCCTTATGATAGTTTTCAGTTAATGTATACTTTGATTCTGAAAGTCCAGGCAGAATATGTAACAAGGCATGGAGACTTATTTAATTTGTTTCACACAAATTCATAGGGAAAAAAACCTGAAAAATATCTCAAAAGGTCAGATCTTCTACTCATCCCACAGACAGCAAGGATATATAGAAGATTCCATGCAAAAGAACACACGAGTAAAATTCTATATGATTTATGATAAACTAATAACTGATGATAATTTTTAGCTGTGATAAACAGTATGATCAAAATGGGAAAGATATAATATTAAAGAGGAAATATAAACATTAAGTAAAACAATGTTTTCATAGAATTTGGAAAACTATTATTTTCCCTGGTCTAAAGCTCTTTTTTCTTGCTAGCTTTGATCACGTTTTATGAGAAAGTCTTTTGGCAATATTTCATGATTCAGTATTTTCAATATGAAGTATTTAACAAAAAAACCAAATATTTAAGTATAGAGAAAGTTTTGAGGTCTTGTATTGTTTTTATTTGTGTGGTGTTGAATAAGAACAGAATATAAAATAAATTACTGGAAGCTTTCTTCTATGTGTATATATCTATTTATGAAGAACACATTCAAGTTTACACCAGAGTAAAATATAATCCTAAAGTCATTTAGGACAATTATCAGTGGATCTTTCAGATTTTAAATGTTGATTAATATAAACCCATCCAAATACATGCAGTATTGGATACCACAAAGTTGATCTGTCCATTATAAATATTATAGTTCATACTATATTATTATTCATCATTATTTCTGTCACATCAGAGTTTATGATGGAATTAAGTGATATTTATGTATTTATTGCTGTGCTATTTCATTATACATCATTGAGTTTTATGACATTTCTTAAGCAAATTAATTATACATGTTCTCCCTGCTTCCCAGTCTGAACACTTATAACCAGGGGCCATTTGAATAAATATCCATACATATCCTGGACTGGAAAGTTGGATTTGAGATACTTTTGCATAATTTTGTAATTCCATTAAAATATGAACAAGAAAATGAGGGAAGAACATCTGAAATAAAAAGAAGCAGAAACAGATTTAATCATGTTACATGATACATAAACTAGTATCTTGAGTTTATGCTCCAGTGTTAAATGCTGTGTTAAACAGAATTATGAAATATTTACTTAAACCACTATTTTTTGGTACCAAAATACGATATGTTTTTAATATGTGAGTTACCATCACATAGTAGTTTTAAATAATAGTCATGTAGGAATTAGTTTATCCTTAAAATAATTATAGCTCATATTAAAGTGATTCTGCAATAAGTGACATGATACAATAAAAATCATATTAAGAATAATTAGATGAGTGTTGCAATGAAAAATGAATGCTACTTTTATAATCCTTCCCTACATTTAACTAACTTATAAGGGGAAACATTTCAGTAGTAATGACAGAATTGCAGTAAGATGGAATACAACAGTTAGAAAAAGTAACAACTATAAAGGGGATGTGGTGGTGCACAAGTGTATGAACATTTGACACAGCACGAGCATCAAAGACAACACTGAGCATCTCTATTTCTCTCAAAACTGATTTTAATAGATAAAATGTAACAGAATGGTTATATTAAACCAATGGTTATATTATTAACAAGGGTCATATTAAATATCACCTGATGGTTTATTACACACCTGGGTTGTTTGCAAAAAGAAATAGTATTTAATGAAATCTTATGTTTCATGTTTGCTGAACAACTTAATATTCTATAAAGCCTTCTGCTCAGCCACTTTCAAGTTTCTAGAATAGTCTTTCCATGAAGATAAACCAGAAAAATTGTGTTCAGTTTTCAGCAAGGAGCTGACCATCCATGGCTCTTATCACTTCTGTGTGAAATGTTGGCAAATAGGATGAGCTGTAAGGGTCTGGACAAGTACTTCCTTTCTGCTATAATATTTTGTGTGGAAAATTACAACCATCTCCAATTTTAAAAATGACATCTTGGTTTTTTTCTTTTTGTTGTTAGCATTGTGCAAGTTTTGTAAGAGAGAAAAAATAAGGTGAGATTGCGGGAATAGAGGGATTGATTTTATTTATCATATATATACAAGTACATATTTGTGCTTGTCAGTGAACTGCTTTTATTCCAGGCATTAAAAAAATGGATGGAGGTGGTGCCAGAAATACTAAATATGTTTCCATTAATACTTAATCACATAAAGGTAGATTAAAATTGCAACACTTTTTATTTAAAAACAAAAATGGAAAAAATTGAAAAAATTAAAAAATATTGGTGGTAAAATTTCCTCTGTATTTTCAATGCTGTTGATGCCTTTTACATGCCCAGATAGTAATAGTGGAATAAATTTTATGAAATATCCTCTTCTGGGGAATATAACAAATACAAATATATTGCATTAAACTGAAATTTACACTAATTTTCACTGTCAGGTACTTGTAGTTACATGAGCACAACCACAGTCCTGGCCGTGAAGTTCTACATCAAGATCTACATCTACTCTACATCAGGCAGATAATTTCCTAGATGTGAGATCAGACTAAGTGCTGGGTTTTGTGCTTTACTTCTGTTTTGTCACAGAAATCTGACAGAGGAAATGTAAGTGTTGAAGAGTAAGGTTAAAAAGTAACATTATTCACAATGCTCAAAATGAATCTCTGCACAATGACTTGGTAACCATGGACACAAAAATCTCATCTGAATGTTATCTGGAAGATGAAAGATTACATCTAGGAAATTTTTTCTAGTGTTATTTGTTCATTGGGAGCTAAAGATGGATCTCCTTGAAATTTGGGTTTGATATGATGCCTTAAGTTTTAGCTTTTATATTTTCTAGGTTCTGTACTGCATTAGTATGTAACTCTGAACTGCATATAAAGTTTTAACAAGTTCTCTTCACAGGTTGGTTGGACAAAACAATCCTTTTCCAGCCTGAGAACCAAGGACACTGTTGCAGCTTCAGGCCCAAAAGGAATAAACAGCAGCAAATTGGGGAGAGCAGTCTGGGAGGATTGGGAATTCATAACCTGAAGCTTTGTCCATAATTGGACAATGAACCCCAATATGTAAAAAAATTATAAAAAATTATAAAAGTGTGAAACCTCATGATGGGGTGTCCATCTTGGGTGGAGCCACGGCTGGGCTCTTGCAGTACCCAAATGTATCCTTTGAAGGCCTTTTAATAAACACCTACTTTATTCCTGTAGCACTGTCTGACCTCTGCTCCAGGTAGCCTCTCAAGGCATCAGACACACAGAAGACTGAGTGTCACAGTGGTTGCATGCATAACTAGAGGTGACAACAGCAATGTCTTCATTGATGTAAACTGCTACTTTAGTAATTTTGCAATACTAAGGAGAGTGAATTGGTCACAGTCTGCCAGGCTCAAGGTAATATCTTTTGTAAAATGAGAATTTATTTTGATGCATTTAGGATTTTAAATTTTTAAGAAAAATTGTGAAGAAATATCGTTATTGGTGAAGCAAATTTATAGTTCTGCAGTATGGTTACTTTGGAAGATGTAATCTGGTTATAAAATTGACAGGTGTTTTATAGGCTGATAAGAATTTGGCAAACAGGGTGATGTTTCTACATGCAATTTATTGTCATGATCAGTGTAGAAGATATGCAAATGGAGCTCAATTCAAATGTAATCTCCAAATTCAGGTGCCAGAATTTGGTCTAAAATGTCCTTTTGTTCATATATGTGCCGAAGGGACTAAAAATCTCTTGCCCTGCCACAAAACTTATATTCAAGTTGCATTAGCCAAGACAGTTAAATTTTAAAAGGACAGTATTTGAACCTAATGGTTGTTATGACAGTGACGGGGTAAAATCCCCAGCAAGCTTAGGCAGGTAAGCAGTGGAAACTGTTTAAGCAGAAATTTCCCATTCTCCATTACTCCTCACTTTCATAGATAAGGTATCACAAGGATCATGACATCTCCCTAGGATATTGAGAATATTTTGCAATATATATATTTAGCACATGATGTAAAATACTGATCCTTAGCATTTTCAACACAATAGTCAAGGAGCCTCTGCATCAAACACAGTAAAAATTTGAAAAGTTCCTTTCCCCCCCTTTTTTTGTCATTTGAATAAAAAATTTTGATTTTCAAACATAAAATAAGAGTAAAACTATGTTTAAATAGCTTTGTGGTTCTACCTTGAACAGACCAAAAGAAAAAACACCCTGAAATTTACTTACCTTTGCAAGTAAATTTCTCAGTGTGCAAGTGAAATTATGGAAAGAATTTCAGGCGAAAATAGAACATGAATTGGTTATTTTTATATAATCAACACTACATGTCATCACAATGCACCAGACACAGAATTAAACAAAAATTGCAGAGCATGATAATGTTTTCAGGTAAGATTTAAATCAAGAAACTGTTTCAATGCAGTGAAAATGAGAAGGAGAATTTTATATTCACTGGACATCTCTTTTTTATAGAACTTTGTGCTTAAAAAATAAGTCACTACTTACTCATAGCTGGGAGCTGAGTTTAAATTAAGTAGCAGTGCTAATTTTAGGGACCTAAAAGAAAAAGAAATGAGATTTAGTGTAGACTGGAATAGAAAAATATGTATTCTTATATGTATACATAATTTTGCAACATATGAGAGGCAAATGTGCTTGTGCAACTGGGACTCATTTTTCTATGACAATAAACCAGCTTAAAATAACAATGAGCTCAACAAGTAATGACCAAGTCTTTGAGGATGACAAGACCTATTGCTTCAGGCACAAGCTTGAGCTCTAAGAGGAAAAGAGATTTGTCTGTTGTTTTTTTCCACTGTTTGTTTTTTTCCTGCAGTGCACAAGGAAAACAGAAAAATAAGCAAGTATGACTGTACCTTTCTAGGAGAAGCTCCACTTGCTTAACAGAGCACAAGGAAATGCACCATTTGTGGTAAAGGGAAAAAAAAAACCTAAAAAGAAAAGGTCCTAAGTAGGTTTAGAGGCATGATTTATAAGACAATAAAAATTCTTCTGGAAATAGCTTTGCCAGAATTTTGGTAAATGTGCTAAAGAACAAAGGAAAAACTACTCAGCTATAAAGTATAAATATTTCCTACTGTGAATTATGAAAGCTTCATGTTTGCCAAAGGAGTAAATATTTATGGAATATTATTTTAAACTATATTTCTCACATAATTATTGAGGTGTACTAAGGCACTGGAGAACCACTCAAAAAAGGAGAGGCTGAGACCAAGGACTGGCTAGCCCACAAAAGAGAAGGTTCAGGAGGAGCTTATCAGTGTACAAATGCCTAATGGGGTCAGAGAAGAGACAGGAGCCAGATCCAGACTCTTCTGAGTGATGTCCACATGAAAGGATGAGAGGCATAAATTGAAATGTAGGAAATTTTATTTAAACCAAGAGAAAAAAACTTACTTTGTTTAAGGGTGATTGAACACTGGAAGGGGTTGCCTAGGCTGGCTGTGGAATCTCCATCCTTAAGTCTGTTAAATACCTGACTGGACAGGGCCCTGAGCAACCTGCATTTGGGCCTTGCTCCAAGCAGAACGGATGAAGTAGAAAATCTCCTTTCCAATTTCAGTGATTCCATGACACATTTTGTATTACTGTTTATGAATAAGCATTCTGAAAAAGAAATTGTTCTGGCAGAAAAATGTAGAATTTACTAGTCTTCATTTGTCATACTTGCCAGTTAGATGAGTTGCTTGCATTCTTTTTTTTTCTCTTGCCTGATATTGGCCTTGCCCTGCCAGTGATTGCCATGACAGTGAATTTGTTTGACATGTCATTTGATTTACTCTTGCAGTAAGCATACACAAAATATTGTACTCTCTGCACAATAAACTGTGTCTCTTCTGGGAGTTTTGCATAGCTAAAACATTTGGCAAAGGACCTCGAACTGTCAGAAAAAAGTGTTGTTCTGGAGGACTTGGTTTTCTTCTGGACAAAATCCTCCTATGAACAGTCTGTTCAACAAAACCATGGCTTCATACATATATGAGAAAGGTTGGATCTCCTCCATAAAAAGGTCTCCATCTTATCTAGCATTTTGATTGGAAGAAAGGAGTGGTTATTCTGACACAACCTGCTAAACTATGATAAAACTAGAGATTCATTGACAATCAGGAATAGCATACTATACATAAAACAAGATGTAAGAATGCTTTTTAAATACCTGAGGTTGACTTTGTATTCAATTTTTATTCACTCAGTTTTTATCACTGCTCAGTCTTAATTCAAGAATACATTTGCTTTCAGGAACAGTGTTTTATAAACATTGAGTGAGTTTAGCCCTAACACAGCAGAAAAGTAAGTTTTAAGATAGAGTGAGCATAAGCTACTAGGCTAGACAAGGAAAACATGATATTTAGATGAAAGCAATGCTTCTGTTTGACACAGACTGAGAAAGAATGAAAACAGACATTCTAGTCATCCTGGAGACACAAACCTGATTCAGATTTTCTAGCAGACCTGGATTCTTAAGTGTGTATGTGACTGGTAGGAAATCACATATTCCTTCACATAGCACTTTGCCTGGTACATCTCTCCCATTGTTTTGCAGGTCAATGTGTGACCTCGGTGTGTCTTATGTCAAGAGAAGTGCTTATATAAAGTAAATGGTTACAATTCAAAGTAATATTTAGCAGAAAAGGCTACTTTATCTAAGCAAATGTGACAAGGCATGTGCCCAGCACATAAATGTTTGCTCTGTTACATTTTTAAAATAGTGGCCGATACAGGTCAGCTAAGAATATCAATATCAAACAATTCCTGTTTTCTGGCACAGGAGATACATCTTAAGGTAGAGAATGCTGCCACTGAACAGTATGGCCAAAGCCATGTCATGTTTCTAAGCTGCCACTCTCTTCCCCACACAGGTCTCAGCAGAGGCTGCCCCACCATGCACTCCTGCGCCCTTTGTGCCTTCATCACTCTGGACACACCACCGTGTCCTACCCTGGAAAAGCCCAACTCCTAAGATCTCCAGAACCTCACCCTTTTGATTCAGGTGAGCTGCCCTAAGTGTTTCAAACTGAAACAGAGACCCAGTTGGGTGGTAGAAGGCCCTGGTTGGTCATGACCTTGGAGAGGCTCCCCTTCTTGATGCTCTCCCTTCTCAATTAATGTTGTCCTGTAGAAGCACGTGACCTTTGAAGGATGAATGGGAAGGTGTTGGAAAGCAGTCATCTTCTACTCTGTGGCTACCATCACCCTTACTGATGAGCCTTGCAGTGGTGTCAGCCTGCAAGGCCAGCTCTGGTAAGAAAAAAGTGCCTTAAAGCATGCTTCTGGGAAGGTGCTGGGTTAAAGCAAAAAGATAAGGATACCTGCAAGTTCTGCTCACAAAATGGCTTTAAAATTCTAATACTAAAGCAGTTTGGATTGTAACAATGGAATTACATTAAAGATTGATTTATTATAGTTCAAATTCTGGCTGCCAGAGGATGGAAGAGCTACTTTTCACTGAAAAAGCAAGAATTTGCTTATATATTTTATCTGAATGATGTAATAAGAATGACTTAATAACTACAGACTGAGAAAATGATATATGTTGGCTGTGACCCAGCCAGGTTATTCTGTTAACTGAATTAAACCCTGTGTTAAAATAGATCCCTTTTCAGTTCCTTTTACATTATAGAAGTATTCTGAACATTCTATAAGTGCCCATTCATTACATTTACTGTCAATTCTTCCACGTGAATAATTTACAGCAAATGATCTCCAAAAAATCAATACCAGACTCCTGAATTTACAGAGCTTTTGGATATGTAGGAGCAAAGCTTTTATATTAACTAGAAATAGATCTAACTTTTCCCCTGCAGTGTAGAAAAGAAATCCCAAAGATAAGAAATCTTTCTGAGTCTAAATAATTGTTAGTACTTACCAGTTATTTACTAAAATTCAGTGTGCTGTCCTAGCATTGCCACTGGCATTGATGTCCTTAGGAGGATGGTGAGGTGTGGTGTGTGGGCATTTTCAAGGTCCTTTGCTACATTCTTATGATGTTTTCTAGTGGGAACTCTAGGAAAAAATGCATGGATAAAATGCATTCTTTTCCATCATGATACACAAAATACTGCCTCCATGTGCAAATAAGCACTTACAGCCATGGCCTGGAATGCAGGCCATGTAACTCTCACTTATGGGGAGTCACTCAGTAACACTGCCACAGTTTGTAACTATTTAAAGAAAAAAAAGTTGATTATATTACTTCTTTTATCCATTTTTTATGTTTAATTTTTTTATGTTTTTATGTTATGCCCTCAAGTAAGTAGTCCCTTTTTTCTTCCCAGTGCTTGAAGCATTCCTAGCATTATTAGCTCCAGCTACCAGGGATGTTACCTCAATGATTTGTGAGGAGGCCTCTGATATCTTCACTGCTCAGTGCTTAGCAAGGCATGAGATTTTTGGTCAACTACCCATGTCAACTCCCAGTTTCTGGTTGCCCATGTCAACTACCAGTTTCTGGCCTCAGGTTGGAGTTGTAGCACCAGCCAAGGAAGTCCCACATCAGACATGAGACACAAGCTTGTAACAGGCTTGTCTTTCTCTGTCAGACAGAAATCTCCAACACTAGCTGAGGAGACCTTGTGCTCTCCACCTTCCTTAAATGTGTGTCCTGTGGTGTGATGCACCCATCACCTTCATGACACACTTTCCAGAAACTGCCTGTACTGACTGCCCTTCCATCATCTCCTATACCTTGAATTAAGCACACAGACACATACACACACAGAGACAGGTGATTATCATGTCTGAGGAGAATTGCAGGAAGTCAGGTACTGGATGGGTGAAATTCAGCCAAGCCCCCACAGCTTGTCCTCAGAGCCAGAGGCTCCCAGCCATGTGTAGTCTACCACCTTTTTTTCACATAATTCCTGTTGTCATTAGTGCCTTCTGGCACTTGTGTAAAAAATATTTTTTCACCCTTATGCTTAAATTCTTGCAGAGAATGCCTCCCTGAGGAAGAACTTTCAGTTTAGAGAAAGGCACGCAGCTCTCATACAGCACTTACAAGTGAGCTGCTCAACACTGGCTGCCAAAACCAGCATCCTGCTGCTAAGCTCAGTTCACTGAATTTACCAAGGGAGAGAGGCCAGGCCAGGGAGATTTTTACAGGCATTCAATAATATGGCACAGTTTGTGCCATATTATTGTACCATATTATTTACTGGATTTGGTAAACAACACCTTAATTAAGGCCTTTCTTTAGTACTTAGAATACCTATAAAAAGGGGAGAATTGTTCATCTGCTATTTTGGGTCTGTTGTGCCAGCCTTAATGACTTGTTTCATAAATTAGTAGTCGTCCAAGCATGCACTACTGTTTAAGTATATATTAAAGAAAGAAAACTTTCAAGTGACTCACAGCCATAAAGATGAATACCCATTTAGTTTGTTTAGTGACAGGGATGTTAACCCCAGCACTCCTTTCCTCCAAGCTCTTTGTTTCTACATGATGTTTGAAGGCTTCTTCATTTAGAATATAAGTTCCTGCAGAAATTAATTGTAAGATCTTGCATATTATAAGAAGAAAAATGGGGATTTTTTCATCCTTCCTTTCACCTTGAGACAACAACATAAAATTTCAGTTTAAGCTGTAGTCTGAGAAGGGCCCAGATATTCCACTGCTTGGAAGGCTATTAGATATTTTTTAACATGGGGCCTCCAACATCATGTTGGATGTTTTAAAGGATAAAATTTGTTCTGCTTACCATTTCAGAAGCTGCACCAACATAATATGACATCTAAGAAGTAGCTGAATAGCTGCCAGTATTTCTGAAGTCATAATGAAGCTGTAACAAGTCATTCAGACACTGCTCTACTTAATATCTTGCACTGGCCAACTATTTTCTAATCATTAACTGAAATTTGCTGCCAGAGAAAAGAGTTCCCAGCTGTGTAACTGATTCCCAGGAATCAGATACAGACAAAAGTAACTCCGTGTTAAAAAAAATCACTTTGCCCATTATCATATAGCTAATATATTGATTATATCTTTTATATCTGTCTCTATTTAAAATTATATATCTAATTCTTACCAAAAAGTTAATGAATTAAAAAGAGAAGCTGAGGTGTACCCCTCTTTAGGGTAGTACAATTGGTGCATCAACAGTAACACATACAAGGAATTACTTCTACTTCCACAATTATAACCTTCACAAACTTTCCTGGGAACTTTAAAAACAAAGAAAATTAAATATAGGAGAAATGTTAATCTAGTACTTGCTCTTTCTCTACCTGTCACATCCTAAGCAGAATGAGAATTTTGTGTATCATCTGCAGTTAAATAGGTTATTTTTTTGTATCTGAATGAGTTCATTCTTAGAAAAGCAGCTTTTTCTTTCCAGCCTGCAGCAAGAAGGAGCGTATTATGCAAGCATGCAATGAAATGTCTTTATCATCTAAGGCTATTCATGCTAGAACAAATAAATTATTGCAGTTGTCTTCAGTGAAAACTCAGCTGACCCTTTGCCAGCATAACATCTATTATGCAGCTCCCAATTATGCTTCTGTAGACTTGATTGGGCTTTTTATTTCAGATAATAGCGATAAAAAACTTAGCTTTCACATGTGAAAATTCTTCATTAATCAACTCTATTTCTTAATAATTCATTTGCTACTTACATAAGCATTTACAGGCTAAAAAGCAATGTTTTGGTTGATGATGTTATTTCACCCTTTGTGGAGAACCATTCCCCTGAGTCATGCAGTATTAATTCTGATATGCGTGAATGCAACAATATAAAAAATGATGTAACAAGAAAAATAATTAGTACCTTATGCTTTATGCCCCATTTGAATAGTCAGAGTGTAAAAATTTAACCAGGGAATGGAAAAAAAAAAACATTTATGAGGCAATTGTAACAAGCAACTGTTCTTATTAATGTATCAGTTTTCATTACTCAAGCAGTACTAGAAAAGAGAGATTTTCCAGTGTAATTTAATTAATTAAGACATATAAAAAGCTATTTGTAATAGAGAAAAATATATGTGTTTAGAGAAGATTGAAAAAAATAAACGATGTGTATACTGGGATACATAAGAAGGCTGATTCTTCCAGAAGAAATTGATAGAAAAGAAGATGAGTGTCCAGTGTGATTAATCTGTAGACATAAGAGACTAGAAAGAAACAGTCACTGCAATATTTAAGAAATTTAAAGGAAACATTTGAAAGCAACTAAATGGTAATAGTCTGCCGAATCATCTTTGGGTGTAAAACAAATTTACTTAAGCAGGGGTGTGAATATATTAGCAGGAAGGAAAACAAAATACCTATTTGCATTGAATTAGGAGCCAATTATTAACTAAACTAATACCCATGGTCAGAAAAATATAATCTTTGCACAATAGAAAAAGAGATGGTCTTGATGAGAAGATATTGGATGTTTTAGGTGGGGAAATGATGCCTCAAGTTTTAAGTTTCTTGTCTTTCAGATTCTGTACTGCCTAAGCCTGTAGCTGTGAGCTTCATATGAAGTTTTGGTAGGTTCTCTTCACAGGGTAGGTAGACAAAACAATCCTTTTGCAGCTTGAGACCAAGGACAGCCGTTATAAGTTTCAGGCCAAAAGAGATAAACAATGGTGAATTGAAGAGAGAAAAACAAGGAGGATAGGACTTGACTTCATAGCATAAAGCTAGAACTGGACAATTAACTCCAACATGAAAACGGACCAAAACTTATAAAAGCGTGAGACCTTGTGACCAGTCATCCATTTTGGGACCATTTTGTGTCCATCGTGGGTGCAGCCCTGGACAGGCTCTTGTACTGCCCAGGGTGTATCCACTGAGGCCTTTTAATAAATACCTACTTTATTCTCTAGTCTCCGTTCCAGGTCAGACTCTCAAGGCATCGGTTCTTGAGAACACGAATGTTCTCAGGAAGAACTAAATGATCAAAAATGCAGAATCAATATTCAGGCTGACATACAAATGGTTACTTCCAGGCATGCTAAGAAATGTAGAAAATGAAATCTAACATGGCAAATATTCCTACCCCTCTTCCCTCCTCCCTTACATAATATCCTCTACATTATTTTCATCAATTACACAAAATGTAATTGATGAAAATAATGTCAGCAGATGGGTAAGTGTTAATATTCTCTCATGGGAGCTCTGATCTCTGAAAGGTCTGAAAGGAGGGACACCACCAGCCAGCAGGCTGAGGGAAGTGATTCTGCACCTCTGCTGTGCTGCACTCTGGTGAGACTTCACATGGATTGCTGCATCTAGTTCTGTTGTGCCCAGTGCAGGAAAGACAAGGACCTACCTGTTAGAGTGAGTCCAGAGCAGGGCCACAGAAACAGGCAGAAGGCTGGAACACCTCCTATGAGAAACGGCTGAGAGAGCTGGAGCTGCTCAACCTGGAGAAGAGAAAACTCTGGGGTGACATTATAGCAGCCTTCCAGTCTCTAAATGGGGCTTATAAGAAAGATGGAGACAGATTATTTAGCAAGGCCTCCAGGAACAGGACAAGGGGCAATGGTTTTAAACTAAGGATGGGTAGCCTCTGATTAATAATGAAAAAATGTTTTTCAAGGAGGGTGCTGAAGCACTGGCAGAGGTTGCTCAGAGAGATTGTAGATGCCCCACCCCTTGAAACCTTCAAAGTCAATTTAGATGGGGCTCTAAGCAACCAGACTGAGTTGAAGATATCCCATGTAATTGCAGATAACTGGTTCTAGATGACCTTTAAAGGTCCCTTCCATTCCAAACCATTCCATGATTTTATGACAGAGTGCCTGGAAAGTGAGGGGTAACCTTTATTCTAGTCCAAGCAACTGTTCTTAATATTCTTCCTATGACTGGTATTACAGACATGGGTATAATAATTCTAACAGCCAAAATCCTCCTTTTCATTTTTTTATTGACTGCACTGTCTTCTATGAGGGGATTTTAACTGGATAATATTTCAACTTTCTTATTTTGGCAGTGGGTTTTTTGTCTTTTTTACTTAATTTTCTTCTCTATCTTGCTCACAAGGACTCTGGGGTACTCTGATTATATCTGAATAGTAACTGTAGCTAATAGTTGTATCTTTAAGCAGAAACTTGAATTAAGCATTGCCTAATTTCAAAGCTGTTTATATTTTTGTGATCTGCCAAGTGTAAGTTTACAGGTGAAAAAAAAGACCTGCTACAGCCTGGATCACATAAAGTTTTCATGCAATCACATTGTCTCACATTATATTTTATTTGTAAATGAAATTGGTTATGCCCCATGATTACTCTCTCTGAGGGATTTCAGCTAAAGAAAAATAGGTATTGTGTTGACACAACTCCACTGAAGTATGCAATGATTTGAGACATTTGAAGGTGCAACTGGGAGACTGCATTTAAATTCACTTGAAGTACAGTCAATGTAGCCTTCAGGCTGATGAATATGGACAGTATATAGGCCACAGGACACAGTAAATTTGCATTGTTTAATTGCCTTCTGAATCCTGGCTATATATAATTCATTCATTACTGAGCTGCAAAAGATCTGTTTATATCCCAATATTAAGAGCAATTATACAAAAAAACTCAACAAGCAGGGGATTATGTTACATCCACTTCGTTGTGCCACTGGCTTAACACTACTTTGAATACAGTCTGATTGAAATTTTATTTACACTATCAATGACTCTTTCATTCCAGCATGACTTTGCATTGGTGATACATTTTCCTACTGTATTGAAATTACCTTTTTAGAAGCTGGATGAATAGATGCAACCAAGTCCACAAGACTGGAGGGGGAATGATTGCAATTAGCTTCACATTTGCATTACTCCAAAAACTGTGCACTTCTAAAATTCATGGGGGGCTATATTTGACAGGAAGATTGAAGCAATGACTGTATGTTCTACTGCCTTGTGTATGGTCTCAATAGAAAACAATCAATACATTTGGGCTTTTAGGGAACACGAAGCAGCCAAGAATAACACAGGCAGGGGAAGGCAAGAAGAGCTCCTTTTCTTCACCTCCTCTGCCCCCAGTAGCTGGCTCAACCAGTTCTAATCTCAAGTAAGTCAGCAGAGCTCAGGTCTATGCCAATACGTGACCAAACAGCCTAACCATGAGGCTGAGCTGTATTCCAGGGTAAATTTCTCTCCTGTGGAAAATCCTGCTTTTCAATTAAGAGGCTTTAGCGTTCATTGGAGCAAGAACTAGAGCCTGCACATGAATCAACCTTTTGTTTCTTCCCTCTCCTTTCTCTTTGTCCCAGTGACTATTTCATTACTTTCTGCTGGGGTAATTAATTGAATACCTTCAGCTGGAGAAATTCAGAGCAAGAGAGATATGTCCCTGACTATCTGGTAACGTTGCAATTAGGGCGCTCTGCTGAGATGGAAAATACTTTCATCAAAATGCAATCAGATATGGAAGAGACATTAACTGAGTCCCAGCTGAGCACCCTGTCAGCTCTGCAGCTGTGCTCTGAGGCAGGAGTGGACACTTTGTGGGTTTTTTTGCAAAGGTTTCAGATTGCTTTGAGCTCATCTGCAAGGTCCTACCCTGGAGGTCTAATCTCTGTATCCTGCTGTCACTGAGATGCATCACGGAAAAGGGGCAGCTTTTCTGTAGGCATTTCTGTCACCCTGAGCAGCAGAAATGAGGGCACTTCAGAGCTTTGCTGGGTGCTTTGATTCTATAAATTCTGACTTCATCCAGGGTGTGCCAATGCATCTTGCTGAGCTAGAGGAGGAGCTGCAGCAATATTCTCTCTCACAGCACACAGCAATGTGCTGGGCATCATCCTCCTCCCCATACAGAGCTGCAACTCATTGCTCTCTGAGGTTCCAAGGTTTACCACACAACATACCACTGCAGACAGCCATTTCCTATTTCATTTAACAACTTACTGAGCTGTGTGGCCAAGTTCAATGGGTGATCTTACACTTTGAGTTACCATTAGATTTGCCATTGCTTATCTGTTTTGGGAAAACTATTCATTCTGTGTCTCAACAGGACACCAGAGATGCATATGAGAGATGTGTAATTCAGAAAAAATTATGCTGCCAGAAAATTCAAAGCAACTCCTGTTCAATCTGTATCAAACAGACTTATCAAGTATCTTATTATATATTTAAAGGGAAAGAAAGAAAAATTAGGTCAGAAGCTATGATACCTAGTCAGAACAATCTGCAGAATCACTGTAAAATGCATATGTGAAAAGCACAAGCAAATCATGTCCTGGGGAGCAGAAACTGATTAAGCTTTTACTAGTCTGTTTAATGCACTGGTGACCTGATAGTTTGTAGATCCTCCATTTCCCTTGATGTTTAGCAGCTTTGTATTTTAAAAAGTCTGAATAAAATACAATAAACCTTTCTGGAAAGGACCAGCCCATAAGATTGCTTTTTCAGTTTCTCCCTGAAGGACTCTTTCCACGTCAGTGTGCTTTCATGCTTGTCAGTACATGACTGTCTGAAGGGCTCCTGCAGTGCTGAAAGTGACAAACATACATCTCCATGACTAAACCTCACTGCTGGTCAGAATATATCATTCCTTTTCCTGTCTATCATTTTTGTGCCCTGTGCCTTAGAAACACTTTGAAAGCCACACCTTGGCTCTCTGCACCAAGGGGCTTCCAAGAAGTTTCTTGTGAATTTACATCATTCAAATGAAATGGGAATGAGCCTATACATAACCACTGAGGTTATACACCAATAAATTTTATTTTCCATAGATTTTGTTCCAGATATTTTTCTATAGATATTGGCAACCAGACTTAGAATCTGGCTACATAATGGAGCCCTGTAAGAAATAAATAAGAAGCAGATTGGTCAGCTGTGAAGTTTTTATAATTTTTCTTTTATACCTTATGAGTGCATTTTTCTTGGAGGCTATAAAACCCATCACCAAAAGTAAATCTGTTCAATGTTATCAGAAACCTGTCATAACTGCTGAAAGCTCTGCTTTAGTTCTCTTTTCTTTAAGTCCTCTTTATGTTTTATCTTTCCCATAAACTTACCAACAGAAGACCAGAACCTTCCACAGGAGAACTTGCTGCACTTTTAATTTAATTTAGTCTAATACTATTGGCTTAGAGATGATATATTTTTTTTGTACTTTACAGAGAAACAATGGCTCCAAACTTTTCAGAGCCTAAATTGCCCACAGAATCCTGTCCCTGATAGGTGACTAATTGCATAAATTGTGTTTCGCAAAGTATCAAATTTTGGACCGTGATGAAGAACATGAAATACTATTTGAAGATCAAGAAAAGCAAGGTAGAGTCAAAGGCAAAAGCATTACTTTGAACACTTTTCAAACCCTAGGTACCTACCAGACAAGATCACAAAGAAAATTGATTGCAAAGATAATCACTTATATAATTCCTAAGTGTCCTTAGGTAAGTGTTATATAATTGCATTAAATATCCATAAATGCATGAGGTTGCCATCACCTTTTGGCTTTAAAAATTTATTGTATTAGAAGTCTTTGAAAGACCCCAGACTTTGTTAATGGGATACACAAGACATGTAGGCTCATGCTGCTGCATACACTACAGAGCATTTATGTATGAAAAAATTGAAAATAGGAATAATTTTTGATTTTTTTTACTTTCTGTAAAGTTCTAAAAATCATAATCTCTTTTGTCTCCACCTTCCTCAGGACTGTATCCCTAAACATGAACATGCCAAGAATTAATACACTCTAGGACTGACAATTTGATTAGTTATTATTAGTCCAGTGGAAACAGCATTAATATAGTAGTTAATAGGCTTTAAAGTACTAGACCATCAATCTCTTCAATAGTTTAATCTACTCTACACTTATCAATAGCTAGGAATAATTGTCCCATGTTAACAGGTCTTACTGAAAGCCATGTCTTTGACTGAGGAAAGCTTTCCTACCCGTTCAATTCTTAATCATTGTTTTCAAGCATTTCATTAATATTTTAATTTCCTATGTTTTAAAGGTGTTTCAAAATCAACATGAACACATTTAAATACATAGTCTCAAGACAGTTTCACAGAACTGACCCGTGCTTAATGCATGTGTCAGTTTGATAAAGAACCAGAAGTGTTTCAAATTGCTGTATAATCCTTAGTCAGACCAATGTTGTATGCATTATATTATTCTAGTACCCTGCTGATAATCTCTTATAACACTTGTCTCATTCACAAAGGTCTTATTTTCTATGATTTTTGTTTTTCAGGAAGAACAATTTACGCTTAAAAACAACTCAGGATTAAGAAGACGCAAGTTAAAAAAAGGAAAAAATACTTCTGTGAAAGAGGAATTCCAATACCATCTGCTCTTGAAGTGCTTTGAGACTAGAGAAGTCAAGCAGTGCTGGCAATCAAAGTCTGTCCTGCAAGTGACTGCATCAACACTATGAATAAAGCAGAGTGCTGAGGCAACAGACAGAGAAGCAAGTGCAGGCCCTAAAGAAAGAGGTAATTAAACCTTCTGTGGCATTGCACTTGTATAACTGAACCTATATATATACACCTCTATTCAGAAATATATATCTATATTTCTGAATAGAGGTAAAATTTATATCTGCTCTTTATAAAAGAACAATATTTCCAGTGCAGTATTATAACTCCATGTGTCTCTTGTTAGAGGGAATTGTGACCACACTAGGAATTGGTTTATGATTGCCTTCCTTCAGGATGGCTGCCTAAAGTTGCTAATTACTTTCAGGAAATCCATTTAGCACAGAAAGCTAAGAAGCACCAAGCACAGTTCTACAACAGAAATTAAACATTAGCTGTAGAATCCTTTTTAATACCTGCTCATACAGAGAAAAAGCAAATTGACAATGCTTTCAGTCAGAAAAAATATTTTATATCAATGGTTCTAAAGTCCTTTATCAGAAAATCCCTCTGACATATGACATACAGGACAAGAAAAGGTCCTATTCCACAACCCAGTTTAGCTTGGAAAATATGATTCTCTGGGCAAGGAATTGTGCAGTTATGCCTGAGATATAGCAGGCCTGTGTGTAGGCTTCCTGTCCAGAACCATACAGAATGGGATGGAGAACACTCCTGCCATCCTTCCTCCCCGTGGCCTTTTGTATCTCACATCCCTTAACAGAGAATTATTTTGAACAGCTGAGGACATTATTGCTGACTATTCAAAGGGAAAAAAGTCCCTTTATAGGTAAGTCCTAAATGTGAGCCTCTGAAGAAGTCCACATTAGTGTATAAAATCCTAGGCATTATTTACAAATCACATGCAATGCAATGGAGTTGGTATTCAGACCATTACATACTTTGGAATATTTGCAATATTTTTGATTGTTTTACTGCACTTGCTTTGGTTTTCTTTTTCCCTGAAATTGAACAATAAGGCTTGAAAAAAATTATTTTAGTGTTGGAAAAAATTCCCCATTTTAGTGTTGGAAAAAATACCCTATTCACTTACCATTTGTGCAGACCTGAAATCCCAGGAGGCTCCATGAAAGATTATTTGAATTAACTCAGAGACACAGTGGCAAAATGTAATTTTTTTAATGTTATATTTAAAATGATACTAATATACTAGAAAATCCCAATAGAACTACCTTGATGGAGACAACTTTCTGTATCTGTGTGGTCTTTTTTTCAATTCTTTGATGTCACACTGTGTCATTGCTAGATCTACTGAAATGCATTTCAACACTTCAGGAGGAACACTGTATGTTAGCTCAGTGTCAAAGGTTTTCTAATAGATACATTCTCTGTCCTCTGCTTTGGGAATACTATTAAATTTAGTAAAATATAAATTATTTTGTGGTTTTTTATAGAAATGTCATCCTAATCCACCTAAAAAGGAAAGAAAAACAACCAGTCCCATTATTTCAGTTGAATACTTTGTGCTAGAATGCCAAAAATTAGATAAAATACCCATATAACAAAGGGGAAATACAAAACAAACAAAACAACAAAGAAGTGAAATACTAAATAAGGCATACAGAAGACAAATGGAAATGAAACTAGTTTGGTTGATTCCTGATTGCTATCCTGAAAACTGAAACAGGATAATGAAGAGAGACCTGTGATAATCTCAGAAGTAGTTTCTTGAAAAGAGGCAAATATCTGAAAGAAGAAATTTCTTAAAAATGCAGCAGGAACAAATTGCTATGTTAAAAATAGATGTGTCAATCACCACCTGTCAGAAGAGAACAGGGTTTAAGAGAACAATTCCTTAACAAACAATACCAAAATAAAACCAAGAGAGTACACAAGAAAGAGGCTACTTGCAAACCAGAATATCTATCTGGGAGATCACAAAACTAGAAAACAGGAATGAAAGGCACCTCAAAATGCTGTCTAAGCCTTTTCTCCATCAAAATATATGATCCATTAAATCAAAAATTTTTCTGAGAGATAGGTTTTTAATCTCCTCTTAAAAGTGTCCCAGAATCCTAAGGTCTGAGAAAAGCTGTCTTGAAAAATAAAGAGACAAAAATCCTATGCCATTTACAACAGTCTACTTAAAACAATCAATTACAAAAGCTATCACCAGAGTTAAGGCTTAAATTTCAGAAGGACAAAGGGAAACAGACCAATGTGCTTTTCACAATAACTTTTTGTAGTCTAATTTGTTTTCATTTTTTCTTTAATTCTTTAGATTATTTAATCCTCTTGATAATTAATTATTTAGAAAAATTAAGTGGTAAGTGCATACTTCTTTTCTTAGAAACAGCACTGCAGAAATAATGTTTCTAATAAAGATATTAGCAAACATATTTTTATTTTGTGTTTATATAGTTTTACAGTTTAGGTTGTAAAATATGTTGGCACACTGGAATTTCACTCAAAGATGATTATTTTTACTGCAAGACCACTTAAGTGCTGCTTATTTATTGGGGGTGTTATAGACACACCAGACACTCCTTTTCTATTTTTGCAACGTTATTTATCCTTGTTGAGGTGGTTTTATTATAAAAAAAAGGGTATTTGTATATAATGATCATTATCTGAAGATTATCTTTTTTATGTTTATTTACAGTCTGTCAAAATATTTTCTAATACCAAACCTGTATTTTGTTATAAAAATGGCCATTTCACATAATAAGCAAACTAGACTATTTGATATTACAGCATATCCCTTGAACTATTTCAATTGTGGGTTCAGCTCAAAAGTAGTGTTCTTTCTGTCAGGTGTTGTAAGATTTACCATATCACTTTCTAGCACTTCAATTTTGTTTTCTAAACAAACCTACAAATCTGAAGATGCCACAGTTTGAATATTACTTGATCAAAGCAGAAGGAAAAAGAAAGGTTAGTGTTGTTTTCTATAGAAACTGTATTTTTCCAATTTAATCAAAATGTCAGCCTTTTTTCTCTAGAAAGTAGCTCTAAGTCTGAAACAAACAAACCAAAGGAAAAATTTTTCAAGTCAGAAGCTCTCAGATGTCTGACTCAAACACTGATCTTGAATTTTGTTGCTTATTTCTGATTTTAATCTTACACTCCATTGTTTAAAAAAAACCAAAAGACAAAACACATATAGATTACTTGTAGGAAGGTTCCTTGGAGATGCATTTGTTTGCAATTTGCTGATGCCACTCAGCTTTATCAATACAGGAATTTTAAAGCAGAACATATTCTTGTTAAACAAATACTGGAACATTTGGTTGTTTGCTTTCAGAAGAAGGCACCAATTCCTTGCCCCCACCTTCAAATCATGAATTTGTGGAGAAATTTAGAACTTTCTTGAATTCACCAGAGGGCAGGCTAAGAATGAATGTTTGGGTTTTATATGAGTAAAGAACTTCACAGAATATGAAAACTAGATTATGGCTTTTGAAAATGAAAAAATCAAGTAATAAAACATTGGAGTCTAAAATAAAGCAGAATAAGAAGCAATTTATGAGAAAAGGACAGAGATATAATAAATAAAACCAGCTGGATGACAAGCTAGAAGACTAATGAAGAAAACCCAGAAACTGAAAGAAGCAAAAGATAAAATACTGGAAATTCACAATAAAATGATTAGGCACTACAGCTGAAAATGTGAGTGTACCTGGGGGGAAGCTGAAAAAAATCCCCCATAATCATCTGCTGTACACATTTCAAAATCTTTGCTAGAGGAAGGTGTCCTGTTAATTTTGAGATCTTTATTTATTAATATAATTAACATGGCAAAGTGAAAGGGAAGAACTGCCCTGCTGATGTGCAGGTTGCTTGTTGATGCCTTGCAGTTGTTTCTCTCAACATGTAACACTGCAGACCAGGTTCTGCAAAGCGCTAGTGCTCCTAACATGGAAGTTCAGCAGGAAACCCTGCACCCCAGCTTCTTGGTGTTTTCTTTTTTTGTGTTTTTTTTTCTTCCAACCTGCAGAAATTAATGTTTCAAAATGCCTCCTTCATCATTTCACCACGGAGCCAAGTAATAAAGTTTCACCTTTCTGGTGATTGGATCAATGCTACAGATCAGCTGTGGAGAAAATAGGCTGCATGGAAGGAGAAGGAATCAGTCTCTGTGGCATCTGAAGATTTTCCCCTTGTTCTGTTAGTGCAATACTAATGTTAGGATGAGAACACTGAAGAGGGTGAGAACACTGAGAACACTGAAGGACAACATGGAGATTATGGGAAGGATAAATCCTCCTCGTAGATCCTCTTCCCAGGGCACAAAGCAGCCATCTGGACAGTTGCTGTGCTAGTCTTTATTCAAAGAGGCTGTATGTACCTCAGGATCTGAATAGCCATCAGGGTGTACTGATTACAGAACATTTTCTGATACTAAATACTGTACTTAGAGTGACATAGCAATTAATAACAAACACAACTGAGAATATGGATTCTGTTGGGCATGGGAAGCCATGGTTTTCAAATCACTTGCTGATTCTGTAATAGCTGACTTGAAAGTCCAGCTGTGATATGCAACTATTGAGCACTATAGCCATTTGAAAGCTATTTGAGTACACTGAACATGAAAAGTAAATGCTAATGAGCTATTTATCTCATCAAAACATTTTGTTGTCCTTTATGCTGACAGCGATTGCCAGGATTGCTATGGTAAGTCTTTCAGAGTAGTAAATACTGTTTTATTTGCTATGTGGGTCAGAGAGAAAGAGCCCCATAAATAAAACACTTGTACATTACACAGAAGTGTGGTTAAGCATTGCAGTATCTCCTTTGCAGAGTGAAATAAAATTATTCCATTTTATTTGGGAAATAATTGAATTTGGTCAAAAGAATCATCTCTAGTTTCAAAACTCTCAATTTTCTGAAACAATGCATTACTGTAGGAACTAAACAGAGACCTGACCAAATTGCCTTATCTTTCAGATAACCATAGGAAGCAAAACACAGTGATGTCTGGAATGATCCAATCTAACTACATATACATAGGAAAAAAAGAATGTTTTGAGTGGGTATTTTAAGTACCTTTGGGGGATTGGTTTGATGAGAAATGATTATTTAAACAACCATAGATAGCTGGCTGAAAACAGTAGCATACTGACTGACTTCTGGAAACCTTGGCATCTGAGTCAGAAAGAGAATAGCCATGGGTGATGAGGTATGACACAGAAAAACTTTATCTTCTTTGAGCACCCTTCTTTCCTCACTCTAGTAAGTAGGCAGGTTTCAGTGAATGATCTCTGTTCACACCACTGCAGTGAGGGGTGAATCTAGTGTGCACTTTGAATAACAGGAGATGCTGAATGCTCCCCAGGGAAGTGCTGCCTTTACTTTTAAGTTGGTGGAAAATCATCACAAATGAGAGCTGAGAACAGCTTCATTTTAGCATCAGCTAAATAATGAAAAATTGTGATTCTTTACTCAATGGTATGATGCTCCTGTAAATTTCTAAGGAAACGAGAAAGAAAGCATAGTAGGTAATCATTGAGTTTATGAAATATCAGTGACAAGTCCTTTATTTCTACAAAAAGCTGTTAAAATATTCCCTCAATACATTTTAGGATATTTGAAAGTGGTGGGAGTAGTTGTTCTTTACCATTATTTCAAATGTATTGTTCAGTACATACAATTTTCATCCTATATCCATGGAAATAGAGTGGAATCTTATATAAACTGCCTTCTGCTATTTTTTCATTTGCTGAAAGAGATATGCTTTCAGTTTTTAAGGCTAAAATAGGAAATCAAACCAATGTTTCCTTCATCTATCAGCCTTATATTTAAATTCACTCCTAATAATATGTCTATTATACATATTTTCTTTTGGAATCATACTTTAAAATTGAGGTACTATAATTTAGAAGAATGTAGAAAGTACTTTGGTGGACTTTCACTGAAAGAGATAAGCCTGGTAATAATAATCAGATTTTTTGAGAGGCATTGTTAAGGCAGAAGTATCAGTTCTCTTTATATAATTCAAAGTTTTCCACAGCTTTGTTTTGAACAGTTGTGAACTTTCATTCTGAACTTTCAAACTCCAAGGTGGACACTTTCCAGCAAGATAGATAATGCTGAAGTTTTCCATAGATTCATTTTGGCTGTAATGGAGTTCTTTTTCTTCATGGCAGCCTGTATGGTGCTGTGTTTTTGAATTTGTGGCTGAAGCAGGGTTGATAACAAACCAATTTCTGGGTTACTGATGAGCAGTGCCTGCACAGCATCAAGGCCTTTTCTTTTTCCTTCTCTATTTCCCTCAAAGGTTGCAGGCTGTGAGTGGGTAGGAAGCTGGGCAGTGAGCACGGGCAGGAGAGACAAGAGAGCCAGAGACCCAAGTTGGCCAAAAAGGGATGTGCCACTCCATATGACATTGTGCTAAAAGGAAAGTAGAGAAAGGGGGATCATTTATGGTAATTGCTTTCATTTTCCCAAGTAAACCTTCCACATGCTGGGTTTTTCCTGAATTACCTGGACATCTGCCTGCCAAACACAAGAAAAATTGTTTCTTTGCTTTGCTTGTGTACATATTTTACCTCACTTATTAAGCTGCCTTTACCTCAGCCCATGAGTTTTTTCTGAGTTTTGCCCTTCCAAAACTTTACTGCAGTCAGCTGGGAGGGGAGAGAGGAGGGGGTTGGGGTCTTATGGCCAGTGTCAGTGTCACAAATGCCATTCGTCAGATAACACAGGAAAGTAGAAAGACAAGGCTGCCCATTAGGTCAGTCAGATCTCTGGGAAGTGAGATCAGCTGAGGGGGCAAGAAAAAGTGAATAAGGCTGGTTTTGGGCTGCATATACAAAAAAAGGGAGATTAAAGGGTCTTTTTTTTTCCTGTTTGTGTCTGATGTTAGTGATTAGCATTACGTAAGCATGGTGGAGGTTGGGGTGTGCTGGTTAGGCAAGCCAGGGTTTGATGATGAGACAGTGGAAGGGAACAGCCACTTTTTTTAAGCTTTCTTTTGAGTCCCTCAGGATCAACATCATCACCAACAGAGAATACTGTAAGGAAGAGGCAACAGGTGAAGGTCTGGGCTACACTCACTGCTAGAAGACCTACTTCCCACCTTCTTTAGAAGAGGTAAAACAAGCACTGTCTACAGAGGAAGTTATTTACTGGGCTAATACTGACCTTACTCAAGATAAATTTAGATTTTCCTATTTATGAAAATGATTTTTTTCTTTGATTCCCCTCCCTCAATACTGAGAAAAGATTTATCAGAATAAAGCTATGCAAATGCACTAGTGTTACCAGGTAGTTTTTGTTTGTGTGGGCTTATGTTTTGGGGTTTTTTTTGTTTTTATTACAGCTATCCTGCTTTGCAGAGATGCATATTGAAAACAGAAAGAAAGAAATATAATGATGAAAAAAGTACACCATTACCCAAAGCTCAAACAAAGGAAATGCTCTAAAACATGAAAAATTCAAGAGTATCATTTCTCTGAGTTAGGCAAATTGAGACCTGAATAAGTTTTGCATAAAGCACAGACAAATAAATGTCTGGACCAAGCTATGGAGTGCTCCACTGCAGTCGTTCTCAATTTTAAAATGGATTAAGGTCCTGAGAGCTTGGGTTCCATCCATAAAAGTTTTGATAGTACTATATTTTTTTTCCAAAGTATTTTTATTTTATGAATTAATGTAATTTTAGATGCTTTTTTTTTTTTTTAAGCAAGTGAAATGTGCAATATTCAAAAAGGGCAATGATTAACATTTCCAGCAAGATGTTAGGGAGGAACTCAGGGAAAAGATAGAAAAAATTCCCAATGTTAGAGGTATATAGACAATGTCTTGCAAGAGTGATATACATTGAATTTACTAGATTTCAGTTAAACCTTTGTGGATATTATTTCTGGTTTTTCCTTTTTAATCTATTTCCGTGGTGATACATTTTACAGTAGGCAGACATGCATACTCACAGTGCATTGGAATAAGCTTTTAGCCTGCCTTCCAAAATACTTACTCTCCTGTATTTTTCAGGTAATATGCATCATTTTTAATTTTTATAAAATCTAGGAAAACTATTAGTAGATCCAAATGTGGCTTGGCATTCAATAAATTTAAATCTTATGAAAATTCAAGCCTGCACTACAGTGAATGTCATTTCTGTGTGCAGAGAATATTCTTGGCCAGATACACAGCAAAGATCTATACAAAAATTTGTCTAATTTAGCTGCTTCATGCACAGATCATAGGTGGCTGGCTCTGGCACACTCATAAGTATCCAATTTAAGGTCTCCCCATGCAGCCCAAGCCTGGATGGATCTAAAAAAATCGTGGCTGTATTGGACACACATGAGCTCTTTCTTTATAGTTAGAAGGCTCTTAACAAAGAGTCCAATATGATGTATGTTGGCTTTCCTTGTAAACTTGTTTATCAGAAAGATAAAGGAATCCTCTTGCTCATCAACATCCTCAAGAGGCTAATGGTCCCATGGAAGGACCTACTGCCTTAATTCCTGCATATAATACTTTATGCTTATCTTTAGTTCTCACTGAATTTTAACTTAATGAGTTAAATCTGTTTCTCTGGTCTATCACAATGCTGTGAATACAAATCCCATTCTCTAAAGTGCTTCCAAACATTTGCATGAGATTTTATATTAAAACTCTTTATTCCACAGTGAAAAGCATTAGTGCAGATATTTTCCACTATCTTGTCCACTACAGACCACTGCAAAACTCCCCTAATGTGGCCTGAGGGTAAGTTATGAATCAGGAAAGTCACTGTCAAAAAATTAGTGACTAGTCCTAATAAATTCCACAGTCATTTGACCATGGGTCACTTTGTTATTCTTTTCAATCAAATTCTCATCTTTCAAAATTGATTCAGCAGTTTTGCTTATAGTAATTCTTTAATCCAAGTAACTTCACAGAAAATAATACTTTCAAGTAGTCTTTCCATAAAACAATTTTTTTTCTGGAAATTGCAACTTGTTATGTTAATTATTTCAGTTTTTAAGATTTAGAAGTGACCCAAACTATCAGACTTGTGTCTTAAGGATGTACTGTATCCTTTATTTGACTACATTAGTTTTCACTGCTTTGAGACAGGCAGACAGATGGTGTAAGTTCATTTCCAGGTGTTTGAAACCATCACCTACTGAATTTCTCTCAAACAGCCTTCACTGACACATCTCACCTGTTACTTGGCAACCTTGACACATTAGGTATTAGCTGCCATTGATGTCACTTTCTCACCTTAAAAAATAAAAAAAAAAAGAAAAAGGAAAAAAAAAAAAGAAGAAGAAGGACTGAAGTTTAAACAGAAATACCAAAGCTGAGGTCTGTCTTTCCAAACCAGTGAATCATTTTCTATTTTGACAGCTCATTCTGCAAAGTCTATACTATTAACAATTATTCAAAACAGAGAATATAATTCTGATATCAAGTCAATAAATAGAGAATTATCCAGCAGCAGACCCAGCAGAGCTTTATATTTCATACTGCTATTAATGTCCAGTAACAACTTTGACTGTTGCCTTTTCTGTGCCTTCCATTTCCTTGGAAGGACAAAAGAAACAGAGGAATCTCCAAAGGCTGTCAATCATATTGGTATAAAGCGTAAACCACATATTCAAATTCAAATAAGTATCTAGGACACAGGACTATAATATTTATGCAATAAGGCTGAATTCTTAATGAGGCTAATGAGGATTTTGTACGTAACAACTACAACATATGCTGTGGCTCCAGTTAATGTCACCTATTGCCAGGCAATTTACAGCTTCTTCTATTCAATCCAAGGACCTCAAAGGTAGGTTTTATTTTCTTTTTCCTGGTGCTAGAGTCATTAGGAAACCTGTCATTCAAATTTCAGGAGCTGGACTGCAGTAAAGTAGTTATAATCTAATTATTCACTTTTGATTTTCCTTATCAAGCCACTAATGATGCCTTGAATTGATGTAAATCACATGTGTCCAGATGAAGATGGTGGGAGAGAGCAAACCCATGATTATTGCTGCTTTCGACACCTCCTTGCTGGATCAACTGGATGACCTGCTCAGGCAGTTCCACTGGCATTTATGGCAGTTTTATAAATCTCCCTGAATCTTGTATTTGAATTGTGATAAGGCAATTGTTCCTGAGATGAGATGTACAAGAGTAGAAAGGAGTATACTAAAAGGTATAGGAAGCTGATGTGATGCAAATTTTCAACTAAGGGTGGTATGGTGCGTAGAAAACAAATTGCAGAGGTAAGGCTTAGAAGAAATGTAATGACAGAAAAAAAAAAAAAGTGAGAACCTACCTTTGAAACAATCAAAAAGAAAGCTTTTATGTACTACACCAACACAACTGGACCCATAAGAGGATACTGCCATAGAAAGTGAGAACAAATTTTTATAATTTGTGCATAGTCAAAGAAGAAATGAAAATCTGAATACATGGGAAATGATTAAACAGAAAAATCAAGAGCTAGCACAAATACAAAAGGTTTCACAGCAAGAAGTCAAGACCAGTTAGGAGTGTTGTGTTCAAATTAATCCAGAAAGTATTTTTTTGTCTACAGGAAAGATCCTCAGTCCTTTTACTTTTTTATCTGCTGAGCCAAATAAGAAAATTTATTTACTTTTATCTAACATCCAGTGTATCCCTGAAAAAGTAGGTACAAAATCTACCACTATCAAAGCTTTGGTGAATGAAGAAATGCTTGATACAGAAATGTTGGCAGTGTTGAGGGATGGCCTAATATTGCTTCTGTATGTGATATGGAAGCACAAAGCAATACTGAATGAGTAACTGGCTACTGGAATAATTGTGAGGTGTCAAAATCAAGAATAGATATCTACAGATTTAATGAAGGACTGATGGAACAATATTTGGACCAGAAGGTCAGGTGTGCTCTAAACAAAAAGAAGAATAATTGTCCTAGATGAATTCAGAGGTTATCTAATGCCAAGTGTAAAGAACACTGCCAAGAAAATGAATATTGATCTTGTAATTATATCAAGAGGAATGACATCAGAACTCTCTACATAGCAGAGAAAATGCCCTTTAAAGACTGGTTAAAATCTTCATACTCAGAATGGCTATTGGCAGGGAACGTGCTCCTGTTCCTGCAGGAAAAAACATGGAGTAGTGAAAAACTACTTTGTCATTTTGAGACCATCAGATCAGATAAATCCAGAAATTTTAGCTAATGTTTTTAAGAAATATTGTATTTTGGATTCCATGGATGGAACACACATTGCTATGAATACAAAGAAGAATCTGAAAATAGGGAAGTCACTGAAAGAAAGAATAGATTGAATACAGTGAAGAGAATGACAATAATGTTAGAATGTAAAAACTAGTATTAGTATAGCATGTGAGAAGAGTACAGATTAACTTCAAGCCGACTGTTTGAGAAAATATTTTTGTATTAATTATAGCTTTGAAATAATGACATTTCTATGTATAAAATTCATTTGAGGGTCAATTTAAACTCCATATGCTCCTCCTTTCTGGTTGGCATGGTGGACTTACATTTTGATGGTGTGATTGATATATTTAGATCTTTCCTACCTCTGTCACTTTATATCCACTGTTGTGGAGCATCTGTGGCACTGTGGCTTGTGCTGATATAACACTGAACTGAAGCATTATAATGAACTGGGTTAGGAGACCAACGAAAAGAAGACCAAATTGTTTTGATGTTGAATTTGCAGTCAGCTGAATCATCATAGTTGAGAGACCCTTGGGGCATAATGGAAAAATTGACATCTTGAATTAAAGGAAAGGAATCCAGTAGCCAGTTGAACTACTAGAGTAACATTGCATATACATGTTGCCACTCAGTACTACTTTTTTCTTTTAATCTTTTTCTTTTAATATCATTCTTAGGATATTCTAATTGCAGTTTCAAGTTACAAATGAAAACACTGATTATTTACGTCACCAACAATTTCCACCATATATCTTTCATCAAATGCAATACCTGTGTTTAGAGATCATTCTCTCCAACTCAGAGTTCACTGATCATCATCATTCAGCCTAGAATGCAAGAGTGGCACTTTTGCATTACTGGAATTATTCTGCATGAGAACAGAGCAGTGGACAGAGGCACCAGACCCAAAGTAAATAATGGAAAGACTTTAGATGGGTGAAACAGTGAAATGTGTTACAGAGTCAATGTATTTTCATTTCCTTTTCAGAATATTATCAATATTCCAACTGCTTTTTCTTTGTCCTGGGAAACAGTGAGAGTCTTTGCCAGCCTCATGCCAGTACAGATCTGACATCACGAAGCCTCAATAAAGAGAATCTGTCAGTTCTTGCAGCACTGAACCACAGCTTTTGCAGTAGTTCAGTCACATCTGGTTATCTGTAGTCCCACAGAGCAACTATTCAAAAAGCAGGATAAGCCATTCATTAACCAACCTCTGAGTTTAGGGGTTGTGACTGTTAGGGTTAACAGCTTTTGATGCATTTTCTTGTAAATAAGAACTAATGGTGTGGAATGCAAACTTAATTATAGGTTAGGTTAAAGAGCTGATAAGATAGTTTTAGTCTTTATTCTGTTAATGATCAGAATACTCTGTCAGACCACTGGTGTTTGTTTTTTACACAATATTTATGTGAATTCCATTGGGAGGGGATAAAAGTCAATATATTCTAAATTATTTTTAATTTAGATTTGTGATTTATTTTATGGACTGAAATTTCTCTTTAGAAAAATTGGAAGATGAAACTATTTTACCCTTACAAATTTGCTTCCTAAAGAGACCTTAACCAATTTTAATATAAATTTAAAAAAAAAAGATAATTTTTAACTCCCTAGTTTACTATAAAATTTTCTTTGACCAGAAAAATCACAGCTATGATATTTTTTGCACATACCTTTTTTTTTCATAAAAGCATTCACAGGAAAATAAAATTAATCCAAGTTCTTCCAAAGCACACCATCTGTTGAAGTTTTACACTAACGTGATAGAAATAGTTCACTGCAATACCTGGTTTTATTGGAAAGATTTATGTCCCTCCTTGGCAAACTAATTTATGAATGAACTACAATATATTTTCTGGCAAAAAATGGTCACAGTTATTGTTTGTTCTGAAAAGCTTTGAATTCAGGTTCATGCTCTAGAACTCTGGATATTTTAAACTGATTCACACATCATTTTTGAAGTTAAAAAACTAAAATAGTCATCTTCCTTCCATCTTCCAATAGCTTGCTTGTATTAGAGTCCCTGAGAGGGATAATACCACGTATATTTTTTGTTTTCTTATCATCTAACTATTTTCAAACCAATTTTTTAAAAGTCATTAATATGACAAAAAAGGAAAAAATATTGTTTTGATCTGATACAACTCTAAGGAAAGTATTTTTCAATTCATATTAAATGGATCAGCTGCAATACAGTGCAATTAATGCAACAGTTCCATGAAAGCCACAGGTGGGGGAAGACAAGGAAATCAAGCTTTTGGGACAGACAGATTTCAGTGTAAAGCTTTGATATTATCAGTTGCTAAAAATCAGTTATTACATATTAATTAGTGTGGCAATTCAATAACAAAATCTTTAGAAAACTAGTCAACTGAAACACCATGGAAAACCATATTTTTTCCCCCTTCAAAGGAGTGGTTTAGGTTTACAATAGGGTGATGTGGATAAAGAGAATGTAGGGAGATTACGAAAAAAAGTTTCAGTAGAATAAGATTTTTGGCATGAAGAGGGTGTATTGAGATAAAAATCTTCTCAACACTGTGATGATCACACTTGACAGATTCAGAAAGAGACTCATAAAATTTCTAGCCAATAGGAGCCAGGTTAAAAAATAGAAAAAGAGTCTCTTTTTTAACAGATTTTTGCTACAGCATGCTTTGGATTTAACAAGTTTAGAGGGTCTCAGGGAAGCTACAGAAAAGATTGAAAGGATAAACCATGGGTTGCTGAAGAGACCTACCATACTTGAGCTGAGGAATTCTTTTACATGAAAATAGTTCAGTCTTCAGAGGATGTTACAGGGCATGGTTATAGAACTTTGTCCTGTTCCTCGTGTTCCTGTCAACACATTTACTTTGGTTCACTGCTGGAAAAATAATGTAAGGTTAGATTGACTCTAGCTCTTGGCCAGTGAAACCATTCACATATTCTTGAAGGCTACCAAAGCTATTGGCTTTGAAGGACTGTGGATCATGTGGATCAAATGCTGCAGTGGAAAAAGGAAGTACAGATGCTGCAGTCAATGGGCATCCTTAAGTTTGTGCTCAATTATACACCTAAGTGTACTTGAGCACAAGCTCTCATCATATCCTTTATGAAGGAGTAGAACTGCTCTTTAGACAGAGTTTTCTGTAAGGATTCTGTAAGTTGTGCTGTGATAAGGACTATGAAATGAACCCAGTTTTTCACTGGAGTATGAACAAAGACTAGGCTTAGAATAAATCAGAACTGTCATCTCTTCTGGTACATTTCTCACCGTGAAATCAGTATGCTCTGGCATATTTGTCAGTTATTTCAGAAAACATATGGTTTCACACAATTTTCTGTTGTACCTGACAATGCTTATCACAGCTAAAACCAAGGCCAGCATCTCACTGCTTAAAGAACAAAAGATAATCATGAAAGCAAAGGAGCAGTCTTCCATATTATGAAAAGCACCAGAATTCTACTATGCCTGCAGTGAACTGAATGAAAGGGCAGAAATTTTATTTTCCAAAGACCTATCCTTCCTGCCCAGTCCTACTGATTCATGAAACCACACTGGCAGCTGGGATAATGTCACTTAAGCCCTAAGATTAGTTTCATACTTAAAATAGGTACTGAAGTGCTTTTCTGGACCTGGGCCAGATGCTCAGCATCTTCCAGGATCAAGTTCATATTTATGAGTGCTTCATAAGTGAGGAAAATCATAAAACTGAATGGCTTTGTTCCCATAAAGAGGGAAATATAAAGCCCTTAATGCAAAGTAACCATGTGTTAAGTACTCATAGAACATTTTTTCCTCTGTTAATTAAGCAAAAATTTCATATGGGTGGGGCATTTCCTGGCAGCTGATGTTGAGGCGAGAGCCGTGAGTTTTAATTGCCACTTAAATCTAGTGCATTTCATTGAACAAACAGGTGGAGCATATCCACTTTGAAAGTATGCAAACAGCTTGGCTTATCATAGAGAGGAGAATGAGTTTTCTGATTGATTAGTTCCTTTTTATTCTAAGCAGGTTGTGGCCAATTGCAGTAACTGCAGATTTTCTGCATTGAATGTTAACACAGTTTGCACAGAAAACTAATTCAAAGAGAACACTTAGAGTTTTAAAATCTGTACTAAAATGAAAGAAGAAACAACCAAGCAAGCATATTTCATTTATAGCTCCTGAAAATGGGAGTTATTAATTGAATTATGTGGCTGAACAGGAAAAGAATCTATTTAAAAGTGACATGTCTCACTAGCCCTGAACAAGCAGCTATTTCTAGTGTGACACTCTGTAGGATATAAGATTTAGTTAGGAACCCGATATTAAAGTAAATTAAACCAGTTACCAAGTTATATTCTCTGATCTGGAAAACAACTCAGTGGTTTATATTTTTTTTCAGCATAGAGAGAAAGGGAAAATTCATTTGTGAAATATGTTCCATTTTATTCCAATAATAAGTGATTAGCTTTTAAGAAAGATTTCTTTCCTCTGAAAGAATATTTTCATCTTTCAGCTGCCAAGACAAAGGCCCATATAAACACCTCTTAGAGATAAAACATTATTTTTTGCATTTTCAGAGGTTTAGCTAAGGTGGTAGTAGACAATATGTGACCTGTGTCCTCTGTTTAGATGCATGATGGCAAGGCTGAAGAACACTTCAGAGCTAAGTAGTAGCTGTACAGTGGATCTAAGTCTTCATCATTTTAGGATTAGTTTATACTTTTGATGTTCAGTAATTGAAGCCCTTGATTCCAGCATCAGTGTGTTAACATATGAAAAGATGGAATCTGACTCTCAGCTTGTTGTTGTACTTGTGACATTCATTACTTTATTCACCTGAACCAGTTGCAGATTTGCAGATTAGCCTACAAAGGATTGTGTCTTATCTTTATTTATTTTTATGTCTAAGGTTAAAAAAAATTGCAAAAACTTTTACTACTGTCTACAATTTTTTTTGCATAATTTTTCTATATTCTGTATTTCTTCAAGAATAATTTAGAGCTAAAATAGGAGGATAAAATACCTCTTTGTAATACACTAGAATATTCAAGGGATGCTATTTCTTGAGAGGAGAGTTACATGACCTTCTGGTCATTTTGGCTGGTTAATTCGGCACTGGGCTTTGAAGACAATGTTAACCATAAGAACTGATGTGTGAATTAATGCCTAAACCACAGAGAAAAGGAAATAGGAGGAGGAAAGGTTTTGTGGTTTAAAAGCAGGCCAAAGTAATGGAAAATTTATGTGCTGCAACGTAGAGGGCCAAGGTAAGAGCATGGTTAGAGGTCAGATAAATGGTCAGCTAAATGCAGAATCAGAGCAATGAGTAGCTCCTGGGAGATTAGTAAAAAGGAAGAACAGGGATGTAAATGGATTTTGAGTACAAATTATTCCAGGAAGGGCATGAAGCATAGAGCTCCAATGATATGGGAACAAGTATCAGTGTTGGAAGGGCTGTTCTCCATGAAGTTTGTAGCTTGCAAAAGATCCTTGCCAAGACGTCAACTTAGAAAGTTTGGTTTGGGATGGGGTTGATTTTATGTGTAAAAGCCAAAACACAAAACGGGATGCTTTACAGACAGTAGAAGTGATTTTAGATGGGTAACGTGCACATGCCAAAAAAATGGATGCTGATCCACTTTATTTATTTCAGGTAACATGTGGCAACCAGCTGTAATAAGCACAGCATAGCTCAATACAGCCTGAAAAAGTATTCAGACTTACATTTTCTAAAAATCTAACACTTCATAGCTGTAGGCTGGAAAATAGAGTAATAATAGAATTACAGCAGTATTCTAGAAAGGTGGTCACGGTGACAGTCAAGAATTACCAGTAGAAAACATATCCTTATTTAGTACTGTGTCTCTGAGATGAGTTATAAAATTACCTTTCTTCCATTATATGTCCTCCTTAAAGAGTTATTAAAATTAAAATCCTCTATTTTAATAGAATTTTTTTCTCAGTAAGACCGTTTTCTTCAGAGCCCATATTTGAAGGTGGCTATGGCAGTCTTCAGTGGGAACAGATAGAAACAGATCAAGAGGAACTACTCTTAGGGCACAGTGATTGAAGCATTAAAAAAAAAAAAAAAGAAAGAGATAAGCACATCTGCGTAATAATTTTATAAAAAAAGTTAAATATTAGAAAATATTTGATCAGTTGCATGCTTGGAAAAATATTTTACATTTTTCACTTTAGAGCATCTGCACTCATTAAGGTAGTGAATTTTTCATTAAGAAAATAAATATTGAGATCTTTGAAATTATTACTAGTCCTTGGGACATAAATCTTTTCAGGAAACTGAATATTTACTCTGTTATTTATTGAAACATGAAGGAGTAAATTTGGCCGTTGCTTTTGAGGCATTAATTTTAGCTTAAAATAGTGAAATTGTAAAACATTATATAGGTTTTTAATCTTTGTTCTCTGTATGGATGCAGAACACAAGAAACAATTTGAAATTGGCCAGAAATGGTATTTTAAATCATGAGCTTTATTTAAATTCACATACTGGTGTTATGATGATTTTGCTGATACCACTTTTAAAGAATGGTTTCCGCAGAATGAGATTGGGATAAAGACACTACCATAGTGTATCAAGACCATTTGACAAAAACATTTTTTGATGGCTAAAACTCAGCTATTTAAAAGAGCATCACTTCCATAATGAGAGGCTGAATTATCTCATTTCATCACACCAATGAACTACGCCTGATAAAAGTCAATCCTTCCAAAGCTTCAAAGGAAGTGGTGAAAATAATTGAGTAGAAAAATTAACAATGGAAATATGGGACAGGATAATCCATTTCTGCAAAAAGTGTTTCACAGGAAAAGTTTTGTACATCTTTCTTCCTTTAAAAGATTCAGGTAGTGGCTTATGTTAGCAATCTAAGAATCAAATGTTTCATCTGAGAAACTGTTTGTCCAGAACATAGGAGAAAAATGAACTGGTGAGCAGCATTACACTGCCTGTACAGTTTCTACTGGGATGAAATGATCTGGCTAATCAGTTGAGATGAAAAGGCTTTTTAAAATTTCATTTAAAATCAATATCGAACAAGATTTCAAAGTTGATGACTTGATCAAATATTCATCTCTGGATGTGTTCAAGGCCAGGCTGGATGTAGCTCTGAACAACCTCTTCTAGTGAAAGGTGTCCCTGCCCACAGGGGGCAGCTGAAACTACATGATTTTAAAGGTTGCTCCCAACCCAATTCAATGTTTCCAACCCCATTCAATGATTCAATGTGTTATTTCAAGTCAATCTCACCATTGTTTTCGCCCCTTGTAGTTTAAAATCTTATCTTTATCACATATTTAAAGAGAGGCTATAAAGAGTTCTGGGATGCAAAGTGAAGGTGACAGACCTGTACCCAGAAAAAGTTTCTGCCTCTTTGCTGGCTCACAAAAGTGACTTCTTGTTTCATTTAAAGTTGCCCCTGTGCCTAAATGAAATTGCATTCAGTTTTTAGGTTCTGAAGTTTAAATGGTATTTATTCAGTATTAAAGTACTTTTCATCAAGGAAAGCTGGGTTTTTTCCTGCTATGAGCTCTTCGGGTGATGGAGTTTTTAATGATTTTTAGCTTTATTTCATTACTGGCAGCATGGAAGTCTTGTAAAAGCCAAAATATGAGTTGACCACGACCTTCCTTTAATGCTTAAATTTCTAGTCTTTAGCAGGTTTCAAGCATCTGTCTCTTTCTGTGGCATTAATATGTAATCCTTTCATCCAAAATTTATCTTTCTTTAAAGCGTGCCCTTTACCTTCTCTTCACAAGAGCACTAGGTTCTTGCAAGTCTACTTACCTTTTCATATTTTGGACACTTCTTAGAGTGGCTGATCTCTATTGAATACATAGGAATTAGGTTCAGACAACATCCTTAACTTTTTGATGGTTAACCTTTTCTAAGCTTTCTTTCTGGAAGGCTCAAGTTTTATTTTTTTTTTTTAGTTTTTTTAATTTTTTTATTTATTTTATTTTATTTTATTTGTTTCCTTTTTACCTCTCTCTTTCCAAATATCTATGCACTTTTTTCCCTACAGTGTAGCTCTTTTTGCTACACTGTTCTAGATAATTGATTGGCCTGAAAGGAATTGAGGAGCTTTATTTCCTGGTACTTTCCTGCCAGATATTTGGCATATGTTACCTTTTGCTTTTGCAGCACATTGCATTTAACAGCTGTCTAAAGAGATAGAACCAAGCACTAGAAGACAATAAGCAATAAGATTCTTGACAATGCTTTTGCTTGTAATGATATTGCCATGGAGTTGGGTGGATATTACTTTTAATGATAAGTACTTTGAGAGCAGCTTTTATTATATCACTTTAAAAAAACATTCACCTTCAATTTATTTATTTATGGAGAACTCTTAGAATAATCTAGGTCTTTCAGTAATGGATGTGTGTTAGGAGATTAAAATGATAGTATTTGTTAAAGAATAAGATAGGGACACATTTTGACCACACCAATATTAAGATATACATATCTAAATGTTGATTTAATGGCATTTTCCAGTGCTTATTTTGTTATAGCACTAGAAAATTTTAGGCATATAAAGTAATTTTAACCCTATTATTTTAATTGTTTTTTATTATAGTTTCAGGCATCTAGTTCTGATTATGCTTATTCTTACTATTGCTACAAACATATGCCTCAAAAAACATGTAAAAAAGACAAAATACCTATGATATAATTAAAAATCTGTCAAAACAAGAAAAAAGTCATTAAATTTGATATCTCATTTCTGAGGCTCTGTAAAATAATTTCCTTTTACTGCTTGGTAATTGCCAGCTCCATGTTTCTTTTTAGATTAGAATAAAGTGATTTGTAGTAATTTTAATGCCTATAAATATAGCAAATATTATCTATATTATCAGTATTTTGCAGCATCACCTCTGTTTGTTGGAGTGGTAAACTGTGATATGTAAGAATGAAAACAGAGTCCTAATGCAATTAAAAAGCAATTATTTTCTGTGGAATTTCACCTGATATATTTTTACTTGGACTACAGAGTTTTAATTGGTAAGAATTCAGTTAAATTAATTCATTTATTATTAGGCAAAGAAAGGAAAGCTTTAATTCAGCTAAGAAGCTCTAGGAATTTCTCTGAGCAGAGAAGAATTTTTTTATAAGAAAGATATCAGATGTTTGAGAGGATTTTGTCAGGAAAATGTTACGTGTTATAGAGGAATGGAAATGGTAAGATAGAAGTGAGAACTGACACTGAGGTAGTAGATATTAATTCAGCTGGGAGATGCTATCATGCAATAGAATGGTTGATGGATCCAAGAGGAGGGGAAGCATAGAGAATGAAAAGTTTCACAGGCACTGACAGTGAATTAAGAGCTGTTCCCAAATAACAGGGCTGAACAGCCTGGGGAAGCCCTGGCATGAGTTGTTTTGCTTACATGTTGCATCAAAAGAGGAAATAGAAAAATATTTCAATGAGAAATAGCAAGAATAAATTATTCTGTATGAAGAAGGAAGGAGGAGCCTGCCAGAGAAACAGCAGTAAGAAAAGTGATCAAGCAAAAAGGTGAAGGAGGTGAGAAAACTAATAGGGACTGAGTGAATTGGGCATGAAATGAGTAGCCTGAAGAAATGAATACTGTAGTACACACTCATTTTTAGGTGAGATTATAATAAATAGGGTGTAGATTAGTAAGGGGATTTAGTGTAGTTTCTGGCAGCGTACTAAAGCAAAGTAAAATGCTAAATATTTGGGAAAAAAAGAACAGACTGTGCTTGGTGCTGGAAGCTTCAGCATCAGGGAACTGAAGAGTGAACTTAGGATGGGGATCAGGGTGGGGTGAAAGAGTAAGGTTGACTGCAGAGCATGTAGAGAGTGCTGTGTTTGGTCAAAGCATTCATCAGAGTTAGTTCTTCTGAAATATTGCACCTGTAGAATAAAAGCCATCAGAAAACATGTATAGACAATATATTTTTTTAAGATAAGCTTTGGTAATACATAATAAATTAGGAGGTGTTCAAGATGGAGGAAAAAAATCCCCATACAGATAACCCCCCACCAACAACCTGTCTAGAAAACCACAGCTCTGGGTATAGTTTCTTGAGTCTGATTTTCTATCAAGCATTCTACTGCATGATACCATCTCTTAGCTCACCAATGAATTCCAGAACTTCCTCACTTCGAAACAATATTCTGAAAGCACTTCTAATATTATGTTAAAATGTTTTTATATGAGCAGCATTTAAAGCAGATCTATTTCTCCAGCACTAATAGAAGCCAGAATTGACTAGGCTTTGTTCTGTTATCTAGGAAGATGTAATCTTCTGATAGAGCACTCATAATTCAAGGCTTTAGTCCTGTGAACAGCTCTTCTGGGATTTTTCTAGTTTAAAGACTGAGGGGTCTACTGCCTCCCACAATTGTTAAAGAGCATAAGATATATAGTTAGAGATCACCTTCCTAACAGTCAGCACCAGTCTAAGCCTCTAATAGAGCTATTCTGAAGCAGCAACTTCAGAAACAGTTGGGTCAGCATGGTTCCTTGGGGAATCACATAGATTTCTGGATGCCCAAAAGAAAAATTGCCAGTGATAGAAGCTGGCAGTGCTTAGCAGAGCTAAGCTGGGAAACAATTCAGCTGTACTCAGCCGCAGTAATGCAGTGAGACTGGCTGACTTTGTCAATTCTCCTAGCAAAGTTAGTTTTGTCTCTTGAAACAAGAAATTAATTTTCATACTGAAATAAGTTAAATGTATCGAACTTGATGTTAAACATTCAGTTCTCTAAATGTATAGCTTTTTGTTTTGGTTTTTATTTTTTTTCCCTGAGGAAACTGTGATCTATTTCAAGGTCAGAGAAATAAGTTCCATTTAGGCCATTTTCTTATCTCTGTCCACATTTCCTTTTCTCTTTTATTTGTTAAAAAAAAAAAAAAGAAAAAAAAAGAGTGAACAACAAAACCCATCCTGCATCCAGAAACAGCAAACCAAAATTGCCCAATGTTCCAAGCCACCAGAAAAAAAATCAGACCGGGATGCTTCTCAGTAATTAAAATATATCTAAATCTCACAAATTATTTGATCTCATGTAGATCTCTAAACCTTGATTTAAATGAAAATTCAGAAATTACAAGTCCTAACCTGAAATTCTAAGCTTATGTGCCTTTTTGTCTTGATTTGCTTTGGGGTTTTTTTGCTTGTAAATCCAGAAAATTAAGCCACTGTGATGTCTTTGACTGTTTAAACAGAATAATAAGAGAAATAACCTTTTCAGCATTGAGTGAGAAAATGAATAAGATCTGTCTCTTATCACTAAGCCAGATAAGTGCTACCTGCCTGTGGAATCCTGTGAGTAGCCCCTTTCTAGATAGGGAACGGTTTGTCCAGGAGGAAAGTGAGGACCAACCCCTTAGAGGTGTATGTGGGGCTTCAGAAAAGGGTTTTCTATAGTCAAAGAAAAATATTAAATAAGACTAATAATTTGACTGTGGGGAGACACAAGACACAATCAAAAAAACCCAAAGGAATATGGTAAAAATAATTTCAGCATATATATAATATAGACATCAAGCAAAAGAAATAGCACAAGCTTTTATGGGTTTCTGTTATATTGCAGAATATCTGTTCTCTTATTTATATTATACTTTTTAATGATTACATGTCTTTTGAGAAGAAACCTAGAAACAATAATAGCATTTAAAGTGGTATTCATTTATAAAAGTGAGAAATAAAGGCAGTTATGGTAGAGACTTCTCACAGTGCTGCACCTATGTTTTCTTTGTAGTCAGGTGCATAATTAAAGCCATCAAAGCACAGACATTCCCACAGCTGTCTTTTTAACTGAATAAAAGAAGTTATTTTACAAAGATTCTCTGTTAACCTCTTCTAATGAATCAAATTGACTTTTGAGTTTCCTTTTTTGAAAGTATCCTGACTTATTCTGAACCTGTAAATGTTTTAAGTACTCTTACTAATCCCCAGAGGATCTGAGTGGTTAGAAAAAAAAAAGAAGACTTCTTTAGGAAACTTACAGGCTTTTTTTTTACTAACCAAGAAGTAAACACACTATAAAAGTAAACTCTTCAATAGTCAAATTCTTCATTAGTCACCTATGTTATCAGGAACATGAGTGGTTTCTATCACAAAGCAAATGATTTGACATGATACCAGTGCATGTTTGTAATTGCAGAGAATGTCCTGACTCTTTTTCCTTAGAACAGGTTTGGGACTGAAACAAGAGCAATACATGCTAGATTTAGATTAGTTTTTCAAGTTGTGTGGATGACTTTCAAAGAAACTTCAAAACAATCAGCAAATAGAGAAGCTGCTGCAATATACAAAGATAATATTCTTATTGATATTACTTTAGATATCAAAAGTATCAAAAAGAAAAGGATCAGTAATTTCTTGGGCTATTACAATCACCAAAGTCTCCTTTTGCCAACACAACTTCAGTTCCTACCAGCTGACTTAGCTATTTGACATATTTGTAGGGAGGGCAGATGCAGTAATTGGTGAGCTTCAAGAACAAGTTTTAGAAGTCTGTAATTAAAACACTGGTTTAGTGGTTTTAATCAGAAATTATGAGTAGGTCAAGGATTTTAATGTACACACACTAATGATTAGGTTGTTCAGATTATAGTATTTTCTAAGTAGATACTTAAGAAAGTCAGTAAGAAGGCAGCCTTTTATGATTTCTTTTGGCTAAGAGACTACTTCTTAATCCTGCTCCTAACTTGAGATACTTTGGGTCATATTCACTAAAGTTTTCAAGTATGATAAAAATCTAAATCTTTAATGCTCTGCACTTGACATAAAGAGAAATACATATGGAAGTGCACCAAAATGAGCAGATGGGAGAAATTCATGCCATAATTCCCCCTCTCCTGGGTTCACTCCTGGGTTCAGAGAGCTATTTTACTTTTATCTCCTTCCTGAGATTTTACTGAGTGGAATACATTTAGTTTCTTCCTTCTAGAAGTTGCAAATATTTACTTATTTACTTGAAAGTAAAACACCTTAAAAAATTTAAGCAGATTTGGAAGTGGTGTTTCAGAAGAATCCAAGAGGTTATCCTGTTTTGCACCAAAAAACCCCCAAACAAACACAGCAACAGCAACCCCAGCCATGCAACATTTCCATTTCCTGACATCTGCAAGGAAAGCTAAGCATCTTGTATGATACATTTTTCAGATTGCATTTGGCTTGGTCATAAAATTAATATTTTTGAACCTCATATCATCTTAGTAGAGTACTGCATTTGTTCCACTTTTATACAGAGCAAATATTTTCCTTGTTGTACAGTTATAATCCACCAGAGTGATTCTATAGATTAATACAGAACATTAAGCTGAAGTACAACAAACTTTGTCTTTTGAAAGGTTGGGCACTGAAAACAGATGCACTTAGTATCTGAGAGTTAATAATTGAAGGCTTCTTTTTAAAAGCCAGCAGTTACAGGCACACTGAGCTCCGCTGTTGATTTCAAGGTCGTTGCAGTTCTGCAGCTGGAATGTTACACTCTGCATTCTCAGTTAGCACTGCCAGAGAGAAACTGGAGACAATTTCAGACCTGCCCTGTCAAAGCTCCTGTGGGTTTGGTTACTTGATGCTACAGGAGAGAACTTGCATATACACTGGTTTCATCAGTTCTCACTCAGACATTGCACAAACTAGCTGTTTTCCTCTCTGGGCAAAGAGACCTGTCTGTTACTCTAATTTGAAGTGGACATCTACAAATAGAAAAACCTGATCTGGAGGGAAGTTATAAAATCATTTCAGTACACAACCTGTCAAACTCTTAATCATTCATATTTCAGCTCCTCTCCCCTCTGTGCTGTATTTCATTTACCCAGCATAAACATTTCTTATTATAGGCAGAGAGAAGATTGGGAAAAAAGAGCCTGAAATTCTTAGTATGACAGCATGGAGGTTGCACACTGTTCCATGCCAATTGTTTTTCATGTTTATCAGTATAAACTCAATGGTTTCTTATTCCCCACCATATTTTTTTAGTAAATTATTTCTTTCCATTCAGCCTTAGACCACTAACTCCTTAGGACAGCCAAAAGCCTTTGAACTTCTTCTGCATTGTTTAATCTGTGAGCTATTTCTGAGACCACTGAAATGTGTTCTAGCAGAAATTTTCAGATGAGTTATTCCTACCATATTACACTGTGTATCTAAATTCAATCTTCTCTACAAAAAGAAAAGAAAAATACCTTCTATCTTTAAGGAAGAATTTTAGAAATCAATTTCAAGCTTTCTTATGCATTTTGTGGGTTGGGAAACAAAAACGTATTTTTCTAATATAGTTAATATTTTTTTTAAATCCATACACCTGATTAAAATCTTGGTGATTATAGAAATTACCATATTGGAGGCCATAAAAATAATATACTTTCTTCTTATCCCTCAGTGGCCTCATTTTATGTTCTGGCATGTGTCTTTGTGAGTGTCAAAATCTCAGCTTGCTGCATGCAGGCTGATGGTAGTTTCTACATCTTCAGATATGTCAAATGTAGAGAAAAAAAGAGGAAATGGTTTGAAAATGTCAGCTAGTCATAATATTAGAACTACAGCAAGACTTTGCAAAGACACGAGCTTTTTTAATTTCAGCCCAAACCACAAAAGTTATCACAGTACTTTAGGAAAAAGTCCTGTTTCTTTGGGTTATCCATACATACATATTTTATGTGTCAGAAGGGCATTCCTTTGTCAGAGTTGATGTTACTGCATTCCAACACATCCTGTCTCCAGGAACATCACTAAGGATGTGTCTGGCAGACAGTACCACATTGTAAAGACTTGGAAAAAAGGAGAAGCACTCTGTGTGATATGATTACTAATCTCTACTATTGAAATACATTTTTATACTTAACAGCCAAGATCAAGACTACTGACTGTGGTTTACGTCATGTCATTTTCATGACAGAGACACCTAAAGCAAGCAGATGACAGAGGTGGCTCCCACTGATTTTACCAAGACTCATTCCAGCATTGTCATATATTTTTTTGGGGACTTAATGAAAACAGCAGTTACAAGACTGAACTGCAGGATACATAATTTACAATAAATTTGGCCTGTTTAAATTTTACTTCTGAAGGTGCAGAAAATATTGCTTTAATCATCATTATCTCCTATAGGTTTCTGTTTCTTATTAGTTTAAGGAAGGATTAGTGTAATCCTTCCATATGAACTTCTTAAATGTAAAGACTCAGCAGACAAATCCCCTGAAAACTACAGATTTTTCTTGCAGAACGTTTCTTCTTTTCCCACAAAACTTTCAACACTTAGAGGTACATTATTTAAGCTTCTGTATGCTTAGTTTTCCTCTTTTCCCCCTTTGTTCAGCATCACCTGTCCAATCTTCAGTGTCTTTTCAAAACACTGCTCTTTACTGCCCACTGGCCCCACTATAAATATCACAATATCAATATGGGTGATTGATAAATGTGTACATGAATCTCTGAGCATGCCATCAGAGTGGCCAGCTTTGGGAACATGCATTATGAGTTGCTCTAAGGTCAATAGGCAGTAAAGTCTTCTGAGCATTCTCCACCTCAGATTAGAATCAATTTCTTGACTAAATAAATATGCAGCCAAACTGCAGCTGACAGACAGAAGCAGTAAAATGTGAGAGTGAAGGTCAGCACCCTGGATAAAATCTTTTACAGGGTGATCAGACAGACCTCATCAGGAAATAACCAACTTTGACAGATAAGGTGGCCTTAGCAGCAGCACTGGCAGTGAGTGATTCCTGTGTCAAAACCTACACCTGCCAGGAGGGGAAAATCAAAGTGGGGTCTCTGCATCATTTTTCTAATTGAAACAGGCATTGGTAAGGAATAAGTAACAAACTTGTTCTTTTTGAAACCTAAGGGTCAAGCAACAAGTATTTGTTAAGTATAGAACTTGTTTGGAAAACTAAAATAAAATGTCCTGCAATAACTTTTTAGCAATAATAGGAAAGTATTTAGAAACAGTCGAATTTGAAAACAGTAAAATAAATTTGAAATAAACCTGGTGGTGATAATGGAATTGAATTATTCTTCATAGGCAACAATTAGCATATTTTAGAGAGAATTTCTGAAAGTAGACAAACTATTAGACTTAAATACATTTTCTTTCCACCTTAGAAAAATATTTTCTTTAATAATCTTGATTTTATTTAATTTCATTGGCAATTTTACAAACCTTATAATATGCTACTTCTGGTGGTATAGGAAAGCCTTCTTCTCAGAGTTTTGCCAGAAAAGCACTTAACTTTTCCGATCCACTAAGAATCAGGGAGATCCCAGCTCTTGCTTCTGTGGGAATCAGAATAAAAATTTTTTGCCAGTGGAATACAATTTTCCAACAAAGGAACCTGTAAAATCTGAAAAAAAAAAATTAAAAATCATATCTTTTTATAATCTCAGACACTTTATTAAAAAATGCTATTCAAAAGAATTAATACACATTTGTATTTTTAAACAGTGTAGAGAAACAGACAGCAAAATTTCCAGCTACAACTGTTCAATCAAAAAAGCATGTTCAACAATCTATTTTTGTCTCTTCCTTCTGTTCTTAGTTAATTAAAATTATAGGCATTAGAAAATTATGGAGAAGTTATTTAAAAATCAGTAATGTATTTGGATTATATTTATATATAAACATATATGTCAGCAGCAGGTTGTTAGACTCGTAAGGTTAAATTCTAGGAAAAGACATTTTGCCACAGGAAACAGCCCTCCATAAACATGTCCAAGATGAAGAGTAAATCTTTTTTTCATTAAAAACAATGTAACCTAAAAGTCATAATTTCTCAATGTACCTCTTATAAATGCCACTGCTTAAACTTTTCTTTCTCACTTTACCTATTTCTCTTTTCTTTCTGATTTCATTTATATGTGTATTTTCAGATTTCTTAATGTACTTAATCTTCTTCATATATCCTTTTAAAATTTACCTTGCTCTTTCTTGCATGACTTTCTAATGATTTTTCAAATTACCAGTCCCTTCAAAGTCCATTAGGTACATGAGGTTGCCTATTTGAATTCATATTAATGAGTATTTAACTATTTTGCCACTTCAAATTTTTCGTTTTTAAAATTCATTATTTTCATATAGAAGAACTTCAGCTTCCTTACAAAGGATCTATTTTATAACTACAAGAATTAGATAGAAAATTATTCTCTGAAATTAAAGTTTTTTAAAGCAAACATTCATGCAAGCAATGTGTTACAATTACTATGTAGGAAGGATTCTACTACTTAGCTTTGGATCTCACACAGATTGATCACACCTCATAAATCATAAGAATTTTTTTTCATTGTGTTTTTTCCTTGTGTTTGTTTCCAAATGCTGGTCACTGCTGGCTCAGAAGGAAAGGTATGATCTGATTATTTAATGATTCCCTGATAGAGACAACTAACTACATTCCTCTGGACAGTGCTCCAGTCTCTCCTTTGGAGTTATTTGTAGAGACAGTACAGACCCTACTCAAACTAAAATAATCTTCTCTAGTCAATAGAATCAACCCAGAATTGCCTTTGTTTCTCTTTGACTGTTCCTCCTCTGGAAATCTTTTCCTAAAGTTACCCCCATCAGAATGGATTTTCTCAGAAACATCTTCTGTTTTGAGAAAGAACAGAAACATCACCTTGAAAGAATTAAAAAAAGATTTCTTTTGGAAACGCTGACATCAGACGTTATGGTACAAAAAATAACCTAATGTCCCCCCCAAAGATGTTTAACTCCTTTGGCACAGTTTTTTTGTTTATCCTTCCAACTCATCCTCAGCTTGTCCACAGCTTTGCCTGATCTTCCAAGGCATCCTAAGCACTTGGCTGTCCTGGCTCTTTGTAAATCACTGAGCTGGAACAGTCTGTATCCTGGCTAATCCTCCTAAGACTCTCATCTGAATATATTAATCATAATAATACAGCAGCTCTCCTTGCACCTTTCTGTTGCTTTGTTTACCAGAAAGACAATCAAAGGAGTAAGATCCTTCTCTTCCCAGAATCTTTTGCTATGAGTCATTTGTTCTGAACATGAGAGATCTTGGATTCTTTATAGCTGCATAAATGAAACATGACTAGTCTGCATGCCCTTCTCCCATGCTTTTCCTAGGCCTAGTTTTTTAAGGCTATGCAGGGGCTGTTTTGTTTGACAATGCCAGTTCTAAATGGCTTAAAACTGACAAACACCAAGTCAAAAATAAAAGCAGGACTTTGTCATTGTAATCCTGTGGACTCCTAGAAATGGACAGCTATCTCTGAGAAAGCCAGTGGCAATGCTGGTATGCTTATTTCTACAGAAAGGATAGGGCCAGGGAAGGTGCTTAACCTGGACTGGCAATTACAGCAATCAGCACTGACTAGAGTCAGTCTGTAGGAAATGCCAGTATAAGGATGTGGGGGAAATCCTGTTCTTCACTAAAAGAGGGTGAGTAATTCTGTGTAGAGCCTACAGACAGATGTACTGCTCAGAAAGAAGCTGCCTCATGCCTTTTCTTAAAGTGGTGGTGGTGCTTTTGGTGCCAAGTCTCACTCATGTCTAGGTGATTTGGATATTTGGCTGTGAAGGATGTCTTATATATCAAAACCTTTTATCTTCATGTATGAATTTAATATCTAATGTCTCTCTTGCTAGTTCCCATGACTGAGGCAATCTGGGCTACACACTCCTGCATCTTCTTCAAACTGAGGAACAGGATGGCTTACATCTAAGGAACCTCTTACCGTGATCCTGCCGTGTGGATTTTTGCTGAGAATTCAAATCCAAAGTTTGACAAGATACTGAAGTTACAAGATCAAGCTCCTTTTATAGAACTTTGAGTCACTTCCTATAGTGCATATCAATTATGCTTCAAGAGCACTGCAACAATTCAGATTCTGGATATTATCGAGTATGGTAATTATCTGCTTTTGGTTTTTAAAGAGAATCAGACAACCATATTCTGTCTTTTCAACCAGCTATCTCAAGGCAAGAACATTTCTAGCTGAGTCTATAAAGCTCTGGGTTTTTTTCATAAGGAAATTTCCTTTTTTTTTCTCCCCTTCGAAAATGTAGATATTTCATAGTCTCTCTTAAATCTGAAACAGCTTAAGAGGATGAAGGACCTGGGGTTTCTGCCTCCCCTAAATTTAAATCTCTGAATTACTCTCCTCGTGAGCTTTGACTTGGGAAAGGCAATGTCTAGAACTACATTTGGAAAAAGAAATCCATTAACAACTGACAGATTAATTTGCAAAAGAAAAGAAAACAATATCCTAGCACTCCTCCCAAAATATAATTGGAATAAATTAGTTAAACAGTCTTCTGTTTATTCCATGATCATCAGAAAGGAGGGGGGAAAAAAAGAAAGAAGGAAGGTAAAATATAATATGGTTATGTTATCTGAAGGAAAGTATATGCTTATTTACATTAGTCTGTAATTATGCAAACATTTAGGAAAACATGCCTCTGAAATATAAGGAATAGATGTCATATATGGTAATGCAGGTTTTTTTATTTTGCAGCATGATAAAATTGCTTAACAGATGTAGGCATGTACAACAGATGTTGCTATGCACTGTCCTTGATTTATATGATGGGAAAATTCCCTAAGCAAGGCACACATGTGTTATGTCCAGTGGAGAGGAAAATATCCCTGTAGCTTGCTCCAGATAAGGAAGAAAAGAGATTTAAATGAAATTTGCAGTTTTGTTTTTTCATTTCAGATTTTTACTGTTACATTTTTACCAGAAGCACTGATATTATAAGATCTTGATATTTATTAGAAAAATGTACCTAAATATATATTGGAGACTTTTGATGGTATTGCACTATTCTACTGTATTTTTGGTTATATTAACTGCAAATAATCTTCATATAAACTGTTTTGATATAATCTCACTTTTGAAAGTGACTCATAAATTTTCTTTCCCTGTCAATGTTTACATTATTATTTATTATTTAGTGGAAGACATAATGTCTATCAAAATTTTTACCTTCCTAATAATTACATTGATATATAAATGTGACAGTGAAAACAGATTAAAGACAATTACTAAAGCTATGTTATTTTTAGGTGCTTATTCAGGTCCTGTTTTCAGATTTGCATTTATTCTCCAATGAGGAGCTCAGAAAAAGAAACCTAGTATTTAATGCAATTTTTTTTTTAATAATGAAATTGGCAATCAAGAGACTATGTATAGAAAATGATAGAATACCTCAAGCTGGAAGGTATCCATAAGGACAATAGAATCCAACTCACTGACTCTCATAGAGAATAAAGAATAAACATTAAGATATCATTATAATCAACAAAATTTCAATAGAGTAGGTCATATGAAGTAGTAGAAAAAGAAATTGCATTACAGATGAAAAATGAAATAACTGGTTCTGTATCAAATTTTCCAGGTTCTCTTTCCTTGTCTTACCACCAGGCCCTTATAAAAAGGCAGTTTCCAGCGCACACACTCAACTACAGCACACAGGCACAACACACAAGACAGTAATAACTTGACAGCCCTTTATAGCACCTTTTATATCTCTTTCTGATTATCTAGAGTATTTTCAGAGAACATACCTAAATATTTCAGAAACGACGCTTCTTCAAAATCTCTGTACTTATTTTCAGTCAGAACATCAAATATATTTTCTTTTCCTCTTGCGCTTTAGAGATATTGGAGTTATAGAATAGTTTGAAAGAAACTCTATTCTTAAATTTCTTTATGTGGATAAAGTGATGTGCTTCTTGATAGACTGTTTTACTGAATCACAAATTTTATTACACATATATTCTGTCTGACTTCTGGATCTTTAACAGATTTCTAGATATATGCTATATATCATTACTAGATCTCTAGAAACAGAGATCTCTGAGGATTAAAGTCTTCAAAGCAATCTGCAAGAGGTTACTAACACAACAGCTTTAAAAAGAATGATTAGGAATTCTGTGTAAAAGGCATTCCTCATCTGTATTTCCTTATGATACAACCATGCAGGTTAACATATGGCCAAAACATCTAAGAACTCACTCCCAAAAAACCCACAAGCTATGTTAGGCAATATTTTTAGTCCTTAAGTCTTTTTTTTAATTGAAAAACAAATGGGGGTTTTATGAGATAAATTAAACTTAATTTAGCTGTAGTTTTGGAGATTGCCATATGGTATCAATAAATAATTTCTCAGTAAGGTACTGCTATCCCTTAAAATAGATAAACGTATGTCAGTGTATTGGGTTTGCATGGCAAGAGTTTGGTACCAGGGGGCTGCAGAAGTGGCTCCTGTGAGAAGCTGCCAGAAGCTCCCCCATGTCTGATAGAGCCAACACCAGCTGGTGCCAAATCAGACCCACTGCTGGCCAAGGCTGAACTCATCAGTGATGGTGGCAGCACCTCTGGGATAACACAGATATGAAGGGGGAAAATCTGCTGCACAAGAGCAGCCAGGAGAGAGGAGGGAGAGTGTGAAACTGCCCTGCAGACACCAAGGCCAGTGCAGAAGGAGGGGCAGGAGGTGCTCCAGACATCAGATCTGAGATTCCACTGCAGCCCATGAGGAAGACCATGCTGAGGCAGGATGTGCCCCTGCAGCCCATGGAGATCTACCAGGGAGCAGAGATCACCTGCAGCCTGTGGAGGAGCCCCTTGCTGTGCAGGTGTGTGGCTGTGACCTAAGGGAAGCCAATACTGGAGTATGCACCTGGCAGGGAGGGACCTGAGACCCTGTGGGGACAGGAACCTAAACTGGGGCAGTTTTGCTGGCAGGGCTATTGCCCACGTGGGGGGCTCATGCTTGAGCAGTCTGTTCCTGAAGCACTGCACCCCATGGAAGGGACACACACTGGAGCAGTTTGTGAAAAATGGTAGCCTGTGGGAAGAACTCATGCTGGAGATGTTCACAGGGGACCATATCCTGTGGGAGGGACCCAGTGGGTCAGGGGAAGGGCATGAGGAGTCCTCCCTCTGAGGAGGAAGGAGCAGCAGAGACAATGTGTGATGAATGACCACAGCTCCCATTCCCCATTCCCCTGTGCTGTTGTGGGGAGGAGCTAGAGAAAATTGGGAGTGAAGATGGGCCTGGGAAGAAAGAGATAGAGGGAAGATGTTTTTAAATTTTGGGTTTATTTCTTATTATTCTAGTCTGATTAGATTGATAATAAATTAAATTGACTTGTCCCCAAGTTGAGGTTCTTCTATGTGTGATAGTAATCCCTAGGTGAGCTTTCCCTGTCCTTGTCTTACCCACAAGCCTTTCATTACATTTTCTCTTCCCTGTCCATGTGAGGAGGGGAGTGACAGAGCAGCTTTGGTGGGCAGCAGTCACCCAGCCAAGGCCAAGCCACCACAGTCAGGTACTCATTAATAAATCCATATCATTCCACTCTGAAATATATCCACAGCAATTAACTGCCTTGAACTGACTGGAGATGGCTTCATCACATGGCTTATTATGGATATCTTATGGATAGATATGTCATGAGAAGCATCACTGTATTCTGTTATTACATTAGTGAAAATTTTCCTACCTACATCAGAGTCCAGCTCTTTAAACTTCAAGGTAATTCCTCATTCCAGTGAAGGTCTTTTGGTCACAGCAGGTGTCACAGCATCATTAGTTGTCCTGAGTGAACCGGCTCTCAGAAAAACATAAAAAAATAATTTCACTTCACCATAGCACAAAAGTGAGGTAAAATAAAAAAACAGAAAAAAATCCTTTTAATAGAACTTTCATTCTTCAAAACTTTTAGAATCTGAGAAGGGGGATGTTGTTCTGCTGGAAATGGCAACAGAAAGGTTTAGTCAGGTTATCCTTTTATTGGGATTTATAATCCAGCTGGAGAAGGCTTAACACACTTTGGAGACAGTTCATTTTACTTTTGAGCCTCTGTAAGTCATCCCTGGCTGAGAATACTTGAACAAGTGAGGCCAGAGCTTGTTCTCAGAGCTGGATGTAAAGCTAACACAATTTTGGCTTCAGCTGCACTATCCATTCCATGGAGCAATCAACGACAAGGTGAGAGACAGAATTAGAATTCAAGTCCACTTCCAGAGTCTCTTTCTCTGAGCATCAATCTCCAACTCTTTGATGCTGTACATAAGCCTCAGCATAGGCTAGCAGCAGTGAACCTCTTGTGGTGGCTTATGACAAATTGAACAGCTTGGATACGATTTCAGAATGGGAACTTCTTTTTATAACTGTCCTTCTTTTTCATGTCTACTGTGGCAGCACAGGCTGAACCTTTGCATAAAAAATCACATAATTTCAGTAAACCTACAATTTTTTACACAAACTTTATGCTCAATACTTAGTTTTGGTAACTAACATTGTTGTTGTTGATTTCTAGAACTGGAAAGCTATTAGTTGTTTTTTGTTTGTTTTGAGGTATTTTTATCCCTGCAGGCCCACTGGGAACATGTAGATGTATTTTACCATCTAAATTCTGTTCCATGTACAACTGTAGCTTATGGCTTCCTATAAAGAATTATTTTCTACACTTAGGGGAAGAGATAGGTCAGATGAACTTCAGTGAAACAAGAGCTTAAAAAAAGACACTTTGTGGGGTCAGAAAAGAAAACACTGCAATCAGCATACTACTGCTGTTTCTGTACATCTGACCTCTGCCAAACTTGCAGCACCCAACTGAAAACTTTGCATTCTAAAATATTCATTCTTTACACTGGCTTTTTTCAGTTTAAGTATTAAAATTTATTTTAATTTTTTTTTTTTTTTACCGGAAGTGTGAGAAAAGTGATATTTAATGCTTTAAAGTGTAACACATTCTAAGTTACATGTTGAAAATGTAGTGCTAGCTAGACTGAAATCCCCCTTATTTATGAGCTATCCCATGTCAGTAAACTTTATTTAGAATTGTCTAAACTGTGATCATTAAAAGTCCTGCATCAGAGGCAAGGAGATCAGGAATAGAAGCATGCATGTGTACCTACAATGCTACAATACAACCAGTCACTTTTAACCATAGAATCATAGAACTGCAGAAACCTAGAATGGTTTGGTTTGGAAGACACCTTCAAGATCATCTAGTTCAAATCCCCCTGCTGTGAACCTGGTCCACCAGACCAGCTTGCTCAGAGCTCCATCAATCCTGGCTTTAAACACTCCCAGTGATGGGCATCTGCTCTGGGTAACCTGTTCCAGCGTCGCCTCACTCTCAGAGCAAAAAAATTTCTTTCTAATATCTAAACTAAACCTATCCTCTTTCGTTTTGAAGCCATTCTTCCTTGTCCCATTGCTACCTACTCTTGTAAAAACCTTGCTCCATCTTTCTTGTCTCCATCTTGACTTTCAGATGCTGGAAGGTCACAATTAGGTCATCCCTAAGCCTTCTCTTTTTCGGGCTGAACAAACCCAATTCTCTTAGCCTTTCCTTTAAACATTTTTAAAGTCCAGGATTCCCATATTTTAAGCTATGTGCAGGATTGCTGTTCCCCACTGATGACTGGCTGCTCTATGAGCAGTAGATATACTACTGCAGAAAGCACTTACAAAAGCTGATCAAGGTGTAGCTGTACCCTTTACTATCACTGAAACACTTCTAAAAAGGTGACATGTCCCTACAGCTGCTGTAATAAATCATCTATTCATGATAACATGTTAGCTCTATTAGCATTTATCAGCATCAAAGATCTTTTCATTAAGTTATGTTTGTATTACCAATGCTAAATTACATTTTTCATCTGCTCTTACATAGATTTGGATTTGCATCAACATTTAAAATTCCTAAAAGTGGAAGAAGGTGTTTAAACTGTCATCACCATAAATAAATCTATCACCCAACAGAAAGCCTGCAGTAAGGGTGAAGTATGACACAATTATTTCAAGAACATCAAAAGAACCAACATACAATCTTATCCAAAGGTTATTCCAGTCTCAAATAAAAACTTACCTGCTTGGATAAACTTTGGAACCCTTCTGGACAAGATAAGTCTTCAAGATGATTTAATCTAAAATCTACTCTTTACTATACAAGCTTTCAAAAGTCTGTCAAAATTTATAGCTCACAGAAATAGGACATAGCAGGACTTCTATTAACATATCCAGCAGAGAGCAAATTGAGTGACCCAAACACCATCACAGGGCAGACTGAAAAATGCTTTCTGGTTCTCTGTATTTTGATAGGAAAAAAATAATAAAATGTTCCATAACTCTCTTGGTCATCTTCATCTTTCCTGAGGAAAAAGGTATCTGTGGGTGAAAACTGACTGTATTTATATTTCCTTGGAGAGAAGGAAGAAGAGTGTTAGTGACACCACTGGCATTCCATCCTAATCTCCAGCTCCATGTTAGTCGACCTTTTCTGTGGTACAGCAGTTGCCATGGTAAAGCTTATCTGAATCCCTGTTACCCAAAACCCTTCTCTTTCTGTTTCTCCTTTCTTTCACTTTTCTACAAAATTTTTTGCTTTATCTTTGAAAATGGAAAAAATGATCGTAAATGAAAAAAATCTTAATTTTATTCTAAGTTTTGGGCATGTGCACGATGCCACGTGCTGTAACTTCTGGAACCACTCTTGTCTAGTCATGAGGTGCAGACCAATATCTCCTGTCACATTTGTAATTTGTCATAATAAAAAACTTACTTTTGGGTAAGTTTTTTGATGAGTTCTTCCGTTTTCCAAAAGTAATAGAAGATTTATATAATGACATGAAAATTGTCATGCGGAATGAGATTCCTAACAGGGAGTCTTAGCACAAAAAGTACCAGTAATATAAACAATACTCAGACTGACAGAAAATAATACATTTTATTTATTTCATTTAACTTCTTCTGCTTCTGTCTACACCAATGACTTGAGATGATTTTGATAATTGAGCCTCTCTGTTGTGAGTGTCCATCAGTGATTGTCCTCCCAAACTGTGCATGACTAGTTATCTCCAAGTCTTATTTCAAGCTGTAACCATGTTTAAATTATTTAAAGAGAGACATATTCTAGAAGATTAATAACTATTAAATTGGAAAAAAAAAAAAAAAAAAGTAAATATATTCTTTCCTTCCCAGTATCTTTGCAGCCCTGCTTTGGATGTTTTATAATAGCTTTATATCTTTCTTACATTGTGGTGCCCAAGCCTGCAGAGAATATTGAAGGTGAGGCCACACCAGCACAGAGCAGAGAGGGACAATCCCCTCCCTCAACCAGCCAATGATAGTGTACATGAAACATCCTAAAAATAAGGACTGTATTTTTTAAGTAAGATCTTGTGAAATTAGCCTGAAGTATATGTTGAAAAGACTGTATTTTACAGAGTGCTGCATTGAATGATATAAACAGAAATATTGATTTGTGTCTGTTTAGGAATTTCTGTTTGGAATATCACTGTGCATTGTAGAAGATGAACAAATTTGATGAGGCAAGTGGTAAAAACAACTGCGATATTTTAAAACACTGTCTTCCACCACCACTATTCATAACCTTTTACTCTATTATGAAATTCCAGGGGCCTGGAGTTGTATGAACAGACACTAAAAGTGTTCTGAAGTAACTTGGCTAACTTTGCAGGACAGCAGGTTTATAAACATTCTTCCAGCTGAGTGGTGGTGCCAAAACCTCCAAATGAGGGGCCAATGCAAACTGTGGCTAGTTAACACCTTTAATTGACTCAGGATGTTGTGTGGTGGATCAAATTTCTCTGATATTACAAGAAATTTACTGATAAATGAAGATGAAATTGTGACTGTTTAATATTCTGATCAAGAAACACCTTTTTCAGAATATTTTCTGAATTGTGTAAGTGAGAAATTTTACCCCTTTTAAAGCAACTGAGAGGTGTACCATGACATTATTCACTGAACATTTCTGATATAAAAGGCAGGGAAAGGAAGAAAATTACAAATGTAAAATATGTTTCATTGACAAAACAGTTTGGGATAATTTTCATTGTTTATTATTTTTAATTAAAAACCACTGTTCCTAGTTAATTAACTTTTAAAATTTTATTTTTATGAATATGTATCCTTTATAAATCTATATGATTCCCTCCATTCTCCTTGCATTCTACTTTGAATTTTTTTTTTTTTTTGGTTGTTTTATTTTTCCCTTGGCTTACTCATGAAAGTCTGACTCTGAAATTAATTTCACTCATCTAAGATATATGGTGTTCCAGGCATTGTAACAGCATGGAGAGAAACGCTGTGTTTGAATTAGCATAGGGATAAACTCAGCAAACTACTTAAAATATGCAATAAAGATTTTCCAGGAAGCAAAGGAGAGGAAAATGAAGGAAAATGCTGTTTCATACCTTAACTTGTCATTTCAAGCAGAAAACTTCAATCACTGATCAAAGTCACTGATGCTGTAATGTGGGTGGTGCAGGTTGCACATGTGTATGGTAATTTTACAGCTAAGAAACATTCTTAAAGAAACATAATCTTTGAAACATGATACGTAACTCCTTCTTTTCTCTTTCTCCTATGGTATGTTTTCAATACCTCACTTCATTCTAATCTGCCAGGAAAGCAGAGATATTTTCTTAAGAGTAGGGGATAGAGCCTGGAATAACAAGCAGACTGAGTAGTGATGTAGGAAAATTAAAAAATCAAACTAAGCATTCCAACACAGAGATAGTTATCATCATCTGAAATGTTTCTGTTACTCCTGCAAAAGTGACTCAATTCTTAGAGGATGGATTTGTTCACTACAAGTTTCTTCCAGTCTGAAGAAATGACCATGAGTGCAACTTGTTGGAATTTTCCCAAGTCCAAGCTCAAGTTTACATCAACATTACATCTGCACTATGAAACAGATATTTAATTAAATCTTTAATTAAATATTAAATTATCAATGTAATTTATATATACTATAAGTTAATATATATATACACATTTAATACATAAAATAATGAATCTATTACTATTCATAGAGAGAGTTTGGTTTCAAATGCAGCTGATCTCAAGTTCACATATAGTACCAATGGATATGGAAACCTGCTGCAGTCTGCTATTCTGCTCTTTGGGGCTGAATTCCATTTGTAAAAATTATTCCACATATATATCACTGTCAATTTAAAAGCCCACAAAGAAATTTTGCACCCTTTTTTTTGGTAAATTTCCTCTTTGAATTTAGAAGTACTTTTACAAAAAATCTGAAAAATTTCTACAGCGATTAGCATTATTTCCTGGACTAAAACTTACATTATAATTCCTTAAAACTACAATATATACTTACTAAGTATGTTGGTCATCGATTTGTCTTGTATTTTCCAAAGCATCTGTTAATATGCAAAAAAGTTAGAAAACAACATAGATTCTCAGCCTCCCTCAAGTACTACTTTCTAAGCCTCTCTGGAACTCTCATCCACACAGTCATATTTGATAGTCACTGAGATGATTTCATACTTCTCAGCCCCTATACATTCTGACTTTTACTGCACTCTAAGACAATAAATCCTACAGCTTGACTTTGTGTTAAATGAAACAATAATTCCAGGTTTTTTAAGCTTTACTCCTTGTTGCATATATTTTACCATGCAAAACTGCATTGCTATCTTCCTTTTTCATTGCAGGATTGACACATATTGAGAATAAGTCTCAAGTGAGAGAAAAATAGGAGCATGAATGCTTTTTTTCTATTTCTATAAATGTTACATATGGCCAAAATTATGTTTGAAGATCAATGATATTGCTTATGTTTGCTATCAAGGTCTAGATGCAACCTAGAATTTTTAGATAATTATTCATGTCTGTAAAAATGATTTCTGATAAATATTATTTATGGCAGAGATATTGGGAGAATAAATGTTGAAATTTCTAGGAACTGTGGCAAAGATTATCAACACAATGTCATTTGGACAGCTGTCTATAATTTTGCTTTTCAACAAGAATAAACATCAGGAAGTACAAGCACCCATTGTACTACTATCACTGTAAAAATATCATTTACATACAGTTTGTAAGGACTAGCTAGAGTCATTGATTACCACATTCACCTGAAAATGTCAATATAAAACTATAGTGAAATTAGTGTTCTGGGTTATCATACGTCTTCAAAGGAATTTTTTCCCCAGAGGCAGTACCTGTTAAAGTGACATCTGAAAACATTCATAAGATGCTAAAGAAATTGTCATTCAGATGAAAATATTAATTTTCAACCTGCACTGGCAAGTATCTTTTGACTTACACCTTCCCCAATGTTTAAAGACATTTCCAATATAGTTTTGTTGATTGTATTTTACATATGATAAAATGCATAATACATCTGACTTTGGGTTAATGTCCAATTACTTGTTAAGAAAAACAAAGAGAAAAACATATATTTTTTAATATTTGTGCACGTGTGTGTGTAGCAAACCAAAGGATGATACAAATATTCATCTGAAGCACTTTTGCATGGATGAATGAATATATTTGTTGACACACAGAGGTATATTTGTCAATTTCTGTGTAAAAATGTGGATGCCTGTGCATATGTTATAATGAACTAATATATTTTTAAAGCATTTGCACAGATTTATAACAAGAAAGAGAAGTATTTCATTTTAGGGCAGTTCACCACCACAAATATTCTTTTATTACCCTGCATGAAATATTCTTTTGTCACAGGGAATAATGCATATTTGTAGCTAAAAATGATGTTTCGTTAAAAGGAGTATAACTTCACTTTTGCAAGGTACAGAATAGTCTGAACACAGGTGAAAATACCCTCAATGTTCCCTCCTTCTTCTCCCTTCAACACCCCCCCCCCCAAACCAAACAAAACAGAGACCTGTCATAAAATAAGCACTCAGTAAAGCTAAATAAAATCAAAGTGATATGTCTGCCGTGAGATGAAAGAGAGGGTGTAATAGTAGTTAAAGCATAATATGTTTAAGCCTGGGGATAAAGTGAAGTGCAGATGTGTCATTCCTTGAATAAAAATAAACTAATAGTTCAGCTATACAACCATAGCTGCAAGGATCTCAGAAGCAGGTAAGAACACATTAGTTTTTATGTGCCATCCAAGGTCTTATATCATAGTCTCAGGCTGATCCTTCTTTTGGATTAAGAAGCACTTTTACTTATAACTCCTGTTAAGTATTCCAAGTGTAGGCCTTGTTCTTCTCTTAAGAAATATGATTTTTGAAGCTTCTGTGTCATTGTTTGGGGATTTTTTGCTGTTGTTTTTTTTGTTTGGTTTTTTTTTTTTTTTTTTATTTGCCTGTGTTTTTAACTCACACAGGGCACCCACAATGATATATCTTATATATCTTATATTTTATATATCTTCTGTAACATCCCTTCCTGCTGGAAAACATTCATCCTACTCTTGCTTAAGTACCCAGCAATCAATATTTTGCATTCTCTCAAAATGTATGATTACCTTTGCAGAAAAGGTAATGAGGGAAACCATCATGGCACAAAGATAGCTACTGCAGGGTTATGGGTCTCATGTGGGAGAGCTCAGATATGGCCATGCCACAGATTTCCTGAGCTATGTGGAACAGATGGATAGAGACAGTGTTTTATTTCTAGGTTTCCCCAGAGCAGCTAGCAACCATTACAGCCTCAGGGCATGGAGCCTTTCACTGCATTTTACCAGGAGTTAAAATCTCCCGACCCCAGAGTGCTGGAGAAAAGTAAAACACTGCCTGATCTTAAGTGAACTAATCCAGAAAAAAACTTTCATAGAAAATTACCCTCTCACTAAAAGCAGCTTGAATACACTTACACATTTCTCCTGAGTGAGCACAAAAGATGTGTCAGAGCTTGTGAGAGAGGCACCTGCCCTTTCACTCTCTCCACACATTCACTATCTTATCTACTTTGACCTCTTCTAGATGAAGAGATGCTTTTCATTAAGTCTAAAGTAATGATCCTCTACTTTGTAATATTTTTTCAAGTTAAGTGTTAGTAAAACGCAGGGCTGCATGTGTAGTCAGGTAGAATGCTTTTAGTTTGTGCTTGTACCATTTGCACAAACTATATGCTGCTGTAATGGGCTGTTAGCAACCATCTCAAATACACGAATTTCAATAAAGAAAGACTAGGATGAGAAAGACACTCTTTAGCCATGAAATGCATTCTTTTTTTCTAGACATGTTTTAGGTTTTTTACAGAACAAAACATTTCGCTAGAAATCTGTTAGGCATTGTGTCACAAGAGAGAACAGCATGTTCTGTGAAGAACCTGACAAGGAAAATTTGCAAGAAGAAAATAATATGCTAAAGCAAAAAACTTTCTTTTTCTCCTATTTTAAAAGTGATACTTATTTGAAGTAATTTTATTCTTCTTGTGACATTAGCTATAGAAACAAACAAACAAACAAAAAAGATTGTTAATCAGGAAGAGCTGGAAGCTTGATTTTAATGCTTATAACAAATGATATTAGATAAAGCTGAAAATCTCTATGATGCAGTGATAATATTATACAGCATTGAAGAGCTACATGCATGATTTAAAAAGACAGAGAACTGTAATTTATCAGAATACTTTCACTATTAATATGCAAATTATGCATTGACAACATATTTAACAGCTCTTACTGTTTCTGCTTCTGAAAGAAATTATTGTGTGTCTGCTGTAGAGGGGGAGCTTTTCCAAATCACTGTCTATGATCTTCCTGAAGAATTGAGCTAGGTAAATCCTAGTAACATAGAGAATCATAGTATCTAATGATAGACACGTATTGTAATTTGCATCATCAATTTTGAACATACAGCATTATGAATTCTACATTAAAATTACACAGCCACAAAAAAAAAAAAAATGTAAAGTGAAAAATATACCCCTTGGCTGCCCTGTTTCAGACCCCCTTGATGGTTCAGAAAGCAATCACAAAGAAATTCTTCTATTCACCCACCTTATATAGAATTGCATTCACCTTGTCTGCTACTGGCAATTTATTCTCTTTTGCCACAAGGGAACTCGAGCACCTTGATTCCTAGAGAGACACCAACCCCCATGCAGAGGTAGAAGAAAAAATGATGAGTTTCTCCTCATTATTGTTCTTTTCTCCTCCCTGACTCCTTTTCTTTTGCTTTGTCATATACAGCTTCAGTAGCAGTGAAGTCATCCAGCTACAGAGCATTTTCTGATCCACAAGACATGAAACATAATGTTGAGACAGATTTATAATTTCTACTTGTTTTAGGAAATTAATCTGTGAAGAAAAGAGAATGCTCTGAAGAACCACTTATTACCAATGGACTGTATCTTAATATACAATGAAATGCAAGCCTTTGAAATTTTTTACTTTTCCAATGAATTTTATCTCCAACAGTTTTAATAGCAGCAAGAACTCAACTCAGCTTTTCCTTCCTCTATTTCTTATAACTGTACTCTGTCAGTCATTTTACATGAAGATTGTTCCACGAAGCAACTGAAATTCTCTATCTTTAGCATTCAACTAAACTATTATGTAGAACCATGCAAAGGGGTAATTTATGTCAAATATTTGCAATTCAGTGAACTCCTGTAGGTAACAATCTTTAACAATACATCAAACAAAACTGAAAAGGAAAACTAAAAGAATGTAGTTTATGAATTCTAGCAAGGTTACTTTTCTCAGTCTAGGTGGTGTTAGATCTTCATCCATCTAGATTAGTATTGTTTTGTTGAATTGGCTATGTTTCTTTAGTTTTGCTTTCTGGGTTTGGGTTGTTGTGTTGGTGTTTTATCAACAGTGAAATTACATTCTTGCCTGAGATCCTGAGCTTTACAAAATGCTCCTTTTTTCTGAGTGCTCCCATCACTGTCAGGTAGTGCTATCGACTGCTTCTATGCAAGGGGTTTAATCTGTAGGAAGAGAAGTGGCAAGAGCACAAAAACAAGCAAAGCACTCAAAACTGCAAAGGACATGTTGGAAAGGGGATTACCAATGTAGCACTTGATAAAAGGCTTACAAAATAGCATGACAAAGGATACAAATATGAGAGCAAACCAAAGAAATAAAAGCATACAGTATTTATCCTTCATTAGAAAACCTGCCCAGACATCTCAATTTTAATTGTCTGATAAATGTCTTAGAAATTATTTTTGCAAAGGAGGAGAGTTTTAAGGCTAGTGTCTGCAAAAAATACCACCAACATAAAATCAGGCTTGGTTTAACCAGAAGCTAAAATTATTTTGAAACATTTAACTACCTACATTTTATTAATAACACATAGCCTCCTGATAATTCAAATCAAGCCTTGTCCAGTAATTTACAAGGTATGCTAACAAAATTTTAAGGCAATTGAAGATTAAATATAAACAAATCAATAAAAATACATCAAGTATCCATCCTGAAATATACAGTGTTTCAATGCATAGTAGACAACTTGCTCACTTGACCATCTTTGCTAAAATTTATGTCTGTGACCCCAAGCTCCTCTCTTAAGAAGAGTCTGGCTCCAACAGAGCCCTTTGGAAAAGAAGGCTGCTCCTGTCCTCAGGGAATTTCTGAGTGTATGCAGGGTAGGAAAGGTTGCTGAGCTGGCAAGCAAGACCCAGCCTGAAGGCTGGAGCTCATGCACAGGTTAAGAGGCAGCAGAGGGGATGAGTCTGGTAGCAAGGCCACAAACACAGAGGGAAGAGCTTCTCTGGGACAGAGGGGAAGAGATCAGATTTTGCTGCTGTTCAGAAAGTACCGAGCTAATGGAACTGAAACACAAAAGTAAGTTCCAGTCTACAGGGACAAAATGGGCAGCATATAAAACTCTCCATTTTTGTTCTCTTTATTCATTGCTTTGACTCCTTTTCATTTGGAAAGTCAATACACTTGGACTTCTATTTTGGAATGAAATTTATTTCTGAATCTAAACCCTTTTGGTCTCTTTGGGGAGTTTCTCCAGGAGGAAGTTTAAGCACATCTGTTCTGCAGCAGTGGCCAAAACATATTCATAGTTAATATGTGCACAGATACAGAGCAAGGCTGCAGCTGCAGCAATGTGCTCAAAAAGGACTAAAAAAACAACCTGTCCCTTATTAAATAATGACAATGAAGAGAGAATATCAAAATGCTTCTGTAGGTGATGTGATGCTCAGGTGAAATGACAATTGCACCTCACTGCCACAGAACTAGGAGACAGAGTAAAAATCAACTTACTTCTCACTCTCTTCTATTGCTTCCACCACATTTATGTTATTTCCCAGGTAGCTAAAATATAATTTGTTCTGTTTTCTTACTTTTTATACGAAATATCACTGTTAACTTTTTGATTACCCTGCAAATATATTTTTTGCAATGCTCACTCTGAAATTTTAAATCCTACATATTACTTTCTTTGCTGCTTTACTAATTGATTTCCATTTTTTAAGCAGATATACTTTTTCACATCTTTAGATCTATTTTTTCCTTTGGTTTTGTTTAATTTCCATTATTTTCCTTTTTATCCTTTTCCAATAACTTCATTTCACATTCAGTGAAGTTGCTAAGCCTGGATCATCACTGTTTCCTGCCTTTTTTTATTTATTCACAATTCTTTGTTGTCATCCTGCTGTATTTTTCCCAACAAACACAGTGCCATTTTTACTTGTGTTTCCTCTCTGTACACAAACATAAATAATGCAGGATTTGGTTTAACAACAAAGACATGAATAAAATACATTAAAAGAAAGCCACCAGCTGCTGTGTACATCCATGTTCTTGATTTCAGTCTGCTTTTATATCTTATCACTCAAAATTCCTTCTTTTTCTCTCCTAAAAGATTAAAACATGCATATGTCAACTGAGCTTCCTGCCACTTCTTTTTAGAGAATTAAGGCAAATCCTATCTCCTTTTTCTTTCTGAAGAGAGATCTTACTTTGAACTGCTGACCTCTGCAGGGAAAAATCTTCCTCTCTGCTTCTTTATTTCTTTTCAAATTTTCAGGAATATTCTACTGAGAACTCAAAACCAAGTCATCCCCAATTAACTGATATAGCTGACCAATCTCTTGGTATTCAACACTCCACTTTCTCTGTGAAAACAGAGAAACTTTTGTGATTTTTCTAAATAAAATTTATCACATTAGGAATCTAAAAATTTCCATGGCATGATTCTCCAATGGTGTGGTTTACTGTTTTCCTGTGACAAGACTATTCTGACCATTGATTCCTCTGTAAAGGTGAGATTAGGTCATCATTTCCTTGTTGATGAGTTGTGGGAAGAGCTTCCCATTGCCACCCCCCGCCATTGCTCTGCCAGATGCAGTCCAGGGAAATGTTGGAAGCAGAGTGCATTGCCCATTGGCTTTTCAAAGCTCAGCCATGGCACATTATAAAGGAGTACAAACTGTTGTCTTCAACTGAGCCAACAAATACCTGTGTCCTCCCCATACTTCTAACAATGGCATGCCTTTCTCTAGCTGAGGCTTCTTCCTCTTTTAGTTTACTTTGTGTATTAAAATGACATCTGGCAAAAGCTTAGCAAGCTCCTGTTTTACACATGCTTGTACTCTTCTCTTGTTTCATTTTCCTTAGGATAATTTATCCCAAAATCTGATTTTTGCATTCAAACAATGCTTTTTTTGCTAAATTACTTTTTTCATTGGTATCCTCACTTCCATTTTTAGAGTTGGGTGTAAGTGTATCAGCTCTATTCAATTCAGCTAAATGCTTAATTTCTTGATTGGCTTTTAGGTTTATACCTTAAATAACAACATCAAGCACAGCTGTATTTATCATGATCTACCTTTCTTTTTCCTTTTATTTGAGATTATTATTTTACATACTTTCACCATAAAATCTCAGGACAACTTCTGTAGTAAGACTTGAACTGAAACTAAACCAACTGTAATTTGGAATTCCACAAGCCTCCAATTTGTTTCTAATAGAGTAAAAGCCAAAGAGAGCCATCATTTTAAGTTGCACAGCTGAAAACAGGAGGGAGAGAAAGTGTATTTAGCAATCTTTTCAGTAAGGGCTGATCAGAGAGGCAATAATTACACAGCAGGTAAGAGGCTGCATGTGCTGAAAAAGAGAAAGGTTCTAAACATAAAAACAACAAAAAAAAAAAAAAAGAAAGCAAAAGTACAGCTAATTTTCTACACTCTTTTCCAAAGAAAACAATGCCTTAATGCTGTGCACAAAGATGTTTGGTACAAGGTCATACCTTGGACTCACAGACAAAAAAAATAACTGCAGGCAAACAAGAGTTGCAAAGATTAATTATAAATGGGTAATTTTAAAATGTTTTGTGAATTTTTCTTATGCTACTCTGGCTAATGGACTTGCTAATTAAAATCTACTTTTTATTAAAAAATAATGAGAACACAGATTTAATAGAAATTGGTAGCCAAGAGGTGAGTCTATTCACAGCAACTTGAACAAATTGAAAAAAAAATCAATTGAGCTTAAAAAGAGATTTTAAACTTGTCAGAAATCTGTCCTAGAGAGGAACCCTACTACTTTTATTTCAGTCTGGCAGAGCTTATAATTCTTTTTTTCAATTTAAGATTAAATCTAAGTTTCAATCTAAGATTCTTCTATTTGATCTAAGATTTTTCTATGTAGTCCATGATGTTAAAAAAAAATTAAATTCTAAGTATGCAGAGTTTCCTCTGGAGTTTAAAGTCTGCTGCTGGGCCCAGTATAGAACCCCGGGGGACACAACTTGTGACAGACTTCTACCTAGACCCTGTGGGAATAAAACCCTCTGGGATCTCCCATTCAGCCAGTCCTCAATTTCAATTTTCCCCAAAGTAATAAAAAATTCTTAAAAACAAGAGTAAATATTTAAAGGGTGTGTGAATGCCATAAATAATACATTTTCATGTCCCTGAAGTTTTAGAGATATTTGATTGCACCTCTGATCTCCACATTCCTGATTTGTCAGTGTTCTTGTGGTTACCTTGTGGTATTTTCCATAAAAATCAGGTCTTGAATTTAATTCTGTGGAAGTGTTTGAGGCATTACTTTTTCCACAGAAGAATATTCTTACTTTTTATTCACTTTTTTTTCTTTCAACTACAAAAAGAAAAAAGAAACTGTATGATTTTTATACAGAAAAGTAAAGACATACAGCACACCTAAGTTATTTTAACATGAACATTATGACACTAAAAGGTTTCCTTTATACTGTATTAAAACAAAAAATACAAGAGAGCACAACACCCCTGTTATTCTTGTACTGACTTTTTTTTTAAAAAATTTTATCCAGTATAGCAGTGAAATAATTTGAACTCAGGTCTGTTGAGTGCAAAATGTGTTGTGGATTTTTTTAAACTATAAATCCCAGAGTACGAAAAATGAGAAGAAGAATTTGAAATGATTGCTTAACAAAAAATGCTGCCTACCTTTTTTCCCTGATCCTCTGCTGTCTCCAGCTTCACTTTGAGTCTCATTTGGGTTTGGAGACCACAGGCTACAGTGATGCCAGAGGTGTTTTGTTTTTTCCTTCTCAGCTATAAAGAATGTGATTGCTTTTACAGACAAAAAAAAAAAAAATATATTTGGGTAAAACAACCCATTACAGATTGAAGAGATCAGAGATTTTGTTTTGGTGAATGTTATTACATTCTACATTATATAGCAAGTGTATCAACTAGTGAGCACTTCCAGTGGATACTGCATGGATAGAAGTTGCACAAGCTGAGGATATAAAATGCAAAAATAAAGTTCTTCTCCTTCTTATCACAAAGGTCAGAGTTTTAAGAGAATAGCAAGCTGACCTGAACTCATGAATCAGCACCCATTCACTCCAGTGCTACTCAGCAAACAGACAGGGAATGCCACCTAGGAACTGCAGGGTCTTGGATCATTTTTGCTGAAATCACATTGCACTATTATAGATCTCACTAACTATAGAGATCTTCCTTGTTTAATTCAAATTAATTTCCTTTGAGTCTTATATTATTTTACTTACAACTATACCCACCACACAGTTGAAAGTGCCAAATAAAATAGAGTAAATGACAGTGTCATAGTCACTGCTGGTTTCTAGGAAATCTAAGAATTAAAATTGCAATAAAAAAATCTAGAAGCAAAGAATATCTGAAGGCCTGGGTGAACACACAGTGACATCAATAGAAAAATATAAATTTACATTAATGACGCTTAATCAGACTCCATATCTGAATTCAAGCCTTCAGAAAAAAATGAAAAGAACATTTGCTGCTACTTATGTGAATGAAAACTGACCTGACAAAACCCAGATTCTGTGCCAAACAGTAATTAAAAATGCAAACTAATTGAAAAATACTTGTACAAAAGGATTTGAAACAGGAAATGCCAAGATTAAGAAAAACGTTCTATTATTTTTATGAGCAGATTTGGGGTACTAAGAACCAAACTCATGAGAGAGAAAAAAACACAGAAAACCTTTTCAGGAATGGATTAGTAGCTCAGAAATAGTCCTTTGAAAGCTCCAAATCCTGCAGGATGATTAATTATTCTGTAGTTCACCATGAAGTATTTTTAGCTACTTTAACAAAGAAAATTGCTGCCTTGTCTACTGAGTGCTGCAAGAAAATGAAGATTATGAAATGTTTCTGAAGTAACAGAAATGCTTGAAGTAACCAGCCATTGCTCTTACTATGCTGCTTGGATTTCTGGACCAAGATTAACCTCTTATATACATTACTCCATGGCATTAGATGTCTTCCTTCTTGTCCTGATAAATTTAAAAGAAGCTCATCTTCTCTTTCACTTTAATTCCTGTGGGTTTATGAAGAGGAATGGGATCATTAGGAGAGAGTTTTTAATTTTTGCTCACAGACTACCACAGTTATCATGAAAGGTCTATTCCACAAATAAAAATTCTTTTTAGCTCTCCATTACATTCCAAAGATGTACAGACACAATTTTTCTACAGAGCTCAATTCAAAGCATCTCACAGAAAATCCACAAGAGATTTTTTTTCAAACTTTCAGCCTGAATCTTGGCCTAAGGACCTCATTCTTTAAAATGGTCTTAAAAAAAAAAGATTTTCCCAGGAACCAGTATTGAACCAGACATAAGTACTTCTGTAAAATTTTAGGTAACGAGTTTATTTATTTATAATAAAGTAGAATCGTTCAGTTGGAAGGGATCTACAATTATCTAGTCAAAACACATTCATTAATTATTTTTAAAATGCAAGTAAACTCATCCTATTAAGAACATAATTCTTGCCTAATATGAGGAAAGTTCAAAAAAATCAGTGGTACTGAATAGTAATTGAAGTGAGGCAGGTGCAGAGGTCCACACTGCTTTGCTTGTATCAAAAAGAGGAAGAAAACCCCTGTAATTAAGAGATAATTTTCATGTAATGCAAAACTGTCATCAAGTGATCAGATAAAAGTTTGAGTACATATATAATACCAGGTTATAAATGGTAGAAGTATTTATCAGGGTTTTGAATATCCTGTAAGAAATGATAATTAGGTAAACAAGATTATAGAGAGCAATAAGCTTAAAATAAATTGATTCTAACCTCTAACAATCATACTCAGAAATTGCAGTTCTGGTGTTTTTACTGAAAGAATGGTTTTGTGATTACATCACCAGAAAAATGTAATGAACCCTGAAAATATTCTGTGCTAACTTCCTAATATTTATTCTTACTTTTATTTTACAATATCTTAAATAACAAGAAACATACTACACTCCCTCTAAAACCTGAATAAATGATCTTTTCAGAAGGCCCACTCCATTAGCCATGAATTCTACAATGCTCTAAGAATTGATCCACTATACAGAACTAATAAAAATAGCTATTTAACAGAAAGAAGACACTTTGAGAGACTTGTAATGGATCTGGCAATGAGCTTCTTTTGTTGAATTGAAAATCTTTTAGATTTTTATATAAGGTGAATATTATGACAGTAATTGCATATGTGGTATGGCAGGGATCCCATGTACAGTCCTATTATTGCTTTGACAAGAAGTCATTGACAGTTCAAAGAGAATTCTAAAAATGACATTAAATCAGCATATGGTAGATACTTCAGACAGTGAAAAAGGAAGATATATACCTCAGATAAAATAGAAATTAGAAAATATCTTATTAGAAAAAGAAACTGTTTGGGAAGGAACTAAATGTGTTACTACTTAAGGGAAAAAGAACAGATTAAGGGGTCCCTGGTGTAGGAAGACTGACAAGGTCTTAGGAGAGGAGAAAAGGAAGAAATAAAATTAAAGAAAGAAAAAAAGCAACACTATAGTACAAAATATCTAACCTTGAAACAATCTCTTATGGAAACTAGAAGAAATTATATAATTTGCAATATTCAATTAACACACTTCGATGAAAGCACTAGGAAAAGAGCTGCTCCTGCCTCTCTCCCCTTGAATGCAAACAGAAGCAAGCCAACCTGCTTTCCTGTCTCCAGCAGCTATTATTCTGGTCTGGTAAAATGTCCCAAGGCCTAGCAGTAATATGAGAAACTAGTAGACTGGAGAAATTAGATGAAAGAAAAAAAAAAAGAGAGAATAATAAATTATAAGAAAATGCTGCTGTTATATGTTAGATACCCATTACATCCATCAGCAACGTTTCAGGCAAGAATAAATCTTTCCAATATTTCAGACATACAAATTTCCTGTATAAAACTTGTTGGTAATTATCAGGGACACTGAAAAGAGAGAGAATTCTTGCAGTATACTGTTATTTTTGAGTGCCTGAAGCATAGAGGGCAAAGCACAATGAATACATGCTGATTACCTAACTACCTTTTTCCTTCTTTTGTAAGTCTCTACTGGCATATATTGTTATGCAGCTTATTCACTAACAATTCATAGAAATGAGTCAAAGGTGATTATTCTCACAAAGTCCAAAGGACAAAAAAAATACACAAGAAGTAGAACTTGGCTTCTCAAGCCTTTCAAGACATGCCTGCAATCAGCACACCACCAAGAAAACTAACTCAGAGCAGCAGGAACAGGTGTATTTAGCAGCAACATAGAATAAATGTCAAATAGAAAACTCCTTGTGGATGCTCCCAACTCAGTTGTCATCCCTAGCCATTAAAGGACCTGTTTACATAAAAAAGTGATAGCAGGAAAGGATTTTTAGGTGCCTTAAAGGATAGAGCAATGAGACACAGCAGAACCAAAGCGACATGGCATGTCAGGAGTTCCTGGTCTTTACACAGCTTGTGCGGTGTCAAACTGCCACCACACCTGTTTGAGAACCATTCCATTTGCTGTAGAAAAGAATGTTTTACTCTAGGAAAAATTTCTTCTTAGCTTTTGTCTTTTCTCACCGATTTTTAATTACACTCACTGCTGGTATTTCAGTAGCATCTTGGTTTAGCTGATCCGCAACCCATCGCAGCATCGGTGAGATATGACTGCTGATTTCAGACCTCTTACAGCTCATTAGTCCTTCCCTATTCTAAACTGCCTTCCTGTAGGAAAAAAAAAAAAGTCAGGTAATTTTATTTCTCTTAAATGTGCTTATTTTCCCCAAAATATTCTGGCAATGCTGCTTGTGGTTGCAGAGATGCCCTCTCTTTATTTAACTTTGGGGTGATGAGAATCCTTCCTGATTTGTGAGGATTGAGTACACAAAAACTTTTGGGCCCCAGGCAACAGTAATGAAGGCAGTGAGGAAACAATAGAAGACACTATAAACTTACACAGATATCTGATTATTACTGACATTTTTACATGATTTTTTTGTCACTTGGATTGTTCATCTAGGATATTTCCCTGTAATGTCTAATTATTCCTATACACAGGCTCTTCTATGTTCTTTTTAATTGCCTCCACTAAAATTCAATTTTCATTTTGTGATCAATTTCCATTTTGACTTAATATCTTCTTCAATAATTAAAAACCCCCTGCAGTACAGGAAGTACTTATAAAGCTCCATTTACAAATTTAAGCCCTGAGAAAGATCATCACTGACAGGAGTTAAACTACACTTATTTTAAAAGTCACATAGAACTGAGATGTTAAGACAGTTAATATCTTTTAAGTCAGCTCTTTTCAAGTAAAGGGATATGCTGGAAGATAGTGTGGTAACCCATACTGTATTATAACTTAGATAAGGAAAAGGCATAGCAGAAGGTAGAAAAAAAATGTTGTCAGCCATGAAATTTTAATTTTTCCTAAATATTAAGGCAAAAATTTCTGAAATCAATAAAAATTTTCCGTGTGTCAAATGCTACTGTCCTATCTCCATAGAGCATTCTTTGAATGAAGAAGGGATTGCATAACCATGAGAAAGAATTGTTTAGGACTGCACACTTTCATAGGCAACAGTATTTGAATATACTGAATTTGGAAAATTATGAAATCCAAAAAATTCTGGGCTTCTGAGGAGCATTAGATGTAAACTCTTTGAGATGTGCAAGAAACGTTATTGTTGAAAAGGGAATTGATGTACTGGACATGAAGGCAGAAAAAAGTATTAAGATTTATACTGCATGATCATATGACAGTACATCTTGTTAAGTCAACATTTTGTACCTGAGTGCTGCTTGATGCATTTCTGCATTTGAGGATTAATAGCTAAAGGAAATTGGAGTGTTTTCTATTTGTGTCTTGAAATCACTTTGCAAATCCCTTGAAAAATAAAGGTTTGCCAAAAAAAAAAGTGTAAACCATACTTTGTTTAGCTAGCCAAATACTAAGAAAAGTAAGAATGTTATAAAAAGGTAAAAACAGCAACTGAAAATATCAGTGTAATACAACATATTTCTCATGACAAATTTTTTGGTAGCAACAGTTACAATAAATTGATCTAAAGTATTTTCAAGTCTTATGCTTCCCTTGAAATCTAAATCAATAATATTTTGTTCTCTATTGTTTTGCACCAGTAAGGTTCTATGACAGCCTCAAGAGACTCAGAAATGAATGTGCTCTCTTTTAGGTGATACAACCTGTTAGTCCCTTTTCTTCTCAAAAGTGTTTTCCTGTACAAAGTAAACCCCAGAAGATATTTCTAACCTCATTTAATCCTTTCAATAGCTTGATAACCCACCCTGCAGTATTTTATCTTTATATCGGTCATGGAAGAAAGTGCTTTGGTCTGCAGCTTTCCATGGGAACAAAATTGCACCTCAGACTTGTGATATAAGACATGACACAGTAATGCATGAACCCTGAATTATTGAAGAAGTAAAGGAATCCTGAAACAGAATATCTTCTCTGAAGGCAAAAGTTCAGTCCAGGTTTGCAGGCTGGATACTCTAAACATCAAAGCCAGCCAAAACATGACCTACAGGGAGATGAGTCAGGATATCTCAGGTCACTTCCTGACAATCAAGATTTGTACCGAGTCCAACTGTAATATGATTTTTTCACTGGGATAACAAAACAGATTGTTGCACCTCCATGTTTAACACCTTTAAATAACTTTCCCTTTCTTATTACTACTCCAAATATGATCCAAGCTAATGATAGTGGAAAAAAACAAAACCACAAAACTCCACATCCCTACCCTCACACACCTTCTGTAAAAAAAAAAAAAAAAAGAAAAAAGATTGAAAATTGGTCCTGGGAGAAAACCATCACAGACCTTACATTTTGAAATATTAAGAATAGTAGGTAAACTTAAATTATTTAATATACATATAATAAACAACTAAACCCTGTGGATTAATCCACTCCCTCTAGAGCTGACTGAGAGGATCTGCTCCAGTCCCATTTCCAGGCCTCACCAGGAATGAAGCTGAACACTATTTCCTTATGGGCACACAAAAGTTCTCTGCAGACACAGCTGTTTGCAAACAGACAGAACAGGATTGGCACGGGCACCCACCTACACAGGAGCTGCCTGGGTAATCACCAAGTCTTGGGACTCTCTAGGAAAACCTTTCCCAGATGTCACCAGAGTTTGACTCCCAAGGTCTCCATTTCTCTGGAGCCTTGCTATCAGATTGGAAGTCTCCAGCTAAGCAGCTCCAAGACCCCCGGTGTCCCCATTAACCAAGACTTTTCCAGCTTGCCAGGTAGTCAGTCTGCCTTGAAGTTTGCTCCTGGGTCATGTGCAGACTGCACATTATTGCTTCTCTGATCACTGGTTGCTCTTTGTGTCCAAATTGAACAGCAATTAGTCAGATATCCTTTCTTTGGTCAGCCTTTCTCCAGTGAACAGAAGAGTGCAGGAAGCCTCTTTTCATGGGTTTCTCTCTGATTAAATTCCTCTATGTTTTATATAGCGAGGTTTAAAACCAAACTCCTTCAGACTGCAGAATTCCTTCAGCCTTTCTATAAGCTACCCAACAGATAAAAAACAGTAGCAAATTAGTGAAAGAAATAATTCAAATATCATGTAACTGGTATTAACGGCTTCAAAGGCTAAAAATCTATCTATTTAAGTAGAAACAAGCTGACACAAATAATTGTAACACTTACCAAAATAATGGTCATTGAATGAACTCAAAACCAGCAAAACTTTCTTGAGACAATTGTAATTTTAAATTTTTTATAGTAACAAATTGATGCAAATAACAAAGTTAGATACAAATAATATATCACACATATCACTGTGAGCAAACAACTAATGTAAAAGGATTTTTCCTCCTTTTTATAATTTTAAACATCTTTTTTTACTGATATCATGCTTTTGACCCAGAGATTACAAGCTTACTTCAGCTTTATTATCCCAGATCTATGTATTTGTGAGCAATACAAGAAAGCAATCTCTTGTAAAGTGCTTTAATTTGCCTGGAACATACTAAAGGGATTTCTACATTTGATCTAAACCCTGAAGTTCTGAACAAGAATGAGAAAGAAATTGATGCTAAAGTAAAATCAAAGGTAGACTTTGAAGACTTTTTCCTATAACTTCTTTCTTACTTTTACCTTGAGATGGATTTTTTTATATATTCCTTCACCTAACCATAAGGATAACTGCTCTTAATACTTTTCAAGAACAAAGTGAGCAATCTCTTTTGAAAAAAAGAAAAAAGAAAAAAGGAATCTTATAAATGCCATATAAATTATAGTTTCCCCTTTTATTCCCCCTAAAATTATAATCTTAAATATTTGCTACATTTTCCTGAAGAGGAAAAAAATCATATTCTTTTTTTAAACATACTGAAACCACAGGTTTTTGTTTCTTTTTTTTAGCACAAAAGTACTTTTCTAAATGTTTCATACTGATTCTTCTATTTCAGGCTCATAACCTCAAGTGCTTTTGGTATTTTCCAAAGTGAGCCTTGGAAATGCTGAATGAGTGCCTACACATAACATGAAGAGAAGACTTCAATTACAGCTAAGACTGGCTTCCAGCTCTAAAATGATAGAAAATGTGGGGGCTTAGGCAATGTCTTAAAAATTGAAATTTTCTCTATCTTTATGAAGTAACATTATAAGATAGGACCAGATGGAAAAATACATCCCAATTCCAAACACACATGAACATGCACTACATGTACTGTACTTTAACCTCAGTGTTCCTGTTGGGCTTCTATGGAAGTCTAATCATGTGGCTACAGGGAAAAAAAATCATTTAGTTATGGGCTTATAAAAATTTACCCATTAGGTTGTGCTTTTAAAAACAAGTATTTCTGATGTGTTTTGGCTTTGTTTGCAGTTCTAGTTTACAGGGGGTCATCTTGCATTCTTTCATGAATTCACATTACACTCTTAAATGTGTAATGTGAACACTCTTAAATGGAAAGCTATAGAGGGTTGGAATTTGTAAGTCATCAACAAAAAGTGTAACCATTTGTATGGAGACTACAGCCATGAAACCTGTATGATCTTCCCTTTTCCTACTGTCTTTCTTTCTAGATCTCAATTGCTGAGACTAGAGGTGCAATTCAGTGAATTTCAGCTCATCCATGTAAGAAGGGATGAAAAATATTAATTTAAAAATTTCTATGTATTTATGGAAGAAGATTCAAGAAAATGAAAATAAAAGAAAGGTCAGAAAATTCCCAAACAGCTGTATTTTTGAAGGAGATGCAAATATTCCTGGTCTGCATTGTGAACTCTTTTAGTACAGTATTTCCTGCTACTAATAAAACATTTTAGGATTTATTTTTTTAAGAACTCCATCAAAAGATGTAGAAAGGAAAGAAAACAGTTTCTCTAATTAAGGTGTGTGTTTTTCTCCAATAACTACTTTTGAAATGCATAAAAATTCAGAAAACTTTTCCTCAAATTCCATTTCTAAATTTAGATTTTTTTTTTTTAATGGAACTATAGGTTCTGCCATGCTGAAGAGATCTCTCATGAAGGTACCACACTGTGGTTTTTGTGAACCCAGCATGGACAGTGCCTTCACATGTTGTGAAATTCTGGCAGCATTTGTTGGCCCAAGTGTTCAGGACTATTTTCACCCATGAAGCAGAGTTTGCTACCTTGGTTTCAATGCTGCTGCCCACAGAAGGTACTTTAAAGAAGATAAGAGAGAAAGGTTTGCTCAGAGCAAGCCTGTCTTCCCCTCTGCACCACCACAGACCTATTTCAACTCAATTAAAGGGTGTCAGGTACACCTGGAGGAACATAGAACTATTGCTCTGTCCCTCAAAAAATCTTCTGCTTTGAAGCTGATCCCAGCTCACACAGGAAGAGGGGTAAGGAAGAGAATCCAAAGGGAAAAAAACATCATCAGGTATGATTAAAAACTTTGTAGAAGAGTAGTTGAAAAGTATTTCTGGGATACTTGATCAGTGTTGAGTCCTTATTTCAAGATGTTAAGTATTTAAGAATAATACAACATAACATTATGGAGAATATGATGTGTACAAACAGTATGTATATAGGTGTAGAGAAGTAAATACTAACTGTGGCCATTGGCAGAATATCCTATTCAAAGAAACATTTGAAGAAATGTTTTGAGAAGTTCCTCAAAATACATATCTATCACCACATATTTTCTCACATCAAAATTGAGTTGAACACCCACAATAGCCTCTATATCAATTATTAGTAGTGGTTATGGATTTTTCATGTGGAGTGCTGCACACTGCTTTTAAAAATCAGATCTCAAGTCAAGCAAGTAATAACTTGCTCACACATAGAGAAAATAAAGGACACAAAATTTGTGTTATTGCTTATGCACAAAGCTACTGACAAGTAATTCAGAAAGTCCACAAACTTTTTATGCAATGTTATCACCCATGAGATTAGGTTATAGGGTGTGTCCTTTTGATGTATTAAAAAATCTGCCCTCAAACTCTAATAAAATTAAATAAATAGCAGAAAATACTTTTAAGACATTCATTAATAAATAAACATAAAAATAGGAGACACAACATTTGCACTGGCTTTCTTCAGCAGTGCATGTTATTGACTGTTTTAAATTATATATATAATTTATATACAAATATAAATTATATATATACATATAATTCAAATATATATCTATACAATATATATATTTGAATATATATATACAACTTCAATCCTTGGCTGCTTTTTTCCTATTTTGCATTTTTTTGGGGTTTTTTTCTTCCCTTTCTTGTTAAAGATCCTTATTTAAAACATGTGTCCATTGACAACAAGAAAAGCATAAATGCAATCCTCTTGTCCTGAAGTGTTAAGCCATTCCTATGACCTTACAGAATCTTTTCCCTCTCTGCACTTCTATGCCTCAGTTCTCAGGGGACATTTGTAAAAAAAAAAAAAAAAGTGATTTTTTTTTCCTTAAGTCTTATTTTAGCTGCAAGAAAATAAGACTTAAGGAAAAAAAAAAAAGACTTAGTATACTGCTAATAATGCTAACAAGTAGTCTGTTACCAGAATGTTCCACTTGCATTAGCACTTTGCAGGTTTTCTACCACTGATCTAAACAAAGAACAGGAATAAATATAGTTCAAACCCTGATTATAATGCAATTTGTCACACCTTAATGTATCCTACGTGTGAATGCCATGAAATCCTACCAAACACAATTATGATGGTGATATTTCAGGGCTTCAAGCTTTCCCATTTTTTTTCCTTTCTGAAGGTAAAGAAATAATTAAACTAAAAGCTTTGTTCAACACACAAATGAAGCTTTGAGGTCCCCATAACCATTTAGAGAAGTGAAAAAATTTATGTAAATGAGAGCAAATCTCTGCAAAACTATTGAGTGATTTAGATTATATCAGCTGGTTAGAGTGTGGTGCTAATAATGCCTAGGTTGTGGGTTTGATCCCATTCATTTAAGAGTTGGACTGGATGATCCTTGTGGGTCCCTTCCAATTCAGAATATTCTGAATTCTAAGGGTGCTTTTTTTCAGTGAGGTTTTGTGTGTTATACCTATGAGCAATATCAAACTCATCTGAAATAGTCAGAGGGAATAACAAGAACTTACTAATGATTATTGCTACTGCAGTAACATCCAGGATACAAAAACAATGACCAGACTGCACAACTCTAAACTAACTACACCTATGACAACAGTGGGGTTAATTTTCAATTTTAAAACCCAGCTTTCTTGAAGACCACAGGACTTCTACCTATGCAAGGAAAAGCATAAATGTCACATAAGATACTGTGTGTAGTTTCATTGTCAAGAGAGACACTACTTACACTAATTCTGTCCCTTTCTGGTGTGAGTAATCATTTGACAGACAGATTGCCTAAATATGAGACAGCATTGACAGTTGACTTTCCTGGTGTGACAGGATTCATGTTGCACAGACCTAATTACTTTGGACTTGTTAAAGGGAGAGACAACTGTGGAGGATAGATAGTGTACTGCTAATGATGCATGTCATGTGAATGAATGGACAGGTTAAGATACATGTGCTTGCCAAATTTCTATTCCTTCAGACAATTAATACAAGATGTTCAGGAAACAGATGGTCAGGTATCTAAAAGTCAAGTCAGAATATCTTTTATGGTCTGTGGGGAACAGTTACTAGCAGGAGAACTGAAGGTGATTAGCATGTTGTTGACAGTCTATTCAATCTTCTGTATCATTTATTTAAAAGAAGCAATTCTTCTCTGCAAGAGACCTGACTTACCTTTCCATCCTACTAGTACACCTGTGCCTGAGGGAAGACCAAGTATTTTCTGTCACACTGAGTTTAGACCTCTCTGAAACAGAAGAAGCTGCAATAATAATGTTTTCAGTCTCATAATAGAAGCAATGTGTGTCCAAAGCCCTTCTCAGGAATTGGGACTGTTTCATCTGGCTATTCAACTTTGATGTTTAATGTGGAGAACACCATCATATTCCCTGTAATAATAAGTTAGGCAACTGAATGGGAAGTTATCCTGGTTATGGGTTTAGTCTATTTTTTTAGTAAGCTTTAACTTTTATCTATCTTTGCAACTCAGGTTTTTCTGTTCCTTTTCTCAGGAAGCCTTTCAGTTTGGTTTTTTTTTTGGCAGCAGGACAAACTGTAGTGTAGGGCAGGTATAATTATATCTGAATGCTTTTTTAGAACTATTAACATTTGTCATGTGATGCACCTTATAAAAACCCACTGTTTTCTTTACTGATTCTCTTTTACTTTGCCCTAAAAACGGCCTCCAAGAGATGCTGTTGAGCTCATGAGAAATTTGAACAGGTAGATAAAGTCTGAATATTTTTCCTTCCTGTATTTCAATAGAAGACCATTGCCTTGTCTGTATGCAGTACATATTTCAGAATTATGCTCTGATTTTTCCTGGCACACAAATTTATAAGGAGTAACCTGGACATGCACTCACCTCTTCTTGATTGTCCAATATCAGTTCTTCAACAAAACAGTTTCCTAATGTATCAAAGCTCTTGGAAAATTCAATACAGCATGAAGAGCTCAGACTACAACAATTTTGTGCCCCATTATATTAAAAATTTTTGCTATCATATTTTGAGAAAGCGTAGTCAAACAGTGCAATGAAATTCACATAAATAGAAATCCCAGTGCATGCTCCTCCTACCTTAAACTACAATTGCTTTTTTACTCATAATAAAGACATTACTTTTTAGCTTTGTGCTACATTATATGATTCCATGATCACACATATTATATGCTAGTCATTCCACTACACCTCCTGCAAAAGTGTCAATTCTAAAGGTGTTATTAGATATAGAATAAGATATGATTCTAATGACTTTTGAGGAAGGATAAAGTTTCGTGTCTTGTTGAACAATAGGCAGCTGTAAAGCAATTTCAGAAATATATCCTGTACTTCATGGAGAGACAGGTAGCCTTTCCATTTGCTCCAGGGATTTTGAAAAGTCAATATTTTTTGCTAATTAGTAATAGAACAGTAGATTAGAATTAGAATTAAGCCTAGTCCTGAAACAGTTCTAACCAAGAACACTTTAGAATTTAGTGAATAGGCAGAATTTCTTTCTAGGTGAAGTTTCATCTATATATTCTATATATTCATCTATAGTCATTTCATGAATGGGTAACTTTTGAGTAATATTAGACCACAGAGAAAATTACCCAACAGTAAAATCTGATGAGTACTATCAATAAGAAAGTATATGTTTAGCTCAATCAATATCATTGTTCTATACAAATAACTCAATCTTCCATTTCTAATTTATTCACACTGATGCTAATACATTCCAATCAGGTAACAGCTGAAGAAATTTAAATTAATTTGCTCATATGGGCCAATCTTATAAAAATCTCATTTTTGTAGTACTTATTTTAATAACTGTGTCAGTTATTGTTATAAAGCATTTTAAAAATATTTAAGTGGAATAAAGGTAGGTATGGAATGGATTTGTTTCTGCTTTGATATCTGCACTAGAGTGAGACAGGACTAAAATGAGATTTTTTTAAAGTTTTTTTTCTTTTACACTTGAATATTGATATGTTCTTGAGCACATTGCCCAAGAAAAAAATTATAAACCAGAACAACTAATGGTTGGTTAATCTTGTATATCTGAAATGTTGAAACAGAAATGCAGAAACCCTACAGCCCATAGACATCCTGAGAAAAAATTGTAAATTACTGCACAAATCTGTGGAGAAGTCTGTGGCTCTCAATTTGATATCTAGTAGTTATACACAGGAGTCCTATAATGTAAAAAATAGTTTCTAATCACCTTGAGTTTGGCACAGGTTTTTTTATTTCCATATTTGAAAGAAATGTCTATTCTTTGCTCCTGTTCCCAGCTGACAGTCCTGATAGCTTGACAACAATTTACAGTATGATATTCAAAGGTTTTTTCCAAACCTAAATGATTCTGTAATTCTATCGGTGATTTTTTAAACATTCTACTACAACATGAAATAACATTAAAGTCTCACGTAACCATCTGAAATAGGATTTTGTGTGACTATGACTAAATTCCAGTGATGAACTGACATGAGACATAAGCAACAAAACTGACAGAAAACTTGTGTATGTTCATTGCATTTTTTTCCCTTCCAGTAATTATAAATATTCTGACATTTCCTGTCATCGATCATGCATTAACAGACAGCAATTCTTACTTCTCACACATGCAAAACTGAAGGCATAATTACAGTCCCAAATTAGCTTTTGAAAACAGTTGAAAAATATCCAAGTTAGTAGGATATGTCACCCAAATGTTTGCTTGCAAGCTCACTATTGTCTCAAACATTCAAAAAAATCTCATTAGCACCAAGCTGGTGATACCTACATGCTTTATTTCACATTTTTATGAAGTGAACATACTTTGACCCTTTTCCACTGTCATTTCCCTCTTTATTTCTAATCCCTACACCATATTTGATAAGGTATTTAATATGTATGCCTAGATAGATAGATAGATACCTACAGATAGATATCTGTAGATACCTATAGATACCTAGAGAAATCTTGCATGATTCCATAATCTGCATTAGATTTAGCAGTTGTTATAGGAAATTTTTATGTTCTTAGAGCAAAAGATTTAGCTTGCTTAGCACTGTAATGGAATAAATTAAAAAAAAATGAACAAAGCTTAAATTTAAAAAGTCTAAAAAGAGCACACAATTCAATTAGGCTTGCTATTCTAGTTTAGTTTCATTTAGTATCATTTTTCATGATGCTGCCTCTTTGATTCCAGACTAATTCCTATCTCAGAGTATCAAAAAACTGTAAGACTCCCAAAAAAGTTTCAAGGTAAGTATTCATATTGAGACCCACATGCTATTTATAGTGATTGACACTAAGAAAAGTCTCAGATCAGTGTGGCATCCTGCAGACTTTTTCACAGGTATAGCCATCTTTACTGTGCAGATCCTCAAGTGACTTCAAAGTTGCTTATAACTAAGCCTTCAGAAATCTTAGCCCTGCTTGCCAGAATATTCATTTTAGTCTCCTTAATCTTTTATTTATCAGTAAAACATATGGAACTCATTTGACAGTAAATAGAGAATATGTAAAGGCAATAATTCCCATCATTTAAAAAGAGTGCAGATGAAACAGGAAGACAGAAAATTATCCTGAAGGAATGCACTAAATTTTATACTCAATTCATTTCAATACAGATCCTTAACCTTGTTTTTCCTTTTTCCTATATGCAGGCCTACATAAAGGATTTCTGAGTTTAGACTAAAATAAAATGAACATCAATGATTTATCTATTTAACAAACATCATGACTATTCGAGAAGCACAGACCTGAAGGAACCATTTGAATCTGTCACCAATGCTACATAATCTTTTCTGAAACAATCACAACCTGTTTTAAAATTAGGCAATATCTTTGTCCCATTCCTTCTATTGTGGTAAGAAACTGTCTTCCCTTTTTCAGACTATCTTAATTAGTGAGAAGTTTACACCTGTGTTCTGATATCTACATATTTTAGGTGATTTTCACCAAGCTGCTGTTAACGATCATATTTTTATTATTATATTTATATATCACTCCAATTTTTATTACCTTATTTCAGCCAAACTTATCTATTTTACTGTTATTAAATATATTTCCCATTCCCCTGTTTATCTTGAAACTAAAGATTTTTCTTTCTTGTACATAACATTCCAGAGGAAGTCTCTTGAGTGTTTTATGCAGGAACAGTAACTCCATCTTAAAAAAGCTTGACTGATGTTTTCTAAGGCTGAATAACCATTTCTTAAAACTGTTTTGCTTTCGTGACTTCAAGTAATCATAGAATGTGTTGGGCTGGGAGGTACCTTTAAAATCATCTAAGTCCAACACTCCTGTCTTGACTGGAGATACCATCCACTAAACCAAGTTGCTCAAAGCCCTATTGAGCCTGATCATTCCATAGCTAACTTGGACATCCCAAAAGATTTCTTAGTGTCTCCATTATATGTCATTTTGAATTTCAAATTCATGAATTTTGCTCTACTTCCATCCATTAAGACATCTAATTCTTACTCTATATTCATCCTTTTCTGTACTGATTGCCAGTTTCATTGTATTAGCAAACTTCCACTGTCCAGGTGAATAAATCAGAGAGAAATATTAAACACAATCTTCCCCATTACCTCTCTGTGAGCTTCACTACTGAACGTCAACAAATTCAACAATTGTCTCACTAATAAAAGTTCCTTAAGCATCTGGCATCTCTTTCTTTGTGTAGTATTATATGAAATGTTTTACTGAAATCAGATAAAAACTGAATTTCCCTGTCTAGACAATCAATCTTTTGTCTTATCAAAGACAGATACAAGGTTAGTCTGCCACAGTCTACTTTTGGTGAACTGATGCATTATTTTCCAACATTTATTCATTTACAGTCATGACTCGAACACTTTCAGTATTTATTCATAAATTGTATGCTACAGAGGATAGACTAATCAGCTTGCAGCTGCATGTTTTTTTCTCCTGTAAGCTAGATATTATATTTTCCTGTCATATGGTGCCACTCCTACTTGGCAATTTCATTAAAAATTCCTACTAATAACTGCCAATTTCACAGGCCAGCTGTTTTGAATTTCTGTAAATGAAGAACATACATTTAATACAATATTCAAACAGAACATTTTTTATCACCTTTCTCTAAAACTTTTTTTTAATCAAACTGTTCCTGTTCATCCACCCCTCACTCATTGTCCAATACTATTAATATCCAATCAGTAATACTCTTTTAGAGCCATTCTTTTCTCCATTAGCATTTATTTCTTTGCCGGCTGCAGAATCTACTTCACCAGCGATGGGCACAAGCTTTAAGCACTCATACTTTATCTGATACTGGAAAAAAAATTCATACTGGAAAAATCCTTTCCTCACTGTTTAAGTCCCACACTCACATAGACTCTAGTGCTCACAGGTGGATGAAAAAGGGAAATTTTTTAAACTAACATATACCTCCAGAATTTATTTAGAAAATAAAACCAAAAGGATAAAATCTGCAAAGAATTCTTTTCAGACAATAGAATTAATCCTTCTCCCTTTAAAATGTGGTGGTGTTTAATCACCTTCACAGACCTTCAATATGGCAACTTTATTTTTTTAAAAACTATCATCCCTACAAACAGAAATATGTACATTTTAATTTTATTGCATTGTAATGGATTTCATAACTTTACTTCACTAATATAAGGCCAAGTTACAATGAGTATATTTCACCTCCTAGAGCTCAAAAAAATTTTCCTCTGGGTTGTTCAATTGTTTGCTGCATGGTAAAGTGCAACCATGTTTTGTTACTTTCCTCTCCTTCTCCCTCCTTCCCCCCTAGCTTTTCACAGTGGGTTAATTCACTGAAAATAAATCTGCTACCAGTTTTGTAACTTCAATAGTTGTTATTTTTGTGTAATTCCAATGTAATCATTGCTTATATTTTTATTTCAGGTTAAATTGTGCTTTGGCAATCTGAGGAATGAATACAAATGTGATACAAGAATCTCAAAAAAAAAAAAAAATCTTTTTTTTGATGTTTTTCAAGACCCTAAAGCAAACGAATTTTTTTTGGCAGACCATGCTGACTGTTCCAACATTTGCAATTCCATATTTACATTTAAAACTAAAGGATAGCAGCCTGTATAATGTGATTTTTGTACATTTTTCATTTCAGACTCTAACTTCATGAACATTAAGAAAAGATTAAGTTCCATATTTATTGCCAGCAATTTCTTCTCATATAATGTCCTGAATATACCTGAACTTCCATACTGTCAAAGATAACACATGTGAACTTGTTTCAAGTGACTTTACCTCAATAAATATGTCACAAATGTTTTCTTCTTTAGTTGGAATTACTTTAATTGACTTGGCATTTGACTCTGCTAATCAACATTCATCTTATCTCAGTTGAAGTAATTTAACCTGAATTCAATTAAATTAATTCTCAGTCTCATTCTTAGAAAATTGCATTCACAATTATAGTTTGTACAAGACTATTTAAATTGTCCAGAATGAGAAGTGGGATATCTCAATATCTGTATATGGCCCCAAAAAAAAATTACATCTAATTTCCTTAACAATTTCTTTACAATTGATATTTTTGACCCAGGTATTCAACCTTCTTGACAATTTTGCTGTATTGTGTGAATTCCCTTTGTTTTGATTTCCTTAGTAGTGACTTCAAAGGAATAAATGAACACTCTCTTTTCTCTTGGAAAAGGAAGAAGCAAGAGGTGAAAGCATCAGTCAGAAAGTGCAAAATAAGCAAAGAGAAGGCAGGTGTCTAAGTTATCTGTTGCCTCTATAGGTTGATGTTTGCTACAGGAAGTTTTGTATGGCCTGAAAAAGTAATTTGACAAATACCTGGAGAAAAGATGCATTAAAGACTAAGAATAAAGAAATCTGTCTGAACAATATTCTGAACCTGAAACAGTAGGTATTCCTTGCAAGTATCACTTCACATTTTGACTGTTTATACTCCTTCCCCTGGATATCTATAATTGGATGGTAAGTGCTGCTACATATCATTACAGATCAATATGATCTAAGGATTCAGAAATTCAGTGTTATTATGATGAGTCTGTTTAATGACATGCAATAAAGATATTCACCACTTGCACAAGATTGCTTAAAGGAACATAATATTTTTTCTCATAGGAAAACTGGTACGAGTTCATGGTGTGACTACAAAATATCCTCAATCAATTATGCAGTCACATCTTTTGCTAAATGTCACCTCTGGTGGTGCTTTATCTGGGTCATCTGTCTTTTGATTTTTGGGGGGGTATTGGTTTGGGATTTTTTACGAAACTGATCCAAAAGTATACTGAAACTGTCAACTTGTTATTACTAAATGTTGTAGAAATTTAGGAAAATATATGAAACTATGACCATACTGTCTGTATTTACATGTTTGTGCAAATGTTTCGTAGAATTTTTGGCAACAGGACAGATCTGTGCTTGGTTTAATTTTCTATCTCTTATTCAATGGGTATTTTAATTTTTTTATCATGATTTATAATATGGGAATGTTTTAATTAGCCTCAGATCACTGCTTTGTGACAACATTTACTGATGTATATTTATTCACTATGCTCTATATGTTATGGTATATATTTTATATATAAATATAGATCTATACATATAATGTTCTGTTTGCTTTAGAGATGGGACATTATTTTATATTCAGTTCATTTCTTGCTGTCATAGAAACAACATAAAATATGCCTTGGGTTTTCTATAATTTTAACTCTCTTTTCAACAGAAATCACTTATGTTCATTCCCCACATATGAAAGCAAACCAGAATTTGTATAAACTTTATACAAACAATAACCTTAAGATAAAAGAAAAGCCTAGCTCACATTGGTTGTTAAGAAACTATGTGGCTTTGCTACTTGCTTTATTTATTCTCTTATATATCTTCCCTGGGGTATTAAAATAATCTTAAATATTAAGATATCTTTATAATTAAAAAACTCTTAATTGTTTTTTGACAAATATACTTAATGATTCATTTCACAGGCCACAACCCAAGCTGAGTAAAACCCCTTATCCCACTAATTGCTGCATTCAAAAATTTTTCCTCTTAAGATATGAAATGTTTAAAACAACACTAAAAGCATTTCAATAAGCACATTTCACTAAAATCAGTCTGTTCATTGCTTGAGTTCCTTTGATAATCTGGTCTTTGGGTTGTGATGGGTTATTAACAAAGACTAATTTTAGGCTGGTTTCTTAAGGCTCTCTCTACTAGTAGCAAAAAGAGACATTCGTTTAGAGGACAAATTGGAGCACACAAATCAACCTCTAGTAAGGGCTTTCTACTTCTTGATGTATAGAGCAAATATAGGGAGACAAATCTCTTGGGTAGATTTGGAGACCACTAAAATCAGAGGGGTTTGGAAATCTGAACATTTTTTGAATTGAGCAATTTTCTTTCCTGACAGTTTAAGCAAGGTAACATGCTACAGTAGAAAAAATGAACATCACTAAATCATATTAATGCAGAACAAAAGATGTTGAGAACCATCACTTCAAATTTAATATCTCTTTTTAAATTAAGTCTATCATCTTCTGGAGGAAAGTAAGAAGATGTTTAATAATTCAAGAACTCAGTTATTCAGGGAAGCTTGATCTATTTGACTACTAACACACTGCTGACAAGGGTGTCTATACTTCTCTTTTTCATCTCCTGCATTTTACCCCTGCCTTGACAAGTCCATACATGGCTTAGTTCAAAATGATACTGTGAATTTGAAAGCTACTGCTCTGACCACAAACTCTTTCCTACTGCCAGAGATAAGTTTGGTTCACATGACAATTTACTCAAAAAAATTTACCACCCATTTCAGCTGGTTAATATTCCTAATTGTTACTGCACAAACAGCCAGTGGTTACTGTTCCAAACTGTGGAGGGGGGAAGGGGGAGGCAGAATTAAAAAAAAGTATAGTTGCAAATCCTCAAATGGCATAGACAGGAGCTCAACTCAGTGAATCCACCACCCTGCTACTACAGTAACCACCAAATTTCTCAAAAAAACCTCAACCTAAAATTCTATACTTATAGCAGTCATTTAGATGTATATTTATAAAGTTTTAAACTGCCCCAAGTCAGAAACTCCAAACATAATGCTTCTATGACATTACTGTAACTGATTAGTTCAGGAAATGATGACATTAATGATTCAGACTTCTACAACACATCCAATATTATTCTTGCAAATGGCTTTATTTTGTGGAAAATCTGAGAAAACGAATGATTAGGAATGGAATGTCTTTTCTGCCATGTGAAAACACAGATTTCTCTCAAGCACGTCTCCAACAGATACTAATTGTGACAAATAGCATTATGATAAAAAAAAAAATTAAGATGTTTAAATTTGAATTAGTAACTATTGTGGTCTATAAATAAAATATTGGATATCCATATTCAGTTCTAATTTTGTGCTGTTATCAGATGTCAACACATTGCAGTGACAATAATTTTCCCAGGATTGAGGTATTTGGCCAACTTACTATTCATTGAACATAATTCTGTTAATAGCCTATCTTGAAGAACAGTAATAAATTTTAGACTGCTTGCAAAATCTCCCCTCTGTTAGTTAACAACACTGAAGCTCTTAGCTAGACTTTCCCACAATAAAGCAGACCCACCTTTAACAGTCAATTGTAATGCAAAGCAATTTTGGTCCTGTCTTCCATACTTTCTGTGTTGATGTATGACATCACAGCATGTAAAAGCAAAATATTACACTAAGTAAACCAGAGCTTTTAGAGTAGAGTAAGATTAAAAATTCTATAGGATTTCAAGTGAGAACAAAAAACTATTGCAGTTTTAGTTAGCATGGTCTGCTCTTGCATTGTCTGTATATCTAAAATAGAATATGTATTGAAAAACATGTTTATGATCTCTCATCCATCTATAGATAATCTCAATTGTCCTTTAAAATTATTTTGATTTATTAAAATTAAACATTAATATAACTTTTTTAAAATGTATCTAACATTAGCTTCTGAAGAACAGATTCCTGCATCTTTCTTTGGATAGACACTTCTGTCCAGCAAAGACTGTATTCAAATGTAAAAGAGAGGTCACACTAACATTGCCTCTTAAACTTTGCCTTAAAATCAGCCAATACATTCTCCTAGTTTTTCTAATCTTTTCCTCTTTTTTCCAATATTCTTTTTGAGTGTGGGCATTAAAACTTGTTATGCCCTCATAGTATGAATCTCAATAGCATTGCAAATTACTGACCATAGCAGCACTATTTTCTCTAAGAATTCAAGAATCATATAACTTAATTTTTAACCACTGCATTTCTCAGATGTTCTTGATTAATTTTTCATCCACTGGAGATGAATTATTTCTTCTAAATCAATGATTAATTTTTCATCCACAAAGAATTATTTTCAAAAATTGGATAATTAACATGAAAATATGAATTGCAATCTTCCGATACATTTGTGATCTTGATTTTTTAGATGATATTGGTTCATAATGTAGAGTAAGCTGTCTGAAACCAGATTACTTTGTAGAACTCACTCTTCCAAATAACATGTACTCCAACACTTATAAGCATAAGTTTTATGGCTTTTCATTTATTACAGTATGGAGTAAGTCACTTAGTCTCATTCTCATTTTAACCTGTGTCAAATGTAGTTCTCTGAAATATTTCCCAACTTTGTACTGCTTCCTGCAACACGCAAGCTATCAAGCCTTGTATATATCAAAAATACTGGAGTTTCCTGATGATAAAAAATGTTTAAAAAACCTCCAAAGCCAAATGATAGCACCGTCTCCCCCACAGGAAAAAAAAAACAAACAAAAAAATCCCAACCAACCCACCCACCAACACAAAAATAAAACCCCAAAACAACAACAAAAAACCAAAACCAGCCCCAAACTCAAACTTATGAGAGGAAAAAGAAAGTCACTTAGGAAGAAGTGAGAGAATACTTATTTTTAAAAGAAATTGTAACCTTTGAATCACTGAAGAGAATTGTGATGTGTGAATGTGAACCAGTATATGAAAAGGACATGTTAACCAAGAGCCAAACAATTGACTTTGAACTTTCAATGGACTACTTGCAATAACTCTTTTACTCCAGTAAAAGAATAAAAGAGTTTCAGAAGAGAATGTCAAAACAGATCTTTATTTATAAATTAAGGCAATATTTTCATTGATTATTAATGTCTTCAGAAGTCCAGAAGAAATTTTCCCTGTGCTTATTATGACCTCACATGCAAGCAAATTTATGATAGACACATAAGTAAAAAGCACTTAACTATCCAAATTAACAATAGGGAAAATGTGATTTGGAAACAATTGTAACTCATGAGATATCTTATTTAATTATTAGTCTTTAACTGTACTTTAAGGTTGTTTTCTTTATCCTCAGAAATTTGTCTGTAATTAGAGCAGAAAAAAGAAGGGCTATGGACTCAATGATCCTTTTGGGTCCCTTTCTGACTCCAAATATTCTGTGATTTTGTGATTTTTGTCAAAAAATTAGTCAAAATACCAGCACATGACATATTCTGGCAAGGAATGAAATATTTTTTAATATATGTTTATATATGTTAGGAGAGCAGACAGAGTTATCAGTAATGAAGGAACAAGGACAACACAGATGTGGCTGACCTGGATAAGAGTAAATATTAAAAAAAAAAAGAAGCTATGAAGGAAAAGGAGCCAACTCAGGTGAAGGATGAGGAAGAAAGTTAGGTAAACTAATAGATAAAGTTGTTAAATCAACAATCTACAGCAAAATGCCTCTACAGCAATTACAGTGCAGTGATTTGGGGTAAAATAATCATTAAGGATTATTAGGCATGTGAAGCCATACACCTATATAGGTACCTAAAGAGATACATTAAAACACTAAGGAATGAGCAATTCCAATTTGACAGTTTGGTCCTTATAGGATACTACTGCCACATCAATAAAGGCTCTTTCATCACCAAGGAAGCTCTGCCTCATTATTCAGATTGCTTCTGCAGGGCTCCCTCCAAGGCTCTAGACAGAGCAGCCCACTGCTGAAGGCTTCAATGTCTGGGAACTGGGCTCAATCACTGAGAAGCCTTCAGCAATATTCACTCAGCTGAGAACATTGTAACAGTCTGTTAGTGCTAGCAGTGTTTGAAAACACACAACACATTTGTTGAATAAACTCAGACTCCTGTATCTTTTAAATCCACAGGTTTAACAGCACAGCATGGTAGGTTTGTATGCATTCCTTTGGAACCAATACATCAAAATGCCTGTTTTGAAACAACCTCTGAATTCAGTGTCCCACAACAACCTGGAGTGAATATTTGGCCCTAGCAGTTCCCTAGGAGCTGCCTGCAGTAAATCATTTGGCTGCTTGAGTAGGACCAAGCTAGCACACTGACATGAGGAGTCAGTGACTCTTACTGAGGACACACTTCACATTTCATACTTCACAAAGCCAAAGCAGGGAGAGGAATGAGTGCTTCTGGAAGTTTCTTACTGGCCTCAGAGAATGTATTATGCTGGTGCCTGTCCTGCTACTGTCCCACTTAACACTTAACAGCTCTTGTGTTGGCTCTGTCTTTTATGTCCAACATTCCCAACCAGTACTGGGGCCTGTGTAGAGCCAAGGCACTCACATGAATTGCAAGTGGTCTCTGCAGCTGCTGCTGCTTTTGAGCACCCTTGAGATGTAATCTTTTGCTCCTATATTGGCATCAAAAGAAAGATTAACTTTTAAAAATACTTATTGAAATAAGCATATATTTGAATATAGAGGTCTCACCAATTCAATAGCGTTGATTTCACAAAAGGACTAAACGCCAAGGGGAAACCTTAAGACACTTCACTACTTTCAAAACCCAAAAGAAATAAATGCAATATTATGCAAACTTCATGAACTAAAGAACAATGCCATGACATATCCTATAACATAACTGTTAATGATGTTATGTAAAAGATACTTACAAGAGGTCAAATATCTTCCCTATTTCATAATAGGGAATTCTGATGGGCTAATGGCTTTCTTGAGGCAAAGGGATATCAATGTCAGAAGCCCAATTAAAATTTTTTTCACAGGCTTACAGATCCTACTCCTACACTATTAGCTCACACTTATATCCAAGGTGTCAAGAGCAAGATGACATCCTACTGCCATTCATTAACATAAAAGCCTTTCAAAGCAGTGCAGTTGGTTTGTAATATCATCTATTTATCAAAGTGACCTAAATCACACTATAATGCTCAGTTTCTACAGAGAATTATTAAAGATATCAAGAATCAAGGCTTAAACCTTTGCCACTGCTTGACTAAGGAAAAAAAAAAGAGTGATGTAAGGAATTAAATCAAAGATCTATTTTCCTCCTGAAATAGAAATAATGATTTATCATTTCAAAATATTGTAGGGGGCATACACTAAGATAGCAGAGTTAGTGACACAATGGCCAAAGTAACTGAAAAGTAGCTTCCCCTGAAATGATGCATATGAAGAACATCCATGTGTAACAGCAGGATCTAAATAATAAACAATAATAATAATAATGCTGCAGACCTAGGGAAAAAAAAGGCATACTACAGTCTTGTTTTCTCAAGTGTCAAGTATGCACCTCGGAAAGATATCAGGAGCATCTTCCCAATTTTTGAGAAGAAAAAGAAAAAGAGTTCTTTAGATGCCTGAAGGAATTCTGAAGTCTATGCACTTAGTCCTGACACCAGTGTCAGGATGTACCTTGCTGTGCTCCAATTTAATGTCTGTGTCCAGACTAAGAAATTAACTGATCACCTTTAACTTCCACAGATTACATTTATATGCTGCAAATAGGTAATGCAACACGCTCTTGGTTGATTACAATTTGAAGAATTGCACTGTAAAAGGGACACTTTCTTCTACTATAATTTTCTGTGTATGACACTTCCCAAGTAAAGGTACTACTATGCAAGTAATAGAGCATCCTTTGTGTTTGCACTTGTATCTGTAGTCTACAACCCTTTAATAGCTATGTCATTCATAGCAAACAGGAAATACAGAGGGGTGTTCATGCTTATGCATAAGCATGCATATATAGGCACATAAGCATGTGAATATATATGTGTGCAACACAACTGTTCCCTAGGGATTTATCAGTTTCACAGGCTTTTTCTTATGGTTCCAAGTAACATCAGAAAAGAAGAGAGATGTCTTCTGTCATTTCTGCACAACTGTCTTGTCCCTCTTTCTATAAATAACTAATACTGCATAGTTAGTTTAAAAATTACAAAAAAGACTAGAAAAAGAAAAGGGGAAACAATCAGGATCTTTTCCGGTAATTTAAAAATCTATACATTAATACAATAAATAAAAGCTAAACCCCCCATATTTTTAGTATAAAAAGTTTAAGGCTAGAAGAAGTTGAAAAAAATCGCACGTGCTCAGAACATATATCTCTTACTGTATATAATAATATTATTGTGAAAACATTGGTACAAGAATTTCTGTTTTACTCTGTTTTTTCAGGTAAAAGAGAACATGCTCAATATGGAAAATCTGACATGATAAAAAAAATATTTTAACTGGATGTGAGTGATGGTGAGGTTGGAACTAGATTGCAGACATAAATATAGCTTATTAAAAAGCAAAGAACTCTGTTGGTATGCTGATGATACAGCTGTTTTCTTTGGCAATAATCTCTTTCCCCTGCTTCTTTATTTATTGAAAGGAACTGGCTTGCCATCAAATTAAAATAAATAGAGCATTTGTTCCTACACTATCTTAAGTGATATAGAGATTCTAAATCCTTTTCAAATCTCAGATAATGCAAATACATTAACTTCCCATAATTAAAAAAAAAAAAAAGAAAATTAGCTCAGCACCCTTAACCCAGTTAAATAACTGTCCTTTCTCTGTACCTTGTATTAATCAGGATTTTGATTCACCCTCAAATAAAATAGCTTTGATAGATAAAACCAGTTAAGCAAACTAAGAGATAACAGAAAATGTGTTTTTTCAAAAGAACACTGTCTGTGAAATGAGTCCTTGTTTGTTATCTCAAGCATTATTTCATTGGAACATTCACTCTGTTTCCAACTGTAATAAAATGAGAAAAAAAAATCATACACTTTTTTTCTCTTTTGACTTTTCTCCTGGTACAGTGATAGCAGTCAGGACTCCAGAAAAGCTTGTTTGTGTCACTGGGTACTTGCAATGAAGAGATTTTGAACTGTTAGTACACTCTTAATTAGCTGCTCATTCCTACTGTCAGTTAGTGATGAAATTCCTGAATTCTAAGACATTCCAGCAAATTTTAGTCAACTAGGTAAAATACCTATATCTCAAGGAAGTTCCTTGTACTTTTTGTGTATCTCTTTTCTGGTATACAATAATATTTATAACAATAGTAATTTTTTCATACACATTGGGTTCTGTTTGCCAGCTTCAGGAAGACATATTAGCTCCAAAAATTGCTAAGTTTGCATCTGCTAAACAGTATAAATATCTAATTAAAAGAGATAATAAAATAAATAGATCAAAATTAGCAGTCTTCTTGTAATCTTCCTTTGCATCCATCTCAAATAAAATCTCTTTATTCCGTGACTACTTTTACATCCTTTCCCAACCCTGAAGACACGATAATCATGTAAATCTGTTATTATGTAACTAGTTAGATATTTATTTTCACTACTGCTTGGCCTACAGAACTTTTTGGCAGGATATTCAGAGGTCCCATCTCCTCCCATACAGGTAAAAATCTTACAAATAACTCTATCTCCAAATGGTTCAAAAATAGTTAAAAAAGAAACCAATGATATTTTTGCCTTGCCCTCTAACACTGACACCCTAACAGAATACCTTAATTATCATAAGTTTAAAACTGGAATAATAATATTTGAGTTGAATTCTGTATGTAATTTTGAAAAACGTTAAAATAATTCTAACATTTGTCCATCAACACTTTTCCAGAAAATTAGGACAAAATTTCTGTTGAGTCCAAAACTACAGATTGGTTTTCTTTGCTGCTGAGATGTGAACACAGGTTATATCCCAACTGCATTTTGAAGGTTGCTACTCAATAAATTAGTTGCTTCAAATGTCACAAAAACAAACCTAACCAAAAAAAAAAAAATCTCAAAAACCCACCAACCAATCCACCCACTCACCCAAGACAGAAGATTTAAAAACATAGAAGATTTTTTTCACCTGAAACTCCTATCTCAGAAAATCCAAACCTGCTCTTCATAGCCCCCTAATGCACTCTTCTCCCACAGTCCTCATTGTTAACTCGATATAGTCACAGTGAGAGAGGAAATATATTATACAATATATTATGTAATATATTTCAGCTCATGGAAAGCAGTCTCAGTAAGCACATTGTACTGTGAAAGGGTGGAAGATGGTTTCTAACCCTGAAATGTTTCTTGACTTACAATCTGACTTCTCTGTGCAAAAGGCAATGAAGTCTCACACTTTTTCAGTAAATGGACAAGGTCACTGTGTTCTCTTGGTTTCTTGCTACTTATTTCATTTTATTGTATTAAAATTAAACTTTATGCCTGTGAAATTGACCTAGGATCAGTAGATATTTCAACATAAGTTAATCGGCTGGCAAGGAGTGTTCCGGCAAAGAATGGACAAAACTACTTATGCTCTCCAACCACACAATAATGGGTCATTCTTATGAAGGATTAAACACTAAAAACATTTGTAGGATGTAGTTTCCTTTTTATCTTTCATGAAAGAAGTTCTTGAGCAAAATAAAATTATCATATAAGGAAAAAAAAAAAGAAAAGAATGCAAATTGCATCTCTTCTTGACATTGCAGCCCCTGGGCGTACCTTTACCATTCTTGCAAAAGAGGGAAAAAACCATCAGCTCTCTGAATTCAGGGCTGTTATCAATCTCTTGTTAGTTAATAGTCACTAGTTCCCTAAGGTCAAATTTATGAATATTTAATACTAAATAGAAGCGCTAATTGTGTTTGAGAAACACAGAATTGGACAAATATATTCTGCACAGCCATTATAGTAACATAAAACATTATTATAATTGCGGAGTTTTAAGTGCTTGAAGGGAGAAAAAACATAAAAAGGGCTAATTTATTTTATCCAATGCAGGAGAAATAAAAACAAGACTGGTGGCTGACTGGGGTCTTGTTACACAAACTGCTTTCTTTGTATCACAGGTCCAGGAGAAAAGGGCAGCTCCAGGACAGCAAGAGCTTTCATCACCCAGGCCTGGCAGCCACATATTCTGAAAATGATCCACAGCTTCACTGAAGCACTTAGGTATCCAGCCCTTGTCCATATTGATAAAAAGCCATTGAATCATTACTAGTCTTGTTTATGGTGGTGGGAAAATGCACGAGTGGGATGCCTGTGACTAAATGGCAATCATTTATAAATATCCAAGGACTGACTTTTGACATCATTCCAGATTTGGTTCTAAGTAACTGAAAAAATGTGTTGCTGCACACAGTTTAATTTTGTAATTGTGACACATTGTTTTCTGCTTTATGTTAGAGAATTATTTCAGAAACGCTTTGGCCATGAGCTGTTCATTTGCATTTATGTTAAAATGTCAAGATCATCTCAGTAAAATATACTTTATTATCACTTCTTCATATTTTGCCTACACAATAATTGTAGCAGAAGTACCAATAGAATTTTTAATGCTTTATGAAATAGTATATATGTGAATATTTATAAGACAAAAAGCACACAAGCATGTCCACATAACACAAGTCTATCAAGAAGCATGATAAATACTAAAATCAACTACTGCTGTGATTTAAGATAATTTGGGAGTGACATCAATTGGTAGTTACTTTTAGAACTTTTCAGTTGGAAGTTTATTTATTTATGGTATTAAAAATAATAATACTCTTTTCATTCATGCAGGTTTGCAACCCGAATATTGGCTGAAGTCATCATTGCATTTGAGTGCTTTAAGTGACTTTACATGACCCCAGCTCTGAATATGTCTGACTATTTGGGAGGATTTAGCAACATTCTGCTCTCAGGTAAGTACCCTTCTGTCACTGACACGTTTTATGAAAAATCCTTGCCTTAGGATTTTTCCCTCCTGAGAAGCTGAGAGGCCTCAGGAACAAACATTGTTTACACAATTCTTATCTGCTGCTGTGGAATGCAACAGGTGGAATCTGTGATTGGTCTCATCAGGCTGTTTCCAATTAAGGGCCAATCACAGATCACCTGTCCAGACTGTCTCGGTCAGAGACAAGACTTTGTTATTCATTCCTTTTCTATTCTTAGCTAGCCTTCTGATGAAATCCTTTCCTCTATTCTTTTAGTATAGTTTTAATATATTATCTATCATAAAATAATAAATCAAGCCTTTGATACATGGAGTCAACTTTCTCGTCTCTTCCCTCATCCTGGGACCCTTGTGGACAATACCACACCCTTCCTCCTACTAATGCAAATCTATAATTAACTTGATGTGTGCTCCTACAGCTGAAGAAACTTTGGGATACTCTGTTGTGTTACACAACATTTTACATAGCTCTGGCAACTTGAGCACCTATGGCATTGACTCACAAAATGAAAACAGAAACCAGAAACAGGCTGACTGCAAGCACACTGAGAGAAAAACTGCAGCTAACGCATTAGTCCATAAAAATCACTGAATTTAGAAATGTCAAGTGATATTTGAAATTTAGCATTTGAACTTGTTTTCTCAAAACTCTTAGTTTTTAACATTAAAAATGTCCTTTTACACTATTTTCTGTAAGCTTAAATCTTACAGAAAAAAAATTAATTTTTAATATCTTTAAAGAAAACTATTTCACAAGCCCTATATAATAAATGCATTTTCAGTAGCCTTCTTTGGTTGAGAAAGAGAAAATGGATGTATTGCATATGAATTGTCTCAAAATGGCTTACTTGTATTCTAATTTACACTGTCATATTTTAATTGTTTACCCACATTCTCTTATGTAAATTTATGAAATTTTCTCCTTAAAAACTCACTGAATTTGAAGAAAAAACCTACTTTTAATTTAGCAAATAAGCAGAATGAAGCCTTGCTCTAAAATAGAAAAAGTAATGAATTAAGTCTGGCCCAAGACCAAAGTGCTTGCCACATAGATTACAGCACTTTAAGCACATTGAAAAGTTAAATAAATAAAAAGATAAATTTGAGGTAATAAGGCAATGTTATATTTTCCTCATTTATGCCATCATGCAGTTGCTGGAAGGCGACTTCATCTTTGAATCAATTGACAAAGTCATTCACTGCTCATGCCTTCAGCATTCAGTGTCTTGTACTGAATTGAAAAAAAACAGGTACATGTCATGAAAAGTTGTAAAATACCACTCAAAACGGCAAAACCATTTCAAACCCTGGCCCATATAAACAAGACCACTGAGCAAATACTAATATGAGCAAGAGTAGTTAACTCTATACATAATTGTAGTGAGCACCAGAAAGAAATAGAGTAGTAGCTAAATTCTTTGCTCATGATTGATTGAAAATGCCAAGCTATTAAAACAGTAATTCCAGGGCAAATGTAGTTTATTCAGGGGATTACCTTTCTTTTGTACTTTTATTCTTCATCATGTGTGACAAGAGTACCAATGCTGTCTCCCCAGGCTTGAATAAGATGAAGGTATTAGTCTTTAATCTTTTTAAAAGGTAATCTATAGAGATGAATAAGGCTTTTATGTAGAGAGAATCATAACCTTTTATGGCTATACAGGTGCAATCAGTTACAAAGAGATGTCCCAAAGTGGGGCAAAACAGCTACATAGTTTCTCTGAATTAAATGGTTCTGCTGAAGGAGGCAAACAACATTGTTTTTGTTTCTTCACTGAGTTATGGACATAATTACTGCTGCTTTCATAAATATTTTGAAAGCATATCTCACAACAGAACATGGTAGTTGGCTATTGCTGTGACTAAGTCATCACAAATTTTTCTTCCAGTGAACTGACCATAACAATACTTCAGTAGAAACAAGATCTGTACTAAATGTTCAAACAAATGTAATTAGAGACTATTGCTAATGAGTCACTTTAATGCAAATGCATGGTTGCTTCCCTGTTTAAAATGTGACCACATGCAGATACATGGTAAAATACATCAAATTTAATCCCTGTGAAGATTAACACAGAAATCTTGGGGTTTTGCCCTAGAAGAAAAGGACAAAACTCTCAGATGCTGTTTATAGAGGGAAACTAGAGCACAGTGAGACTGTGCAGACCCATTTCAGAGTAGATTACTACACCTGAAGTGTTTCATGAGCTGAGTATATATTCCCACAATACAAACCCAAAAGACTGATTCCACAGGGACTGCATGGGAGGAAGCAACAAATGCACAGCAAATTCTGATGAAGTCCTTGAAACGTAATCACAGAAAATCTTTCAACTGCTCCTTTTTGAAAAGTTCCTTAAAATTCACTATGTCTGCAAAAATTCTTTGTAGTAGAAATGGATATAGTAGCTTATGGTAAGAATGAAAACTGTGTTCTAGAAGTTCTCAGACTGCTACATGAGACATAATGCAATTTTCTAAGATGTGCTATGGGATGTTTATTGTATCCACACGTTCTTTTTTCCCTAGAAATGATTAGACTTAAAGGATTATGCTCTCAACAACAAGTATGGCAAAAAAAAAATTATCCCATTAGTATAAGTGGAGCTGTGTGGCTGATTCTCAGTACATGCTCATGGGAGATGCTGCTCCCACAGCAGCTTGCTCATGGGAGATGTTGGTCTACAACCTTTAAAACCATCCAGAAGAGATCTTCTGTAAAGACAAAATATCCACTGAAAAGATTTAACTCCTTCTTCCACAGCTAAAAATGCTGCAGAACAGCAGGGGCCAATATCACTGATAAGTTACACAGAATTTTTAAAGTAGTATCAGACAAGTCAACTCTGAAGTTCCTACAAAGGTAGCTATGGAAGTAAAATAGAAATTACTCCACTGAAAAAGCAGGTCAAAGTAGCAAAGAAAGAAATATTATAGAAGGCTGAAATGAGGTAACATGAAGAAAATACCCAGAAAATAGTAAATTGAAACAATTTGTTTGCATCTGTATGTGGAAACACAGTGTGTACTCAGCATGTGAATACATGAGCTACATGTAGCATAGAGCACCAGACCTGGCACAAATTTACAGGACTACAGAGATACATCTCTGTTGGGTTTAAAAGTTGCAAATAATCTATTACATAATTTCACTGCTTATTGCCATTTAGAAAAGCCAACAAAATTGTTATATGGAGAACATTTTTGAAACCACTTACAACTATTTTTTTGTCTCATTTTATCTACCATGTACATGGCAGACCACCTTCAGCTTTTTGGGCTTTGTACAGTAACACAATTGTGACTTGTACCAGCATTATCAAAATATTTGCTTAAATAGAATTTTCTACTGCAGTTTAATTGGTCTTTTGTTGTCTTGGTGAATTAATGATAACTTGAGGTGGAAGAAGAGCCATCTACTCAATATTTCCTATTTATCATGTACGACAGAAGCTAAGAAAAGTCTGTGGGGAAAAACTGGAAAGAATTTCTTGTTTAATTGCTGCATCATAACTAGCAAAATCTGAATAGAATATTAGTTTAACATATCAGTACAAATGCTTTTAATAGCAATGAGGGGAGAAAAAGGAGAACACTGGAAAAGCTGTCATTTAGTACATAAAGTAGATATAGAGCTGACAATAAAGCTATTCACATTCAGATAAGGGGTGCACTGCAGCAGTAATTCTCTATTACAGAGATCCTGAAGAAGAGACTCAAACCCAGATTTTACTTTTGATGTCCTCTTTTGTTCTGCCTGATGCTTTATTTTCAGCTTCAGTGAGGAAAACTGATGTTTTGTAAAGGAAATGGCTTTTGGGAAGCAGAGGGAATTTTTTTTTTTTAAATAGCAGCAAATGAGAAAAAAACTCCCAAATGCAACTCCTTTCTGACCCAAAACATTCTATGGTTTTATGCTTGTTTGCTGCAATTGTTACTGGAAGAAATAGTACAAATGGAGCTGCTGATTTCCTTAAAAGAAAAGAAGTGTTTCTCAGCAGGTGGAGGGAGGATAAAGTAACAGAATTTTCTGCTCTATAAATTATCCTTAAACCAGCCAGAACACCTTTTAAAGTTCCTCCTCTTTTAGGAATATCTCAAAAGTGGAAAGATGGGTAAAATAGCTCTGTCACCATCAAGCCTTCCCACAGTCATTTGTATTAGAGGAAAGGGAAGACATTGAGGCAGAGCCAAAAAAAAAAAAAAAAAAGCTGGTCCTATTTTGTGGATGAACAGTAAAAGTGATCAAAGTATCTGGATTTAATACAAGAAAAAGTTCAATTGAGAAAAATTATAATCTCCTTGCTCTAATAATTTCAAGCATTTGGGTAACCCTTAAATCTTTCTGTGCTTTGAAGAGGCTGAGTTTAGCATGAGCAATGACAGTGCTATGGTCCCTCTTTTAACAACAGTCCAAAGTTGCACTTCAATAGAAACTAAACTTTAATTGCAAAAATAATAAAAAAACACATCCATCCCCTTTCAGTTAGACAAAATACCAAAATCCCCTTCAGCTGAAAAAAGACAGGACTGCTCTAGAAATCTTTGATAGTAGGAATTTTGACATTTGGAAACATCAATTTGTATAACTTCTCTGTTATTATCATACACATACACATATGGATTCAAAGGCATAGAGAACTGAAATTATTGTCAAAAAATAATTAAGAAAAAAATTTGGATTTCAAGTAAAAAATTTACTCGCAAATGAGCATGATTAGAACTCTTTTTCTCAAGCCAGCCCTTTCCTATCAACTGTACAAAATCCCATGTCATTCTTTGTACAGTCTTGTTTAAACAAATTGAAATGTGTTTTTTTTTTTTTTTTTTTGAGTAACAATCATTTTTTACTACAAATGGAAAAAAAATAAATGAGAGTAAGAGGGTTAAAATCCAGCACTATGTAAATGCGGAATTTTACCATTGCAGATTTATTATAGTTAGCTGTCTTTGTTACATTTAGCTCCTGGAGTCTGCTAATACATCAAAGGATTTTATCACATCATGTCATGCAACATATAGATCCAGTAATACCTCCCTTTAGCTTGCCTAACATTAAATAGTAGCTATATTTTAGTTAATGTATTGCTTCAATCAGCACTGAAAATCACTTTTATGAGCTTAATAGGAGCTCCTGCAACTTTTCGAAACTTTTTTTTTCCTATGGATGTTCTGCTTGAGATTGTTGCTGTGACACTGTACAAATATCACATGAATTGAAAGGCTTACCCATGCATTGTTCTCCTACCAGGGAAAATTATTTATCTGCCCTACCAGGGAAAATTATTTGCCTTAAAATTCTACAGGGAAAGACTAGCATTCAGCTAGCATACAATTCACCAAGTGTCCACTGATTACAGCATAGAAACTTGTGTGTTTGTGACAGCAGAACTTCAGATTTTTATAGAAAATGAATTATAATAGCATTCTTATGTTTTTGACAGCATTACTACTTATGAATATAGGTTTATTACTCAACAGAGACTTATACCCTGTTACCTGAATTGGTTTAGACAGGAAGTGAATTTGTCAACATTAAACAAGAGAAAGTTGTTAACAGTGCTGTATAAGATGATGTTGCTAAGCTTGTCTGTGAGCCAGACCACAATAGGAAAAAAATGGACACATCACTTCAAATAAGTCATCAGTGCAGTTCAATATATTGCACTGAAAATAGGCAGAAATTTAGAGGAAAGTTAAATAATTTTCTGAAAGCTCCATTTCTCACAGTATTTTTAGTTCCTGTCACTTTGTACCCAAAATCATTGCACATACCAAAGTTAGCCTTCGTTCTTTAATTTAATCAGTTGGTAACATCAGAATAATCCTTATGCCTGATGCAATGAAAAAAACATATTTGCTTCTTGCAACAGGATCTCAAATCCAGACCAATGATCCTCCCAGGGTAGGCATTCACCATTAAAGTAACACATTTGTAGCAGATCTGTATGCTCTGTAGCTAACACAGAAACCTTGCTTTCCCCCAGAAGCAGAAGCACACTCTGCAGGCTCTAATACTGACAATACTGATTTCTGAACCCAAATATAAGCACACTGACACAGCAAAACTTTTTCATACTTTGTGTGGAGGTGTGTGTGTGTACAAGTGCCCTTTGAAAACATGACAGAAACTGCCACTAAGAGGTCACTGGCATGTTGGAAGCTCACAGTGCAAGGTGCCAATGCTGACGAGCAGTTTCTCATCAGCTTGTGACAAGCCCTGGCTGTGCAAGCCCAAAGCTGACACCGGGTGTCTCCTGTTGTGATGCACACCTTAACTGCAGGACAACAGCAGAAGATTTGGCAATGTGGGCACAGCTTGGAAGTGGAGACCCCAAAACCAGTGGTCTGTTGTGGGCCATTGAAGAAGGCCAGCCTTGAGAGCTGGGGCAGGACTGGGGTTGATTAAAGCAGCAGAAGTTCAGCAGGGACAAATAACAGTCAAGAAACAGCATAAAAGGACTGCCCTGACAGAGTAACACCCCTGAAAATACCTAGCTAGATGTCAGATGTTTGGGGAGAAAAATGGCTAGATATCAGATGTTTGGGGAGAAAAAGCAGGTGCCTGATTTGGCTTCTGATCACCTGAGTGAAAGCTCTGAAATCTGACTGCCTTGGTGGTTACAATCAGCAAGGACCATTCCCATCAGAACTAATCAAATATCAGTTCTGTGGTATCATATACTTATTTAGGTCCATTTCCCAAATGTTCCTGTCACAGTGATCTCTAATTTCTTCTTCTTCTTCATTATCTCCTTCTTCTTCTACCTCCTCCTCTTCCTCTTCCCCCTCCTCTTCTTCCCCTTCCTGTACTTCCTCTTCCTCTTGTTCTTTGGGGAGAGGGCAGGGAGCTGAGCTATCACTGAGAAACACCTATCAGAATCTTCTTCTCTTTAATGAACAATCCTGTTGATAGATCCAATGATACTCAAGCACATTTAGAAAATTGCCAGCACTGTTCCCAGCATTGTTTGCCATGACCACCTTTACATTATACCCATGATCACACTGATGACTTCATTCTTCTAAACTCTCCTGGTACTTCTCAAATTATTTTTTTAGTTCTATTCTGCATAATCAAAAATTAGCTCAGTTAATGTATTTTCCATATCATTGTTGCAAACAGGCCTCTAAACCAGGGTACTTCTCTTTCAGTACTCAAACTTATCACTACATTTTACACTTTCCAAAACTGAGGAATTATTCAGGCTCTTTGTTTTCCAGGTCTCATCTGGCTTTTAACGTGTAAGACAACATTAGTTCTCCCCTTAAAACTGATCATTTTTATGGCCTCTTGTGAAAGACTACAAAATGGGTTTTTTTATTAAATTGAGATAAACTTGTCTATCTTTCTATTTCACTCACCATTTCATTAACATCTTTAAGGAATTATACTAGATGAAATTAGAGGCTCACGTTTTCCCCTTATGAAGGTCAATCTCCTTGTAAAACTATGATCCATTAAGTAATTATTAATTTTACTTTTAATTGAGACTTCAACTAAATTATTTACTGAAGATCAGTGAGTTGTGGGATCTCATTTGCTCCTCTCATAAAGGTAGCTAAAATATTTTCTTCTATAGAAGCTCATTGTAATGAATAGCTGAGTTTGGGAGTTTTTGGTTAGTTGCTTGTTTGTTTTATAGGATTTCAACCACCTTCACTATGCTCCTTCTGAGCTTTTTGGTGTGTCCTGATATTTAACTTTTTAACAGTTTTTAAGCTTGAAATTTAAAAACACTGCTTTTGATACTTTAGTAGAGCCCATCTTTAACAAATGAGAAATGGATATAAATTGCCTCAAAAATAAAGATGAATACTTAGAGAGGATACATTTACCAGACATTCATTACCAAGTGGTGTTATTCTCTCAGATTATGTAAAGCCATTTCAATTTGCTGGAGAAAAAAAAAAAAAAAAGTGACAGCATTTCCTTTTAACCTTTTCCAATTCCCTGACAATAGGCCCTCAATTTCCTTTTAAAAGGGTTTACCATAAATGAAGACAAGCATTGTTGTGGGATTTCTCTTGGAAATCATTGGTAGTATACCTCTGAGGACTGCAGGTATTGTTAGACTAAATGTATAAACTGCATGTGTCACTAAATACCTGGATCACTGGGGGAAAAAGGCCAGTATTCAGTACTTCAACTGTGTGAGCAGATTCATTTGCTAAAACTATCTTTAAAAATTGCTTCTTTTTTTTTTTTTTTTTTTCTCATGAGCACTAGTGAAATTAGTTGGAAAGAGAAAAAGCAACTTTCATATTCCTATTGAAAGCAATTCATGAACCCAATTACTGGAGTGCCAGAACATATCTACCTTTTGAAGTATTTCTTGTCACATGCTGAATATTTCATAACATCCAGACCACTATATCCATATTTATTTCAAGATGGTCTAGGAATATTATGTCCTGTTAAAATGGTATTAATTCCAACAATAATTATGCTACATATCAGCAAGAAAAATATCATATTTTTCAGAATAGGAAATGAAGAAAGATTTAAACATGAAAAAGTCTTGTTAAGGATTTGCACTTATCTAATACTAATTTGCAAATTATTTAATAATGAATGAAGAATTAATCACTTCTGCTGTCTTGAATGTACTGGAACAGTGATCTCACCTATGAGCCTTATAGATTAGTTTACTGACTACTGTGGAAATGACAAAGCTGAGGGGTTCTTTTAGAATTTTCAAATCTGAAATAATTTTAAAGGTTTTTGCAACATTCAGCAGCCAGAGATCCAATATATGACTTTGCTAAAACAAAACACCACCATGAAACAAGTGATTTGGCAGTAAAATGCTGCAGATTATGGCAATGATGAAAGCATATTTCCAAATGAAAAATAAAGTGTTTTTCTCTTTCTTTGGACATGTAGAAAGTGTTGCTAGAAGAAAAAGAGATTTAAAAGGGCATTTAAATTAAATATACACAAATGTGCTTCTTAGAAGAGAAAATCTGTTATTGTGATTTGCATTTCCATGCATTTTTCTTTATGAGTATTTTGTACAATTTAGTGCCTATTATTGAAAACTGTTCTGCTTCTTAAAGCAGGATTTTGATTAAATATTTTTGCTATGGTGTAGAGAATTTCAATGAGGTTATTATTAAAATTCCAATAGACTTCCATTTTTCATAAATCAGAATTTAGAATACTGCAGGAAAAGCAGCACAGCTAAGATGAAGGGAAATCAGATGGAAGCAGATATTTGTAGATTTGTAGAAAAGAATCTGTCAGCTCTTGCAGACTAATGGAAAATACCTTACCAGCTACTTATAAAAGGAAGAAGTTTTAAAGGAATAAAAGTCTTCTGTGTATAAGAGATACATGCACACAATCTCATCTCTCATCTCTCTAAAACCTTTCAGTCACACTTGGGGTAGAATACTGGGGGGTGTTTTTGGACAGGTGTTCAGGAATTTCCTCTGTTGCTTTTTTAAGATGTCAAAGATTCCATTTTTAAAGCTTTTACTCAAACTCCTTTGTTTTTGTTCAAACTCCTGTCTTTAACAAGAAAATTGCAGTTACACATCATATATTATTAAATGCTACTTCTTTTTTAGAATAAGTTTTCTAAGGAACACTAATTTACCAGTTTTAAAATTTTAGTGAAGCAGACAGGCTTCTACATGTTTCTTAACCACTTAAATGAAGGACAGTTCATACTCAGACTATGTTAGGCCATACGGCCATAAAAAATTATATCATAGATGAATAAAATAAAAATCACTGAAATGTAACTAAAAGCTACATTTGCTCTCAGATGAGGAGACACTGAGCTGTTCTGCAGCTCATTTGGATTGTGTCAGTAGGCAGGAAGGTGAACCAGTCCATCAAGGGGCTCTCTGGAGTTCTAAGGATGTGAGGTGAACTAAACAGCAAAGTTCAAATCCTCTTTCTGTTTTGAATTCTCCCCAGACTTCCTGTTAATTGAAATGCAAACTTTGGTCTTGTATCAGCCCAAGTTACCAAAATAAAGTGGAGCAAGGACTTGTGTCAACAGTCTGAGAGATCTGCTCCACTGGAGAGTCACATGTGAAAGAACAACCAAGTGCCCTGGCACATGTCCAAAAAAGCACTTACATGAATGCTTCAATCAAAACTCCTGAATCATCTCAATCAAGACCTTAATTATTTTTTTTCACTTTTCTATGACTTTGTGCAAGTTCATAAAACTGTGAAGGCTTTAGTTTTAACTAGTCTTTATTATCTGTTTGAATTCTGAAAAAACACAAAACCAATAAACAAAAACTACAAAAGTCTCTGTGATCTGATAACTAAACCAGAGAATTACACTGTAGATGTGGATAAATGCAAAACGGAAAAATCATGTAGCTTCACTAGTTTTAAAATGAAAATACATACATCTATACATCTGTTCCTTGAAGGACAGTTCCCTTGACAGTAACTACATTATTTTCTCTAGTTGGTCAGATTCATTGTTTACATCACTGTTACATTTTACTTGCATTTGATTTTTAACCCCTTAGTTATACACTCATGCTTAAGTCACTTCATCCACCAAACATTCCTAGAAATGATGGCTACAAAGATAACTGCTGTGTGCTTCTGTTGAAAGTACATAGGATATTTTTAATAACTGCAAAAAATTCTGAAAGTTAGCAGACCAACAGTTTTTCACATCTTGGTTCTGCACAAATACAAGAACAGACAACCACAACAAAAATAGTAGCATTCTGTTTCCCCTCTGCATTTGTTTATATAGAACACAAAGCACTTCAGAGGAAAATTAACTAAAAAAGCAAACTGTCAGGAGGTAAATAGTAATTTAGATGTTATTCAAATGCATATTTTCTTTAACTTTTTTTTTTATTTCTTGAAGAATTTCCTTTCTCCTTAATCTTCCAAACAACTGCTTTAACACATCAGTGAGTCAATTACAAAACAAAAACTCATGCTTCTTTTGTTATTCCATGCATTTCATAAAATGCAGTACTTGCTAGACTGCCAATCACATAAAGCCTGTTCAGCAAGTGGAAACTGAGCCAAGTCACAAAAATCAGATGTCTGGCAACAAAGGTTTCTGCTTGATCCTACCTGAGGTTCAAGCAGAATTCAAACCCACAATGGGTAATGAACAAAAACCATGAGGACTCAAAAGCTCACAGAAATATGCCATCCTGATTCAGTGGTCCAAACTGCCATCAAATGCACACTTTGGATGAGTTTGGGCAGAGTCTGCCCAGATATTCTCATCTATATGTAACGCATATTGTAACTTAACATTATTTTAAACCCTACTTTTGCCTGGAGTCTCTCTGTCTATCCTCAGAAATTCAGGTTTACATTTCATGTATGGTCCTCAGGGAACCACTTGTTGGAACCTGCTTGACTTCTCTGGGCTACCTGAGTTAGGATTTGGTCGTGCTATCAAATGAAGCAAGCAAAGAAAAAGAATTTTCTTGTACCCTCTTTCATATACCCTCTCTACTGAGCTAGTTGTGAGAAATAAGTAATAAAAGACAGATACAACAAGTCATAAGTGGGTAATAATATTTCCTGGGCTTCCCTTGAAGTACATGACAGGCTTTTAAAGGAAATGATTGTCAAAGAGGCAAGAGTTTATTCCTTTTTAGTTGAGAGTAGCAGTTCATAGCACCTCTGTGCCTCTTACTGAGGCATCTGTTCAACACCTGGAAATACTGGGCATGCTGGAGAAGAATGTAATTTAAAATAATAAGGATTTGTAGCAACTGTATGAAATATCTTGGCAAAATAAATGTTCTTATGGCTGTGTTCTTATGGGTCAAAAATATTTGTACTTTTCATTTTAAAGAGCTACTTTCAAAAGAGGCTACTTTGCTTGAAATGCTGAAATATCTCATTATATGAGTATGACTAAGACATTTCAAAGCTATCAATGTGAGAAAAATTGCTGGATGTCTGTCTACTTCCCAAGTACATCCTTTCCAATACATCCAATGAGAAACAAGGCAAAAATAGAGATGTGTAATGTTTCAATTTGGCAGAGGGATCTTCAGAGCTGCCTGATTTCCAACTCTGTATCTATAACTTGTGAATTCATTGCCTTTGTCCACAGGCAGGGGTATTTACTCCACAGGTTTTGGATTTGTAACAATTCCTAAAATACCAAATTTAGATTACTTAGAAATACTTTTTTTTTTTTTTTTGTATTAAGTTGGACTCCTGGTTTTTAAAACTACAGTTGCAAATAAATTCTGATAGCTAGTAACTAGTAATGTTCCTCAAGTTTTCATGTTGGAGCTGATACTGTTTAAAATCTTCATTAATATCCTGGGTAACATAACAAAAGGGTCCTACACCATGCTTGCAAATGACATCAGGCTGGGTGGATAAGTCCACACTGAAGAGATGCTGAATGGATAAAAAAGTGGCCTGAATATAAAAAGGACTCCTATGAAGTTCAACAAAGGCAAATGAAAAGACTTGCATCTTGATGATTTAAACCCTTATGATTTTACAGGCTGGGAACCACATGGTTAGAAAAGTGGCTTTGTACAGAATAACCTGAAAGCTTACTGCAGGCAACAAGCTGAGCACAAACCACCCACACACCCTTCCAACAGTGGTCACACCCTGGACTGCACCAGCCATCAACCTCAGGGAAGTGACCACTGGAACTGACTGTCATGGAGCATCAAGACCAAGGCTCCTACCCATTGGAGGATGAGTTACAGGTGACCTTGGCACAGACTGGGGTAGGGACTTCAACATGGGTGCAGTTCCACAGGACCAAGCAGGATTGGTGGCAGTAACCAGCTCAGCCCAGTGATCACCAGGCAAATGTGGTATGACAGTCAGGGCAAAGGTTAAATTGTACATCCAACAAAAACATCAGGACCCAGAGGAAATCAGTTTGGCACAGGGATACGTGTTTCATGTGTTAGACAAGAACTAGGGACACAACCTGAGCTTAAGCAAAGTTTCTGGACCAAAAAGCAGAGGATAAATTGGTGCACTACAACTGGTCAGGACAATTAGTGCTTGTGGGGGCACTCAGGGCCTCGACACCCTGAGAGCTGAGCTCTGCATAGTAGCTGAGTCTTTCCAGATTTAATCAGTTCCTTCCTTGCATTTCTAGTGATGTCTCTACCAGTGTGTCTATTCATGTCCTCAGATCAGATTAGAACATTTCTTATGCAATGCAAAGTAATTAATTTTATTTTACTTTTCAGTTGCATGCTGCTGTTGCAAAACTTTTATGTCTTGGTTTATTTTTGCAATAGCTGATCATAAGATCATTTAAAAATACTTAGATGTTTATTTTTAAAGCACAGTTATCTATTTGTATTTTATCTAATTTAGCTAGTAATATTTTAGTAATTAAGGCAATGCCTTATTCAAAAAGCTGCACCTGACAGTATAACAAATGCAAAGTGCAGTAGTTTTGCCTCATGACAGAAAAAGGAGTATTCTACTATTTTAACATCAGAAAGAAAATGGTGTTTTTCTTGATGTGTTAAACAGTAACTAACAATTGATTTTCAGCTTTATAGTCTTTTCTTTAAAATAATAATCATCCTGTTACAGTTTTGGAAACTACAGAAAAAAATAATTGATGTAAAAAAAATTACTGTTTTTTACACATGAGCTTGAGAGAGGAGTTAACATGAAACAAAGTAATTTAGGACAAATTGGGACAAACTACTCTGCATTAATGTCAGGGATCAATACTCCATCTGAACAAGATATACAAAATATTTTTAACTTTTCAGAATAAAGCCACTTTCTCAGACTCAGCAACAAAAGCCTTCTTTAAAACAGTCAATCAAGTTTTGGACATAATCATCCATCAATATATTCCACATTTTTTGTACCATAAGTTTTGGGTTCTTATTTCATCCATCAACTTTCTTAACTCCTTCTCTGTCTTCATTAGAGAACTTATCCCACCACCTCTGCACAGCTTTTTTTAGCATCACTGCAGTCTTAGTAGTTACTAAATATAGACCCAGAAACAAATTTATTCATCACAGTAAGAAATGTGACACAGCAGAATTAATTTCTAGATGGCTTGCTCTCCAGTACATTACCCAGTCCCCCATACCCAATGCCAGGTTTCTAGACTCTGTTTATAGAAATTTTAAAGAATAAAGAAGAAATTAGCAGCCAGTCACCAAAGTCAACAATGCAGAACACCAAGCTCTCATGTGGCCACTCGATAAAAGGGATGCCTTCTAGTACAGTGTTCCAGCAATTATCACCTTAAATATTTAGATCCAGGCAGCATTCATTACTCTGCCCAAATACCATGTGAGCTCTACAGTTCCTATGGCAGTGAAGGCCCTGTAGCCAGGCAGCTCCTCCTCTTCAAGCTGCCCCAATGTTAATGGTCCATCTAGTGATCTTCAGTATCAACAGGAGTCCTAACTAGCAGTAGGGCGCTGCTTCTCTACTGAATATGTATGAAGATCAATTAGTTCCCTGGATATTGTTATATTTTAATTTCATTATCTGTTGTGTTGGGTCTAGAACCCAATTCTCCTTTGTTTGCCAGATGATTTAAATCTATGACAGACTCAGATCTAATCACTTTTTAAGAATATCCTCTGAAATATAAAAGGCTACAACAGGCTTAATATCAGTATGTCCATCACACAATATGCTGGTTCCTCAGCATCTCCAACAGTCCTTATGCATGAAAATAATCTAGAAGAAACTAATTTGGCAAGCAGGAGGAGATGTGGGTGAGTAGTTTGAAATGGGGAATAAAGGGAATTAAGGGGCCAGGGGAATAACAGAGAGAAAAAAAAAATCCTGAAAGATAATGGCCAGATAATGAATGTCATCTCAGAGAAACAACAGAAAAAGAGAAAAATTCAACAACTATCAGTCAGACAATATCTAAGACTTTGGGGAAAGAAAACTGACAGTACATGAACAAAATTATTTGCGTGAGAAGGGGCAAAGAAATAAAAAGCTCAGGGATGTCTATGGAATAGATAGGAGAGACATCTTCACTATTAGGTTTGACATTCTTACTAAACAGCAAGAAAGAAAATGAACATTTCTGTCTGTGAAAGAAAGAGATAAGGCAAAAGAGCTTTTAGAGGCAACAGCAGAGCCAAAAAAAGCTTCAGAAGGTAAAACTTTGTATTGGGCATGAGAAAGAGTTGGTTATGCTGAGTGTCTGAGAGGGTGGGGCTGAACTTTCACTGCAGCTCTGCTGGATCAGAAAAAGCTGCATTACTCTTATGCTGTAGTTCCCATTGCCTTGTAGGCTGTCAGAAAAAGCAGGCAATAAAGGTCCTTTATTAAACCTCCTACAGTTTTTGCACAACATCAGACCTACATCAATTAAAGTATGAAAAAGAAAATAAAGACTATGTCTGAGAAATATCCTGAGGGCCAGAAAATCCTAATCCTTTCTAAGGAGTGGAAGCCCCATTGTTTTTTACTTTAAAAACAATTCTGGGCAAAATACTTGAAAATACACAATAAAGAACATTTGTGCAGTGGCAGGAGATTAACTCAATGATCTAATAGGTGTCTTTCCCCTCTAGCTTCTATCATTCTGGTTTAAATTGCTCTTTAAATTTAGAGAGTTAAAATTAAATAAAGTCAAGCTGTCGTAGCAGTATAAAAAAAAAAATCTATTTGAAAAATCTATTAAATGCATTCATCTGTGTTACAGCTCTCTTCGTGGGCCAGATTTTTCCTTCACTTGTATTAGTGTAGTGCTGTTGAAATCAACATGAGAAATCTGAATAACTATTTATTCCCATTCAGGAGATGTAGCTTCTTTGGTAGTCAACCATCCTAAGTGTTTTAAACTCCAAAAACATCTGAGGGCTTACTGTTGAATATTCTGTATTTTGGTGCCTAGTAACATAAAATAATGTAGCTTCAAATTGATTTTAAATCTCTGTGGGCCAAATACTGCTTTCAAATCCAGTGGCATAAAATGATAACCAAATTTACTTTGAGCTATCATTGGCATTTAATGGTAAAAGTGATGAAAGAGAACAGTAACCAGTCTCCCTGAAAAAAACCCAAAAGAACCAGACATCATTATTTCTGTGATGTCTCTCTGATCCCTAAAAATGCTGTTGGAGCAATGGCAGGTTTCTCAAATGGCTCTGTCAGCTGATCTCACCTCTGAGTTTTATTTAATGTGTGTCCTAATCACAGATCAAGTAAGGTTGGGAGGGACCTTTGGAGATAAGCTGGTCCAACTTAAAGCCACTTGACCAAAACCAATTTTGATATACCCACAAGGAGGAAGACTCCACAAGCCCCCTGGAAAACTGGTGCCAGTGCTCACAATTTAAAACCAACAGTGTTTGCTGAAGTTCAGGTGTAGCCTCCTGTGTTTTCTCTTTCTGCCCATTTTTCCTTGTGTCCTGAAAGTGAGCCTAACAGAAGACCCTTGCTCCATCCTTTCTGCATCTTCCAGTGAGGTGTTTATATACACTGAGCCTTCTCTCTTCCAGGCTGAACAGTACCAGCTCCCTTAGCCTTTGCCCACAGGAGAGATGCTCCAGGCTCCACAATCATCAGCCTTTGCTGGATTCTGTACAGTATGTGAATGTCTCACTTGTGCTGAGGAACTGCGAATTGCTCTCATTTATAGTTATTCCCCATCTGTGTTAACAGGCTAAATGTGCAAGGAGTACATGCACAGCAGTAATAGCTTTGTGAGTCTTCTGACAAGTTCAAATGAGTTTAGAAAAGGACTCTTTTCTAAATAAACGAGCCTTTGGTTATTCAAGTAAACTAAAACAATTAGCCCTAGTATCCCTCTATTTATCTATACAGAATTTTTTTTTTACTAGAACTGAAATTTGTTTTCACAAGCTTCATGATTCCCTTATTATTTGTAAAATTTTTAAAGATTTTATTGGAAAAGAGCTCAGGAAATAATCACTTAGAACAAATAAAACCTTTTTATTTTTTGGCTTGCAACTGCAGTGATGTCAATTATGTCTCAGAGAGGCGCATATTATCAGCCATAAAGCTGTAAGTGACCTCTGTATCCCACTCATGAACTAAGCAACAATAAGAACGTTAGACAAAAAAACTCTTTGGCAGAAGATTAAACCATTTTAGCAAGCAGCATGGTTACTCAGTATGGGGACCATTTCTAGTGCAGGACTAACTGTTGTCAATTTCTAATGCATTCACAGAGTTTAGAATACATAATAGCAGTCACAGCAAGACTTCTTTAATAATTATTTTAGTGGTAGGAAAATAGAGTTCTTTTTGTGGCGAGCAAGAAACCACTGCTTGCCCTCAGAAAAGGTCCACATCTCAATCCAGCATGTTTCTTAGTCACATATCTAATTATAAATACATAAGTGACCTCATTGTATTAAATAATAAGTCTGTAGAAAATTTTATAAAATTAGAAAGGCTCTGGCTAATTATGTGTACCCACAAATCAACTCAAACCATACTGTCTTTGTCTTGACCAGTGTAAAGGATAAATGATTATATATAAGATAGTATGGTAAGATCCTGGCACCAAGTCATGCTTTCTTCTTTTACAGTCAAAGTGACATGCTATTCCTTCCCTTCTTTCATTCAGGCACTAGCAATTTGTCTGTCAGCAGGTGCTGATAGAAAGCCTGGTCCTAGAGGAACAGATTAATAGATTCTTTTGCCTGAGTCCTTAAATACATGACTTCCCATGGGGCAAAAAAATATGTCATGCTTATTTAAAAGTACTGTAACTCCACTGTAAAGCTGATTCCTTTTTTGCTCTGCTTGGCAGTAAGTCTGCAGCTACAGGTGAGTGGGACACTGTCCTGTCTAACAAGTGGTCTTCCACATCCACAAATATAGCTGCTGTGCCTCTTCTAGCCATAACTCACCTCCTATCACAACACTGGGCACTGGGCTACTGGGTACATTAGCTACAACACAAACGAATCAAGATTGATTTCGTAATGTGCAGAACAGGCCACATTATGATTGATTTGCATGTGTGTGTGGAGAGAAAAATGCTAAACATGAATCTTTTATGCAAACCTAAACATCCCAAACACTGCTCTCCTTCTCACACCAAGGCACAATTTCTTTGTGGAAACGTGCAAGTGTGAGGCAGTTATTACTAATTTCAAATTCCACACTCTTCTGTAGGAAAGAAATTGTCATGATGCAAATGAGTTGTCATACCCTACAGACCTGAATATTGTCAACAATCTGTCTGAGTCTGGACCACACAGGGAAGACATATGCCTTGGTGGAACTCAAGACCTTCCTTTGAGGCCATCAAGTAATCAAGGAATGGGGACAATAAGAAACAATTTCAAAGGGAAAAAGAGCAATAAAGGTGTACCTGTGATTAAATTGCTAGTTCAGTGTTCGGCCTTTAATGCAGTCAAATATTGTCGGATGTTTTTTCTTGGTTAACTCATGTTTTACTCATTCTGTATTTCAACCTTGTTTTCATACACTTTGATGATCATGAAATATTCTGCTATATCATCCACCTTCTAAAAAATGAAATTACCAAAAATGATGATGAGATGATGATGATTGTTCATGTCTACTGAAACACAGTAGACATCAACAATCTATAGCAAAACAGTCCAGTTAATCAGTATTGCAAAAGGGACATATATCAGGATGCTTTTTTTCACCTTACTGCATTAGTAGAATGATGAAAATAAAATTAAAATGAACCTATTACTGTGGTCATTGGAGGTCCAAAACAACATGTTCAACAGCTAATCTCACTGGACTAATAGGATATCCAAAATATATTTTCTGGTTTTGTATGAGCTTCTCTTCTCAGCATTATCATGGCACAGTTAATTTTCAGAGGGATTTTGAATTAAATGAGGTTCTTTAATAAGGAAGCCTATTAACATTCACACTTGGGAATTAAAAGGGCAACCCAATCTATGAGCAAATGAATCTTTTTCCCTTTGGAAACTATTACACATTCTGTGTATGCCTTTTATTGGTGATCATTGCTCCGGCACTACGAGTGGTTCAGAAAATTCGGTGTTTCTGCAAACAAGATTTGCCACATCTTTTGAGGATTTACCTCCTCAATTTTCTCCTTTGTTTTACAACAAGGAGCTGCTGTTTCTTCAGCTGTACTGAGAGACTTCCTCCAATCCAGTGCCTTTAGCTTTACCCTTTAAACTGGTGGGACTTCGACATCAACTAAAGAGAAAGTAGTAGATATGTGAATGGGTGTATATGTTAAAGAACACACATGCATATGATATGAGAGGTTTAAGACAAACTTACCAGATGAAATACAATCTGCCTCAGTTATTAATTATCACGACCGTTCTAGCAAGATAAGAATATTTAGCTTCTACGTGTTGGAAGTCAGAAGTGATAATCATTACTTTGTAAAAGTCCTTCTAAATTTCTTTCTCATGCCTTCATTCACATTCAGCTTTCTGAGCTTGGGAATAACTAGCAAAATCCCCACTGAGAAGTATTGTGCAGTACAAGCTAATGGAACAAGAGGTACAGGTGGAGAAACAGAAGCAGCAGCAAGATCTGAGAAAAGAACTGGAGAATAGATTGCTTGTAGACTGCTCATCAGAGAGGTATGACTGATTTCTCTGGAGTTTGCTGCCTACAGCCCTGATTAGTGGTTCTTTACTGTAAACATCAAGGTGCTGCAGGCTTAAGTCGCAGAATCACAGAACATTCTGAGTTGAAGGGACCCAGAAGGATCAGCAAGTCCACTCTTATGTGATTGACTCAAAGAGGGATGTGTTTCAGTGTTTCAGGCTCAAACAGGGCTTGGCCCCACATTTCAGTGTGGGGGAAACCATAGCCAAAGTCCTTAAGAATAAAATAGTTGGTAAATTCAAAGATACAGCTGGATATGAGGAGGAAAAATTAGAAATCATGGAGTTTGTTAACTTTTTGAAAAATCCTAGGCAATATGAGAATCTGGGAGCAAAAATTCCAAAGAAGGCAATTTTGACAAATCTTGCAGGTACTGGGGAAATACTTCTAGCTAAAGCTACAGCTGGAGAAGCTAATGTACCATTTTATCCCAATCAAGGGCTCAGAGTTCTTACAGTTATTTGTTGATGTGGGTGCAGCTCATGTTAGAGACTTATTTGATCTTGCTCAGAAAAATGCCTTGTGCATTCTCTTCATTGATGAAATAGATGCAGTAGGAAGGAAGAGAAGGGGAAAGTCTGGAGGACAAAGAGTGCACTCAATCAGTTCCTAGTAAAAAGATGTATTTGATAAACCACTGATGCAGCAATTTTGGCAAGTACTAACATGCCACACATATTTGAGACCAGAACACTTTGACAGGCAGATTTAAAATAATTCCCAGATATAGAAGGAAGTGTTTCTATTTTCAAAGTTCAGTTTAAGCCTCTGAAATTAAACATTATTCCAAGTAAATATAACATAGCTAGAAAATTCACATCATTAACACCTGGTTTTTCTAGTGCTGATACTGCCATGTAAATGTTGGAGCAAGCAATTGTGCTGTCTGCAGTTAGAAGTGGAAGATAATGAGATACAAAGGTTTTAAAAATGGTTAGAAATTTCTGGTGAGGGAATACTCTGACAAACCCAAAGTAAGACTTCTTATACTCTAACTGATCCTTTTTCCCTCCTAAAAATTTTCTTTGTGGTTAGATTGTACATTTTTGTTTAGATATGGCTAATGTTTTGTTTGTGTTTTAAATGAGGGTTTTTTGTTGTTCTGGGAAGCTACTTGTTGCCCTTCAGCTTTCCAAAATCTCTTCAGTAATTTTGATTAAGAAAACAGTGGTTGCACTTAGGAATAATACAGTTTTCTCTTTTTTCCTTGGATTTTTACTGTTCAATACCAATGACTTGTCACAATATCTTGCATATTCTTTGCACACAACCTTAGAGAATCGTAGAATCACAGAATGGTTATGGTTTGAAGGGACATTAAAGTTCATCTGGTTCCAACCTTTCTAACATGGGCAGGAAAACTTGTCTCATTTAAAAACATCAGATATGTTCAGCAGTCCAGAAAGCATTCATGGGTAAAAAATAGCTGAAAAGATTACAGAAAAAAATTCAAGGAATAAACAGAGAAAGGGCAGGACACACAGAGAATGAGAGGAAGGCTGGCATAGGAAAAAATGGAAAAATAAAAATGAGCACTACTTGGGCTGAATATTTAAGGAAGGTCTGGAAGAAAATAATCAGGATGTCAGCACACCAAACACATTTTTCTGCCTTCCAAAGCTCAGTTTGGATTAAATTCCATGATTCCTAAACTCTTTGTAACAGTCCTCCCTGTGGACTGTGCCCTGTCTCTCTGAGGACATCTGTTGTTTGTTTTTTTTCCATAGTCCATACCACTTCCTCTCTACCTTATTTCATCTGACAGGTTTCTCTTTTCAGTGATCCAGTTTTGCTTTTCTCTCTCTCCTAACTTTGTGCTTTGACTCTAATAGCTTCCCTTTTTGGTATGTGGCAGTCAAACACACTTCTGCTCTCTCTAAGAGGAGTTGTCATATTAATTTAGGCTTTACCTTGACAAACACATAAATACAGGCTTAATTTTAGGTTTGAACTTAAATGAGATAAAACACATTTAATGACTTGCTAAAAGCAGGACCTCTGTTTCATAATTCTAATCTTAATGTTTTTTCAAGATGTGCACATATTAATTAATATATTTATAAGTTATTAATCATGCTGAAATTTTATTTGCACACAAAAGCTATAGTTCTGTAAAATGTAATGAGTAGAAAATTGCCAGTCTCTATCAGAATACTGCTGTGTTTGAAAATGACTGTGTGCTATTTCTCTGTTTGTGTGCTCACTGTCTACAAGCAAATTGTTACATTGCATCAGGCATTAAAATTTATGTTCTTTTCAAAAAAGAAACCAAAGGAATCCTGAATATATTTATACAGCAAAATATTTACTGAGCCTTTCCATGCACTACCACAACTAACCAATGTTTCCATTAAGAGAAGCAGACCATGGAAGATGAAAGACAATTTCAGCAGCAGTTCACGTTGTGTGCTAATTCTGCTCCCATTATGCAGTGTATACACATTCCTTAATATGTTTTCAGATGCCTTCTTTCCCATTTCAAGCCTTTTGCTATCAAACTTCAGGCATAAACGTATGTAAATAAAATAATGTGGGGTACTGGTCCATAGTCTGAGCATCATTCAATTGGCTTAAATCTAGAATAGCTACTGTTTTCAGTAGGACTATGTTATTTATAGCAGGAAGGAAAAAAAAAATTGGCAAGGTGTTTCCTAAGAGGAACAGCTATTTTCATTCTCTTCTGAAATGGGGCTTTTGCTTGTATCTTTAACAGTAAGGTTGAGCCTCTGTACAAGAAGAAAGTGTTAGAATTCTAAATCACCATGATTAAATCAATATATTAAAATCATAAAATCATAGTCTTTTCTGAATTTGAGTCTTACAGCCTTTCTCTATCTCAGTAAAACACCTGACTTAAAAGAAACTCTCACAATGCTGTGAATTCAACTCATGTGTAGCATCTTTTCAGGAATGGAAACTACAGACACTCCCAGGAGAAAGAAAATCAAAGCTTTAGCAATTTCTCACTGAACCACTGAACCATTGGGGCAGTTACCCACTGCCCCAATGGGGCATGGTAAACTGAACTGTTTACCATGCCCCATTTCTAAGACAAGACATATTTCTGAAGCATGTAAGATTTTTTTCACGGCATAGAATGCATGTCACCTCATAGAATGCATTTGCTTCTGGAGCTCTAAGTTACTAGCCTTTGGTAGGTCAGGTTCTAGTCATGGAGCAGAAATTCGTGCCATATATTAGTGCAAATAATGCAAGAAATTTACTTAATACATCCAATTCTGTGTCACTTGCCCCAGCTCTGACTCCTCCAAAGATGGAAAAAGATACTTCAGGATTCTTTCTGAAGAACCAGTGCAGAAATCTGTTGAAGATATATATTATGTGCATGAGAGAATGATAATCATGGGGGGTTTTGGCTAATATTTTATTAAGTAGAAAAATAAACTAGTAGCAGGAAATCTTTAGAAGACCTCCTTAATTTGACTAAGGAATGTAATGCTGAGAGGTATTTTCTGCAGCCTGTACAGTGTAGGTTTCTAGGCTGTTAAAACATTCACAAATTAAAACATATACTTGTTTTTACCTCTTTTATGTAGTGAATAAACATATTAATTATATAATATGCATCAAAAGTGTTAAAGAACCCAAATGAAAACTAAACAAACTGAGTCACAAAAATATCAAATAATAAATGTTAGTCTCATTACAATCACAGAATAGCTCTTTTTACTATTAGGCTTATGCAGAATATTTTAATGAGGAAACGTATAAATGTAATTTCTATTATTACATCAATGACTTTTGCTCTGCCTGGAAGCTAGCAGAATACAATTTAGTCAGGCTTTTTAATGCTCCATGAATGAAAATCCTTTATATGAGTTTTCACCAATGAAAAGGGGAAAAAACAGATATATAATAATTCAATTTCAAGACGTAAAGAAAAAGTGCTACAATCCCACAACAAGTTTTGAATCAAATTAATTAAAAAGTGGCTCATAAAACCAAAACATATGTGAAACATTCTAAACTATAAACTCTATTTATGAATGTATTACATGTGTAAATCTGTGTGATTAAATTCATAGGTAATACATGTATGAACCAATATATTTGAAATATAAATAATGTAATTTATGAATTAAAAAAAAGCATTGCATTTTTTTCCTCTAAATCCTGGAAGTAAAAATTAATAAAATGTCAAATCAAACACAGTCCAGTGGAAAAAAACTTCCAAAAAACACTAATATTTAAGGAAGATGAGAAGTTACAGTAATACCACAGACACAATTTCAGCTTTGAAAACATCAACATCTAAAACAGGGTAAATAATTTAAACAGGAGTGGTAGCAGAAATTTCAGTGTCAGATTTCTCTTTAGTGGGCACTACTCAGAATAAGTCAGAAACAGGATGGCAAAATGCATTTAAGAGATCTCTTGTACAAACCTCGTCTCCAAATATATTTTATTGTATGATATGTAGTAATACTAGAATGTAACAGATGGTATGGGACTGAATTCAAGGAAACAATCCACTGTAGCATTCTGGCATATTTATAGAACTCATCAATAGAATCAAATGTGGAGCAGAAAATAAGTGAGAATTTTTTTGCAAACAAAATATTTCTGCAGTGAAATTATACACTTAATTAATATTTTCATTGTATTTCATTTAATGAACAACAAGTACATGGTAAATATTATTGCTTTTTCCATAATGTTGGGGAGAAACTTTAAAACTTCAAAACTCAGATACTTTTTTAGTCTTGATTAAAAGCATGACCATAATTACATTGACATTGAACAAACTGTAGGACTAACACTACAAGACAACATTTGTACCAATTTCCCATATTAATTTCTAAACTCAGATCCCATTATAAAACCTTAGTGTACTAAACCCAAGGAACAACACACTGGGAAGAAGTAGTTGGCTTTAACACTGTTGTAATGCTGGAGGTTAAGAGTGCAAAAAAAGCCCCAAGCAAGCAAAAGATATTTTTGTGCCTGGTTTTGTTCATGACTCCCAAAACACAGTCTATGCATTCTTAATTATGTCAACATCTTGTTGTTTGGGGGTTTATTTTAGCCAGAAAATATGGTAGGCTTTGAATGAAAACTATCCAAGATATTTTCATTCCTCTAACTTAATAAACAAACACATGATGTCAACAAAAAATAATTTCTACCCTACTAATTCACTTACAGGAGTTTCTTTTGACTCTATTTCCTAGATTAACTCTCTTCTCTGCTAATGATGAAGTGCAGACTAAGGCAGGATCTGTTAGAGAAAATTCTCATGAGCAGGAGTTACCAGGAATGTTTCTGAAAACGGAATCTCCAATCTCCAGCTATACTTCTCCCTCTTTTTTTTTTTTTTTTTTTAAGCAAAAAAAAGAGGATTTTTATTCAGGATACAGGGGAAACTTCTGAGCACAGTAGCTTTGGGTCAACATATGCAACATTAGACCTCGGAATACTCCCTTCACTGTGGCAATAGTAAATAAGCCATATTGTGTGTATATCTCATTGTCACAAAAAACACCTAGAACAGTGAATCTGGTTTGTATTTTTTCCCCACATCATAACTAAAATAGCTCCATCAGGACTAACGATGCATTGCCAAGAACTCCAAAAAGCAATAAATGAAGAAGAAGCTATTAGTCAAGGCTGTTAACAAAGAAGGCAATTTAGAAAACATATATAGTCTTACAGTTTAGTATTTTGGATTTGTTTGGGTTTGTTGTTTTGTATTTGGTTTTTTTTTTGGGGGGAGGGGGGGTTGTTTGTTTTGTTTTAATATGAAATGAAATATCAGAAACCTTGCCATACTATAAAAAGGGTCTGTGGGGAACTTCCATTTTCACTTAATTTTTCCCTGAAAGATTTTCAAAGCTAGCCACAGACTCCTATACCCTTCACCAGACATCTGAGATTGCCAGTCAACTAAGGATTACCTTCACTAAGAGTTTATTAATTTCTGTCAATTCTGGTAGTTTTAATTGAATTTTCCAGAATATTCTTAAGAACTAAAACACCTCCAAACCTCATCACTGCAAAACCAGCCACACAGAGAACTCCATTGTGACAGAAACCTTTGCCAAGCTCAGAGAAAAAATAGGTAACAGGGATAATATCATCTTCTTTCAGAGCCTTAAGAACATTGTGAACTCCTGCACTTTTACCCCAAGCATGAAAACTTCAGTGTTTAGCAACAGATTAGAACAGTCAGAATACAAGGCAATCACTATTGCACATTGATTTCCCTAATGTCTAATAACCTTTATAATTTCACTAAAATAAGAAAAAACTATGGCAAATTTCATTTCACTTAATTTTGTATTAGGATGGGGGAAGAAGTTACCTTTTGCAGAACAGGTAGAAATGCAAATACCTGCAGTGATCATTCTGACGAGAAACACAAGTTAGTAAGTAGGAGAAACTCACTCCAAATACATATCTTCAAAAATGTGACCTAAGGGCTTGTTTTCACTGATTTCCTTTCTATGTTAAAAAGAAAAACCCCCAAATCCCAAACCCCCATTTTGTAAAAAGGTCTCACTATATGTCTGATGTGAAAATTTATTATTCTCTAAATACACTTGGATTCTGTCATTCCAGAAGTATTCACAGAATTATATGGAAAAATCTGTATAAAATCAGTGACACAAAACTACCAAAAAATTAAGCTATTCTTTAGAAAGGGAATGTATTTAATGTTTCAACCCTCCACAGCTCAGATCAGCTCCTCCTGAACAGTATATTAAGAAATTGTGGCAAGATAGTTTTATGTGGTGAAATGCCCTTCTACTTTCTATATATTCCCACTTTAGTCATTGTGAAGAAGAAATGTATGAAGCAGAGCAGGTGAAGAAGAAATGTATGAAGCAGCCCTCTGAAAGATGAGAAACTGAGTTCCAGTTTTTTCCCCTGATCTCTGTTTTCTGCATTTGCCATTATGTCTTTTACTCCCTTAGAAAAGCCTGGAATAATCTGGATAGAACTCATTGAATCTTCTGCTCCATACAATCACTGGTTGGTTTCAGTGAAAAAATAACAAAAAAAGCCTCTCAAATTCCATGCTGTATTTCTTTGGTTTCTCAAGCTTACAGTAATCAGCATGGCCTGATCTGATGTGTTTTAAAAACTGTGCTGGGTTGTGAAGGTATTGTGTAAAGTATTATCTGGTGGTACTTGAACAGTGATTTGAGATCACAGAGCTTGTGACAGAGGCTTACACAATACTACTGGTTTGTATTTGGGCTGCTCTTTCTACTTTTTATCTTTTCAACAGAAACCTGATAGCTTTCTGTTAAACAAGTGCATAGGGAGATGGTTTCCAGCTGCAGAAGGTTCTTTATCTGGTACAGAGTGATATGAGAAGATTTCAAGTTAAATATTAAGAGCTATGAAGGAAGAGACTGCTTTTTAGTATGGGTTCTGGTGTTTGGGGGTTTTTCACCTGTAAGGTTTCATCTGATAAAGGTCTTCTATTACAATAGATTTAGAATAGCAAATCTGGGTTTTCACCTTGCTATGAATGTTTAAAAAATAGAATCCAATTTCCATGTGAAATATTCCATTTGAAAAAAATATCAAATGCTTGAAAAATAAATGTTGTGTTTGATTGTTTGTTTCATTAAAACCAGATACGGGAAAGACAGCAAAGTGTGGAATCCTGACTAGAACTGGAGCCAGGGACAAAGGCAGAATTTGATGCTGTAATTTGCAAGTGTCCAGTGTACACATGTAAGTTAACAAAGTGAAAACTGGTTGTGGTTGCCATTTACTTTGGAAACTTAGTCTTTCACCCAAACCTGAATGAGTTGCTTAGAGACACAGAAGTTTAGCTTTAGTATTCTCAATAACATGAGCTGCATAAGGCATGCACTGTTCAGGCAATTCTAGTCTCACAGCCAAGGGCACCTAACATTAGCCACAAATACAGAGTTATGACTTAAACAGAACATCTCTCTCCTAAATCTTTCCTCCTAAATACCTTTCTGATCATCCATTTAATTAAGATCTACAGTGAATATTGTGAATATCAAACTCCTAAAGGTCATTATGACCTAGGAAAAACAAGTGCATTTCTCTGGTGGATGAGTAAACACTGATGAAGTTTACACCATCAGCAGTGGAATAACCAAGGAAAGCAATACACTGCAGTCCCAAGAGAGACAGTCACTGTCTGCTATGCCCTTATCTGCATTTACTAATGATTAATTGTTGATCCTGATTTTTTTCCCTTCACCAGCTTCTTTTATAACTCACACTAAATTATGCAGGATATGAGGCAGACTATTCAAGTCACAAGTTTATTATCAGTTTCTTCTGTCTGATTAGCCAAAACCTTCCTTGCAATACACAGGGGGATTCATTATGCCTCTGCTGGAGTTTAACTCTAAGATAAAACGTTCAGAATAATCTCTTCAACTTGAAATTTAACTGCCTTGCTTTCCCTAAACAGATCAATTTTATTTCAATGTCAGTATAATTAAGAATAGCTTCAGCTATAGATAAATCTACTATTTTACTTTTTAGAAACATTTTCCAAGTTAAAAAAAAAAAAAGTAATAAGTAAAGAATTTGTTAAGTAAATAATTGTGGAACCATAATCCTGCTTTTAATCTTTTTCATCTCTAAAATCTATAAAGAGGACAGGAGAATTCAGGAAAGGGTTATACTGATATGATCCACTTTCTAAGAATTGATAGCTTTCATGCATCCTTAGCTCAGAAAAGCCTGTTCTTAAATGAAATATTCTGCTACCAGTTCTGGAAGCAGAAAATACAATTTTTGCACTAACATATCTTTCTGCACCAACATACCTTCATTACTATTAACACCATATCCCAATGAGCAACAACATTAACTGTCCTCACATAAAACCATTTAGTTTGCAAGTATATTTATTATATTTTCAAATGCTTACTTAATGCTTACTAATGAATTCAAGCTACTACTGTTAAGCATAATTTTGAAGCTTTATATATTGAATTCAGCATTTATTATGCACAGCCATAAAACACTGCAGAAGACAGAATTTTTTTGATTAGAAGCTATAAAAATCTAGATTCTAGCTGCTATGAAGTAATTCATATCTCTGAAGCAGCAACAATATGTAGAAAGCAGCAAAATTAATCAGGAGAGACAGAGTTTTGGGGAAAAGTGTCTATTATTTGTAAGGAACTCTCTTTACCAGTTCAGAGATTCCAGTGCAATTGCTTTTCTGTGCAGACATAACACATTTTATGATGTAATACTTTCTAGACAATTATGGCTACTCAACTGTTTAAATCAATAAACTACTCCTTAAGAGTCACTTCTGTTTCACTAGGGCAAAATAAATTCCCTTATGTGTTTTAGGCATCTTCTTTGTCAGGTAAGTAATCTCTAATAAGGTAAAAGGTTTTCTTATTTTGGATGAATATGTAAGTTAAGCCTGAGAAAATACATTTTATAAAACAATAAAATCTATAGGGTTTTTTGTTTTGGTTTGAGTTTTTTGGTTTTGTTTTGGGGGGGGATTGGTTTTTTGTTTTTGTTTTGGATTGGGGTTTTTGTTTATTTTTGAGGTTTTTTTAATCTCAACTTGGTTTGATATTGAAAAATATCAAAATGCCAGGAGAGACTTGAAAGACAAGATGTTGCTAGCTAGAATTAGGACTAAATGAAAGGCCAAGTAATTCTAGCCTAGTGTTAAAGTATCAAACAGACCCCTAAACAAAAACCATAGCTGCAAATATTTAAAGCCTCTTTTGTGTTTCATGCACCTGACTGATGCATGCCTCAGGGATATTTGCTGATTCTCACAGGTTGTACATGATTGATACCTGATGCTTGAAAAGAAGAGCTCCTGCTCCTGTTAAAATTTGGTTCCTAAACAGATGGGATACACACAATAGCTGTGAAGTGAGCAAAAGTATGCCTTAATTTAGTGTAGCAAAGGCTGGTGTTCTAATAAGAGACATTGCACATTTGGAAGGATCCCTGTAGTGGCTGTCAAAAGAAATCTTGTATGTAACAGGTTTTAAGGTGAAAGAATACCCTTACAGAATACTGTTAAGGAAGCACAAATTACAACAACAAAAAACCCAAACATCTATCTGTACTGCTACACTGAAATGGAAATCATGGGTTAATCTACATTTTTTTTACCAAGCACTCTAATGGAAAAAGTCCTTCATGTCAGTAAACAAATACAGCCCTTTTTTGGACCCCTTAAAACAAGAGGTTAAATTTGCCATATCTATGATTAATTTACAAACCAGTTACCTCACATAATGCAATCATAAAGAGAAAGTAAATAATTCTGTCTTGAACAAGCTTACTTTGCCTGAAATACTTGATTTTGCAGGAGTCATTAAAATTTCCTCCTACATCCTTTGGGGGCTAACTCTGTGTAACACCCTATCCCATTAATATCTATGAATAATATTAGCATACTCCATTAGTACAGTAATACTAATATGCATTCACCAGCTTCATTTTAGGGGTTTCACATTACACTGTTCTCTTTTTCTCAGGCCAGAAATTACATCCAAGCTATTGGGAATAACTGCTATTCTCCATCCAATATGGTTGTAAAAGGTCTTTGAGCTCCTTTACAGAAACAAGTGGCTGTTGAATGATAGCCTGCTAGTCACAGAAAAGGGAACATACATCTAACTAAACCAGCAGCTTAAGAGCCTGCTGAAATGATCTTTGGCTTCTGTTTTGAGAGAGAGGTGTAGTAATGTATTTAATGGAGGAAAGTACAATTACAGGAGCTTCAAAATACAGGTAGAGGAAAGAGGAAGGTTTATGTGTTCAAACACACACTGTTTCAGCCAAACTCAAGTAAAAGGAGTGTAACTACTGAATTTGAGCAATCCAATTATTTCAAATTACGCCCTTCAAAACAGTAAGGGCATCCATTTGTTAAAGAAATTTACTGCTACCTTCCAGATAACAGTGAAAAATATCAGTTGTAACTTCTAGATCAGAAGGTTTTCTGTGGTTCTTTCTTCATTCTAGACTCAAACATTTGCAATTTAGCAGAATTGTTGTTAGGGGTCTAGATATCATGACAAGTTCCTGCTGAAATTTTGGCTCAAGACATAAGGACATAACAGTAACAATACTCTCTTACATCTAATGGTAGCTGTGACAGATAACATTAATTTCTCATTTTTAAGACACTAATTTCTCATTGTTAAATAATGAGAGTAAATAGTTTTAAATCCTAGGAACAGTTCTCTGTCTTTTAATTCTTAAAAACAGCTTTCTTGGAACTGTTATTAAAAACAGTTCTCTTGGAACTTTGAAAATACATAGTGTCTAATAACCCAGAATTATAAAATCACTGAGAATGGAAATTCTAGTTTGAAATCCTCAATGCATTTCCAAAGTTTTTATTACACTAGGGAAAATTCTTTGCCTTTTTTTTTTTTTTACAGTGGGAAAAATATCAATTTCTTCTCTTTACTGAGGTTCAAGTTCCTCATTGAGAACATTGTGAAAAGCAAAAGGAAAATATTACCAGTACATGCAGGAGAAAGAAACTTGATGAAAAAGTGGAGGAGTACCACACAAGTCCAGGAACAGACAAGCCCTTGGTTTCTGTCACCCTTAAAGCTGCTGCCCTCCTGGATCAGAGCAGTGATCTTGCCTTGCACCTCTCCCACTGCATGCCAAGTCCATTTTCCTAGGCTGTGAATAACTGGTGTGGGAAGAAGTCCCACAGAAAACTCAAACTTTCATTCAAGAAAAAAATTCCCTTTAAACTGAGGCACTCAGCACAAACAATTTTTATTTCAATTAGCCACCATCTTTAGAAACTATTGTGCAAAACTAATCATGCTAAGCAACACAAGCTATGTTCATAGTCTTTCTTCATGGCAGGGTGACCTAATGTTCCAATATACTTGGATCTCCAAGGTCTTTTGAGAAATCAACCTAAACTCCATTTTTCATGTGCCACTGAACGACCTAGGGACCCAATATATCACCATGCAAATGATTTGAATGATAAAAATACTGAGATACTGGCCTGCCTTCTCTGAGAGCTGTCTCCTGTACAGCCCTAGGCACAGCATGGCTGGAGAATGCGAGTGGTGGGTCAGGGGAAGGAAACTTGCAGGTAAAAGAGCTTGCCATCCTGTTTTTTGTTAGTTTGAAGGAAGTAAAACTTCAGTCACAATACAGTTTATACCCCTATATATATTCCTCTATATGATTTTTTTTTCTTACTTTCCGCTGCTTTAAAAGGGGGGGGATGACCAGAAGTTCATATATATTCATAGATGTATATATCTATGAAGGTGTAGATCAATATATCTATGTAGGTGTACACTATATTTTTTATATATACATATAAAAATTCACACACACACACACACACACACATATAAATATATATACACTCACACTCCTATATATGTATGTAAGTGTAAAATAGTTGTTACTTGTGAAGAGCATTTATCCACTGTCAGTTTTAGACATACTAAGCTAGAGGAGGTTGACACTGCATTCAGACAGTATGTACAGAAAGAAATTAGATAAACAGGGATGCCTCCTAATGAAATCTGCTTTGTTGATAAGAGAACAAGCTATCTGATTGCTGAATTCAGCTTGCTTCCTGTTGTTGCAGAAATGTTCTGTGTAGAGAGATAGTAATGCAACAGTCATTTCAAAATTGAAATTGAAGATGCAGTCATCATGAAACCAGGAACTGATTTGAAAACCTACAAATGCCTCCTTCACCTCCCACTTGGATTTAAACCAGAAACACTTTTATTGCAGTTAAAGAAGGCATGTGTCATTTGAGATTTATCATTTTGACACACAATTCTATGAATATGTATTTTAAAACATAAAAATGAAACTTATATTTAGGATTTATATTTTGTGGCTTGATAGTGATTACACCTGGAAAATTGCCAGTTTACTTTTTGGAAAACAGATGTGCAAAGGAAGTGGTTTTTTAATGTTGATGTCACACAAGCTTCTGTCATTTTATAGATTCATTGAACCTCGTGGAGAAAAAAACAAGAAAACAAATGAGGTAAATATTTTTCCACTTCCAGCACCAAAATAAGAGAAAACCCACCAAAAGTGTCTTGCAGCTCTCTAGCATGTGTGGTTGCTTCAAATACATTGTAATAGAAGTACATAAAACTATAAGAGCTGTAGCCTTATTTGCAAACATTTTTATAATTTCCTGTTTAACATGTTAATATGTACTTGCAAAGAAAGTTTTGTAATCATTTTGAATCAATGTGTTATGATATGCCACAATTTCTAAATATCAACCTATGTGAGCATTATTATTCATGAGAGAGTGGAAGAAATCAGTCTAAATAAATTTTACTGTACATTCGAAGCAAAGGTGTGTAAGAAAGAACCAAAGAGTAAATCACTTCCTTTCCTATGCCATTTGTTTAAAGAACTTGAGCCCATTTCTCCTTTAACATGTCAAAGAAATCTGTATACATAACCAGTAGAGATATGAAAGTATGCTAACACAAGAAAAAAATTTGACAAATGAACAGAAAGTAAGGAGACAGGGAGGGAGGGAAGAAGGGAGGAAAGAATGAAAGAGGGAGTAATTTAGGAAATCAGCTACCCAAAAGCAGAATTACATACACATTGAATCCTTAGGGGATTTTCTGAGTTTGTTAAATTTACACATTCATTCTTAAAGAAGGTAGCATTTATTCACAAATGAATGATTTTTTTGCCTCCTGCTACCACAGTGAGTCTCCTCACATCAATAATTTCACTTTTGCCTTCTTTTAATAAAACTATCAACAAGATAAAGATTGTATTTCTATATTTTTGGCTATACTATGACATTCTGAGACTTTTTAACCTCTATACACCCAGATTTCCAATGCAGTGACATACAGCATTAGTAGTAGTCTCACAATTCAATTATTTTTTTTAAATCATCAAGAAGGCAGGACTCATTTTTGTGTCTTTAGATCTCTCAGAACTCTTTGATATACGAGATGTCTGAGGGTACAGACATGAGAGACAAAGCTTAACTTACTGCATTATTATCTTTCCTCTGAGTGTAGCGAAGTCTGGAGTTATGCATCATGTGTTCCTACTCCAGTCATATAAAAAAATGAAGTGTTTTAATTTGCTCCTATTCTGGGGAGCATAGAAATGCTTGAGATACTGTAGAAAACTGACATCTCAAGATTTATCTGAGAAAGTGTAGGCTTTTTGGTCTACATATTTAGATGCAGGCAGTATAATCACTCATGTTGGTAAGACTAGATTCATTCTCTGCTTTCCCTACACAGGCTCCCTACATGCATATGAAGACACAGCTATTTTTTTTTCCATAAAAATATTGAGTGCATACCTGAAATCCCTTTAGTCTTTCAGAACTCAAAACATTAAAACTGGGAATCAACTTTTATATTTTCTCTTTCTTTCAGAGAAGAAGCCCTAGGAAATGGGAAGGACTGCTGAAAAGTGCTGGCTCACTAAATGAAGGTGGTGTAAAGCTTCTGGGGAGTACTGGAAACAATGGATTCTCATCTGAAGGAACAGGTACATCAATAATGAGCAAGGCTAATGTTGCAAGCATCATTAGACCACCAACTACTTCGCATACAAGGCTACAAGCTGCTGTTGAGAAATATGGTTCCTCTGCTCCAGGAATGATTTATTGCATTACACATGCATTACTTAGAGCTGTCTCCATCCACCTTGCACAAAATATTCAATCACTTTCTGCTTGAGCTTTCTTCTTATTCAATTATTAGAATAAATTCTGACAGTTTCTCACACCAAGAGATACCTACTTATAAATATTCTTCTGCTAATTTCTGGCTTGAAGAACATACAGGATCACAGAAGGCTAAAGGGATCTTCCAAAGCATGTATGTTTTCCATGTCACAATAATTGCCATATATCTTGCTATGTAAAGCTGAGCATCCTGGAATTTTTGCTCATTGTGATATGACAACTCTTTTGAAATAGCAAACTCTGGAAGTAAGCATACTCTAGCATGAGCACAGTACACAAGAACTAACAGTACATCACATTTGACTGAGCTGATCCCCATCCCATAGTGATTTCTGAACTATGAATCTGTGCTGTCCTACACACAGATCAGTATTTTGTTCTATATAATCAAACAGTATTTCTGTGTAGCTTCAGTAGTTGACCTCTCAGCTAGGTCCCTCTCTAATCTGTCTCCCAGGCTCCACATATCTTTTCTATTGAAAACAATACTAATCTTTGTCATGTCTTTGTTTGTCTTCACTCCATCCTTTATACTTCACTTTCAACCCTCCTGGACCAGTGCAAGTCTCATGGAAAATGTAGCTTGTTTAATCATTCTTGGCTAAAAATAGATGATAGTAAATTATTTTTCCTTTCATCTGTAAGATAAACTCTATGATTTGTATTTTAAAATGACACAAAGTAAAAGCAAATTTCAAATAAAAATTATTGTACTCAGTAAATAACTGCCTGAAGTAAAGCCCAAAAAATCCTCACTGGATTAAAGACATACAAAGTTGTCATGGGACAACTACTTAACTAATATGACTTAACCAATTATGCAGCCAATTGTAGTGAGCAGGCTTTTGATTCATATTTTTGGAATGTCAAACTATAAAATATCTTTGAACATAAGTGAGTGGAATTTTTTCACGATTTTTTTCCCAGAATGAAATTCTTTTCCTAAGAGGTTTGTTTAAGGCTACTGCCATTTCATAAGATCTGTCATAATAGCATAACTCAAACAATTAAATAAATGCCAAACCAATCAATTCATGCCAGTGCATACAGAGTAAGAGCAGATTGATTTGTATCAGTACAATGTCACCGTCCCGAATCTTCATTACCATGAGATAAATGAGTGAGAGCTTGATGCACGTTAGACAGTAAAAGTGCAGCAGTGATTCAACAAAGGACATTAGGAACATTAATGAACAAACATAACAGTCTGAAAATGAAGCTCTCAAGAATGCAGAACTATTCTCTGTAAAAATAAAACCAGGAAACCGTAACAGTTTAAAATACAGGCATTCCCAAAAGATGCATGCAATGCAGCTGAAAGCAGAAACTCTTCAAATAGAGTTGCTAATTTAGAGTAGAACTGAGTCCTGTACAAAGAAACTAGGAAGAGCATATTGTTAATGGAAGTCAAAGCTGTGAATTAGTCTCAAAACTAACATTTGATGCTGTCAAATTCCATGGAATATACTTTATATTATTCTAGTTGTGGGTAAGGGAGATGCTGCATTCATCCTCTCACAGCTGGAGAAGTTTCTCATGGTGGAAGCATTTTCTTAACCAAATTAGTTTCATCAGCAATAGTCACATATTTTTTGGTTGCTCCTGTTACCAACATTTCCTTCAATACCAGCAAGCTTGCTTGGCATTTTGTCCCCTACAGAAGATTTAAAGGTGACTGTCTCTGCCTACACTCTGAGGCCCTACTGTGACTGCTGTGAGCAGCAGACATTCATTACTTTTAAGTGCTAAACCAGACAGCAGATGGTGGATGCCTGACTGATAATTTTTAGCACTTTATGCCATGTATGACCATTTGAAGGATTTCCACATTAAGGAATAATCATAACAATTTCTGAAAACATTTAAAATAGCTAAAAGCTTTATAGTTGAATCTCTGCAGTGCTACAGGTCTAGAATAAACCTTTTCCTTCAAAGAACCTCTGGGGAATATTGTTTGCATATCTCTTTTCAGATAATCAGAAGTACAGTCTTTTGGATGCTTCAAAAATCACTGCACTTATTCAGAATCTATGCCATAAGACATATCCCAGGCTCAACTGGAAGAATACTGCTAAAGCTAATTGTTTTTCTCAGAAGTAAAAATGAGGGCTGTTTCCCACAGAATGGCTTTATATAAAATGAATTATTGCTTTACTTAAAAGGAGAAAAAAATGTAATTCTGTAACACAACTTGAGCCAATAAATAAACATTTCATGGAGTTCCTGATGCTTTCCTTAATTTGCACCTTCTTTTTTTTTAACTTCATCTGCCTTTTTTTAAATTTAATAAAGCTCAAACATAATCTGACAAAAAGAAATTGGTGGAGGTCTAAGATTAACAGTGGTTGAAAAGGTACAGGGACAATTAACTTTCTAGATTTAGCCTTGTTGTTAACCAGAAACACTTAAAATTATAGGGAAAAAAAAAACAGCAACCAAATTTTAGAGTGATATCTGATGAAGGCTACCACAAGAGGAAGAAGAGATGGAAATTTATTCTTTCTACCAGTTGCTCATTCACACCATTTTTTAATTGATTCTTTCCACCAGTTGCTCTTTTATACCATTTTTAAACTGGCAGAAGAATCTTGGCCTAGGAGTATTGCCAGTCTGACAGATGGCTGTAAGGGCTGCTAGTCATGAGAAATCAAAATGTGCATCAATTCTGAGGATTGGGATTATATTCTTATCCAAGGACTATCGAAGCAAAAGCCTGAGCCAGATTTCCTTCTCAACTGTAAAGGTGTAAAGGTATACAAATGAAAAACTCAATTCCTTTTTTTACAGTCTTAATATCAGAGAATGGAAACTATTGGTCTTTAACAAATGACCATTGGAAATAAATCCTGTTTTAGATCTATTTAGATCTGCATCTTTAGAGATTGCTTCTCAAGTCTGATTTTGTTAGGCAGTCTTACAAGAATGACTGTGCACTTCTCTTGTTCCTGACTTCTGTGAGCAGATCTCTACTGGCATTTAACTCGGAACTTGGTACTCTATTCAGGTTCAAAACTCCTACATTTTTCACACACCCTTTACAGTGGCTCACTTTCCTTCTCAGGTCTTAATCCTATTAGGAAAACAGAAGGAAAATAAATGGATTGACAATAACCCAAACTATTTCTTACAAGTAATCTGGATAACCCACTTAATAGAGTACAGTTAATGAAAGATAAGAAGTCACTACAAACACAGGGTTTGGGTTTTATTTATCTGCTCTGACCATTTCTGGTGCTGGTCTAGTACACTGTGTCTTACTGTATATTATACCAGTAAGGTCAGATTTGGATGTCTTACTTTCTTTTCCTTTAAAGCCTCTACAAGAGTAACTGTCTCAAAGCAGCATCATTTATTTGATATTATAATACCTAAAAATCATCTGTCTCACTTGATCTAGTGAGACAGCTTGGTGAGACAATATTTTCTCCAGCCACAAAACTGAACAAATATAATTTTGCAAATTCAGTTTTTCTGTTTTCTGCTGGATTAATGTGCTTTCCTTGCTCTGAGAACATTGGAGTTATTGCTGCTACTTAGACATTGTATCTTAATGGCTTTTAGGTCCTACCACTCATTGGAGAACACACACCTTTTGCTATCACCTGTGAAAACTTAGAATGAACTTTTTTTTTTACAGTACAGAATTCACACTATTAGAGATAGACCTGAACAAAATGGACAAATGAACAATAAACAAAAAACCCTAAACCCCCTGCAACTTAAGAGACTACACATTGTTTGCATAGAAAACTTAGAAAATTATGTATTGATAAGATTAGAATTGTTACAGGAGTGTCAATTAATCACATAAAGTAGGGACAATACAAAGATCATGATCTCAAGACTTGTTCACTTTTTCAAATCTATGGAAAAATGCAATTTTTCTTTTGAACCAGTTTTTCCAAGCACCTTTTTTTTGTTATATTACACCTAATGCTTTATTGGCACCTTTAAATGTCAAGAAAAAGAAAAAATTCCAGTACAATTATTTTCAAATAGCAGTTGTTTGAAATACATGGTTTGCTTTCTTCCTGTTTTAAAATGTGTACCACTATTCCCATATAGCTTTATAAATTCCTGTGGTATTATTGCTGAAACTTTGCATCATCTTCTAATCAAAACAAATAAATCTAGGGGAAAAAATCCAACGCAAGCAAATGTGATTTATATGTAGGAAAACTGAGCTAGAGGTCAGATCAAACAAGTTAGACACCTGTAAGCAATGTTAGAGAAAGGAAAGGATTTGATGGGGAACCATAACCTATATTTATAGCTTGGACACGAGCATACATCTTCTGTCAAGTGCCTCCAGCCTGAGTCCAGCTGATTGCCATCACTCTTACAGCAGGAGGTTTTGCCCCAGTGGCTTTGCTAGTTAGGGGTCTCATATTAAGTCAAAATGATTTAACTTGGGAAAGATCTGAAGCTGGCTTTGTTTAGGCTAGTATTTTCTGCTTTGTCAAAATAAATTAGGAATTCTTTTCAGAAAGGGTAGAAAGCTGGTTCAAGAATGTCACACTCTTTGATCTTTGTATTGGTTGTGATCAGCAAATAATCTGTATGAAGGATACTGTTCTTTGTGCTTTAATACATCTCTTTGTACTTTGTACATACAGTTTCTTCATTTACATTTAGCTAAGCAGCTTGGAGTGATGCCTTAGTGTTATTTGCTTATGCCTGTACTTTTCCAAAACATATAGACACAGGTTATGTAGGTTATTTCATGAAACTTCACCAGCCACTAAGTACAGTATTAATTAAAATGTCTACTAATTTAAAATTCTTAGTTCCCTGCATTTACTCAGGCTCCAGAACTGATAATGTTGATAACTGATAACAACCACTGAAAATTTTGGTTCCATAGTAAGATCTGACTCTGTCAATGGGTCTGATTACCTCTATCTATGACGTTTGGTACTCTTAGAGATGTCAGCTGCCACACAGAGGGAGAGCATCTGAGAAAAGATGTAGATCTGCCTCTGTTACCACCTAAAGGGTGATAACATTTGCCTGCAACTCTGACAGAAGAGACATGTTGACTCTTCTTGCTGCAGAAAAGCTGCTAAACTTTAGTTAAATGACTTTAAAGCTAAAGAACTAATCCTGCAGGATAGTTTAATTTTGATCACTTTATGTTGAAAAATATACATAAAGCACATTTCTAGGTCAAAGAATTCAAAGGAAAATCACAATGAAGTTTGCTATTCACTTTTGTCACTGGTTTTGACAGTAATTTACAGGTAATATTTCCAATGAAGGACAAAAGTTGAAATTTAATTAAGATCTTAATAAAACTTATTGCTTGACAAATATAAATGGAACATTCCCCACCAATTAAGAGAAAAAACTCTCTTATTATGATAGCCTATATACAAATCCTTCAATTTTAAATTTAAATCAGCATTTCATGCACATATTTTTATTGGTTTAAATGAACATAATAATACAAAATCTTCATTGATTTTAATAGGCAATTATGTAGATATGTAATCAATATTCTCTTTTTATTCTATATTTCCCATGTTAGGCTCTAGGAATTGTTGAGAATTGGATAGTTATTTCACCTTGCATACTGCTCCTAGTTATCAAAGATACCTTTATAAATGTTTACATATGAAAGAAACAATTTTTTCCCCCCAGTTGATATAAAGGGAACCAGGCAGTCAAATAACTACATAAGATGTCTTTAAATATAACCTCTGGACTGTAGAAACAATGCACTAATGTTTAATTAACACTATTTTACTGTTACTCTGAAGCATGGACTATATCAGGGCATGGTAATTGCTGTGCTTATCTTACCATTAAATTCCTGACAAAGCAGAAGTACATCTATGATTCCACCAGGGATTTTAATTTAATTAACTCTGTGGTGAATGGGATACTGGGCACTTTTGCTTTAATTTCCAGTGAAATTTCAACTACTGCTCTCTCCACCCCCTGCTTCTTAAAAATAACTTCAGACTCATTAACTGTATTTTTTCATCAGTGCTTTTTTTAAAGGTAGAGGACCGCTCTTTGTGCCTGTTTGGATTCAGGATCACTTAAGTCTGGCCAGGATAATTGGTCAACCCTGTGTTCAATACCTCATACACCCACTGGCCCTTTTCAAAGGGGAATGTCAAAGCAAAAGGCAACTCAAAACTGCACTACCTGATCATGCCATTTAAGTAAATCAAACATAATGATGGACTAATAAAAAGCAAACCCATGCCTCTTGCTTTTGACCACTCCTACTTTTCATTCACTGCCTAAAATAGAAGCAGATCAGTTATGACCCCATTGATACTGCCAGTAACAAACACCTCTTTTTACTAATGAGAGTTTTTACCTATAAGTTAAATTTACCATTTCTTTCATGGCATATTAATTCATATGCCCAAAACTACAAACCATTGTGCAAGATACTAATTTATTCAAGTTCTTTGGTAATCTTTACAGAAGATACAGTTTTAGAAAAAGTTTGCAATGGAATCAGTCTATGGAACAGCATTAATGAAGAGGTTGTAGAGGTAATTTATTTTTAATTTGGAAATTTTCTTTATGCTCACAAGCTTCCAAAAACTAAACATGCAAAACCAAAACTTGAATAAAAGAATATGGATAGTCAAAACATATCTGAAAACTGTTTCAAGCTGTCAGCAGCATTTTAAATATATTTATAATTCATATGCTACCTGATTACCATATATAACAACCTATTCACAACATTTGATGCCTTTTATATCTACTTATATACTTCATGTGTAGGGGTGTCCAGAGAAAAGTGTTTAAGAGCACACATTTAGCCAGGCTATTTTCTTAAAAAGCATTTGGAGTGAAAGTGAACGTACCCTGGAAATTAAAGATTTCAGTTGCTGGTGCAGATTTTGTTAATGCAATATTAGTGAATAATAGTTCATTACAACTCTGATCTACATTAACCATAAAGTCCTCATTTTGAAGAGTCTGAAAAATCAATTAATTAAAATTAAAAATTAATCTGAAACATGGTCTACATTACAGGCTCAATTGTATATTGTTTTCAGGTCAATAAATAAGTAACTTCTGAATTTCTGCTGCTCATACCTGACCTGTCCCTACACTGAAATGCACAATACATTTCCAGTTAGGAAAATAACAAAAGAAGACAGTCCTTTTTAAGTGGACACAGGTCTATTAAACATAATGATTGATTTGCTCTCCTGTACCAGCCCAATAACAAAAAACTTTCCTCTCAAGCAAACAAACTGTTTATGAAAGCTGTTAATGTTCACCACTGTATTTCTAAGGATTCCAAAACACTGGGCCTCACAAAACTTTCCCCAGAGGAATGAGGAACCAACACAAAAATAAGAACAACAAAAATAATTACCTCTATTTTCCCCAATTCTGTCTTTTAGTGAAAGTAATTCAAAAGATATTTTTTCCAGCCACAGGACAGAAACAAAGGTTGTTGCTGCATTGCATGATGAAATGCCATGCATCTAAGCAGATATGACAGATTATCCCTAACAGCAGGCTGATGGCACAGCTGTACTCCACTCCTTCTGGTTGTTTCTGTGACAATACAAATATTCCTGCACACCATAACACATTATGGACATGCCAAATGTCCTCTCTGTATAATACATACTGCACATGATTCCACTTTTAAAACCAAGGCAAAGCTAAAACTCCTTTCAGTCACTTGCTAATAACACTGAAAGTACCCCAAACTAAAGCAAACATTAGTCACCAAACTGAAATTATTTTTCCTGACGGCTACCTAGCATGGTTTGGTTGAAAGCAGCCAATTCTTAAAGAATATGTATTTTTACCTAAAGTATTTAGTACATATGAACAAGATGCCATATTAGACAACATAAAACAAAATAAAAATACAACCTCTAAAACCTCCTTAGATGCTCTGATGTCCAGACAGTGAGATTTTCTTTTGAATGACAAGGAAAAGAATTCCACCCCAAATCTTCTAATTTGGAGGTGTGGGGAAGCATCCAAATCAAAGTTGTTTATTGCTTGATGCATTTATTTTTCTATATAAAGTCTATATTATCGGTAGTGTGACATGAGTCATCCTCAATTTACCTATGGAGGAATAATGGCTTCCCAGAGAAGTTGTGCTGTCTCCATCTGTGGGTTTAATCAACACCCAGCAGGACATTATCCTGGACAACCAGCTGTAGCTGATCCTGTTTGATCAGCGTGGTTGGACCAGATCATCTCAAGAGATCCCTTCTAACCCAAATCTGTGATGTCAGAAGATGTCAGCATGTCAGAATAGCTCCCTGCATGCAGAATGTAGCATTTAATTTACTTAGCTGTGTCTTAATGGGTTTATGTGCCTAGACTGACATTTTTAGAATAAGCCCAAAAGCTGAACATTATTTTTTGATACTGTTATCTTTACTGTGCATTTAAACAAAACCACAGGCTTTTCTTAGTTTAAGTTTGTACAAGAAAACTAAGCAAAGCACAACGACAGAAATGTTTTTTATTTTTCAGTGTTTACCAGCTCTCAGTGGACAAAGGAAAAACTTTTGCAATGTCAAAAGTTGCAGTTTGCTTGTTTCCTATTAATTGACATTATGCCACAAGAATCCAACTTGCAGCACTTAGTAATTAAAAATTAGTTGCCTGCTATTTAAAGATGCCAGTGGGAAACACACAGACATGTCTGTAAAATGCACTAAGAAAGGTCAAGGCTTTGGGCTGCATTCAGTGCTTGGATTGTATTTCAGTGGCTTAAAACACAAAAAAGTTTTAATAGAGTTAAATTTGTCATCGACATAAATGAGGGTTATTGGGACTTCAAAAAACAGACATCATAATTTTCCCCTTCTTACAAGTGAAATAAGGGTGAGCAGAAAATTAAAGTCTTATACAGAAATAAAGTCAATCTGTCATCCTTTCTATGGGAAGAAATTTGGTAGGTATAGAAATGATACTGAGAAATCACTCCTAACGCTCAAGCTGACACTCTTTCTAAATGTCATGAAGCATATGATATCTAAAAGCAGTTTTGATTTATTGATTAGGAACTTAAGGTCATATTACCTCATGGGCTTGTGCAGAAAGAAGTTAGAAATACCATTATATACAGGAGCTATTTGTCATACTAGAAGATTACGTCTTTTACCATAATCTAAAAGAAAAATATATCATTTGAGTTTCCAAATGCAAAAATGATTGAAGGCTGGAAGCTTAACTCCAGAAATTTTCCTTTGAAAACTTCTCTTGGAATGTTAATTTATATTATTTAAATGTTAATTTATATTATTTGAAACCTGCTCTCAGATATTTTAAGCATTTAGACTATGTATATATATATATGCAGATTAGTCCTATTCAGGAGTGGTCAGGTGGTCAAGAGATTTCTAAAGTACATAAAACCCATGGGAATTGATATGATACAAATTCAGTAGCATTTTGCTCCAAACAGTTTTTTAAAAGCAGCTATTTAGAATCACAGAATATCCTGATTTGGAAGGGACCCACAACAAGCACCAGAATCATGTGTCTCCTTCTTTTGCACATGTGGAAAAGTTGAAAGAATTGTGATCTTTACAGTAAATCAAGAACTTAACTTTTAAGAAAGCTAAGTTTTAAAAACACGTGGATATTTTCAATTTTCCTAAGTGCCTGTTACTTCCTCAAAACAAGCTTTTGAATATATACATTTCTCACAGAAGTAGTTATAGTTTAAGTCCAAAAGGATACGTTTCAAGTCTTTTTTCATGTTATATCAGATATTTCATGCAACAGATTTTTCTTTGTTTTGGAACAGTTTTTAGCAGTCTTAACTAATTTCCTTCTGCATTTTGAAACTTAGGTATCCATTTCTATCTTTTGTTCTGAACTCATCTTGATGTTAGAAGACAAAAAAAAAAAAGCAGATAAGATTGGTTATGAATAGTTTTCTTCCTAGTCATGAAAGAAGGTTATGAATTAACATTGCAGCTGAGCAGCAAGTAGCTATGACAGTGCATTTTGACATAATGCAGTAATAGGAAAAGGTTGAAATGATGTTTCCTCAGAAAGCCAAAATCTAAGTGAGACATATGACTTGTAAGTTATGGGACAAATTCGTATCATCAGAAGTAGGGCCACATCCAGGAGTCATATCAAAGCCACATACAGAAATGTGCATAAACAGAGAGACATTTCTTGGATGAAAATATATTCACAATTAGAATGACTTCAGTTTGGAGTCTACACATGTACTAGAAGTCCAATTTCTACTATTGCCATAAAAATCAAACACCAGTAAGTTCTAGGTGCCAGAATTTAGTTCCAGCCAAAAAATGAGATTCTCATCCCTTGCTACATGCTGTGTTGAGGGGCTCTACCAAACCGCTTCAGTGCCCCAGTAGGTCATTGTATGTATGCAAAGAAACACAGGGCATTCATGGTTTCAGAGAATGAAACCCATTGCTGTCTTCAAGGTTTTTCTTCAAGTTGTACTGCTAACCCTACATTATGTCTAGAGTAGGTCTGAGTGTCTAGAAAAGCTAAACATTGGCCCATACTTACTCCCTTAAAGATCAGTTGAAAAGCCTTGCTCTGACAAAAGGAGAAGCAGAAATTTTTACCAGAATAAACCTTAAATTCAACTACAGCAATAGGCCTGGGACAGTATTGTTGAATTCAGCATAAATCAACACCTGCCAACTGCCAAGTCTCTTCGTTTGTCCATCTGTGTTATACGGCTAGATAAATATCCTAAGTAATTCTTAATATTTTAGGCTGGCACAATGGTTTATGACAATGAAGATTAAGGGCTGACAGGTAAGGGAAGAACTAGAAAAAGATAGCTAGAAAAAGATATGCATTGCCTTTGTGTAGATCTCAACTTGAAACAAAAATACAGGTACAAAAATAAACATATTATCCTTTTCTTATTTTATAACAGTTTTGTTTTCATTTAAATGCTGAGATTTTAAATCATTGCCTGAGGGAAGATATTAAATCTACTTGGTTTATACTTTGTTAGAAGCTCTCAGAGAATGTCTGTAATTTTGGAGAGATTGTTATACTGTTGTTCTTCAACTAGAAGCTTTACACATTTTTGGAATTCCTCTCCTTTAGAGAGAGGTCAGTGAAGGAATGATGTGTGAAACCATTGGAACCTGTTGTGAGAGCTAATCTACTGAAATACCTCTATTTTTAGCACAGATTTATTTTCTTGTATGGATAATACTTTAATGTATTTACTAGGAATTAATTCTAATCTCAGTTTCTCTCTGCCTCCAGATTTACTGGCTAGAAGGGGACATGGTGGAACGTAAAAGAAATTCCACACAATCTATGAGCCTAGAGGAAATGTCAGATAAATATCGTCAGTACCTTTACGTTCTTTCCTTGCACTTAGTTTGTGCCTGAGCTTCCAGTAACATCCTCATTGGGTGGTGGAATTGGTCAATGGACACAAATTAAAAAAAATGAAATTAAATGTCAACATGAGGAAAAACATTTTCATAATGAGGATGGTCAAAGACAAAAACAGGTTTGCCCAGAGAAGTTGTGGATTCTGCCTTTTTGAGGTATTTAAAGACTGACTGGATGCATCCAAGACAATCTCATCCTCTGACCCTACTTGAGAAGTGAAAGACATGGAGATCCCAAGAGGTCCCTTCCAAACCTCATAAATTCTGTAATTCTGTGAATTTCAGTTGTGTTAATGTGAGATTAAAAACCCTCAGAATACATGCTTATGTTTGAATAAAGACAATTGTATGTTTTTCTATAGCACATAAAATTTGAGTTTCAATACAGAAACTCAGAGGTTAAGTAGATCTTACATTATATGAGAGAGAAAAATTTTAAACATTGAAAAAACCCAAGCTGCAAAAAAACCAAAGAATATAAGAATGAGGAATTTTGAACTCCTGAGTTCCTACAAATTCCTTGCTTCCTTTGCAATCTTGGCTGTGCATAACTTCTGTAAAAAAGCCAAAACTTAGGAGACACAATTTTAGTTTTTCTGATTTGAATAAATGGCATTTGAGCTTCCACTGTGAGCAGTCTTTTAAAAAGCATAAAAAATACTTTCTATATGTGTATGGGATGATCTAAAAAGGAAGTGCCTCTTCTAAATCAGCCATGGCCAGGTTACTAGTTTGGCATTCTGTTTAATTCTTGGCAGTGAATTTTTCTTATGACACAAATTTTGGTTTTCTTCTTCTATAGAGACATCCTAAACAAGTGAAATACCGTAAATTAATAATTTTACTGATTTTTATAAAATAAAGAAGCTGCATTTTAACTGCTTAGGGCTAACCATACTTTGGGGACACAGAAATGATCTGGCCACATTTCTCTTTTACCCACTTTGGCATAGGAAGTGGACCTGAATGTTGGGATCCTGCATATTTTTCACTATTTAGGATCAGAATAAATTATTTTAAGAATAGAGTATTTTCAAACTTTTCTATCCAACATGGTCTGTTACACAGCACACCAATTAACAGAAAAAAACCTCAAACCCATTTTTTCTATGTGGAGAGAGCGAGTCACCACTGTGATGCATTCCATGTATGTTTTTAATAAGAATTGGTTAAATTAACACATTCTGTGCTATTTTCAAAACTACAAATTACTTTTTAAAATCAACCTTAACTCTTCATTACAAAAAACTTACAGAAAATGCAATAATAAACCATGAATCATCAGCTAAACTAACACCTAAAAATCAGCTGAGAATATTTGTTACTGATAGTTAACATTGTGGACCAAAATTTTACCTTACACGCATAAAAGACATCAAATTCAGAAATGTCATGGAGGTTTTATAGAGTCTAACAACACAGGGGCCAAATGAAATTAATAACACCTACAACTAATATTTTTCCATATAAACCAAGCAAGATTACAGAAGCTATTGAAGGTGGAAAAGTTAAAATATTAGATTTAAAATTGCATATCAGGAAACACAGAGGGTGTACTTACAGAAGTACAGTGTTCTTCAAATTTTGCCTTAAAGTTGATTTGACACAATATTGCTAAATAATAGAAAAAGAGAAGAGAAATGTGGATAGCAGTAAATAGGGAACAGTGTCATGAGGAGTCGGCTCTAAGAAGAGTAAAACCCCTGAAAGTAAAAGGAATTGATAACTAATACATAAAATTGGAAGACAACACTTTATCAGTGCACTACACATGAATAATATATACAGACTTTAAACCTAATCACATCTTCTATATATCATCAAGCTAAAGTAATAAGTAAAAATGCTAAAAACAAAAGGGGATTGAATTGAATGATTGTTCTACACACTGCTGCATAAAGTATGCATTTTTGTTTTAAACAAAGAAAAGAAGAAAAATATTATTTCAACTGGAAAGATGAATATTTAAAAAATGCACTTTTTAAAATTGTCATACAAAGACAGAAACCTGCTGGGCAACAGCAGAAAGGATGCACATGCATGAAATGTGTCAAAGTTAAGTAAGTAAAATTTTGGTAACAGTTTGGTAACAGTTGGAGACCATGAATAAGACAGTAGTAGTTAAGGCCCAGAGAAACAAAGTGCAAACTACACAGATGGAACAAAAACCTCAACAAATTAGGCACCTAGGAGTAAGCTAAAAAAAAGAAAAGTGGCTGAAGGAAGATGAGATGTGACAGATATAGATGTGGGTAAAAAAACCCATATCATTTAGAGAGATGTGAAAGTAATCCCAATGTGAAACCGAAATTGTACTTGAAAACTGAAGTAAAATAATACAAGGGGTGTAGAAAAGCATTTTTTGTAAGATGCCATTTAAATAACTGAAAAGAAAGCAATAGAAGTTGTATTAAAAATAAGGAGATCAGTAATTTCAGTTTCAAGAAGCGATTGGGAATATGAACAATTTTACTCATCTCTGTAGACTATCTCTTAGATTTGGCCTGTAAACCAATAGATGACAGTCAGATTCACTAGAAACTGGAGCTAATCAAATATTTTTCACATTTCTTTCAGCTGAACCAGCAGCATTCCTACACCTGCAGATAGGAATGAAGATCTATCAGCCTAGAGAGAAAGCACAGAAATGAATGTGGCTTCAGGCTTTCAGCTAAGGTACCTCCAAACTAAGTAAGTGAAAGATACATGTTGTGGTCCCTGCCACAAGCAATGTTTGACCTTTGAAAAAAATTACTTTCTACCAGATGAACAAGAGGTCATAGAGAAGCAATTTAATGGCTACAGCTATTCTACCCTCGAAGATGCACTGTGTAGAGTCTCCCTTGACTTTTTTTTTCTGCCTTGGACTTCAGAGTCTGACAGAGAAAAGTTAAATAAGACACTGATGTGATTTAACCAAATCCAGCAATTAAGATCCATGCAGTGGACCCTCCCGTTCCCCTCCTCTGCCACACTGGGATGGGGATCAGAATTGTAAAAAGGGAAAGCTCATGTGTTGTGTTAAGAACAGTTAAATAATTGGAATAAGGTAATATTATGATGATGAGAGCAGGAACGGGGGAGGAGGAAGGAATAACGTCTGATGACAATACAACTGCTCACCACCCACTGAGCAATGCCCATCCCATCCCTGAGCAATAACTGGCTGGTCCTGGCCAACTCCCCCAGTTCATACACTGAGCATGATGCCCTATGGTATGGAGTATCCCTTTGGCCAGTGCAAGTCAGTTGTCTCAGCTGTGCTCCCTCACAACTTCTTGTGCTCCTCCTCCCTGGTAGAGCATGAGTCAGTGAAAAGTCTTTGACTTAAGGTAAGAACTACTGAGCAACAACTAGAATATCATTATCAACAATACTCCCAGGCTAAATCCAAAAAAACATGGCATTACTCCAGTTCGAAGAAAATTAACTCTTTCCCAGTCAAAACCAGAACAGAAACCATATAAACATGAAACATCTATTTTACTCTGATTATCAAAATAATCAGAGTGCAAAGACCGAAAGCTGCATTAATGACAAAGCAGGAATTTGCTTCTATGTCACTTTTCTGAAATTCATGTTACCAGTTTTGAATAATTTTATCTTTTTTCAGTCAGTGGCTTTTGTGACTGGTTTAGAATATCTAAGTCACAACTGTAATAATCGTTCTCTATGTCAGATGAACCAAACCCATGGGAAACTTCAGCCCCACTTTTTTAAAGCAGATTGATTTATTAAAGAGGACGAAGGGAAAGATGATCCCATCTAATCTCTGTACATGTGCATTCTTCTTATCCTTCTTGATCAGACCTGGAAAACTAGCCTTAAGTTCATTGGTATGTCCTTTACAGTGTGACAATTATACTATTTTAAACAGCTGCCTCATTGTCATAACCCACAAGGCTTGAAAAGACATGAGGTGGCCCTGAGAAAACAATGTTTGATTAGGTTTATCAGCAGCCTAGTTATGTTTTGAAATCTAATAGTGAGAAAATGATGTAAGAAAGAAAACTTCAGTTTTCTTATTTGTATCCATTTTCCTTATTATTTTCTTTATTTCCTCACTATGTGTATATATATATATTTCCTTGTCTCCACCTGAGACATTTTTGAGAAGGGATGAACACTTTGTCCTGTGATCCGGAAAACTCAGAACATTTTATTGTTTTCATTCTGTGAACCTAGTTTTAATACAAAAGCCCATTATTAAACAGAAATACAACAAAAAAAACCCCTAAAACCCCCACAAAACCTCAACCCATTCTCAACAGTAATATTTGTGTTGTGTTCCAAAGCACTATCCTTACAGTACTCAGAATTATAGTACATACATAAATATTTATTTAGGAATTACTGATATATTCTTTGTTCTCTCTCTTAAGTTTAGGTCTGGGTTTTTTTTTTCCAATCATTCTCATATGATTACATGAATATTATTTTATTTCCAATATTTAAAGTGAATTTGTTCTTCTCTATTCAACCAACCATTCTTCAAACATGATTTTTTTTTAGTATGTTTTTTCTCTGTACACTTCCAGGCATTACTACAATCTTTTATTTCCTGTAGTTTTTATTTATAACCCAAACAATTTTCTGAGTGAAAAACATTTGTTTCATTTTTTGGGAAAAGACTTTTATTCATACATCTCTCAGACTGCAATCATTGCAGTGCTCAGCTGTGGGGAATCTTGCTGACAATGGACTAACTTTTGACCCAGACATATGCTCCCACTTTGCAACAAGAGTTATTTTAAATGCTATTTCTGCTTTTCTGAAAAAGGTCACTCAATCCTAAAAGCTGGATTGAGCAGTTCACATGTGGCTAAAAGATAAATACAGTTTAATTCACCTGGGAATAAAAAGTCTTCTCCTGTAGGCTCTCTTAAGCTGGAGGACTGAATCCAAATTTGTTTTTACATTGCCATAAGAAAAATGTGTTTTGATAGCCATTTAAGTTTAAGAAAAGTAGTTTGTTTTTTTTCTTCAAAAAAAGTTGTGCTTTTCTTCTGGCAGCAACTCATTTTCTTAAGAGCTCTCACTTCACAGAATAAACATGTAATAAAGCTTCCTTTGTGTTGATAAAATTACTGTAAGCACATTTGAAACACAATGCAAATTATTTTTAAGCTTTTTTTTTTTAATCCTAATTTAATAAACTGTTCTTGTCTTATAAGAAAAATCTGTTTCTTTTCCCATTGTTTTTTCTTTGTTTTTTACTTATTTCCTCATCCTGGAACAGTGAGTTTTCTGCAACAAGAAATAACTATTTCCTAATAAGAGAAAATAGTTTCTTCTCATTTTAACATACAGAAGAAACAATTTTTGTACAAATAGAGACTAGAATTTGTTCTATGCTGTTTTGCAAGAGCCTTTTCCTGTCTAGAAGAATAAATGCATTTCATAGAGACAAATTCAACATCTGAGATATTATTAACTGAATTTTTAGGAATACTAGCATTTAAGAAGCTGATTCATTTCACCATGAGAATTCTACAGGCTTTTCTTTTCCTTAAACTCTCCACTATAAGTACAGCTTTTTCCATTATTATAACCTCAATTGTCTCATTTCAAAAATAGTTTTGCCATTCCATTTGTCAGGTATTAAGAAACAAAGCAAGTGGGTGAGGGGTGAAGAATCACAAGAGTAAAAGTGACAAAACTTGTGAGTTGAGACCAAGACAGTACAATAATAATACCCATTATTTTTATACCAAGCTGCAATGAAAAAAGATAATATCATACAGAAAGAAAATAAAAGACAAGAAAGACAAGTGATGAAAATGAAAAAAAATTCCTTGTCACCAAACAACTCATGTCCAGGCAGTCCCTGAGCAGCAGGACCCCACTAATTCCCCTTGTTTTATTGCTAAGCATAATGCCATAGGTATGGAATATTCCTTTGGTCAATGGGTTTCAGTGGCCTCAGTTGTGTCCTCTCCCAACTTCTTGTGTCCCTGACTCCTCACTGATGGGGGGCAGTGAGGAACAGAAAAGGCCTTGGACCCGTGTGAACATTGCTCAGCTATAACAAAACCACCTCTGTACCACCAACAGTTTCCCCCATAGTCGCTACTGTGAATAAAATAAACTCTATCCCAGCCAAAACTAGCACAATACCATTTGTTCATAGCCCTAACAAGTCAGGCTTCCACATGGACACGCTGAAATTCTTTCTACTATTTGACTGAATTGCACCAAGTAATTTCACTGAAGTAAATAAGCCATACCAACCAAATCTGACCCCTAATATTTCCATTTGTATCCATTCTTTGTGCCTCTTGCTCCTCCACTTCATAGGTGACTGTTCTGGATCACCATGAATGAATAAGAATTGCAAGGTTACAATTTCTTGTGAAGCACCTTACTGGGTCAGGGTCAAGATCAAGAAGCTAGCATGAAAAGCAAAGAAAACACAAAAAGCCATACCCACTTCAAAGTTCAGCGGATGCCTTTTAACTCTTACTTGTTCTCAGACAACACAAGGAAAATTAGGTAACAAAGCTGCAGGCTGCAAATTGCTCCAGGCACTTTAAGTCCCAGGCGTCACACTGAGACCAAACTTCTGTGGCGTGCACATCCTATCTCATCTCTGCATCATATTCATCTTTTTTTTATACCTTTAAAGTCGGTTTTATGCAACCAAATATCTACTTTCTGGCACCTTATCAAATATGTTTGCAGTCAAAAGTGATTTAGAATGCCACTCACTTCACATTACAAGCTTAAAAGTTTATGTCTGAGTTTAAGATCCACAACATAAATTTTTTGAGGGCTTGATGACAAATATATTTCCCTTCTGTGAGGCTCTCTGTTTAGCAAAAAGCTCAGAATTATATGAAGAGAGACAGGTTTCTGTCCAACAGAAATGTAACCCCGGTTCTGTAACTGAATGGTGCAATTTGATCAGGAAATTATCAGTGCACAGTGACTTTTTGATGTATACATAGATGGAGGGGTTTTTTTGTGCCTAAAGATTAAAGTGCTCTCTCTGCTCCTTTGTCACCTGTTTAGCCCCTGACAGTTAAGATCAGTTGTCCCACAGCTCATTACCTGTTATTGCGACCTACCTCTGACTGATTGCAGGCGCAGGGTCCACAATTTTGCAAAGCACCCTACCTACCTACAACAGTCCCTCTTGTAAGGAAAATCAATCATTCACATTCTGCTCCTTCATTATCTGCAGCTTCACCTGACAGAAGCTTCAGCTGCACATCTCTTCTTGGACTCCCATATATTTCTTTCTATAGAGTTATCTAGACATATTCTTTTGGTCATTTTGAGAGCTGTTTTAGGTTTATAAAACACATTTGGCAAAACACTCAGCATTTAAAAACGCATAGTAAAGGTTAAATATAATATCAGACAAAGTCATTTACATTTGCAAAACTTGCTCGCACAGATGTGAAATTCAAGTCTGTAATTCCAAAATTCATACTCCATGTCCAGTTTTATAGAACTAAGCCTGAAACATCTGGGTTTTTGAAACATTTCAAGGACATGGAGTTAGATTTTTTTACTTCTTACCCACAGACCTTCCTACCTACAATGTGTGTACAAAATCTATGTAAACTTCAAAAGGAAGAAATAAAAAAAAAAAATTTTCCATTAGTAAAGCTTAAAATTCCTACCAAAAAAACAACAGAACCAATGACTGAATCACTCAGGCATTGGGAATACTTCAAACACATTAGACAAAAGTTTTAACTGACTTTTTCTAATGCTTCACAACTAATTCTCTTCTATCTGTGCATTGCAGCATGTAAAATTTCAAGGAGAAAATCAAACAACAAACAATCCGTTCTATTTCAGTACACGAGATTCAATACCAGAAGATTTATTTGTATGTTTCCCAGAATTAGATCATCTTTGAGCCCACTGCACGTGTAACAAAGTTATCTGGGTATTACTTCTACGACATGAAAATATGGTAGCAGCCTACCCAAGTCTCACTGGGAAAGGTTTTACTCTGCCTACCAAGACAACAATAATTGTCCCCACTACACTAGGGAAACTGCAGAGCCCAGAGAACAATTGGAGGCATGGATGGGCAGCTCTGGGAAACAGACAGCTACATGAGATGTCTACAGTGACCAAGGGGACCAAAACCAGAGCTGAACGAAAGAGCAGCTGTCTCACAATTGTGGGTCCTGGCATAAGCAAATAAACAGTGACTACTCTGGATTTTATTTTAATATATTTCTGTTATTTTTAGCTGAAGACAGCAAGTATTTAATGGTATGATCTCAAACACTTAATTTTTTTTTATTCCCAAGAGGCATTTTACTAAATATAAAAATTAAATCATAAGCTCACGATAGGGCTGCTCATGATACTAACTCCCAAACCTCCCTTCAGCTCTGTTGCAGTGTTGTGAGTCCCCAGGATGAGGTGAAAGATGAGAACTGACTCCAAGTTCTCAGAAGGCTGATTGATATGATATTGTTTGTGTTGTGTTATATTAAGAGAAATTATATACTAAACCTGTACTAAAGAAAGAAAAAGGATACAGACAGAAGGCTGGAAAGGAATGAATAATAAAAACCCATGACAGACTCAGAGAGTCCAACACAGCTGGCTGTGATTGGTCACTAATTTAAAACAATTCACATGTTTGGATAAACAATCTCCAGACCACATTCCAGAGGAGCAAAACATGGAGAAGCTGAGGCTTCTCATCTTCCCAGGAGAAGAAATCCTGGTGAAGGGATTTTTCAGAAAATATCATGGTGACACAGCTCCATTCAGAATGGCTGAAAATGATAATAATCATAGTCTGTGTAAAATTCACAAGCAGCATATTCTTTCCAGATTTTTTCCCTCACATCATGTTACCAATCCTCTACACTATATAAGAGTTCAAATTTCTAAGAGAAAATAATAACTCTTAAGTCCAGAAATGAGTTAATTTTCTTATAGATATGATCAGGAAGATGACAAGGACTAGCTATGATCTTTTCTGTGTTTACAGAATGACAGTGGCATAAGAAATCAGACAAGACATACTTTTCAGATTTCACACTGAGTATAAGGAGCGTTCCTTCAACTTAATAAAGTTTTCTGATAGAGTCCGTTGTTAGCAAAAAATAAGGAAAATGAAAATTTAATCCGAGTTTAGCAGCAATAAGTAGATATCAACATACTACAATGTGTTCCTCTGCAACAGCAGTGTGTTAAAACTTGCCTGTGGAAAGAGATTGAACTGCTTTGCAAGATCCTCCCATAGAGTAGAGTAGAGTAGAGTAGAGTAGAGTAGAGTAGATAATTTCAGTTGGAAGGGAAAAGTAAAGCATGTTATTAAGGACATTATCCAATAAAAAACAGCATTCAAAGCTTGCATTCCCTTTTCTGATTATCCAAAATCTGATTCATAGGCATTTCTAGATAGGTATTTCTACTCATAGCTACCATACCTTTCCATGAATCAGCAAACCATCTCTTTACATATGAAAGCAACCCTTTTCTTCAAAGCTATTCTCTTTGCAACTGTTTTTTGAAAGCAAGTGCAAGTGTCCTCCAACCTTCCTGAAACTGGTCATGGAACAGTTCTAACACGTACATTTCTCACAGACATTGCAGATAGTGTTTGCCTTTACAAAGAATAGGATACACAAAGTAGTTTTAAGGATTCTATGCCACAAAATACTTGTTCTATTTCATAGCTGCTTTGACTGGTCTCTATGCAGTTTTAATTTCAAAAGGAGTAACAAGGTGTGAAGTATTTAAAACTGCAATAAAAAACAGCAAAGACTCAGTGTGCTCATGACTGAGGTAATTGCTTCTTGACTGCTGTAAGGTTTTTAGCCCTGCAAAGCATTTGTAAAATCACTAAAGAATGTTGTTATGCCTTCTTTTTCTTCCTTATTTTTGTTCTCAAATAGCAAGCTAGTATTAATGCTGTCCTTGTTAAGATCAATGTGAAAACACCCTAAGTTTGGTCCTTAGTGGAGAATAGAACCTGTCCCACACAATACAGAAAGTATGTCAGGAGAGCACAAGAAATCCAAGGGGTTTTTTTTAGGTATTAGAAACAAAATGACTATTGATTCATACTGATGTAATATATAACTGATTAAAATTTCTGAGTGAAAGATATGAGTTGTTTTCCCCCATTTCATTATTCATTACTTCTTTTATTTTTGCCTTTTTTATTTAACATATTGCTGAGCATCTCTTCTGTATGGCCTCTATCCTCCAAACACAACTTAATCTGGTGGTCTTAAAATCTAAATAGATTTATGGAGAGTGACTAAAATCTGGGGCAACTTCCACTCGACAGCTTTAATGAATAAAACTCACATAACACTCATACAAACATATAATCCAGTTCTATTGAACTGTTTGTGAGTTTGCTCACAAATATAGAGAGTACTTTGAAAGCTAAGTTTGGTTCTCTTCTGAACACATTAATTTGTTCACAAGAACTTCACCTGTGAACTGGCAATAAAATATCCTATTCTTCGTTGACAGTAGCCTGTCAGTTTAGGAACTGCACAGCACAGCCTGCACAGTCTTTACACAGTTACTAGAAGGAGCTGTGAAGAGACACTCACAATCAGTGAAAATTTTTCACTTCAGAGGAGGTGTTTAACTGTAGATCAATTGAATATGCAGCTGTAAGTTTTGCATAGATGTGACACAAAGTGTGACAGGAAAGCTTTATATCAAACACTTGTATAGACCCTAAATAAAGTAGAAATGGGATCAATAACTGTATTCTCTTGACTGCAGTCAGTAGACTTGCAAAGTAACTTACAAAAGTATTATTTTCATATTAGACAATCACTGTTTCTGAAGCTGACTGCAGTTTAGTGCATAACTCACGTTTTCTCCCCATTATCCACTTCATCACATAAAGCAGGTGAAGCCCTCTCAAAGCTGCCCTAGTATTATCTATACATATATTTTAAAATACTAATTTAATGCACTATAATATTTTATGGTAAGCCATGCCTTCAGCTGGCTGAAAACTCCAAACTTTGCCAGGAGCCAAATAGTTCAGAGCTGCTAAAGCATTTTCCCTAACAAGGGCTTTTCACCCTCAAGAGCCAAGTTACTTAAGCTGCCTGTATTGAATTGCATCCCTTTTGAAGCTGGTCACCAGCATTTCAAACATAAATGAGCCCTTAAGTCCATCTCTCCCTTAAGAACAGGCCTAAGTAACTAGTTGAGTTGCATGGCACAGCATTAAGATGCTGCCTTTAAAGGAAAGAATCCTCATACTCCAGGACAGCTGTACTGTGTGAGCTAGAGATATCACAGTTTGCTGCTCCCAGCAGGGCTCAGATGCTGCCTGCTTAAGGAAAAGTCTTAGCTGCACATTCTGCTGCAAATCAACCAAATGCTGCTTCTACTGCAGCAGGAATATAATCTTGCAAATGAGGATGGGATGCCAGTTTTGGTGCACTGTTTATGGGTCTTTTTTCAATAGATGGAGATCACACATCATTTTCTACATGTCACTCAGAATCTGTTAAAAACATGAATTACTACTTATCCCTAAAACAAAAGAATGAAATCAATTTTATTATTCCCCTGGAAAATATAAACAAATTATGCAACATCACACTTCCCCCTAGTAGAAAGCAATAAATTATGTATGTAGACAAGGAAATAAGAGTGGAAGTATCAAAGGAGGACAGAATATATCATAAAAATGCTGTTCACACTACAAGATATAAGGCTTTATCAGTTTTTCTATTCTGATCCATTATGCTCTGGGGATCATCTCAGCCTCAGAGCAATTCTTTTCAGTTAATGTATAACTCTAAAGTGGATGTGCTGTGGGGGTTTCTTTTATTTTGTCCATCCTGGACAAAAAAATGGACAAAAAGGAAATTATAAATGTCACTGGAAAGGTAGCTGTATTGCTGAGATACAATGGTCAATTTCTTCACATAAAATCTGCAGCACGAAAATGTATTTAAACTAAGCCATAAAGAGCAGCATCACCAGATACTTAGGCTCTGAGTAAAACTACTAAGTAGAGACTGGGAATTACTTCAAGATGCCCAGTACAGAATATCAACTGCAGAATTGAAAATTTCCAAGTGAGGGAATGACAAAATTAACTGACTAAATTACTTTGTCAGGGAAAGAGGTAGCTAGTCACAGGTTTCCCATTACTTTTTGATACCCAAGCAGCTCAAATTCCTCAGTTAGATGTACCAGGAATACAAGACTGTAGGATTGGGTAAGTTGTATTTTCTGAAAGGGGGAAAATATAAAGGATATTTCAAAACATTCTTCTAAGTCAATAGTGCCTGTCTTTATTTTTCTCTTTTGTCTAAAACTGCTTGAGTTGAACCCAGTTTTTTGCAGGGCACAAGGAATGTTCATTCTTCATATTCTTGAGAGGAAGTTCATTCATGGTGCCAGCCTCTATAGCTTTGTGGCTGACCTGAAATCATTTGTTAATGGACATTCAAAGCTGTTGAATGGACATTCAGGTTAATGGACATTCCTTGTTTTTCAGAAACAGTCCTTGGCTGCATCAGTCACCCCAAAAAGGGCGTAGCTATCAGTTAAGGATTGTACAGCAGCTTATTGCAGTGGTGGACTACAATGGGACTGTTGTGCCAAATGACAGAGTATAAAGTAGATCTGAGTCATTTGGCTCATGCCTATTGCTGCAGTTGCTTTCATCTGCCCAAACTCATCTGTTTCTTGCACAATATTCTGAAACTCTTCAAGCTTAATTCTTTTTACTATTAATTGTGTTACACTAAGGCTTCAAAAATACCACATTCACTTTTTACTCTTGGATATTTTGCTGAAATAAGAAGGCAGACTGTTAATCATGCTAAAACACCTCTAAATTGAGACAGCTTTGGCTAATGCAGGTAATGCAATTTTCTACCCAATGGGGAGCTACACTTTGCAAGAAAGAAGGATACAGGAAAATTCTCAGGTTTTAGCATTTAGGGCAATAAAGTCTGTTAACAGAGGACATTTTTTTCTTGGTTACCTTTATGTTTGTGAGTTTTTTTCACAGAACATCCAATCCCATTTGTCTATAGATTGCACATTTTCCTCTATACCATTTCAAAAAACAAATTCACATAAAAAGTATGATTTGTTGATTATTTCCCTTTGATTCACACATCCTTCAATTTTTAATTTATTTACAGACTTTTCTCAACTGAGGACCATGTTGCCTCATCCAGATTTCATTGAAATTTATCATAAACCAGTTATTATAGACATTAAAAATTGAAATCATAAATGCATATCATCATCTCTCTCAGTTCTCTACTTCTGTAATCTCCCTTTCCTTTCTTGTTGCATCTACTAAGAGGGAATTATATGATAGACAAAATATATGTGCTCTCAGTTTGTCTTCAAGTTTCTCTAAAAAGAGTGACTGGGTTAAAAGAATTTCCTTGAGGCTTGGTCTTGCTTTAGGTAGGAGCTAAGAGCTTGGGAATAGAAGATTCAGAGGTTACAGAGTGTAGTAAGTGAGCAGGAAGACTGAAGGGAAGGAAAAAAAAAAAAAAAAAAAGAGAAGAAAAAGAAAAAGAAAGAAAAAAGGACTTACAGCCCATTGTTAGAACGGGACAGAAGCAACCTTCCTATGTGCTGGTGGTGAGGACTGAGTGTGCTGTAATACAGAAAATCAGGGAACTGGTTGAAATCAATCCCTTCTGCTAGCAAACTGTGGGCACACCACCCTGTATAGAATTCTTACAGTTACTTAACACTGAACATGCATGGCAAAGCAGTCCTCACAGCATGTGAAAATATCTACAAAGAGAGTGATATCAATTCAATAACTGTTAAATTGCCTGTAATGCAAAGCACCTATAATAATTCCCTATTCCATTTACTACAAACTCATACAATCAGGTGGGATATTTTATTTTAAATTTCTTTTTTTTCCTTCTAACCTAGTAAGATTAGAGCATGGTGCTAATAATACCAAGCCTGGGGGCTCAATCCCTGTATGGGCCATTCTCTTTAGAGTTGGACTTGATGACCCTTGTAGGTCCCTTCTAATTCAGAAAATTCTGTGATCTGGAAATAAATTCTTAACTGCCACTGTTCTGGAGACAGAGAGGAAGACATACTTTTTTTTTTTTTTAAGTAAAGTAATTAATGGAAAAGGCTATCAGTCTTTCCTTTAATAATTTATTCCTTACCATGAATCAGACCAGAACCATTAAGAAAAAGATGAGAAGTCTTAAGGTGTTATGGACTTCTGTTAACCCTTGCATCAATATAAGATAAACAGACAAGATAAAGAAAGACATCTTGGAAGAGGAGAACTGCTGTTCTCATACTCCAAAACATTAATGGCATTGCTAGCTACACTAGCTAACAAACTTTATTTCTGTTGGTTTTTGCAAGAGTTGAAGAAAGTAAAAAGAGGATTTCTGGAGAAATATGTCCAAAATGAATTGTGTTTGCACTGGGATAAAAATTCATAGCTTGAAGCACACAAAAAATAAACAGTCCAGCAGAACTAATATTAAATCTAATATCAGAACAGGCTCCTGTGAGCTATTTGTACTCTGCTGACATGTAATAGTCTGTTCAGCATTGTAACTTACATTTTTGTACTACAAATATGTGCACAACAACTGAGTTTGGTAAGAAAAAATATTTAAAAAATAATTCAAAAATATTGTTTCTTTTCTTTATACAGGATGGTGACTTGTAGCTTAAACCAGCAAATCTTGACTGTCATATTGTCAAAAAAAATTTCTATCTTTTTGAGTGTTTGATTGTCATCTAGGCTCCTGAACTCCTTGTACCTGGAAAATTTTTTGTTAGAGGAAAAAAATTCAGTGTATATTTCTTTTCTTTAGATTTGCAGACTCCACAACAAAGGAAGATTACAGGAGCATCCGAAGGTTAGTTACAAAAAAGCTCCATAAAAAAACCCTTCAGACCAATTCAATAATTACTATTTGACATACATTTATGTATGCTCCAATGCACTCAAATCAACTTTCCCATCTTTAACTTAGCCTCAAATTAACTTCTCAAATGAATAAAGCAATAGAGTTTACAGAACACAGAAGGCAACACCTCCTTCTAAAAGGCATTAAACAGAATTAATACCATTGGCTTTGCCTAAAAATAATCACTTTGGAAAAATTGATTAATAAACAATAAATTCCTTATGTGTAGTGTTTCGGTTGCTGGGATTGGCTCATATTTACAAGTTCTTTACAGTTGTTGGAGGCAATCACTCCATGGCAAAGGAAGATCTACAATTAAAATAAATTACTGTGTTCAGGACAAAAAGACACAATGTTTTATATGAACATGGAAAGTGAGGGGATATCAATTGGTATGAACAATGATGGGTAAAAAATAGAGGCTATTGTTCATGTAACAGCTTTTGAAATACACTTTGCTTTCAGAAGCTAGCAAGTCTTCCATTTCTTTTAAAGTAAGTAACTGGCTTAAGAAAAACAGGTTGGCTTAAGAAAGCAGGTTGGCACAGACTTTGGAAGTTTTCAAGCTGCATGCTGGTACCCAGGGCTCTAAATAAGTGCATGTCATCGCATTGGAACATAATCTGAAATGCTTCTTTTTACTCACCAATAGCCCAGAGAATTGGGCAATATTCAACTTATTCTACATTAATCAATTCTTCTGCCTATTTTTACTAGGTAGAGTAGATCTGTTATGTCTTTGTGCAACAAAATATAATGCCTCCAATCATTATTAGGCAGGTGTAATATGACATATAACATTTCCTCCTGATACTGAGATTGATGAGGAAGAGAATAGAGTTATAATCCTATTTGTAGCTTGACTTCATGAATCCTGGAAATTCCTCTGATTCCTGCCACTAGCACCTATAAGCTGCCATAAGTAAATCCAAGCTATATAGCATGACAAGAACTCACAGACACTGGTAAATAAATCGTGTCAAAACACCTTCTATAAACAGCTTCATAAAAATACATAAAATTGTCAGATATGTTGTACTGCTCCTGTGAGAGAAAATGTCTTTAGTGAGTCTCCTGGATTTGATGACATCTCCTCAGACTTAAGAAACTAAGATGCAATAATAGTCTCAGGATGCCAAATTTCTTGATTTTTAACACTATCTGATTAATTTTATGTTTTATCCCTCACAGTAATTACATGAATATATGTACCTTGGAAAGTTTATACATGTTCTTAAGGAAAAGTAATTGAACACTTCATTGGAGTTCATAGTCAGCTAGTCATCTTCCATAGTTCACTAGGTCATCTTCTACACTTAGCAGGTGTCATGAGGGATTGCAAAACCATTTTAAATTATTTAGGCCATATTTGGAGCAAGTTGTATAGATAGAGTGAGAAAGGTTCACCATATGTTTGAGAGTCCTGCTCAAGTCTCTGCTGAGACCTGCCACATTGATTCGCTTTTCACTTATATGACATTGTCTGTTGAGAACATCTGTATCCTAGAAGGTCAAGCACATGGATGCACTCATTCTGACCCTGAGGAGTAGAGAGCTGCTGTTTTCCTTTGAACAAGTCAGAGATGTGAGAACTGGTGACAACTAAGCTGAGTTTCTGTGCTTTTAATTCTGTACTACAACATGGCCCAAGCCTCCTCCAAAAATTTCTTTTCCAATAGAAGAGCATCAGCAATCTTGACTGTGTAACATCCCCTCTCACTCCAAGCTTTCCACACATATACACATTACCATCACTCATTACAAAGCAGAAAAAATGGGATTGGTTTTACCACCAGGTACTCCTGCATTTTTCTCATAAAAACGCTCAGCTTTGATTTATTTATTAATCTCAAAAGCCAATTATATTTTCTCGAATAAACACTGAACTTAGTAAATTTCCACTGTGGAACAAAACTGAAAGTTGAAATTCATTGGAATCATGGGTTACTACTGCTACTTGCAACTCTAGAGCTTATTGTAATATCTTTCCTATCAGTCCATTTTAAGGGAACTTGGAGAAATAAAAAAAAAAAAAAATCCCAAAACAAACAAGAAAAAAAACACCAAAAAAACCAAAAAAAACCCAAAAAACCAAAACCCCACAAATTTTGATTTTAAAAAATCTTAATTTAACTGGATCAAAGTTTATTTTCTTTTCAATTCTCTCCATCCTTGTATGCATACATGGTCAGCCATGTAGCTGTTGTGAACCCCTGGATGAAAGGAACAATATTTCAGACAAAGAGTGGGAGTGGAATGGCTGACAGACAGATGTTTAGGACCTAAAATTAAACTTCCCTGAAGATCCTTAAGAGAGGGGGAAAAGTAGACAAAATTTAAGTCTATTTCATACCTACCTCAATCCTACCTCACCCTCCACCAAAATTACAAAAAAAAAAAAAAAAAAACCTCTAGGGGCATAATAATTGCTATAGGGCACAAACTGCTATCTTTCACTGGTTAAACAGAACTTGAAAAAGAAACTGCATGGAAGAACCAAACAGCATAAATCTAACAAAATAGCCCCATAAAGCAGTTCAGGAAGATGCTACTTCACCTGAGGAAAAGAAATATAGAACTGGTTTGAGATCAACCCCTTAAAAACAACCTTTAGATAAGTGGAGGATAGGGGAGGCCTTATACAGTGCCATCAGAGTAAGACTTACACAGATTCACCTCACCCTGACCACATAAATTTAGGAAAGAGAGAGTGACTGAGAATCTGAAATTGCTAGAATAACAACATGAAATAATTCAAGCAAGGTTCAACAACCTTTCTTGAAGTTTGAACCCTCTTTACCTTCTGAATCTTCCCCTCTCCTTTTCATCTGCTAGCTGCAATTCCTCTCCTTTGCTTCTCACAAAGCTACTCTCTGCTTTTGTCTTTTCTTTGTTTGTTTCTTTATATTTTTTTTCCTTTTTTCATGTTTTGCCCTGTAAATTTAACTTTGCTGAGTTTCAGTCAGCTAAACACAAACTTACTTTTCCTGATTTTTTTTAAACTTCAAACTAGAAGCCTTGGGATATGATACAAAGCAACAAGCTAAAAATCACTGATTTCCAAATAAAATTTTACTAAAATATGCCTCTCAACAAAGCCATGTGGTTGGCCATGCAGAATGCTCTGCTGTCAATGTCAAACAGCAAAGTCTGACAGAGCCTTCTTCCCCATCTCAACCACTCAGGTATTCCCACTGCTTAGTTATTCACATATGCCTCAGCCTGCTTCATTCTCTTAATTTATTTTTCTGCTTATCATAAGGAGTTCAAACATAAGCTAGTTTTGAGTCATTCATACTGAAGGCTTAATACCCTCTAAATCTAATTTTATTGAATCTCCAGGCTGTTGCAAAACTCAACCCAAAACATTATAACATAACTCACAGCTCCAGATCCTTTTTACCCCCAAAACTGGGAGGAAAGCACAGTTGGTTTCCACCTAGGAGTCAGTCTGCTGTCTTCCCTTTACCTTAACTGGATTCTGTCTTTTACATACCTACGTTGATATATTTTATATCAAGCAAGCTTTGCCATACTTTTCCTCCATTCTCTCACCACCAAAACCTCCTAATGCAAAACACATACAGCTTAACCCACTCCTGACATGAACAATCTGTTTGTATCTCTATTTCTTACAATTTTTTTCATGTTTTATTACTAATATTTTGAAAGATGGATTTTTCCCATGTGAAAAGTTCCCTATGTGGTTAAAATTTTAAATACAATCACAATCATGCTAACTGTCTATATCATAACAGTAGTAAAACAGAAAAGGTATATCTTTCTGTCCACATCTGAACAGTCCTATAATATGCTGCTGAGAAAAATCTGTGTATGATATATCCTAATCATTCCATTTAGCTGCCATGTTACATAAATAAAACTACTGATGTCTGGGATGTGAAATTACAGAAATGACTTAAACCTCTCATACAATAATTTTAAGTGAATAAAGGAAGTCTCTTTCAACCATTCCTTCCAGCTTTTGTTAATATCATTATGAAATAATAGCTGCACTTCTTGGATATGTACAGGATAATATTAATTTTCTATTGGAGAAAGAAAAAACCCTAGTACTCCAACAGTACTGCAAATAAGCAGAAACCTGGATGCTTCTACAGGTTTTTCAACAGAGATCTGTAGAGGATACAAAGACTAACAGGCACTGAGTGCAGCTTACTAGCTGTATTTCATTTATTCTGAAACTTCCACTTGCTATTTTCTGAAGGAGATTGGAGCAGATTGGTAGTTCCCTTTGCACGACACTTTTCCCCATTTAATATCTACCCTTAACTCCATTGCTTCCATTTTTTAGGGTGGATTGTAATTGATAACAAGCACTGACTCTAAAAGGAGCCAAAAATCTAGCTGGAAGGTTCTGAAGTCTTTTATAGAAAATGGCATTTCTAAGCAGGATATTTTATTCCAATAAAAAGCTTACTCTGTAGTCCTGTGCAATATATCTAGCAATAGTAAAAAGTCCTCTTTAATCTATATAGTACAGTTAAGGCCTATTTGAAATTCACTCTCACTTTTCAAACAGGAACTTTCTGTGAGTCCCCCTAATCTTTTTTCAAATTTGAAATTACACAGATTCTGTTCCTAGGCAAAGTATACTTAGTATTTCAGATTTTCAGTGGCAGTCCCACCATGGTTCAAAAAGATAAGCAGTATTGCCAGTAAGAAAACTGTTGAAATTCCAGCAATAAAACTAATTCCTAGAATACACAAATATTTTTAATGAATATTTTAATGTTTTTTCTCTTTATACAAAGGAAATACTACTTTAAATCTCTTGACAGCTATTGTTCTTTGAAAGCACATTTGTCGAAAAAGCCGTAGGAGTAAATTTGCTTCATCATTATATTTTACTGTTTTACACCATATGTGGTTTTCTTATTTGGAGTCACCAGTAGACTTTTGCTGTCCATAGTGTGGGTAAAATAGATAGGAAAAATATTTTTTTGAGAGAAAAAGAAAAAAAATTAAGCATTTCTCCCTGAATTATTACATGTCAACAAAAGTCTAATACAAACCAGCTTTTAACTTTTCTCTTGCTAATAATACATTGAAAAGTTTTCATTAAGATGCTTACTTTATTTTAGCCTCTCTTTGAAAGAAAGAGATAAGTGTAATAATTTGCTACTCACCATTTAACACTGAAAAATACACAGTAAAGATGGTTAAAAATAGATCTGCTCAGCTGCTTCTTTTCATAGAGAAGTGAATGATACTAAATGAAGTTGCTGGTTGGCTCTTGTGTGTCCAGAGTCTCTTCAGCAATATGGGTCATCAAACACTCAATAGGGTTTGTCATAGACAGCATGTTGCAAAAACAACAGTGTAAGGGAAGTTTATATGGAATAAGTTGGGGAAGGAACATCCTTTTGTTTTCTTTCCACAAGATATACTGGAAGAGTTTTATGAGACAAAAAGTTGTATTTTACAGTCAGGCATTTCTCCATCCATTAATAAACCATAACCCCTGTGAAGAATAAAAAGTAATTGAAAGCTTTAGAAGTGCATCCAATGCACTCAGAGAGCAGCATTTAAAGGAAATGAATCTTGTAATCAAAGCAATTCAAAATGGCAACATTTCAGCTTTGAACTGCAAGCTCACTTTTCATTTGAAATTTTCAGTCACTGCAGCTGCAATGGGATATCTATGGTCAACCTCTGGAGCCCAATAGAAGATTTGAAAACCTAATGCTGAGGCCACGTGCACTCAGTGAAAATTTGGAAACCTGTGTTAGATCCCCAGGAACTCCCAGCAGAAAGAGAGACAGATCATCCCATCAGTAAGGGCCAGAAGCCACACAAGGACAATATCCTTAAGCCCAGCATCAGCAGCTGGCCAAAGCAGGTGACTGTCCTGCTCTGCACTGCTGTGGCCTCACCTCGAGCACTGTGTGCCATTTTGGGCACTGAAATATAAGCAAGACACTATTAAAGAGCATCCAAAAGAAAACTTTAAAGGTGCTGAAGGCTCTGGAGGATAAGCTGTATGAGGAATGGCTGAGGTCACTTGGCCTGTACAGTCTGGAGGAGACTGAGGAGAAACCTCATTGCTGTCTACATCCTCCTCCTGAGGGGAAGTGGGACTGGAACCGACCTCTTCTTGCTCATGACCAGTATCAAGACTCAAAGAAAAATCATGGAGCTGTGTCACGGGAGGTTTAGGCTGGCTATCAGGACAAGGTTCTTCACTCAGAGGATGGTTGGGCACCAGAACAGGCTCACCAGGGAATTAGTCACAGCTGCAAGCCTGAGTTCAAGAAGAATTTGGACAATGCTCTCAGGCACATGGTGTGGTTCTGCTCAGGGCCAGGAGTTGGATTTGATGGTCCTGATGGGTCCCTTCCAACTCAGCATATTCTATGATTTTAAGTGTGCAGCTCCTTACTTATTCAGAGGGCTATAGGAGGAAATACAGAGAGTACTATTTGTCTTAGCTCAAGCAATGTTATCAGATTCATTTCATGTCTCTTATCATTTGGTACCTGCATTCAGGAACACTCTCCTAAAAATTGAGATGACAGCATAACTTCTTTCTTCCTTCCCAATTAAAAAAACCCTCCCAACATAAGGTTTTTCAAGAACCAAGAGAAACTACTTTGAAAGTACTGTATATTTTATCCTCTGTTAGAATACATTTTCTTTAAGTATACTAGATCAAATAATTATTAAAGTAATTTGGATAAAATGGATGCTATTCTAACTGAAAACAGATTTATTGTGCAGATTTCTATTTTTCAGAGAAAGTAGAAGAGGTGAGGGAGAGTAGATGAGACTTATTTTTTGAGTAATTTTCAGTTTCTTTTGGTTTCTCTAGCTAGACTCACTTGTCTCACTGGAATGAATTGCAACCTATAAAGAGCTGGCTAACAACATGAAAGAGTAAAGAGGGCCAAGCTACTTAAAATTACCACGTGCAAGATTCAGTAGTGAATCCATCTCAGTTTGTATCTACAGCAGGACAAAACTTTTATAATGAGTTCTTTAGTCCAGCACACAGAGACACAGCAAGGATGTAAGAGCTGGAAAACTAAGCCATACAAATTCAAACTAGAAGCTCAGTGCACACTTCATATGATAAGAAACTAATCAGAGAAACAATTTAGCAGAGTTTGCAATGGATTATCTGTCACTGTCATTGCTAACATCATCTGACAGGACAGCTTTTTTCATTTCTAAAAACCAATATTGCTGCTCAGGGATGCACAGAAGTCCTATTTGGTGTGCTATAGAATAGCTAGGATCATATTGTTTCCTCCTTGCTCAGTCATATATGAGTAGTTATATCAGATACCAGTAAAATGAACACACATTAAGAGTTTTCATCCAAAACCAAATTTTTCACTTGAAGTATAAGTGAGGGCTTAGTTTGCCTTGCCTGGAGGATAATAAAATTCCTAGAAATCTTGAAATTAGTCTGGTTATGATTTGGAAAGAAACAGATGTCCCTAAAGAACAATAAAAACTCTGTGTACATTTATTTTCATTCTTTCTGTTAAGGGACTATACAGCTCCAATGCTTCCCTAAAGAAATATTCCATGTTTCTGTTTACTTGTCACCCACAGCCACTGCTCTTCTGTAAAATGGTTTCTTCAAACAGCAGAATCTGATTCTCTCTTCATGTATAAATCAGCTGCAAGCTATGGGCTTCAGGCTGGAATTGCCAAGTGAAGTTCTGCACTCCCTAATTATTCTGTGCAAGCTAGTGATACATCAATAAAACACATATATAAAGCCACAAGTATAAAAAGCCCTTTGCTCACTAAATGTATAGAGTTTTTGTATTTACTACTTTTTCTCACTGTATATTTTTTCCCCTTCATTTATATACTTACTTTCTCTTGGGTGTCAAAATACACTCTTATCTAAGGGAAATCAGTGTTTGTGAAATACTAAGATGCCAAACTCAGGTGCATTTCAGCAGCAGTTCATCACACTTTCTTATGCAGCATCATTCCAATATGATGGTAATGGCAACTTAATTCCAACAGACTACACAGAATTTATTTTTAATCTCTCCAGGGTCATTTTTCTTTACCTGAGAGCTTTATGACTTTACATTCTTCCTTGCATTCCAGACTTAGCTACATTTCCTGTGAGCATAAATTTGGAAAGAAGTGACTGTGAAATGTGTTAAACAAATGAAAAATTTTAATACTGATGATTTTTCTGTCATATGTTCTGTCATCCAGCAGACTTGTTCAGCTAGTAGCTGCACATTTTAAGAACTGTCTTTTAGTATGGTTTTTAAATTGGTATTGACTGTACCTCCTAAAGGTCAGACCTGAAAGTATTGTGCTTTTCACTTCTATTTCCCTCCTTCTCTTTTTGATTGTCAAAACCAGTCAATGAATACAAGTGCATACACCTTGAAAGAAAGGTTGCCCTAACTGGATTGCATTTTGCTAAAGTGCCATGTATTTGTCTTGTATGTATCATGTTTGGTTCAGATAGAGCTAACTATTTTTTTTCCCTTTGGATAAGGGGAGAAATTCCTATTGAGTATTATTTGTGAAAACTGTCTTGTCTTTACCACAAGAAGGTAAAGTAAAATAGAGCTAGGTTTTTGTTTATTGGTTTATGATTGCTACTTTTTATTTAAGGCATTTAATGATTTCACCCCCCCAAAAATGAAAAAAAACCCAACAAAACAAAAACCTAACAAATTCTTCTGGCTAGGAAAATAAAAAGGAATCAATTCCCATGGGAAATATAAAATGTTAGTTTCTCATCTTAAGGATAGAATGAAGAAAAGAAAAATTCTTTCTGCATAGTAATATCCCCAAACCATTTGATTTTACTTAAAGCTTGTGATATGGGAGAAGTGAGTCATGTTATATCCAGCCCATAAAAAAAGTTCCATTGAAAGCTGAAATTCAGGGCAATTTTTTTTGTGTGGAGCACTCCAAACACATTTGATGGAAGTGCAAAAAATGGAAATCAATGCTGATCTTAACCCAAGAACATTGGTTGAAAATAATAGCAGACTGGGACTGGATAAGAAATGAACAGCAGATCAAGCATGAAATATTTCCTGCAGACTGTGCTTGTTCAGAGCTTTCACTTTAGCTCAAGAAACAGACCAAGTTATTGATCAGTCAAGAGTTTCTCTCTCAGCCCCATAGAGGATTTTTTTCTACATAAATTACTTTTAATTGCCCATTTATTTTTGTATAGGACTAGAATCAAGTATATAAGACAGCCTCTAGTCATACTTATATAGAAAAGGTTAAACTACAGATTTTTTATTTCACAAGTTCAGAAAGAGTCAATAATTCATATGTGGTGTAACCACAGGCAAAATTCCTAGGTATTTCTACACATAGCAACTAAAATTTATCCATGGCATACTCTCTACTGTATTTATGTGGGAGCTTCATTTCACAATTCCTACTTATTCTCTCTTGTACTGAATATAATTCCTTTGTCCTTTCTGTGGTCCCTAAGGTTCTAGTTACTGAGATTCCAATTACATTTGTTGAGAGCCCACTTGCTGCAATTCATTCTTAGCAGTTCATTGGCTGAAAACATTGCAATTCAAAAACAAAAACAAAAACAAAAACAAAAACAAAAACAAAAACAAAAACAAAAACAAAAACAAAAACAAAACAGAAAACAAACCCCAAACCCAACAGGTAAGTATTGAGGCTACTTTGAAATTTCATTCTGATCCAAAAATAGAGCAAAAAACAGAGGCATCTGGGAAAGGAGTGCTCTAAAATGTATAATTTACAACATTGATCCTTCAAATAAACGCATTGGTGTGAGCAACCACAGACAAACATCATCATCTTTACTGACTTTGATTGGTTGGGCTGTAGATGTGGTAAAACTTCTGATTTATACTTTCTTTTTAATTTCCTGAAAAGTAATTTTACAATGATGCCTAGAGCATATGAGAGGCCTTTTCCTTAGCTTTGTCATAAATCTAAAAAAATAAATTATAATAGCAATGGTACTTTCCTCCTTACTTTGTGCTATAAAAATGGGAGAAAGGAATAGGTAATTCCATTTTCATAGCATCAATTTAGAGTCAATTTAACTTAGCTACATAATGTAAATTAAATGAATCATGCACATTTATGTGTCAACAAGATATACTTATGCTAAAACACTGTTACCTTCAGTTACTATGATGTTTTTCATTTTTATACTGCTAAATTCTTTACTTTTACAAGCATCATTTGCATTAGAAAGATAACTGAAGATAAGTTCCAGAATACCATCTGCAAACAAACATAGAATAAAACAATGTAAATATGCCCCCAGAAAATAGTACTAAAAATATGTGTTTCAAGAACAATGCCCCGAAAATACATTGGAAATTTAAACTGCTCATAATTTCTATCCCTATCTAAATTTTTAGTAATGTGCTTAACAGTATAAATACTGAGAAGACTTGGATTTCAGAATGCCACTGAAATTAAGTATTCCAGAGATATACTAGGTGAAAAATTTTGTGTCAGACTTCATAACACAAAATAACAGGTCCAAGGAGCCATATCTGGACAAGAACTTAAGGGTATGGCTCATTATAAAGATAAAAAATTGTACCAAGAACTGAGATAAATTAAAATAAAAGGAAAAAGTCATGCATGATAAAAACTACATGGAAGTACACTCCAGGAATAGCTCTGTTCAGTGCCCATCTATTTTTAAAATTTGACAAAAATATAGAAGATCCAATTGGGTACATCTTAGTGACCCATATTAAGATATGGGATTGCTGATTAATGCACATCTCTCAGAGATTCTTGGTTATTAAGTTTCTCTAAATTTCTGTTTCACAAATTTTGAGGGTGAGATTGTGAAACTTTCAGGTATCTGTTGGGGTGAAAGTGAAATGGTGATGATGATACTGGAATATTTAAATAAAGATTTTTCCACAATAAAATAATAACTAAAGTAATTTTAAAATCCAGCACATTAAAGAAATGGTCCAAAAGGATAAAAATTTTTGTTCATATATTATATGAGAAAAATAAAACAGATCTAGCAAACTAAATGTAAAACTGTAGTAAAACAGGTGATACTTTGAGATGAAACTTGAAGAAGGCATAAAATAAAATGTTTTCAAGCACAGAAATAGGATGACTGTAGAGTCAGTGGGGCCAGCAGATTATCAAAGGACAAAAGGCACCCTAAAGAAAGGGAAGACCACTGCAGAAATCACAAGGGAATCCTTTCATCACTGTTCACTATGGAGAAGGTCAGGAAGGTTCATTTCTTCACAAGGCATGAGACATAGAAACTATTTTTTTACAAAAAGCATCAATAGAAGGGGTTTTAGTACAAATTAATAAATTGAACAGTAACAGTTATTAGGACCTGGCAATTTGTCCACGAGTGAAGGAAGTCTAGTATGAAGTTGCTGAGTTACTAACTGCACCATATAAATATTTCTCTGATAAGACTCTGTGTCAAAAGGAATAAAAAAAAACAGAATAGAAGAGATAAAACACTTGAGAAAGGACTCATGCAAAGATTTAGGGAAATACAGAATAGCAAATTGGACAGCCACCAGAAAAGTATTACTATTCTAGAACAGATTTTTGGGAGGACTACTGCCAATCAGATTACTTTGAAGGTGTTAACAAACATAGATTAATTGATATAACTCATCTGGATCATCAAAAAGCTTTTTGAATAGTTTCCATTCTCCAATATTTCACTCATGTTGCTCTTTCTTTTTCCATTTCTCTTGTTACTTCTGTTTTTATTAAATCCATTCTTTTTAGGTTAACTATGCCAATGTAATTTCATACTCTTTATTCTTTTTTCCAGCTGCTATAGTTTCAAGTTACTAAAAAATTGAAAATCAGGAAAAGCTTTGATGCACATTCACAGAAAGCTATCTAAGCTATTGATCAGCCAATTTGCAGAATTTCCTAAGGTCCTTTCACAATGAAATTCTGATACTGCTCCCTCTTAATTTAATGATAAATGCATCTCCTATTTAATGATAAATGCATCTCCTAAACACACAACTCAATTTTCAGCCTAGTGCTTTTTCTTTTCAAAATGTAACTAACATCAAGTTAACAAGAAACACTGTCCTCTCAGAGGCAAATGTCCTGCACCATCCAGAAAAATGAACTTAAGTCAGTCAATCTTCCTGAAATGTGGGCAGAACTCTCCTTGCATTGTTCTGAAAAAGCAAGATAAGAATATATTTTTTTAAGAAATCCAGAGAAGGAACAGCTTCCAAATACTTAATTTTGATGTCCTACTTCTAATAGCCTTTCAAATAGTCTTTTTTTAAGTGAAGAGGTATTAGGAGCCATTTTTGGACCTAGCCATAGATAGTGGTCATTGTTAATTTTTTTAAATTACTTTTTGCAGAACTGCAGGTGTATAAATCAAATAAGAATATAGTTGAGCTAGACAATGTAGCTATGATTGCAATTTAGAATTTGTCTTCAGCTGTGAACTCTGTGTCTTAATCACTCAAAGGATTCAATTCTTTCTCTTTATAACAAAAGAAACACGCCCTTGTTAGCCCTGTTTCAATCCTACGTTATTCAATTAAATTATTTAAATTAAATTTGGTTTATGCAAGCAAACTCAATTAAACCTTACAAAGAAATGTCTCAAAGGTTCATTTACTAGAGCAGTGTTTGTGGAGGACATAAATTTACCCTTTGAGTGGCACCTACAGCATTCAGCAATATCACAATATCATATACAGTGCACAACTACCCATGTCATTTTATAAAATATTACCAAAAATATGTCCTTTTATAAATTCTATTTCTCTCTCTCTTTTTTTTTTTCAATTAAAAAGATGGAAAAGCCTCAACACAGAACACAATGTTTAATAAATACCAAGAGGAAGCTATCCAGCCTTAGGTCAGTTTGTTGGTACTGCTCACTGTTTTGCTTTAGTTATTGCATATTTAATTTCTATTTAATTCTTTTACTGCCTATTTACCACCAAAAATTATCATATAAACCAGAGAAAGGGGGAAAAAGTATGCCTGTCTCCCCCTGCTCCCACAACAAAAATAAAGCCTCCAAGGCAGCAAAAATCTACTATGTTTCAGTGCAGAAAAGATCATATGGGCTAATATCTAAAACCTCAAAATATTGCCAGGTAGTCTATTTACTATAATTAAAAATATCCCTACCAAGCACCTAATACTGTTTGCAAAAAAGATTACCTTGACCTCTGCAATGTCAGAGCTATACCTGACATTAGCACTGGACTTCACAGCACAGCCTTTGAAAGCAAAAGTAAGCCAACAATTTTTTTAAAATCATTAGCCTGAAAAAGTTATAACAAAGACTATCCAAAAAATTATTAGTGGTAGCCCAATATGGCACAGTAAATAAAGAACAAGTGACTAACCACTTTTCTATAATCAATAAAATTAGCCACAAAATTAGAAAATATAATGTTAATTCTTCAATTTACATAAAAATGTTATGTAATCCAAAGTGCCATTCATAGAGGCATTATAGTGGCAAATAATTGTAAATGTCCAATAAAAATGCTCAAGTTCATGTAATATACTATATGTGAACCTCCACCCTTACTATAAATCACCAGTTTTATTGTTCTAAAAGTTCTGAACTGAATGAATTTATTCTTAGGAGTTGTGTGAAAGAATTCCAATAAATATTTAAACCAATTTTTGTGGGAGCTTTGAGGTTGTTTTGGTTGGTTGATTGTTTCTTCTTAACTTCACCATTGTAGTTCTATTACCACAGGATTGCAAAGTGGTTTTTTGTTCCTGAGAGAAGTCTTTGATTAGATTCCAGCCATAAGTGGGATCACACAAAATTCCAAGTCACATCAAAAGCAACCAATCAAAAGGCAAGGAGTGAGACGCCCTTATATAGATACAGTAAATATTTTCAAAGAACCCTCTTCCTGGTGATGACTTTGTGTTTGTGGCTACAAAGACACTTTGCTTAGATTACCAGAGGCTGACAGTTTTTGCATTTCTTCTTTTTCTATAAAAAAAAAATTTGTTAAGAATTTTTTAAAAACTATTTTTGTTTTGGGCGCAGTTGCTATTAAACTAGTTGCAAATTTTGCCATTTCATTCATGCTTTTGGTTAGTCCAAATTTAAAAAATCTCCTACTAACCTTCAGAAATGTGGCTCATCATGTTAATTTGTTTAAGTTACATGCTTAGCCAGCATATGTGCATAATCCAAAATAGTATAAGATTTGCTGTTTCTAAACATATTTCAAAAAGATGTCATAAGCATTTTAAGGATTATTTTGGTCTTCACAGTAAGATATGCTATGCAGGAAAATAATATTGCTAAATAGAAATGGAGAAAGAATATAGGGAAAAAATGGACAGAGAAAAGCAGAGATATATTTTAAAAAGTCAAGGGAGTAGGCCGAAAATTAATGCATGCAATTTTTTAAAAAATGGGAACATGATAAAAGAAAATTCAGAGATAAAAGAACCCAGGAAATGAGATGACATATTTTTAGCAAGTACAAATATTATCTGCACTAATGAACACTAGGCAGAAAAAAGGTTTAACCATCTTTCTTGAAAATGAGAAAAAAATCAGAGAACGGGACTGAGAGGAAACCAACAGAAAAGTCTGGCAATTGAAAACCACTGCCAGCCTTAGTGTTTTTATACAATGTGCTGTGTCCCATGCAGTCACAAGAAAAAGGGATGGAGTTGCAGTGAGTGAAGGATATGAATAATACTTTAAATAATTCCTTAAATGATTATTTTGTACCATTAAAATTTATTTCTGAAGTCAGTATAAGAGTACTTGTAGCTACACTTATCTAAAAGGATGGAGGAAATATTTGTTCACTTGGCTGTTACTCCAAGGTTGAATCATTTTTGTTGATGCTACTTAACCTGCCTTATAGGATGAAACATGCTTGCAAGGAAGAGGGACATACCACAACTACTCCATAAAAAACTACTAAAAAATTACTCAATGTGCACTTCTGTTAGGATCTGAGATGACCTGAAATTGATCCTTTAAGGTGAAAGGAAGGTTAATAAATTAACACTGCTATAACTTCCAAAATGAAATTTTAGGCACTCTGCGATAATACAGAATATCATTTTAATGTCAGTTGTAACCCTAAATTAGTGGTCTGAATGAGAAGATGGGCAGAAACCATGCATAATCTCTGGCAACATGGAAAAGGATTTCTTAATCCACTGTCTGCTTTCTAGTAGATTGGCAGCACAAAATGCAAGATGGCAAAAAATAAATTCCAACCCATTCATGGCAGAGACTTAAAAAGCAACAGTTCCCACCTATTCCTTGCCACAACACACTCAACGATTTTTCTAACTATTATGATCATATACAGTTTTAAATATTCTAATTAATTCTTCTAATCATGTGGCATCATTGGGATAGGATCAATTAGCCTTCAGCATGCTCTGCACTTGTGTTAGACCTGTGGATTATTTTATAATTATCAGCTCTAATATTTGCTGCTCCCAGACACTGGAAAAAATCACAGTCGCTGATTATAAAACATGTGCATTGGATCTTTCCTAAGACAGAAAAGTCTTTCAGAAAAAATAGCACCTCAATGCTACTGGTTTGTTTTATAGATTCACTCCACATGATTTCTGCAACAGATGAAGGATGTTGAGTCCCCAGATTATATGCTTTCCTCTTCCACTAACTTTAACAATAGTTTCTAGCACTGCATGATTCCTTGTCTCCAGTTTTCTCTGGAGAGAACTGTCAAGAGATGGAGATCAATACTTCATGCTTTTCCGTACTCCTCAAGTTTAGTTTTCCATCCTCTTCTAACTCATTGTTAGCCCTTCTTCTCCTTGATAACTTTACAGCTAATGCACAACTTTTGCAATAGGCAAAATGCTTCTGTTGTGTGCTACTATGGAAAATAACTGAGGGAAAAAGCACCCTCTCCCTTACTATAACCAAGACATGCTCAGTCAAAGGGACTTCCTTCTTCTAGGTGCTACTCTTACCAACAAAGAGGTACCTCTATCATCTCTAATGGCCAGCAATGAGAACTACAACACTAACCCATATCCCACCGTGTCGTGCTGCAATGCAGAGATTTCATTTGTGCTACATTACAAACACATTTTTTGTTTAGACAATGACACCGTCAAACGCTTTGCTTGATCTTGACTAGGTTTCCTGTGATGGGTACAATTTTCTGGTTACGTTACCTTTATAATGTTCTATGTCAGTGTATTACTTTTTCTCTTTAATTATATTAGTAGGAGAAATGTGAATTAAAGCATTCAAGGTTTTTTATAAATTAAGTAATAAGGAGATTAACATTTCTAAGTAATTAGAAGGAAAGCTTCTCAGGAGTATACTATGTAAAGTATAATTGTACATATCAAATCAGTTTCAGTGACTAACTTTTTTTTTTCTGCAGCTATTACAGTTTTGAGATTGTTTCCATCACTTAATAAACTGCAGTGGCATACTTTCATAGACTAAATAAAACTATAGGTACACCCTGCACTCTTCAGACTCCGTTAAATAGAATTTTTATTCTTGTACTGGACTGTGTAGCCCTAAAGAACACTGGGCAGTTCAGAGAGGCCTTATTAATAAAGATCACAAAAGAGAAACATGCTATCAAGGTTTCAGAATTGGAATCAAGTCATTAATGAATTATTATTTGATAATTTCTTGTGTTTTAAACAACTGCCATCTTCATCCTCTCCTTAGAAACAAGAGATACTTAAATTCAGAGCCAGTGAACAAATAGCATGTGATAACTTATTTTCCCTACAGTCTTCCAATGTTTCATGTCTGCTTTGTCTATGGAAAAAGCAAAAGAAAAACATGACTGTTGTAGTAGTAAAGTGGCATTTATATTTCTCTGTAAAATCTGTAAACAACATAGATTCTACCAGGAGAATCATTATATGTTCTAGGTTGAAAAATTAATCACTGTGCCTAGAAATCAGAGAGATGTATTTGCACAACACTGTGCCTAAATAAGCCCTGCTTAGAACCATGACATAACACTCAAGAAATGTAATAATTCTTCATAGAATAATAGAGTTGTTATGCCTGGAAAGGCCTCTAAGATTATTTTGGATTATCTAAGAATGTCCAGCTGTTAACCTAGTGCGGCCATGTTTACCACTAAGCCATACCCCAAGGTGCCACATCTACATGATTTTGAGCACTTCCAAGGATAGACTCCACCTCTCCCAAGAGCAGCCTATTCCAAAGCCTGACCATTCTTTTAGAGAATAAATTTTTCCTAACATCCAACCTAAACCTCCAATAATACCACTTGAGGCCATTTTCTTTTGACCTGGCACTTGATACCTGGGGGAAGAGACTGACCCCCACCTGGGTACAACCTCCTCTCAGGCAGTTGTAGAGCAGTACAAGGTCACCCCTGAGACTCATTTTCTCCAGGCTAAACACCCTCAGCTCCCCGAGCTACTCTTCATAAAACTTGTGCCTCAGACCCTTCACTGCTCTGTTGCACTTCTCTGGATATGCTCCAGCCCCTCAATGTCCTTCTTGTAGTGAGGAGCCCAAAACTGAGCACAGTGTTAGAGGTGAAGTCTTACCAGTGCTGAGTGCAGGGGGACAATCACTGCTCTGGTCCTGCTGGCCACACTACTGCTGATCCGAGCCAAGATGACACTGGTCTTCTTGGCCACCTGGGCACATGCTGGCTCTTGTTCAGACAGCTACTGAGAGGCAGCCCCAGGTCTTCCTCCACCAGGCAGTTTCCCAGCCACTCTGCCTGTAGCACTGCATGGGGTTGTCGTGACCCAAGGGCAGGATCAGCACTCAGCCTTGTTAAACTCCATACAATTGTCCTCTGCCCACTGATCCAACCTGTCCAGATTCCTCAGCAGAGCCTTCCTGCCCTTCAACAAATCAACACTCCCACCTAATTTGGCATCATTTATGAATTAAGGATGCACTAGATCCCCTCATCCAAGTCATCAGTAAAGTCATTAAGCAGAACTGGCCCCAGCACTGAGCCCTGGGAAGCACCACCAGCGATTGCCTGCCAAATAATAACTCCATTCACAACCCCTCAGCCCAGCCATCCAGCCAGTATTTTATCTGAGGAAGGGTACGCCTGTCCAAGCCATAAATAGCCAGTTTCTCCAGAATGCTACAGGAGACAGGGCCAAAAGATTTACTAAAGTCCAGACAGACTACATCCCAGCATGCACAGATCTTTAAGGAGATAACTTTGACATAGGAGGAGGTCAGGTCAGTCAAGCAGGACTTGCATTTCATAAACCCATGCTTGTTGGGCCTGATTCTCTGCACATGCCACATTATGGCACAGACATTTATCTGCTCCATGATTTTCCTTTGCTCTGAGGTCAATTGACAGACCTGCAGTTCTGTGGATTCTCCTTCAAACTTTCTTGTAGATGGGCTAGCCTCCAGTCAACTGGGACCTTCCCAGTCAGTCTGGACTGCTAGCAAATAATGGAAAGTGACTCAACAAGCACTTTCACCAGCTCCTTCAAAACACTTCATTGGATCCTATTCAGCCCCATAGACAAATGTGCCTCCAACTGGTGTAGTGGGTCCCTGACCATTTCTCTTTAGATTATGGGTACTTGGTATACAGCTCTGAGCCATGTTTCCTGTTTCTTCCTGTGTATTGCCTGCAATGGACAAGATGGAGGAGAACACTGCTTGTGCTCCTAATGCCCCAACTATTCCATTCCAGGACCCTGAGGTCTCTATTCATCCTCCTCAAACTTCTTATTGTGACTTCATCACCGTCCACTTGAATAAACAGTAATGGAGAATAAATCACACCAGACTGGAGAATTTCCTGGTGACATTTCTTACCCAGATCCCAAGCAGCAGTCTTCTGCATGGGTTTGTTCAAATTCTATATTGGAGCCTCTGTTTCTCTCAGAACAGAGTCATGGATGACAACTACTCTTCCTCTTCTTTTTTTCTAAACAGAAGTGGAATGCTTTACAGAAGATGGCAAAATACCGAAAAAGCAGAACAGTCTGGAGTTCTGTGTATTAAAAAACTGTATCTCCAAATTCACAAATCTGAATTGTGTTCTGTTCTTTGTTCCTCCTGAAGAAACAGATATGCTTCTCAAAATTGCTACCCAATTAATATGTAGAAGGGCCCATGAATATTTAAAAATTTCAGCCAGAGGACTGACAGTATCTGATGGAAAGGTCAGTTTTCAATTGAGAGATTTTTTTTTTTTCCCATTTCTGTGCAATAGCCCATAATGAATGAACAAACTGTGTTTCAGGATTGTAGCTCAACTGGAACACAGAAATTAATTGTGCCAATCAGTCAGCAAGTAGCAACCTGTCGCAAGTGCCTGCACATATTAACTATGAAATGAGTCAAAAGAATAAATATTCAGCATGAAAACCTTCTGAGAGCATAGCACAGTTATGTTTGCTTCCAGTAAAATTCACAGCACAGCTGTATTTGTTGTGCCAAACAGAGACAGAAGTCTAAAGCCAAAATTGGATTAATTAAGCAAGGGTAGTAGGATCACCACAGGCTGATCCCAGCATAACAAATGAGAGGATGCTTCCAGTTTTTCCTGTGCGCTGGCCAAAATAATTGTTCTGTAGCAAGCTGTACTTGGAAAGGCAGCTCTGAAGGCCATGTTATTTGGGTAACCTTTTACAATTAAGCCACAAATTAATCTGCTTGTTAATGTTTGTCATCATGGAAAGACACTTTAAAAATCCTAGATACATTATTGCTGCCCACTACAGCCATCTGCAACAATCAGCTCCTTGGAATAAATTTCAAACTAGTGCATTTTGAGCTAAGGCCATGCTGAAAATTAATGGCCTGGAAAGGTTGTGGGTTTTATCCATTTTATTATATATGGTATGTTAACCATGTACATATGGTATCATTCATGTATTAAAATCATTCTAACAAAGTAAAATTACTGAGATAAGTATTGAATTCTGTGTTTCTATTAAGGGAGAATTGGCTCAGCTACCACCCCTGTCGATGCACTATTGTTACTCAGTGGAAACAAACCTAACAAGAAAAATGGAACCACCAGAACTGCATTCCTAGGAACTGAATATAGCAGGTGAAAAGCTTGAAATTGAGAGACCCCAAAACACCTCTTTGATGAAGTGGAGAGGCATAACCCAGAACCCATGAGACAGAACCCCAGGCAGACAGACTTACTCTAAAAAGGAGCTTCTTAACAATTGCACAGCAAAACCTCAGGCCTCACTATTGAAGGGCAATAAACATCCCCAAGTTTAAAAGTTTATCTAAGGCAGATCTCAATAGCATTGGATGAGACATAACAGGGCAGCCAAGATGAATTCTTCTTGTAAATATTGATAATTTTGCTACTTATTTTTACTCTTCATCGCCGTTTGCCACCTCATAATTAAGACCACAATCTTTTGATTTGCTAAAATAATTCTGGTTTGTCTTTAACCACATAACACTTTATGGCAGAAAAGGAACTAGGTGAAGGCAATAAACCTGCAGCACATTTCCCCAGAGTCCATAGTTAGAAATCAAATGGTGTATACCTATCACATGTATGTACAACTTTAAAAGATTTAAAGATCTTAGTGCTGTTTGAGAAATTGCATTATCCTGCAAACTCAAAGTGAAATTCAGTATAGGGACTGGAGACATCTCTTATATATTCTGGGGAAGGTTTTCCTTTAGAACTTATAATATCACTTATTCTGTAAGGAACAGGAAACAATAACACTTCTAAATCTTCATGAAAATTTGGGAAATTAAAAAGATAAATTGTTAATTTATAATTAAAAGGACCTTGTTTGTGTCTATTAAGAGCATTTTAATATACTTATTACCCTAATATTTATACATCACAACCTATATAGACATTAAATGAGAGTATTAAAACGAATGTACTTGGTTTAGAATTTATTTCCACTGTCTTTCTTTTTGTCTCTTATTTTTCTTAAATATTGCTACTTGTAGCTAAATAAGTACTCTGATTAAGATCTAATTCTGCAAAAGCTTTACAGCTTCTTTCCACTACAGGAAATCATAGAATCAAATATTATCCTGACTTGGAAGGGACCAAAAAGGTTATCAAAGTACAGCTCCTGGCCCTGCACAGGATCAACCCAAAAATCACATCATGTGCCCAAGAGCGTTTTCAATGCAATAGAAATGCAAATGGAGATGAGACTCTTGGAAAGGAACCTGTCATGGTCAGAATGCTAGCTGCACTTCAAGCACCCCTTTCCTGGGAGCATAGGCTTTGTTAAAATAATCATGCAGCATTATAAGCAGTCTTTTCATGTTTTCACTCACTGAAAGATTCATGTAGCCTAACATCTTCTATCAGGGCTGTGACTACAACTACTGCCATATGTTTAGCAGGGAAAAAAAAAACCCTAGAAAACTTGAGCACAGTACTGTGCAGGGCTGTGCAATTTTTAGAACAAAATATTTTGTGACAGATGTAGAATCAAGCTTCATCCAACAATAAGAGCCATCAGGAAGAATGGGGAAAAAAGTAAGAAAAAAGTGGGGGTGTAAAAAAGAGAGCTATCATATTGTTTACAACTAATTAGAAATAAACCAGAAATTCCTTCTGTAGAAGTTGCTGGAAGGGCTATACCAATGATTAAAAGGCTTAACAGCGATTTAATAAAGTAATCTAAAGAGGTAACAAGGATGATTTATTTACTTTTATAAATGAAACAAATTGTCAAACAACATTGATTCTAATACCCAATATCTGAAACATTAAAAATTGTGTAATGGAAGACAGGTGCTGAGGGTTGTACTATGTCAGGTTTTCAGAGTTAACACCAAAAGATGACTCTAATTAGCAAGGCAACTGTAACTGTTCAGCTACAGGTTTGATATTCTGACATCCACTGGTATAGATGAATTCACAGATTTAAGCTAAAATTTACCAGGACTCAAGAAAGAAGAAAAGACAAATCAACTACAGGACTTGGCATATTTCCACATACAGGATAGAAAATAGAAAGGCAGAAAGAATGTCCCACAGCCATCAATAAAATGATAAGAGAAATGTTCTGATTCCATAACTTCTCCAGTAAAAGACAACTAAATTCAAATCAAACCTCCAAACTTTATCGTGTGGTTTGTAAATAGACACATCTTTGCACTGCAGAGAAATGGCAGTAGCTGCTATGTGTTTGACTAACCTATTTCATCTATGCAAGCAGACAATGTTCTATCTAGATTGTGACTATCAGGCAGGTGGTTCATTTTAATGTCTATTTATAAATGCCTACTATAATCAAGAATACCATAAAACAAGGAGTAATTTAAATTTAGTTAACACAGAATCCTGCCCTTCTAAGAAACATAGAATGAATGTTGTGGCTTTTGAGCACAATTGTCACCAAGTGAAAGAGCAGGGAGATGAATCTCCAATGACATAGTTTAATATTTATCAAGAAACACTTAAAAAAACTAAATATGTAGGAAGCTAGTTTGAGCTAGAAACATTTTCCCATGTGGAATTCATTGGGGAATCAAATGCAGAATTCTCTCTCCCAACAGAGAGTATGTATCATTATAGCACCTGAGAGTGCTTCGAGTGCATGTGCAGTCTAGTGTGACAACTCTAAAGTAAATTTGTACTCACAAAATTACTAAGAAGTTGTTAGGTTTTTCAGGAGGGCAGATGGGAGGAGAATCAAATCATTCTGATTAAAGCATGAAAGAAATTATTTATGGGCATGATCAACCATCTTTTTGAAGTAGGTACATTCAGAAGCTTGTGGGCTCTTGTGAAGTGTTTGATGAAGAAAACCATAAATAAAACTTCCATCCCTGAACACTTAAATAATGTACTGCCCATGCAGACATTTTATAAAGCAGCATGAGAATAAATGCTAGTGCATAGCCAACATATCTTTGTAGTGATTACTAGAGACAGGACAGGGATAAATAGTAATAATGATCAGGTAAAAATGTACAAATTGAGGCACAGATTTTGTAAGTGAAAATCTAGCTTTCACCTTTGGACCAAAATTATAATAGGAGTCATATTGCAAGCCATTTGATCATAAAACTTCTTAGTTGATCAACAGTCTGAAATAATTTCCACATGATAAACTGAGGCTGATAAGGTGGGCAAGAGTACCAGGAGATGGTTCCAACAGGGCATACTTTACAGTATATTTATGTGCAAAGAATAAATGATCAGCACATTACAGGTAAGATGTTTGTCTGACAGGACTTGAAGATACCAAACAAAGCACTAAATAAGGTGACTTGAAAAAGGCTCAAAAATAAATCTTATTACTGGCAAGCGTACTTGTAAGATAGGTTGGAAGTATTAATTTATTTCTCTCAGGAGTTTTAAACATGACATCAGGTCCCCAGTCCAGACTGTAAAAGGTATATTTCAGAGGGGATATGTAACATTTGTAGCACAGATGTAATGCTTCAGAGATGAAGCAAAAAGGGCACCTCAACAAATGAGGTGTAACTCAAATCTAGAAAAGTCTGGACAAAGTCTGATCTCCAAGGCTGGCTTGAAGAAGAATACATAAAATGAGAATAAATAGCATTAACAGTGGTATAAACCAGAAGGGGGACCGTGTATTGAGGAATCTGAGTTATCATTTTGTCCATAATGTAGTGTCAGAGCAATACTCCTTTTGAGGATCATGTCTTTTACTAGAAGGACACCAGGAAACAAAACCCCATACAAAAGATGAAGAGCTAAAGAGTTAAAAGGAAATAACAGTCAAGGTGCAGTACAGGTTAAAAAAATCAAAAATATGGAAGTTGAACCACAGCCTTCCTCTCTGAAGTATGTTTATCTGAATGCTAGACAATATCACCATATCACAAGAAAATTAAACCAAACCAAAACACACTTTCACAATAAAAAGCCCATCTAGTTTCTCAAGGCTTCCATCCCTTTGTATTGTTACCCAGCATGCAGCACTTAAAATACTTTGAGAACAGCCTGGCCTTAGTGAAGTCAGTGGGAAATTTGAAATTGTTTTCAGAGGAGCCAGGATGAAAGTCAGCAGTCCCATTGATTTCAGGAAGACTATAAATTGTCTGAGGTTATGCACAAACATGAATCTTCAGAGGAGCAGGGCTTTGAACAATTCAGCTGTGTGTATTTACAAACCAACAAAAATGTTTTAAATCTGGCTGCAACACTGGCATGAGTTTCAAATGAAATTAAGTGCTCTATTTCATTATGTTGAACCTCACTACGTGCAGATTACCTGAGAGGAGCGTTCTGGATCAGCAGGTGTCAGTCCCCTGCTGTTAAATAAATTTGGGGAAGTAAAGGCAAGAGCATCATCCTGCAGCAGAGCTGAGGAGCTGTGTGGGCTCTAGCTCAGCATTAGGGAGCCTGAGAAGAAGGGAATGATCTGTTGAGCCAAGATTCTGGTTTTGAGACCTGTAGTTTTCAGTGTCCTCATTTTTATGGAATAGAAAAAAAGAGGACATAGAAAAAAGAAGACATGTCCTGAGAAAAGATCTCAAGGTGTGCAGGCTGTTTGCTTCTAGGCATGGTATTTCCTTAAATCCTCAGATTCTTTCCTTCTTGCATGGGACAGCCGCATTCCCTCAGCTGCACACTTTCTGAAGTCAAAGGCTCTATGGGGAGGTTCCAGAGCCAGCACATTGCAAGACACTCCAAAGATGGAAGAACTCTACATGCCACTTTGCTTCCACATGAAAGACAAGCACAAAAAAATGTAGGGGTGCAATTTCTACCTTATCTTAGTCACAAACTTTCTTTTTGTTCTTGTTTCTGTGTGGATTCAAAGGGAGAAAAAAAAATTTACATTCGAAATTGCAACCTGTTCTAACATTGCCAAGAATTGTCTTTGTAAATTTTGTATCTGGTTCACATAAGCAAATTTCATTTTCTGTCAAATAAGTTAAAACTGAGAAGGAAGAAAGAAACAAACTGTGAAATCTAGTGACACCTAAGTGGTACAGCTTATGCCAGGTAAGTGCATTCCAAGTACAAAATGTACTCAGGTGACTCCCAAGTCACAGCAAATGCTCATTTTTGTCTTTCCTAAGTAACCATCATCTCTTAAAAATTTGGATCTGCTCTTTTTTTTTTTTTTTTAATAAATTTTATCATCACAGGGTGAGGAGACCGCAGAAATGTTTTTGTGGGGGATGTTTGGGGAGCTTTTGGGTTTTGTTTGTTTTTTCCTGCAGTTTTGTTTGTTTAGTTGCTTTAGCATGTGGTAAGTAAAAGAATTAAATACAAACAATCCTTCTCCACTCTTATTCTGTTTAGTGCCCGTCCCCAATCTGTGAATATTGGGCATGACATGCACAGCTGCTTTTTCCAGTGCACAAGGAAAACATAAAATTGCCCTCATACAAATAACACTTCCTCTTAAGGCTGTGTGTTAACCACAGCAATCTGGTTTGCCACCACCACTCTATAACTTGTCTAATCAACTCTCAAATGGATATTAGATCCAATTCACTGACTGGCTCTTTTCCCTTCCTATAATTTCTTCTACAGCTGATCTCTTAGTTCCATAACATTATCCACAGATATAAAGGATATATTTAAAGTCATTAGGATTTCAATTCTACTAGACAATACCAGTTGTACTGTAACTTTTTAACTTTTGTCTTTTATGATCTTATTTACTTCAACTGTATGTTTTTACATTATTTGTATTTCGCATAAATCCTGTCCTCAATAAAATTAGTGAAACACATAGCTAACCTTTTCTCAAAAATCCATGAAAAATGAACAATGAGTCCACTGCTTTTTGATTATCTCCCTCTTATAATAAAGCCTTTGTAAAAAAAAAAAGTCATCTTTAAAATATCCACATTTAAATAACTACATTTTAGAAACTGTCATTTTACAACAAAGAAAAGAATTCTGAAATACTTAAGATGTCTGCTACCACTGCCTAGCTTATTAACTTCATAGTTAAGAATACTTCTATTTAAATAAAAATATAAAATTTAGCCCATAATGTGCATTCAGGTCAAGTTTTTGATATTATGTAAAAAAATAATTATTTAACAAATATGTTTTAATGTTATTTACCATACTACAGTTTGTTTCCTGCCCAAAACTGATAATAAAACAAGTCAAGTTCACCATATGGAAAAGTACTAAAGATCTCTATTTGTAATTATTGCTTGGAAAAACGGATCAATTGAGTCTTAACATTAAAGGTTCAGTCCTTTAATAAAGATTTTTTTGTAATTTTATAGCACAGTGTTCAATTTTGTTTAAAGGTGTTTGGTTTTTTTATATAGAGGACATTTGAAGGACTGGTTTTACTAAAGGAGAGGAGATTTAATGAGAAAAGCGTATTTTAAATTAATTTTGCAGAATACTTATGACAAATGAATCTCACCTTTTAGTGATTAACACCTGAGATATTATTTGGTTCCTAAGATATGTTCAGCTATTCAGGGAACAGAAACTATGTTTAATTATTTATATCACTGACCAAACCAAAAAAGATTCTTCATGTCAGGAGGAAAAAACATTGAAGAATTTCTTTATTGACAACCTACATACTTATGTTTAATCATTAATTCTGAAAAAGAACCTATTCTGGGGGGAAGTTTCTTTTAGTTCTCATTATGGGCTCCAGGTAAAAAACTGGAATATGGACCACTATGTGAACTTATCACCCTGCCTGGAGAATCCTCCTCATTTTCTTCTTGAACTTTTCTTCTCACTGAACACTAAGGTTAAGGGGCAGCAAAGACATCTCCTGTCCCAGCAAGAGCTGAGGACAGGCACAGCCAGGGCATCCTGAGGTTCACTGTATTCCTGCAGATAAACATCCATACATGCTTTGGAAGAAGTGAGTCAAGGCTATCTGCCAGTGTCCCTGCATCATTGGTAGCCAAGCAATTAAACCCAAACAAGTTTATGGCAAGTCAGCATCAAAAAAGATGCTCAGAGTCTCCATTTTCAGAGTTCATGTTGCTGTGACTATTTTCTCACTTCATCTAGTCATGTGTTTCTATGATAGCCTAAAATGCACACAACATTTGTACACAAGAAATCAACCTGAGAAAACTGTTAGGTTTCACAAGTACAGGAACATACTGGAGGGTGGAGTGGAGAGGAGATGAAGGGGAATGTGTGCACTTATACCTAAATTATTGGTGCACATGTTAATGTGAGGTACACAGTCATTTTGCTTTTTTTGAAAATAATTCATATCATATATTTTTTATATACAACTAAAAAAAGGTGCAAAAACCAGGGGCTACCTATCAGGTACAAACAAAAGTATCCACAGATGTCCAAGACTTCTGGTGTATTGAAGCAATAGACTTGAGTGTTTAAAGTGTTTGTGCATTCTTTGAAGTGCATAATTGAAAGTATGAAAAATACAGAATATTAAAATTTTTCAGATGTTGATACATGCTATATTTGCAGTAACTCCAAGTACTGTTTCAGAGCTCATGATTTATTTCAGTAGCTAAATGGATTTTTAAGAGCTCATAGAGTACCTAGGATAGGTGCAAGCAGGCAACCTGAGGTACAGCACAGAAAAAAGCTTTTGTATATTAAGAAACAGAGACCTTTATGAAGAAACCTAATTAGTTTGCACCCTGCAAAGAGTAGCTAAATGATCTGGAAAATGAGAAATCTTTGAAAATATTTGTTCCATCCATAGCAGGCATTGGAACACAGGCTGAACTTAACAACAACATCACTTACAAGCTCCATTGTCATGATTCATAGAAGGCATCCATTATTGAAAAAAAAAAAAAGAATGCTTCAACATAATTTCTTGAAACAAAATGTTCATTTAAAACTTCATATATTAAAAAAAAAAAAAGGATACAGTTATCTTTTAAATTTTTTCTAAATTTAGGTCTCTCCAGGATTCTTTCTATCAGAAGTGGGATTATAAACCTATGTTGTTAAAGAAGGTTTATGAGGCAGATAGCCACCCACTTACCTTTGAAATCCATTGATAATTTACACAGCTCCTTTCCTGCCTCTTTAAGGGATATTGTTTTAAACAGATATCTGTAATCTTAGGATGTTACTACTTCATTATACAAAAATCTCTTGCTCTAGGCAGTGTTATGTCCCTTTTATTACTTAATTATTATAAAAAATGCTTGCTTCTGAGCCACTGTTGAGCAACTAGAATTACATGTGTTCTTATTGAAAAATTTTGTTTAGCCTTTTACTATCAAAAAAAAAAAAAAAAAAAAAAAGATCAATGAATCCATAATGAGGGATCCACAAAGCTCTTACATAATAGTAGGTGTTTGTTAGAGAAAGGTGAGCTGGTATTGGTTTGGGGTTTTTTTCACATCTTAGAGCAAGATTATGAGTAAATATATATATATTGCAGTAATGAAATATTAATAAATTTTTGAAAATATTTACTGAAATACCTAATTTTCCACACACAAAAGGAATTTTGTAGATTGCTGATTCTATCACATATCATATTGGGATCCAGCATACTAAAACTATAATTTGTTGGTGAAATACTGTTCTTACAGAAACCAAATTTAGTTTTCCCTTGACTATTTTTGACTTTCAAAGAAAATTAAAATTTACTTATTTTTATAACATTTCAAGGGCAGCATTTTGGCCTATATTAAAGATTACATATAGCAAAATCATATATATTTATGTATCCTGGCAAAGCAGACATTTCTGAATTCTACTTTTGATTTATTTTTCTTAAATTATATTGCATGAGTTCTGATATTTGCGATGCCACCTAGCCAAGGAGTAACTTCCAAGGCCTGGGTTATGCTGCACAAAACTATGCTTGATATTCCTTCATGGCACTCAGGCTGCTCTCTAAAATTGGGGTGAGTGGAAGGGTCTTTCACTTCTGACTTCTAATTTCTCTAAGCATGTAATCTGTTTATCCCTTTCTGACAGAGGGCACATTTTCTCCAGCTCACTTTTGCAGCACATTTCTGCTTTGGCTCATACCAGACAGTTTAGTCTGTGTAAAGGGAGACCCCTAGAATCCTAATTCTCATAAAAGCCATTTTCTCCTGAAAAATTACACCTGCATACTGTGTGGCTACTGGCTCCAAAATGTCAGTGTTTTTCCAAAATCAGAAAGAATAGTGATCCTGTCCTAATAATTAATATTTAAAAGTATTAAAAGCCTTTTTTTATTTTAGTTCAAAAATACCAGTAAAGGGATAATAGGTCAGAGGCTCAGTGCTGGTTGGTGAGAACTGCCAACACCGAAGGCAGGCCAGGTGATTTGCGGGACAAATATTACCTAATTTCTGGGCAGAGTAAAGCAGGCAGGAGCTACCACTCAGCACTGTCACTGATGAAGTTGTTTTATACCAGAGCACCCAGGAAGTGATGGATATGGGCTGTGCTGATCAATACAAGCAGAAAAGATGACACCTTTGGCTCGCCAAGACAACCAAAGCCCATGCCCAGAGCAAGAAATGTGAGAGTGCTACATTGGGCAAGGCACAGATCTCAGAGCTGTGGTGGCAGCAGGAGCTTTCCCTTGGGAGAAGTAGTTTCAGAGGGATGTAATTTCAATGTAATAGTAACAAGACTAAGTATTTTACAATTATTTAAGAATGCCCACTACTTTCCAGCAGAAAGCAGACTTCTCTGCCCTCCACATTGCTCTCATTTATGACAGCTTCCAGATTAATTTCAAGATTAACCAGCTGCCTGCTTGCAAGCAGGTAACTTGAAATAGATTTTCAAGTAGGGGAATAAATATTTACCTGTGTCATGATATTACTAATATGTTCTTTACCACTGTTACCCCTGGCTAAACTTCACTGGCAACATCTTGTTCCTAAGTGATCAGGAAAACTTCTGGAAAAAGTGGCAACCATCATAAACACTGACATGCAGGACTTGTAAGTCTCAAATTGAACCCTGATTGTCTCTGAGGGGAAGGCTCATTTTAAGACTCAAGGGTATTTTTCCTCTTATATAAAAAATTGCCCAAAATGAAGAAATTGAATTAAGTTCAAAATTCTAGCTCAGTGAGAGCACAAAAATCAAAGTTGCCTGATGATTAGAGCAATTTATTAGAAAAGTATTGGATTAGTCATCCTTTGAAGTCTTGGGCAGCCTGTTGGAAATTATGAGGCAAAGAGTAATTTACAGAAAGCTGTGTGATCCTGTGTTTCTCTTTAAATATTCATAAGATATTTGACACTACAGGAAAACAGACACTGGTTTCTGCTGCACAAACACAGACTTGACAATCCAATAGTACCTTCTGACCTTAAACTTTAGAAAAGTGTGCTGATACAATATTTTGTGTAGATTTTGGTTAGGGCTTGTTCTTGTTGGGGTTGGCCTTTTCTTTTTAGGTTTTTTTTCCAAAAGGAGGACAGAAATCCAAGAAAATATTTATTTTCTGCCAGTTTTTATAAGTTGGTTTTAGCTTTACTTTTTCATTTTTTACCTTTCCAAAAAAGCCAAACTGATGTTATTGCAACAAAAGAAGTATATTGAAAATGGAGCAATAATTAAAGTTTTTTATCTGTACCATAGACTTCTACATTTTTTTTCACCTCTCAGGAAGTATTTATCTCCAGCTGGAAAAAAATTCAATTGATTTTACAAAACTAAAAATTAATTCAAACTAAAACCAGCCATGAATGGCAGCAATGCTATAATACTAATTCCTTATCACACAAGTTCAGAGTACATTAAATGCAAGGGTTTTTTTCCCTACAGGATAATATCAACTACTTCATAAATTTTATGCACATAACCTATGCATACAAAATGCATTACCAAAAATACATTAATAAAGTACTTCACAGAAAGTAAGTTAATAAAACCCCAAACCATCCCATAAATTTAATATACTAATATCAAATTTAAAAAGTAAAATCTGGAAGCAAGTAATCCAAAATCTGCTGCAGAAACAAAGCAGTCCTAGAGCAGGAAGCAGCTGGGATTTCTATCTGTGTGCTTGCTCCTATGACTCAAAAGCAGAGCTGAGTGCCTAAAGAACACATTTTATACCCATTGTAGTCCTCTAACATCAAAAAATTGTAGCAGCAGAACAGTGCTTAGCATTTCCTCCTTCCCATCCCTTCAAAACTGAAATCTGTTCATGTTTAGTTTGAGGACTTTATAACTGGTATTACCAACTCTATGGGCAAACAGAAGGGAGGATAGATCATATTTTTTCTATTTGTTCCACTCCAAGATTTTGCAGTCACCCTTTTGGGCAGGTATTGCACTTATTTGTACAAAGATAAATAATGTTTAAGTGGTTAATATCTGTTTTGATTAGCTTCTTATTTTCTTTCTACTAAACATAAAAAGAGGCCCCAAACAGGAGTACAAAATGGACCTTTAGGACAAAAACCATGACACAGGCATAACAGTATGTTATGAAAATATTTCACAGAAGATTTTTTAAAAGTTGGTTTTTTTTAAATCTCTGGAGCTTGAGACAGAGCCTGGGAGAGCTTATAAATTAAAAAAAAAAAAAAGAAAAATCAAGACACTATTTTCTTAGATATTCCTGAAACAGGGCAAATTTTGCACTTTTTTCTTTTCTCAGCTGAATGCACCTGTGCTACCAGCCCAGTGTAATTACTCAAGGGCAGTATAAACCAATGTCATGGGATGAAATGATGAGATACAGAAGTTGTGCAAGTTATCACATCAGCCACTTGTCCTAAAACCGATGAGAATAAATTTCTGTCTCTTTTATCCTGCATTTTTCTTCATTACATTTTTTTTCTCTCACTTTTCCCTGGATGACACATTGAAATTCAGAAACCATATGCCTTTTGAAAAGCTCATAGCAACCTTTTTGTTTTACTTCTTCTCCATAGCATAGGTCTTATTATAACTTCAGGGAGATTACTTATTTTTTTTACTATTGATGGTTGGTTTTTTCCCTAAAAAAATCCATTATACATTTCCTGACATCATAGTTAAAGGGATATTAAGAATTAAGAAGGTACTTGTATAAAGACTAAATTGCCAAGACTGGTTTTATGTGTAAGATTAAAGCTCTACAGACAACAGTTATTTGCTAGCAGTAAATTACACTACTATATACAAAGTATGTATATGAAGTGTGAGGATAATGGCAAAATGAATATTGCTCTGTCACATAATGAAGAACAAAATGAGCTCTAAGTTACTCAGAAGATTGAATAGTGTGATAGCTGGTAACAGCCACAGAACATTTTGATAACATATCTAAATATAATTAGACACAGTTCTTTTATTATCAAAAGTGAGCTATTTCCCTAAGAAACAGGCTCTGAAAGACATAAATTATTTCCAGTTGCAAAGACAATAAGTGCCTATTTCTCTGGAAACTTGGAAGGATTTTTTGTGACATAGATCAGTGACCTGTTTAGTCAATTTTTTAACAGATTTAAATTCAGTATTTATATCAAAATTTTGTTCTATCATTGATCAGAACCTCTGCCTCTAAAGTGTGAAGGGTATTTAAATGATTAAAAAGATTTAGTATAGTAAACAAAAGAAAATAAAATTCAAACATCTTTCCAAAATGAGATACAAGAAGCTTCATAGCAAATACTTTGTTATTTGGCATTAATTTGCTCTTTGTCTTTTTTTTTTTTTTTTAATAAACCAAAGGGTTTTCTTAAAACCCTGAGTTGAGATTAAATACAGGAGTGATTCACACTCTTTTATTAGTTTAAATTTTGCTTTTTTGGATACGAGTATAAATCTTTCTTTATATTCTCCAATAATCATCTGGTTTTTGGTCTTGCTTTTCTTCTTTTTTTACTGAAGTTTTGAGCACAGTGAAAAATTAAACACTGGGAATTTATCCCATTGCACATTTTGAAGATTGATGAAACCCTATCCACCTTGAATGACATAGTGAATACATGGAACTGTGAAAGTGGGAGCTATGAAGTGAAACAGCAAAGTTATTTGTGATTTATAAGCTCCAAAAGGCTTTACATCAAAACAACGGGAAGGGTTTTCATATGGTCTGGAATGAATTCTGCTTCTTAGCAAACCCGTAAAAACCCCTTAAGAAAGGAAGTTGATTTAAAGGATCTAATCTTTCTGCAGGTGAAAGCACACCCCTATTGCTACTTATTCTAAATGAGACCCTCAGTTTTATTCCTAGCACCAAGAATTTCCTGTCTCCTGCAGGATTTATTGCCCTCCAACCTGAGTTTTCAGCAAACAGTTCTTTTCCTCAAAAGATGAGATCAGTGGCCTTAAACATCTAAAGGTGCAATCTTCATAATTTTGAAATTTGAGGTTGTATTATGGAAAGTTACATGAACTGTAATGAAAGTTGCCATGAACTGAGCTGTAATCACAGCAGGTTTATGCAGCTACTCAAAAAACTCTTCTGGATTTAAAGTAGAAAAAGTCACTCATGAGTCATCTAGCAATCTACATGCACTCCTATATCTGACTGTAGCCTTGCTTCCTTTTAGCATCAATTGTGTGTGTTGAACACAGGTAACACTGGAGCACAAACACAGCAGTGTTCCATCACAGTGGAATGAGAGAGTGGCAGTAAAGCAGCACCACCCTCACTAGTACAAAGGCTTTCACAAAACAATGGGGGAAAGGCTCCTCCGCCCTCCCTCCCCTGCTGGGTACCCCACAAAGGCCAGTCCCACCCTGACACACTGCAAGCTCCTGCAGCACCCACCAGCCCACACTGCCCAGCTCCCATGGCTGCACTGCCTTCCTGGCAGAGCTTGGGGTCTGCCTGGTGCACCTGGAGGCAGAGTCACCCGTCCCAGGCCACTCTTAAACCACACTAACAGATAAGGACCCATTTTGGAAGGAATATATATAAGCACAACAACAAAACACACCCACATTAGCATATGGAATAAGGTATAGGAAGATGCATCTGTGCAAATAAACAGTCTTCTACTACAGCTTTCTGGAACTCCTTCCAGCTCCCTTTCTTCCTTGTGCTGAAAATGACTTCAAAATAATGGGCATGTGGTTGTAACATTTCATCAACTACCCAGAAAGCTTTGGCTTATTTTATGTGAGGCTTTTTTTTTTTTTTTTTTGGTTTTGGTTTTGTTTGGTTATTTTGTTTGTTTGTTTTTTTAGGTTTTTTTGGTGGGGGCTTTTCTTTTTTGTTTTGGTTTTCTTTCTTCTTCTGCAGTCACCTGAACTTTGAGAAGACCATTCACATGGTGCTACTGGAATTTGGGAGAAGTCACAGTAAGTTACTTAACCTGCCAGCTTAATGCTGCATACTTGATCTGAAGGCTGATTTGAGAGAGATTCCAGGGAAAGCCTGAGGCTGTGTTACCTCTCCAGGGTGCTGACAAGTCAAGACTGCTTGGAACATTTGAGCAGAGTCCTGGCACTCAGAAAGGAGGTCATCTCCACAATCTCCAGAAAGCTGGCAGTATCCAGCTTTCTGTTATGGCATATCCCAAATATTATTTGACATAGGTAAAAGATAGCTCTATGTCACTACTTTTATTTTTTCACAGATAGGAATACATTTTTTTTTTTTTCTCCTTGTCTGAAGATTTTGGCCAAGTCTTGCATTATGTCTTAACTAAGTGAACCAAACTCTATTTTAAAGAAATCTCATTGTCTGAAAACTTAAACCAGCTCATTCAGACACCACAGCCCCTAGGGCTGTATCATCTGCTCCAGTGCAATTGGAGCATTTATTTCATGTTACTATGTTTCAAATAGATATTGCAATCACTGAAATCTATGAAAATAAAAGGTCAAGGTTTGTTTCTCTCAGTTTCTATAAGCAGAATGGTTACACAATTTTCTACTGTTCTGCTTGATTTATGGAGATAGATAGCAGGCAAAGATGACCAAGAAAATTTAGTCTTGTGGAAGACCTCACTTTATCTCTATTTTCCTCTCTTACCCAGAGATGGGAGGTGAAGATGTCCACACACATGTAATGCAACAGAATATTCAAAATATATAATTCTGGAATTTTCTCAATTTTTTCTAGAGGAAACCTTTATCAAACAAAAAAAAAAAAAAAAAAACACAAAAACAAAAAAAAAAAAAAAAAAAAAAAAAAAAAAAAAAAACAAAAAAAAACCACAAGCAAACAAATAAAAAACTTTCTTAATATAGCCCAATAAGAGAAGTATTCTAAACCAACCCTCCAAATTACCATTACATAGGTACTTCTTCACCCAGGAATGTTTCAGGAAACTGCATGGTGCATAAATAAATGATCACATTGCTGCTTTTTGTAAGAAACTTGCCAATGCAATGGTTAAAATAACAGACATATAGAGGCTTTCTGTGAAAATGATGGGGAGGGTGAAGTTCATAGACTATTTCAGCCTTGCTCACAGAAGTTTTGGACTGAAGGCATTTCAATACAGGTTCTCAGAGCAACAGCAAAATCCTTTTCTAATAAAACACCTTGAAAACCAGGATTAGGCATTTCTGAGATTTTGAAAACATAGCCACTTTTATATTGTTGCTGAGTGATTGAAACAGACAACTGATGCAAATTCCTTATCATGATGTTTCACAGACTCCTGACATTGCTTTACTACAATAACAACTGTTAATTAAATTCACTCAACTAGAACATATTCTAGTAATCACTGACTTAATTTACTGAGAATTTCACGTTTTAAATTATTAAAGTTGAAGGGTACAAAAGAGAACCATTTATCAAACCTGCTGCACTTTTCACAGTATAAATTCTATAGATTTTTTATAAAGAAGCAATCTAAATCAACATGTCCACTATGACATGATTATGTTTCTTTGCCAATGTCACAGCCATTATTCATGCCAAAGAAGATCCTACTAACTCTACTTTTTGGTGTCATAAATAAAGGCAGTCATTTGTCAATAGTCTCACCCTCCCCAAGAACATCTTTTATGTAAAGGGTTTTATTTTGATTTTCTTTTCCTACTTGTGAAGATGCCACACTTTCCCATGGTTTTATTCTTCCTATACATGAAAACTCTTAATATTCAGGATGCTAAGTTCCCAGTGTTCACATTATATTCCACTACTTGCAGTCAACAGGACCTATAAAGCTCCAATACATCATATTAACTGTCTATTGCACCATCACCATAAGGGCAGGAAAAAAATTATCATTTCCACTGGTCCTGGGTAAAATTTGAAGGAAGCGTTACCCTAGTTTAACATAGCTGACAGCACAATGCCCTGCATGGTGACCTGGCCATGTGGTGTTAACTGAAAATGTCACATTCCCTGCACGTCAGTGACCATTTTCTGAAAACAGTTGGAAGATGTTGGACTAAGGCTCCTAGAGAAGGAAAAAACCCAAAAACCATAGTCCCAGTAATTTATCCAGAGCAGCCCTGATGAAGCAAGAGACACCTCCAAGCAGCTGTCAGCTGTCAGAGGTCTGCCTTGAGAGCAGACACATCACAGCCCAAGGGAAGTTACACAGCCAGTTTTCCCAAACTCTGGTTTATACAGCAGGGAAAAAGCCAACTTTGGATTGTTAGACACGACACTGATGTCCACCTACTATCAACATGTCAAATTACACAAGCATTTCTGTTGATGATCACAAGAAAACAGGAGGCTCTGAAAATCTGTTCCAGCTATTAGTCTTTGCTTTGCTCAACCACGTAGCTAATCCATGTAGCACCTAACCTAATAAAAAATGAAATTAAAGAATTATAAAAGAACAATTTTAAAGAATTATAAAATGGCTGCATAGCTTATCAATGCTGCATTACATTGTTTGTCATAACAAGAACTACTTTTAAGACCACATTATGGCAGTGTCATCAGAATCAGAAGCTCAAGCAGTGCAGCACTGCAGTGCAGATAAAATCCAAGGCTTCCTGAGAACCATGTCTTTTGTATTTCCTTTTTAAGCTATTTTAACTGTACAAAGGACTGTAGGAAAACACCATTGCTTCCTCTTTGCCTGCTTCCCAACAGTTATTGTATTGAACAATGTAGATAATGCACATCTAATGAGTATTTCATTCTCTCTGCTTCAGATCAGGCAGAGAACAGTGAGTTTCCCTGAGACTGATTAGTGTTCATGGAGAACATCATAGAGAGCAAAATGTAAGCAATTACTTTCCTCTATAATAATGCAACTACCTTTAACACATATATTCAGTGGAGAGAGGAAAAATAAACCAGGATACTGCTAACATTTTGTGGCTATGCTTCTGCAGTTATTGTTATGTTTATGCTAATATGGAGATTCAATTCTACAAATGCATTTTGCTCTTTGTCATGGAATTTAGCATACATCAAAACTAAAGGACTGTAAAAGGAGCCTAGTATAACTAAATTTCAAGTTTTCTGAGAGCCACTGTTTGCCTTCTCCCATTAACTGCTACTGAAAACTGTTCAATAAATTACAACAAAATAATAAAGGAGATCATTGCTTTTAATAATCAAGTTTCTGTATTGCTTATCTGTGGAAATGACTAAAGAATACATTAAACCTAAAGAATAGTGTAAAACCTCTACATCATGAACAGACCATATTCTTATTTTGTCTAAAGATGTCTTATTCCCCCAGCATTTAAGTGAAGCAGTGTGTCCATATGTCACAGGTTGTGTTCAATGACAGCAGTGCTCTGGGGGTCAGGCAAGCAGCTTTCTGTGGGGGACATCCTTCCTCTGACACTCTGCTGACATTCTCATTCTAAACCCTTTTTTGAGAGATACTTAATATCAATTCTTATTGCCAGAATTACTTCAAAAATATTGGATAGTGGGGGCTAAAAAGAAGGGGGGAGAAAGGGGGAGCAGGAGGGTAACAAAAGGATAAAAATGAGATGGAGTTAATCCTACTGAAAGTAAACATGGGATTCTATTTACTGGGTCTTCAGAAAGACAAGAATAATTCTAGTTCAGCAGAAATCCCTAATAATAGAAGGTCAGGAGAGGTCTCTGAGTAAAAACACAATCCAAAGAGGTTATTTACTGGTGATTAAAGAAATGCAGTCTTCACTGCTGTGTGGAAGTTGATTTACAGGCTATAAATGAGAACAAGAATATATCCAATAAATTTGAAATGGTCAGGTACAAAGACAATACAAAAGTGATAACAAGAAAACATGTAAGAGACCCACAGTCCTTATGACAATGAGAACCAAGAGAGAATTAGTTCAGCATTATTCTCTGAAGTGAAGGATGCAATACCTGACCAGTGCTAGTACTTCGATATCCACATGGAGCCACCTCATCTTCAGTAAAAGAAGAATGCTACTTTTTGATTTCCTTCTTCCTATATTTTGTAAGGGATTTCTGAAATTGCAGAATTCCAAAGAGCAACCTCTGCAAGTGTCACATCTAACACAAGGCAACAGATTTCACAGCACCAATTTACAGTAAAGGCAAATGCAACAGACATGCAACAAGGAAAGACCTGGGATGATGGCAAGGGAAGAAATTTGTGGACATTGGTGAAGAGGAATTAAAGCATGGTTGTAATGCAGGAAGAAGTGGTCAGAGAGTAAAATGCATGGGGTAACTGAGAAGATAAAACCTTCTGTTGCTCTTTAAAAAACCCCAAACTGAATAAAACCCACTACCTCAGTAGAGGTGACTTGGTTTGAGTTTTCACTTATTTAAGTGATGCCCTTCCCTTTTACATCTGGAACCTGAGTGAAAATATAAGACAGTTCTGGGAAGGAAAAAATATAAGACAGTTCTGGGAAGGAAACAATTTCCTGTAGTCAGTGATGCAGAGTCCGAGTTCTGAGTTCTGCTGCACTAATTATGATGTAACCCAAACAAATGCATGAAAAAGCAGATATTATATTAATGTACTGTGTAATCAGTGGGATATCTTAAAAATGCTTTCGACTCTTTTTTAATGAAGTATATTTCTTGTTAAATTAAATTGTATTTTTATGATTAGGCATTGACATTTCTTATGCTCTTCATACAGGGATAAAACCCCAACTTACACACACAAACAACTCCTATATGTCAGCTAAACCTCTAGCAGTCTGATTATCTCCTACCTCTAATTTTTCAAAGCCATGTGAGTATCAACATAGCCTCAAAAATTATGTATCATCAGATTTCCCTTCTCAATTTTAAGTATTTTCACCAAAAAATAAATGGTCTATTTACATACAGATTGGGCAAAACCTGTGGTCCATAGATGCAAACATTATTTTATGTTTTGTATTAGATTATTAAAATTAAATTTTAATTATTTTGACCCAGTGTTGATGCTTATTTTTTTCTCTGATACCATTTCAAAATATTTTTCCATCTTCATGCTATAAGTAACTTTAGTGTTTCCTAATTTTGGTGCTTTCTGAATTCATGGTTAGCTTAAAATGTTTTATTTGTTTTCTTCTTCCCCAAACTTTAGAAATGAATAAAAATATCACAGTATATGAATACGAAGAACTTCTGTTGAAGGAAAAAAGATTACTTCACAGTTTTCATTCTTTAGCCACCTATTTTTTATTGGTTTTTTGTCAAAACTGATAATAAATAACAAAATTAATAAGATACCTATGGACATTGGTGTTATTTCATAATAACCAAACTGACTCCTATAACATGAAAAAGCAACTAATAAAGTGTCACTTAAAGCAGACAAATATAAACCAAAGGCTAAGCCTAGAAACAGCAGACTAGTAATGCAATAATATATTGTTCCCATCAGGCTTTGTTACAGTTCCTGGATTTATTTAATTCTATTCATGCCTAGCACAGCTCTCCGAAAGAGCTATTAGAGTTTATCACCAACTTGTCACAAAAAGAAATACAAATCATCCATTTCAATCTAAAAGTAAACTGGGAAAAAAAAAAAAACCCCAAAAAAATCTAAATCACCTTTACCTACTATTTCAATGTGTTCATTCTTTGTTACTGGTAAAGTTTCTGTGACATCCATAAAATGATAATGTATAGCAAAACTGAAGCCTTGGGAATTACCATAATGCCTCTTGAGATATAAGCTGTGATTTCTGCCCCAAATACAAGGAGGGGGAATGCAAGTTCAGGAAAACAAGAAGTTTGAAAACAGGAAACAATTTCTACACTTTGAACATTTAAAATCTATGTCTGGATTGCTTTCTTTTCTAAGGGTCTCAACATGGGAGAACTTTAAATGCTGCAGCAAAGAAAGACGTAAGTTCGAGCTATTGTATCTTCCATTCATGAAACAGGAGAAGGGAAGGTGCTCAGTGGCTGTCACTATAAGGAATTCAAATTTCATTGGTTTCTTTGGTTTGTTGGGTTTTCTTCTGTGCACCTTGCCCCCACATCCCTCCAAAGAAATTAATAATTCTACCCATTGTCTTAGTGCAAAATGCTGGGCAACAAACTCAGGCTGGAACTTAATCTTCACAGACTAAGTGAACAGGCACTAGTTTCAAACATCATATTAAAGAACATGATAAAAATGCCATTGCACTCTTCTCCCTCTTTTTTTAGCATACTTTGACTCAACTGATTAAATGTATCTAGAGTGAAACTGAGTGAAAACAACACATGAATACATCCTTTTTAAAATAAAAACTAGAAGGAAAAGGAGCTGTGTATATTTTCCCCCTACTAAATTACAGAAAAAGTTAAAAAGATAGTATTGTATGTTTTCAACGAAGCTAGTCTTTAAAGTACCTTTGTAATTTAAAATTATTATTCTGGGATCATAGCTGTGGCACTTCTGCAAATTAGTTTATAAATGAAAAAAATATATGAACACATTCAAATTTGAACATAACACTAATTTAATTTTGTTGATTGCAACTGCCTTCAGCCTCAAACCTAGGTACCAGAAAACAGAAAAATTCCAAACCCAAAATTTTACTGACTGCACAGCATAACCAAAGACTGATTTGGTCAGCTTACATTGCAGCTAAGAATTTGAGAGCTACAACCAGACATTTTAGCTAACACATTTTGTTGCAAGATGCAGCATTGAGTACTAAAAACTCTTTCTAATTTATATGTATAAGGAATTCACAACCTAAATTCACTGATCAGCTGGTGTTCTTTATCATAGGAGTGAGAGAAAAAAATGGAGGGTTGGTTTTTTTTTGATCTACTTGCACCCCTCTCATGACTTTCCTATTTTCAAAAAAAGTACTCCATTATCAATTTTTCAAAGTGACAAATTTTTAATCAGTTGTAGTATCCTTCTTCATTACATGTAAATTTTCAACATGCAAGTCTTTGTAAACCTGTCAACATATTTTACAACTGATCAGAAGTAATTTATTCTAAATCACTTCAGAAAAATTGAGTATAAGAACACTTAAATGAGAACTATCCACAAATACATTATAATCCTCTTAAATAGTCAGCAGCTTAGTGCAGCAAAATAGTCACTTAGGAGGGATTCAGCTGATTAAAAGATAACTGCACCAGAGTAGAGAAGACTAAGCCTCACTTTCAGAAGAAAATTACTGTCACTGAACTTACTTAGATGGGATGGATTGCTTCTGGCTTGGACCTCCCTCTCACAACTGCTTAGAGAGATTTCCATGACAAGCCTAATCTAGGTACCTGGATGTCACATGCACAAGCTTAGGCAAAAGGAAACATATCACTGGATTTCAGTTATTCATTTTAATCATAGCACATTTAGGAAATGCATAAAAAGAGAAAAGCTTCAGCTAGGTGTCTCATCTTTTATTAATTGCCACTAGATTCTCTAGGCAAATCACCCAGATCCTCTATAAATCTCTCTTCTCTTGATAAAGTGGAATCAAAGCCTTAAGTAATCTGAAATTATTTGCTCATGGGGCCTTCAGAAATGGAAAACTTCTGGAGTAACCTAATCAGAACTTGCCACTTTTCAATTATACTAAGTAATTGCCTGTGTTTTCAACTCTGCAACTACAAGTCCCTTAAGCTTTTTTTAAATTTTACCCTTATTATTTGAAGTCAAATAGTATTTCCTGTATTTTGTGTTTTATATTCACTCAGTTTCAATAGTTAACAGATAGCTGCAATGTTTTTTTTCCTGAACCAAATGAGCAAGCAAAGCCCCAGTCCCCAGAAGTACTAAGAAATTTCAACCATAAGAAGACATCCTGAAAGAGCTATTCCAGTATCTGCCTGGGAGCAACAACCTTTTTGAAATATGAGGCTTTAGAAATCTCTCCTGTCCTGAATGTAATCCATTTTAGTATTTGAAGGTATTAGTCATGATGTTTTCATTTATTTCACTTTTTTTATATTCCCTTTCCCTTGTGCTCTACAAATAGCAGTTTCCAGTAAAAATAGCAGGTGTACAAAGAGTTACATTTTCTGCTGTTGGTTTTTCTCTTCTTGCAGGAATTCAATTTTACTCTGGGAAATGTAGCATTTTTGTTTACTGAGTGAAATGAGGAGAAAGAACATCCAGATTTCAGCTTGGGTTCAATAAAGTCCTAGCTCTGGTCTCCACCAAGTATTTACAGTATTTCACTTATTGTTATCTATGTCTCTCCTTTCACTCACAACTGAAGAAACATTTTGGTCTCTAGAAGACAGGTTTTACTGGGGTAAAACTGAAACTTCCTCTCAGCCAAAACTCTTCCACCTTTGCCCATCAGTTTTCATTTAACTGAGACCTTTTACTTACTAACTGTAGCCTGAGGCAATAATGAATCGTTTTCAAACAGTGCAGTGAACAAAAGTACAAATATCACCAGAATCAGTAGCTGGGGGATTTTATCATTGTACCATCATTATGACCATAACTTAGCTCTAATGTTATCTAAAAACGAGTTTAATGGCTTAAAAGCACCAGAAAAATCAAAGAGAGTATATAAACAACAACAAAAATACTATTTTTCCCCTAAAAAAGGCAAATCATAAAAAAGAAGAAACCACACCAGAAAAGTTCAGACCTTCAGCTGAAATGCAACAATCATATGAGACATTAAAACCTCTAGCTGCAAAGCCTAAGAAAATCAGTCCTTACATACTAAAAATTGCTAGAAAGCATTTTGTTTGGATTCCTTATTTCTCCATTTATCTCTATATTTGACGCTGAGACTTCAAGAATTCCATAATAATCCTTTTCTTTCTAATGAAATTCCAGAGGAAAAAACCTTTTATTATTCTGTTAACTCTGCCTTGTGCTGCACCACTGCACCTCAATACTGACCTATAAAAGCATCTTGTCTAGAAATAAGGGTAACTGGGTCTGCATCTTCAGTGAAGAAAAACTGATGGCCATTCCAAAATTTTCATTTATATTATTAATTCAGCAGATCTAACTACAAACTATATTTGTTTGAAATATATGTCTTCTTGCAGAAATAATTACAAGAAAAGGCTTAAATTTTCTCTGGTTAAGATATTTGGAAAGTAAACAGTATAAGTGGTCAAGGTACACTGTGAACTTACCTTTTCAGTAATAGAATTAAATTCTTTGTTGGTGATTCAAAGTGAGTTGAAATTGTTCATTGTTTAGAATAACCTTCACAGTGAATTATATCACTCCTATCCACACTTGAATAAATACTTGTTTTGTTACAATGGCAACTTCTGAAAACAGATTTGTATAAAACAAAGCATTCAAGGCAATTAGGGAACAAAGAAAGACCTGTAGTTCTCATGTAAACAAAACCTGACTATGAGAACAGTTTATTGACTGCACTCCTTGCATGGGAAAAAGAGTGATGGTTGTTAACTCAAGCAAGGCTAATATTCAATATAGAGATAAACTAATCTTTGGCAAATTCCTTACAGACATACTGATCTGACTGCAACCATTAACAAAGAACACATTACTTCAATTTAAGGAAGAGTGCTCCACAAGAGGTTGCTCCAAATTAAATTCAATTCAAAATTGCAGTAATAGAAATAAGTGAAAAGAAACATAAAACATAAGCTGATGAAGTAAATTAGGAAGGCTGTGGGAGTTAAAGTGCTACATAATTTTATAGTTTAAGAAAGGGAAATTCTGAATGTTTTAATATACAGGAACCACTTGAATGATAGACTGAAAGCAGTTTCTGGTATCTCCTTTATTTTTCCCTTTTCTGTGTTACATGAAAGGGAACCAACTCCCAAATGATCCACTAAAATTCAACCAACCCTTCCACAGCTAGGCAAACACACTGCTTTACCTTCCAGACTAGAGTGCTGCAGCACCAGCATGGGTAGTTCCTTACTATGTTCCCCTTCTCCAGAAATGTTTCCTTTCACCATTTGTGATTTAAATAGCAGTGAGAAGGTGAAATAAAAGGACCTAATTTAAATGGCAAGGGGGGAAAGCTGTGATGCAACTTTAAGCTGCCTATTATTTAGTTTCACAATGACTTTCAAGGAGGAAATTTGTTACCTGTAGTTTTTCACCATCTGGTGATTTACAGCAAATTTGTTTTTCCATCCTTTTCCCATTTGCCTCCTAGATTTCTTTCTGCAGTTTGGAAGTCAGACTGATCTCTTGCAATAATTTGTTTATTTTTCTGTAATAGCTGATAAATGCCCATATTAAAAAGTGAACTGGACCCCTGACCAGTAGCTCTTTTTTTTTTTTTTTAACATTATTAGATTATAAATTCCAGTGGCCTAGAGCTGGGAGGAAGAGAGCCATCAAGATGTAGTGGGTACTAAGTAGGGAGATGCAAATGTGTAGGAAATTACATATTTTCTTCATTCATAAAGGCTGCAGGGGAGCATAGGGGAGGAATTTTTGGGGAATAGGGAAGAGAGCTTGTAGCTGCAGTGTGCTGATGGTGGAGGATACAGGGCATGAGCCAGGAAAGGGAGAAAGCCAAAGCTCCCACAGCTACTGAGTACTTCTGTATTTATGATCTCTGAGACACATCAATTCAGTTACTTGTTTGCCCTACTATAGAAAGCACACAGAAATAATTTATAAAGAGGTTTCAATGCACTACATGATTACCTTGTTTGTAAACACCAAGTTTTTGCAACACATGTTAAAAAGATTTCAGATTTTGTCAACCTTCTATACAATCTTCTTTCCAAGAAAGTACTGATGATAAAATAGAAAGATTAAGAAAAATTAAAAGTATTTCTATTAACAGCATGAAATCCAAAATTCAATTTTATCTTTTAAATTAAAAGCTTAACATTTTTACAGCTGTTTGTTCAGTTCTCAACAATGCAATCCCCCCAAATTAGAGCTAGCTTCAGGTAGTTTGACAAATAAATGAGTAATATCAACAAATCCTATTATCTTCAACTTTCTTCAGAAATCAAAATTGAAAAATTAAAAGAAATTCTTGTTCTAGAACAAATAAAATCTCTCATGGCAAAAACTTTTAATTTTTTTTTAATGAAACACCTAATATTTAATTTTTCATGGAAAGGAGAATTTAATTAACATGATTTTGAAAGTACTAATGAACATTTCACACATCCCAAATGCCAGTATCAGTTATCACTCATGTGTATCTAGCTAATTTATCTGAATGGAAGCAGTCCATTATGGGTAGTAAAAAACTAAGAGCTCAAAAAAAAGTGTGAAGAAAGAGTTCTACACTGTACTGCATCCTAAGAGAGCCTATGGCTTTGAATTTTTAATTTTATTTCACTTTCTGACTGGAAAAGATAAACCAATACTTTCCAGAGATGTCAATCTGCTCACACAGGTCCCTCATGACAAACTCTCATTTATTTTACAAGTCATGGCTGAGGAGATGATTGCTGAGGCTGAAAACTATTGGTGTATCAGTGAAGTCTGCTAAATGATCTGTATAGAAGATTCTAAGATGTCACATGCTTTGCTTTATAGGTCTTTCTAGTTTTAAAAATTTCTATTTTTGGTTCCTTTCATAGCAGCAACACACCAGCTCACACAGTTTTAGGGAGCCCTGTGTCCTTTATACCACCACCAACGATTTTATTTCTCTAAGCAGGCTGCAAGAAGCATCCTGAGGGGAGAAAACCATTGTTATTACCTGATTTTGCCAAGTTATTCTGGAGCACTGAGATTTATTAAAGTCTGTGCATCAATGCAGTCCAGTTTGAGACTGCTAAACCACTGAAGGTGCACAAAATTTTTCAATCACTGTGATTGTCCATTAGCCAGAAGGGATAAATCCTAGCTGTTTCAGACACCAGGTATCTGACTGTCGTGGTTTGAGAGGAAATGAAGTTTTTGTGATGCATTGCCCCTATTCTGACTATTTTTGGCTTTGTTTTCTTTTTGATCATTGTAAGGTCTTTGCTAGATAGATTTTTTTAAACTCTCCTTGGTCAAAGTATGCCTTGTCTATGAAAGATCTGCCAGAAATACAAAAGCCAAATTCCCACTTATTTTTACACATTGTCCCTTTCCTAAATACTTATATGCAAGAGAACAAAAATATGCACAGGGTGTCCAAAGGTCATAATCTCAATTTGACCCCTATACTAATGTTTCCTTCCTTAATCCTACTCGCTGAAATTTAAGTTTTGTTTCTTACCTTGATTTTTCAAAAAATAATGTAAAAATTATTTCACTGCCAACATGGTTTTGTTTTTGTAGCCATATCTGAAGAAGAAATTTAGGATTATACATTAGAGATTTTATGAAACACCTACACAACATGCTGGGTGCAGAGTTATGTGCAGGACTATTCTGCACTCCCATATTGTTCTAAAGGATTGTATCAATAGGTTTTGTTGCTAAAATAAATATTCTATAATCTATAATAGGAAATTTATTTCATTATTTTTCTTGGTTTTAAAAGAAGTATCACAATGCAACTATACAGAAGACAGCACAAGAATACCAATCTATTTTCCAACAGACAGTGGTATCAGCAATTATATTGATAAAAAATATATTTGTATACTACCACTCTGGAAATTCATGCAGTAAAACAAAGATAGCTTTAATTAATTCACCATTTAAGAGCTGCAGAAAATCTGGCTATGTAGGACTGGGAAATAAAAACTAAGCTGAGAACCAGAGAGAATTAACTTAATACTTGAATGTTAATCAATTTTTACTGATTTTGAAACTAAAATAATTTCATGTGATACAAAAATTTCTGAAGAGCTCTTTCCAAGAGTACCTTTGGGCAAGTTATCTCAAAAAATATGTTGAGTGCTTCTATTATATTAGCACCTGCATTCAGTAAAGGCCCATTAACACCATCCATATTTTATTACTTTCATTTGTCTTCCCCCCATTCCAAAACACTGAAAGGACAAGTTAACATGAGAAAGATACCCCTATGTTCTGCATTTTTCTTCTTTTAAAATACTAGCTTTTTACAGGTTGTCAGCAAACATGCAGATACAGTAATTCCACAAAAAAAAAACAAAAAACAAAAAAAAAAAAAAAAAAAAAACACAAAAAAAAAAAAAACCAAAAAACAAAAACACCAAACCAACCAAAACACCCCTTCCTGCCTCCCTCAAAAAAACCCAAACCCAAAGCAAAAAAATCAAATCAGAAATCATACAAAACCTCCCCCCCCCAAAAAAAAAAAAAAACCCAAAACCAAGTAGATTATTTTTTTCATTGCAGTTTAAAAATTCACCTCTATGGAATTCATAGGGCTTAAAAGGCCTTGTTATGATGCAGTATATATTTAGATGATACAGTTGTTTTGCTTCATTCAATATGCAGATAAGAACAGAGCTACATGACAGACCTCATAGTGTTAAACTGAAGCAGACAATTTACTCAATATGACAAAACCTTCATTGAAAATAAAAAGATCTTTAAAAATAAGGCTATAGCTTCTACTCTCTTCACAACCCATATTTTATTATATTTTATTGTTACTCAGTATTTTTTCCTACACAAGCAATTGAAAGGTTTATATCATAAATTTTTATGATTACACGGAGAAGTAGGTAATAGTCCAAGAAGGTAATAATTTTATAAATTGTAGGAAAATGAATGACAAATAGATTACTGGTGCTGCTGCCTTTTAGATAAACCCTCCAATAACATTAATCATTCTAAAGGACTTCTATTCAAATGCTTATGTTCAGAATTCCTCTTCCATAGAGAGCATTCGTTGCTCAATGCCAAATCCTGCAGTCTGTTTAGTGCTGTTGGACATTTTCCATTTCTTACCTCTATAATCTTTGGGCAACTGGTCTTAATACTGGGGAACTTAGAAGAAATATCATGTGAATTCCATCAACAAAGACAGAAATTTCCATGATACAGATGATAATACATAGAAACTTACTTGAAAGCACACTCCTAACATTTGGCCATGAAAAGCCTTCTTGGTGAAAGTTTACTATGTTGTGTTTATTTTAGTGTGATTTTCTGGATGAAGAAGTTACAAATCTGTTCTGCCATGATAACATTCAGACACCACTTCTGTGACATCCTGTGTGTAGCCATAAATAAGAAGCACACATTCAAGTGGCCTACAACAATATAGTGACTAAAAGGAAAATCAGCCATGACACGTGCTGACATTTCTTCTGAGACATCTTGACACCACTGATAGAGTGGAAGCAGATTTTAACATCTATTTGAAAAAATTATGTCCTTCGCTGTTTATGTAGTGGCAAGAATTGCTGTGCCCCTTTAGCCATAAATGATGCTAACCAGACAACATCACAGTCCTGTGATTTGTATGATAGATATTGCAACTATAAGAGAGACAATTGGGCAGCAATGACTGACAAAGAATGCTTACTTAAATAGGTGGAAAACAGAGAAAACAGCTTCATTTATTAAGTCTTTAAAGCTTGATCCAGGCATTTATTTATTTTTTAATCCAAGGAAATCAGCACATTTCTTTCATCAGTAGACCCATATACTTATGTAAACAAGTATCAGAATTTTTCTAACAGAGAAATATGGAGAAACAAAGTTATTTCTTCGATATTATAGGTTGTAAATCCTTATAGAGCTTCACTATTACCAGGTCCTTATTTCATTTCTCTCCTTTGTCTTCAGAACACTTCTATACTGAGTTCATCTTTTTGCTATCTAAATTTCATCTGTTTAATTGTACTTGTTTTCTTACATACCAAAAATTAAAATGTTAGTTTCTTTGTCTCCCTTCTCTTTACTCCATACTCAAATGTGTCTTTGAGTTCTGCTTACTGATCCTAAGGTTAAGCTACTCATACTAATGCATGCAAGTCTACTAACAGTTGTATCCATACAAATACTTCTCCTCTCTTGCTTTTCTCTGTCCCAATCTTCCCTTTTCTGCTCCTGCTCCAGCATTTTGTGCCTTTACTGTCTGCATTATCTCATCATTTAGCAAAACTGGGAAGTGTCATTCTTATTCTTTTCTGAGATGGAAATAGCAGGGGGTGGTGATGTGTTTATTTGATTGCAACTCAGATTCATTACAACTCCATACTAACACTACTGAACCTCGTGCTTCTTCTACTTCTGCAAACATTACAAAATAGGAGAAAAGCTTCATCTGCTGTCTTCCTCCCTATATCCCCACAAGAGCTGCTCGTAAAATGTCTGTGTGACCCTCCCTTCCAGCACTCAGTTCTCTCTAGTGCAAGGTCTAACTTTGAGGGAATACAGTTGTGCAAAGTTTTTCATGTTGTCAAACCTAGGCTAAGCTTTGAGAAGACACATAGACTAGAGCAAAACTAAGTGGGAAAGACAAAATTTATGTCAAAGCTAAGCTCAGATATTAAAGGAAAATTAATGACATTAAAGAGCAAAACACAAATATGCAAAGGCATACAACTCAACCCAGGATGACTAGAGACTGACTCTTCTGCACATGACCAATGAAATATTAGGCAGTGGAGACACTTGTGGTATCACAGGAATTACGAATATATTAATGCTTAGGCAGCAGCTAGCTTAGTCTCATCAGCTGTGCACATTTCCCAAAAACCAAGTGCTTTGTAAGCCTGTTGTTTAGAAACTGCTTGTATTCTCTGCTTGTACACAGTAAAAAAAGGTATATCAAGTGACCTGGACTGTGAAGGATGTCAAGACCAAGACTGACCATTATAATTAATCAAAACTCACATCTCTGATGACCTCTGCTCCCTCACAGTTTGCTATGTTCAGCAAAGCTAATAGCAGAGAGAGGCTAGCACTACTATTACTTGCTAAGGAAATTGCTAAAACACTTTTGTTTAGACTTAGTGTTAAAATTCAAAAATGTATCATCTTTCCATCTGAATTTTTTGTCTATTCTGTTAAAATTCATTGCACTTCCTGCATCTGGGTTATGCTGGAACAATATAAAGATTGCCATGGTGCTACAGAACTATAGAAAACTCAAGGCTGGAAGAGACTTTTAAGATTCTTGCGTCCAAGCCAGCACTGCCAAGTCCACTACTGACCATGTCCCAAGATGCCACATCCACATCTTTTTGAACATTTCCAGGGATGGTGATTTCAGCACTTCCGTGGACAACATTTTCTGAGGCTTGACAGCCATTTCAGTGAATAATATTTTTCATAATATTCAGTCCAAACTTCCCCTGGTACAGCCTGAGACCCATTCCTCTTACTCCATCACCTGATATCTTGGAGAAGAGTCTGCTCCCCACTTGGGAGCAGACTCTTTTAGGCAGCTGGGGAGAGCAACAAGATCAGCCTGAGCCTCCTTTTCTCTGGGCTAAACACCCTTGATTCCCTCAGCTGCTCCTCACAGGACTTGTGCTCCAGACCCTTCCCCAGCTCCATTGCCCTTCTCTGGACTCCCTCCAGCACTTGAACATCCTTCTTGTAGTGAACACAGGGCTAAAGGTGCAGCCTCACCATTGCCAGGCACATGGGGACCATCACTGCCCTTGTCCTGCTGGCCACGCTGTTGCTGATCCAAGAGAGATGCCATTGGCCTCCTTGGACTCCTGGGTACACACTGCCTGATGTTCAGCTGGCTGTCAACCAGCAGCCCCAGAACCCTTTTCCCCAGGCGGCTTTCCAGCCATTCTTCCCCTGTCCTGTAGCACTGCATGGGGCTGTTGTGACCCAAGGGAAGGGCCCACAGTATGGCCTTATTGAACTTAATACAACTGGGCTCAGACCCTTGGTCCAGCCTATGTAGATCCCTCTGTAGAGCCTTCCTTCCTTCCAGCAGATCATAACTGTATCCAAGGCTCTATTAAAAAGTCTAGCTAGACAATAGCCACTGTTTTTCTCTCATCCACTGAGCAGGTGACCTTGTCATAGAAAGAGATTGTGTTGGTCAAGCAGCACCTCCCTTTCCTAAACCATTGCTCTCTGAGTCTGATCCCTGGGGTGTGACAGCTCTCAAGATGATCGCTTCCATGACCCTCCCTGCCACAGAGATTGGACTGACAGGCCTATAGTTCACCAGGTCCTCCTTCCAGTCTCTCTGGTAGGTGGGAATCACATTTGATGAGTTTCAGTCAACTGGATCCTCCCAGGTTAGCCAGGATGGCTGATAGATAATGAAGAGTTTCCTTACGTCTCCTTTTATTTCTGATGTATTTATAGAAATATGTTTGGTTGTCTTTTATGGCAGTAGCCAGACTAAATTCTAATAGGACATTGATTGTTCTAATTTTCTCCCTATGTGGCTTCACAATAAGCTGCCTGTGGTGAGAGATAGGAAACAAACAATGTGGTCCTTCCTGTCACCCAGGCCACCACTTGTCATACTTTGGTTTGCATAATATCAATCTCCTATCAGTGGGCAATGTGCAGGTGTTTAAATACACAAATGAAAGAAAAATGTGCTGTTCTGATAGAAACTGCGTTTGCTGAAGAAGAAACAGCAATATCAAACAAGAAGTTCAGAATGGTTTTGACTCAGCAGTCATTCAAAGATCAGCTTTCAAAAGGGGTGAAGAAAAGGAAGGATGGTAGGTATTTTAGTATGTCACAATGTGAACTAGATAGCTGAAGGGCATTACAGCTACTTCACTAACCAGGATATATGTAGAAAATGAAGAATCCTCAGATAATCTAATACAGAAATAGTTTTTAGCTCTGGGAATTTGTGAGAAAGCCAGCAAGCTGGAGGATTAAAGAACTCTGCTAGTGGACACTAGAATGCTCCAGGCAGAGAAAAAGCATTTGCAGTCAAGTAATGACTGCAACTACTCTCTTCATACAGAACAACTTCTTTCATTTTATGAAAGCACTGAAATACATGTATGAAGCTTTAGTTGCTATGCTGCCTAACCTACGGTCTGTATGGAATAAGAAAAATTCAGCTCTGTGCTTTAACTCTTTTTCTGCTGATGAACTAGGGAAGAAAGTGATGCTTATTGCTCCTGTGGGAAAACGTAGTTGCTTATGAGAGCTACAAATCCCTCCTTTCCCTCAAAACAACAAACAACCTAAACCAAACCAAAAAACCAAACCAGAAGTAAAAAACCCCCAAATTTTGTAATCCAGTTGGTCCTTGTGTATAACCTACAAAGCTGTGTGAAGTCAAGCAAAGCAAAGTAGAAATTTCAAGCACTTTTTCTTTATATCTTATCAAAGTCAATTAAAAATAACTGATGGGAAAATTATTTTTAGTTTGAATATGATGAAATCTATCTCAATGTCTTCAGACATTCATTTAAATTCCTGTGAGGTCAGCAAAGTGCTGTGCTTTAGGCCCAGTTCCTATGTGCTAGTGTGAAAGACAGAACACAGTCATGAATCTCAAGTATTTACATGTCACTAGCAAAGCAAATTGTGCAGAAATTGAAACCTCCACCCATAATTACAAAGAATTAAAATGCAAATAAACAGTACCTTAAGGTATAACGGTTCCTGAATTAAAATTTCCAATTAATTTCAATTAATAACATCCTCCCTTGCTTTGTTTGGATTTTTTTTCTATTGTTGTTAATGCCATGTTTGACTTTATAGTCATTTATCCAACTGGCTTTGTGCATCACAAGAGAAGAACGGGACAGGAAATTGGCAGAATTGAAAGCAAAGAAGCTCAGACCATTAAAAAAAACCAACAAAAACCCAGATGCTGCTGTTCTTAAATATATTACCCTAAAGACATAATTAGTACACAACAAATACAATTGTGAAAGATGTATTGGGTTTGCATGGTCAAGCTTTGGTAGCTGTGGGAGCTACAGGGGTTACTTCTGTGAGAAGCCACCAGAAGCTTCCACCATGTCTGGCAGAGCCAATGCCACTGGCCAATTAGAAATGGTGATAATGCCTCAATGATAACATATTTAAGAAGAAGGGAAAAATAAGGAAAAATAAGATATTGCGCAGGTGTGATTAAGACCCGAGAAGAGCAGAGTGAGCATATGTGAGTGGAAGAACTCTGCAGACACCAAAGGTCAGTGGAGAAAGAGGGGCCTGAGGTGCTCCAGATGCCAGAAGTGAGATTCTCCTGCAGACCACTGCACAGACATGACTGAGGCAGCTGTCCTGCAGCCCACTGAGGACCACAGAGATGCAGAGATCCACCCACAGCCTGTTGGAGAGACCCACACTGCAGCAGGTGGGTGCCTGAGAGGAGGCTGTGACCCCATGGGTGGCCTGTGCTGGGGCAGGCTCCTGACAGGGACCTGCAGACCCATGCTGCAGCACAATTCCTGGTGGGAATTGTGACCCCATGGGGGACCCATGCTGGGTCTGGCTGTGCCTGAAGGACTGCACCCTGTGGAAGAGTGGCCTGTGTTACAGCAGTTTATGTAGGACTGTTGTCCCTGCGATGTCACACTGGAGCAGTTCATGGAGAGGTCTTTCCATGGCAGGGACCCTGTGCTGGAACAGGGGAAGGACTCCTCTCCCTGAGCAGTGGGAGAAACAATGTGTGAAGAACTGACCACAACCCCCATTCCCCTCCTCCCTGAGCCTTTGGGGGGAGGAGGAAGAGGTGGGAAGATGGGGAAGGTGGGGGGAAGGTGTTTTTAAGGTCTAATTTTACTTCTCATGATCCTGATTTTGCTAATAATAAATTCAATTAATATGTCCAATCTGAATCTGTTTTACCCATGACACTATTTGTTGAGTGATCTCTTCTGGACTCATGAATGTTTGTAGTATTTTCTCAACACATAAACTTTTGTTTTATTTTGTCTCTCTGTTCAGCTGAAAGGAGGGGGTGACAGAATGGCTTTTGTGGGTGTCAGGCATCCATCCACTACAGCTGTTTAATAGAAGTCTTAAGACAACTTCAGGTTTATTTGGATAGAATAACACTTGGCACTGTGGGAATTGTCACTCAGAGGAAAGTGTCTTTCTCCTTCCCTAACTTGCAAGAAGAAAGCAAATACCTTGTAAGAAACAAATAACACCAGATGCTATTCTATGACAAAATATTGTGGTAACAGGATTTATGTTCAGGAAACTGCAAGTCACATTAGATATGTCCTAACTATTAGTCCACATGGAGAAATGCTGAGAAACCCTCTGAAGACTCAAGTCACTGCCTATTACTGAAAAAAATTTTTCAGCATCTAGATGGTTGCTCATAATCTTTCCAGATAATTAAACTAATAATATAGGTGTACCTAACAAGAAAGAGTAAATATTTGACCTTAATAGAGAATTTCAATCTTCAAGGGTAACTAAGCTATCCATCAAAGATCATTTACTATTAAAGTTTTATCCCAAAGGAATTTCAAGTAATTTAAGCACAAATTTCTTATAATGAAAACAGACATTTAAAATGTTCACACTGCCCTTGGGAGCTCTTGGGGGCTGACCCTGTCTGAACACCAGGTCTCCTGTCCCTACCCTCTTGAACTGAAAACAGGAGAGAAAATAAAATTCGAGGCTTGTGGGTTGGGATAAGTACAAAGAGAGATCACTCAGCAATTGCCATCATAGGCAAAACAGACTTTAGGGAAATTAGTTTAATCAAGGTAGGATAATGAGAAATAAAACTAAATCTTAGATCACCTTCCCTCCACCCCTCTGTTCTTGCCAGGCTTAACTTCATGCTCTATTTTCTATCCCTACCCCCTTTAGCAGTGAAGGGGGATGGGGAATGGGGATTATGGTTAGTTCATAAAACAATTCTTCTGCTGCTCCTTCCTCCTGAGGGGGAGGATTCCTCACACTATTCCCCTGATGTGAGACAGTAGTCCATGAACTTCTTCAATGTGCATCCTCCCTCTGAGCTTTTGTCCTTCATACACTGCTCCAGCACAGGTCTCCTCTAAAATGTAAAGTCCTTCAGGAACAGACTGCTCCCATGTGGTTTCCCCCAAGGGATCACAAGTGTTTTCAGCAAACCAGTTCCAGGGTGAGCTCCCTCTCCATTGGGTTGCAGGCAGGCCCCTACCAGAAGCCTGCTCCAGCATGGGCTTCCCACAGGGTCACAGGCACCTGGGGACATCTACCTGCTCCAGCATGAGGTCCTCCATGAGCTGGAGGTGGATATTTGCTGCACAATGATCCTCCTTGGGCTGCAGGGGCACATCCTGCCCCACCATGCTCCTCACCACAGTCTGCAGGGGAATCTCAGCTCCACTGCCTGGACCATCTCCTGCCCCTCCTTCTGCACTGACCTTTGTGTCTGCAGGGCTGCTTTTGGTCACATTCTCTCTATTCTTTCCAGCTGCTATTCTGCAGCAGTGTTTTGCCTGCTACCATCTCCTCTGGTTGGCTTGGCCTTGGCCAGTGGGAGGTCTATATTGGGCCAGCTGGCATTGGCATTATTGGACATGAGAAAGTTTTCTGGCAGCTTCTCAGGGAAGCCACCCATGTATCCCCCTCCGGCTACCCAACCTTTACCGTGCAAACTCAATACAGGAACAAAGAATTTCCTTAATAGCCAGGTGTAATTTTATGCTTCTTTACCAGGAAAATGTCAATTAAAACCATCTACATTTAATTTCAGACAACTAGAACATAAATAGCTGGAGAGTCAACATAAATATAGATTAGGAAGAATTAATTAGATATGGTTTTAAAAAAACAGTTTTAAATATCCCAGTATTATGTTTCATAAATTTCTGCATCACTGTTTTTCCATTAGACAAGCAACATTTTCCCTGCCACTGAGGACTGTATCAAATACACTGATTATTTGTTTTTTAACCCAGGAAAAATTCCCTCTAAACACCTTTGCTTCGCCCTTCAACTTAGTTTGAAATATTATATTAAAAAATCAATTCACAAAGAATCGACAGCAAGAGCTAGCAGACACTCCTCTAAATTCCCTATTCATTACTGTTTATGGAATTAATTGAAAGAAGAGGGTTTATGATCACTTTAGAGTATACTTCATTCAATTCTTAATGATGTTTAACATTTGACAGATGTTTTTCAGCTCAGTCATTTCATACAGAGATTTACAAGTGGTGTGTCAGAAAATGAATTTAAATTAGATTTCTCCCTATTTTGAAATACTTTGAATTTTTTCTTAAATTTAATTGTTTAAACCAAAATTTTCAGAGTCTTTCTCTTAATATGATTTATTTGAGATTAAACAGCTAGATTTTAAATGTACAAACAAACAAAATTGTAAAAGATTCCAAAGCAAATTTGTTGGAAAATCTATCATAGCATGCCTGGGTCTTTTTGAGTTATTAGATAGTTTAAAAACTGGAGAATACTTTTAGTTGAAAAAATTTATATTAATTTAAATCTGAAGTGCTGTTTTACCTTGCCACAGGTTCAAAGCCAGGCTGAAGCAAATATCCATTCTGTCTCCGAGTTAGTACTTGCAATATGTGAACCATGTGTACTTTTACATAATTTATTCTGTTCCTAGGGAAGCATTTTAACTCTTAAGGTGACACAGAGGTCACTTTCACTCACTGAAAACATGAATGTTGAACACTTTATATAATACCCTATAAATGTATCACCTTTACAGAACCCTTCCCCTTACTGCCACCCTGAATATCTGAATTAGGCAGAGAAGACCTTATAAAAAGCAGGTATTGGGAGCAACATGCTTTATCACTCAACTTTGCAAGCTTCAGATATTTTTAAGCATTTAGTATTAGTTTATCTACTCATACCAGCATCAATGTAAATACATTAATAGGCTAAATTAATCTCAATGATAAAATTGTCAACTTTTACAGTTTCTAAGAAATTATGAGGAAAAAGCCCCATACTATTTAGGTACTTAAATTCTCCTGTACCTGTCCCCTAATGACAAATGCCACAATAATCTTGCATTTTTCTGAAAACTGTTATTTTTTTTAGTATATGCCTTTAAAATTTTGCCAGCTTTTCAGTAACTCTAAGTAATCTCAAATTGCCTAAAATTTTCAGTAGTCAAGTCCTGTAAAGTCCTACTTGCAGTTTTTAATATTAATATCCCAGAAGAAAGGAGGTGTTTAAACTATTGTCAGAATTCAACTTTCAGCTGCTTTTTGGTCAATTTGCATCACACCAGGGTCCTCTCCCGCATTCTGTGCAATCTGAGATACATTTTTTCTTCACAAGAGCAATGAGATCTAATCACTAACTCTAACAGACAGAAGAAAAATAATTTGTTGCTTTTGTTTAAAAAATTGCTTTTTCTTAACAACTTTTATAGTTTATCCAGTTACTGTAATATGCTTAAAAGGCCATTTTGAAAGAAACAAACTAACTAATTTTATTATCAAAATAAAAAACTCCAAAATTAAATAAATTTTAGAAGATAAATTAAGAAAAACCTAAAAACGTTTGAAAAATAAACCCAGTTAAATTTAATTATTAATTTTAAAAAACAAAAGTAAAATATTTTTGACACTCAAAGTATCCACCTAGAGAACTAGAAACATGTTGCTCAGATATTTATTTAAAAAAAACACAAAACACTGAATGTATTAATTTATAAAATTCAAGTGTAATTCCCACTAACTTAAACATTTCTGCATGTTAGTAATGCATTTTGGGTGTTTTCATGCCACATGAAAGAATAACAAAACCTCTTTTCTCCCCCTCTCACAACAGTGTTTACCAAACCCATGGCCAAAGTTCAAATTTGAAGTTTTACAGATTTTTTTTTTGTAGCTGTAGCTATACAACAAATTTAAACCTGCTGAATCTTAATCACTGCAAAATTCTGGCCCTCCATGGATAATGAACTTTTGTGGAGGGATTTATTTATGTGGTAGTTGGGTTTTGACTCTTGGAACAGCCTTACTAAAGGGGCCTGCACCTTTTTAGTTTAATTTTTTTTCTGGTTGTAATAATTGTACTTCTGGTTATCTCCTTGTGAAGAGTACTACATTTCATGAGCTGAATCCTGTGCTGCTGTGGATATCCCAGTACAAAAATAGGATAAAGGGACATCAGGCACAGCACCAGTAAAACTTAGATCAGAACTAACCTGCTCCTGTGGAACCACCAGTTATCCCCAACCTTACCATCAATCAAGGCAGGAAACTGAGTATCTTACACAGAATTACTGGAGAAAGCAATTCCATTATATTGGAGCCATCCTTAGAAGGGGCAAAGAAAATAATTTCCACTGCAAACTGAAAGGAGATTGTGCCAGAAAGTCCACTGCAAATTAGCAGTGTAATCTCAGCCCCTGCCATTGAAATGGCATCAATCTTCTCATCATGAACCAATTTTTTATCTCCCCACAATGAGCAGGGCCCTTTGTCATTGACTGCATGGAGGATTTGAACCATTAATATTCTTCAAGTATCAATGAATGGCTCATCAAGAAGACAAAAAGTTTTTGCTTCCCAACAGTTTCCCAGCATAGCATACAGAAAAAACTGTAAACCACCAGTGGTGGAACAGGAAACAACTCAACCCACTCACAGAAATATTAGTTAATACTATTTTCCCCTCAGAACTCTGAGCATTGTGTCTTTTTTATGTTCTCCCTTCTTTTTAAACAATCTGTATATTTTACCCCATAAATAAGTTGTTTGTTGTTTTTTTTCTTCAAATACAGGATCATACAAGGACCATCCAAGCAGTTTTACAAAAGCAAAACACCACAAAAAATTAAAAAATTGCAACCACTACCAATAATCCCCCACCACATGTACCAAAGCACTTGTTTCCACATTTTCAAATGCCATCTGAAAAACTTTCTCCTCTCAAACTAATGTCAAGAAGATAGATTGCCACAAGAAGTTATGGAAGTTTAGTTAACCCTTAAATATTTGTAATCCTCAATATCAAAATACATCATCAATATTTGTGGTTTCTTTTTTGCTGTTTCAACCAAAGTAGTGAAATATGCATACTTAATTAGAAAATTATGATATGGGAGATCAAAAGGAAGTTATCTGCTGCACATTTTTGATAATTTTGAGGAAAGTTTTTTATGGCACAGAAGAAGACAATTAAAACCTCAAAGTTCTGAACAACAAGATTTGTTACAGATATTTCTTTCTTCTTCAATCTTTTTTCAATCTTTGAAATCAATTTCTTTCTATTGGTACTTTTTATGTAGTTCCATTACGTCACTTTTAAATTATTCTCATTTTTCAAGATTCTAAATGTAGAAAGAAAAGGTTTCTCTATTCTTTCCTTAGAAAAACAAAATCCATTGCCCTTTAAAATTTCACATAACTCTTTTATTATCCTTTGATTAAATTCCTCAAAGAACAAGAGAAAGAATTTTTCTTATTTGAAACTAGAGTATATTTTATTATCAATGCACCAAAGATACTTTGAATGCATTTGGTAACTTTTACATCACTAAATTCATCATATTGAAAATATAAAGCCAAACACTAAAACCCACAAACACAGTCCTAAAGGGAAGATTAAGCAGTTCCTCTCTATGCTTTAATGTCCAGTAAATATTATATTATGGCTTGCACTGGAAGATCACTTCATGCATCAAGCATGTAAAATGACTTTGACAATTAAATATGCAGGAATGAAGGAAACAATATTTTACCCAAAGTTTAAACATTCTGTTGATACAATATAGTCCAAAATGGCAATTCATTTACATATAGTTGATATTATTTGAGTTCTATCTAATTGTAATCTACAAATATTCATTAAATCTTGCTGCAATGTATGGGTCATAACTTAGTTGCACCACTGTCTTGTCACACTACCTTGAAAACTTAAAGGGACTTCAAGATGTATAAATTAACAGCAATCAATTCCTTTAATCTCCCTTATAAAATGAAGGGGGTTACTGAACTTTTATTTATCATTTTCTCTTGCAATTCAAACCAAATAACTTAATTACTGGTGAAAGGAGATGCTAATTTCTTTAGCTGGACCAAATAGAGGTTCAGTATGAATGTTTGTCTTTTTGTACAGCTGGCTATATACACCCACAGTTTGGCTGCTAATGTTAGAAAATACTGTAGGAACAAATAAATATTTTATCTGTAAAACCTACCAAGATTTCATTATTAAGCATCATCTCAGATTTGTGTTGTTAAAGTACTCTTTTTTGGTCTCATCTATGGAGTAGCCCTGGATTACCAAAGGTAATATATAGTGGCAATAAAACTTGCTGCTCGTTTTAGATTTTCTGGAGTATTGTATATTTTATGGGGTCAATTTTTAGAAATTTATCATTTCCACAAAGCTTACAATTTCATGGTATTCGAGTGTTAACACCCAGCTGCACAAAGGAGTTCTCCTTTACTGTATTTCTTCCTTTAAATCTGCTGTACTGCAACAGAATCAAGGAGATATAAGCCTGTATTTTTCTATTGGTTATTTAAAAGGAATGATATCCTGTTGAGGCTTCTAGAGAAGTCATAAATTTTCTTTCCATAGCTGACACATGTCACAGGAGCACTGCATAAGTGTATCTCTCCATTTCTCACCAGAGATATGGAAAGATTTTATTTCAGCATATATTTTCTTTCTGAAAGATATCGCAACAGTTTGCTCTCCTTTTAAGGAAAATTGCAGCTTTACTTCCTTTAGAAATGCATTCTCACTGAATTCAGAACTATGTGCAATGTAATTCCATCACCAGTGTTAATGGCAGAAGGCCATTGCCCTTTTCTAGGTGCTTTAAAAAACACCCCCACAGAAGAAAAACTCCCCACCAATGCACAGCTGTTTAACATCAGGAGATATTTCTGAATCAAAGGAAATGGAAAGCCACATCCTTGTGCTTCTTATGGATACACGCAGGATAACATCTTTGTAACTACAGAAAGGATTTTGTGCCCACCTGCCCACCCAAAAAAACTTCAGTAAAGAACATGTCAGTGACAAACAGCATCATTTTTTCCAAGTAACACTTCCAGGTTGGCAGGGGAAAACCCACGCAATGCTAACTTCATTCTTTTTTTAATCAGTGCTTTTCGCAGCAAGTTGCACAAAGGATGATCATTTCTGGTTTTAAATCTCACTAGGAAAAGACCAGAATTACACCTAGGTGATTCTAACAGGCCTGTTTGGTTCTGGAAGAGGTTATAGGGATGGACTTGACTTATGCATCGCAGGGGTTAAAGAAGAATTTTAAGACATTTCTATTGAAATATTTACTTGGATGAATGCACACTAATAGGTTGTTCATACTCACAGAGCACTATGATATTTAAAAAGGTAGGTCGTCACTTCCCTGTGATCTGGTTGTCAACAGCTATTTTTTATCTTATGTGTCAGTGGTAATCTCTTTGGAGCAGCAACTGCATGTGGTGTGTCAACCAGTGAGAGCTGTATTCAGAAATAAAACACCTATGGTTACAGCAGCAAAGGGAATGCTACAGAACAGACAATAGCACTAGGATGGGCTGCTCTGAATAGTGGAGGAGACTTGGGTAAAAACTTATGATGATACTTTTTTAAAATATATATTGCTCATGTATTATGTATCCATATGCTATTATGATTATCTTTTTAAATTCTAATAATTCTTTAAAGAAATAGTATCAAACAATCAAACACATGGAAATTATTTCTGTATAATACAGGCAGTTTGTCTTCTTAAACAGAATTGCTACATTTTGCTCTTGCCTGTCCAAAATCCTTCAGTTTCAACTGATTTCATTGTTTTATTCCTCCCTCCCCACATTCACAATTTTGCTTATCAGATACTGATGGGTAGAGCACCTATATCAAAAATTTGGCAACAACTCAGATGATGCACTGGCACTAGATTATGTAGGTGTAAAAAACTGCATAATATCTAAGTAAAATTATTTTTGCAGTACACGGACAAGATATGAAGTAATCTGAAAAGCTTATAATACTGTGTTTATTCAAAGAAGCTTGCTGACTGCAAGTAACAAACTAAGCTTCTAAAAACGAAATCCAGATAGTAATTAAAGGTGCACAAAATGCATTGGAGAACCCAGTCTTTTACACTTTAAAAAGGTGAGGGACTAGATCAAAAAAATGAGAATGATAAGTCCCTGCTCAGGGTATTTATCAAGCTTTGCTAAGGGTGATTTTGCTGCTTTTTTCTTTGCAATGATATAGGTGAAATGAAACAGTAGCCCTCCTTAAATCTCCCAACTTCATTGTAATTTCTGAAACTCTTAGGCATTATGAGCAGTTCTTCACTTTAGTAGTCTGTTCCTGAGGCACTGACTGAACTGAATTTCACAGGAGTCAGCTGAGCCAGGGTTTACAGTTCACTTGTCTGGCACAGACCTTCGAGAGCAAGTTAGCCAGCTCCAGGAACAAATTCAGCAACTCAGAAATAAATCATCTGTACTTAACATTGCAAAGATTATTACTGATATTTTTTAATATCTTTTTGACTTCCAGAAGGTAACCTGAAGATTTTTGCATACACTTGTGTATTAATTCAGAGGCAGCACATAAAGGTAGCAAGTTGTATTTTACCTTCTTCACAATCCTGATCTCTTCAGCAATGTAAGAGTATAACTTCTTGCAAGATGACTTTAAATTCATATTTGATGCAATGAAGATCATGGAAATTATCAGCTCTAGTGTGGATTGTAATGCAACGCATTAAAATTGGATGTTTCTTTTGTACTTAATGCAAAAATATAAACTGAGTTAATAAAACTTTCATACTTAGTGTTAACATATGCAGGAAAAAATCTTTTGTCTGCTTAACTGAGCAATTAAAAACAGAATTGAGCTTTTAAATGTATTTTGAATTTCATAGAAGCTGTCTTGGATCTATCTTACTAGTTTTGCATAATGCATATTAAAGCATATTTTCAATGAATACATTACGTTATCATAATACTAGAATTTATTCTGCTTCTATGAATGCTTTGTATACAAATTTTAACAGACTTACATTTACTCAGCAATAACCTGGATCTGTTCTAAAATTTAAATTTTATATTTCTTTTGTCACTAGTAAGAGCAGACAGAAACTTAATCTGGCATTGCTTTACAGGGCATTTCTTTTAGCTTCCATATATAGTCCCTATCCCTTTCAGCTGATGTTAATGGTGACCTTTATTTTCCATTAAACATTGAAAATAATATTTTCAGTGTCAAACTATTTTTAAATAATCATCATTCACAGTTAATTGTAAGGTCATTTTCCTACTAGTTCATTTGTTACAATGAGTTTACATAAGAAAACTCAAGTAAAAAATAACAATTGCACTTGATTTTGAAATAAGGATTCAAGGATTCATCTCTGCCTGAGATTTGCTTACTTTATTCTAAAAGAATTAATTACAGGATTCTGAAAACAACTAAAGCCTTCACAGGTTTTGGTATATAGACCAGCAACTCAACTCAGATGGAAAAATAATCCCATGTAGTAAGATTCAGTTTAAAAAGTAAAAGTAAATAAATAAAAGATTCAGACCCAAAACCTTCACCAAATGGGAATCACAGGACCCATCTGAAGAAAGCACAGCGACACATAGTGAAGAACATGACAATATCTCCATGTTTCATTCATATAGATGAATACATTAAAATATAAGTTGCTTCTCTTATAGTTTTTAAAAAACTCACCTGAAATTATGAAACATCAAGCTGATGTGGTCATAGGTCAAGTGATATAAAAGAACAATTATGTAATATTGCTTTTATTGCCTAATTACGTAAAATTATTTATTGTTTATTATGTAATATTGCTTAATTATGTAATATTGCTTGTAAAAGTAAGCACACACAAGCTTTAGTTGCAAATAAAATAATCAAAAAATTATCTTCCTCTTTATTTGTGACTTAAGGCCTTCAGCAGGGAAAAAAAAAGAAAGCCCTTGGAGTCTTTTATGTGATGTTAGCAGGTATTTGATGACTTTCAATTTTCAGGTTATAAAGAGACATTTTTTATAGACAACCAAGATCGTCAGGAGACCCACTGGGTACAATGTGGCTTTAGTGTTATATCAAGTGACAAGATATAATCTATAGTTCTAGGCTCTGTTGTTATTCGTAAATTATTTTCCCTATGAAAACACTGTTTCAGGGTGATTTATTTTTTTTTTTTACACATCACTTTCAAAATTAGGTAGAATAAGATATTTACCCAAAGGTTTTCTTGAAATTTAAGGCCTGACAGAGGACTCAAGTATCTTTATAACGAGCCTAAATTTTGGTGCAACTGAAGCAAGAGGTAAATAGAGAAACAGAGAAGGCTGCTGTAACATGATCCTATGTTCCTTAACCTTTTGGGCTCTTTCTGACAGATTTGTATTCTCAGTTTCTTTAAATTCTCCCTTTGTTTCTTCATTTTTTCTCCCTATCTTCCTCCAGATGTTGGATGGATTAACATTCCTCTTCTTAGTTTGAATTTTTTGTTTGACATACAGGTTTTTGAAATTGTTTAAAAAAAAATGTTGGAACACGTATAGTATCAGGCTTTGGCTTGGTCTTCTTTTAAAATTGAATTTTTTTTCCTGTTATTAATATGTATAAGTAATACAAGTATTTTCCAGCACTAAAATATAGCATGCTTCAAAATGAAAGGAAACTTCATTTACTGAATTCATCTGGTGAGAAAATTAGGATGTTGAAGGACAAAGTGTCTTACTCAAGTTGTCATACTTAAAATCGATACTTCAGCAGCTTTTTATAAATCAAAATACAAAACAGTGTTTTAATCAGTTCCATTACCTCCCTCAAACTTCTTCAGCCTTTGCTCTCTGCTAACAAAGCACTTTTCAAATTACAGAAAAAATGTAAAGGTTTCTTCCTCCTGACTTTCCTCCATACAGCCTGCATATAATTATTCCTATAATCTTTGTAGCTGAAGTCCTTTGGATGCAGGGTGTATTTTCAAGTGAGATATTGTTAGTGTTGCCTGAGGCTATTGTGATGTAGGTATTTTCTTTGACCTCCAAGCATTTTGCAGAGTTGTAGAGCAGCATTACAACCCCCAGAGCACATAAGCAGCTACTACACCACAGAACACATTTCTAAGGAAGACTTGTTCCACTGAAGCATGGAAATGCCTTTATATAGAACAACTCTTGGGCTTCATCTGAGTATTTTAATTAAGTGCAATGCCAAAATCAAAGTTCTATTAAAATTCTAGTTTTGGTCTTGAATTTCCCCAGGTGGTTAATGTGATATGATAAAGTGTCTCAAAAGGAGAAAAACACAGGATTCTCAAAGCATCATTGAGCAGAAATACTCAAGAGTGCACACACTATTTATCACATAACTTAAGCAGGACTGTTTAATTGGAAAATGTATAATGTGTTTTGATCTGCCAGGCATTCTTCAACGTTTTAGTGATAAAATTCTTTGGAGATATCCTTAATAGCTTGGTGTTTGCATCACAGGCTGAACATGCAGCATGGCTGAATCCCTGTTTTTATTCTGAATATCTCCATATGATCACCTATAAAAGTTTTCAAAATCTCTTCAGAGAACAGAAATCTGTCAAACACTGCAAGATGGTAGAGGTCCTGAGTGGTTTTTATCACTACATAAAAGAGAAATCTCACCTCACAGAAGACAAAATGATAATTTAGAGATAAAAAAAAGAGAACATGCTTGATGTCAGTATGGAATTACATTTAATGATCTAAGAAGGTATTTCAGGTCCTATTTGATGCAGAGAGACAAAAACCTTGACCCCAGATTTTTCAGCATGTTAACATCACTGTCTATGATCATAGTTTAAAAGAAACAAACAAATAGTCAAAACCACAATAGTTTGAGCAACTGGAGTTGCAAATGCATATAAAAATACAATAAAATAAAGTCTGCTGCCAGAGAAGTTAGAATATGTGTGACCAAAATTCTGGATGTGTATACCTTCAAATAGTTTGAATGAGGTCTGTGTACAAGATCATCAAGGGGTCAAATATTTCTATATCTTACAGACAACTTCTAGTATAATTGTTGAGTTAATGTTAAAAAAAATCTTAAAATTCATATGAAATTATTGAACTTGAAAAATTTGTTTGCACTTCAGACATCATCAAGTTTATATTCTGCTAAAAGTTATTGAATCTTAACTTAAAATACATTTTTTTGCTTGGTAACTAATGCAGACATGAAGAACAAAATCCTTGAGTGTTTTCCCCCAAAACACTCCCCTCCAGCCACTGATGTACATTATTTTTGGATGGAGGCAGAAAGGGCTATATAACTCATTAATGGCACTTCTCTCAAGAAAAAGTATATTGTAAAAGAGGATTCTCTACTGAATTGTAGCAGTATATCCACAAGAAGTGTGAGCATGAATCTATTTTTACCTCGTGCAAAGTATATATAAAAATAGAATAAATAACTGCACTTCACTAAATTGAATTATTGCTTAAATCAAATCTGAATCCCAAATTTCCTGAGTTTTGGTATTTCGGCTGGACTAGAACTGCAGCCTGACATCAGTGAGTAGTAGAGTGAGCAATATGATATAAAGAGAGCATATTACAGTTGAAAATCACTGAAAATCATTGACAAAGAAAGGTACAAGAGCAGAGCTGCAGAAAGCAGTAAAAGAAAGTACAATATTACTAACTTGATGTTAAGAAAAAACTCCTAGCCATATTGCTAATATTAAAATATTCAGTCTAAGATTTTCACTTTGCAATGTAAAAACTGCACTTTCTCCCCAGAGGAGATACTGACCTGCTCTAGTTCTAAGTACAGAACTATGCTGGCTCCATAGCATTGTGATTATACCTCTTCCTTATAGCACCTCTTTCTCAATACTCTCATTTAAATCAAAAAGAAAGAAAGTTGGTTAGGTAAGACTTGTTTTTCTATGAGCTTCGATTTTTAGACCTTTCTTCCACCTTGATGCACTTTCATATCTTTATTCTAAGTGAATAAGCTCTCAGCATAAAAAATTCTTTACTTCTCTACTATTTCTGTAACACAACAGCTAATACATATTTATAGATTTTTAAGCCAGTTAACTGAAATCAAGTTTGCTGTGTCTTTAATTCATCTCTTAGTTTTAACCAATGCAGAAACTTCAGAGATTATTCATAGTGTACTTTTTATCTCCTTGGATGCAAGATCAGAGATGACTCACAAAAAGTTTATAAGTTTCTTAGCTCAAGTGACTATTCAGCCACATAAATATTTTAACCAAGGACCTAAATTGAGTTATATACTGCTCAAAAGATTTTACCTGCATTGTTTTCTTTGTTTCCTCCTCTTTACAGTTTTTGTCACTGCCTGCCTTAACCTCATAATTAGTCTACTCAGAGACCACCTTGGGTGATGTACTCAGAGCAGAGGAGTTCTACTGCATGGAGCTGATAAATCAAAGGCAGCACAGACTTGTTCAAAACAGACACTTGTTTTGGATTCTCCTCAACAGTTCTGAAGGGCTGACACACCCCATATGTGCAACTCCAGCCAGCCAGGGATGTGGTCTTCAGGAAGGTAGTCCTATAATCAGTTCTAGATAGTGATTCTCTGATGGACTCCTGCTGTTTTACAAGTTCTTCTCTTTCAATCCCTACATCTTTATTTCTCATGGTAATATAAAAAAAAAAAAAAAAAGTAAAAAAATCAGTGCAGTGAACCATGGCATAAGATTGGATATCAAAAATTCCAGCACAGAGGTACAAGTGCATCATTCAGCAGTTGTCTAATGCTCCAGTTAAGCCCCTGTACTCAGGATTCTGCTGTCAAAGTCTGCCTGTGCTTTATGGTGTTTGTGATGTGTCACCAATGAAATTGTCACCCCACCAAGTACTTGGCACTTAGAAAGAGATTTTCAACAAGTCAGCCTGCTTACCAGCTGAATACCTTTTATATTGGCTCCAAGCATAAAGGGAAATATAGATCTTCTTTTGCTTAGGGAAAAACCACTATAAAACAAAACCCCAAACCAACAGCTCAATTACAGAAAACAGAGTATTGACAAATGTAGATACCTCACTTCCCTGATGTTGTATCAAAAACCCCCTATTTAGTTTAATTTTTTAATTTATTTACCTGTTTCTTCAGGAAATGCAGGTGCAGTATTATGTTTAAAATCAGTTTGTGGCTCAAGCTTATATTTCTTTTGTGGCTCTGCAAGTGACATTAGTGATTTAGCCTTGCTGGCTGTACAAAAAAATTCTGTCTCCTCCCAAAACACTTTTCCCTTTCCTGTGGCAGCAGAGCTTCTTACAGTAGCATGAACTTGGTAGGTTTGTGGCAGAGGAACTGTAGAGTGGTGAGTGATGGATTTGGCAGAGCTGGGGAGGTGGTGGAATACAGAGGGATCTAATACTCTCAACAGAGCATTAAAGATTTTCAGTCTCCTCAAACACCTTAAAATAATTTTGAAGCTCCTTTCCAACTTCCTCTGACTCATCTCAGAACCATATGTATTTGCAACCCCAAAACCACTTCTGCTGCAGAAATTGTTCTCCCTCAATGTCCCTGAAATAAATAAGTTATTTTCTCTTTATCCTTAGGCCAGTGAGTTTCAGATATGGCTGACATTATTGAAAAGGCTGAAACAGCTCTTCAGGAAAGATGAGTCTTAAATTTCATTTTGCTCTAGTGCCTAGGCTTCTTAATGTAGGTTATTTAGTTGGGGATTACAGCCCTGGATCCTTTTCTGGACTTCAGTGTCTAAATTCCTTCTTTCAAAAAGTTTTCAAAAAAGCTTCCAGGAAATAAAATTAGACAGGTCTTTCAGATAATTAACAGAAAGATAATTAAAGCCAAGATGCTGTTTCATTTTTCTTCTCTACTTGAAAACATTCAAACTGTGCAGATAACTCCTCATATTGTAATACTTTCATTTCAGGTCATAAGTGAAGAGCAAGGGAGATGGTGACACTATAACCTACTAGCACAGATGCTCACAAGGTGCATTAAACAGCAGGAGGTTTGCTAATGACACTTGAACTTCACTATCTCTATTTAAAATTAGCAGCCAAAATTTGATTCTACAATTTTAGCCAAAGCATTGAACTTAGTCCTAAGGTCAAACCATGTTTGAATTTCCAGTCCCAAAAGACTTGATGGATCAAGTCCCACACATCCCACCTTAGAAAAGATCTTTGATCTGTGCAATAGGCACAAGGCCAATTTTTTGTTAACTTATTTCACAAGATAAAACTTTTCATGGTGACCATGGTGGTGGTTATACATTTTTGGATAGCTCTTTTCAAGCCTTTAGATGGTAAAAAGTCCCAGTCAACAAAATTTGTATTTTCAGTGGCCCAAGATATCATGATAAAGCAAAGTATTGCATTGTCTCTCAGTGTGAAAAGAAGTGAAGAGAAGAACTTTACTGAGGGTCAGCTTATACAAAATTGTGACTGTTTAGCATCCTCACCAAGTTTTTCCATTTATTTGGAAGAAAATCCAATTGTGTCCCTGTATTTGCTAAGGGCATTCTGTCTCATGAATGAACTATAAAGGTCAATTTCTTCCACACTGACATTCAAAACAGTATGTGGTACTTCACATAACTATATTTTGTTCACTGACAACCCATGGGATTGTTAAGGTTGGAAAAGTCCTAAAAGATTGTTGAGTCCAATTATTAACTGAGCACTGCTCCATTTACCACTATGCCATGTCTTCTGGTGCCACACACATGTTGTTTGACAACCTCCAAGGATGGTGATTCCACCACTTCTCTGGATAGCCAGTTCCAAGGCCTGTTCACTCTTAGAGTGAAGAATTTTTTCCTAATATTCAATCCAAACTTCCCTGGTGCAACTTGAGGCTGTGTCCTCTTGTCCTGTCACTTGTTGCCTGGGAGAAGAGACTGAGCCTCACCTGGCTACACTCTCCTTTCAGGTGGTTGTAGAGAGGAATAAGTTTCCCCCCCGAGCCTCCTTTTCTCCAGGCTAAATTACCCCAGCTCCCTCATCTGCTCCTCATCAGACTTGTTCTCCAGATCTTTCATCAGCTCAATTCCCTTCTTTGGATATGTATTTTGAGCCTTTCTTCTCAGCTTCCCCAGATCTCTACTTTGCCATCCAAATGAAGACTCACAGCATCAATAATTGCCAGTGAGGCTACTGAGAAACTAGCTATGGCCACCAAACAGGAGGGAAAAAATCTAGTGTACTTCGTGAGCATGTTCTTAATTTTGTTTGATGAAATACCAACCTAACAAATACCTGAATAATTCTTATTTGGCATCTATGTATCATCCTTTTATACAGGAAGTGGAGATTTTAAGTAGATTTTCATAATACTTTTCAAAGATTAAAAGCATATCCTCACTTGTAAAGAAATCTTAGTCCACAAAGTGTATCATGTAAACAAACAAATAACAAAACATTTTGAACTGCTGCCTACTTCTGAAAGAACTCCTTTGTTGCTCTGGCTCCTACTAAGGTCCCTCAGAAGCTAAAATAGTTCTCTACAGAGTTAAAAGTGAGGTTCAAATCTCTTCAGGGAAGCTCTCAGGTATTTTTTCTCTACGAGGTGAAGTTGCAACCTGAGCTCACTCAATTTCAAAAGCCCAAAGGTGATTCCTGTTTCACAGAAACTGTACCAGTACCTGTCCCAGTATCACCACTGCTCATCTGCTGACCTACGTGCTACCAAAACAGCACTGTTTGATAGCACCCAGGTAACCAGATAGACACAACAAAAAGTGTCACAGGAAAAAAATGGCATGAATTTATAAAAGAAACTCCTGTAAGCTTGCCATCTGCAATGGGAAAAGCAGCAGAAACTAACAGAAGAGAGGGAAAAGTAAGGCAACACCCATCACAAAACACATCTAAAAAGAAATATTGCTTAGTATGATACTGGATAAAGTCAGAATGGCTCCTCAAAAATAAAGGAACACTATTAGACTTGGGAACCGGCTTTTAAAATAAATAAGTTATGGATAAGGAATATCTGGCCAGTACTACAAGGCTTTCAAGAAGATTAAATGCCAAAGCATCTTAAAGAAGCTAAGTAGCCATGGCATAATAGGATGGTCCTGAATAATTTGTTGGAAGGCTACATTTACCTTCAGGAAGGAAGGATAAGGAGAATTTTCATAGTGGAGACATAATGTGTTGAGGGTGTCACAGGTACTGGGTTACATGTTAGCCAACACTACAAACATATGAACTACTCATTAAAGAGAAAAAAAAGAATGAAGTGGAAAAGGTTGTTTATGAAACTAATTTGTTTAAAACAAATTTTATGAAACCTGATTCCAGCACCTACAGATAGTTAAGGAGACTACCTGTATTAAAAGAAGGAAAAATCTGGGGCTGCAATAGATAATTCTAAGGGAAAAAACCAAACAAAGAAAAGAAAAAACAGCTAAAAATGAGAGTTTTAATTGTAATAGCAGTCAAAATAAACTCTGTAATTGTTAGGAAAGCTGTTGTGCTTAACAAAGCACATAGTGAAACTATTTGGATCCAAATGCCACTCTTAAAAACTTAGAAGCTAAAGAAGTGTAAATTAGGTGCTCAGAAAAATCCATGGCCAAATATCAGTTGTTTTCAGAGCATAATAGAAGCCAGTTGTCTGGAATGATTTCTCAGTACCCACAGTATTAACATCAGCACCAAAAGAAATAGGTTGGTAAAGAAGAATGTCTCTTTCAACAAACATAATTTTTTATAGCACATTCTATGAGCACTGAAGTTTACACACACCCCTGAGCTCTGCTTACACAGAGGTCAGCAGAAAAACTCATAAGAGTTACATTTTATTCCTTCACAAGAATTTAAAAGATGCATTTTCTGTATTGTACCTGTACTGATTACCTTAGTGCCTTGTGTTGACAGGAGGATTTGCCCTTAAGGAATAGAAAGAGTGTGACAGGGCTTTTCTTCTGAAGTAATGCACAGAAAAAGCTTTATTTCTGGCATTAAATTTGTCACATTCCTAAATATTCTCAAAAATACTTTCAGTTGAATTAAAAAAAAAAATCACACAGATCTGTCCTTTTAAATTTATTTCAAAGTAGGATAGAATTATTTATATTTTAATAAATTTTGTTATTTTACTAGTCAAAGTCATTTACCCAGCAGATCTCTCTTGTTGCCCAATTGTGCATCTTACTTTGATGTTGCAGAAATAGTTAAAAGGAACAGAATGTTTCTTGATCCCCAGAATTCCTCTCTGCATTCAAAAGTACTAGAACCCCTTGAATATTTGAAGTGAAACACTTAACTTGAGGCAGATCTTTTAAAATGTAGAGCTAGAGTGTTGTGGGCTAAAGGAATGAACACTAATAAGGAGTCTCAGGCACATGGTGTCCACCATCTTACCCTGAGAAGTGTAATGAGCAGTTTGGAGTGTAGCTTGGAGCAAAACTAGAAACTCTTCAGCTTTTCACCAGGTATATACTACAGTTTAATTCTCTATTCTGGTTAAGTAACAAGTTCTGGTATCCATTTGCTGAATAAAAGCCCAAACAAACCATCCTAGAATATGACCTGCAGTTAGAGCACGAGTCACACGTGCATCTCAGTATTTACAAAGTATTGAGAGCTATAAAGACTTTTCAAACAGAAAAAAATCTGTAAGATGTTTTGTTGGACATGAAAGGAAGTATGCAGAAAAGGAAAAGCTTAGTAGAATGGAGTATTATGCAGTGTATTAACTATAAGAGTTTCTTCTGCCATTCTAGGTACAGTAACCTCTGCAACCACTCTGGAAGAATTTGGATTACACCACAGCAACTACAATCAAACCTACAAAATGTGCAAGCCTGAAAATTTATTTGATCAGTCACACTTTACAACTCGTAAAAGCAGTTTTCCAAAGCTTATGTTACATTGTAACATCTGATGGGGAGAATTTTTTTTATATAGCTGCTTGTTGAAAACTATGTTTTGGTATGTGTTAGTCATTAAAGACAGTGTTTCATAAAGAATCCCAGAGCTTCAAAGACTGGCACTTTTCTCAAGTTGAGTTCTCTTTATATTGAGGAAGAATACATTTTCATTTCAAGTATACTGGCTTTGTGGAGGTGTGAAAAATATCTGAAGGCGTTGCCTTTGTACAGTTAAAAAACATATTCATGTAGATATATGTCTTTCATGAACTTCTTATCTCAGTAATTGGCAAATTATATGGATGGGTTACTAAAGCCACCTAAGGCAGAGCTATGTGCCCATTCCTGATGCTGTCCAGCCCAGCACCAGCAATAAATAAGGAATCAGTGAGGTGTGGTACCTGACACCAGTGACATAAGATGACTAATTAGTATATCTGGCTTAGCTAGTCTGTATTTATTTCTCAAGCTCCCAGCTTCATTTTTAAATATAAAGTCTGTTCTCCATGCTCATCTCCAGGACAGGATAAAACTCCCAAGAATGTTGTCTCTTTAGCCCATCTGAACACTAAAAGAAGTGGAGTTTTCACTTAAAATAAGGGGAGAATAATTAAAAAGATAAAATAAGTATTATGTTTTCCTTCTCATGGAAAGCTGGTCTAAAGTAAGTGCTAGTGAGTTCTGGGAAATCTTATTTTCAATTAGTCTTGAATCTTTTGTTGTTGCTGTCATCATTGATGGTAAGTTATGGTATGCTTAGAAATTCTGTGGAGAATATGTTTACTGTCATTCATCACTGAGATTTATGGAGCTCCCATAACAGCAATTAAATGTAGTTGTTTACTCAATGCTGTCACCAGAAGAGCATACAGCCTGCAGAGTGGAACTATTCAGGGGCCTGAAAATGTTTTGTTTGTCAGTCACATCTAAAACACAAACCAACAAGAGTCTCTTTTAGAGTCCTCTACACACTTCAAGAAAATCAGAGTTCTTGTCCAATAAAGAGCTTTGGTTTAAATGCTTGTTTCGTCTGTAAAGCCAAGTGAAACACTCAATTAACTCATTCTTAGTCCAAATCATAAAAGGATGACTGGCTTGCTTTGTAAGCACTTATGTGCTGTTACTTGTAACCCTCACTTGGTGATAAAGAGGAGACCCCAGTGTAAAAGCTGTTCCCATTGTTCATCCCTTGGTCAAACAGAAGTTGCACAATGCATAAATCAGTGCATAAAGTGCAAAAACATTCATGGAAATATTTATACAAAAAAGGGATGAAAGAAAAATAGGAAGCATTTATTTTACTCCGCAGCTCAAAGCAGTTCCTCACATCAGGGTTTCAGAGAGACATAGAAAAACATAAAGCTTTGTATCATAGAGATCCTGTGGTGATGTATACAAAGGAGACTTCAAGTTTTTGCATTCTTCAAGTGAAAATAATAAATGGTTTCATGAAGGAATAAGATGTTACCATGTCTCCCATAACAGATACTGAAAATCTCTAGTAAGTACAAGATATGACGCCACATACTAGGAAAAAGCACAAAGCTGTGTCAGGGGAGGTTTAGGCTGGATATAAGGAAAGCCTTTACACAGAGGAGGGTTGGGCACTGGAACAACCTCCCCAGGGAAGTGGTCAGAGTGCCAAGCCTGAGAGAGTTTAAAAACCATTTGGACACATGGCAGGCACATTGTGTGACACTTGGGGTGTTCTGTGCAGAGCCAGGAACTGGAATCTATGATCCTAGTTATACCCTTCCAGCTCAGGACAGTCTATGATATTGTCTTCAGTTCACTTCTTTCTTCAATTCCCTACTGTCAGGATCTGCTTGAGAGATTTATAAATAACTGTTCAGCAAACTCATTGGAGTGCTGAAATATATACCATGAACTAGGACTAATCAGCCAAAGGGAGCACATGCAGAGTGTCATGGTGTGAGTTTTCTGCAGCTCTGCTAAGGACTGCTCCATGCAGCAGTGCAGCTGCATGGGCATTCCATGCCAACATTCAGTGAAATAGGATATCTACTCTGGCAGACTCAACTAATCAAATAAAGGTTAGCACTCCTAAATTGAGAAAGAAGTGAGGCATATCCTATAAAAACATTATTTTATAGAAGCAGGTCTATTTAATGCTTTGGAACTACCACTGGAATAGCTGGTATGACCTTCAGTTTTCAACGTGCAAGTATTTTTAGCAATCCTTAACTGTCATAGTTGATGAAACTTTCTACTACCATATCTAAAAGCTTTGTAAAAGTTCCATTATTTATGAGAATCAGTAATAATGTGTGGTTGGTCTAATGGGTGTTTATGAGTGATTGCAATATTAAGAACACACTCTTTGATTTAAATTACTTTGTTTTTAACAGGAAGTGGTATAGTAAATTTCAAAATTTCAGAGTTGGTTTACTTTAATAGCATTTATAAACTACAAGTAGTTTCTTCTACTGCTATAGAATATTTTTAATAAATGCAATAGAATTTTAACCATTTTCAGTGTCTTAGCTGTAAAATAATTTATCCAATGAAATCTGTAAATTGGATAAAAACTCATGCTGCAAGAAGCTGTTATGTGTCAGGAAATTTAATTGTTATAAGTTCTTCAGTCAAACTTAAGTTGAGCATAGTGACATTTTTTAAAAGCGCCTTATAATAACCAAAGGAAAGCCTCTAACTTTAGTTTACCTAGGAATATCTTAGCAAGGTTACCAGAGATATTGTCCTTAATTCCTGCAGTAGTCTTTCTTCACATATTCTTCAGTGAGGCTGCTTAAATCTCATTTACAGAAAGTACTAAACAGCTCCTTCATGAACTGGGAAAATGCAAGAAAAATATCCTTTGAAAAGTTTTCTGCTTTAAGTGTTGATATCAAACATCAGGTCACACGGGTATTTGCCAGTTCACTTTTACTGCTCCACAGGGAAAGTGTCACAGCAGACAGCAGATAAAGAAAAGCCTTGTGCTACTCAGTAGAAGTTATTAATGGATTAGGTGACAAGTTTGTGATTGTGAGGACCTGCCAGGGTGCCTTGTGTGACAAGAGAGCAGGAGCCACCCCCACAGACAGAACTAGTCTGAGCCAGCTTCACTGCTGTTCAGAGCTGAGCCCATCAACAATACATTAGCCCTTGTGATAATGTATTTCTTAAATACATTATCCCTTGTGATAAGGTATTTAAGAAAGGGCAAAAAGTGCTGAATGCCAGTTATGAGACAGAGAGTGAAAAAAATGTGAGCAAAAAAGCCCTGCAGGCAGCAATGTCAGCGTAAGAGTGGGAGGAGATGCTCCAGGTATCAAAGCAGAGATCAGCCTGCAGCCCATGTAGACAGCATGGAGGTGCTTATCCAGCTGCAGCCCATGGACAGGAACACAGAGCAGATATCCACATTGATGCTTGGTGGGAGAGGATGCAAAAGCACTACGAGTGAATTTGAACCTGAGAAGAAGGGAGGGATGAAGGCAAAGTGGGTTTACTTTTGTCTTTCTCACTCTCCTATTTTTAATTGGCCATTAATCTTTCTTAGTCAAGTTTTTATTTCCCATAATGGTAATTAGCAGGTGATTTCCTTGTCTGTATCCTGACCCCTGAGCATTTTGACCCTATTTTCTTATCTTGTCTTGCTAAGGAGAGGGAGCAAGAGAGCACTCTGGTTGGGGGTCTGACAGTCAGCCAAGGTTTTGTAGATCTAGGATAAGAATTATTTAGCCACAAAGAACTCTGGAGAGCCTTCCACAGTCATCTAAAAATAGAAGTTAATTGTTTGATTAGAAGGCTAATACAATATCATTTCCTGCAGCAATGACACAGGACATCAACAAGGTTCTGTGCTATGCATAAGACCTTTAAATCAGGCCAGTTGCACCTCTTTAGATAAATACCTTCAGAAATTTATTCAATGACAGCTGTTATCAGCATTGTGGAAAACAGCAGCAAGTGAACACCAGTGACTAGCTCCTGATAGCACTCAGACCTGAATGAAAGTAAACATCCTTTTAACCTGCCTACAATTTCACTACCAGTGATTTTGGATTTCCAATCTGAGCATAATTTCTGGAAGACAGGTACTCAGCAATGTCTGAAAGTACCTTTCACCTTACAACATATTTGATAAAAAATCACTTTCAGAATTCTCACTCCACTTCTTACTTAAAGGCAATTCTCAGCACAAAGATGTAGTTACTTTAGTTTAAACAAGCAGGAGTCAACAGGTTAGAAAAAAGGCTCTGAGATTACTAATTCCTGAATTTAACAGCTTTTTGTTCAAGAGCACAAAAGGCCCTGCCATGCTGAGCTGTAATTTCACTTTGCTTGCTTACACTGTTATAGGTCTGAATTGACAACACAAAAACTTATCAGTCTTTAAAAAGTCACTTGAATATGGTCTGTGTTTCAAATGAGCACTGGAGTAAGAGTAAGTGCAAATTAAAAGAAATCATATGAAGTTAAGTTTTATCACGACTACAGAAAATTCTAGAAGTTTTCTAACCATACCTATGAAATGAAATCAGAATGTAAATAAAACCTGCCAATATTCACAAATATCCCAAGTTCTATCAGCCTAAGGGAAGAACTCTGATTTTTACAACTATTTGTTCTCATAGTACTATGACATCCAGTGTCTTCCAGATAAAAAAGCAATAAAAAAGTCTATCCTGGTTGTAAGCTCTAAGTAAAGGATTACTGTGATAAAGTCAAGCAGTTCCCTCTGTAGAGCATTTTAGATTGTCTGCAATAGAAAAGCTGAGAGTGAGACATAAGTACAGGAAGAGAATCTGATAGTGTTTGACATTAACAGTTTCAGAGCTTTTTGCTAGTTAAACTGGTGATTCTCCTTCCTAGGGTTCTTACCACATTCCTTCTGGCTGCAAGAAGCTGAATAGTCTTTTTGTAACAAGGAGAACATGGCAGGCTCTCCTATTTTTTTTGGGGGGGGGGAGAATTTCCATACAACAAATAGTGAAACTACAGCCATAAAAATTTAAAAAGCACAAAAATAAAAAGGATGTTGAACAAGATACAATATAATAGTACAAAACCTCTGGGGAGGAAAATATTGCTGTAACTTCCTAGTGACTGGAAAAGAACTGATTCCAGGTGCTGTAATTAATTCATTGTGAAGGAAATAACTGGATTACAGCAGAGAATACTAAATTCCCAAGGTTTATTTATTCACAATTATTTGTATGCCTGAGCAGGTGTCTTGATAGCAACATCAGCAGTGAATTTTACAATTCACAGGCGTAACATCCCTTTCAGAACTCCAGCAAAGACAGCTGTGTTTGAACAATTTCAGCCTGCCGATAGTTTCTCATACTCCTGCTTTTCCCAAGATGCTGTGTGCCCAAAACTGCTGCAAACTTGTTTCACTCCTTCACTACACAGAAATGAAAGATTTTGTGCTTAGGCAGACTCATGAGGTTCTTTGATGTATTGCTGTTTTGCAGCTACCTGTAGAGCATAATCAGCAATTCCCAAGTGTACAGGAGCAAGGTGACTGTCTGCAGTCTTCAAACTTTCCTCATTTAAAAGCCATGCAAAACTCCAGTGAAAAGTTTTGTGTTTGTCACAAAACTTATAAGTCCATTTTAGATGTTAATAATCTCCCATTCCAAAGCTGGCACAGCTTCAGGATCAACAATGGATTTCTCTTTATGCCATATCTGTGAGACTACTTGCCTGATTTTACGAGGTAACACATGGAACAGTGGAGTCCTGAAACTACATAACTGACTTAAATGGCTATTCCTTAAAACCAGGAAGAATTATTAATTTTTTAGAGGATTAGTATGCACCTCAAAAATCCATTGATAAAACCAGAACAGCTTAAAATACTTCATATTAACATATGGGTACAAAACTAAGATATGCTTTTTCCTGTGCTGTTGCTCCATTATTTTGGCACTTAGTAAGAGGAGACAGTCTTATTAAGCCTCAGAATAAAAATCTATGCTTCTATAAATCCTCTAGAAATTAAAATATAGTAAAAATAAAGTTTATGTAACATCTATAAATTCTCCTAAGATACATCAGATATACTCTGATCTGTAAGGTTCTTTTAATTAAAAGATTATGGTTTTAGTGAGATACTAGAACAGTTTAAAGGAAATCTAATGAAGGAAAAATTTTATTGTGCCTCTAATTTTATTAGCAAACTCTGAAAGCTGCAAGAAACATTTCTGCTCAATCAAAGCTATTAAAAGCCACTAAGACAAGAGTACCAAGGAGCACCAGTGCATTAATTCTAACCTCACTTAGATACAGCAAACTCTACAGATTTATTGTTCCATCACTTTTCATGACTTATCCTCATTATGTCTGCCTGGTCTACAATAGAAAGCTAAACCCTTTTTCTGTTGGAAATGTGGTCTAGCTATCCCAAGGAGTGGAAGCACAGGGCTAGCTGAGAACAAGAGCTACTGCTGCACAGAAGGCTGTGCTTTTAAGGATGGCATTCTAGTTCTAATGAATCTCTTCCTGACATCCAAGCGTGTCAGAAGTACTATTGTGATCTGAGTTCCCTGCTCCTCAGTCAGCAGGGGCTAAAACTGACAGCTCACTTAACTTCACAGGGGGAGAGACTACCTCTTACCTCATGGAACTTAAAAGTGATCCTCTGGCTGGATAAGAGACAGACTCCAATGGGAGAGACATCAGTTCTTACTCAGCTGAAAGGAAGGTGGCTCTGATGACAGGATTCATAGGAAGAATAATGAAAATACAGCAGAGTGGAGGAGCATTTTTACACTGAATCATACTTATGATCCCCTAGTGGATGTCTCCTTTGCTAAACTTCAGATTTGATTCCTGTCTACAATGTTATGAGTTTTGTTCATTAAAGTGATTCAGTACCATTATACAATGACATTTTACTATGATATATGCTCAGTAACTGCAATCAGGCTATAATTACTTCACAAATATATTTGAAAAACCTGAAAAGGCTCTTAGGAAATTCCATACACTCTCCTTTCCTCAATGGCATTTGTACAAACCACATATTTAAAAAATCTTCAGTATTATAGAAGTGTTTCTGTGCATAAGAAAAGATTGCCTAACTCCCCAGTGGCTAAGAAGAGTTAAATATTCACTAACATCTCTGAGGCATCAAGTAGACATATAAAAAAGAGGCAAGTCAAAGGGAAAAACCTACAGTTCCAAGAGAAAAATGTTTATGAATAGCTCAAGAATGGCATTTGTAATAACTTCTGCAATGTCAGTACAAGGCCCTCTTTACAAACTACGTCACACTTTAGTACTGTGATAGAACTTCAGGTACAGTTCTGAAAGCAAAATATCTGTCAATATTTTAGAGTTTAAAGAACTAGGCAAGACTGAAAAGCCAAATGATTTCATAAATCCTCAGTAAATTTCTCTGTGTATGTGATGTCTTGCTGAAATATAACAGATTTGAATAACTCAGGGTGGTTTTTTGTTGTACTGTAAGTTTTCTTGTAGCAGGGGTATGTTCCGAGTGTTTGTGTTTGGTTTGGGTTTTTTTCCCTCCACAGCCTTGAATTTTCCTTTCCTCAAAGCCTTGAACTTCCATTCCTTGTTTCAATAATAGATTAAAAGTGATAAGATTCTGCAAATGAACATTTTAGTCTGGTCTAATCCATTGATCTAATGAGCTCTTGTGCCATTTCCGGTTAGCATTATGGAATGAAGATTTTGGCTACTCAGATTTTTTCCCTGTATGTTATAATCAGAATTAAAGGGTGTTATTTCCTTATTTCACTAGTAAATTCTTTGTTCTGATCAAGCAAAACCTAGCTAAGCAGAATTTGAACTTCTAATCAAAGCAAGCAAAGAAATAATTATTAATAGCTAAAAGAATTTAAAAGTAATAAATTATTGTAATACAAAGGTTCTTTAATTAACTGTTATTTTTTTAAATGTGACCTAAAAAACTAACTTTGTTATTTTTTGAAAAGTTATCAAAACATAAATCTGGATCCAAAGAGCTGAGTGTTTGAAAGAAGTATTTTAATTTATGGTAAACCAAGTTTCTTTAACAGTTTAACACACTTCCTTAACATATTTTATATTTCTTAACTGTTCAGAAATTACATGGATGTTTACCTTTGTGCACTGGGCAAGGCCTTAGTGTTGGAGCTTCTATTTTCAGAAACAGAGGCAATGCCCTCTGGAATTGTCCACTTCATAATCTCAAAACCAGTGAGGATAATAAATACACTTACACTATGGGACTGGTTGGTCTACTAACATGTCCTGTGGGACTCAACTAATAGCATTTTTTTTGTCAGAGCTGCCAGCAACAATGTGGATTATTTTGAAAGTTTTCAGATACCAATTTTTCGCTGTTCTCCAGAGCTGCCTGGAGGACAGGAGTATAGTTTTATGGGGAAATAGCAAATTGTTCATCTCACATTAGAACAAATATGATAACTTTGAACTTCTGAGGAAAATACATTTAAAAAGTTACAGCGCAATTTGAGCACCCATTTGATGTCCTGAAAGTCCAAAACCAAATGCTGGTCAAAAAGAAAAAAAAATAAGAACCATAGTCTTGTTTCCAAATAAATGCTTTAACAGTCTGACTGCATCATGTTCCTCTCTTTGCACATTTATTCTCCCTAAATAAAAAGATTTTTTGCACAACCCAATGCATTCTGGAAAAAGAGATGGTCAAAGTCAGGTATTTTCATTGGAGCCAGGTTTCTCAGCTTCCATCATAGAATTTAAATGGGCAGAGCTATGAGGCTGACTAGTCACCACAATGGAAAACAACTCATTCTAGGTCCTATTAGGTAGATCTTAACTGCTTATTTGATGTTGAAAAGGTTAAAAAACCCCAAAAAACAAATCAACCACCCCATACAAACTTATAGGCCGGAATCTCTGTCAAAGAACATGATTATTTGACCCATCATTCATTTCACTTTTTGCCAGTGAATGCTTTTATAATTTTTCTTTGCCCTGCTACTGTAATCTACATCCTTATCCATGAGAGGATTTATTAAAAAAAAGAAAAACCACAAAAAATTCAAGGTCTTCCTTTCTTTCATTATGAAAATATTTTAAATGTATGTTGTGTTATGCAATTGTAAACAAACACAATCTTATTCAAGTCTTGACTACCAGTTATATATGCTTGAAAAATATTTCAAAGACTTGAATGCAATATGGGATGCTTGGAAACATCATCATGACATTGCCTCAAGATGCTTGAAGAAAGATTAAGCTGCATGCTCTACATAAGTGATATTGTCATCCAAGGCTCCCTTTTTTCCTTCCATAGGAGCTAGAGACCTTTTCTGCAAAGAATATACTCTATAAATAATGGTCTTGGAACTTGTTTTCAATTTGATTTTTTTCTTCTCCTTGTAAGGCAAGGAGAAAATAATTTGAAAGGCAACTTTGTGACTGTTTTTTGGCCTGCTGTGGTTAAGGGGCATATCTTTAAGTGGAATTTTAAAGAATTCTCAGAATATGTTCTCTTGGATTTATGCATTTCGTCTTTGAAATTGAAACCCTTTCTTTAGAAACAAGAAATGCTGCAACCTCTGCTCATGGAAGGAAAGAAATATTCTGCAAGGACAGACCGCTCTTAGAACAAAAGCCTAAGTGTTTTCAGTAGGATATATTTAAATATCTGTCCTATCTAGATAATTTCAAAGGAAGAAGCACAATGAAAGGAATTCAGCTCATCTATTCCTTGAACATGGCTATACTGAGATGATTCCAGATGGAAAAGTGTGGAAAACGGAAAAAAGATAAAGGAGAAAATGGACACTATCTTACTTTAAGGATGGACCAAATTCACAAATATGATGATAAGAATTCCACAAACAAAGTCAAAACCTGTGGAAACTGGTGCAAAATGTATAATATTGGCACAATTGTCAGGAAATTGGTTTATCTTTAGATGTTAAAGAGTCTGATTAGCCTCCAAAGCACTACAGAGAACACTTACATTTGTCCAGTGTTATATTTCTAATCCTTCAACCCAGTCCTTAAGATGTGGCAAACATATTCCATAATTAATTAAAAAGTGTTCCCACCCAACTTAAAATGTTTAGCCTGTGCTCCCTCACAACTCCAGCCACTAAGCCATTTCTCCCCCTTCTCCACAGACTTCCAGTGTTCAGCCTAAATGTGCTTGTGCAAACTATACAACTGCTAACTTTTCCATCTCAGTTGTTCTTTACCCTAACCACCATTAACTTTCTACATTTGAAACTCAGGAGAATACACATCCCTTTTCAACTGTTTTTATACCAAACTAAGAAAATCAAACAGTTATTTTTCTCTCAAATCAAAATATAAGCATTCAATTTTATTATTATTCTTACTGTCTTCCTTCAGGGTTCAACTTGGAGTTCAACACTCAAGTTGTACACAAAAGAGATCTCATCAGCTTTTACAAAACATTCTTATGACTGCATTTTTTGCTAATGGAAATGTCTTTTCTAACTAGTCATACAGCAAAATTTCTAATTTTTTCCCAGTAAGACCCTTTACTTCACATCAGCGTGTTAATGCAAAAGTAACAATTGTTTGGATTTGATCCAGATTACTTATGCTCTTGACCACACTATATAACAGCTTCATGCTTTTCCTCATTTTCATTACATTTGGCAAGGTTTATGAACTTTATTTTGAATTTCACAACTTCTCTAATGCAGTTCTGTCCAGTTTTTTTTCATTTCCTTATTTATATCCTTTTAAAACACACAAACTAACAAAACCCATTACCCCCCTCCATTTTCCAAAGAATATATTCACAGCCATCATGCCTATTCTTTCCACTATAAATTTTTAATATTTTTATTTCATGGCAGATATGGTCAGAACACTGCAGAGTTCCAGAGTTTCCTACAAAGACCCCCTCTGTGATTCCATGTGCCACTTCAGAGGTGAACAGGCCTATCATCACCTTTGCAAATTTCACTCTTTTGCATCTTATTTTGCCTTTAATTTGCCCACAGCTCTGGCTGGATCTCCAGCAGGCTCCCAGATGGGATATGCTCACTCAAGGCAAAGTATCCCTCGACCACAAAAAAAAAAAAATCTTTCTGGAGAACAATAGATAGGACATTATGTTCAGGTGCATGATTAATCACTGTTACTTGAAAAATAACATTTTGCATGACATCAGTCCACACCTATATGGTGCTTTTGAGTGGACTACTGCTATACCAAACAGTCTGATATAACATTGCATATCAAAACAAACAAACAGAATTAGTTTTTTAATAGAAAGAACCTCATCACAGCTGAATTCAACCAGGACAAACAACTCATCACCAAACATTTGTAGAACAAGAGAGAAAAACTTTTTCAGTGTTTTGGTTTCTCAGATACCTCTTTGGCTATTACAAGCCAGATAATTACGTTCTCTCCTCCACAATGAAGCATTTATCTGATTTTACTCCAACACAAAAGTAACTTCTAGTACCACCAAAGTATGCATTTTTTGAAAGTATCCATTTTTTCCCAATTAGCAACACACCAAAGTATTTCATTACTGATATTTCTCTCCTTTTTTTTTCAATCTCCCATTGTTTGAAGATAGATTGCCAACTACACTCACAGACTCTGTTCTAAATCACCAAGCTATCAATAATGTGACTGCTATACTTTTAAAGAGTTTTCCACACCCTTTGAAAGCATTTGGAAACAGAAAGACTTCTAAGAACTACCTGTTCATATATCATCACTGCCACTTTCCGGTTTAAATTATGTAAAGCAAAATAAACAATCTGCAATCATCCAGGAAGTGCACAAAGTTTAAGGTATAAGGTTAATTCAAAAACTGCCAAAACCTATTTCACAATATCTCATCTTAAACATCTTTTCAGAACTAATAGGAGCACCGCATGTCATTAAAGTCAGCAGCCCATATAGATGTCCATCCATCACTGCAGACCTCTTTGCACATTTTAAACACACTTGAAGTTTCTAGATCTAGCTAAATGATTAGTTTTTCTCTCTGAAGAAAAGACATGGAATTCATCATGCAATTACCTTAACATCCTGCTGCGACAGAAAGGGTCTTTGTAACTCATCTGTGGCCGTGCACTTTGTTTCTTGAATGACAGCTGATCAGAAAAAGGAGCAGTCAGACTGAGTCTGGAGGCAGGAAATCTTTCAAGACTTGTGGTACAGCCTGTTCTTGGAGATTAAACCAAAACTCTGTAACAAGCCCTTCTCCCAGAGAGAGGAGTCCTCATTCTTCTTCAATGTACCTGAACAACTTCAGCTGGGCAGGCACACCCCGAGGAAACAAACTCATCACAGACGTGGATAAGGAGATGGGAAAAGAGCTGGCAATAGGAACCAGAACTAGTAAACAGTGGGAAAAGGAGGAGCAAAGTGGAGCTTTGAGAGGAAAATACTTTTTTTGTTGTTTTACTCTGTATGCTAATTCATGATTTTGTTGAAAAAAAATCATTGCCACCAAAGTGTAAATGAATGCTTGTTTAGCTTTAATAAACTTTAAGCTTCAGGCAGATCAGTCTCAAAATTCCATCTAGTTTGCAGTCCCAGCATATTAAATCTTTACTTTTTCAATAGTTATTGATTTACAGAGAGAAAAAAACTAAACAGAATAATTTTCAAATCCTCATTCTTTGTGTAATAGGAAAAATGGACACAAATTTAATTTTTGATTGTCAGTAAGAAGTGAACTTATTAGACATATAAAGGTACCACATCTGTGAGAAAATGTCTTTAATTAGGAAAAATGTGAATGTATAAAATAAACCCCTATCTTTTCACTCAAACACTCAATGGAAATTCATTGGTTTTAGGTGAACAAATGTTTCTTGGTTCCAGATAGTAGTTGAAAATTCAACAAAGATAAAAGAAATAGGTAAGGATTTCCACGTAGCTGCAGAAGATCTTAGTCCAAATATTTGCCTTTTCTTAGTTCTGAGTAAAGCTAGGAGCTGTTGTCTCAAGCAGTCCCTGTTGCAATTGCTCATTTACTGCCTTGCAGCTGCTCCATTCCATGTTCAGCTGCCAAAAGGAAAGGACTCCCTCCCTTGGTGGGCAGCTTGCACACCTGAGTGAAGGATAACAGCGCCTGCTCTCAAACTGCAAGAGCAAATATGAGGCTGGACCAGAGAGAATTCTAAAGTGCTTTGATAAAACATTTCTTTGCATGTCTTCTAAAAAGAACCCCAAATCTTGAAAACAGTCTGAGGGGAAAAATATTTTTTAGCTGTGCCCTGCTGTAGGAATGTTAGCAACAAATTTCTACTAAGGAGCAAAGCATTTGCATTAGCCATAAAAGAAAATACCTTAACCAACTGGTGCTGCTAATCATAATGATGGGTAGGGGAATCATTATGTAAATGATCATTTATGAAGCATCTCACTGGCATCCCAACAGGACAATAAAGCATTTTATAAATAAAAGGAGCCACTACGGCAAAGTAAAAATTTTCTTTGGGCTTTTTTTGTTGTCAATGACAAAGGTTCTTTTGGTATTTTGGTCATACTTAATAAGGCTGCAACATGTTTGAAATAATTTCTGAGCAGCAGAAAGATTTTGTGAGAAAGTAGGTCTGATACTTCCCCTCCCTACTGCACTGTTGAAAGACAGTAAGCAAAGATTAGCAAATACTTTGCTAAAAAAGCCCAATTCCTTAGTGCAAACTTAAATTTGAGAATGCTGTAATACAGTATGACTTTAGTAGCATAAAGATATGATAGTCTTTTTTTTGATGCCACAAAGTTCATATGTGGTATCATATTTAGGCTCCCCACACTAATGGGAGAAGGCTGAAGTCAGTTTATCTTGTGCTCTAGTTATTGTAAGAACTCTTACTGATTCATAGCAAAGATTAATATCATGTACTGCTTTGATAGCAGAGTGTAGGTATTGTTAAGAAATGGGAAAGTAGAGAAATATTTTCCATCTTCTGATTAGAATGTAGGGGGTTTCTGAATTAGAGACCTGATCTATACTATTATTTTTAATACTTATTGAAAAAACAGGTCTGAAGTTTTGATCAAGAAGAAGGATATAAACAGATGAATCAGACCAGAAAGGAAAATTCTGAATTTATCACAAAAGGTCTTCTGATTCTGAAATTGTCTGGAATCAGTTTCATAAAATTAGGATTAAAGATATCTTCAAAATATCAAGAATGTGTTAGGCAAGTCACCATTTGTGACATTTTTGGATTTTTCTTTAAAGACAGTACTCTGGAAAATTGCTGGTGAAACAGAAGTCTCTGAGACTGCTGGAGAAGGAAGTTAGGATCATACAGAATAAAATACATGACTGTGAACAAGAGGGAGGTTATTACAAATGTCACTCTAAAATATATATATATACACATTTACTTTTATTTAAAGGAATAATCTGAGTGATAGGTTTGCAGGGTGCCATTACAGCTAGCACCTGCAGCAGGTTTAGCATCTGAATGTCCTGACTTAACCCTTCTCTTTGATATTCCACAAATTCTAAAGGGTTTGAGAACTCAGGCGCCTTCTGTTAAACAGATTTCCCACCTGTCACTTGTCCAAATAAAGTTTGAATTCTACTGTATTAGTAAGAAGAAAAACCACCTAAAATTCAATTCCCCAGCAATAGATTAAGAGAACTATCCTGGTTCCTAATTTCCTAGTGGTAAAGGAGACTTGAAAGTTCATCTATCAGGCAACTTTTCTGCTGTGTAACTGCATTTCTGCGAAAGATCCTGTCTGGTTTCATTGGGTTTTATTTGTGTCTGGTTGTTTTTATTCACTCCAAAAAAGTGAATAAAAGTGATTTTGCTTATGCTACCTGGAACCAAAAATTTGTGAGGTAGATGACTTCAGCTGGATTGAATTCTGGGGCACTGGCTAAATACTTTTTAGCCATGGATTAGTGTCAGGGTTTGCAGAAATTTTTACCTCGATGCAAGAGTGAGGAAAATTTAGAGGACAAAAGTATTTTGTTGTAGCAGCAATACCTTTTTTTTTCCCCAGAAAATGGTTGTCTTTCTCATGCAAATTTGTAGTTGCTATTTTTTTTTTTTTTTTTTTTTTTGCATATGGTAGTAAATTACAAAGAATTGAAAATCCAGAATCTCAATTTCATCTTCAACAGCATAAAAAGATCCTGAACAATCTGCTCCTCTTTGCATCACATCTCTACCCTGTGCCCATCTTTTATTTCAGAGGCAGGGCCAAAAGGTAGGTAGGTATATAGGTAAATAATTATTGCACTGAAAATTCTTGAGAACTACTACACTGGTTTTAGTTGTGGTACAGTACTGAGAATTTTAGGACAGTTCTTCAGCAAAGTGGGGAGAAGGAAGAGAATGATACCTCATTCATCATGACAGTAACAGCAAATGCCAAGCAAAGTTCTCGTAAAGTTCTTCCAGAAGAAAGAGTTTACAGTGTATGACAAACCCCTTGTTAATGGCTCCATCTGGAAATATGTGATTGAATTGATGCTACTCAGGAGCCTCAGGAACCCAACAGCAGATATTTTCTAGAATACATACCATTGTCTTCTAGATAATGCTATATATTCTAGAATAAGCATCTAGAAGATGTTAAGACTCTAAGAATGTTTTGAGAAAATGTCTTAGTATTCTCAAGAACTGTACTTACTGGCTTTTTTACTTGTGTTTGACAAAGGGATTGAACTATGTTTCTTACTTTTGTTTGTTCTTGAAAATAATTATCCTCTAAAGTTTTGCCTTTCTGAAGACTGCATAGACTTTCATTTTAAAAATAGTATTTTAATTAGTATATTTAATTTCACATTCTGGGATATCTAAAGAAGTGGAGTCATAATAAAATAAGCCATTTATATACATCTGTAGAACTTATAACAAATATTGAATTTGGATGAGGTTTTTTTTTAAAAAGATTGCTTAACATCACTGTCCTTTAAAACCCTAAATGGTATAGTTGGGGAAAATATAATTCAGGTAGCTCAGCACTTGATTCTTAGTGCTGCCACTTATGTCTCTAACTAATAGAAGATGCAAATTATGCTATTATGAGAAATTAGATCAAATGAGATAGAATTGGCACTAGAGATCTCATAGAAAACCCAGATTTTAGTCCAGGTCTTTTGTAAACCAAAACTAATAAGCACTTTACAGTCCAAAATGTTCTTCCAGTGTTTTCTCCTTTAGTATTGATGTGTTATATAATCAATTTTAGCTATTCAATAGGAGGAAGTTGCTATAGACAGGTCTTGCAGACTAATTGTGTTTTCAGGAATAGGGAAAGGATGAAATGTAAATAAATTAGATGAAAGATGAAATCGATCTTTTCAGTTCCAAGGAGAGTTGATAATGAATATGTTATACTCAAAGAACATATCCTGTTATGGATATGTTATACTCAAAGAACTTTTATGGCCAAAAAAAAAAAACCCCAAAAAGGTACACAGAGAGCCTAGAATTATATTTAACCTAATAATAATCTAAATATAATAGAACCAACTGATTGGTCTTGCCACAGTAATATTAAGTTCTGGTCCAAACTGATACTGAAAAGCCTTACTATTGATGTCACTAAGATTGCTATTCCACACTCAACTAACAACTACATTTTTTATCTGGTGTTGTGTTCAGTGTTCGCATCTGTTTGAATCTGTTCACATTTGAACCTGTTGCATCACAGGGTCGATTTTAGTTATCTGCATCAAGCATGGAAGGGGTGGCAGACCATCAGCATCCTGAGCTGTTTCCAGATAGGTTTCCATTTAGGTGTGTGTACAGGATCCTTTCTGTCTCATTGTTGGCATTTGGCTGGGACTATCTTTACCTGTTTTCTTACCAAGGTCTGCTTTCACTGATTCCCAAATCAAGTTTGAAGACAGCACCATGGCATCCCTCAACTTTATTTGCCATAAGGGGTTACTGGTCTTTAGGCAAAGAGTGAATAACCTGGTCTGTCAGACCTTTAAAGCAAATCTATTCACAGGGGTAACTAAAGCTAGGAATTAGACCAACAGAGAAGTATAAAAAGGTGATAAAAGTAGCTCAGACCAAGGCAAGTCCAGAAAAGTCCTGAGAACTGCACAATCAAGTCAACACAAAATCTGTATCCTTTTACCAGTCATGGAAAAGGTCATATTTACCATCTTTCTGGCAGGAAAAATATGGCAATAATGGTCAGATAAAAGTCACTGAAAGTGCAAATTGCTTTAATAGATTATGTAATGACAGAATTTGACTGTTCAGTCATTATAGATTGAAAAGAGGAAAATCGTTGAACAAGGCCAAGGATTCAGGAAAAAAATGGAGGAACATGAACAAGAGATTACAATTGTTAGGTCAGAAAGTTAGGTAAAAAATGTATTATGGCAGTTAATGCACTCTGTAGATGGGGAAAAAATGTAATACTGGCAAAAAACCCCAGAAACCCAAACAAAAGCCTACACAAGCTCACACATTTAAAAATTACCATGAGCTGAATGTCAGATTTCTGTGCTTTAAAAGCACTGAGAAGAACTTTCTCAGAACATATGGATCTCTGTACAAGAAACTTAGGTGTGGGGCTCGTTGTGGAAATTGTCGCATCCAAGCTGCTGCCCCAAGGGACACATCCTGCGGGGTCGCGAGCGCAGGAGGGAAGGGAATGGAAGGAAAGGGAAGGACGGGTCCGATGCCGCACTAGATGGCGGTGTTGCTCACCGAGCCCGCCGCCTCCAAGCCTCACCGTGGGAACCGCTGCTCCAGGGATACTTCGGATCCCTGAAATGTGACAACTCACCACAGTGTTGACGGCTAAAATGAGGTAATACACGTCTAGGGGAAAACAAATAAACAAAAACCCAAAACAAAAAAAAACCAAAACAAACCCCAAAACACTAAAAAAAACCCAAAAGACTGGACTTTCGGGTAAGTCAGGAATTTCTATGTAGACTGCATGGGAATTTGGAAGCTCAGATATTGTTGAATGCATTTCATTTGAGATGTCCAATGAAAAAGCAAGTTGTATTTGGAAATCAGACACTGATCACAGGCAGAATTGCCTGTGAGTTCACAGTGAAAGCAGAAAGTGGCTTAATTCTACATACAGACCTAGAGGAATTATTCTAACATTTAGTATGTAGAACAACACATTTCTTACCATAGAATGCTTTTTAGCTTGAAAGGGACCTTAAAGATCATCTATTTCTAACCCCCCTGACTTGGCCAGTGACAATTTATACTTGATCAGGTCTCTCAGAGCTCCATTCAACTTGTCCTTGATATGTTGTTGTGAATTCTCATTTTTAGAACATGCTTTTCTATGATCAACATGCATTTCTAACGCATTCCAGGCAAAATGAATGGGTGAAAAACATTATTTCAAGAAACACAACTTGCTGCTCTTAAACAATTTCAATTGTACCTGCATCAGTCATTCAAGCAAACTCTCTTCTGAAGTTTGTAGAGTAATGTAAAAAGTAAAATGTCAGTTGCAGGAAAGTCCCTTTTGCATATATTTCATTGAAATTCCTTTCAGCAATGACAGTTACTAAAGTTTAACAAATCTGAAAGCACAAAAGAGTGCCACAAGAATGTAAAGATGGAAAGAAGCCAATCCAGCATTCAGTTCCTTCAGTAAAACCCCCCAGAGAGCAGAGACGACACTAAGACAGAGTCTAACCAGGCTTAGACTGGCTGCATTGTTGCTGACCTGGATGCCAATTACCTCTCAAAACCCCACAAAACCTCACAGAAGAAAAATGGGATTTCATTCTTTAAGACCTAGAAACTCCCAAACATTTTAACAAAGTGCTTATTAGTAAAGTCTAAAACCATAATCTGGAAAGACCAGTTAAAATACAGAGTAGCTGTGGAAACAGGTAACCTCCTTTTGAGTTTGACTTTCTCCATCCTGAGAAATTCAAGTTCTGGCTCTTTGCAAGGGTACTCAGCTTTGATAGGAATTAAGAGATTTTAACATCTCACTCATGACAACGTGATCTGGTCAAGAAAGCAGTAATCCCTCACAGAGCTTCCCTGAAAAGCTGAATCCAGCAGAACTCTTGATTGAAGGCTTGTACGAAAAGCCACGGACAGTGGAATGACTGGAATAACAAAAACAGTGGAATTTTGACAGTGTACAGTTTCTGTGTGGTGCTTAGAAACCCAATAGCAGGGATTTAGGGCTTTGCATGAAACTAGAAAGGCAGAGGAATATTAGTTGAATATAGGCTAGTCCAATTCATTGATGAGGAGAGAGCTATAGAAAGGCATCTTAGAATATAGTATTTTTTGGTATTTCCAAGCAACATATGAAAATGCTAATGCCATTGGATAAGGTATTAATGAAATGCCATGTCAAAATCTCAATTTATTTCTAATCTCTATTTTCAATATGGAAAAGTGCAAAACTGATGGAATAATCATTAAGGTTGGAAAAGACTTTTAAAATCGAGTCCAACGGTAAACAGGATAATGAAAGTCTAAATGTTTACTAGATCTTTCCTTCCCAGAAAAAATTGTTCTTGTGGTTTTTTCAGGGTATGTTAAGAAGGAACACTAAAGAGGAGAAACCGGAAAGATCCCGCTGGTAATATCTTGCCTGAGACTGTGACAAAAATTGCTGCCAAATTCAAGCACAGTTTGGCATTGTGTGCTGAGTAAGCCAGCAGATCCCACTGAGCACTTGTGGGGTTCAGGATAAAGGTGTTTGCCTCAGAATGTCGCACCATGCTCAGCAGAAAAACGAGATGTGGCACACAGCCACATACTGCTCCCATTCAGGTATTAGCGAGAGAGAATGTTGTGGAGACAAAGAAAACCTTTCAGACTTTTTAAAACAAAGGAATGCTAACAATGAGAACAGTGGAACTATTGTGATTGAGGCTTCCAGTAAGCTGATTAAAGTTTGTTTGTCCCAGTTATGCTGAATTTTTACCCGGAGTCTGACAGTATTAATGTGACAAACTGAAGAAGTCCCATGATTTCCTGCTTGCAGAGCCTTGTTTGCTTTTCCAGAGTTAAGAGAAAAGCCACAATAGTTACTTTGTTCAGCAGAGGAGCAATTCTTAGAAATTGTGGCATTTGCTTATAATCTGCAGAAGTGTAGAAACCAAATGGCAGCTATTGCAGTGCAATAGCACAAAGCTTGCTCAGTTTTTTTTCATATTGTCACTTGTACTGCTTAAAAAGGAAAAACAAATTGAACCACTTTCCTGGTATGTCATTGTTTGTCCCAGAACTTTTTCATTCAGTGTTTTAAACCTCATGGATCAGAATTGGTCAGGGCTTGCTTGACATGCCTTGACATCGGGCTCAGAACCAATGAGCCTGTTTTCTGTCTTATAAACAGAAAATATTTGCTTATTTTATCCTTATTGTAATAGTAACATGTGGACTGTGTTGGTTAGAATTTGTCCACATTTTATTTGAAAAAGTAATTTGTAATAGGGTTGCTGAGGCACAAGGTATTATGATGCTTGATACACTTATGTATTCCCCATAAAACTTCCATTCACATGCTGTGAATTCCATTGGGTTCCTGACTAGGTTTTAGACCTATGAAACATATAAAATTCCTGAATGCAAAATTTAGATCCATAGAAGCTGTGCTTACCTGCCTCCTTCACTTGGGCCCCTAAATTCTCCTGTGCATGTCAGCTTCCTTGACATTATTTCCAGAAGACAAAGGGTTTGTTTCTGGGGCATATCAAGATCTGACTATATTCCCACAATGCTGAGAAATTTGAGGATTTATTTCAGACCCATGTAGCAGAGAGTAGGCTTTTCAGACAAATAATAGGGTCTAATCCTTTAGGGTGCTCTTACCTGTCCTTGATATCATTCTGATCAAAATAATTATTAATTAATAATTAATACTTAATCTGATCAAAATAATAAAAATCCATCTGCAACATTCAATATAAATCTTAAAGCCTGGATATTGCCACCTGATTTATTTACAATGGGATGAGTAAAACAAGAAAGCCCAATCAGCTCAATGAGTTCTGTCAAGTTTTCTCCTGAAAGACCAGCTGTCTCCATGCTGCATTGGAAGATCGTGGGCTTTCATCTGTGTGTGTGAATGCCACTCCCAGCTCCCAAGTTCAGGCCAAATTCGGTTTCAGTCCAGTCCTCCATCATTTTGTTTCTTTGCAGAGATGCTTGAACAATATTAAGCACATATAAGCACCAAGATGACAAGTCTAATGATAAATTTTACCCTTCAGCAGTCTAGGACATACAATTACATGTTTCAATTCATTTAGAGAAAACCCAGACATCCTCACATCATAGGTACTTTGGGTAAAACCTTTGTGTTTCTGCTCTGTGATGACTCTGTGGTGTGTGGCTCAGTGGCACTCCTCTCAAATTACAACAGACTTGCTTCATTCTCCACAAATCTGGGATATTCAGCACTTTCAGAAACAGTAAGTTGAAACTGAGTCTAAGGTATCCTACTGGAAGACAAGAACAACTTCACTAAAATCAATTAAATCACAATAAGTAGGAGATGAAATCCAAGCAGATTACTGCATAATATTTGGTAATAAATTGCAAAATTTTTGCTAAAGACTGCACCTTATTTGTGATTAATAAAGCAGACTAAGTACTGTAATAACAAAATACATTTTATTTTCTTGTATTTTTCTGTAGTTTTATGTTTTCTTCTCAGGTCTGTTCAGGATCTGAATTTGGCAGTGGAGTGTGCCAAGGGCATTTTCCTGTCCTGGTTACCAAACACCTGGAGGGCATGAAAAGTCTATCTTGGTTTAAATACACTTGAAAACCAGGTTTAATAAAGGTAAATTGTTCTCCAAGTCTTTTCTGTGATCCAAAATGCTCTGACTTCTTTACAGATTTAAACTCTATGTCCCCACTCTCCTGTTAACGTGGCCTTATGAACACCACTAAGGAAAGAAAGGCGTTTTAAGGTTTTTGCTCTTTCCAAATTCTGATTCTGTGCATCTACTTATACAACGATATCTTTCAAGCAGCCAGAAGGAAAACAAATCCTATTTTGTGTATCAAATACTTTGCTTTAAGGATTTGATATACAATGCCAAAGCAATTCCTCTGAGAATTTCTGACAAAAATTTCCTGACAGAGGGATGACCTTTCTTGAACTGAAAACTATCAACAGATATCAACAACTATCTCAGATGAGAAAGTGAAAGGGGAGTTCATAGAACTTTGAACTAAATGACTTTAAACTTTCAGGAACAAGGCAGAGTACATTATTCCTGCCCAGACAAAAAGTATTACTTGATATTTAAAACTGATTAAAACAAATATTCTGGATGGAATCACTGTTTAAGAGAAGACAGAGGATAAGTTATATGCACAAAGTAAAATGTTGGGATAAGTAACTCTAAAAAGGGAAAACTTTAAGAAGCAGTTTAACATATTTAAAATTATAAAGAATAAAATTTATAAAGAAAAATTAAATGCACTTACTTAACAGCGCTATATAGAAATTTTCTAGTCATCTATGATATCCTTAATGGTGTGTGTATTTGAAAAAGCCAGAAGAATTATAGTATTTAAAATCAATAATACCTGATACCATTTTGAATTAGAAGGCAAAGTGTCCATAGCAAAGCATATTTTCTTCTCTTGACTTCCTCCTATACTATAGGTACTTTTATTTAATGGCTTGAGTGTAGCTGAAATTTTAAAATACTTCACTATTTTCTGAGTTTAGATTCTTAAGAATTTTTTGTGATCACTAATCACAACATTAATATCATTCTCCCTATTCACTATCTGGCATTACAATATTTTTATGTAAGTACTGTAAAGTATTTTGTTACTCAATGGATAGTGAAAGGGAAAGCCATGTTACAGGTAAAGTGTAATTGGACTCTGTGAAATCCTGACTTTAGATACTAAAAAATCTCTGATGAGAAAATACATTTTTTTAATTTAAAGGAAACACTTCATACTTGTTCTGGTCAGTGTGAAACGGAATATTAAAAAATTATGCTTGTTCTACAAGCTAAGTGGTTTTTAGGCACATATAATGGTTCAAACACTTATACAAGTGTGAGGGTCACAATTTAAAACAAGGATTGCCTTGAACAACAAGAGAAGATGTGACTGGCAATACAACACTATCTGAAGAGTTGCTGAATTTCAACCATGTAGTTCACTTGTATAAAGTAATACTTAGAAAAATACTTAAGAATTACTGAAGCTTAGAATAAAAACAGAAGGGTTTTCTATTTACCTGCTTTCTATTATATTCCTACCTATTAGGGAGAAAGAGGTTTTTGAGGATTAGAAGAATGATTTGGAATTATATTGATATGAAAAAATTAGAGTGGAAATAAAATGCCTTCAATTCCCCAAAAGTTTGTTATTCAAATGGAAGTATATTTGGAGAAGCAATGGAGAAATTTAATTATCTTATTTTTATATTACTAAATTATCATCTGTCTGTAAGGTGTGTAAATCATAATAGTATTAACGAAAGCCTTAAAGAAAAATCACATTTGTTGAACTCAGAATATTTCGTCCTTGGCACATTTAAAATGTTTAGTAAACCAGAAAAATACTCTTTGTAACACCAGTTAATGTATTTGACATTCTCATGTACGTGTGATGCTCAAGTGAGCCCTTCATTTTTTAAGATAAAGCTCATCAGATATTTAGGTTTTCTTGAAGAAGGCTTTATTTATGTAGAAATAGTTCTGTTTTTTTCTCCATTATGGCAAGTAGTTAACTAGCAGTTCATCCTTTCCTAGGAGGCCTCTACACACTTATGTACATAAGGAAAGAAAATGAGGGCAAGCATGAAAAATGGGAGCACACAATCATTTCTGCTGTCAGCACAAGGGAAGATGGCACAGGTAGCAAGATTTCTGTTGCAGAACAACAGGTTATGGACCCCAAAACTAGTATTAAAAATGATGATGAAAAATAAAATATTTTACCTTCTCTCACCAGTGTAATGGCATTGACTGGAATTCTCCTAGACCCTGTGTTCTAGAGAGTTGTGTGTAAAGTTTGGTTTGAAATCTAGAACTAAGGCTTCTGAGCCAAAAATCACTGAAGATTCCTGTACTAAACTGAAGATAATGTTCTACTTGCCTCAAAAAATTAGGCAAACACCTCTCTTCAGTGAAATAAATGAAAGGTGTTCTATTTGGGTTTTAAAAACAGTCAGAAGGAGGAAAATCTCTGTCGCAAGACTGGGATCATCTAAGGTAAATAGTGTTTAGCAAAACAGGTAAAGTAAAAGCAATATTTTGGGAAATGTAATACGATTTAAGATGAAAATGACTCATCTGAGCATCAAATAGAACTCCAAAGGTCATGCTGATCTTGCGGGAAAGAGGCTCACTCCCATAGCTAAATCTTGCATTTAAGCTTACAAGGTAAAAAAGGACAACATATCAACGTCAGCAGGACCAGGAAAATTATTGTCTCTCTACTTGGCACTGGCGAGGCCTCACCTTGAATACTCTTTCCAGTCCTTGGCCATCACTTCAAGGAAGACTTTGAGGTGCTGGTACAGGTCAACTGGAGTTAATGGAGGGTCTAGAGATTAAGTCCTACAAGGAGAACTTGAGGGAGCTAGGGTTGTTAAATCTGGAAAAAAGGAGGCTCGGGGGTAACCTTACTACACTCTACACCTGCCTGAAAGGAGGATGTAGTCAGGTGGGGGTCAGCCTCTTTTCCCAGACAACCAGTGACAGACAGGAGGAAACTGCCTCAAACTGCACCAGGGGGGTCAGGTTGGACATTGGGAAGGATTTCTTCACTGAAAGTAGGTAAACATTGGAATGGGCTGCTCATGGAAGAGCAGTGTTCAAGGAACAACTGAACATGGCACTCAATGCTATGGTCTTGTTGACGTGGTGGTGTTCAGTCAAAATTTGGACTCTATCTTGAAGGTCTTTTCCAACCTTACTGATTCTGTGGTTCTAAGATAGCACCAATGCCACCCCAGATGTCCATCTAACTGGAAATTCAAAGGACCCAGGAGCCAACGAATGAAGGAGGAGACGACATGGAGGTCCAGACTGAACAGCATTAAATTATGTCATTCTGCTCTCAAAGTATAGTGAGAAAGTTTATTTGGAAACAGCATCCAAGTACACTTTACAAGTGTATCTCCTTACTTAATCTTTACAGTCAACATAGAGAAAATGGATATTTATTTACAATTTTAATTAGAACACTTAAAAACTAATGTTCCATAACTTGGAGACTTAGCTCCTTTTCCCTTCTCGTTTATGCAATAATTTTTCCTTATGCTGTTCCTTCTACTTTGCCGTATTGGCTGCAGCATTAGCAATTATTTAACACAGGTCTCCTAAGATGAGGGTCAGAGGGGGGAAGGGAATCTTCTTGTGGAAGATTCCAGGAAGTTACTGGGGTATGGTGAATTGTGGTTTGCTTTTTTTCTTGAGTCTTATACAAGGACAGTACTGAAAAATATTACCAGGCAAATAATTTTTTTTTTTTTTGTCATAGGTTTAATGACAATTAAAGCGAAAGCATATATCTAAGTTTTCATTACTAGAGAAAAATATAAAAAGAAGCATTGTAAAATGAGAGAAGTATTATCCATCCGTGTGTAAAGGACACATACCTTGAGAAGATTAAAAATAAGAACATTACCATCATGACTAATGACAGGAAACTATTTTTTCATCTATTAGATTAAAATAAGAACAAGTTTAATATTCATAAGCTAGAAGAAGCAATCTTTCATGCATTAGTTCTAAATAGAAAAAAGCAATTTCAGTATCTTTCAGTCTTTTATCAGTAACTGAATTTGTCATACTTTGTGAAAGATAGCTCACTGAAGACAGTTTTAAATCATTTTTAAAGTAGTGGCACACCAACAGGGCATTTAACCTATTAGGAGGTGACAGGCAGGAGAGATTCAAGTGAAATAGTATTTTTAACTCCTGTTTATGATTTTTTATTAGTAGCATCAATAGTTTTTTGACACATAGTGTTATTAGCACTTTCTCTGAAAATTTCTTATTATTTAAACAAAAAAAAAAACCACCTCTGTCACCCTCCCCCCAAAAAGCCCCCATCAACACCCTTCAAATCCAAACGAAAACACCCCAACATAAAACTCCTTGAACAACCTGGAAGTTGAATTACCTGTGCTAAGGAATGTAAACAAATCTTAGAAGATGATCTCCTAACTCTCAGGTTACAAACTTGTCAGAATCTCTTCTTTCCTTAATATAACAAGGAAATAGTTCACCACACTGCTTTTGCTGCCATTATTGTGTTCTGCATAATGCCATACTCACTGACTATAAAACAAAATGCTCCTAACATCAGCATAAGTAGGATTTCACCCATTTCTTCCAAATTTAATTGTTGTGATACCATGAAGCACTGTAAGTGATGTTTTTAATTTTTTTTTTAATTCCAGTATTACATAAATGGACTGATAGTGTGTGGAGGTAGGAGTTGGACACCCTCTGTTCTTTAGGTTCTTTAAGAGGTTCTATATTAGGAGAATTTAAAGTTTAATATCAAATTTACTTTATATAATTGTTGTTTCATGGCATTTTGATTTCCTGGAGTATTACAGCAGCACACTGAGATCATACCAGAAGGCCAATGTAGCTATTGCAACATGCAATAGAATCACCATGCAAACATGGTTCCCATTACCAGTCCCTGTATTCTCACCACCATGGTGCTGGGTCTGTCAAGCCACCAGAAAGGAGCACAAGGCATGAACCAGGCCAAGCCCATTACTCTCTTCAAAGTTCATTTTAGTAGCTGGCCAGTTTTCAAACTCAACCTTATGTTGATCCACACACACATTTTCTGCCCCCATGCTGCTCTGGCTAGCTCAGAACAGAAGTCTCCACTAATTATCTCGGCAAAAGCTGTTTATACAACCTGATGACTCATGGTACAGTTGTGTATCTAAGCCAAAGTTTACTTTTCAGTCCCCCTAAAAAATGCAGCTTTCTTTACAATAATTGGTCATTCTTGACATTCTTCCCTGGGCTCATTATTTTTGCCCTTCTCCTCCAAGTCTTCCTCCACTGAGGGGAGATTGGACACAGTGAAGTGATGTCAGTGTGGTGCAAGTGCAAAGGTTCTCAACTGCTGGGCTCCATCTCACATCCCTCTAATCAGTGTATGTATGTACTGAATGACTTCTTCCTCTCACCTCATATGCTCTATCTTGTCACTTTCTGAACTTGGCTGAAATTAGGATTTTTAGATACTAAGTTGTTACTAAGCTTTTTCTCATTTAACAACAGTATTCACAAAAAAATTAGTCATATATATGGATCATTACAGCTAAATAATGCTAATATGTCTTTTTAAAAATCCTTATGTGTTCTACATTTTAGTTGCTAGCCTCAAAACAAAGTTTTCAGTAGGTTTCTTTAGGAACTGCTTAAGGTGAAGACCAAAATGCAAAAGACAAACTGATGAAAGGTGAACAGGACTTTGCCTGTGTTACAGTGATTCTCTTGAAGACATGACCACAGTTATGACATGAGCTCTCCTACCTCAGATTGATTAGCAATTTAACAGATAATTCTATTCCACTTCTGAACTATACTATAAAAACCTAGAAAAGATTTACTAGAAAATCTGTGACTAAGGATTCACTCAAGTGGTTTTGTTTACATTTGGACACATACTCAGATCTTATCTACAATGGTTTTCTGAAGTCCTCCTTCCCTCTGCCATAGCTAGTTTTCAGATACATCAAAAGATGCACTTACCTCTGCATATTTAATCCTCTGCAAGTTCTACAATCAGCATAGGATTTCCTGGAATCCAAGAAACATGTTCCAGACTGTAAATGAGATGTTCTTGATTTAAAATGAGATGTTCCGAGCTAAGGATTTCAAGTGACAAAATATACTGGTTTTTTGAGTTTTGCTTAGGCCATGCTTTAGCCCAACCATAACACTTGCAGGATTTACATTAAAGTCAATCAGAAACTTACACAACTAAAACAAATTAAGTCTCCATCCCCAAATTGCAATGACAGAATCACAAGACAACTGAGGTTTGAAGGGCGCTTGGCAGGTCTCTAGTCCAACACTGCTAGTCACAGCCAGTTCAGATGGCCATAATCCAGACAGGTGTTAATAAACTCCTAGGATGGAGACTGCATAGTCTCTCTAAGCAACCTGCTCCCATGCTTGACTGTCATCACAGCTTTTCCTTATATCCAGCCTGAAACTCTTGATTTAATTTATGCTGGTATCTTGTCCTCCTGCTATGCACAGCTGTGATGAATCTAACCTGTCTCTTTTATAACCTCTCATGAGTACTGGCAGGCTGCCCTGGAGATTTTGCCTCTCTGGGTTGAAAAAGCCCCTTTATGTCAGTTTTTCTCATAGAGATGCTAGCAAAAAATTGAAACAGTTTCCAGCTCTTCCCTTCATTCGGATTAAAGCTTCAGTCAGGCCACCTGTATTTGAGAAAGCTGAACTTCAACTCTAAGACCTATGAAAGCAACCATGGTGATCCAATATTTGTTTAACCTCACTGAAAAAACAACGGTGAGAAGTTGTGGCCATTGTTTACACACACAGTCTGGACAATATTGTCAAAAAAGTAGAATTATTGAAGGCAAATAATAATAATAATCACATCATTCAACCTGCTGGTCATGTCTCACTTGATGCAGATCAGGATGCAGTTGGATTTTTGGGTTGCAAATGCACACTGCTGACTCATATTGGGCTTTTCATCCAAAAACTCTCCCAAGTCTTTCTCCCGAGGGCTTGTCTCAACCCATTACCCACTCAGCCTGTACTTGTGCTTTAGATGTGCTAATAATGAGCTTGTGGTATAAGATGAGATTTCCTTTGTAGCAGCCAAAGAAACTTCTCCAGTTAAGCTTTTCTAAAAAAATTTCTTTCCACACTACATATGATTTTGCATATATAAAAATCCATCTATTTTCATACATCTATTTAAAATAATAGGTGCTTTAGAATAGTCAGTTTACTTGCCAGCTCAGTGGATGATTGGATGATTCACCAAAGTCAGGACTGTTTAAAATTTATGGGGTTTATTCTCCTTTTGTCAAGCATTTTCTACATACAGAACATTCACGTGGTATAAATTACAGAACAAAAACTGCATGAGACAGACTACTGCAATTGAGTAACAGACAGTTTACATGATTATTGTTTGCTCACAAATGAAAGGATTTCTTAAAAAGGAAAATAGATTCAGGAGCTAGAAATGTAAGCAAATTTTTATCTCAGTTAAAGCTACTTACCAGGAGGTTAGCTCAAGCTAAAGAGAGATCTACTGTACCACACAGGGCAGAATGCTCAATGCACACAAGATTACAATGCTAGAAAATTCCAGATTTCAAAGCAATTTTACACAATCTAAATTGCAGTAAAACTTTGTTTAAAAAAAGATATTTTTTTCTGATTGCCTTCAGTAAATGGAGGTCATTTTAAGAGCTTATAAGCATTCTTTAGCAAAAACATAAAAAAAATAAAAATACTCTCAAACTTCTAAGTCATTGCTCTGAGTCTGGATAGATGTTCACTGCTGGCTTTCTATTGATTTGTTATTCTGCTTCTGGGAATCTTATTTTTCCCATTTACATGTTTAACCAGTGTTATATTAGAATACTACGTAAACAAACTATAAAAAATACAAAGTTTTTGTTGTTTGTTTTTTGTTTTTGTCTTGGTTTTTTTTTGCACTAATCCAGTTGGATGCAAGAACTAGAAAATCTGTTGAGCTAAACAAATGGTTTAACAAATGGGAATCAATGGTACAATGAAGAAACAAAAATGTTATCTACTGGTCGTAGACTTCAGTTCTTTGAATTCTCATTTTCTTAAAATGCATTTTCTTTATGTTTAATTAACAGTTTCCTCAATGATATAAGTGAAGCTTTGTGATGCCAGGTTTTAAGAATGTGGTATATTCTGAAAGGATGTGCAATATTTCACTTCAGGAGGCTTGAAACTACTTGCTGACAACACCCTGTGATAGCTGAAAAACCTAGCATCTATTTTTTTCTAAAAAAAGGTAAAGCTTCTGCAAGCAGCTTTCTCAACTAAGACACCATAAAAATAAACTCCAAAATGCAGTGATCAGAAAACACTGCAAATACAATTTTTTGTTTTTTTCCTGTCCATGTATGCTGCACAACTTGTCACCTTGAATTTGACAGCAGAACTTTCTTTCCAATGACAAGCAATCCTGTAGCCACAGTGGGAATAAATTTTATAATTTCTATGTTTGTCTTTCTTGTGAGACTTTCGCTTCAAGGCACAAAAAGATTTAAGAGTGGACTGGACAGGACATAACATTTCAGCTTAAGGAGTCAAAGGTTGCTGTACAACAGCTCTTGTTCTGTGTCTGAAGCAAAAAAACCCCAAAATTTGAATAATATTTAGGTCTTCCATTTACAAATGCAAAGTATCATCTTAAATTTCCTGAAGCTTTTTTAGTTGTTTTTTTTTCTTCTTTTTTTACACTTATTTATTATACTTATCATCAATTTCAATATTTAGTTATTTCAAAAAACACAATCTCAGCTGATAATTATTAAGGAGTACCATTACCAAATAGCCATCATTTTAGTCACTTTATGTGGAAGCTGATTCAAATTGTATACATGTCAAAGAAATAACAGGTATAGAAGGGCCTAACAATTTAAAATAAGAATTGTGTAAATTTGAAGGATGGTGTAATTTAAGTGCAATGTACTGAAAAACTATTAACTCAGTAAATATCTAACACAGATTCTTATGCTTCTCCAACCCAAACTACTGTGTTGCCTCTCTCAACTTCGGTGATTTCACAATTTAACTTATTGAGCCGTCCATCCAGGATAAACAGAGAATCCTTGGAAGGGGTCATGAGATACTGACCAAAAAGGCCACTGTCTTTTATGAGACGGTTCTTACTGTTCCAAGGCCATTCGCCTGCCTTCATGGGTTCCTTCAGACTCTTCACCATCTTCACCTTGCCAGAAGAGAGCTCCATGAAGAGAACATCAGTCTGTGTGCTGGAGCTGCAGTAGACATTGTATTGATGAGCTTCAGTGAAGGACGGCTGAAAAGCTACATCAGATATGTGCAAATTAGTGTGAATGTCAAACGCATCCTGTATTTCTCCTCTCACTGTTATGGACTGGATCCTCAGGAGGCCTTTAGCATCATCAATGCTGAGAAGGTAGCGTCCATCTGGCGAGACGTGCGGCGTGCCCGTCACGTCGCCGTTGTATCCGATCACGGAATCAGTAACGCTGTCCACTATGAGCTGCGGCAGGACGGCCCCAGTGGTGTCAGGCTTGCAGCAGATAAAAAGGTACCCTCCAAGATGTGTGTAAGCCAGTGACTCAGGAACACAATTATAATCCTTTAAACTAACTGTCTTGATATACGACATCGTTTCTAGATCAATTTTCTGGAGCATGGGATCGTCCTTATGGAGAATATATCCAAACCTGGAAGGAAAAGCACAAAACCAAAGTCAGAGCTACTGTGTGCATAATATATGAATGGGGAAAACACCATGAGCAAAGGAGAGAATATGTGCAGCAGTGTATTGCTATACATCTTGGCTTCAGATGTTTCAGATATTAGGCAGTTTATAATATTTTATTTTTAGTGGTGTAATTTAGAATGCATTAAAAAAATGCCTAAAACCCATTTATTTGATTAATGGGAAAGTTCTTTTTTCCTACTGACACAAGGGAAGAAGTAAACCATTACTTTCTATATCTAGTCACTTCTAACTTTTACAAAAGCCAGGAAGGAGAAAAAGATTAAATACTAATAGATACCACATCCCATATATTTGAATTCTGTTCATAGAGCTCTTCAACTTACTTGGGAACATCAGCTTAACCCAGCGCTCATTGTTATTCAGATCATTATCTGAATCTTCCTTATTTTAATTCAATAGAAATGAATATCATAAAAGGATTTTGGTTTATGCCTCCAATTACCCAAACACCATATTTCTTACATTTTCAAAGATCCTTTATGCTCTTCCATACATCAAGAAACTTTCAGTGAACATGAATAATATGACTACATTTTAAAATCCTAGAGCTGATTGATTGTAACCTTTTAATACAAACTCCATCACTATTCTTTAATGGTAATGTATGTGTTCTGACTGCACAATCAATTGACTATATATATATATATATATATATATACATATATATATGCAAAAAAGATACTTCTACATGTTATGGAGCCATGTGAAAGTGTATTAGCTTTACTTATCTAAGTAGCTTACACAGCGCTTTCCCCAAACAGCTGTTTTCTTTTGGCACATTTCTTGGCACTTTCTTCTGAATCTTTGATCCTAAAAATGAGGCTGCGTGATGATAATCTAAAAATACCTTTTGCATCCTTTTGATAGAAAGCCATATGACAGCCAGAATGTTCCAACAATTGAGTTGACAATATCACAAAATTTTCACATTGTACTTGTAACCCCAGTGCACTTACTAATCAGTGAACTGCCAAAGTAACAGGCAAAAAAACATTTCAGGACATTGTTCAGGCAGTTCCTCAGCATAAGGTTGGGTGAGTTACATTTGCACTTTCTACTGAACTCATGTAAGAACACTTTTAATTTTAGCTCCACCTTCCAAAATCCCTGCATACTGCTTCAGTATCGTAAAACCACAGAACTAAAGATCTATTTCAATTCTTAGGGACCTTAGCATTTCATTTGGTCCAAATCCTGCCCAAAGAAGGCTCAGTGTGAATCCCACTGTCCACAATTACAATTTGATCTGATAATAAGATCAATTTTGTCTTTAATTATTCAGCTACTTAAAAATACATTAATTCAATCATCTGGGTTAGGAAAGTGTGAGTGAGCTTTTTTGGAAATTATGTCTGGATAATTTACTTAAGATAATGTTACTTTTCTATTCATGATGTCTGCTGTTCTGTCATAGAAAAATATTAGGATCATTAGGCAGAATTTGATTTTTAGATTTTTTGGCCACATAACATTTGGGCAGCCATTAACTCATTGATTCCTGGTTTCATTATTAATTAGTAAGTATTTTTCAGCTGTAAGAAAGAGACCTATGTGATGCTATACTATACTATGCACAAAATTGTCCTGTAATAGAAAATGTTAAATCGGTAACAACACTGACATTTCACATCTCCATGTTTAATAACCAGTTTTAGATACATGAGCAGTGCTTAGAAAAGGACAATAGAATTGGCTTATTGATTGTGTTTTTACATAACAATGTAAAGCAAAAATCAGTGAACTATCCAGGAACAGGAGTATTCACAAGAAGACAAAGGGAAAATACCTAATTTAAAGGTCAATGTGATGACAGGTAGTGAATAATTTAATTTTAGGCTACTATAATATTATTTAATCTATTTTAATAAGAGAACACAGTGCAGAGAGTTTTTGCTTTAACTACTTTTGATCTCAATTTCAGTTGCAAACACACAGTACATTTTTTGTTTGAGACTGGTAAGCTGACCTTGGGTTTGAAAGTATGATTTTTCTCTTTCAGCATACCAATATATAGTCATGGAAAAAATCAGGAAATCTTTTTTAAAAGTGAAAGAAAAGGCTCTCACTGAGTTGTTTTTAGCTTACATAGGTACTAAACCACAGACATATCAGAATGAAATTTTCCATAAACATACACCAAATCCTTACTGTGATTTTTAAAATACAGCAGTCAACATCTGCATGATTAAATCTAGAAATGTTTTTTAATATTTGGCTTGTTGTTTTCAGAAACTGTATTAAAAATAGTAACAAACTTTCCTCTGTAAAAAAAAAAAAAAAGCAGTCATTTAACATTTTAATATATTTGATACATTTTATTATATATATGTATCCATCATATTTCATGGTATCTGTATTTAATTCAGGAAAAAGACTTAAAATTTGAATGCATGTTTTAAGTTGCACTTTAGTTTCTATCCTGCATGAGAGAAAACACAAATAACCTTTTAAAAAAAAAGGTAATCCTTTTTTAAAATCCCATATGAATTCTTAACCATTTTCCACCACAAAAAAAAATTAAAAATCTAAATAGATATAGTTTAAACTGGTCAAAAACTAAACCTTTTTTTTTTTCATTTATCATATATCAAGCAAGAAGAAGAAATTTTTGTGCTGCTTGACAATTCATTTTTTTCTAAAGATGATTCCAGGTCATAATAATGACCTTTTTATAATGTAAAATAAAAATGCAAAACAAGATTATCATCAATTATTTAAATCAGCAAATTTTACTTGCTGATTTAAATTGTGATTAAAATGAAGTATTTAAATCAATTTGATTCAAAGAGATCTGTCTTGCTTATGATTATTTGATTAAGCAGCGTTAATGATCAATTTATGTGATTTTTTTGCATCCAAATGTTATTGATTTCAAGAGGAATACATAAGTTACTAATCTTGCTTCTCAAATGTTATTTCCAGAATGTATGTTTTTGAATCACAGGAACACCTAACTCATGTTTACTTTGGTGACATCAACTCTTTGATTACCAAATGTGAATGTGCTTTCTAAGGTTAAAAGAAAAAGGTCTTTTCTACCTTCCCTAGGGGCACCATCAGCTGCACATGTGGAAAGACTCACGTTTGGCATCTAGCTTTGCCCACAGGGGACACTGCCATAGGGCTGGGCTCCAGCTTCTCATTACCTGCTGCTCCCTTCTCTCACACAAATCCCCTAAACTCAAAAGGTTTGCAGAAGCATTCCCCAATGCATGTCATCAAGATAAATTCAGCTGCTGTGGAATAATTACTGCCAAATGTTTTTTGTTGACTAACCTGGTGAGTGTGAATGAAATATCTTAGGAGCCATGGAAGAATGTTGATGTAAACCTTCCCACCAGAACAGACAGATTTAATAAAAAGATAAAAAGTATGCTTGTCCACAGTAAGGGTCTCCAGATCTCCAGACTTAGCCAGCAAACACATTTTAAAACAAACCAGCTGATAACATAATGGTACTAGTTTCTTTTATAGCTTTATCTATCTCTTTGTAATATTTGGTTCACAGTTCAAAAAGCCACAAGTGCAAAGTTTACAGCATTGTGGACAGACTGTTCCTGGGATGTAAACAGTGGCTTCAGCTTTAGTAATTGAGTTTAACTGAAACCTGTAGAAACTGGCTTCAACATTTTACCCACTTTATCTGATGTTGTATTTTTATTGCACTTGAGATATTTATTGTCCCTTGCTTTGGAGCTATTAAGGAACTTGATTTTATACAGCAGCTAACCACATGTATTCTGATAATCAGGTATACCTGAATGCCTGTTTACAATGTATCTTACTTATAAAGTGTGCAAAGAGCAGTTTAATGCATTTTTTCAGTGATTATTTATTTTCAACTCACAATTATTTACAGCTATCCGTGCAATTCATTGCATTCTATTTACTTCTGAATTGGAAACAAAGGTTTGGGAGATAGGCTCTCTTTCTTTCCTTAGAAAACTGTCTTCCCTAGCCCTGATAAAATACAACTCCATTTTCTTGTAACATTAACATGCAAAAGACTTTTTGCTTTATAATCTTTTCTAGTTCAAACTTTAAAAAGTCACTGCTTTGGACACAGATGTAAAATTGGCCCACAGTGTAATGTTTCTGGGGCTGCATACACTGAGATCAGTTATGTGAGCAGAATAATGTATAGAACATACGTAGGAGTTTAGAGTTACTGATTTCAAAGCACTGTAGAGATAATACAGAGGGTAAAGAAAGCTGAATGACTGGCCTAAGGCTGTATAATAATCCATTGGCATAGTCCAGGTGAAATACAGGTTATCTGGGCCCAGCATGGTTTCTCACCTATCATGTTATGTATGGGTTACTATTGCAACTGAGGTACTAGAGATACAGATGTGAGAAGAAAACACATACAATATATATAATTTTGAATAAGAGTATACAAAATCACTCCATCAAAATAAAGTTTTTGATTAATAAAAATAGACAGAAATTTGGACCTGGCTAGGAGAGAAGTTGGTAAAACTTCATGAAGGATCTTCCCTTCCCAAAAACGGGAGTATAGCTGCCAAAAGCAATTTATTAGAACGAACAGGATTTTATCAATACTACTGTTTAAACAATTCTTTCTTGGCTGTCATGCTGCTTGCAACATTTCAGTGCTCCAATTAAAATTCAGTAAAGCTGGACAGGGATGCAAATACCCTAACAGACCAACAATACAGATAAAAAGAAGGCGGTGGGGGGGAATAATTCAAAGCTGCCAGTCTTCTTGGGTGTAAAAGGATTTTGCAAGCTGTGTGTTTCATATATTTGTCTGCCTGTCTCAGTGAGAACTGTGTGGCTGGAGTTTTGAGAAGCTGAACAAATCGAGAGAGGTCTGTTTCTGTGCCTGTGAGGTTTGTGAGGCTGATTCTTAGTCTCTGAGAATTGCTAGGCAAAGGCATAAGGATGGAAAAAGTAATGAAGTTCTGGAGGGAGGGTACAGAAGGGAAAAGGAGATGTGAAGAAAACTGATAAGAAAAGCTAAGAATTTCATGTCTGTAGTTTAAAAAAAGAATAAAACAAAGGATGAGAAAAAATATACTTTTGTTACCTAAGACGACAAAGTACTTTACAACCCACTGGCGACTGAGGATGGTGATAAAGAGGTTTTTTATAGGGACATATATGTGTCAGGTTAGATAATTTGTTCCTAATAATTTTGAAAGAGTTGACTAGCTCTTAGCATTTTAATAAATCTCAGAATAACAGGAAAATTTGGAAAGTCTGAAAAAAAAAGATTGTTGAAATATTCATAAGATGAAGTCAGGTATCCCAGCTAAGCTGAACAGCTTGATGCATATCCAAGAGAAATACTAAATAGATGATATGAGAATGAATTACAGAAAATCGTGAATATAACACAGTCAACATGGGTTTATGAAGAAATTAACTTTGTCAGACAAACTTAATTAATTTTTTTACTAAAAAACTTTCTGAAGGTAACTGAATATCAGGAGGGCACAGCTTTCTTGGAATAAAAGCTCATACCCAAAAGAAAAATAATTTAAGAAAAATAATTTATCTGTAATACGACGTAGTTGTCAATGCAGAATCATCACTTTGCAGGAAACTTCTTGGTACAAAAGCTGATACATCACAAAATTTTCACAGATGATTTGGATGTAAATATCAATGAATGTCCATGACACTAAGGTTGTACATAATGACAGCAAAATCATTATAGTCAGTTGCTCATTCAAGCAAAATGTGCTCAAAGGTGGCCAAGGGTAAAGTTGAGCAACTTCACGTGTGAATGAGGAATGTCTGACATAAACATAGAACAGTAAAAAGCAGCAGCCATAAAAAGATTTAATGATCACAGCAGATCATTAAATCTTCATATTGATCACATGCAAATCAATATGAAATCTGAGTCTAATAAGTCAAAAATAAAACCAAGACCCAAAGACTTCTGTAAAGTTCTTAAGCGTAAAGAGAAGGGAATAAAAATAATACAACACACTCATACCTGTATTCTACACTGGGGAGACTAAACTTTATGAATGTTTTAAAGAATGCTTCATGTTGTTTTTCTAATTTCTGCCCTTCTTAAAAGGAATTAAAAAAAAATTAGGGCAAGGAAAAATCTGAAATTATTTTGAGGAATGGAAACAATGGTTTTATGCAAGAGGCTGATTCCAATATAAAAATAGTTGCATACTGAAAACAGAAAACTTAAAAATTAGGAATAGGTAATTTTTCCTAACAATGGGGACAAAATACCATTGTAACCAACTACAAGAGAAATGATGAATTTTCTGTGGTAGCACTCTCTAGGTAAAGATTATACTACTATCTGCTTGGATAAGTAGATGTAGCTTCAAAAATATCAGATTCATTATCTGAATCACTGAATGACTATTTGAAATGTTTAAACCTAAAGTACATGCAGAAGTCAGAGAAAATGTTCTCATTGCTTCTTCTAGCTGATGGATATAAGAAACACCATTTTCTTGGCTTTGTTCATATAATCAAAATTGCATAGGTACAGTAGATTTTATTCTTATGCATTTGATGGTGAGATATTAACCATTATAAAATCATAGAATGACCAAGGTTGGAAAAGACCTTTAAGATCACACAGTCCAACCACTCCCCTAGCACTACCACTGTAACCCCTAAACCACTAAACCACATCACCATATCATCCATACACAACTTAAATGCCTCCAGGGGTGGTGACTCCACCACCTCCCAGGGCAGCCTATTCTAATGCCTGAAAAGAAGCAACCAAGTGCTTAAAATCTCATGAAATGACTATGATTGGACACAATCCTTTAGCTCACAGACACACACACAGGTAGAATGCAGAGGAATCTGCCCTTCTGCAGACCTAAGATTGTGATGCCACTTCTCCATCCACTGTATAGAAAACAGCTGTTTTTTAAAACTTGTCTTACACTGTTTCTGACCTTTAGTAATTGTGAATTTCACACGAGTTACTAATAATATTACAATTACCAATCTTTCATACACACATATATTTTCAAAATTAGCATGTGTTGTCCTTGACAACACATTGATCTCCAAATTCGGAAGGTTTATTAATTGCTTGAAGTGTTACTATATTAACTATAAAAGCTCTATAATGGGGTGGAAGATGTTCTAAGGCTGAATGGTCACTCTTTTGAGGTTTATTGATCTAACTGTACAAGATCATGGTGGTTAGGCTGGGGGAAGGGTGTCAGACCATGGAGACCTGCTTCAGAGCAGTTACCTGTTCACACACAGCAATGATCGGTTGCAAAGAAATTTCAGTCAACTCTCCATAACCCAATTGTTGCCTTCTAAGTCGCAGATGAACCTCTCTTCCCTTCTCTACAGCATTATGAACCATCTCAGCATATCAATATCAGATTATTAACTCTGCTTCCATTGCTAGATTGGATCTCATTTTTCTGATGAAGGAGATAAGAAGAACTATTAAAAAAAAATACTTACCAAATTTGTAAGAAAAAAGTATTGCAAGTCAATAAGATGATAGTTTTGGATTGCACAGGTAAATAGATTGGGAGATGCAAAAAAGCTGTATGCAATAAAACAGGGTAAGAAAATGTCATCCTCCAGTGGTGTCTAGAGCACCAGAAAAATACGGACATTTCACAAAATTTGTTAGTGAGGCTTTTGTATGAGGTCTCTGCAAACCAAGTCTGTAAGTGCATCTGCTGAGCTTTGGCTATTCCAAGATTTGTCTTTCCATTCTGAGTAAAGGAAAGCTATTAAATCTGAGTGAAGAAGTCTGCATGGAGCAGTAGCTCCATGTTCTATAGAGATGGAACCCATCCCCAAAGTAGCCATAACATTGTAACTATCCAAAGCACCTGGCTACCTAAAAGGATTAAAAAAATACAGTTATTCATAATTATGTCATTAAATTGTGTCTGCCACCTCTGCTCATTTAGCCTGGTTTTACGATTAGGCTGCTGGAAACCAGCAAATGATAGTTGAGAATACCTTCACTTTTCTGGAATGTTTTATATGGCATATTCAATTCAAAATTTCCTCTCATATTGCTCAGTATGTAGAAGCCTCCCACTGCTCATTAACCTCTGATTAAAATTTATGACAATTTCAACCCTTATGTCTCTTCTACCCAGTGAAACAATGCACAATATCAGCACATAAAGGTGTTTCTCACCATGCATACTGGAATTGTGTAACTTAAACCTGCCAGGTATGAGAGCAAATCTTTAGAATTTTAATTTATTGTACAGTTAATACAAGTGGGATATGCCCATGGGCATATCACTCCAATTGGAGTAAATGCTAGAACTGTGAAATCTGGGACTGTTTCTTTCTTCCCTTACTCCATGTGAATAAACAATAATGATTTTAATCCCAGATTTTCAAGATTTTTGAAAATTGTGACAATAGTTTAAATGAATTAGGGCTCATTGTACTTAGCAACTCTATAGCAGTTTCTTGTAAGAGTAGTATACTGGATTTGGCTGAGATGGAGTTAATTTTCATTATACCAACCTGCATGGTACTGTGCTTTAAATTTATGAACAAAAGTGTTGACAACTCACCAATGTTTTAGTTATTGTTCAGCACTGCTGGCACAGCACCAAACCCTTCTCTGTTTCTTACTCTGCCTTTCCCATGAGTAATCTGCAGGTTTGGATAAGGTTGGGAGGTGATACAGTGGGCTACCCCAGGGATATTCCATAACATGTAACATTATGTCCAACAATTAAACTGCTTCCAAAGTAGCTGCTGCTCCTGCTAAGGGGGAGCTCAGCTGCTGGCTGGGGACAGCTCTCCACAGGGAATCATTAGTTTTCCATAATGAGTTTTACAGAACCCAGACAAAGGGAAACTGAGGTAACTCAAATTTACTTGTCCAAACCAACTTCAAAGAGATGGGAAGAGTATCCCAAAATGTGGTAACTGCAAAATGCAATTATAAAAAAAAAAGCAGATCATATGGATGATCGCCTTATTTTTTAAAAATTAAAACCCACACCCACATATTTAAAGTTACATAATTACAGTGACAAAGTTAATACCACTATAGGTTATCAGTTCTGCTTTCATCTCACAAAATAAATTCAAGACCATATTTTTAATGCATTTTAAAGGTATTTAAAATATGGGATTTTGTTCCATGTTTTATGAACCTATAAGCCTGTTTGTAACACACACAGAAAAAAAAGAACAGTAAACCCAGGAACACCATCATTCTTTTCCCAAAGTAATTATCATAATTACCACTATCTAATTTCCTGAAAAACAACCTGAAGACTCTCATTGCCAAGCTGCCAAAGTAATCCCTTTAGCAAATCAGATTATTGCTCTACCCAAATTAGTCCTCTCTCTTGCTCTCATCAGATTATCAAATGTCTCAGAGTGAGGGAAATCTTTTATCAAATCTTTATTTGGAATAAAGTGCTCACAGGAACTTGCCCATCACTGAGAAGTAACTTATGACATGAGGCACCAACACTAAATTCATATATTAGAAGGTATCAATTTTAGAAACCTTACTAGGTATTATTATTACCAGTTTTTACAATATATTGCCAGTTTTTACAAGTATTTTCTTATCTTTTCTCTTTTCATACCTATTTTTCAGGTTTTTACCTGCAAAATTCCCATCCCCTTAAGTTGCATTGTTTGTAAGAGGTATAAAAGGTAAAACCCAAATTTTCCTTACATGCTATACAGCTTTTACTTATTAGAAAATGTGAATGTGCACATTATCATATCACAGGATTTATATAGCTGGCTCCCTTTCACTGCTCAAAATAAATTATTCAATCACTATCCTTTAAGGTGTGGGGCATTCAAACCAGAAAAACAAACCTTTGTTAATGTAGAAAAATGGTTTATTATGCTTTAGGAGAAGCAATGATGGTTTTACATAAAATTTCTCTCAACTTCTTCATCAAGTCTGTTCAGACTAAGTAGCATTGACTCTGGCAAAGCTCAGGAAGAGTATTTTGCTTTTCAGGAATGAACAAAACATCTTTTTCCTCTAAAATATCTCAGTGTTCTTATATATCTTTTATGTCAATGCTCCTTATAGCTATAACAAAAATGCTTTGAATGTCAATAAACAATTTAAAATGTGTGCAGCTTCCTGCTCTGGATTTTGTGGGTTTTTTCCATAACAAGAAAGCAGATTTCATTAAATGAATTTGAAAATGTATTGTAGAAGTATCATTGGTAGAATGTGCTATGAACTGGTAGTGATAAACAAACCTGCAAAACAGAAATCTGGCTGAAATCTTTAGTGACTCACCCAGTTCTGTGGGAGGTTTCCTGGTTACAGGATGTCACATTTATGTGCATAACTCTCTATCTTCCTCACTGTAGTACCTAAGTAATTCTTTTTCCTATTTTTGATTAATGAGAAACAGCTTAATAAGGAACTTGTTCCACAAGATCAGTACTTTTTGCCTGAACTTCAGCACCGCCACATTTTAATATCTGTCGCATATCTGAGAAGAGTTGACTTTGTTTACAAACCAAAATACATAGCCATTGCACAAGGAGGTTGTTTAATGTCAAGCCTTTTCTGAATTCATTTGATACAGTCACAGGGCAAACACTTATCCTGTGAGTTGGTGTATTTCACACTGGCAAGGATTCTGCTACCATTTTGTTATGACTGTCAATAGGTAAGTATCAAAGCATCCTTAAGCATCCATGGATTCCCCTTTGGACCCTTCTTTTGTCACCCAAAACCTATGGGACAGAGGCAGGGATAACAGGGAAAAACCCCACACCAGTGCTGAAATTGCATGAAATATCACTCTCACATACCTGCAGTTTACTTACTGCCAGTCTGCAGAGTTTTATTGGGGGTATGTATTATTTGATATAAAAAGAGCATGTCACAAAACATAAACAGGCATACATGCATGTGAGTACATGTATATGTGTGTATATATATGAGTATATGTGTGTATATATATGAGTATATATATATTCAGGTATAATATCAGCTTGCAGTTGAAGTATATGAAGAAAATCACATACTAGGGCATCCCTCCTTTCACTGTTTTTTCTTCTAAGATAAGAAGTGGAAAAGTAAAAATAATTTTTGCCTCACATATTCTGGGCCTCTCTCCTAAGATTGCAAATACTTTCACTGCTACTGTGTACACAATCCTGTATTTTCCAAATTTTCTCAAAAAGACCTCATTGATGCTGTTTGGCATCAAGTGGTAGTATCCTTGAAAGCGATGACTTTTCCTCTCAAGGCATAAGCACCCTCTCTTCTTAGGATTAAACACAAATGCTTTCATTTTCAGCTGATGAACTGGAGAGTTGAATGTGCACATATCAGTATCATACATCATTTAGGACAGCAGTGCTAGATCTCAAGCCACACAGAGTTGAGTTCTGGGTAGTTCTGATAAGGATTTCAAGTAATACACTTTGAAATTTAAAAAGAAAGTGCTCTTTAGATTAAGCACATGTGCAAAATGAGTGCTCTGCCACAACGACCAGTTTAATTTTAAGTACTGGATTTTTTATAATCTGTTTTTTTCATCAGCTTATTAAAAATTGATCGATGAATCAGAAAATAAAAAAAAAAACAAACCAAAAATTATATGTCTTAACTGTATCTCTTCCAGAGTACATAAACATATCAATTTGTTTATATTTATACCCTTATTGCTTTGAAATAAACAAGAAAAAACCAATTTCTGCAGTTCTAATCAAGTACAGCTGCTTCCCTTCTCTTCAGTCGTATCAATCATCAATAAGGAGGATCAAGAATTGCCATTACAAATGTACAGCATCACCACAACTCCTTGGTGCAAAAATAATTATCCACAGGTAGCATTCTTCTTCTGAGGACACCTACATTTTTATGCACAACTATGTATGTCTAAATATGAGCTGAAGATCTAAGCTGCTATTTTTTGCCAGCGGAAATCTAAACCAGACAATCAACAAAGTCCAAAGAATTTTTTTAAATAACCAGTACCAGAGACATGTAGGGGGGTGAGAAATACTGTTTATACACTGTGTGTTTAGACTAAATCTCCAGTAACCATTGCAGGAGACAGACAGCTTACACCCACAGATATACTGCATTTTCACATCTAAATCAAGGTGCCTACAATCTGAACCTCACACTCACCATAAGCATCCTCTCAGCATGAAAACATAATATCCAAATATAGCTTCATAAAACTTTGCACATATTTGGGCAATTGAAGCTTAAATGACTCATATTACATCACAATGTGACTAAGAGCTAGAATTAAATTTGAAATGAGATTGTCTGTTTTTCCAAGCCAATATAAGTTCAGGTATCATACAGCAGTAGGGGCTATTAAAGCTTGCCTTTACAGTCAGAAATTCAAACTACTGATTCGAGGAATAGCTAGCACTGCACAGACTGAAGAATGTACATAAGTCTCCACGCAAAACAGCCCTAGAAACAGAGATGTCTTTCTCAGAATCTTCAGGAATCTCAGAAGATGATTTTCACTGCTCTCGAAGCATAGCTTTAACAGAAAACCATCCCTTTTCTTTCCACAAAAAGTATAATTTGCCAGCCATAACAATCAACTTCAGTATTTTTTCAAGGCTAGAGAGTCATCAAACATACAAAGAGAAACTCTTCAGCCTGCCTTTCATTTTTGTCTAAGGCTTTTGTGGAGATCTAAGAACTGTGTGCAAATTCTATGTGGGAATTTTCCAAGAGGAACTTTATTTATCACAATATCTTAGTGAACTATGTTTTCATGACACTACTGCACTACTTGGTGTACTCTTACAGAGCTAACACCACTGCAAAATATCAGGATGGAATCCACTTCAGACAGTGAATTTACAAAAGATAACTAATATTTTTCAAGAAAACTAAATATAATAGAATGTGGCTAGTAACCATGCTATAAGTTCTGATTTTAAAAGTTCAGGAAATTTCCTGGTGTATAAACAATGATTTTTAAAGGGTTTCTGTGGACAGGAACTGTAAAAGCTGTGCAAGGGAAAAGTACACAGACTATGCTACACAACTTTTCCCATTCCAAAGCATGGGTAACACAGGGAGAAATTAAAGCCCACTGAGGCACAATTACTTGCATTAACTATAGCAGAGTTAGGTCCAAACTGTCATACCAATATTTATTGTCTTTCTCATAGTGTGAAATGTATACTGGGTTATTTTGCAAAACACCCTAAAGCAAAGGTCACAAGAGATAAACAAAGAAACTCAGTGCAGGACTTAAAGAAGTTCTGTACTAGAAAAGTGACAAAGTCATGTGAATGCTGACACTGCTTCTTTCAATTTGCAAGGTGCCATTTTTTTTTCACTCTTTCCCTCTTCCTTCAGGTAGAACAACTCTCTTTGCCTCTTCCATGCACACATAGCCAAGCAAGATGCAAGTGTGGAGCTGCCATCAGGTGGCAAATTAACAACCCGAGTTCCCCTATGCTATTTTCTTCCTTTAGACAAGCCATGTATATTGCTTACCTCTCCAACTGCAGTCAGTATAAAGGAGGAAAAATCTATCCATTTTTTAAGAAGATGAAATAGAAAAAACCTTTAGTATTTTTTTTTCTTAAAAATGAGGATAAATTTAATTTTTAATTTCTTTTAAAGATTATATCAACATAAAATTTTAAGAAATGTATGCATTTTAATCTTCAGGAAGATTAAGTGACTAGAAGATGAGAAGGAGGAGAAGGATAATATAAAAACTGATGCCCTCTATCCTTTCTGATTTTGGCTTACCCCAAGAGATTACCCTAATGAAGGCTATAGACTTTTTTAAATCTGAAATCAACAACTTCAGGAAAATTATGTTCTCAAAATAGAAAGCAAATATAACAGAAAATAATTAAATAAGTTACAATCAAAATTGTCTGTACAAGATGCAGAGAGCAGTATTTTTGTACAAAAGAGAAATTTTCTAACCCAAATAATTTTGTTCAAGAAAAAAACCCCCAAAATATTATCTATTTTATCCTGAATGAATAAAAATTTTGTTTAAAGCCTCCCAATAGTCTATGCTTAGAAATAAGAAAAAAACAAAAACAAAAAACACAGAACATAAGGCTGTGGGGCCACTCTTATGGAAATGAGCAATTTTAGAGTAAAACAAGATCATCACTATAATTTCTGTTATATAAGAACAGAATTTGATTGCAGGTCTAGTTTTCTAAAATATTGACTCTTTTATTGTACTTTTGCTTGGGAAGAAGTTCTGGGTTTTGAAAATTTCAGGTTTCAAAACACAAAAATAAATGTTTGTGATCTTATAGATTTGCACATTAAAAATCTCATCTGTGCTTCTCCATCTAGAAGAAAAAAATATCTATGTAATAACAGTTAACCTTTGAAATTTAAAGTGTATATGGGATGAAAGAGGAAAACTAATATATAGCCAGATATAACTTGCTTTCAATAAAATCATTATTATTATTATTATGTGGATTAAGAAATATCTTTTTATGATAAAAATAGATTGCAGCAGAGATCTAATCAATCAGAAATTTTAAATTTGCTTAATAATGGTAAAAATAATATAGGTTTTCATAGATTATTTCACAAAGGAACTTAATATTCAATTGTAAGTAGCATGAAATGAAAACTTTTAGATCTATGGGTGCAGACAGTCTTAGTAATGAAAAAATTCCTGATTAGATCCTCAAGTGTACTGAAATATAATAGAAAAGGACATTGCTAGGGCTAGGGGCAAAAGGAAAAAGAAAACAAAAATGACCTGCTGTCCCACACAAAAGGGATAACAAGTGCTGAATATCACCTGAGAGATCTGAAAGTAATTTTTAGAGTAAGTATTCCAAGACTGCAGAGATTGATATTCATAGATCTGTTCTGAGGATTTTATTTTTTTTTTATATTGCTTTTTATATACTTCATAGAAGTGAATATGGTGTCTCTATTTCCATTCTTAGTGAGGAAGCTCAGTGTAGAGAGGATTAATTTAGATGTCAAAGACTCCACAGTCAATGATGGTCAAACATACTAAAATGATTATTTTTTACTCTCTTGCTTTTACTCTCTCAGCCCATACTGACCATTATTTTGAAAAATAAGTATATCAAGGGCTTCAAGACAGCCATGCAAGACAGATGGGAAGAAATATTTCATAAGGGCTTGAAGGAATCCTGACAAGTGTTATGTTCTTAGAATAAAGAAATCTCAAATTAAGCTTTGTGCTCTGAGATTGAATAGGAAAAAAATCCTTTTCTAGACAATATGTAACAGTGATAGAAGATAATACTATAAAATAGAGAATTTTATGCATTAGTAAGCTTTCAGTTTATCCTACATCATATTTAATACAATGGGCTCTGGATTAAAAAATGAACACCACAAATGTAATGCTGTTGAGCTGAAGTAAATGACACTGTAAGTGTCATCAACAACATCCTCCCTCTTATTGGAATACTTTTCACTAGGATGTAAAACCCAAAAGTGATACAATCTTTTCAGCATTCATTTGGGGAAAGTCTATGCAAGTTGCCCTCTGTAAGTCCACTGGAGAAATCAAGTAAGTGCTTGCAAGCACTTCTTGTGGGAAGAGATGACTTCTTTTAACACACTGCACAAAGCCCAGGACTTCTGACTTTTGGTGCACATTTGCACAGCTCAGGGATAAATGCTGAATTTTCAGGGTACTGGTGATGCAGGTGTCTATGAATTGTTTGAGGTCTCCCTGGGGGAGCACTTGAAAGATGTGTATTACAGTAAGTTTTTAATTTATTGCAAATTCTTGTCCAATGCTGACAAGAAATAGTCCAAAAAATTTTAGGACAAAGGGAAGTAACTTCTTTTCTACATTTTCAGTATCCAGGAATATATGAAACTGTTCATGTTATACCATAAAGGAACCCACACAGCAAAAATCTATTTTTAGTGTTGGCAGCAAATGCCTTTTTCTGTCTCATACTTTCTAGAGAAGGAGAGCTAGAAATTTAATAAAAAAACCCCAATCATTTTTAAAGCAATAAAAGTCAAAGAAATGGCTAGCTATACAGACACAGCAAACACAAGACATTCCAAAGATGCTCCTAAATATCAGTACAAGGCAGGATAGGATTAAGACAATCTGGCACTTCAGAAAATGTGGTAACATCAAGGTATGGACTGAAAAGTCAAATTTATATATGTCAAAAGAAATAGTCAGCACCAGCACAGAATGAATAATGAGGTAGGAATAAGGATTACAAAGGTGGTAAATAACATACAGAAAAACAGTCTCAACAGATTTTTTCTTCATTTTAAACATGAAGTTCACATATTGTTATAGCTGGGGATATGTGAATATTCTCAAGAACAAATACTGAACTGTACCACAATTCCTTTCTCTCCTTTTAGTTCCTATTAGGGATCCAAATTAAGAAAATATTACATCTATTGCAACATATATTATAATATTATAATATTACAACAACAAAAAAACCCCAAAAGAGCACCAAACAGAAACAAAACAAACAAAAGAAAAACCAACAACAAAAAAAGACCATAATTTTTGTTTTTAAAAAAACATGATAAAATATTATTTTTTTGCACATAGAAGCAACAGAGATTAAATTTGATTTAAAATATAAGCTTATCATGGCAAAAATGATCAGGCCTATCGGGGCAAATTTCTGTGTTCTAATTTGTAGATTGTACAGCAGGTGGGAGTTGGTTCAAGTAGCTCTCTTAAGAGAGAAGTTGGATGTTTTATTCACCATAAGGTGTTATACACTGTCAGCTGAGGACCCATGGAGGGAACACAAAAATAGTCTATTTGTGTAGTTTCTATTTGGAAGTTTCCTTAAAGTCTGATTCAAATAATTCAAACCCATTTAAAATGGGTTTGTAACATAAAAAATTGAACAGCTTAAAAACAACTAGAAAAAATCTATTCTAAATGTTAAAAAATAGAACTGAACAAATGAGAATTTCCCATCACATTTTTACTAGGTCCTTGTCACAGATTGTCACAGATCTAGACTACAGCACAATTCTTCCTGCTGTCAAGGAAACTGGCTCCATCCAAGCCACACCCAGCAAAATTTTTAAAAATAATTTTGTTCTGCTTGTTCTTTAACAAACATACCAAAAAAAAAATGTTGATTGCATCTCCTCCATGCTAATAAATGAGTATAATTTGGGGCATTTTTTTGTACACCAGTGAGTAATTAGGGCAGAGCACTAACATAACTTCTATCTACTGGGTACAATAAATTATGTGCCATAATTGCAGGGATTAGTTTCTTCTTATAGTTGATTATATTTTTAAACATTACATTGTTTCATGTATATCTGCATGCTGGTACTGGTAGATGCTGGATTTTTAAAAGCAGGTAGGTTCTAGGAGACAGGTTCAATATTTATTTTTAGCAATGGTTTGTCCACTTTATATATATTAATATATATATATATATATATATATATATATAAAAAATATATTCCTTTATATCGGATGGAAGATGGTATTTTTTCCAAAGGTAAATACTCCTGTAATGACTTTACAATTTAGCAAAACTACCTTTAGCTGTATTACAGCTGACTAGAGTTACTTAAGTCGGGTTCCAGGCACTTTCTGAGCTAATGGGGAAGGTCAAGTAGTATAAAAAAGATTATTTTTTTGTTTGTTTGTTTTTGACTGATGTTGTTTTATAGGGCTACAAAGGCTGGCTGCAATCTCATGTTCCAGGTAACGTTTGAAGGGAATTCTCAATTCTAAACAGTCACACTGAAGTGGAAATGCTTTTCTATATAATCTTTTTGTCTGCTGACAGCTGGAATTTGTTGTTCAAGAACTTGGTGAAGTTTTACTCAAGATACCTAAGAGGAAAAGATTTGGACCATAAGTTAAATAAATTGGTCAAGCAGTATTGAATTGTCAGCTGATGTGGAAAAAGGCTGTGTGTGTCTATGTGTGCATACCTTTACTTTGCAATGTTGGAAGCAGTCACACAGAATGAAATATTAAAACAGTTTTATATTGCCTAAATTTCAATGTGCAATTAATTATTTATTTAAATTCATAACACTGAGATGAAAATGAACTTTAAAAATATATTCAAAATATTTTTTTCCTGAATTCCAAAATGCCCTGGCCTCAAAAACATTATGTACACCTCTGTACATCATTTCAGAGACAGCAAATCTTAACTGGACTTTGGAATGATGGCAATTATCTTCATCTTCATGATTTCCATAGGTGTTTTCCCACAGACACAGTTGGGAATCTGTACTGCCTAGAACATTTCAAAGCCTGCAAACACTGGTCCTTTTCAGGTAGAGTATAAGAGTGGAGCTAAAAGAGGATGCAGATGTAAATTTGGGCACTTGGTATATCTTGCAGTTACCTAAAGGACTGAGAGTTTCTTAGTTTAGAGATATGTAGTGACTAAATTTATGAAATTTTTTGGGTGGGAACATGTGAACAGAGAAGGACTGAAGTAGAGAATACAAGTTTGATGTACTTAGGAGGACTTCACATTTCTAAAATGTTGCTTATTTTAATAGTTGTTGCCACTGGTGGTAGTTGGACAAAGGAAGTTTCAACACTATAAAACTGTCTGAGCTGAATCTCTCAATCTTTCTTTCTTTAGATTCCCTCTGGAACAAAGATGCTCTAAAATCCACCATTTAAAGCCAGAAACAGATAGAGAAAAAGACTTTTTGCTGTCTCCGCTCTGCCTTTCCCAAAAACCCCAATTTTTCAAAAGCAACATATTTGTGGAGAGGAAGGGTCCTTCTCTTGGGAGGCAAATATGAGGAGAGAGGAAAAAATTACCACAAGGTTTCCATTTAGCATGAGTCTCTCACTCAGACACAGAGTGGGAGGCTGCAGAGTGAACCCCTATCCCTCTGTGTGCTGTGCCACCATGGAGGATTCACTGCCAGATTCCACAATCCTTATCAGAAATTGCAGAATATTTTCTAGAACTTCTTTTTTTGTCCTGGCACTACTGAGCTGTCTCAGTTTCCTCAAGCTTTAAAGCTCTTTCCCTACTTTCTCTGTATTATTATGGGCTAATAGCTTGATGACTAAGAACTGGCTCAAAATTTCTGCTCCCCTAATGTGCATTGTTAACTGAATTTGTAAAATATTAAATTGTCCCTTATCTTCACACTATATCATCCTATGTGAAAAACTCAACCCCTAAATTAATTTTATTTCTTTTGTTAATGTTTCATCTACAGCTGACTTAGCGTGTACTGGTTCCATTGTTTCATTCAGAAACTACTGAATAAAAATCTTTTTCTGATTATGCAGGATTTTTGCAACAGAAATAATATCCTCTGTTTTATTATTTGCACAGAAACACAGAAAATGCTCTCACACCCTGTCAGCTACTTCACACCTCTGTAGGGGCTTAAACTCTGGAATGAAATGTGAATGTACTGACTCACTTCTCCACATGGGTTTCATTTAAGAAGGTTTACAGGAATGCATTGGCAGCACATTCCAATTACCTCTTAAAGAAAAGCTTAGTTTTTGGATTGTTTTGTGCAAATGAATAAGTGTTATTTTAGAAAGACTGCTTCCCCTATTACCATACACAACAGAGGCATAAAAGAGAGAAAAATCTCAAACAGAATATGTTAACTCTATTCAGAGCCTGAGCCATCTCACCAGTGAGCTGATTGCTCATTCTTCCATTTGTTAGGTCAGGTAACAGTATGACATTTAAAACACTGCTCAAAGATTAAAACATCTAAAAACTTGGAGTTACTCCATTACAGTGAGTTCATTTAATACTGCTTTAGAAACATTTTGCAGTGTAGTGAAAGACCTTAATTTATTCCAATTATCTTTTGTTCACTTCAATTTATGAACACTGGAGCTCAAATAATCAGCACTTTTGCTCCTTAGGCTTCCAAGAATATACTTTCATAAGTACTGCACAAGTCATCTTTCTGCAAGCATCCCACATACTAATTGCAAAAGTCTATTTTTATGATAAGGAGTGGTATTAGCAGACAATTAAGGACAGGGTCATTGGTTGTCCTGAATTGCTTTGGAACAGAAATAGCTCACTGAATAAAATTTTCTTCTTACTAAATGTATTAAGACAAATATTGAAAACATATATCCAATTATAAGGTGCATCCACAGAAGGAAAAATCTTCAGAAAGAGCTGAAAAAAAACACCTTGGCATGTGTACTAGAGCTTAATAGGTCTCATCCTACCTACTTTTGTGGCCCTGGTGTTTGGTAAGTTTTCAACAGAACAGGGGGAAAGGGGAAACTTTTACAAGCTGTGTGTACTGAAAATATGGGCATGAAAGTGTGCATGAAAATCAGTGCTTTACATTCATTCATTCATTCATTCATTCATTCATTCATTCATTCATTCATTCATTCATTCATTCATTCTCTTGGTATAATTCAAAGTGTATTGACAGTGAGTGCACAGCCAATGATAACAGCAGGATGGGCTGTTTTTCAAGACAGGCAAGAGAACTATATCATTTTTTCCCTTTGAAATGTTTAGATTTCCAACTGCAAGACTGAACAAACTTCTTTCACTGTTCTTTCTAACAATAAGTTTTACTGTTTCGTGTCATAGCCTCTTTTTCTAAGATTAAGATCTGTTGAGAATTGCTCTACAACCAGCTGGCACAAGAAACTCATGAAAACTCATGGGAAACTGACTTTCTCTAAACTCTGAGCTTGCTTAGTGAGAAAAAAAAGGAAATTTATTTTCTATCATGAAGGAATACTCAAAGGCATGATGTAATTCCTCTCTTAGAGTCAGCAGGTGAAAGTAAAAAAAAAAACCAGACAGAAAAATCTAGAATTAAGTCAGCTCTATAATGGGATGCCAAACAGGTCTATCTGCAACTGAGACTCTCTGTAGATTCATGAACTTGCTATCTGGAAACATCAGTGGGGCTGCTCCAGACATTATTAGGTTGATAATTCGTAAATTTTTAATAAAACAAAGAGATATTTTCATTTTTCTGAAAGGGGCTGGTGTTGCATGGTCAAAGGGAGCTGATTTCTGACAAAGAGCAAATAGAGGCCTCGGGCAATTAACTACACCAGCCACCTTAGCCAGTGGGGTTATTTCCCTCTCAGCTTTTTTTTGCAATTCATACTCATAAATTGCTCCCCTGGTTGTTAAACACTCACAAGAATAATAAACTCAAGCTTTATGTTTGTTGCCTAACAGCCTTAAGAAACACATGCTGTGACTGAGTGTTTTTTTTTGTTTTTTTTTTTGTTGACTGTTCATATCTACTTTAATAGTCTGGGATTTTCTACATCACTACTAATTTGATGTATACAGTTAATTTTAAATCTTCTCCACAACATTGTTCACACATTGCATTCTAATTTAAACAAAAAATGCAAGGTACTTGCAGGCCAGATGTTATGGAAGACAAATTCTTCAACAACTGATTAACATAAACAGCTCTTGAAAAATACATTGAAAGAAAAGTGCTGTATTTGTCTACATAGTGTTTTTTAAATTTTCTTTTTAGAAAAGGCACTCAGAATTAATAGCATTTCCCTTAAGCTCATTATTTGATAAAACCAGATTGATTTTGTTCATTAAACCCCCAAAATCAATGGGTTTAGCAGTGGACAAACTACTGCAGGCTTTTTTGCAAGACCAGGAATTTTCTTTTGGCATTTTGGCAATCTTGGCAATTCTATCTGGCATGTGAATATTAAAAAAACCCCAAAAACCAAAAAACAAACAACAAACAAAACAAAACAAAACCTTACTAGGGTTGAATAGATGTGCATGTTTATTATATATCTGCAGGCACTTATCAGATTTTATTCTTTCAGTGTTCAATTGATTTCATACCCCTTTTTTATTACTGTGTGTTTTGTTTTATTCTTTCATTCTATTTTCTGTTGAGTTGCATACAGGACATGTGAAATGACTCAGCAGCTGAAGGTAACATACAAAGCAGAAAGCCTACTTGACCTATTTGGGCAAAATGTAAACCTAAAATAGTTTGAGTTAGACAAATCAAATCCAGCACTAGATTTAAGCTGGCCCTATTTTTCTTTTCCCAGTCCTGATTCCCCTCCTAGTATGATGTTTATCCCTGTCTATGGTTTTATTTTTCTATTTACTTGAAGATTATCCTAATTTCAGTTCTGTTTGGGCAGTACCTCTAGTACCTGGTAGTTCATGAAACAGTAACTTTTGTTCTCACAACACATATCTGTTCCAAATACAGCAGAAATATTTGATGTTTTTCTAAGTCTGAATGTGAGGACAACAGATTACTTGAGTGACACAATAGGAATTTGCCTACTCAGTTAAAGAAATATACTAATTATGGTACTTAGAGTAAATTTATTATTCAGGTATATTAATCTATAAATTTCTTTTTAAACTGCATATGGCTGGTTGCTAACTTACTTATTAGTTTAGAGTTTTGTAGGAAATAAAAAAAATATATCTGATCAACAATGTTTTTAGAAGAAGCCAAATGTTCTTTGATAGAGAAGACTAGATTCTTCCCAGGCACATACAGAGCAAATTCTAAATTCAATTGTAAAATCATCCTACATTGCATGTTTTCCCATTTAAAAGACTACCACTCACTACCATCAGAAATTATATCTTTTTTTAATGGAGCTGCCTATTTACACTTGTAATTTGAGAATTTTGCTAGAACAGAATGATGACAGTTAAGATTATTTAATGAAGATATTCCTGTAGAAACTTGAGCTTGGAATATCAGAATAAATAATGGATAATTGTTGGCAGAGCTGTTTTGAGGCGAAGTGGATCTGTGTCAGCTTGCAAAAAAACTTAGAAGTTCTAAACATACAAACTACTAACACACATTAATGAAAAAATCCTAGACTGCAGAATTATTCAATGCCTAGAGGTAGAAATGTTACAGGAAAAAAAACATGGAAAGAAAATTATATATCACACTCTTACTAGTGTGATAGTAAGAGTGTGATTTTTCTTCCTATTGAGGAAGAAAAATAGATTTTCCTCCAAGAGGTCTTGAGGAGAGCTCTGCTTTATGCCTGTGTTAAGTGTCATCCTGTTTTCCTCAGCCTCTCTTTTTTCCATATGTCTTTCAAAATCCAGCTGATCAAATTGTTCAGTTCTGTCCCATCCATAACCTGTTCTCAGGATGAGCACAAAGACAGCCCCACATTCCCTACATTCAGACAAACTCACCTCACATGGGTAATGATGAGGGTCGTGGCTGGAATGAAAAAGTCATCCACTCTGTCAAACTGCCTCCCCACGGGCTGAGTATGGATTGTGTGATGAGAAACACTCCCACTGGCCTGTGTTATCACCTGCACAAAGTAACAGCATAAACTACACAAGTATTCTTTAAAAATCATATTTCAAGTCGAATGAATGAACAATATTGACTCTGTATTCTCTTGTGTTGTCTTTTCCATGTTACCAAGAAAAGGAGTGCAGACAGATCTCAGAGAACTATTACATACTGGAACACTTAGTCTTCATACTTATTTTTCCCCTTCATCTTTTTTTTAATCAATCCTGAATCCATATTTATTCATTTACATCACTAAAGCCCTTAACAGTGTCGTGGTTTGAAAGGAAATGAAGTTTTTTGTGATGGTGTGGGCAATCCAATCAGTGTTCAGATTTAATATTGGCACCTGGTTTGTCCACTGAGGGCAGGATACGCCTCTGAGAACACAGGGGTTAAAAGCTGTGATCTCCCAGGGGAACTTCCTCTTGGAGTCCCGCTTGAGAGTGAGTAGACCCCCCTGCCCAGCTCCTTTGGCTGGGCAGGGGGGGAGGGGAGCCATGTGGCCAGAGAGAGGTAGGACAGGCCTGGGCCCAAGGGTGGAGGAGAACATTGCAAGGGCTTCGGGCAGCCATCCTCCATTCCCCCACCCCCCCTGCGAGGGAGAGAGAGACAGAGCCGGTGCCTGTGGCGGCTGTGATAGTGGCCCGGCGTGAAGGAGAAGGGGGGGGTGCCCAGCAGGGCAGCCAAGTGTGGGAGTTGACGAAGTAAACCGGCAGAGAGAGAGAGCTCGGGACTTTTAACCCCTCTGAGGAAGATGAGAACCTTGCAAAAGCTGAGTCCTCCTGAAGTTGATGAGATTGAGAAGCTGTTGAGATTGAGAAGATGTTGAGAAAATTCTAGGTGGGAGGAGATGATGGAGTGGCTTTGGGCTGGACTTTTCTTGTGTAGCCACAGCAGAACCACGGGTGTTTCTGTGCCACAGAGACTGCGTTCTAGGGGGAGGCGATGGCTCAGAGCCAAGAGAGTGCAGTGATGTGGAGGAGTGAACAGAGACGACGGGTGAGGAGGGTGTGGTGGTGCCCTCCACTTCGAAGAAGAGAAGAAGAAGAAGACGATCTCTGTTCAAGAGACCCCTCGGCCCCAGGGGGTGAAATTTGGGGGGACAAGTGTCCCAGAAGGAGAAGGACTGTGCTCCCTTTGGAACTGGTCAAAGTATCCTTAAAATGAAAAACCCCAGAAGCAGCTCTGATCCATGTGCAGTGGTGAGAGCACTGGACATGGAAGGCGTGTGGCGCAAGAGGGACTTCTCTCTCCTCGAGAGACTGAGAATCGATTGTCTGAAGGGTGGCAATGAAATTGGAAATTTGGTGGGGGGAGGAGGAAGAATTTTGGAAGGTTTTCATCTTATGTTCTATTGTGTTTTGTGTGTCTTCCTTTGTAGTTGTAGGTTAATAAATGCTTTTTTTTTTTTTTTCCTTTTAACCTTAAGTTGGAGCCTGCTTTGCTCTGTCTCTGATCATATCTCACAGTAGGTGCCAGGGAAGTAGGTGTTCTCGTGGGGGCACTGGTATTGTGCCAGGCTTAAACCATGACAAACAGTTCCTAGTTTAAACTAAGTTTTTTGTTTATCTTTTTTCTTACACTAGATCTTAGAGTGAGATTAGATTTTGAAGCACTTCAGCCAGAGTGAAAAGCTGCTATCAACAAAACCACTGGAACATATGGCTATGCATACTCCCAATTCTCATCAATCATGAGATAATCCAACACAGCACAGACATATTTCAGAAGAGCAAGCTGAACTGAGCTTAAATATTCCTTAAAGTTTTATGAACCAATTTTATTCAAATCCCCAAATCTTAGACCTTCTCTGAAGCAAATGTTCATGGGTGAATAAAAGACAATTCAATATAATAGTCACTATGTTTTTCACATATATGCATTTAAGAGTGGAATTTTTTTTTTTTTTGGAAAAGAAGACAATATGCTGTCTATACTCTAAATAAAAGTGAGAGTGAGGATGATCAGCCACTTTAAAATATAATAAGACTGACTCAATTATCAGTCCTGGGGAGGAGTAGTACCTAAACTTCCACAGATTACCTTGCACGCTTAAAGTTATTAAGGGTCTGCAGGTGCTGAAAAGGTGATTATAAATGTTACTAATTTTGCTTTAAATTTTCTCTTATTCTTTTTCATATATATAAGCATATATTAAATGCATAAGGATTTAATTAACTTCTGAAGAAAAGGAAAACAAATTAGAAGAAAAATTAATTTTTAAATTATGATATGAGGCTAATCATCATAGCCTCAGGGGATTACTATAAATAAGGAACAGAAATCAATAAAAAAGTAGAAAGGTAGAAACAGCTTCTTGAGATGTTTCTTTAGTGACTGCCCCTAGGTTTGTCACTGCTCCAAGGTATGGGAAAAATCAAGATTTTTAATATCTTTCATGTGAAAAAAACCCAATAAAGACAGAGCTTGACACCTCTAGAACGTCAATATGATTTTAATGAAATGGAAGTATGTCTGAAGTCCTGTTTATCCTCTAATTAGGGTTAAAAATATCATGAACAGCAACAGTTTGTTCTCAAAAGACGGGCAGTACAGAAAATGCTGCTTTTTTCAGCTGCAATCCTTATCCTTCTATCAATTTGCCATTGTCAGTTCAGACTAAGGGTCTTGAAGATAATCATTAACTTTTTGAGGAGGTCAGTTGTTTGGCTTGTTTTCTGGTTACCTAAAATAATCTCTCTGCTCTTGCTGGGGACATGGTAATAACGCCTAAAAGAAAATATACAGCCACTGCAATTACACAAAGGTTCAACTGGTCTGTATTTCCTTACACATAATCATTGTGATAGCTCACCTGCAAAGTTGGTGAATTCTTTTCCATGTTTCCCCAGCTCAGCACCCAGACTTGATCATGTGATTTATCATAGTGTAGTTTCACTGGAACAGGATCTGTACTCACTGCCTGAAATAGAACAAAAAAAAAAAAAAAAAAGAAAAAAAAAAAAAAAAAAAAAAAAAAAAAAAAAAAAAAAAAGAAAAAAAAAGAAATCCTTTGTTTGTCACATTTTCAAAGGAAACATAATATATATGCTTGAATGAAAATGATGAGTACATATGCATTTTCAGATACTTCCAGACTGGATTTAGGAATTATGCTGTCAATTCTTGAAACAGCCCTCTGATTAATTCAGAGTTACTCTAACACTTGGTATCAAAACTACATTATACTGAAGCCTTTAAGAAGAGGAAAAAAAAGGCTTTTAATCAAGTACAAAACTATTTGTCTTCCTTCCCTGCCATCACTCTCACTTTACATGTATTGATTGAAAAACTACATCATTTACTGAAAAATGGTTAAAAAGGGAAGAGAATTCTCAAGCCACATACTGGAATTAATGAAGGTGTTACTGCAAAAAATCGTCATGATGTGGCTGCACCCAAAACCTCCTGTCTTTTAAAATGTGTATATTTTCTCAAAGTAGACGGTTTTCATGTGTTTTCCAAATACAGTTGCTACTTTTCATAGACCTGTGATCAGAACTGAAGTGTTTTTCCTACAACTTTAAGCACTGTCACTTGAAACCATGAACCTTTTAAACAGCTGAGTTCTAAACTTCCTTTGTTACAAAAACTGAGGGGTTCAGAGGTATTAAATGGAGAACAATATATTCGATTAAGAGATGTTATGCACAGGCTAAATGAGGAGGGGATTACTTTTTTATTTTCATCATTAAAGAAGAAAAAAATAGGTGGAAATTGTTTTTTAATCTTACCATTATGGAACTGTAAAGCACAGCTTGTTTATCAGCGTGTCAAGGAGAGTACCAGCTGGCTAATTAAGTGAACCTAATTTAAACTAATGATGTAGATCCTCAAGATAATGCACTAATGGCTGGCTGAGACTGCTGATGATACTTAACTGTACTCCTGAGGTGTTGCAAGCGACCACTTCATCTAAGCAGAATTTGTTTTTCCTTTTGAAAATGGAAAATGAAGCCAGGTTGCTCACTGGCTCATTTAAAATCACAAGTTACCCCTTAGAAAAGGTCATTTGTGTTTGATAACTTCTTTCTGCTACGTGCTAGAAAACAAGTTGCCTAAAATAATACTTTAACTGTTGTATAGCTAATTTGTCAAAGCATGTCAAATTTCCTTTTGGCTTCCCCAGACAAAGGTCTGACCCATAGATGCTCTGCCAGAGGAGTGCCAGCTGCGTTCAGAGCTGGGGTCATGGCACAGCCAGGCGGAGCAGAAGGAGTTGGCTGCAGGGTCAGGCACAGGCACTACAGCTCCCCAGAGGGAAGCCAGCAGCAAAAAGGAGTTGAGCATCTCAGAATCAGACTTTCACAGCTGTTTCTAGCTGACCAGGCTGATCTTCCAGCAGCACACTGAGGACTGAAGGATGATGATTTTGTCTACTTCAGCCTCTAAGTCATCCCACTTAGTGGTGTGCTGCAGTGCTGCACAATTCCTGCTTTCAAGAATTTAAAAATGTAAGCAAATGCTTCCCTTGACTTTAGAATGAGAATTACCTGGATAAGTCAAAAAGTCTCCTTCTATATCTATCTCTAAAGATAGAACATCCATGTTTCCAATACACTTCAATTTAGTGCTATAGAATCCTCTAAAGTACTTACTTTGATAAATATACCTGTCATAAAAATAAATCATCCTCAAATCTAGCTGTCACATAAGTGCACACCTTTTACATTAACTTTCACAGTAGAAAGGAATAACATGTAGTTATTCATAGTAGTACTTCAGAGAAAACATTGTAATGAGCAAAACTAAATAAACATATTTTTACACAGAAAACAGCATAGCTACATGACTTAAAGACCTATCAAATAAATTTTTAATTTTCTTTAGGGTTTTTGCACAGTGATGGAAGTTTCAGTAGAGTGGTCTTGCTTTTAAAATATGAAATTATCTCCACATTTATTCCCATTAGCCTATGTGCTTTCTTTGCAACGTGGTTTCTTATTAAGAATGCAGACTTTCTTATTAGACATCTTTCTTAAGATGTGGACTAGAAATAGTTACATGCACATGTACATGTATGAAAATTATATCCTCTGTATTAATATGATCTTCAGGAAAAAGGCAGTCTAACAAGAAAAATACTCTCATTCCTGAACATTTCTGAGCTGAGTTTCTCTTTTCAAAAAAAGAATTAAATCTTTATTTTACTCTGTGCTAGGCAGTACTCTAAGTAATGAAAATTGACTGATCTGGAAAACTAAATTCCCTTCTGTGCCTCCTGTTTGTAAAAGTGTTTTAGTAACTGCATATCATATGAATAGACCAACATTTAATGGTTAGAACATTCTTCCTGTTTGCAGAAAGCTAGTAAATGCTTATTTTTAAAAGACAAGAAGACAGAACCATGCATGTTTTAAGAAATGCTAAACAAAATATCTCTTGACTTGATGCTAAATTCCAAATTAGCCTAACTTCAATTCTAAAACCCATCTGTGAATCAACAGTGGTTTAACTTTTTACAGTTTTATATTATATGTAAAAAGATTGTATAGGTTTTATGCTTTCATTATTTATTTTTTTTGTCTGCAATTACTGTTATTTTTATTTCTTTTTTTGTTTGTTTTGCTTGGTTTTTAAGTCTGTTTTGAATAATGGCATGGGTAAGCTGGGCACAGAGCAAGCCCCCTGTACTTTTCCCATGGATTTGGCTAAGCATATCCTAGGAAATACATTCAGATGAGTAACAAGTAGTAGAAATTCTACTTAGGTGTTTTCCTCGGAATAACATGAAAGCTTCTGGAGTATCTTGATTTTAGCTCAATGTACTTACTAAGTAGCACAGACTTAATGCACAGAGCTCTTTGCTACACCTAGCATTCTGTATGTCTGCTTTCCAGCTCATTACAGAAACTAGGATATTTTTCATAGAACAATCTAATGCCATTCAAAACCTGCACAATTGCTCTACATATTTCTGGGGAAGGGCTGAACTCTTACTTAGTGGTAATTTACCAAATCTTACTTTTTAATTAACATACATCTTTGCAGTAAGCATCTCTGCAATTTTTTTAATGATAAAGTGATATATATTTTTACATATTTAAAACAGTATCTAAACACAAATTAGAAGAGCCTAGCAATAAACATATTTCATATAGCCTAAATTAAAACCTATTTTCAGTGAGCCCAAGAGGAATCATGTTCTTTTGACACTGAAGTCTAAATGCTAATAAATGCAATTATATTGATATTTCATCCCTCCTTTGGAGAAAAGGAAGCTGACACCTGAATGTCAGTCAGAGACCATGGAAAACACTGCCAGATATTCCAGTCCCTCAAATTTATGGACTGTGTTGAGAGGGTTTTTACTCTGCCTTCATGAAGTAATATATCAAACTGGTTGTAAAAAGTATAGTTTTCAGGAAAAAAGATCATTACTCACTCATTTTATCTCTATTTTAATATTCAAAAGTAAATATAAGTAAAAAAGCCCCATCTTTTTATTATAAACTTCTTGAATAAAATATTTTATAAGTCCTTACAACCATTTGGATAGTTCAAGTTTTGAGGAAGCCATATCTGAGTCAGCTGACACAGAATTTAAAAGGCAAGTGTTTCAAGTACGCAAAATATTGAAATCATTTTTGCAAGTCATGCAACTTTATAAATGCAATTTTGTTATTTATTTTTAAATGTTATATGCCTGTACAGGATAAATGCATACACTTACATGATGGAATAGTTAGAGCTGGAAGGGACCTTTAAAAGCCATCTAGTCCAAAACCTCTCTAGTGAGCAGAGACATCTTCAACCTGAGCAGTTTGCTCAGAGCCCCATCTAAACTGACTTCAAAGGTTTCCAGAGATGGGGCTTGCACCACCTTTCTGGGCAACCTCCGACAGTGTTTTGCAAATCTCATTGTAAAAAATGTCTTCATTATATCTAGTCTGCATCCACCATTTTTTTAGCTTGAAACCATTACCCCTTGCCTATTGCTACTGTCCCTATTAATAAATTCGTCTCCAACTTTCCTGTAAGTCCCCTTTAAAGACACAATAATGTCTCCCTGGAGCCTAACATATAATCTATACTTTAAAGATTTTTCATTCACTTATCAGTGAGAAAAGCAAAAGGCATGAAGAAAAGCTCTATTCAAGTGTTGTTTTTTATTAACAATTCAGTTAGGTTTCTAATAAAAAAAGAAAAGTCAGTGTTTTGTTTAGCTAAAGGACATCTGTTTCCTATAAATATGATGATACTATAAGAACTGCCTTGTACCTTGCTGCATTGGGTTTGTGTGACAAGCTTTTGGTGGCAGGGGAGAGCTATAGGGGTGGCTTCTGTAAGATGATGCCAGACACTTCCCCCATGCCTGACAGAGCCTATGCCAGCTGGTGCCAGCACAGACCCGCTGCTGGCCACTATCCAGTCAGTCAGTGATGGGGTAGAGCCACTGGGATAACATAGACTGAGATGCACAGAAGTGCTGTGGTTCTTGCAATCACATGAGAGAGGAGTAGGAATATGTCAGAGGAACAGTGCTGCAGATGCCCAGGTCAGTGGAGAAGGAGGGGCAGGAGATGCTTGAGGGAGCCAGCAGAGATTCCCTTGCAGCCTGTGGTGAAGACCACAGGGAAGCAACTGTGCCCCTGCAGCCCATGGAGGTCTGAGGTGGAGCAGAGATCCACCTGAAGCCCCTGCAGGACCCTAAACTGGCTCCAGGTGAATGTCTGAAGGAGGCTTTGAATCCATGGGAAGCCTACACTGGAGCAGGCTCCTGGCAGGACCTGTGAAATTGTGAAGAGGCACCCACACTGAAACAGGTTTATTGGCAGGACTCATGACCTCATAGGGGACCCATCCTGGAGCAATCTGCTCCTGAAGGACTGTATCCCATGGAGAGAGACCCACACTGGAGCAGCTTGTGAAGAACTGAAGCCCATGGGGATAACTCACACTGGAGAAGTTCATGGAAGACTGTCTCCCATGGGAGTGGCCCCAGGATGGAGCAGGGAAGAGACTACTCTCTCTGAGGAGGAAGCAGCAGCAGAAATTACATGTGACAAACTGACCCTCCATTCCTCATCTTCTTCACTGCTGGGAGGGGGAGGAGACAGAGAGCCAGAAATAAAACTAAGGGAAGGAGGGAGCACTGGGGGACAGGTGTTTAAGATCATCCTACTTAGATTTTGGCTAGGAATAGAGCTGAATTTATCATCAACTCAAGTCTGTTTTGCCTATGACGGTAACTGGTGAGTGATCTTTCCCTTCCCTTATCTCAACCCAAAAGCCTTTTTTGGTGTGTCCAGTTGGGGAGAGGAGGGGTAGAGTGGCTTTGGTGGTATCTGGTTTTGCTCAAACTCTGTGACTGTATTAATCACTGTAGCACAGCACTGATTTCTCTATTTTACTCAATGAATTATTTTCACTAAGTAGATACTCCAGAATCCCAGAGATGAAGAAAGAGGAGTAGAGAAGTTTAAATTCAAAGTCTCTGGTCTTAGCTAAGGGTGCTGCTTATTTTTACTGTTTCCATTAATTTCTCTGTCTAAAAGCAGAGTAAGAGTGACAGAGTGACAAAGTGACAGAGTAACAGTCCTCCACCTTCTGTAGCCAAACCTGATCTTTCTGTCAAAACTGACAGACACATCCTTATCTTGTGATAAGACTCTCTTTTAGCCAATCACTGTTTTAGAGTGAAAGGAACCTCCAGTCAGAAACTTCCTAAAGAACTCATTTGCTCAACTACTCGAATAATAATAATAAGAGCTATTTTTGTGCTATCTTCCTTGCAACTGTCTATTGAGAGAAACAGTTGCTTAACAGAAACTGCTGCTAAATGTTGAAAGTAGGCGAACTTTTTTCCAAATAATGTGTTTACTCTCAAGAGTAAATAATGTGTTTACTCTCAAGATAACTGCATTTCTGTTTTTTAAATACAAAGGAAAGTCTTGAATTCTTTTGCCTAAATTAAATAGTAACTTAAAAAATAGAAATAAATACCTGTACAACTTTCTGAGACTGTACATCAACAATGAGAATTCTGTCAAGTGTGGGCTGAGTGACGTATATGAATTTGTCTTTCACATTAACAGCAGTTGCCCAAACACACCGCTGAACAGGATCACCGTCTGCTTTGGGACAAACTTCATCCTATAATTCAATAGAAACAGGAAAATATAAGAATCAAAACAGTCAACAATGTAATAGAAAGACAAATGATACCCATTTTCTTCTTTTTTAACTGTAAAATAAAACCTCAGAAAATGCAGGGAAGGAAAAATGAGAGTTGACACTAGGACATAAACTCACATTAGCCAAACTGTATCTGTAAGCACCACAACTCACTCACAATAAAATAATTCATACACTAAATTTTGGGATGTTTTCTAGAAATTCAAGAATTAAGTACTGTTGATTCGAGAAAGAAACCAATCTGAAAAAAAAAACAAAAACCAAACCATTCACGGAGATATAAAGCCAGCAAGGGGCAGGACACCTTAAAACCAGAAAACCAAGCCAGACACACGGTGCCTGGTTAGTGCAGGAGCTGGCAGGTCCCACCTGAGCAGCACCACAGTGCCCTGCAGAGGGAGGCAGTGCAGGCATGGCTGAGAGCACAGCAGTAAGCCAGGCAGACACCTGGCTTACTGCCAGGTGATAATGTACACATCAAGAGAGAGGGGAGGTGGTGTGGTGCAAATTGTCACATGGCATAGGGGCAAAGCAGCAGTCAGAGAGATCAGCTGTTTTGGTCACTTGGAGTACTGATAGGTTGCTTTAAAGATCAAGAAGTTTGGCAACCTCTGCCATAAGACATTCTTGTGGCCTATCTTACTAGTGTTAAACCCAATAAATACCAAATGTCATGTTACTACCATTCCTTCCCTCTCTGCCCTTCTATTCCGGCAAAAGGATGAATTTGAAAAAAATAAAAATCTGTTCACTGCAGTGAACTGATATTTCATAATACATATAACTATATCCTCAGTCAAAACAGCTAACTGGAGTTTACATGCTCACTATTACTGATTTCTAGAAACATATGGCCAATCATAATGCATTTAAATACCTATTTGTGATTATTTTCTCCCAGAAATAGCTTGGCTTTATCAAAATTAAAGGTTACTTGGTCAAATATATTACTATATGTAAAAAATCCATTTATGAAATAGCATGATTTCTTTCCTATATTGAACATCTAATTATTTAAAAATATGGACCTGAAAAACACTCTAGTTGGAAAAGCACAGGATGTATCAAGTATCAAGGTCTTCGTTTTCCTGACCTTTTCTTCTTTTGCCTCTTATTTTAAATTCTTTGCATCACAAGGGACAATTTTACCAAATCATAAGTATTATTTCTTTTTGCCACTTATCTGCTGCTTATTCCTAATTTAGAATGCTCTGCCTGATACATCATAACTGGCCGCTGTGAAAGTAATTATGATATGTCAGCAGATAATGACTCAATGTAGAATGAGCAGCAAGATATGATGAGCTCTTAAACAAGAATTTTGTTTCTGAGCATCAAACGCCTTTTAAAAGGCACAGGAAACATCATGTGGCAGAACACCATCTCTGGCACCAAGCAATGCTCTTCAAGAGGATGATGCATTTCAACACTTCCTTTTCTGTATCATCAACATTCTTTGCCTGCTGTGCCTCTACATTTTCGAAAATACACTCAATCTTTATATGTCAAAAGAAAAAATAAATCAATTTCCAGCTTTAAAAAAGAGAGTTTCTTTGCAGAAGATTGAAAGCCACTGCTTGCTTTTACATGGCTCTAAAACCTCATCAAAGGGAAGGTCTTTCAGGAATCACATGATAAGGAAAGGTTACTAAACTCAGGTACTGTACAATAGCACATCATCAGGAACTTCGGGAGAACTTAGAAATAAGTAACAAGTAAGATTTAGTTCATGCTGATAAAAAGCCATGAAGATCAAAGGGAGAAGTGAAAAATCTGATTTTTTAAGGAATGACAAGCGTGGGACAAATGGGATTTTCATTCTTAAAAGTAGCTAAATGATTTTCATTGTTGCATAAAGTCAACATATGCAAGTATGTCTCTAATATGATGTGCAATCATCATATCAGTGATCTATTGTCATTTGCCCTCTGGGTAATTGTCACTTCAAGTAGAAGGCTGTTTCACTGATCTTATTATTTTTTATATTTATTCTAAATATACCCTGTCTTATTTTCATGTTTTATCTAAACAGATAACTACAGCTAGATTGTTCTATACCATCCTCTTATTCCTCAGAGTGAGTACCTTCAAACAATGAATCCACAAATGTTTGTAACAAATCCACACAGAGACATTATTTTCATTTGTCTCTCAGGGACTCAAATTAATTTACATGAGTTGCTAGGGCTGAATTCTACAAGGACATATTCAATATCTTATTCAAAAATAACGCTGACTTCTGCTGAAGGAATCTGTGTTTCTCTCACATGGCAACATACAGATTAGTGTAAATGATTTCTCTGATTCCACTTCCCATTGTGGGATGTATAGCAGAATAGCAAAATACTCTAACTTAATCACTAAGAGCTAATTCCAGAGATGAGCTACTGCCTTATACATTTTCCTGAATTTGAGTCTAAAATACTCAGAAGTGTATTTTTTTTCGCTGTAAGATGCTGTACAAATATAGTCTTTTATATATATATATATATATATATACACACACAACCACACATATACATATCTACATATACAAGAGAGGTTCTAAAATATTTTTCAAGTTGTCATAAATTTCTTTAATCCAGTGCCAATTCTCACTTTGCCCGAAAAGACTGAAAACATAACATAAAAGCAAAAATCCTTTTTTCAATGTAATGGTGAAAATTATGCACCAGAATTCAGATATCCAAAACAGTGTTTTTTCCACAGTAAACTGGTTTATGTGGTTGCTTCTCTCTTCTTCTTCTAGTTATTCAAATCTACACTTACTTGAAGCTATTTCAACATAACTGAAATCTTGCTTTTGAAAATATAAAATTTATCTCATTAGACAGTTTGGACTTCTTTTACACTATAGGCAGTTATTCTGAAGCTCCATATTAATTTCCCCAGTGATTGGGTAATTGGTTAAAATTATTTCTCCTTAAAATGTAAGCATAAACCCACCATTTTCTTCTTCTAATTAAAATGTGAGCAATTTACTTTTTCCTAATTTATTCTCTCTGGAAAAAAAAAAAGTTAACATCTGATAAAACATTAATTTACCTCATTGTTGTATTCCTCCCAGACTTTTTAATCAAAAAGTGACTTGCTCTGTAACAAGTCAGCAGATGGAGGAAAATAAATCCTTAGAGAAATTTTTTTCAAGATAGTCTGGGGCAAGGAAATCTCAAGAGGAAACATGTACTTGCAGATTTATACGTGCAAATTCTGTGTTTATTAACTTACACTCACTGCAAGGGTCCTCAGTGCTTTGACAGGATGAGAGTCAAACCTTTAGGCAGTGCAATGAAATGTCCAGGTATGTTATGGCTGCCTGAGAGTAAGATGATACCAACAGGTTGCAACAGCACATGTTTGAATTCATTAATTTATGTATCACCTCTTCTACATTAAATCATTGTTTTCTTGACATTTTTTACTATAAATCAGACTGGATTTTTTTAAACTTTTTTTTTTTTTTTTTTTTTTTACAAACAAAGTCTAGAATTTAATACACTTTCTTCTGTGCTGTAAGAGTGTAAACCAAGGCAGTTTCTGTGGACTACAAAGCATGCTTCAATCTAATTTCTTGTGGAAATTTTGCTATGCCATGCAGTCACATTAATTATAATGAAATGAAGTATTTTGCTCTGACCTCCAGCATATATTCAAATGTGAGATGGCATATTTTACTGAAATTTGGCCATTATGTGCTACTTCTTGTAATAAACAGAAAATCAGCTTTACGTTGAAGCCAAAAGGATTTTTTCATTAGTCTCCAGAAGGCATCTGTTTCAATTGCTTTTTTCCCAGTCTCTGGAAATAATTATTCTAATTGGGATTCATTGTGAAAGGAAAATAAAAACACTTTTGCATAAGAATTAGAATTTAAGTCTTTGGATAATATTAATTTGCAGAGGATAAACAGAGGTTGAATGTTAGTGAGGAAAATGTCCCAAGCACTTCACAATGCTGAGGTGAAAGACTCTACTTGAACCATGGTTAAGAATCTATTTGACAGCAGGTTAAACAGCTGTCAAAGCTGGTCTAACTAAGCAACAACCTATATCAGAAAACAGAAATCAGTTTATTTCTGTCCCTATGCATCTAGAATTTTCACTATCAGACTAATAAATTTCTACTTGCACTTGACATTAAGGAGATTCAAGTAATTTAGGAGATTCTGGGAAGAAGAGGGAGGAGGTCTTTACTATTTCTCTGACCCATGACAATCCAGTAAAGCACTAAATCTTTTGCTTCACTTTAAACACAGTGAGTCTAATTGATTCCCATGCTAGATATACACCAAAGTGTTTTGCTGTATTGACACTCAGTTCCATAAGAGGTGATTAAATATTTAGATAAGGGTTCTCAAGTATATAGCAAGTGAGGAAATATATTTACCTTTAGCAAAAGTAGATATTTAGCATACCTAAATATGTACACATATAAGTACTGCAGTGCTGTTCACAATACAGTGCAATATTGTGTACAAACACCTGAGCTCATTCTTTTACAGAGGCTCAGTTCAGGTTTGTTGACAGACAAATAGGAAACCTGTGGAGGAACACTGGTGTGTCATGTGTAATATCCAGACATTTTCTGCTATCTAAACTGCACTGCTGAATTTAGAAATGTTCCTATGCTTCAGCAACTGCTTGGCAATAAATAACTCTCCTGTGGTTTTACTCATCACTTGAACAGCTAATTCAGAGAAGTGTAAAGAAATGAGAAATGGCAGAGGTTTAAGCAAGCACGTGTTTCCTTTATTATTAATATGTTAATAGTTAAGTCATGGAGATGCCCTCATAAGAAAGGCTGTGTAAAGCCTTTTACATCAACATATTCTTGGTACACTTCCCAACATCTCTGATTAGTAAAAGTATATGACAGAACCACACATAGTTACTAACCAGCAATTTATGACATGAGCTCTTACCACTAAGCAATCACATCCTGAACTTGATAAAAATCTGATTCTGGGAAAGAACTGGGTTGCTTTAATATTATTATTATTCACAGAAAACTGACTTTCCAAAGAGGTTTGAGGAACATATGATATTCTTCAAAGGAGAAGAATAATTTAAAAAAAAATCCTAAAAAAACCTTTAGAATTAAAGTTATCAAGTAGCCTACTTTCCTGGTCTTTTCTTTATTTTTCCTTTTTTTTCCTCCCCCAAGAGGATATACTTATTATGCTACTCCAGGATGGAAAGGTTCCAAAAGGAAACAAATTTTACCTATTCATCCTGATTATTGACACATTTCAATAAAAATACTCTTACAATCTAGGTTGCACTTTAGGTCAAAAAAAACTTTAACAGACTTCTTAAATAATCAGCTTTTAAATTAAACAGACATTAAAAAAAAAGCTTTTTTGGCTTATTTTTGATTGTGTCAACCTGATTTCACTTAAGCAGCTCAAATCAAGGTATGATTAGCTGTTCAAAGCATAATTATTCACACTAAAATAAATCTTGTTGCTTAGTAGAGCAGCCTTTGACATCAATAATGATAACAGAAGAGGCAAATTCCATTGAGACAGCTCTAGCTCTGCTGTCATTGTGGTATTAGAGAAAATAAACAACCCAAAGTGTACAGCTCAATGCTTAGTATATATTTCAAGGTCACTCATTCAAATCCAAATGAGAAAAAGTTACTATTTTTGAAAGCTGATATATCATATAGAGTAAGTCTTAATGTAGTGACTAGTACCAAGTGTTCCAGTGGGAGCATGCATCATGTCAGCTAGCAATTTGATTAGCAGGAAAGGAAAAACACCACAAGAATAAATGGAAGTGGAGAATACACTAGTGTTTTTATTCATCCTACTCAGGGAAACTATATCATAAATTCTAAGAATTTGGAAAAATCAGCTATAAATATGTTAACAGTAAAGTTATTGAAACTACTTATATGAATTTTAAGTTGGAACCAAAGCATCAATCATCTCTACTAACTTCAGTGGAAGCTGTGAGAGCATTTACCAGGACAGGGATTTGCCTCACAAGTTTAATACAGACAAACATCCAGTGGAAACAAAGAAACCATTAACACTTCTCTGCTCCTCCAAAGGTCCTATATTTAATACAGAGAGAACCAATCCCTGATTCATTAAGATGAACTTAAACTGGTGGGTTGGAGGTGGGAAAATGGTGGGGACTAAAAAAACCAACAACAAATCCAGAAATAGAGAGCTGTTAAAGAACTGGGTAAAGGAGAAAAATAGCCCAAGAAAGAAAAGGTTGGCAAAAGTATTCAGGGAATATTCATCAGAAAGGAAGGGCTGAAAGCTTGAATTTAATAGAGGACAATACAAGAAGATATGATATCACAATTATAAGCTATTTATTCATTCAGAAGACAGAATTTTTCAAGCAGAAACACTGAACTAGTAATCATAAATTCTTATGTAAAGAAAATTATAATTGAGAAAACACTACAAATAGATTTTTAAAGACAACTTGCCTGAAAACCGAGGAGTTTTTCACTAGGCTTAATATGCCTCTGAAATTCACATTCCACTGGTTGTATTACTTTGATGCCATCTTCATAAAAAACATAAAACATGTTCCCAATTCCCAGACCTTAGGGACAAAAACACATCGAAATATATGAAATTAAATAAGGACAAAAAAGAAAATTCTTGTCTTGAACTAAAAACCTAATCACAGTATGGTATGAGATCAGTTTGGTAATGTGTATAATGGTACTACAGCTAAACCTATGAGATCTTTTGTTGAAAACTGAAACAAAACTGTTACAGTATTTAGAATTTTACATAGTTTCTTTACATTGGCAAGACAGTGTGATACAGATCCAGAAATACACAGTTTAACAGGTGCAGCAATAAGTGATCTTGTGAAATCATCTACACTGAAATAAAATTAATATTTATTTTCTATGTATACTTTTTAAAATTATTTTTTCTTAAGGATGGAGGACTTAACTTCTGTATAACACTGAAAGAGAAGACCTGAGTCTTTTTTACTTGATATTTCCATCAGAAAAGGAAATATTCTCTATTTTATTTTATTAGAAAGATAGAGTTGGGCAGATATTGATTCCAATGTTGAAGGGCCATAGGTGTTTCCAGAACCATTCAATCCTACTTCCACAATGTTGCTGAAAGACATGATGCTGAGTTTTGAGCAGAAGGTGGGAACCAGATCTGTAGCATGAAGATCTCACAATATCTGTGATTATGGTCATGACCACAGAAAAGGACAGTCTCACTAGTTTTCTGTGTGCCAACTAAGACAACAGTTGTTGATTTGCTGTGTGGATGCTGCAATGGATGATCAGTTCATATTCACACAATTCTTTGAAGAAAATCACAGTACTCATAAAATCATAACTATAACCATTCTGACAACTAAACTGTTGGCTACAATGGTGAACATGTGCATCCATCCTGGGCACAGCACCTAAGCTTTTACTTCACATAACAATATTTGGTATAGGAACACAGGGGAGTCAAACCCATGAAAAAGAAATTTTAATCTGAAATTCTGCTTATTCTAAATTCTGAGGGAAAAACTAATGTTAATGGAGAGAGAAAAGGTCTTAATACAAAATAAAATAATGCAAAAATCAAGAGGGGATAGAGGGAATGAATGTTTGTGTATGTATGTACATATGCATTTATGTACACGTTTCCAATGCCCGTTAGGAACCACATAGCTAACACAGCTGTGGTATGTAGCAGGTTGTCAGGCTATGCCCAGAACAAACACAGTCCATTATCTTTGAGAAATCTTGTGGAACCATTTCCCATTTTGGGCCAAATTTTCCCAGAAAGAGAGGCAGTCTCCAAGCAGGGTTTTCCTCACTTTATATTGAATCTATCTATTAATAGGCTAGCAAAAATTGGGAGAGAAATTTGTCTATGCTGCATTAGGTGTAACATGGAAGCAGGCTTAGGTTTATGGAAAACTCCCCAGTCATGTCTATCCAGAGCACAGGGTGTACTCAGGGCAATATTCCCACTCTGGCCAGCGGGCACTTTTGTGCCTTGTATGCAGATAAACCACACTGCCTCTATGAGATTGCATGTTCAAGTCTCTCTTTAGAGAATGCCTGACATTGTATCATGCAAGAACAGCTGAAATTTGCTGATAAGCCTGACTGATGTTAGGCTGCTTGTTCCAGTGAACACAGTGTGGAGATCTATAGCTGAGCAACTGGCATATTGTGCCTTGGGGATGAATATGTGAGCATGGCTGGGCACAAAACAGGGTTTTCCCTTCTCCATCCTCTCATTGGGTGAAGTATATTATAGTTATTAGCAGGATAAGCAATACCAGAATGTGAGAAAGTAGCTCAGATGACAGCCCCAGGTGACCCAGACATTTGGTAATCAGGCTCCTAAAACCTCCACCTCAGGTGCCAGTACTCAAAAGTAATATTCCCAATGTACAGATATTATTTATGACTAATAAACAGCCCAAAGTTTTAAGGCTTTATTCTCAAAGTCTGGATAATAACAGTGCACCAAACTGTTCTACAAAAACAGTGAAGGATATACAGTTTGAAATATCCTTCCTTCCATTTCAATACCAAGTTAAGAAAGTCAGTTCATATAATAAACCTTTACCTCTGGATCCAATTAGTTAATTCCCCTCTCCAACTTATTATGGCCCAAAGCTCTTCATTTGAGTGAGTGGCTACAGATTCCTGTACAAATATCTAGTCTGCATAAATATCTAATCCCCTCAGCGAGATACTTTTTCAGAACTACAGGAGCTATTCCTTTGATGACTTAATTTTGCAACTGTCCTACCACTAAATACAATCCTGTACATTTTTAGTGCAGTGCCAGAAGCAACAGATAAATAGATTTGCTTTATTTAGACTAAACTGATAGTTAAAACTGGCTAACATCATTTTTTTTAAATTGGTGGTGGTTGCAATTCCTTTGCATATATGTGAAGATTATAATAGATTATTATAGATTTAAATTTATTTACATGTTACATTATTACTGTAATACACATGTACCTTCAAAATCCTTTCAGATTTTCTGATGCAAGTGGTTGTGATAAAGATTTTGGGAACTTGATACAGAAATATCTCTAGGCACTAAGGCCTGTGCACGGTTTCATGATCTTGATTGTCCTACTAATCACCCATCCCTCCCTTCCAATGGGTCAATACGTTCATAACAGGAAATGGCAGAGTATGGATGTCCCAGAGAAGTTGGTGGTGATGTTTATTGGCATCTTCAGGGTATTTCATAAAATATTTCCAATGTTGTAGTTAGTAACAGTATCTATTGGAAATACAACGATTGGCCTGCATTTCTCTGCAGAAAGATTGAGAATATCTGCTCTAGGAAACACAAGATCTGGTACTATAAATTTCTTTCTGATTAGTTTCAAATTAGTAGCAGAGAAATATGAATGTCTTTACAAGAACTCTGGTAAGCTATTATTTTTAACTGGTATTTTTTGTCACAGAAGTTAAATTTTCCTAGGTTTATTCTAATGACTGAAAGAAACAAATTTATTTGAAAAGACAATAAATTAAAAAATCAAGGGGATACTAATAATGTTTTCAGTTTTGAGATAAACTATACTTAATAATTTCCCAATAAGAGATGAGAACAACATACTTTTGAGAATTTGGTACGAACTTGTTGCATATCAGTTTAATCATTAACAGTGTAATTGTATGAAACTAAACACATCATTTGTACTCTGCAAGGCCAATAGAGCAGGAGGATCACAGCTGAGGTCCACTGCAATCACAGAAATTACTGCTTGTACCAGCTGAGCAACCGGTAAAACAGGAATAAAAAATAAAACTAGTTCATATTTATAAATACACTGGGAATGCCAAAGGCTACTACATTCAGGCAAATAAAATGTCAGATTTTTAAATATTAAGTTAATTAAACCAAATTTTTAAAAAGTATACAGAAATACCATTTGTAGCATGAATTCATAGCAAAACCTGATTCACTTGTTATCTTATATTATCAATCTTCCAATGGAAATAATTGAAAGAATTTCTTACTACTGAAATATTTTAATTCCTAAATTGCAACATTAGATGAAGAACAGGCTACTTAGAGCAACAGAATGGGAACAGAATGACAACTCTTAGATTATGGTATTTTTCTGGAATATGAGGAAAATTTTTGAATCATGTTATGTATATGGAAATAAATACCTATCTTTTGCTTTTAAAAAAATATTTTTGATTTTTATGTTAATAACACCCGATTGTGTCTTTATTTATGTTTGTCCTTCAGTTCATCACAAACATCCATTCCCTGCCCCAACATTTATTTTCAAACCTTTCCTGAGTAAAAGAATAAAATGCTTAGTTTAATTAAGCAACAAGAGGTGCATCAATTGTAAACAGTTTAAGATTACAATTTTGTCAAATAAGAGAGATTCACAAGAAAATCAATCTCAACAGCATATAGGCTGACTGGACAGAAGTTTTACCATGACACCAATCAAAAGTTAAAGGTCTTCATTTTAAATCTGAACTTCTTGTTGAGTATCTCTAAACAATTGTCTGAAAAATGTGAACAGCTTATTTCCTTCTCTCTCCCAAAAAGGAAAAGCAGTTAACAAAAGCATGAGCATTTATAGGATTCATTTCCACTTTAATTTTTTTAAGTCAAATTCCTCAGTGTTGCAAGAGGGTAGGTAATTATTGTAATTGTAGAGCACAAACAAGCATAGGCACACACACACACAAGAAACAAGAGATGAGAATTTCATCACACTACAGAAAATATGAACAAAAGTAATCTCCATTACTACCTTGCTCTCTCCATAATATGTTTGCAACTGCAGCATGTAAGAGAAAGAAAGAACAGAAAATGCAAATGAACAAGGGAAAAGAAGAAATGATACATCAATTCTGAAATAATTATAATGCTTTAGTCTCTGATTCGCTAAAACACTCCTACAGGTAAACCACTGGAATCAGTAAATTAACAGCAGTTCTCCATGTCATGTGACCAAACTTTGGTTAGCCACAGTAGTCCCTGGGGACAGGTAAACCCCATCACTCCCCCTACACCCCTCCAAGGTAACTCCATTAGCCATCATCAACAGCGTGGTTTATCATCCATTACAAAAAGCATGTGCACTTTCATGCACATAAATGATACATATTAATAACAGGTGATGCAATTTTCATGATTTCCTTTAAACCCTGGACTTCGAAGAGATTGATTTCAGAAGAAAATTATGAGAGAGATATACAAAATTAAAATATACACAAGATATTTTTCTGTATGGCTGTAGCTCGACCATGCTACCAAAATTATCATACTGTATAATGTTCACCATTCTCTTTGGAAGACCAAGAATGGAGTTATAAGATGGCATGTTAAGCACCTAAATTTTTATATTGATTTTTCCTCTGAAAACATAAATTTTATTTGGACATCTTGTTTACAATTGGATTTTAGACCTTTGAGACCAATGAAATTATATTATCCTAATATTGCTCTTTCTGTCTGGGAAGGAAAAAAAATAAAAAACAAATATAGTCTTGCAAATTTTTAGTATTTAGAACTCAGCATGCAACAGAGTCAAATTTTGAAAACACCATCACTGAAAAAGAGCACATAATGCAAAGTAATGAACTCAAGAAATTTTAAAAATCTTGAACAAAGGAAAGGAATACAACACATATGAAACACATATGTCACATATGCACATAATGAAATTGGAAGGTTCATTGAAACCCGGTGCTACAAAAGCTAAATACATTAGCACGCTTTAAAAAAAAAGATTGGAAAAAGCAATGAAAGACATATTATTAAAAATTATGTTGGCACACAGAAGTTCCTCATCTGCTGGCAGCTGAAGGTTGAGAATGAAAACAGGAACTGTCACTCTAGAAAAGGCCTGGACACTAAGATTTCCTACATAATTTGTACTTCAACAGACAGGAAAGCGAAAAAACAGCCCTGGGATATGATGCAGACCTTTGGGTCTGGTAGTGCAGCCAGTTTTAGATTCACCCTCTTGTCTGTGCATCTAGCCTGAACTTCATGGTTTTGTCTTTGAGAGTACCTGAAAGATTTCTAAGGACTTGCTAAACAACATCTCCTGCATCCAACCTGCCAGTCACCACCCGACAGAAGGCTGTCAGTTCTTTTTCCTCTGTAAATCCATGATGATTGCTGCTAAACACCTTTCAGTTCTGGGAATGGTTCCCAGGGTGAAATGCTCCATCCCTATTCCAGAAATCAACATGAGGCAGATGCACCTATCATGTCTTGGATTCTCCCTCTTGCCCTTGAAAAGCAGCGCTGGCTTTTTTACAGTCTGCAGGAACCTCCTTGGATCACCATCATCTTTCACAGATTGTCAAGAGTCACTTCACAATGCCATGGGCCAGTTTTTCCAGTTGGATTCATCCTATCCAGGCCCTTTCACCTGTGAAAGTTCACTTCATTTAAATGCTCTCAATCAGACCCTCTACACCACAGAAAAAGAAAGCTTCCTTGCCAGAGGATGACTCCTTCCCAAACCTTCCGGCTGGTGTCACGTTCCTAGGAACAGTTTTGCCAGGAAAGATGGATGTGAAGAAACCTTCAGTACAACTTGTCCCCTTCCAGATCCTTTGCCACCAGGTCCCCATCCCTCTCAGCAGGTCCACATTCATGCTTAACCTTCTTTTTCATGCTGATGTCTCAGTAGAAACTCATCTTTTGTCATTCACCAGACTCAGCTGCTAATGGGTTCTGAACTTTAAAATTTATCCCTACATGCCTACACAGTGTCTCCAGATGCAGATTACAATTCTGTGTTTGCCTATGTTATCTTACACAGTCTTTCTTATGAAATAGAGCAAATTCATTTCCCCAGGGCAATCTGGAGGATTTCCTTTAAAATTACTTTTCTCCTCACATTGTGAGGAAATAACCATGTAATACATGACACTAAGGTCCCATAAATTCAACCATAATTTTCTACAGTTTATCAGTATTTTTCTAGGGGTGACATAGGAGAGAAAATAAAAAAGTAATTACAATTACACAAATGTGGGGAACTGTACAGGATCAAACAAAATGATTTAAGATGCTAAGTACAGAGCACACTAATTTGTGTTAATGCAAAATGATATGTATGATTCTGGGCTTTGCTCAAGAAAAAGGGCAGGATAATAAAAGTTCTTTAAAAGCCTCACATATTAATTTTAAAATTAGCAAATCAGCTAGAAGAAAATTGAGATTTAATTTAAGAATGTAATATAATGTTATAAAAAACAGCCACAATCTCACCTAACAGATCAAGAAACCTCACCTTATTTTTTTAATCAGACCTATAACTTCTTTTCAGGAAAGATGTCAAGTGTCAAGATAATGAGGTCAATGCTGGAACAAGTACAGCATGTATAGATATAAAGTATGCTAAGGAACATATTGTTTGCCCCCCTTTTTGGTTAAGCAAAAATTAACATTTTTCAGCCACACTTTATACTAAATTCTCAAACATTTGTAAACTTGACTATGAAAGCATACAGAATTATTGATAGATCTCAGCAACATGTTCTGGTTTCAAGACAGAGTACCATCTTCTCTTGCCATGATTCAACAGAGTTATTAAATAGTATTAGGAGATGTACTGGGAGCCTTGCAGAAGACATTGTATTCCAAAATTTTGTGACTTGAGCAGGCTATGTCTTCCCTACCTTGTGACAGGGAAGCCTGCATGTCACATGGGTACCTGCTGCAAGGGTAGGTGCTGGAATGCCCATAAAACCCTGGGCTGCACACTCATGGGCCTTATGACAAATTGCAACCTGACAGAAGATATATGGCTTTCTTTTTTTTACACCAGATAAAAACACCACAGCATGGGAGGGAGCAGGAACCTCTCCAAGGACAGAATCTGTGCAGCTTGCTGTGGGAAAATCCACCCAAAATTAATCCCATGCTGCACAAATAAATCCATGATGCCCAGCATGTAAAGGGTTGCAAGTTTTAGTCACTACCTATATTCCTCTTTTTATTATATCTTATTAAAGCAGCTATTTTATTACATCATTTGTGGTTGGGCCTTTTATATTGTCATCAAAAAGAAGTCTGCATTATTCCTCCTTCTCCCTTGTCCCCCAGCAATGCAAGACACAGGAGAATCCAAGTTTTCCTGAAAGAGGTTTTCTTTCTTTTCCCTTTTAAGCACATTTACAGCTCCATAAAAATGACTCTTCATTGTCCTTCCACAGCTATTCTATGGTTTTCTGTACAGCCCCAGCCTTTGATTAGGAGCAGCTAATATAACATCTGAATGCCTGTTCTTCATCTTTGTTATACATTGTGCTGGTTGAATGGTAATAGGTTGCACATATTTCACTAAACTTTCCTCAGTAATTCATGAAATTCTGCAGCAGACTAATAGCAGTGTAAATTCTTATCCACTTTGGATGAAATAACAACTGCAAAAATCCATGGTATTTCTAGTACCAAATGAATGAGGGTACTGCAATATCACTTTGCAAATAAATTCTGTGTCCTTCTCTTTCCTATTGCATTGTTAATAAATTTCATTGCATTTACTTTTCTGTCTCAATAGACAATTTCAAAGATTTCAACTGTCAACTAGTGTTATTCCTCCCTTTTCTTTTCTTGAAACATTCAATGCATTTTGGAAATAAAGCGTGCGTGTGTAGACAAAACTTACATTGAGTGAGTTTGAACACTAAATGTAACTATTCTACTTCCTTTTGGCATTATTAGATGCTCAAATTTTCAGTAATCAGCATGCAATACTATATATCTAGTCATAAAAAAAATGGATATCAAAAAAAAAAAGCCACTGGCCCTTTTCAATGCCTTCAATTCCATGATGGCAAGAGCTCACAAATAGATGTAATAGAAAATAGGACAATGAGGAAAATGCAATAAAGTCATATGAAAAAAATGGGTAGTTCAACATAATTTTTCAGAATTGTGCTATCATAATCTGCTGTACTTTCAATTTCAGTAAAAGAGTAATTTCAAAATGTTTAAAGGGATGTTGTCTCCTTACTTCACTCATAGCCACCACCATTGTCAACTGTTTTGATTAATCCTAAACACAGTATAAAGACAGTGTATCTGTTACTTACTCTTTTTTTCTCACATCTGTAATGTAAAAAAAACTTGCCCTTATGTTACAGGGTAAATCTATAGCATAATTACTACATTTTTACTGAATGACATAAATTTTTTATTTATTATTTTATATTAGAAATAATCACATTAAAAATGAAGATGAGGTTGACATGAATTACATTTTTGCTGCGATTCCACAATCACATATCTACTTTTAATTTCATTATTTTTCTATAAGAAATTCAGATTGGTTTTGTTTATATACAAACGCAAATATATAAAACCTAATTTATTTGTGAAGCCAACACTTTTTTAAAGTTATTTATTGCTTGCTTCAAGTATCTTAAAAAGAATTGTCATTAGAAATTCTATCTGAATTCCAGTCTGTTCTTATGTAATATGCACTTCAATTTCATTTTAGATTAATACAATAACAAAGATCTGGTTTATATATATTAGACTATTATTTATCAGTTAAAAGTCAACAGTTGACACTTTAATTTTGTTCAAATATGAACATGTTACCTTATTTTTCTACGTTTTGTATAACTCCTTATAATGAATCATGCATAACTCCTTTCCCATAGCACATTAACTCAATCCAGTGTACACTAGCAGGAAGAAAAAATGCTTCATGAGCTGAATTACTTGGAAGTTTGAAATAAAGTCTTTGCCCACAATGCTGTCAACAAGTATAAACTTGCTTAGCTCTGCCATAAAATAAAATGCCAGCATAAATTATCTCTGAGAAAATTAGGTAAATAGGTACCATTCAGTATCAGATATGACAGAAAGATTCTATTAAAATTGCATAAAGCCTTTCAGAGAGAATTTAGGCCATAAATCACAGTCAAAAGGCTTTTAGTCTTACTCCCAGTTCTAGGCAGTGGAGATGTCTTGTTGCTTATGATGGCCATAAACCTGTCAAGTCAGTACCATTCAGATCACATAATCTTTTCAAGTGATAAGACTGTGGCATTACCTAAAAAAGGCACAGTTAGAAATAGAGCTACTCAATAGCATGGAACAGTTATATTTTCTTTTTAATTTAGTCCTAAGATACAGTGCACAAGAGATACAAAAAGAGATCTTTTGTTCTGCTTTTTGTGACTAAGTAAAAGAAACAATAGGATAAATTACTTTGACATATATGATATGTCATAGTGGGTGAATTCAGTAACACAAGGGCCAGTGGTTGACAACTAAAATAAAAAAATAAAAGCTACCAAATATTAAAACTTCATCAAGAACTTCCAAATTGGTCTTGGAAATGTCCTAATAGTTTTACTTGATAACTCTTTATCATGACAGCTGTCTCCCCAAGGTACGTACACATGTCACAAAAGAAATTTAGAGAAAAACCTAAGAAGTCATATTAATCAATCACAAACTGAACTGCATTTTGTAACACAATTTTTTAGACATACTTAGGAAAAGTTAAAATACTAAAAAAAAACCAAAACCACAAATCCACAGAACTATTTCACTTCAAAGGGAACAGCACAAGTTTCTATAATGTATGGCTCTAGTATAGTAGATTTAATCGAAATTGGAACAGAAAAGAAACTAAAGCACATACAAAGTACCTGTCAAAGTTATCCAGAAACAACCAAAAAACCCTGGATTTTTAAAGTTACTTTACTTCAAAATATTTTACTAGTAGCTAAGACAAAAAACAAAAGTACTTGAAAATTACCCTTGAAAATATTCACTTGTCTTTGGTGATGACTATTTTTTATTTTCCTGTTTTCTACACTACCAGATTTTCTTCTTTAGTGAAAAACAACCTATATTCAGTGAAATCTGATATTCCATGCGTGTATCAAATTACAGTGATATATTCTACTCTCCTATTTATATTAAATATTCCATTATTATCTTAGGTCTTCCTAGCTATTTTTTTCCTAAGTCAATAAAATAGTTTTTTTGGTATATTTAGCTACGTATTATATTCCATGGTCTAGTAATGTTACTTTCATTAAAAATTAAAATTTGGACCAATTTCATTGGTCCTACTACTGTTTCAATGGAATCTCACAAAATAAATAAACTCCTCAAATGGAAGTTGTAATTTCTTCATCCTCTCTTTAAAATCATTAGTCTACCATGTATCAACAAAAAAATGTAGTAACATGTTTCCCACTCCACCTTTCTCATAAATATATTGTCAAGACACACTGCCAAAATATCTTTGTCCTATACTTAAATTTTTCAGCTTCCAAACAGTTTTTCAACAACAGTGAGGTGATGACTTTGGTTTGATGCCTTCTAGGAGTTGGACTGATCCAATCTGTGTTTCTGGATATCATATGTTGTCATCAACAGAGATCTACAGTCCATTTGTGTGCTCATGCTTTAAATGATGCTAAATCCAGCAGTATGGAGAAGAAAATTATCTATTAATAAAAGATTTGTGAGTCTCTTAAAATGCACCTGCACATACTGCAAGCTGGAAAATGAAAAGCCATCTTTTATCAGTTGCTGCACAGATGCTGGGCACTAGAATATAGACCCTGTTTATAAAAAGAGAGAAATTGGAGTCCTAAAGAAAATAAGGAGTCTTAGTTATGATGAAATCCTATTTTTCTGCTAGCAGAAGAGGTTCCAGCTGCCTGACATTCCTTTATACCTTTGCAGCAGCAAAAACCCTGGAAAACATCACAGATTGCTGCTAAAGGCGGAAGAAAAGCATTGTCACATCAGAGCTATTCAGGGTTTAAATTGTACTGCTGCTGCTTTTTTTTAAAAAACAGCAGCAGAAATGAACTAGTTTGGGTTTTTTAATGTTCTGTTGACAATATTCTTCTGTAAATATTTTTGTCCTGCATTTGTACAGGAGCAGGATAATAACTGAAACCAGAGCCTGATTGAATACCTTCTACTGTACAAAGGACTAAAAAGGAGGGTAAATGATGTGTAGTCAAGACAAATATTTAAAAAAAAACAGGTCCAAATGCAGTGCATAGAATACTTGCTAAAAGTTTCAGCTGGTCTGGTGCTATTAGTTTTGAATACATTTCAGAATACATCATAAATTTTAAGAGTGCCATAAAGTAGAACTATATCTGCTCCTAGTAGTTGCCCCTTTTCCTGAAACTTAATAACTCAAGTAGCTGTAGGCTAGTTAGACTGGGTTATATGACCCAGACAAAAGAACAGACAACACTTGCATATAATTAAATTCAGTAAGAAGTCAAAAAACAATAAAATTAGAAGTCAGCTAATATGTTCTAACAGAGACCAGGTCTTCACAGACATACCTGATAATTTTTTAAATGGAAATGGGAGTTTGTTAATGTAAAAATTCATATAGTTGTAACCCATAATTTTGCTAAACAACTGATTTGTCAAGACAGAATACTCTGATTAAATGAGTTATTTAATAATGGTAAAATATATGTTAATAGAATTAAAAACTGCCAAAATATTTAATCTGAAAATGTAGTTAAATCCTTAGTAAAAGGTGAAGGAGAAAGTTCTGGAGCATGACCAGAGCATCAGGTAGTGAATCGTGTCTTATCCACTTTCATCAGTGATCTGTAAACAAATACAAAATCATTTCCTAACAAGTCTGTGAATTACCTGAAAGGATAAACAACAGCTTTAACAAACTGTTTGAATGACTGTGCCTAGTTCATCTGTAAAATAAATTAAATTTTGTTTTATCCAAATTGAAATGTAGATGTCTTGGAAAATAAAGAACAGACTACGCCTAACTGAGACAGGTGAGAAGGAATAGGATTTGGAAAGTGAGGTCGGATACCATATAAGAGATAAACATATAAACAAATTTCCACTGCTGGTATTAGTGGAAAATAGTGACAAATGATTGATGGGTGTGGAAGAAAAAAATACTAAATATATATATTTATATCTTTCCAGAACATAAAAAAAAAAAAAAATACATTTTCTTGTGCAAAGAGCAGTACTCATTTAAAAAAAAAAACAAACTGTACTAAAACAATTAGAATTCTCAAGACAAAAAGACTGAGTACTATGGTAACTGTCTTATTATGAGAAACATATATTTTGTGTGTGAGAATTTGCAATAAATATTCATATATTCATAGGACAAGAATTCTTAAGAGGTCAATTTATTAGAGGGGAAAAAAAAAGACAGAGACTCAAAGGAGGCATCTAAAGGAAAAACTGACTTCAAAATGGAAACTAAGCATTAGTCTATATTAGTGAAATTGGTTATTAAATAAAGCAAAATACCAAGAGAAATGAGGGGTTTTTTGACTCTCTGCATGTCTGACTCAGGTATATGCATTTCTGTAAGGACACACTTCAGGCAAACAAAGCATTAGCTCTGTATTCAGGCAGAACAGAATGCAATTTAATGTCTTGTGCAATGTAGAAGAATAGAGTTAGATAAAATGGTTCCATCATGCTTAAATCTATGAATCCATGCAATACCAGTTCTGAAAAATAAAAATACGCTGGAATGAAAATAAAACCAGATTTTGAACTGCTATTTGTATTTACAAATGTGATTACACCAAAGAGTCCTTCCAACACAGCTGAGCTGTCTCAGGTATTATTAGAGGATCATGACAGTAGGGGAGACTCTTGTGTCTTCAATGAGATTTAGACCAGGTCATTAATCCCCAGAATGTTTTTACCAGTCACCACAGGGGTTATTCAGCTATCAACCAGACCAGCTATCTCATTCTCAATGGCTGTAACTGCAGGCTTGAGGGAAAATGGAATTCACAGCAAAGAGAGAATTTGCAGTCTCTAGAGAATCGAAACAGCACAGTTCTCACATTCAGAAGTATTTCAGATGCTACTGCTGTTATCAACATCAGAGGAATTAAACAGGATCTGATAATAGAGAGCAGTAGAAATCTATCACCAGTACTTGTGAGAGACATTTATATAGGTAATATAAACTAAAACTTTCCATTATGGCTTCACAAATCTAGAAAAAAAGGATCCCTGTACTGGGACATAGTTAAATAAATAAATAAATAAATAAATAAATACAATTTCAGCTACAGAATGAGTTAATTGGTAAAAGGCATGGTTAAAGTATTTAAAAATAATTTCACATCTCTCACCTAAGACAATGTTAAAATGCAAGCATGTTTTCAGAAGTCTTATTTTTAGTGCACATTGAAAAAGGCTGATGTGCTAAGAGGAGGTCAAACTATCCTGGAGACTATCATCCACTATTCAAAATTTTATCTAGGTGAGACAGAGCAATGCTTCCCTGTACAGTGCTGGCATTTACTGAACAGATCTGGAAGACAAAGCATTTTCAGATTATTTTCCATTAACCTCCATCTAGATTACCATCCTGATGATGAACCATTATCATCAAAGTATATTGACTTTTCTTGGTAAGTGGACTTCAAATTTCTGAAAGTGGAAACTTCAAAATAAACAAGTTCCTAGAACCCTTAATTCATACTTCACATTGTGTAAATTTATTTTTTCTACTAGAATCACATTTTCCACAGTTCAGTATAGCTTTGCCTTCATTTCTTTTCTCTTTATAATACAGACATATGCATTACATGCATCTCTAATAATCCTATGAATGATGAAAACCTAGCAATCTGATAGCACTTTTAGACAGGCAAGTGAGTATTATTTAGCAATCTACTTTTCCATGATGACACAGATTTTTATTTAGTCCAAGGTTGCAGAAAATATAGTATTACCTCTTAGGAGCTGAATAAATTACCAATTTACAGAGAAATCAATTAGCCATGTCCTTTCTGTCACAGATACAATTTTTTTCTCAAAGAACTGAACAGAGTTTTTAATAAATTTGGGAAGCATTGAAAGCAAGATTCCACACAAAAATAATAAAAATTCATGGTTTTTTGTGTGAATTTACATTAAACCCCAAAGCTTTCTAATGCACACAAACAATGGGTCAGATAAGTTCACAAGTGAACATTTACTTTGACTATTACACTTTCTAGAAAATAAAATATATGCACTGGTAATGGAATAATGTTCTGCATTTCTTATGAGGCTTCTGAAATTACTGTCATGCTCAAGGCAGTGCAATTGTACTTTATATTTTAGAACTCAACTGCAAAGTTTTCACTAAACTCTCAATAGAAAATCAATTCAATGTTCAGAAATGCTTTTATTTTGCTTTGATTTTTATCTTATATGACATTACAAAGGAGAAAATCCCAGACTAACTGACAAGCTAGTGAGAATCTGATCTTATTTTATTCAAAACAGCATCCTAAGATTTCCAAAAGGGAGCCCTCTAATAAGGAACCCAAAAAAATACATTAAAAAGTGTGTCGGCTTTATTCTCTTAAAGGAGGATAAAAGCAAAATAATTTATAAAAATGTCATAAATGATAGAAATAGTTTATATCAGATCATACAGAATCACATTTACATTCACCAGACACTGTCTTTAGAATGTAACTTGTGACCTAATCAATAGGCTTGAAATAGAAGTAGTTGTATCATTGTGCCTAATATGTGTGGGTGGGGTAAAAAAAGCCCACAATCCTATCCAAGTGGTTTTAGTGTGTGATTTTATTCCTTAATAATTTAATGTATGAAGAAGAGTTTTGGAGGAAATATAAAAACAAGCAGAAAAGAGTTAATAAGGAGGCCCTTCCACTTCTAATAGCAGCTCTCCAATGCTAGCAACTCCTCCCTGAAAAGAAATTTTTTAAAATTAGGAGCAGCAGCTTTTTAAACTCCTATATCTATAAAAATATGTACCTACTGTAATTTGTTCATGCAGTTGTGACAATGATTTTGAGAGTGAGTGTTTATTTTACTAGTACATACCTTATTCTTCTTGCATGTACCAAAATGGGATTCTAAACAAATTGGAGTTTGACATGTAAATATCTTCTCCACCTAAATTTGAATGTTGTATAATTTTACATCTTTGGGGTTTATGAGTATTTACACATGGATCAATTATTGGGAAACCATTTTCAAATGCCAAGGAACATAATGGTAAAAGTCTTCCCTCCAACATACAATATAGAACTTGCAGAGTAAATTATTTTTATAGGAAGGAAAAGGACTATATCTTTTGGATGAATTGTCTTAGAAATGACTTGCTTTATATTCTGTCTTCCTTCATTTACATCTTTCATGGCACCAATGGTCATTCTAACTCACTGCCAGTAGATATTAAAGCATTTGTTACAAGCTGTGCTCGCTGTATGGCATGTGATTTTACAAATCCTGCTAAGGTAGCAGATCTAAAATGATTAGATCATATTACAAGTCCTGAAAAAAGTGTTCTGCATTGTTGTGGATATCCATACATATTCACAGCAGATCAGGTGTTCAGAACTGAACTGAGTTAACTAAACTTAAACTGACTAACTTAACTAAAACACTTGCAAACTGTCTAGTTGGCTACAAATAATTTGTTGTTAAGGCCAAACAAGTTTTAACCAAACAAATACCAACTAGAGTTTGTCAGGGTCTTGAAATTTGGCAACATCACAATATTTTTCACACAATGCAAGAGGCAAATGGAAGTGGCCAAGCTACTTCACATTACCAGATTACCAAAATCTCTGCATGATCAAACAACCTATTTACACTCGGGTGTCTTCCCAAAAATGTCTGAGCAGTAATTTTCATGACACTTAAAAAAAAATCTGTGCTAAGGCTTTTGAAAAACTACAGTAATAATTAGTCTTACTTAAAGCAGCTAAGTAAAGATATCAACACTTAGATTATAAAATTTTTCTGCATGGAAGACTTCCTCTGAAATATTTAAAGCATAGTAAACCTATATGTAGCTGAACTCAATGTCCTGTGGTTTGTAAGTGTCAGGCAGACTTGCAGTACTACTAATTCTGCCACTGGTATCCTGCTGAGTACTTGACACTGTTGAATATGCTTTTAAATAAACAGGAATGTAAAATTAATGCCATCACACTCACTAGTAAGATAACTATCATTTTACTAAATGTATTTCTAATACATCCATCTAATGCATTCTAATAATTTTAATCTCATTAAAATAAGAGATTCGAAAGAAAAATAACAAACAGACAAAACTAACCAATCAAACCAAACAAAAAATGGGTAAAATATAAACTCAGCAATGGATTTTTCGAAGCAAAGTGAGGTAAGAGGAAAAAAATATTGTTAGACAAATAATAGGAAAACAGAGTTTATAAATCCCACTACCAGTTAACAGAGGATGAAGAATACAGCTTGTTAGTAGTGATATTGATTCCTTTGGCACATTCACCTCCCAAAATAGAAGCTAATGTGTTCATTGTTCCTCCTCACTCCAGGCACAAGGCAGCACGGGCAGGCTGGAACTGCTCTGGACCTACCAGGCACTTCAGCAGGTGAAATCAAGCCATATGATTACTGTCACTCCATGAGGCTGGTTTTGACTCTTGTTATATGTCAAGAACAGACAGGAAGGAAAGGTCTTCCTCCCACACCTCATCAACCACTGAAAAACACTCTAATAGTTGCCATATCCAGACATCCTTTCCTTTTTTCCCTTCACATTCCCTTTGTATGCACCACATCTCTCACGAGGAAACTATCAAAAACTTACCAGCGATGTAAAAAATATGTTGGTTCACACAATGAATCAGAGATTTCCTTTTACTTCTAAATGTACTGCAGATTGTGCACTCTGCCTTCAGTGACTCCTGGATACCGTTAATTGAACTTTATTTTTTTAAATCAGCTATCTGCACAAACTCAATTTATTTAACATTTCATAGTTTTAATGTATTTTCATACTTCTCACAATACTTACGAGTCTTTCGAGCAGAATCTTCCACAAAGAGAGAAGAAATATCCTCATCCACCCCTGCTTCATTCTTTGCAATGCAAGTGTATGCCCCAGTATCTTCATAGCGCACATTGCTGATGTGAACCTCGCTGCCATTTGCTGAAAGGGGAGGAAAAAAATCAACATGCAGACATGCTAGTGCTTTCAGATTATAAATTCAGAAGGGTTTCTCTGCTTACACTAATTAAACCATTTTCATTCCTGAGTTCATAACTTGGAGGCATGCCAAATTAGTCCGGAGGTATTCAACTGGCTAGTGAATTACATGCACTGTTTCATCTCACAGTTATTCACAGTGCCTCAGTTGATTTTGTACTTCAGAGACAAATATCAATCTGAGGTTTTATATATATTTAAATTACTATGTTTTTTTTTAAAGTCAGGTAAATATTAGGTTTTTATTATGTTGCATTTGGTTACTAGACACCATCATTTCCTTTACACAAAATAACCCAAGCAATATAACAGGCCAAAGATCCAATGTATAAATAAAAATTCGAATTTGTTGTTCCTAACCAGAGGCACTTACTTAGTTTTGGTTTTGTGTGACTGCAGTGTAACAACAGAAAAACAGGTGCATCGAAATTTTTCACCTGCATCAATGTAGAAGCTTATGGAAACCTCAGGAATTTTATGTCAAGATTGCGTAGGAATGTCAATAAATGATCCAGGTTTCACAGGCAAAGGTCTTTAAAATAATGTGATGTGAATAATTGTGTGAACAATGACTCATTGAATTTTAAGTATAGTATACTTGTTCAGCTGTAGGAACTATACAAAAACCAAGCTATGTAGGTATTCTAAAGTATGGACTAAAAGGAGCATGGTGTAGCATCCTTCTAGCTTGAAGCAAGTGCACAGACAGGGAAAATGTAATGAGATTTTCAAAATTTTATTTCAAATAATTCCTTGCTAGAAAATTGAATTAAATGTATTTTTCTTTCAGAAGGATACCTTTAATTTATTTATCATAAATGTATGGAACAGACAGAAAGCTGAAAAAAAATTTCTCAAATCCCTACAGGAGAAATTAAGACAATGTTGCAATGTAAGAGAAGTTCATCACTTTCTACTCATAGTGGAAAGTGTTTCTGCAAGGCAATTGTTAACAAATATCCAGGAGAGTTGTACCTGAAAGAACAGGGGACTATGACACCTGCAGGGGAAGTAACACTTCAGAGAAGCATTGCCATATCTGTCCCACTGCTTCTTAGAGTGCAGGCTCTGTGCTGTCCTTTCTTAACTACACATTCTGTTTTTGTTGATGAGTGAGAGAAAGTTTTGAAGGGAACAAAAGCAGCAGGAGGTTTTTTTCTCCCACAGCTATCAAAAATTACCAGAAAGATTGAAGCACCGAGATTTTATGCTGAACATGTCCACTGATTTTGCTGAGCCCTGAAGATGAATAGAAATGAACTGGTGCTAAAGGTAAGACTTTTCTTTAGTTCCCACTGGGGGTTTTTTGGTTTGGGTTTGGTTTTTTTTTTTGCAGGTTTTTGGGGTTTGAAAGGTTTAGGTATTTTGAGAGGAGAGGTAGGCCTTGTGTGTGTGTATGCAATGTCTTTGCACTCCCACAGAGGTCTGCTGATACTCTTGAGAAAACAGCACATCCGTTTCAGGTATTTCTCCTCCAGCCTTTTCTACTATCAGGTCCCTAAATCTCACAAGATTCTTATCAGTTCTGAGTGGGTCTTGCACTGCCTGCTTCACTGAGAAACTGCACATTTTCAAACAGAGAAGAGCATATTGGAATTTACTGGTAATCCTGCCAGTAAGTAAAGTCATTATTCTAACAAAGAGAAAGCAGAAAGACGTGTCTTGGGGAGTAACTGGAAGAAATCACATCTTTTGAAATGTTTTAGCTTAGACTTCAAGCCTTTGTTAAAACTATGGAAGAAGGACAGTTAGTATGGAAATGATGCATGGATAAAACATTAGCAAGATGTAGAAAACAATAAATACACCTCTTTACCTTGAAGAGTGAGCTGTTTGGACAACTTTGGAGTGATATCAATTCCATTTTTCAGCCAACCAAGTTGTGGGTCGGGAATACCTTCAGCGTGGCACCGAAGGCTAGCTGTCACACCTGGCTCCCTTGCCTGGCTCTCTGGATACACTCGGATAACTGGTGGAACTGAATACAGAAAACAATTATAATTTAGTGGAGAACATTATTTTCATTTTAAGAAAAATAACTATAAGCAATTCAGAAGACCCCTGCAGCTACATATAACTACATACAGACGCGGTATTCATCAGACATTCAGTGATTTTCAATGCGGAATTCTGTCTCAGAAAATTTATGAAGCAGAAAAAATATTCTGTGAGAAAAAACTCTTTTCACTGTGGTATCAAAGAAAAAAGCCTCACTTCTTCAATAGTTTGTGGTTGAGTAATAGGATTTTTTTTCCTTAGATTTCTTTTTAAAATATGACTAACGTACAATTAGCGAGTCATGATATGTTGTAAAGAGATTTTAATTGACCTGTTTCACAAATCTTAACATTTCATCTCCACCTTTCCCCTCTTTCCAAAACACCTAGTAACAATCACTCCTACATATATAAAACCTGTTCAGGTTTATAATTCTTTATACCTTTTCAGACAGGACCTTCTGTACCCATGATACCACTTTCCTTCTTTACCATGTGGACACATCTCTAGCTTATGCTCAACCTGATTTCCCTCTGAAGTCCTTTCCTGCCAGGATGCTTTCCACTAAGTGGCCTTCAGGATATACTGGTGCACCAGGGTTGTTCCTCCCCGGGTGCAGGACTCTAGCACTTCTTGTTGAACTTCCTAAATTCCTGCTGGTTCATTTCTCCATCCTGTCAAACAAATAGCAGCAAGACCCTGTAGTCTATCAGCCACTCCTCCAAGTTTGGTGCCATCTACAGAACTGTTGAAAGTAGAACTCTGCCCCATTATTCAGCTCATTAATTAAGATGCTAAACAAGACATGCATCCTCCTGGACAAAATGTCCACACAGCTGGATAACTGTGTTACGGGTCAGGGACAGAGTTACAGTGAATGGGGTAACATCTGGCTGGGATCCAGTCATTAACGGGGCTCCACAGGGTTCAATCCTCAGTCCAATTCTCTTCAACACCTTCATTAAAGACTTGGACGCAGCACAGGACTTGAAGGAATACTAAGTAACTTTGCTGACAACACCAAATTGGGAGAAGCTGTTTGGTCCCTCAAGGACAAAGAGGTCCTGCAGAGAGACCTCAACTAATTAGAGAGATGGTAAATCACCAACTGTATGAAGTTTCACAAAGGAAAACGCCAGACTCTGCACCTGGGACGGGACAACCCTGGTTGGTTGCACAAACTGGGGGATGAGAGGCTGGAGAGAAGTGCTGCAGAAAGGGACCTGGGGGTCCTGGTTGATGGCAAGTTGAGCATGAGTCAGCAGTGCCCTGGAGGGCAAACCTGGGGTGTCCTGGGGGGCATCAGGTAAAGCATGGCCAGCTGGGCAAGGGATAGGATTGTCCTGCTCCACTCTGCACTGGGGCAGCCTCACCTCAAGTGCTGGGGGCAATTTTGGGCATCATAACATACAAATGACATTGAGCTGTTAGAGAATGCCCAAAGCAGGGCCACAAGGATGGTGCAAGGTTTTGAGGTGAAGCCATATGAGGAGTGGCTGAGGACACTTGGTCTGTTCAGCCTGGAGGAGACTGAGGGGACCCCTCACTGCAGTAACAGCGTCCTCATGAAGGGAAGAGGAGGAGACACCGATCTCTTTGTGGGAACCAGCGACAGAACCTGAGCGAGTGGCATGAAACTGTGTCAGGGAAGCTTTCAGCTGGATTTCAGGAAAAAGTTCTTCACCCAGAGGGTGGCTGGGCATTGGAAAAGGCTCCCAGGGAAGCGGCCCCAGCACCAGCCTGACAGAGTTCATTAAGTGTTTGGACCATGCTCTCAGGCTCATGGTGTGACTCTTGGGCTGTCCTGTGTAGGGTCAGGAGTTGGACTCAAATGATTCTGATGGGTCCCTTCCAACTCAGCATATTCTGTGATCCTATGTATAAGACCAGTCTTATGAGTTTCTTTATTAACAAAATATAAGAATTGTTAACATCACTTTTCCAAGGTTTGAAAACTTGCTGCAGTAAATGGTTACCAATTAAAAATCTTCTACATACACCAGTAGTGTCAGAGAGAAGACGTATGACATCACAGTGGACATATTCCTATTTGTAATCAATGGTAAAGCAAGATTTAAAAATCCTGCTATGTAGATCTTTTAGATGAATAATTATTTATCTTATCTATAACTTTTTATAGAGACAACTTGCTTGATGTTGTTTCTAACAATAAAAAAATATTAACTGTAATAAGATTAAGGAAGTGTATTTCCTATTCGCCAAAGTTTTGTTTAATGCAGCTCCTAAAAGTGTGGAATATTTAGGCTGTCACAAAACACAGCTTGATAGAGGGTGAAGTATCAGTTGATAATGAAAGAAGATAACAAGATCAAAAATTAACTGTGTCTATTTTGGCATGAGATTAAATATTTTCAAATCCTATTCAACTATTTACAAGAGATGTCTCAGCATGCTGTCCCATTAGATCATAGAAATACCTTACACTTCTACATTTCAAGAAATGCACAAACCCACCTTATCTCAGATAGGATGCAAAAATCAGTAGGTTTCAGGGATATTTTAAACCCAGTTAGAGTGGACAGTCTTTTCTATATAACCCCAAAATGCAAATTGCAAAAATGTAATAAAATAACATGAGTGAAGGTTAAAAATTAGATAATATGGCTTTTAGTTTCTCAGACTACCAGCTGAGCGGAAGAACACATAAATATCAGAGATTTAAGGTTTCTATTGATTTTCTGAAAAGGACTTTTCTTTCATGGAAGTGGATCTTAATTTTTCATCTCAAGCCTGACATTCGCACTCCTATTTCCCCTCCATTTCTTCCTTCTTGGTCTCCTCTTGCATAGCACTGTGTGCTCCATGCTGAGACCTTGCCTTCCCCACTGTGTTTTTCAGAATGGGCCCTGCTTGACTGCACAGGCAGTGGTTTGAATATTTTTTGTCAGCTCAGCTCCCAGTCTTCCTCTGCCACACTTCCTAAAGTCCAATTTTCATGTCTGCCTGTTCAGCATTTCTTGACACAAGGTCCTTGAGGCAGCCCACCTCATGTTGTAGATTTCCCACTGCAGCTAAGCCAAATGGCTTTTTCTTCCACCTTGTCTCTGGAAAAGCAAGGACCTCCACTTCCTTAGAGACTGGACTGCCATCACTGAACACTCTCAAGCATCTCAGCAACAGAAACAACTTTTAGGACCACTTGCAAGGCACTGCAATTAGTTGTGTTCTGACTACATATGCCGGGATACTTCTAGTCTCTTTTTGTGCCAGTGAAATATTCCAATTGCATATAAAACCTAATGCGTATTTAACTACCTCACCTTGACAGACTTCTACTGAGCACATGTGAAAAGAATTTTTTTTAACAGTTCAATTTCAAAGAATTTTCATTGACAGGAAAGAGGAATGTATTAGTTTTATTTGGGCAAAGGGCATGCAATATTTCTGATGCAATATTATTGCTAAAAAGTTTTAGAAAATATAACTGAAATCCAATTATTCCTAAACCAACAAATAAAATCTCACCCTGCATGATGAAATGCTATTGTTGCTAAATTAACTACTTAAGGGCTGTTAAGAGTTGTGAAAGGGAGGAGAGGACCTGCTCAGGTGAAAATATGTCCAAGTTTTCTTTTACCATCCCTTATTTCTATCGTAGATCCTGTTCCCTTTAGCACTGTTTTTCCAGGAACTGAGGTTCTTGCAAGACAATAGGGTTTATTTTTTGCCAGGTCTTTCCTCTATTTGCTGCCATTTTCCTCTTTCCTCACCAACTCTGTGTCTGACAGGTTTGTGCAACTAGAAATGTTTTTCAACCCTTGTTTTGCATTATAATATTTATTTCACATTACCCTGAAGACTGTTTGTAATATTCTGCTAAGAAAGAACTGTGCCATGAGGCATGCTGCAGACAACTGAAATATAAGGGCAGATGTGGGCTCAGTCTAAAAAGTTAATTTGATGTGACAAGTTTAGTGTAAAGTCTTTCGGGTTCGTTGAAATAAGATTTTTGTCGGGTTTGTTTTGTTGGTTTTTGTTCAGGTTTTTTTGCGTAATGAAAAAAAAAGGAAATAAATAAATAAATAAATAAATAAATAAATAAATAAATATCACCAGAAATAAAATTTTAAGTACATAATTAATGTGAGTGTTCATACTGACTTTCGAAGATATATATTTTAGCATCTTAAGCAAAAGAAACCTCACTTTACAAGGGAAAGATCATGACATATGTAAGAAAGGAAGGGGAGACACCACACATTTCTACTTAGCAGAGTAAAGTATAACACATAATTGAGTGAATTCTATATCCCTTACCTTTCAATTCAAAAAGCAACGTGAGACTTTTGGTTTCAAATATGGTGGATATGAAACTATTCAGTAGCTCTAGCACTTGCTATAGAATCTCTTGAGCATTATTTTTGTTGGGTCTCATGGGGGAGGGAAGTGACAAAATAGTCTAGGCCAGCTGTCTTGAATCCAGGAGAAGGCATGTGTTTAAAAAACCCCAGTGGATAGCTACAGTGTACTAGGTTCTTCTATTGAGATATATATATACACACACACATATATATATACATATATATATATACATATATGTATGTATAAATGTATGTATGTATATATAATAACTCTTGCTTCAACCTAGATACTTTGCAAAAAAAAAGCTGGCAAACAATTCTTCAGACACTGCACATTCCCTGCTTCCCTCCAGCTGAGGGACTGGGCTCTCCTTTCTTTACCTTAAGGTATCAGAACTGCTGATCTTATTTAAGTATCACTGATACATTAGAAGAAAAATAAAGATCAAACTGATAGACTCAATCTCAAAATTGTATACATGGAAAGTTTTAAGCATTATGTAAATGCAAATAATTAGGACTGTGCCATGAAAGAGTTACTTCCTGATTATGACTTTTTATTTTGGTTTTGTTTTCTTAGTTTATATGAAAAGGCTTAAAATATCAACTTATAGGGTTGCTCACAATATTTACTTTACCATAATATTTGTATAAGAGTAGACTGATTATTTCACCATAAAACACGTCTTTTACAGTGCTCATTAATGTATTTTTAAGACTCCAAAGGAAGCTCATTATTCTTTACTACTGTGCCAGATAATTCAAAACTAAAAATATCTTCGATTTTAATCTTAAAAGTAAATCAGATTTATATCTATAATAATTGCATATTAGCCTAAAATATAAGATTTTTTTTTCCTAAAAATATATAGCTAAAGATAAATGGAAACCAAGAAAGAACTTAAAATCTAATTACATTGTTTTCATTGAACCTTCACATTAAATCTTTGTGATCAGCGTAGTCTCATTATCCCATTAACCTTTTGACTGACTCTCCAGTTAATACAAGTATCATTATATTAATTAGTCATTATCACAGCTACAAGTACTGACCATCATGCCTGTGCTTAAGAAGCTTATTCCTTAGAAGTACAGATCTAAACTGTGGAAGAGCTGTTCATTTGACCTTTCATCTCAGTGGATTTAACTCAATTTATCCACAACAGGCACAGCAAATAATCCTATTGCTCAAAAAGTCTCCTTTTCCTGCTTCTTGCTCCCCAAAATATCAACATCCAAAATCATTTAGGAAGGTACCACTCCAGTGCCAGCTTTTGGAATAGCATTTATCTGAGGTTTACAGTGGTTTCCAGATGAAAAACCAATTTCCTGACAGACACATTATCACCAGAAAAAAATACATTTGTCCTCCTTCACCTCTCTCAAATTATGTTTCTTGTTTTTATAGTCTTGCAGAAATCCTTCTTCAACTTGAGCGGAGTTTTGCCTCATTATGCACTGAACTGAGACAAACATAAATTGTGGTATTTTAACTCTTGCTATGCACCCCTGGGGGATTATTTACACATTGAGATTGGTCAGGAATGTGTTGATAAGAATATAATTTTTTTAGTAATTTAGGGTAAACCAAACCCCATAAAACAGAGGAGAATGTTCAGCTTGCTAAGAACTCTTCTACATCTTCAGGAATTAAAATATTAATAAACTGCACAACAGTCTTCTCACTAGTTTAGCCAGTAGTTGCTACCTGGTTTTTTAAATGACAGAAAATAATCCTAGAAGAAAAATTTGGAAGAAAATATGTTGATGTCATGTTCCCATTAGCTCAGGGACAGCATTCCATGTGCAATATGTTGTGGTTCAGGAGGGGAATAAAACTGTGGAAAAAAGTTGAAACATATGGATAGAGAAATACTACAAGCCAGCTTCCTGGAGAAACATAACAGCAGAGACAAAATGTTTATAAAACTGCAAACAAGCACTAAGTGTCAAATGAATTTAAAATGTAAAGACATTAAGAACAGAAAAGGAGGGGAAAGGCTATTAAAAGAAGAAAAATCATAATATAAGCCAAAATAATCTTGGAAGCTGTATTTCATACGTGTATACATGAAAAGTAAGAATAAAAGAAAATATTTCAGCATTCTTGGATGTTAAAAAAAGTCAGCCAAATAAGGGCTTATGCAACTGATTAATAGCTAACAAAACAAAGAATGATGGTAACAGCAGGGGCCAGGAAACCAGGGCTAGAGTATGCCTCAGGAGAGAAATAGAGCCTCTTAATGCAAAGTAAATTTGGGGAAGATTGAGGTCAAACATGATTCTGGATAGGATTAAACAAGAACATGGAATGACAAACACTGGTAGTTTACAGCAGAAAGGGAGTCTTAAGAGTCAAAGATAAATATGAATTGAATTAACATGAAAGCACTCGAAGAAAAAAAAAAAACGAAACCTCAATGATGATAAAGCAGACCCTTCATCAGTGGAAAAGAATTCCTTAAAATACTTTAGGAAATAAATTGCATATAAGAAAAAGGAGAGGGTACATCAGCTTGAGGGAAAGTAAAGACCTGTCTTCAGGGCACCACTAACAAAGCAGTGAAGTTTTGTCCAAGTACAGAATTCAATGAGGTGTTACCTGGAACTTGAACAGATGTAGGAAAATGTAAAGATCAAGTTTTGAAATCCAGGTGCCTCAAGCTAATCTGCTAAAATCATGCTTAGATTTCAATAACACAAATGTGAATTTAGAAGCCTACATCAATTACAAAATCTTCAGGGAAGTGCATTCTATTAATCTTATATTCAACAAAACATTCTTAACACAAGAAACTTACACATTTACTTTTCTCAGCGTGTTCCCCAGATTACTAAATTAATACTAAAACCTACTTTAGCTGTGTGTATATGTATATATAAGCCACTTACTGTTCTGCACAATGTCACAGGTGCAAAGCAAGTCCTATGGACTATCTTTACACCTTTTAATATTTATTATTCTATGGAAGCAATAAAGTAAAATTATTGTGCTTCATCATTTTTAAAGTTATTTGAAGCAGATAAATGAAGAAAAAAATATATACTTTTTTCTATTAAAATGAAACACAATACAAAAAATATAGGAAAGAAACAACTGATCTGCTTAACAAAATTCAGGTTTCTTATGACTTGATAATTAGAACATTTTTTCTTACCAGTCACTTGGAGAATATGAGTTTGATAGAGCTTATCATACCCATCAGCATAGCAGGTGTAATTTCCCATATGAGTTGTGGTAACCTTAGTGATGTACAAGGACCCATCATCTCCAAAATCCTACCAGGAAAGATTAAAAACAAGGTTATCATAATTAAACCCCCATCTCTACAGTAATTATGCTCATCATCTCAGCAACAACGCTGTGATGCAAATATCAGACATCACACACCACAAATATTAAACCAGCATATCTGACAGTAATCTGAAATTCAAATATTACACTTGTGAATGGTGGAGTTGTTCAATCTTGCTACATATATTGTGACTGTAAAAGAAAATACAACTGTTATTTCAAATCCTAGATAAACTCAGCAGAAGCAATACATTTACTTAGCTATGACAGTTATTTGTAGAAGAAAAGATTTTGAGAATTGCATCCAACCAGAGAGAAAAATGAAATCTATGCAAAAATTAACAAGTTAAATGACATCCTGGAGAGGTGTTGCCTCCTTTGTAATGAGCAGACATGACAAAAAAAAAATCCTCATTTTTCTTCAGTTCTTCTCAGTAGATTCACTGATACATTAAAGAAGAACTACTGCTGTAAACTGATTTCAGGGATCTGGGATTCCTGAAAGCAAATGTTTGTGATCAAGCCCGAGGCAAAAAAGGTTTTTAGTACATCATCGTCTTCTACTTCTTTTGGCACTGGGTCCCATGCCAGCTCAGCAAAGGTCCATATTTTCCCCTTCCTTTTGCTGCTGATATAGTCCTGAAACTCTGTGGACCTTCAAATCTCTGGACCAGATCCAGTTCTGGGATGGCTTCATCTTTTCTTATCTGCACATTCAAATAGAGTCTCCAGGCTCTTCCTGGGTCACCCGTCATTCCTTACACCTTTTTCTTTTCATTTGAGTTATGTCAAGAGCTCCTTGTTCATTAATACAGACCTCTTGTTGCTTTTGATTTACTGTTCATTGTGAAGCCTATTCTTGTGGAGGTGGTCATCCTTGAAAATCAACCATCTCTCTTAGACCCCTTTTATTTTCAGCATGCTCTCCTGTGGAATTCTTCCAAGCACATCCTTGAACAGGCTGAAGTCTCCTTTCCTGAAGTCTTTTGCTGTATTGCTTTTTGCCCTGCTGTCTCCTCTTGGCTCCTTGACTTGGCCATCTCATGGTCACTGTAGCCAAGGTTGTCCTCACCTCCATATCCCCAGACAGTTCTTCCTTATTTTTTTCTTCACAAACCTTGTGACCTTCTCTATAAAGTCCTCAAATCCATGAAGACTTTATCAAAAGCTTGCAAAACCTAAAAACTTCAGCTTCAATACCTCAGTCACTATAAATTACACAGTAAAAAAACTTGGAAAATATAACTATGATAATATTAGAAAATATTACTGTGTGCTGCCTTATTCTTACATTCTTCCATGGTCTCACCTACAAATTTTCCCATTGATTGAGATTAATTTTTTTCAGTTCTCACTTTCCAATTTTTATTCTTACTCAGAGAACACAACAGAACTGAAATCACTATGAAATTCCTTTTAATTTCTCAGTTTTCTTTCTCTAAATACTTTAAATATCATTCTTTCTTTAAAAATATTGTAAAAAAACCATATGTCTCTCTGTATTTCTTCATCCAAAGATATGTGGGCAGTTGAATTTCACATTTCACATCTCTGTGCTTCCAATGGTTCTGCTAGCTGTTCCTTGGGAGAACAAAACAACACGCCTAAAAATTAAGCCTACATGGCAATACTATCAATAACTTGACTTCCTCAAGATAAATATAGGTTTCTATATTAGCACTTTGGTTATACAAAAATATTTCTACCAAATCTTCAATATACCATTACATGTTACCACTGCACAGATCAAAAAGGCACCCTCTTTAAGACTTCATTTTTAACTGATGATGCGAACCAACACAATTCCCCTTCAGAATAACCCACCCAACAAACTTCAAAAAACTTCCTTATTCGATATTTTGATCTTTATCTCTTTCTAAAATATATGAAGCAGAAGATCAATTTACTTTTTCCCCCTTACCAGCTGAACACACGTTTTCAAAGCGTTCTTCTTCAACAGCATTATTAGTGGAAGATGAAAGGACAGCTATCAAAAACAGCCACACTACATGTACTTACATTTTCTCTGGAAAATGGGTTTTGTTATTACCATCTGGAATTTTTTGCCTAATCTCTGCCAATGTTATTTGTGAACAAAGCAGGGCATAGGATGGAGTGTAGAAAAATTCAGCTGCTACAATGCAGTCTGGAAACTAGCTTAATTTAATATTCCTTATGCTAAATTTTAGATATTGCTTTGAACATACCTACCTGTTTAAGCTCTTTGACTGATTCGTTGTGGCATATGATATCTTTTGGTACCATCATGTGGCATATGATATCTTTAGGTACCATCACTCTTTTCTAAGTAAACATGCGCCTGTGCATGGTTTCTCCCTTCTTTTCATAGAAACCATGGATGAAACACTCCTGCAGTTATTTTATATTAGTATTTCAATAGAATTCACACATGATGACTCTCAGAGAGTTAGAATTTTAAGGACAGTATGTTTTGTTGGTAGTGGTGAGTTTTGTCTGGTTGTTTGGTTTGGGTTTTTTTACAACTACAAAATAAATATCCCAAGCTTATTGTTCTACTGAGTTCAATGTTTGTTTTGTTAATTAAAGCAAAGCACTCAATACAAAGTGAACTTAATGTTGTAAGCAGCATTTGAAAAGGGATGGTGAAGTACAAACCGAGCTACTTGACACTGCATGTTGACAAATGTTTAGTGTTTTATTGACTAACTCACAAGCTGAGTAATTTAAAATAACCCTGTATCTATACTGACACACAAAGATCTTTGAAACAGAGCCTTCAAAAATCAACAACAACAAATACAGAAAAGTGGTGGGTTTTATATTTTGGAAAATATATTTGATGACAGTAAAAAAAAAAAATTGCTACACGCTCAATTTTTGTTCTCCTGCTGTTCACATAGAAATGGCAAGGTACTTCTAAAATTACATTGAGAAACTCTAATTATTTTTGTCATACATGAAAAGATAGAATAGAACAATTACCTTAACAATGATTCCACTGCAATTCTGTTCTGAAGAACTTGACATTTTACAAATCATGATATATCTTACAAATAATGAGCAAAATAATAAAGAAAGACTTCAATCTGATAGTGAATCTTTGCTTTGCTCTCTTACTGCTTATAAAACAGAAACTAAAGGTGATTTTTTATTTTGAGTCAGCAATTATATCCTTAGAGTTTATAACCCACTTTCATATGCTATCACTTTGCACATGAGAGAATTTATGACCATTTTCCAGCATTTCTTCATTAACAGCTCTAGGAAGAATGTTCCTAGCTTTGTCCCCACAGGAGAACATATAATGAAACAGACTGCCTGAATTTGTTCATCATCATAGAAGCTAGGAGTATTTTTGCTTTGGTTTGTTCTATTTTGGGGTTTTTTTTTTTTCCAGCATTTTTTTTGCCCATACATTGCTTTCCTAAATAGCTTTTTGGTGGTTTTGGCTTTGTATAAATAATTTTTTTAAACATAAAGAAAAGTACATAGGCTATGTGAACTGAAGATGTGAATTCTTACTTACATTATCCTCAAACAGGAAAAAAAAAAAATTTATTGTGTTCTTAATAATGGAATTAGTGAACACCAAATATTATGAATTCATAATTTTTCATATTACCTTTCTTTCTATTTGCAGTCTTTAACAAATCCACAACAAAGGAAAAAATATATTGTTTGGGCCCTTTATTATTGGTGGTTATTAACAGCAGTTAAATGCCCCACACTCTGGGTGGGGGCATTTCCTTTATTTTAAAAGGAAAATCTTGTTTTTTTAATGGAGGAAGGCAAAAAAACCCCACATCATCTATCTCTGAGCTGATCAGGAAGGAAATCGGAAGCTAAAAATTAAAATTTTGTGTTGGTTTGCTAGGGGAAGGCTGTATCAATAACTGAAACCAGATAGTTTCAGAACAACAGCTGTTTGCTTGTAAAACACAACCAGTATACTGGTTGTGTTTTATACCAATATATTTATTTCCTGTACATCCTCCCAAGCTTTCTGCATTTTATTTCAGTCAGCTCATGGAAGTACCAGTAATACTAATGTTATGTTCTTGCTCATATTTTACTTATTTTTCAGTCTAACTCTAACTTCCTTTATTACAAGGACACAGAGAGTAGATATCCTTTTGAAGGTTGACTGAAAACATTTTTAAAAATAATTATTAATGTACAGTTCATTTGCCAGACAAATTCAGCTCAGGCTTTTTGTGCTAATGTCAATGTTACAACTCCTGTTTTCCAAGTAATCAGTTTCTCTGTTCACATTGGCATTTACTACTGACTGTCACAAAGAAATTATATTCCACAAAGAACACTGAAAAAAACCTGCATTTGGCAGAAATCCAAGATTTTTTTAAAGTTTTCCTTCTAGATTTGGAGGGAAAATAAACACTACATTTCATAAGCCCAAATTTTGCGTACCTTCTCTCAGTCTCAAATTTTACAGCTGCAATAAGAACAAATCATTAATCTAGTGTAAGTCCACTGGTTGAAGAATCAGCCCAACAGAAAGTTGCAAATCATGCAAGAGCTTGAAGAAGGGAAGTGCACAGTCTAACACAGGCACTCATACAGTACATGCAGTAGAAAGTGACAAAACCTTAAAAGAAACTGTTCTCAAGAATACAACACCAGACACCAGTTGGTGACTATGAATGCAGACTAGTTTTGGTCAAAGGAAATTAATCTTCCTAAGCTTCTTTTACAGTCAGTTGAGAAAGCTCAGGGTAGCAAAATCCTTTTATGGGATCATTCAGTGGATCTGTCAGTGCTCACTGTTTTAGCTGCCACCCACCTCTCTCTGCTGACCATGAAAACAAACTTCCTAGCTACAATTAGATATTCCAAGCATTTCACTGGTTCCTCTTTTCTTGGGACTGGGGAGAACAGAAAGAAAAAAGCAAATAATGACTGAATTTTACAAAGGCTGTATCTCATTACTGCAAAATGGCTTTACTAGCCTTACATTACTGATGACTGAGTAAAGTGGTGAACATTCGGTGAGTAATTCAGAGCATCTTAACTAAATCTCCCATGCTGAGAAAGTCTTCATGCATACTTTCCTCAGCTTGTATTATATTACAAGTGCTCAATGCAGAGGTCACCCCCTATTCTTGCTTCTTAAAATAAGACTTTGTAATGCATAAACCCAGGCTGGTAGTTGAATTGAGAAGGATTTGGCTGTATTCAGTAAATCTGAGAAAAGATTATTTCTCTGACTATAAATTAGGACAATAGCACTGTACCTGTTTAATTAATTAATTAAATATGGATGATTTTCCCTTAATTCTCTGAGATACAGTAAGGACTGCAATTCCACTTTGTGAGGAAATAGTAACAGCTAATAAATGGTAATATCCATTATTCTACATAAAACATGCAACTGCTTTGTGCTTTTCAAAAAGTGTCAGTTGATTAAAAATTGGCTTTGCTATTTTGAAATCAGACAATGTTCCAACCTCTTAAGAACCTGAAGAAGGATGACACAGGAAAGTGACATAAAATGCTTCAGTGCTAGACTAGCAGTAGAATAATGACTTCATTTGATATGTAGATGTGTAAAGAGAATCTGGAATTTTTTCCTTGTTTATGGCAGACACTAGACATAAGTGAGAGCTTTGCCAAAGTACTCTTGAGGCTAGCCATAAAACATCTCTAACCTTTTACTTCCCCAAAACCTCCGTAATTTTACGTTATCTTTTGATGAATCGGCAATAAGGACTGCTAATTTATTTAGACATTCAAAATCTCCAACTGAGTGATGCAGTATATTTTAAATGGAAAATTCAGCATGCTCTGATACAGCTGTCTTTTTTATTGCTTCATGTTACATGGAGATCTTCAGAATGACTCATATATCATTTGACTTTTACTCCTTTTTAACAAACCAAATTGTTATATAATCAGATTTAATCAGATAAATCTATTTGACATTAATTCCTCACATATTTTTCAAGTTGAACTCATAACCAATGAAATGAATTTATAATGATTACCTAATTACCACAGTTTATTATCATTCCCCCAAACTGTTCCTTCTATTTTTTAAATCAGCTTTGATTGTAGATGCATTTATTATTACACTCCAAGCCAGTTCTGTAAAGAGAAACTAGCTTTGCACTATGGATCATATTCCAAAGTGTATCTAAGTGTTTTACTTAGATCATATTCCAAAGTGTATCTAAGTGTTAGGAAGGCCCAGAGAAGCAGAAGAACTGATGTAATTTACTCTGTAAGGTGATTCAGTTTAGAGTTAGGTTTGTGGAATGAGATTTTAGCAAGCGCATCCCCATTTCTATTTTCTTTTTTTAAAGACGTTTTATTTGTAGAAAGAGCGCAAAGAAATCACTGAATATTCCCTAAATTTCTCTGATTCTAAAAATATCACACTATATAATTACACTGTGCTGAGATTTAATCTGTTTTCAAATACTTATACTACAAAGGATTTAGTTTTAAATGTATAGTTTATTGGAGTGTTGGAGTTTTTGATCTTCCTATTGCAAAAAACCACTGTATTTCAGTTTTAGTTGCATCAGTCCTAACCCCTTTTCTTACATTGAAAAAAAATCATATCTTTGGTTCCTGAACTGCACTCATCTCAAAACAAAAACTCATTTTATTTCAAAGGAACAAATTTATCCAGATGTTTCTTTACAAACTCAAGAGAATCTACAAAAAAAAAAGAAAAAAAAATCCTTAATTTTTTGTATTACTCAAATTTTCAATTATTATCTAGTCCATCCCATGTATTTATGAATTATCCAGGAGTGAGACAGACAAGGAGGCAGAGTGTCTTCAAGGTTTATGCAATCCACAAGAGACCAGTGGGATAAATTTTGGGTTGTCACAAACTCCTTTATGTACATGTGAGAAACCAATAAATAGACAACAAAAATATCTTTTCAAACAACTTTCAAATATCTTGCAGACAAAACAACCTAAACCAAAAAAGACAGAGATTTTTTGAGAATCCCCTACTATGTGGCAGCTGAAGAGGATATATTGGGGTAAGTGGCAGGGAAAAAAAAGAAAACCTAGTACCTTAAAATGATTTAAAAATCAGAACGATTCACTTTGGCCCATTCTTAGCATACTAGGGGGAAAAAATACATTATAATTCACAGAGTTATTCTAAAGTTGATATCTAATTTTAAATGCAGCATTAATGTATGATCTAAAGACAACAGTAGAAAGAAAACAGGGCCAGTCACACATTACTTGGATTATTAATACAATCCCACTTGCCTCAGTTTGTTATCCAGTACATCATACAAGAAATAGGCACAAGGATGCTTAGAAAGATTCTGGATGTAATTTCTACACTAAACTTTTTGGGTTTTTTCAGCTGTACACCCTATTACATACAACAAAGTGAATGACATCCACTCCTTGCCATCTTTTTCTCTTATCTTAAAAAATCAAACTATTGGCAGTTTGAATGCCAGCACAGCAGTTTCACTTAAGGGTTTAACCAAAATCGACACACACAATTATTCTGAAATATTCTTCTTAGAGCCTTTTAAATAAACAGAAAATTCCAGTCACTTGAACTAAGCACTCAGCATGAAACTGGAGTACTACAAACAGATGATGAATTTGCACTAATAATATTCTGAAAGCTGAGACAATTTACATTTAATACCAATCTTGGTTATCTAAGCATCACACACGCTGCCTGTGCTCAAACCACTAATACAACAATCCATGTCCATCAGTCTCATTCTTTATCACAAGAAATCTTAACTGGCAAGATTGATTCCTTGATATCAATGAAAGAAAAGTCACTTCAAGGTCATTAGCAGCAACCTTTTACTGTAAGCACAGAAACTATTTATGCAGAAAAAATTCTCTGGGTTTTGCTTTGGAGTAAGGTTTTATTTGTTTTCCATCTATAAAGAAATTAATTGAGATACTTTTAGCATCATTGTATCCTCTGGTTCTGGTTTCTGGTCAGGTTAACTGTAAGATATTGGAAGAATATCCTGGTATAAAACAAGAAAAATTAGTGTTGCAAAAGATTTCAGTAAAAAACCTAAGATTTTTCAGCATAGAGTGGCACTGAAAAACATTTTCTAGAGCTGTACCAAGTAGGACTTCAATTCTTCTAATGATATGAAGCCAAGATGTATGATAAAGCCTACAGGTATCACAATGGTTGAACTAGCAAAATCTCATTACTTTCTATACATCTCTATCAATAAGATATTTCTGTTTCTTCTTTCTGTTACATCGAGTCTGTGTTCAAGTCATAAAATGAGGTTGGAAATTCCCCATTTCAAAAGGGGAATAGTCATAATAAATATTTTCTGGATGCTATTAACAAATAAATATTGCTGATATTTAGACACTTTGCTATTATTAAATGCTTATGTTTGCTATACATAAAACATTTACTATATCCTGACACAGGTAAACTGTATGTTATTTAAAAGCAAAGTACCAAACAGAGGTACATGTGTTTCCCATGCATTAAAATATTTCTAAAAAAAAATTGAACACAAGTACTTTTAATTGCACAGTTTAAAAATAAGAACCACAAACTCCAGTTAAATGAAATGCTTATACAAAAATTTATATGCAAATGACAGTATCACTCTGAATCCTGACGAGATTCCTGTGCTGTCTTTAAATTAACAGGTTCCCTCTTCTGTGAGACATCCATTACTTCAATTTTACCACTGCTCTGCCAATCACAATAAGCACTTTTCTTCTGCTGCAACAATAGCTAACTCTTTGTTAACACACTTCAAGTTTCTACAAGATGTACCAAAATAATTTTATTTCTTAGTGGATCATTATTTGTCTCCTGTAACTAATTTTTGCTTTTCTAATACTGTTTTCTATAATGAGCCCAACATTTTTTTAGAAGTGCAACTCCTTTACAAAACATGAAGCTATATACACTATATTTTCGTTTTTCACCCTCGTACTTTGCTTTTATTTTAAGAAATGAGCACTACTCATTAGAAAGATTCTATGCTACTGTCACCACATAAAACTGTATCACTGAAATACTGTAATATATTTTCCTTATATACAGTAGTCTTACTTTGGAAGACTAAAGTGTACAAAAGCTCTTTTTCTCCAGCTAACCCTTGGTTTCAATTATATCTTACTGCAATTATAACTCTATCATTAGCTATTGCCAACTAATCATAGAATCATGTCAGAAATAAAGTCTCTACTAATACAGAGGGGTGGGAGAAAAGGCAGCTTTTTCTTCCCTGCCTTCCTTTTGACATGTTAATTGTTCAATAATCACAGGTTAAACTTCAAACTCTTCTTCATGAATGAATTTCTTGTCTGATGTTATAACTGTGTATATCATGTTAAAAATGTGAAGGCAAAACAGGATTTCAGTCATCTTTCATTAACTACAGGTTACAATAGCAGGAACTTCACGGAATTCATGGAATTTGCCAAATTGCTACACAAAGTTTTAAGTATCTTTACTGTGCCAGAGTATGGCAATTCCATTTTATTTCTCATTAATACAAACAGGTCTGTAAAGACAGATCTTTGCCTAGAAGAAGCACATATTCTAGAAAGGAAGACATAGCCTCTTCCCACTTAAGTAACAGAACTATTTGAAATAAAATGCTTTAAAAATGGACACACAAATCTGCTTTTAAACCAGACAAGATAACATACTTCAGGTGAGAATGATTACACTGTGTGATTTTATTAAGGTACTCTGAAATTTATTTTCTATGTCAAATAATTATTTTTTCTCTTCAAGACTTCAATTAAGTATCTATATGCACATGCTTATCATTTGAAAACATTACTATATTTCTCTAAGAAAGTTCTAGATGCAAAATGTTCATCAGCCAAAACCAAAACATACTTAGCAGGTGCTTTGAGTAACTGTCAAAAATCCAGTCACTTCTATCTCTCTTTACCCATAAAAGTATAATAAAGCATTCAGATTCAATGATCCTCTGCCAACTCATCTGAATTCTCCTTACTCAAGGACAATTTTTTATACCAAACTAAATTAGATATTATTTAGAAGCACTGTTTCAAGATCCTTACTTCTGGTTGTAGTTTTAAGCCAGGTGTATGTGAAAGGAGAGATAGATGGACATCATTACTAGATCTGTTTCCTAAATCATATTAAATTAGGAAAACCTTTAGTTTAATTTATCTCTCCTTTTGAAGAGATTAATAAAAACACTCTGCCATGGATAAAAAGGCTCTTGTATATGCCCAAACAGAAGATGTTCTGAATGAATCCTTTTGAAAAGGAAGCTTTAGATTATAAAGATAGTAATGTGAGAACAGTACAAAAATAAAAAAGAAAGGAAGGAAGAATACACATGAAAGTGATAAAATTAACAGGTGAAAGAGAAATCAGTCTGAGCTAAAGTAGATCTACTTAAGTTTAGATATGAATGGATACATGGTGTCAGGTATGTGAGTAGATAAATCCCTGACCAGTTTGATTCAGAGAAATCCTAAATAACATCATTTGAAAATCATGGCAGATATAGCCTCTTCTGTTGTTACCCAGTCAGAGCTCACAAACTGATCAGACTTGGTCTAGATAAACAATTTGCTTCATGTTCACTTTTGCAAGTAGCAGTACCAATTATATTTCAGGTGGGTAGAAATTTTCTTCCTGAGTAAGTACTAAGTAAATGCCCTTGTACACTTCTGCAGTATTAAAAAAAAAATATTGTATTTGAAAATATATACGTGACAGTTGAGCCAAGTTCCCAATAGGTAATAATTATGTCCTACCTATCTGAATTTTTCCTCCTGGGCTGCTTGCAATGGTGGGCCAGACAGGGTTTCTTTTTTTTTTTCTTCTTTTTTTTTTTTTTTGTATTTAAGCAATTGTGTCTCTGTGTTCAATGAAACAGACTCCTGGATCAAAGCATTTTTTAGTGCTGGTGATATGGCCCTCCTATTTAATGTACTACAGCAATGATTGGAAAGTCAGGACAGTGAGGCCTTTATTAACAAAGCATCTTCCTCATGCTCTTAAGAAGGAGTGACCTTTATTGCTAGCTGTAGTGTAGTCAGGTTGCTCTTTCAAGACTTCAAAAATAATAACCTGAAAAGCTCAGTATTCTTTCTGTGTACTATAAAACCCTTTTACATAATTCTTCTGAAAGCTGTGAAAAGCATTAAGTCTACCAGGAAAGCAAAACTACTGCAAAATGACCTGGTAAAGCTGCAGAAACAAATATGTAACTAGTAATAAAATTATTCAGAAATTATGCTGTATTTCATCCAGTTGATAGATGTATACAGCAGAAGAAGGGAGAAGAGTATGTCTATAACCATACAAAAAAATTGAACTGCAATTTTTTGATGAACTAATCAGAAATTAATAGCACAAAATGAATTTGCTAGTAACACCAATATTGAATGCAGACATAACCCGCATCTTTATAGAGATATACAGAAGAGAACAGAGAAAACAATGAATTTGAATTGAAAGAAAAGCTTAAGGAATAAAGATATTATGGGAGTGAAGAAAAGATGCTTAAGAAGTTTTAGAAGTCAACTTGTAGCACAAAATATAAAACAGCTTTCCACTAATTTTAAAATACAGGGAAAATGGGCAAAAGTAAAAGAAAAAAAAAAGAATGATAAAAGTTCTGGTGCCTGAAAAAAAAGGAGTAGGAGTTACCTCTAAATTCAAGCCCCAAATGTACTTTTAAGACACCTGGATGTGCAGCTATCCTGCACCACCTGGATTAGCTTTGGGATGTTCCTAACTGAGCATGCTGTCTAAGGTGCAGGAGAGAACTCCCATCCATTTACCCAAATTCCATCTTTCATTATTCATTTTAGGGAAAGACACAGCAGAAAACAAGTGCTCCTGAGAAAAGATGGGCATTGATCAGTAATAGATGCCATTATTATAGAGTGGGGAAAAAATATAGCTGTGGGACTTGTAATTTTTTTTACACCTTCCATAGTTATCACACAACACCAATGGGCATTGGGAAATATTACATGGCAGGTACATGCCCTCAAGTAATTGAGCCAAGTATCCACTCCTAGAGCTGAACTTACAAGACCAACTAGGGTCAAAAATGGCTTTACAAAATTACTTGGCTTTAGATCTGTTATTATTAAAGGAACAAGGAATATGTGGAATGTCAAATCCTACTGAAACTGACTGTTGCATTACCATTCTCAATGCAACACCATCAACTGAAGAAGCCCAAGCCAAAATTAAAGAAATCACTGGTCAAATATCAGAGCTTTCCCAATCACTCCAAACCCAAAGCTAGCTTACTGGCTGATGTCCATATTCTAATCCTTGTTACTCATGGGGAGGGGGCAATGGCTGTAATGAAAATTGGGTTGATGATTTCAACTGGAGTAACATTTGTAATTGTTGGAATAGCTATTGTACACTGTAGAATTGCTTGTGTCATTCTCCTGCTGTTTCTACATTTTCTCTGACTTTTATACAAACACATCAACCCCATGGGCAAACTGTGAGATGAAAAAAAGGTCCCAGGAAGACACTGAGCCACAGGGAGATGTAAGAGACTTAAAAAGAGACTTAAACACCAACTGCCTCAAACATTGTCAAGGCCACAGCAGCATGAACTTGAGATAAGCACAGAAGACAGGAATTTACAATAGGAAGGTGCTTATTCCAGGCCTAGAGGAGCTCAGCTTTGGTTAACACACCCTGGTTAGTGCATCTGTGCAAAAATTCCCACTATGGCAAACTGTGGGAGACAAAACAGCTGCTTATACACATGCCATCCTCAGTTATGGGAACATCTGTGAACGCCCATGGATACCCACAAACTGGCCTGAATAAAAGTAGGGTGGCACCTCCAGAAGACTCTGTGACCCCTGCTACCAAGAAGACCAGGGTGAAGAAGGACCAATGGGATGCCCCTAGATCCACAGTGTGGTGATTATTATCTTCTTGATCTCTTTCTCCTTCACTCTCTCCCTTTACTCTTTCCTATTTCTTTCTATCTCTGTACCTCACATTTACTGTTAAATAAAGTCCATACTACTGGTTTTGGCATGTGGTCTCATTTGTACCTTAATTCAGGCAGAGGCATCTCTCAACAATCAGATCATAACAAGTGGAGTAGAAAAGAACAAAACAAAACTGGTATTCAACTCATGAAATACAAAAGAAAATGTAATAATACATCCTACTTAAAAGAAAAACTGTGTAACAGATAAAGGACAATTCAATATAGATAAAATTAGAAACATGCTGACTTTGATGAGTCACTGTTAATCAAATCCAACCACCTCATCAGAAAAATCAGTAGAAAATATCTGAGAGACGTAGTGTGTTTAAGATGTGTCATAAATATAATGTACAAGGAAAACCCCTGCAACTAGGCTTTTAAAATGAACCTCAAATACAATGAAGTTATATATATATATATACCTTATATATATTTTGTAGTTGTAACACACACAATACCACATAGAAGATCACACAGTGAAATTGCTGCATTGCCATTTAGTAATTAAAGCTCAAAATAAACTGGTCAGGATCCAGATTTTGTACCGAACAAGCTTTTTGCCTATGGCACTGTATTTGTTCATTGTTGGAATATGAGTTACTGTCTTCCAAAAAGGATGAGGTTAGGAGCATCACCTCTAAAGGGAAGTAGGTTCTGGGGCTCCCTTCATATCATAGGACCACTGCACTTTCCCTCACACAAGCAATAAGATGGCCTGTGGCAACACTGCAGGGAGGAGGAAAACCTCCTCAGAAATAAAACAAGAGCATGCAGAGCTTGCTGCAGCAAATCAGAAAGTCAGTGCATTGACTGCAAGCAGGCATTCCCCCTTTTAGGATATTTGAGAGTAAAGAAATGTACATGAACTTTGAACACCTTTTTGTCAAGGTTTAGGAATGGTATTCCCTAATGTAATGTTCCTACTGAAACTTGCCAAACCATGTGGAGTTCAATAACACCCCATTCCCATGTGGTAGGCTGGAGAGGACAATTGAAGGAACAAGAGGGAAAGATCATGGGCTGAGGTGAGAACAATCTACTGGAAATAAGCAATGAAATAAGAAAACAATCAGTAACAGCAACAATACTAATGACAGATTCTACAAGAGAAAAGAAGTGAACAATTCATAAGTGATTGTTCACCTGCCTACACAGAACCCCCAGAACACCTGACTGCTCCCTCTGCCATGCTACTCCACATGGAAGGGAGCCCTTCCCCCATTCCCAAAAAATGATGTGAGTGGTAGACTACAGCCTGGGTTCTAGACATGCTTCCCCCTAGCTACTGCAAAAATTTAACCTGTCTAGCCAGAACCAGGACACCATTCAGTTGAGACTATTAATTTTCACTCTCTTTAAAGTCCTCTTGTTAATATCCTAGCTTAAAAAAAAAAAAATTACTATTAAGCATTGTTTTATGTGATTTGAGGAAAAGATTGAAGAATATTTTCCTGACATTTATGGGTCACCTGGGATTCTGTAAGAAGTACAAATGCACACACACACATATTTTTCTCAGACATTCATATTTCTAACACTGTATTAGAGTCATAACTGTGCTGTATTAAGAGCAATTCAACAAAGCATAAAGAGAAGCTTGTATGTAGGTTCATACTATCCCATGGGAGAAAACAATGTGGAAAGGAATAATTCATGAAGCTCTCGTGAGATTTTTCTTAAGAATAATAAAAGGGGGAAACACAGAATGAGAAGCTGGAAGAAAAAGAAGAGGTCAGAGATTTGAAGTCCTCTCTGGGAAAGGTGCTTAATGTTTTGGAGAATCTGGAAACCTTTCTGTCATCAGTTTCTGATTTGAACTCTACAGAATGGAAGCTACTGTGTTCTTTAGAGAATTTTAGTTTTTGTTGGTATTCTCCTTAACAGTCTTTTGGGTTTTCTTGGTGGGTGAAGGGCAAAGATGTCAAGAAAAAGATTCCAACTGCCACCAAAAAAGGGTCAACTTTGATGTGCAAATTAATTTTAACAAGATAAACAAATCAGAAGTTTTGAGGAAAAGGTAACCTATACATAACTTCAAAAACCTCAAAATTGAAATATTAGATGCTTTCCATTAAGGCAGCCTAAAGAGAGATATTATGAGCTTTTACCAAAAGGAAAAAGTTGAACTACACTATTTTGAAAGGTCACTGTTAAACTTTGCATGCGGACAAACCAGCCCAGTAGATCTTCAATAAATGTAACAAAAAGGGCCAAGATCTTATAAGAAAAGTAAGATTGCTCACATGTATAGGAAAGAACCTGAAGGCAAAGCTGAAATAAAGTATCAGAAAAACAATAAAGTAAATTAAGTTACAAAATCTTAAAACAGTGAATGAATTAATACTAAAAAAGTAATATGTATTGTATTTGGTGAATACATCTGCTATTTTTCATACATGGGCATTATTATCTCTAATGAATAGTAGGTTAGATAAAAACAAGAGGAAAGTAGAAAGGCGAGTATTAAATTTAAGATGCAAGATAATAGCAAGGGAAAAGAAATCCTTTCTATATGTGTACTGAAATGTCATCAAAATGCCCTGTGATATCAGTTATGTAGTGAGTCACAGCACAATTATATTACAATTTCAGCAAAATTTGCAGAGGCATATAATTTTTCATAATTTCTCTCAGATGGGTGCTAATTATCCCTGCCTCCCATCAGTTTCAGTAAGAGAAGGATTAGTAGTAAGATGCAGTACTTCTACAGAAAGTAGTTACAAGTGTCATAAGAAGAGCTGAGGAGAACTAAGGACTTTTAAAATTATCAATTGGATATTATCAGTAATGTTATTAACATGCACTTCATAGAACATTTTTAAATATACTATTTAAATACAAGTTTCTATTGTCTTCCTTTGAAAGTCAATCAGTATTTCTAAGTATTTCTTTAAAATGTCTTAGAATATACAAGACATTAGACATTATCAAGACTCATTTTTAGCCACTCCAGAGTTGACAGCTTTAGAGATATATTTTGCAGACTTTCAGTATAGGAGTGGAATATTAAAAAAAAAATTGAACTATCAACTTCAGTTTAGACCTGGATTCCTTTCCTCCTTGTTGCATTTTTCCATTTGAAAAAATACTAGGACATTAAATTGTTCTGAGTTTGTCCCTCCTCAAAGCAAATAGCTAAATCATATTGAGAATTGGATAGTGCAAAAACTTAATTTCTAAGTATGAGCACTTTCTATCATTTACAAAATCACATTGTCACTACTGCTTAATCTGGTTTCATATATATGTGTTGAATTCCAGTTATTTTGATCTTTGATCCATTTTACTGAAGAAAACCCAAAACACTAACTATCTATCTTCCCAGGTCAGTGTTTGCCTTGTCATTTTCAGAAAATGTACTGCTCTTTACACAACATTATTAGTCTTGAGATGCTCAGATGTGGTTCCTGTATACTGAGTAAATTAACAATTCCTAGAGTTAGGCAAACATCATTATAGATTATAATATATCTATAGTAAAACTTAGAGTACGCTGCTTCTGGGGACATATTACACAAGGAGTAGAGAATCTAGAAATAAAGAGAGATAGAGAGATCAAAACTGTGAAAACAGTGAAAAGTAAAATAAATTTTGAAGAAAAGAAGGTCTGGGGATGAATCTAACTCAATGTCTTTCTTTTGTTGTTTCTTCTTTTAATCCAGATACCATTAATTCTTTCTTCCTCCCTATTTTACTTTATCTGGAAAGAGGGATTAATATCCCACATACACATATATCTGAGCTCTATTAATTTTAGTGCCTTACTCCATGGATATTGAATCTGACCTTCTCTTTCTGTATTTGAATTGTAACTCAACTGGTAATATTATGACACTAAACTATAACATAATTTTTGCTTAGGAACAATGAGGTTCCTGTGGATCCACTTCTCAGATTTGTCCGGGTCCCCCTGGGTGTCATCCCGTCTTTCGGATGTGTCAAACGCACCACTCAGTTTCATGACATCTGCAAACTTGTTGAGGGTGCCCTCAATCCCACTGTCTGTGGGATCAAAATGCCCTGTGATATCAGGGTATTCTATAGAGATTGACAGAGATTGATAGAGATGTTGAAGAGCACTAGGCCACAGACAGATCCCCGAGGGACACCTCTTGTCACTGGCCTCCATTTAGACATGACAACACTGAGTTTTTGACCACAACCTCTGGCTCCATCCATCTATCCATCCAGCTGGATGTTACATGGAATTGTATTGAAGGCCTTGCAGAAGTCTAGATAGGTGCCATCTGTTGGCCCTGCATTGTCAACCATTGCCACCAGTGGATCATAAAAAGTCACCAGACTGGTCAAGCAATTGGTCAAGCCCTTCAAGATAAACCTGCTCCAATGCAGATGTTTTGGAAATCTGCTTCACCAAGGAGTACCTTCTGCTCCTCCAGCTTTAAACTTACCTCTGCTGTTTCTTGCTCTTTTTTGTTCTCTTATCTCTCTCCCTCTTTTTTTACGCCCTTTTCTGAATGTTCTTTCGGAGGTGCCATGGGTGTGCCCTGCTGATGGTCCCTTGGGAATGGCTGCATACAGCATGTGACATCCCATCCTTTTCCCTGAGAGGCCACACTTGTGGGCCCTGCTGCCAATTCCTAGGCACCTGCACCCAGCACAAGAACTTTCTCTGCTTATTTTTTTGTTTGTTTTGGTTTTTGTTTGGCTTTTTTCATACTCAAAAATGTATGCATCCAGCTTAGAAATCACTTACTCTTTTCATGTCTGCAAAAAAGCCAGCAGGACCTTTCAGTCTTCAGCTGAGCTGTTAGCTTCATCATTTCCATTCATCATTTCCCTTTTATTTCTGTGTGTACAGATGCATCTTTCTTTTTCTATCAACAGCTCATGCCAGCTATTACACTTAGAATTGATTAGTAAGAACTCCAAATAATGGTTTTGAACATAACAAATATTGTAGACGGGATCTTGTGGACGTGGGCAAGACACATTTCAATGTAAGCCATGTGATTATTATCAAACTAACAAAAGCAATTATTATTTAACAGAGAACTTTTCAGATTATGTTGGGATTATCCTAAGCCTCTCAAGGGACTTAAAACCATCACTCAAGCAAGATGAGCTTTTGAGCTTTGAAATTGTCCATTATTTTACAAACCACCACACTGAGGAAGCTCAGTTTACTATCAGAACTAACAAAACCAGACATAAAAGAGAGATGATGTGTGGGAACAATTTTCACCTTAAAAATAAAACATTCATAAAAAAAAAGAAATAAAAATAGACAAACTAGATATTTCATTGTAGCAATATTCCACACATATAACAGTTCAGGTGATTTCAGACTCACTTGGGCTAGACAGACAGCACAACTCCCAAAGTAACAATTTGTCCACATTTTGAACTTTGCTAATACAAAATGGCCAAAACAAAGAAAGCATACCCTGAAGCCTACAAAATACAGATGAAAGCCCATTTTTAGTCATGCATGAGGATAGAATTCTAATACTAGCTTTCTATTTTCCTCTGTATTTTTAGGTCATGGCCATGTTAGGTAGCAAACACTTGCTTTCCAGAAACAAAAAGCTTTACAAATTATACAAATATTCTGTTTTTCATTCTTTGAGAGGTGCCATATACACTGCTGAATATTTGGAGGAATGGGCAAAACAACTAATTTTATTATGAAATACTTATTGGGGAAAAAATAGATTTCTATTGAACTATTATAAAAGAAAACTATTATTATGATCTGTTTGTACAGGGAAATGTTTGTGTCACAGATTTCTCCTTTCTTCTAAAAATGTGAAGACTGTACAATCCTGAATGTATAATGCTGACTGTATTTTGGGCTGCAATTTAGCCCTCATGTTCTTTTATTGTTATATTTATTTTTTAAATGATTGCTCTGTGAAACATATTTTCTCTATATTTAACAGGGCTTCAAATACACAGCAAACAAAAACAGGCAGAGTTTGTCACGTATCATTTCCATTTCTTTCCTTTGTAACATCAGGAGTATGTAGCTAGTTATGCATCACTTTTCTATTATTTATGAGAGGTTTTGATAAAAAGCTGTTAAATAGAACTTTCTGTTACTTACACTGATATCTTCCAAATCTAAGCTGTTCAGAATGACATTGTTCCTCTTCCAGATGATGGGAGGTCTCAGGGTTCCCTGGATGGCACAACTTAGGACAGCACTCTGTCCCACTGTTGCTGCAGTGGTGCTTATTTTTTGATCTTCAGGCAGATTCAGCTGAACTACATCTGCAAAAAAAAAAAGCATTGTTTGTAAGATCAATGAGCAGGCAGTTTCACGGGCCTAATTAACATGAACTTTTTGTATACTGGCAATTTAAGAACTTTAACTGGAACAAAAGTAAAAAGAGCTTCCAAAAACCCCAATAAGTTCAGCGTATTTCATATAAAGGTCAGCGTGACATTTCAATTAAATTGACTGACAAGTATCAGCCTGTAAGAAGCAGCATTGAACATGAAAGTGAATTCCAGAGGTAGGACTGGATTACACATGACTGCATATCCAAGTCAGACACTGGAAGTTATCTGACAGTTAAGGCAGGCACGGTGGACTAGTCAGAACATTTATTCTGTATTTTCAGGCTAACTAGCTATTCCTCATTAGTCAATATTTTAAAAAATCTTTAAAAAATTCAGACGTAAGCGATAGGAGTCCAGACGTTGAAACTTTCCCTGTTCATCTATTTACTAAGTAGATCCAATTTTAACAGAAGGCCATTTCACTTCTGTGTTCCAGAACTCATTTGGACACTTGCAAAAAGAGGAGTGATACACATCAAACTGATTAAACACTGCATACACTTCCCTCTTGTGTAATTGCTTTAAGTTACAGGCGGATCAGCTGAGAGTTAGCTTTTCACCTGTGGTGAACTTGACTAAACATAACTTACTCAAATTCTATATTTATAAGGATTTTGTCATATTAGAAAAAAGAAATACATAGGAACTGAAGATCATTCAAATAAATTTTTTTCCACTCAGCTGCTAAAGCATGAAAAATCTGTTTTTTATCTTTCATTCTTCAAGTAAACTACAAAAGGCATCATAGGTCTATTTTTTTTTTTTAATGATGAAAATACTTTCATACAAGAGACATTAACTCCTTCATTATAGGAAAGAAGGAACTTGTAAGGAAGCTAAGATCTTCTATGGGTTCATTTCAGCCTCATACAACCAATACTTTGTAATTAACACTTGTCCCTGCCCTCCTTCCAAACCCCCTCTACAAGCGCAAGCATTAGAACACATGAAAGTAAGGATAGCTGTTCAATATTAAATTCTTTAAAATTAAATTCTTTATAAATGTGATCAAATAATCACATTTATAATAATTTTATACATAGTTCTAAAGAGAGGCCCCCTGGTTCTTTCCTCTTTCAGAAGGAATGTGCTCTATGACTCAAATGTGAGTGATAGTGCCCACCAGACATGCCCAAATGAGGCTGACCTTTTTTAACTAGATGCATTACCTGACACAATGCCTTACACTAAGGAAAATGAAACATACCAATTAAATTAAATTGATTCTTCTGCTGTTTACTGTACTTTTTAAAATACACTGCATCCTCAGAAATACTTCATGTTTGATGTTACAAGAGATGGCTCTTCACTGACACTATCAGATAGTGAGACATAGCTGCATGGCTACTGAATGATTCAGAACTTCTGGTAGCCAACTAATAGTACACATATTTTGCTTCTTGACTCAGCTCATTATGCAAAGATCTCAAAAGTGAAGTAAGTAATCTGATATTTCATTTACAAATTTATATTATCTCTATATTTCAAATTCACTATTCAATTTAGGAAAGGCATGAAGGAGGAATCATGAAATCAGCTGGTTTTAAAGGGCCATCTATGAAAACTGCTAACCTTCACACGATGAACTGACACAGGCAATTTACATTCTATAAGATTTTAAAGTCTTTTTTTTCAATCAACTTCAGTATTACCATGGATTCCTACATAAATGAGGCCAGTCATTGTTACAGATGTCTATAATTTTAATTAGGGCATGACACTTGAAAAGACAGTGTCTGTCAAATATAAAGTTTAACATTTCCTACATAGGCAAAGATGATTTTCTGAAATCAAAATTGAGAGGCTATTATTTTACTGACACCAAGACTTCAAATGTTTTTTTTTAAACTGTCTTGGTTTTAACATTAATGATAGCCTTATTATAAACAATAATTAAGATAATATGATAATAGCAACAAAAACAGCAACTATAATATAGGACCACAACACTAATTTTGCCAAAGAAAACTCCCAAAGAATTTCTACAAAAATTCTCAGTCTTCAATATAATATATTGTCTTATTATTTGCAATTTTTTATCTCATGACTATGGTAACAAAAGGGCCAAATGCAGAATTTAAATAAATGAAGAAACAGTTGTACTACCTTGAACTATTCAATGCACTGATGTTATCTATTTTTTAAAAGTTATGAAAAAACCCTATTTTAATAAATGCCTGAGAATCACTTCTTTCCTGTAAAATAGTGAACATTTATGTAAAAGCCTTCAAAAAACTATACAATTATGTATATTTATATTATTATTTAATAGGAAAAACACATATAAGTTACATTATAGCTTTTCTTATTTTCTTGAGACAAAACTATTACACATATTTTCTCCTTATTGGGGGGGGGGGGGGAAGTTACTGCCCAACCCAAAAAGCCCCAAGGTTAGGGGGCAGCACCTGCTGCAAAATCTTTGGCAGGTAAGTCCCTGAAAATTGCTGCCCATTAACTTCCTGCAACCACAGTGAAAGAGGCAAATACTGCTGGGGGTGGAAGGGGTGTGGTGTGTGCAAAAACCTGCCAGGTGCACAGGACAGCACTTGTCTCACAGTTCAGGCACTGTGACATTCCTTTGGAAATATAAAACATTGGCCCAGGAATTAAATGATGCATTTACCATCTCTTCTTTTCCCCTTGAAAGAAATATATGTGGTTCTGAGAGCAAATATTTTTTGCACAGGTACTGAAGTTGTGTCATTAAGAGAAATTCCTGACTAGGATGACTTCTAGCTTTCCCTCCATGTTGCCTTTGTAGATCAGCAATAACTGTTTGAAGTTTAGTCACACACGTTTTGCTTATTTAACATTCAATGAAAAGCAGAGTAAAGCTTTAGAAAAACTGGAAGTGAAATTAATTCTGTTTACTGACACCATCAGCACACAAAAAAGTAAATATGGGCATTGTTGGTTACAGAGCAGTAATATTATAAGTAGCCAGCAGAGACTATGTTTTATAGCTTGCTATTTTTAGAAACATGGATCCTGTGCTATGGTGTACCATATTAATGAGTTTGTTTGTAACTCCTCCAGATGCAATATCAATCTGACACGCATCCCTGGTTCTTAATTATAAAAGTTACTGGAAACACTCTTTCAGATAAAGGGGAGAAATGCAAACAAAAAACCTAAACCAAAGCAACCCAAATATTTAAATAAAAGCTAGAAGTATAGTTAGGAGACAAAAACAACAGACAACTGTCTAAAAATATCTGGTTGGAAATTAAAAAAGCTATTATAAAATAGGACAAAAGAAGTGAAAGCAGAATAAATATTAACTATTGGGAAGACATTTTAGAACTTTGACCAGGGAAAAGGAAAACTTACTGAAAAGGCTCAAAAATATAAAAGATATGAAACAAGAAAGGAAATACAAAACCAACCAACTAACCAACCAACCCACACAAGTAAACCAAATCAAAACTAGTAATTTAAATATGAGACATTCCTGCACTGGTTGAGAGACAGTTGAAAGGGTTTGGTAAGTTCCCTGGCTGCTGAAGTCATTCTGCCAACTCCCCTACCCTCCATCCTGCTTTATGACCCTAAGCCAAGTTCTTCTGGCTCTCTCCACCTTGTTTTTATTACTCAAGTTATCACAGTATTTGATCCAGTTTGAATTTATCCTTTAAAACACATGAAAAAAAACTTTACACAATATTTAGGATTAATGAAGTGGAATTTATCAACAAATCCATGTCTTTTCCTGAAAGACTTCAGTCAATACTTCTGTACAATGCAATTGCCATTTTCACACAGATCCCATCTGGTTCCTCAGAGTCTACTGGAAAGTACAGACTATATTATCTTCAAGTATAATTTCTTACTCTTAACCAAGTATAAGAGCTTGTACGTTGTAACATTAATTTTCATATCACTTTTACTGTGCCAGGCTTTAAGGTTATCCAATGCCAATCTTTAAAAAAGTTTGCTTCCTAGATGGTCTTTAGAGAGCTTCAATAATAACTCCTCAAACTGGTATTTTCCTGTTTCATTGAACCCATATCATCCCCCCTTCATCCAACTCATTCATTTTACCACTACTAACTCCCACAATTTTATCTGATTAAACAGAATCTAACATGCAAACGTCCCAAGTGCTTTACTGAAAATTATGAAAGCACTTTTTTTTTCCATTGCTTCTATTTATCTACAATCTATGCTATAAACCTACTCTTGTCTGTCCTTCGGTTAAAATTAGATAAAATTGTAAATAGTTTGTCTATTATAATTTTCTAAGTGTTTTCTAATTATAAATATATTTCTGATATCTTTCAAAAATATCTTCAAAATCACATGCAAAATGACATCACTTCAACTCAATCAAGAAATACTGCAAATGCTGATCAATTGGATTAGAATGTCAGGGCTTGAATTTTCTCAGTTCGACCAGAATGTAGTCATTAAACTGAGAAAGGTGGGAAAAAGCAGTTTTCAAAGCTGACATGTTGCAAAAATATTCCAACACCAATACAGATAAACAAATAATGGAACCTTATTTTAAGCATTGTTGTTTTCAAGAGTCATACATCTTGGGTTGTCATTCTAAGTATGAGTTAAGTTTTACCAATATTCTTGTAAGTTAACAGATAAAATCATATCATTGCACTTTTTAAACAGAGTGGGGCAGTAGGGCTCTGTTAGAAAAAAAAAAAAGATAGTGACAGCTGTACAGTGCTTTGACCAACAATTCTCTTTTTTTAATCCTAAGTACATTGGGTAGATGTGCATAACATGGAACATGTTATTTTAATTGGAAATTTTGATGGTCTAAATTTAGTACTTTTAGGGAAAGAGTTGTTATACTTGGATTTAAGTTTTCTGAAGAAGTTAAAGAATAAATAGCAAAAGCAGGGCTATTTCACTTCTTTCACTATACATGAAAAAATCCAATCTCCAACTCCTTTGATGGCCCAAATGGCCTGTAGGGGATTGTACGCAATCATAAAAGGCATTTGTGGTCTTAGAAGACCAAGTCAGGCTACTAGGAAGAGAAACAATGAAGTATATGAAATTTATTGAGGCTAAATAGCTCCTTATTGTCTCAGGATTAGTAAAGAAAAACCACAATATCACTCTGAAAAAAAAGGGTTTTAAAAGCTAAAAAGTATGAGAAGATGGTACATTTCTAGTCTCTGAATCACTTTATAATTTATCATGTTGTTAAAGGGAGGAAGTTCTTACTCAATTGTAGACTGCCTTGGTTAATTTAATACTATTAACAAATGTGCAATTTGAACCTTCTCATTTGTTTCCATAAGTTCTGTGTATTTATTCAAGGCAGCCAAAAAAACTCTTCCAAGTCTAAACTAATGAACATTATACCAAGTGGTACCCACTATTTAAAATTAAGACCACATCAAGCTTGTATTTATTTTGTTTGCCTATTTCAAAACTAATTTAAAAAAACCCCAACTTTTAAAAGCAAGCAAAAAGCCTTTTGTCTATGAACTACAGTAAGCTCTGTACTTGATGTATAACATTACTTAGTAGCTTGAATTAGGTGAAATGCAACTAGTTAATGTGCCTTTTACTCTTCTGGCATTGATCCCACTTTCCTTAAAATGATGTAACAAAAGCTTTTTCATCAGTGTCATTTTGCTGTTCTTTTACAGCAATTTTAAAATCAGCACACATCACCATTAGCATGACTAATTTTGTCATTATCTGCTGTATATTCTGCTTTGAACTTGTTGTAAACATATTATTCACATATTTAGTAGAATGTTTCAGTATGAAAAGCAACAGAACATGGTTCATGAGTGCCTGTTCCGTAAGATCTTATGCCAGCTAGTAAGTCTTTCTGTTCCCAAAATCCATTTAAAAGCACACACACAAACATGCCAAAAAAAACTCCTAAAAACAAAACAACAACAACAAAAACCCCTAAAAACAAACAAACAAACAGAAAAGCATAAATAACGTTTTCATGACTCAGTGTTTTAGCTGCAGAGCTTGGATTGAAATTCAGGGTAGTGTTGTTACAAAAAGTTGAAAGCTCTTAATGTTATAATTATCACTTATTTGTCTTTTGTCGTCACTAACAAGAGACTTGAAAAACATTTTTTTGTTGAAAATATAATATTGTAATAGCTCCTGCTTTTAGGAAGTCCTGTAGAAACCAATTCCATGAAAAAAAATATCAGGAAACAGGAAAGGAAACACAATAATTTCCGCATTTATTTATAGTACTAGCCAAAGAAATTAATAGACAGGGATTGGTATGGCATCCTAGGAAACATTTACTTTATGGGAGAATTTAAAGCTTCTCTGAAAGACAAATGTGAAGCACAAGGTTTCTGTTTCCTCTCACAATAAGACAGTATTTTTTATTCAAATATCTAGAAACATTGAGTGCTTCCTGCTTTAAAAGCATAAAGGATAATGCAGAATATATCAGCTGACCTCTTGTTTCAGTGAATTTAGCATCAAACTCTTATTACTGAAACAGCTTCCATCTTCAATTTTTAGGACCAAAAATGACTAGAGAAGCAAATATCTTGAAATAAAATTCTTTTAAAAAGATTGAAATATATAAAATTGCTAAATAAATTATAGATCATTATATTTATGAGAAGTTTATTGATGCGTGCACTTAGTGCTTACCATTGAAGCAAAGTCTGTTATTTAATGGTTCTTTGAAGAAGAGGAATGACTGTAGACTGTGAGTCTAAGAAGTAGCTGAAAGACTTTTGGATTAATGGGCTGCAAGTTCATTTGTCAAGAGAGAAACAGTGAAGTGATGACAAGCAGTTTCATCAACTCTGTCCCCTCCAGCAGAGAAAAATTCAAATCAATGATTAGGAATTCTTTGTAAAGTAACTAAAAGCAAACAAAACCCAAAATAATCTTTCTCCATCATTTGTAGGCATGAATACCATATGCAGCTCTGTGTACTCTGCATAGTAGGTAAAAGCTCAGAGAAAAGATAAGAGTGATCAAGGCATGGAGCAGTTTAAATAAATATTTTAAAAAATCAGAAAGGCCTGAATTTTTATTTTAAAAATACTAATGGTGAAGAGAGCTTTGATAGAATTCAGCAAAATCATAAATGTCATGGAAATGCTGGAAAAGCATTTCCATGACAGCACAATGGCTCATTGTTTCTTTTAACACGGGAAAGTCATCTAAATAACTGAGAGGCCAGGTTCAAAATGAAGGACAGTAGTTGGAAGTGATATATCTGAAAAAAAAATCTTTTCCAGAGGTTACTCTTGACTCCAGAAGATTACATCGGCTGATCACACAAACACTTGGGAGAAATTATAATGATATTATTATTACACTTCTCTAAACATAAACTCAAGTTCATGGTTGAAACAAAGCATTGGAATGGCTGGACCTGGGACTTGTACAGTTGGTTTTATAGTGTTAAGGCATATTTCTTAATTCTACATGGAAATCACCCAGGAAATTGGATTTCAAACTTTCCTTTGCAGAAAGAAAGCTATAACTGTTAGTTCATTTAGTAAATTAAGTGAACGTAATTTGAGGTAATTTAACATTTTTAATGAAACAAGTAAATCAACTGCAATGCAGTTGAATTAATAATTAGTGTGTATTTTCTCTTGAAAATAATTTTATCCCCCTGATATTTTTAATTGATTTTAATAGTATTTCCTCTGAATATCTTTGGTCACACATTATGCATTTTAACTTTAAAAAAATATTATTAATGGCAATCATTATTAAAATCAGCAAGTATCACCTTTTGTGAATTTCAAATTCATAAACTGATTAAGCTAAAACAAAATTTCTGAGCTCATTAGACATGTGTTTTAAATTTAATTTTTACTTTAAGGAATTTAATTTATGCCCACTGACTCAAACTCCTCCTCAGGACCCTGTGTTTTGCACAAAAGTGCACAAAATCCATATGTATCAGTTCTTGCCCTATATTCTTGTATCTTTATTACAGGAATCCTGAGCATGTTTTGAAAAGTATCACCACTGCATTTGTTAAGGATATTTACAACAGTGTGGATAAAGAGTCTACCCTACAGACTATGTTGTTTTGAGAGCCCTGTGAAGTTGGATTCAATTGTTATGAGAACTTTGGAAGCCTAAGGGAAAAACCAGGCCAAGAAAGTCAACTCCTGATCTGTACAGCTTCAATGCCTTCCATGGCAAGGGAAATCAGCAATGTACTCCCGTAATGCTGAGAGCCTGTTTCTCACAGGCCATTTATTAGGCATAAGCAAAACAATCCAAACTTTGCATACCCTGACTGACAGACTAGTTCTTTCTCTCCATGAAGAAGAATGGAATTCCAGCTTTTATGCATTTAAGTCTCTTGAAGAGACAGTAATCGAAGTGGCAAATATTAAGTCTCTCTCCCTCCTGTCTCTGCTATCATCTCAGTGGACTGAAACTGCCTGCCCAACCTTAACATATCCTCTCAGTATGCTCTGTAACTGATTTCATGCACCATTCAGTGAATCCTAAGGGAAATTTCAAAGCTATTGTGACGGGTTAAAATTCGATTTGATGTGTGTTACTGGAATTGCTGATCTGAAAGTAGTCAGATGTGGCATCCTAGGTTTATGTGTATATAAACTTGCAACTTTTATAGATTTAATATTCCAACTTAGACAACAATATATTTCTAGTCTATAAAGTTGCTGCAAAAGTTAATTATAAATTATGTTTAAAAAAGATTCTCTGAGTAAATGAAGTAATAATTTTCGGTTAACCTATTCCCATTTTCAGTCTTAGATCCCATTTTAAAGTCTACACTTAAGATTAGTAAGATATAGTTAAAACACTTGTACATAAAAATATTTACAAAATAACAGAAACCAAAACAGTCCAGAAAATATGATAAATTCTCTCAAGTAAAATGATACATTACTGTTTAAGAAAATATGCCAAACAACAAATTCCAATCATACCTGTCCTGATATGTGATATCACATCGACAGTGATGATCACATCTGTAGACACACATGAATAATGACTGTGCATCCACAGCATTTCAACATTTTCTAACACATTTTCTTAAACACAGCTGTTCTTGCAGCAATAGCTACTTTTTTAAAATGCACTAAAAAAGTGCATTTTTTTTTTAATTTTAATATAAGGGGAGAATATATGTTAAAAATGCCCTGTGCACAAGTAAAGCAAAAACAAAAATCTAGCGGATCATAGAGCAGTATTAGCATGTATATTTCAAATAAGATATATTAGAACTTAAAAAACCTCACGGACTTGCAATAAATTTTCTCATTTAGGGTTCAACACTTTACACTTATATCCCTTGTAAATTCAACACAGAATTCATGTCTTTGTTCAGAGTATGGAGAATGACTCTCCACAACAACACTGGCATTGTCACTAAAAAATACTGCCTGTGTTTGAGCTTCAGATATTTTTTTTAAAATTGAAAAATAATTCTTGCTATGCTAGTGCATTTTTAATAACAACCATTTCAGAATTGGACTGTGTCATTTAAAAAAAAATAACAGCAGAAAGCATATCAGGTATTGATGCAACATGGATGGGAAGTTAAATTTAGTCTCAGCACTTTTTGGGGCATCTCAGTGCTTAATTTTCTGAAGTTAGTATTTTTAGGTGCACATAGCTGAACTTTAAATCTTCCAAAATTACTGTGCTGAGTCTTTGCAACAGTGATGAGAAAGGTATTTAAGATGTTCAAAAGAGGAAAAAAAATGCAGAAGAGAGTGAGAAAGGCATATAAAATGATACTAATTGAAAAAATTTTGAAAGTTAATTAGGTTGAATAAATTTTTCCATTTCGTTACTAACATGACATATCCTTTTTCTTTTTGAGGAGAAGCATTGCTCATTTTTGCCAAATGTAATGCACCATTTCCAAAACACCTCTCTAGTTTTGCTGATAACATCACATCAACACCAACTTATGCACATGACCAAGTTTCTGAAAAGCTTCAATTTGATACTTCTGTGCATGCTGTCAGTTTCTGTGCATTTCACCAACTCCTCTGGGACATATTTCTGTGCACTAGAAAATATCTTCACCAAAAATGCATATTTTAAAACATATTTTAACAATTTTTCTTCTGGATTTGCTGACTACTGTAGTGACCAATCAGATGAAAAAAAGGAAAAAAATATATGACAACTCTCTACAGTCACTGTAAATACATTCATTAACTTTAAACCCTAAGCTGGGTGTGCCATTGATCTTGCATCATAGGCATATATCTGATTGCACAGATATCACTGTCTTGAAATTATGATTATATTTAGTTAGTAAGGGAGAAATTGTTCAGGAAAAGGTCTTCATTTTCCTTATTTTTTTATGTTCCTTCAGTTAAATACCAGTGTGGTCTGGTTTGTTTCAAAAAAATTATTCATGCCCTTGCATTTATTAATTTGAGTTTTGGATAATTTATAAATTTAGTATCTTATGTTTCAGTTTTGGAATGATGTAGACAGAAACAAGTACTACAAAGAGATCATTCTGCTGAAAAGAACACTGAATGTTACTCTGGTGTACCAGAATATGTAATGACTGGTAACAAAATCTTGACAGAATAGCGAGAAAGAAATGCAATGAGGCCAGATCAAGATACAGATTTCCAAAATTGGGATGTACTTGCAGCTGTGAGCAGCCTAAGCAAGGCTTCTAAATAGTCCAGCTAAAGTGGAATTCATCACGGTGCATAAAACTCTTAAAACCAGAATACTTCTCCCCATAGAAATATTTAAAAACTGCTTATAATTTCATGTCATCTGTTCCATTCAAAAGACAAAAAGATTGTTTTTCACTAATAGCTTCAAAAAAGGTCTCTCTTCAGGTAAAAAAAGAAAGAACATATGAAAATTATACTTGATAGAAAGAAAACCAGGAGGTTGACAGGCAGTGACCTCAGGATTTATCTGCAAATCAATAATCACACATATTTGTACATGAAAACAACCACACAAGATTGCTATATGTAAAATCAGTATTTTGACAACTTCTCTCATTTACTTTAATTTAAAAACTGTTAATAAATCTTTGCTTTTTCTTCTAGCTGCTTTTCCAGCTATACAGAATGTCAGGTGTGTTTAGATTAGTCTGTGCTTTTTTCTTTCCCGCCCCCCACCCCTTCATTTCATCTCTTCTTATTCTCATCTTTTATTTCTCCCCTGTCCTACTTCCCCTTTTGTTTTTCTACCTTACTATTTACATCCACTGATCTTGTTAGTTCTTCTAGTCCCTTCCTAAATACATTGAGATGTACTATTTATGCAGTAGCTCCAGATACTGCAGCGAGCATCAGCTGGCTTTTGTCACATCTGGAACTGACTTGGCTTCATCACTGGACAAGGGAGGGGAGGAGGCTTCACAGCTCTGCCTACCTAGAGCTTGGCAGCACCACTTGGTGTGCTAACCCATTAGAGTTTGCAGGTATGCACCCTTCCTGTCTGAATTCTGGGCAAGATGTGCCTGTTCCCAAATGCACATCTCCTCCTGCATGGCAAGGTGGGAGCTCCAGTGTTCTGGTAAGCACGCTAGTCTGGACAACAGGGAGAACAGGACAGTGAGCACTTTATTTTTCACCCAACAATTTATCTCAGATATTTTGTTCAGATTTAAATCTTAATCTAGGCAGTAATACACCCTTTAGAAGATACTACCAGAGTATAACTTGCTGTCAGAATAGGAGGAGCACATACAAATAAATACAAGTATATTAGCCAGATTTTCTTCTATTGCTACTGAATTTTCAGTTTGTTCCAAGCTAAGAAAAAATTTGTTTTCAAAACACCAATCACAAATATAAATGTTAGCCAATATAAATTGATACTAGAAACTATTCAAACTTTTCAATGGGTGTATAAAATACATGACAATATTTGCAATTATGTCTCTCCACCTATATCCTGTAGAAGTCTTCTTCTATGGACCTGGTCACCATGTGTCACCATGACTTTAAAACCTTTATAAAACAAAGATTCTAGAAACCACCTATTAGATCACTCTTTTTAGATTTTCCTGCACAGCTTTTTGACAGGACCTGGAACAGCATTCAGCTGTCTACAGTGTCAAGTCCTGTCATCTCTAGAACACTTCCTTAGCTGAAATATGAGCTTTCCCACCATCCCATCCAAGAATGCACAGTTTCACAGTTTATCTTTTCAGTCATTCACAGAGCATGCCAATGCATATTGCAGATGTAGATTTAAACTTTAAAATAAAGTTTTCACAAAGTTTTAGAAAATCAAACTTAGTCTCACTTCCCCCTACTCCAGATCACTCTTTTCTTGACAATCCCTCAAAATCTGGACTTATGGTGCTGAGCCATCACATCAGGCTTCAGATATGAGAAGATACATCTTCTGAAATATAGTAATTCCTATTCAACATCTGTTATAAATTCCTGATATGGAAAAATGCTTCTTCTTGATAACACTTTTCACAAAGAATGATTGCAGACTAATGACAAAAGGAAAGAGGATGTGGTGGAATGGGATATACACACAAAGCTGGGACACAAGCACAATGGGACACATAACACATAAAGTTTGCAGTATAAGTTCCAAATGTAGTCTGAATTTGGAACATCAAGAAGAATCCACAGCTCTTGAAGCACAGTCCACAATCTATTGCAGTAACACAGCTTTATAATAAAGCCACCGTAATCAGATAAATAAATCCATGTGGTCAGAACAAAAGTATCCTGTAACTGATAGTGGCCAATAGCCCAAGGAAGAAAACACCAGACAAGCATAGAGTGATAATATTGTTTTAGCACTCATCAATACAAAATTGCCTGGCCAGAGGTAGTTTATGGTGGCAACACTAACATCATGAGTCAGGAGAGTAAACTACCCTGGAAGAAAAGTAATATATTCAATCATTAGCTGGGCTGTGAGCTGAAGAACTCAGCAATTCCACTGCTTTAAGCTAAAAAATACCTTAATTTGGAATGGAGTATTTTCCAATAAAGAAGAAGGAAAATAAAATCCTGTCATCATGTTTTTATACTAAGGTGATATAAAAGAAGAAAACCAAACCAACCCAAAGAAAATATATCCCAAATCAAATTACCAAAATGACTACCTTTTTTTCTTGAAAGGAAAAAAAAAAACCTAAAAAAAATGTAGATCTCAGATATTAATTCATTATGACTACTAAACTAAAAACTCTTGAGTGGTTCAAATATATGAAAATAATACTGATTACTATGTTTTAAATCTGAAAAATGTACACCTTTTTTATGGATAGAGATTAAACCACTGCTGTCAGAGGAAAACAATTATTGGATTAAATGTGTAGTAATTATGATAGCTACACATTTAATCCAAACATATAAGCACAAATGTAAAGGATGAAGTTCTGGTATATGTCTATCTTCTCATACATATAGCAAGTTTACTTATGAACAACTTCGTAACAAAACGAAATATATATGAAATATATGAAATAAAGGCAGGATTTTCTAAGGTGAAATAGGACCAGGAAAATTAAAAACCCCTTGGAAGTTCTATACAAAATTTAGAAAATTGAATCAGAATGTGTATTAAATCAAAAAAACGGAAAGCTTCTTTATAATAAAAACTACATTTCAGTCATCTTGATTTCCACAGACACTCCCATCCCTGCAAACTGTAACATATTTTTTAACATGGATTTCAAGTTCTACACTCAGTCCAAGTGTCAGTTTCTTTGGTTTTCTCAAGCTGATTCTGCTCACTTTCTTGGGCTGCTTACATCAAAATATGTAGTTTGTTTCAATTACACAACTTCCACCTAACTGTTTGTTGTCTACTAAGAAGTTCACCTCAGCTTGTGCACTCCGTTCACTTTTTCCCAACTTCACTGGACATCACCATTTGTATTTGTTTTCTCAGCCCCCATCTTTCTGGGAGAGAGATTTTCCCTAGGTCCCCTGCTACTCATCTGGCAGACAAAAGACCAGATATTCTCCACAAGCTGGATCAGCAGTGAAATATAAACTAAAATTCTGCCAAAAAAGTCAGTCACTACAAATCAGCTTATCTATCCTTAATCTCACTTTGGTCTGAACCTGGGATGGATGAGCAAAACAATTTATGAACAAAAGACCTGATATTGAAGACAATTTTTAATAGTAGACTATATTCAGTTTCTACTTTGGATACTTTCAACAGCTTTTAATTTCCAGGAGCATAGAAAGCTCCAGCTGTTGTGAAAGCTGCTGATTAGCAAGCCTAAACCACTGACTAAAGACTGTCTTTTCTTAACCTTCACAAATATCTCTCTCATAACTTTGCCCTTACGTTCTACATGAATGAGATATAATTGAATTTCATGTAGTAAATATAGTTTTAGGTAAGCAATAATAGTGTTAAAAGGTGATGTTGAAAAAAGCCAAGAATGAAACAAACACTCCCACCTTCAGGACAAATTCAGCTCTAAAAGACACCTCACACTGACGTTTTATGACCAGCTGTATTCATCGACAACCACTGATAGTACTTTTCTTTAAAATGTCTTTAAAACATTAAGATAAAAATAATAAACCATGATGACTGACCACTTCCAAACAAAGGCATTGCAGTTTGGAGCATGCTCAGAGGTTTATAATACCAATAAACATAAGGGAGGATTATACACTACAATTTCTAAATTCTCAGAGAAATTCTAATGAGGAATAAAGCCAATTATGATTCATTGTAAGATGAATTGCAAATGTTTAACACATCACTAGCACGAGGTTCACCCAGTCCTGGAAATTAGCAATGACAAAAAAAAAGAATGCCCTAGAGTTGAAAATAATATTTTTCATTAAAACAGTTGCACACATAAGTATTCATGAATGGTGTTATATGACAAAACTACATGGTAATTTTTAAACTCTGAATAAATCCATTTAAATTATGCACCCTGTGGTGATGGCAAATTCAGATACAGAGACTGCTAAAGAATGAACTATAATTTTATAAAATTTTTAAAAACACAATGTTAATGAATTAGCAGCCTGTAAAGACAGACTGGAAGAGGACTAACACCAGAGGACTTCCTGGAGATGTGAAAAAGCTGTACCTATACAGCTTTGTGTGGGGAACACTTGGCAGACTGCACACATGAATTTAGGCCTGAACTGGTTTCTACTATGAAATGATGAGCAATACGGTTAATAAAAGAGTAGTGAAAATCATTTACTCTAGCCAGACTTTCACTCACTCACTCAGAGCACAGCTGAACCCCACTGAGGGAGGTGTGGATAGCATGAGTGAACTGCAAGTACCTTAGCTGCCTTCAGGCTTGAAAGGTCAGCATTTCACAGACTAAAGGTCAGTTTACTACAAGTGGTTTCAATATTGTTTAATGTTTGCATTAGTGATTTGGCTGACAGGACAAAATGGACACTCAGAAATCTTGCATCTGTCACCAAATTCAGAGGATCAGGAAGCAGACTTCTACAAGATTGTCCCTCAGAGGGAACTTTATAAACAGAAGGAACGGGCTGAAAAACTGTGACATTCTACCAAGACAAATGAAAAGTCTTACACTCGGGACAGAGTAAGTCCATGGAAAAATACAGGGATTCAGCTGGCTAGAAATCAGCTTTGCAGACAAGGATTCAGGTAGACCACAAATGGAACGTGAATAAAGTAGTTTGGACAAATGCCTGAAATTCCCCTCTGACATGTTCTGCACTTCAATAATCCCATTCTGATGTAGTCTGTGAAAAATCTGAATTATTAATGCTAGTGGTTGGGGTTGCAAAAGGCAAAGGTGATCCAGTCCGTGAAGCCCAGATGGATTTCTGAAAAGCTCTTAACATCATCCCTCAAGCCTTCATCAAGAGCTTTGAAGGGACAGCTACATGTTTTACAAACTCTGCCAGCATGACTCCACATCCCAGTGTGAGTTCAGGGAGCAGTAATAGTGACAACACACAGTAGAGGCACGGGAAGTGAGCCAAATGGAGGTCAA